>NC_044385.1:80323373-81695526 GCF_006542625.1 Nomascus leucogenys | reverse complement strand
GTTTATGTCAAAAAACTTCACTAAATTTTAATTCTACTATTTTCAGAAAACTAAAACATACATTTTCACTGAGTTGAGAGGGACAACTTCATTTCTCTTAACAGTTCAAAAATTGTCTTCAGCATTATCATACCAAATTCTCTTTGGAGTAGAGCAATCAACCATGTTGTGCATACAACATACCTAGAAAAGCATTATTTTTGTGACACCTTAGAAGTCTGTAATATTGTGTTAATTGTTGCAGTCAAGTGCTTTCCATTCACTTTTTAACTTCCTGAAATGGAGCAATTATTGTGAATGGTGCAATAATGTATTTATAGCTTGCATTCTTGAAAACATGCTGCCACACTGTGTTTCAGTTTCTTAACTAAGATTATACACTAGTTATCACAGCTGGAATACTATCTATATATAGCTGCACTCTCTGGTAGGATAACCACTAGCTACATGTGGTTATTAAAATGGAAATTAAGTTAAATAAAAATTGTGTTCCTATGTCATATTAGCCATATTTCAAATCCTCAATAGCCCCATGTGGTTAGTAACAATCATCTTGTACAGCACAGATATACCATATTTCCATTAACTCAGAAAGTTTCATTGTAAAGTGCTGATTAATAACAAGGGGTGAAACACATTGTCTGTAAGGGCCACATGCTAAATATTTTAGACTTTGTGGGCTGTATGTTCCATGTAAGTTACTCAGCTCTGCCATTTTAATGGGAAAGCAGCCATAGACAATACATAAATAAAGATGTGTGACTGTGTAAATAAAACTCTATATACAAATTAGGTGGCATGCCAGATTTTGCCTGCAAGCTATTTTTTAACCTTGACCTACATTAGCATCTATTTTGATCAATGTACATGAAGATTTAAACACTTTCCAAATGCATACAATAGGTAACATCAGAATATTGAGTGTTTTTGGCATCATGTCCAGTAGATTTTTGACCACATAAATATTGTTAATAGTTAAATTTTATAGCCATGTAGCTTTCTTTTTGTATCTATGTAGTCATCAATTGCAATAGAAAATGCTTCATTTAAAAAATCTAGGCCAGGCATGGTGGCTCACACCTGTAATCCCAGCACTTTGGGAGGCCGAGGCGGGCGGATCGCCTAAGGTGAAGAGTTGGAGACCAGCCTGGTCAACATGGTAAAACCCTGTCTCTACTAAAAACACAAAAATTAGCCTAGCATGGTGGCATGTGCCTGTGGTCCCAGATACTCAGGAGGCTGAGACATGAGAATCGCTTGAACCCAGGAGACGGAGGTTGCAGTGAGCCGAGATCACACCATCGCACTCCAGCCTGGGCAACAGAGTGAGACTCAGTCTCAAAAAAAAAAAAAAAAAAAAAAAAAAAAAAAAAAAATCTATTTCACAGAATTTCAGGTGAAAGTTTGTATTCATAATGTCAAAAAACAAAGTTTAGAAAATTTGTGGTTGAAGGCCAGGTGCATTAGCTTACACCTGTAATCCTAGCACTTTGGGCAGCTGAGGCAGTAGATCGCATGGGCCCAGGAATTTGAGATCAGCCTGAGCAACATGGCAAAACCCCCGTTTCTACAAATTAACTGAGTGTGGTAATTCCTGCCTGTAGTCCCAGCTACTCAGGAAGCTGAGGCAGGAGGATCACCTGAGCCTTGGGAAGTTGAGGCTGCAGGGAGTCATGATTGTGCCACTGCACTCCAGCCTGGGTGACAGAGTAAGACCCAATCTCAAAAAACAAAACAAAAGAACAGAAAAGAAAATTTGCACTTGAATTTTTATTAAAAAATGTATGTTTCTATTTAGTACAACCAATATTTGCTATATTCAATAAACCCTTTTTTATAGTCAGCATTTACTAAGAAGTTTTCACTTAACGTACAATTACATTTCCTTTAGTAGCTCAAATTTTATTTTTATTATTGAAAGTGTTCTCTGTCAAGGCTTTAAATTTTGTATTTTGTTTTTACTTCTTTACATGAGTTATATTTTTTTCCCTGGAGACTCAAGCTGTAGTCATTCAATTCATATATGCTTTTAAAATTAATTATATAAAAATTATCTCTTTTTCTCAAAGTATTCTATCTCCCATTTTTCTTAAAGCACGTTAATAAAATATGTCTATGTCCTCACTTCTGAACCTTTTGAATGTGATTTTTTTTAGAAGAAAAGTCTTTGCAGATCTAGTTAAGTTAAAGTTCTCAAAATGAGAATATCAAATATTTTCTCCTTTTTTTTTTTTTTTTTTTTTTGGAGAGGGAGTCTTACTTCTGTCACCCAGGCTGGAGTTAGGTGGTGCAATCTCGGCTCCCTGCAACCTCCGCCTCCTGGGTTCAAGCAATTTTCCTGCCTCAGTCTCCCAAGTAGCTGGGATTACAGAAGCGTGTCACCATGCCCAGCTAATTTTTGTATTTTTAGTAGAGACGGGGTTTCTCCATGTTGCCCAGGCTGGTAGAAGTCCTGACCTCAGGTGATCTGCCTTCCTCAGCCTCCCAAAGTGCTGGGATTACAGGCATGAGCCACTGCACCCAGCAGAATATCCTAGATTTTCTATGGTACCTAAATCCCATGGCAAATGTATTTAGAAGAGAAAGGCAAAGAAAAATTTGAGACTCAGAGACAGGGAATAAGCCTTTTGAAGACAAAGACAGAGATTGGAATGATGCAGCTCCAAGACAAGGAATTGCTAGAGCCACCAGAAACTGTAAGAGCAAGGGAGAATTCTCCCCTAGAGTCACCAAAAGGAGCGCGGCACTGCTGTCACCTTAATTTTGGACATCTGGCTTCCACAACTGTAAGAGAATAAGGTTTTATTGTTTTAAGCCATCAAGTTTGTGGTAATTTGTGTGCAAGCTAATACACATGATTAAGAAAATAATGAATTTTTAGTCTATTTCATTGAAAACATTAAACAATATAAACGGCAATTTTCATTTTACTTTTGCTATAGTCTGGGGAACACTGGAGAACCAAAGAAGGCAAGTTTCATCTAAAAGAGACAACAGTTATCTTACACTAGTACATTTGTGACATAAGATATGACTTCCTATGTTCTGATTTGGGGAGAGAGTTTGGAAAAAATAATATTTATATGAAATATCACAATCATTAAAATATTAAATGCATTAAGATCTAAAATCCTTATCTTTCAACTGAATCTCCAACTTGGGCAACTAGTTTGCAGTCTCAGATATATACTGTGTAAATCCAAAAGTTGAAAATGGAAAGATGCCATTTACTGACTATCATGTACAAATTTTTACTTGAAAGCCAATTAATGCACTATGATTTATTTTGTTATATCATTATGATTTTCACCTATTTTCCTCAAAGTTTACCCAAGGACTTAAACAAATCTCTGGAATTGTTTTTTGTCTTCTAAAATCTGTATGCCCACAACTCCACCCTGTTACTCCCATCCTTATCAACTGATTTTTCGGCTACTGAAGAGAATCTCACATTACTTTCTGGGTTGTATTGACATTTTCTAGTTTCTTTGTCTTCTGCCTTTCAGGTGTATTTTCTTTTTTTTCTTTTTTTTTGAGACAGAGTCTCACTCTGTAGTCCAGGCTAGAGTGCAGTGGTGTGATCTCGGCTCACTGCAAGCTCCGGCTCACTGCAAGCTCCACCTCCCAGGTTCATGCCATTCTCCTGCCTCGGCCTCCGGAGTAGCTGGGACTACAGGCGACTGCCACCTCGCCCAGCTAATTTTTTTTTATTTTTACTAGAGACAAGAGTTCACCATGTTAGCCAGGATACTCTCGATCTCCTGACCTGGTGATCTGCCCGCCTTGGCCTCCCGAAGTGCTGGGATTACACGCGTGAGCCACCACTCCTGGCCCCTCAGGTGTATTTTCTTATTTATCAAAACTTATTCAAAGTAACTTGTTAAGAAAGACATTGCTCCAGTCAGATATCTGGCATACAGCAAAGCTCATTACAAAAATGGTGTTAGCTTGATTTTAATTCCTTTCTTGGAAAAAAAATAATAATGTGCTTGTTATTATTATAGAGGGAATAACATTATTTCTCTAAGGAAACATTGTTTTCTTTAATTTCAGAAGAATGTATCTTAATATAGGTTTTTTCTTCATATATGTGCGGAAACTTTCCATCCAGTTTTGAAAATTTTGATAATTATTTTGTAAATTACTTTATAATTTACTATGTATTTTGTTATGTGTTAGTTCCCTCTGCTTATTTTTTCTCATATTAAATAATATAAATGATATAATAATTTATATATTTCCTTGATTTGGGGATATTTTCTTTTAGTTTTCCTTCAAACATTCTATTGATTTTTGTTTTTCAAAAACCTATTTCTGTTTCTTAAATATTTATTTTATGTAGCTTTCAATTCTTACAACATTAATGCAGCATCCTGTTGGAGTTTTTCTTGTTCATTATTAATTTGGCTGTGTTTCTTGCATTATTTGTCTTCTTTAGGGTCACATTATGTATTTTTTCTTTCTTTATCTGGATTTTCATGTTCTTGTTGTTGGAGTTATTCAAATATATGGTAAACATTGCATCATATATATATTCATTGCATAACATTTATATTTAGGAGTGAGGTTTTTTAGAAAATTGATTAGAAATCTAAGTCACATGACTGGATTTTTCAACTGGAAATTTTTGCCCTTCAGGAATAAAAGTCAGAGCATCAGCAATTAAACATTGATATGCCTAGATGGCTAAGTACAGGCATCTTTGTTCTAGAATAATAGCTGCTCAAGTTTTTCTAATCTTTTTTTAATTTTAATTTTTAGAATCTAATCCTCTCTTATCAAGCTACTCTTTTGGGGATGACAAATAATTGGACAAAGTATAGTACATATGGGACTATGTATGGGAGGTGTCAGTGAATCTTCTTTCTTCTTTCCTATTTCACACACTTCTTCTATATACTTGTGTGTCCTAAGATCTGAGCTGATATGGTATCCTACAGGGATAATATGCTTCTATTTCCGCCCCAGTCCCTCTGACCAATAATTTAAGCTGTATCTTTTCCTGCTTCATTAGTCGCTAGTTATCAACATTTTTTGAAATCTCTTATCCATTGATATCGCTACCTCCCAATTCCTTCAGTTCTTATATTCCTTTACTTATGGAATATTAAGAGAGGAAGAGAATATATGTGTGTTTGGAATTACATCATGTAGTAGATACTACTGGTATCTACTAATTTATTCCTTAGATTTATATTAATAAAATAAGAAAACACATAATATTTACCAGAAATTTGTAATCACCAATAACATAGTTAATCACAATGTCAGTATTTTTTGTCTAAGAAAACTTTTTTATATGCACTTTACTACAGTATTTTGATTTATTTAACCATATTTTGAAAAAGTTTATACAAAGCATGAACTCCAAGTTCCACCTAAGAACATAAAGACAATATGGGAAACAAACTTAATATGTAAAATATAAATATAGTAAAAATTAATTGATACAAAGTATATTATCATTATTTGGTATGTAATTTAGCAAAATGTAATGTTAAATAAATTAAAATTATGATTTTATACTTTTTTAGTTATAAAATACTGATGGACTGAAACATTTCAAGTAGAAACTGCATAGTTACTTGCCAGGTTTATTTCAGAGGTGGATTCTTCAGAGGTGGATTTTTCTGTAAATAAAAGTTTACAGATACATGGTGTAGGAATGAACCAAAAATCTTGAGATCCCATTCATTTTATGATATTTCTGATTTTGTAGAAATTTTTGTCATGTACCATAATACAGATCTTCACTGTAAAATGTTACTCTGATTATAATGTTTATCAGAAGATAAAAAGCAAATTATTTCTAGAAAGAGCTATTGGACATCTAAACTGAAGTACCTTTTGCTATATGTTAATATATATAAAAGTGGGAGAAAAGTCTGTTACAAATGCCTTAGTAATGTAAAATAACAGTGATTTACATTTTCCCAGGTAGCTGCTTTTATATTAAACACTTTAGGACTGTGGGCAACAGAACCACTTACAGCAACATGAATAAACTTTAACCAAAACATTTGATTAACTACCATTTCAATTTTATACAACATGCTGAAAAATCAAGTTATAGCAATACTTTCATATAAGCAGTCCTAAGATTTTGTCACGAACTGTTATTCAAAGTCCTAATTTAGCGTTTTAAAATATGTATAACAATCCTCACATATCAACGAATGTTAAGGCATAAGAAGTACTTGTTTCTACTCTGAATGTAAAAAAGAAAGAATAAAGATGTAAGATGGAATGAAGGGCAAAAGTCCTTTCAATAATATTGACTTCTATAGAGATGGAGGTTTGAAATTTGGGCTTATAATCATATATTACAATATAAGCTTTTGAGTTAATACATGCCTAGACCATTTTCTTCTTGAATACCATTAAATGAATCTCTCTGCATCTTAGTTTCATTACAGAAAAATATGACTAAACAGGGCTACTCTCTAGGATTGTTAAATATTTCATGAATAAAAATTACCTAGGCAGAGGCTATTTCTTAAATGGCATCTTAATTATCTTTATTATAAGACAATTATTAAAAGGCATTTTATAAGTTTTTTTTGTTATTTTACTTAACAACTATTTAGTGATCCTTGACATGGTCAGAAATCTTATGCCAAATACTCGGTTAGGTGCTAGAGATTCCACTGTGAATGGGAAAGGCATGGTCTGTCCAAAATGGATTTGGCATTACAATTAGCTGCAAGCAACAAAAAAAGTAATTAAAAATGTACAGTTTTGGGCTGGGCGCAGTGGCTCACGCCTGTAATCCCAGCACTTTGGAAGGCAGATCGCTTGAGGTCAGGAGTTTGAGACCAGCCTGGCCAACATGGTGAAACCCCGTCTCTACTAAAAATACAAAAATCAGCCCGGCCTGATGCCGCACTCCTGTAGTCCCAGCTACTTGGGAGGCTGGGGCAGGAGAATTGCTTGAACTCACTAGGCAGAGGTTACAGTGAGCCAAGATCGCGCCATTGCACTCCAGTCTGGGCATCACGGCAAGACTCTATCTCAAAAAAAAAAAAAAAAAGGAAAAGAAGAAAAAGTACAGCTTTGATGTGCTAAGAAATAAGCATGTCATTGCCTAGAAAGAATAATAAGGAGCCTATTTCTGGACAAGTTTATCAGAGGCTGATTCTCCGGGAGGAAATACTTAAACTGGATGTTTAGAATGAAGAGTCAGCCATGTGAAGAGTAGAGGGCAAAAGTTTACAGATCTATGGAAAAATAATTTCAAGTTCAGCGAGGCCAAAAAGAAGCTTTCTTGTACGAATTGCTGGAAAAACAGTGTACTTGAGCCAAATGCAATAAGGGAGCACTATATAAGAATGCACAAGACCAGATCAAACAGGATCTTGCAAATCTTCCTCAAGAATTTAGATTTTTTTTCAACTTCTGTGAGAAACTATTTAAACATGGAGACCACATGGAGATTACATTATCTGTTTTATGTATTTAAAGTACTCTTTAGCTGTTGAGTAAAGAGAAGACAGAATAGGAAATAAGAACAGTGATAAAATGATTAAAGTGGTTCAGGATTTAAGATGATGTAGCTTGCATTAGTGAAATTATAAGATGTTGAGAAGTGAACACATTTGAAATATATTTATGGAAGAAGTGGGGGCTTGACCTTTAAGCTCACAGTTGACTGTCATGCTATGTGCCTCTGATAGCGGAGCAGGTCAATCAGAGAGAATGTGAGTAATCATAGAAGATTCGAAGAGTTCTGATTTGTGCCATCAGGTGAATGGTGAGATCATTCACTCTAATGAAGGATCTTGGATGAGCAACTCATTAGAAAGAAGAAAATCAAAATTTCTATCATGGTCATGCTAAATTAGAGACAACTAGAAAACACCCAAGTAAATTTGTCAAGCAGACACATAGATACCTATCTTAGAACTGAGGAAAGGTCTGGAATGAGATTACAAACTTAAAATCATCCACATTAAGTTAATTTTTAAAATCATAATACAAATAAAATTTATAAGGGAGAGAATATATAGAAAAACATTTTTACCCGGGTTACAGTCTTAAACCTTAGAATAGGATAAAAGGGCAAGAACTCAGCAAGTAACACTGAAAAGTAAAAATAAATGTGTTAGGAAGAAAAACTGAATTGTGTATTGCCTTAGAAGCCAAGAGGGAGGACAATGTTTCAGTTAATATTCAATAAATCTAAGAAACTAGTAATATAAAAACAGGGAGTAATGTCCCTTTATTCAATTACTCTATAGAGAAAAATAAACTTAAACTCTACTCTATGTTAGGGATTCCTCAGGCACCAGAGAAACAGTAATGAAGAAAAAGGTCGAACATTCCTGCAATTGTGGAGATTAAATTCTAGAGAAAGGAGACAAATAAGAAACAACAACAACAAAAATATGTAAAACATATGGCATGATAAATAATATTAAGATCTAAGAAAGAAAATAAATAAGAGGTTAGAAAGCCTAGGAAATAGTTAATTAAATTTCAATGCTTTAATGTTTACATTTGGAAATAGGAGGACTACTTGTGGCTTGAAGAAGAGTAGGTATGGGAAAACACTCATGATAAAAGTCTCAAACCTTGGAAAGGACTAAGAATGAAGGAAGATGGAGGCATAAAAAAGTGAGGGTAGACAATACTTCCAAGGACTCTTGCTGTGAATAGAAAATGATCTAGGCTTACAGGTGACAGGAAATGTGGGACAAAGGAGGATTTATTGTGTTTTATGAACTTATTTACTTATAAGTAAGGGTATCAAGTTTGCATGCTGAGATGTATGCTCTAGTAGAAATACAATTTAGAAAAGAATGTAGAGAAGGCCAGGTGTGGTGGCTCACACCTGTAATCCTAGCACTTTGGGAGGCCAAGGCAGGAGGATCACTTGAGGTCAGGAATTTGAGACCAGCCTGGTCAACATGGCAAAACCCCGTCTCTACTAAAAATACACAAATTAGCCAGGTGTGGTGGTGCATGCCTGTAATCCCAGCTATTTGGGAGGCTGAGGCAGGAGAATTGCCCTGGAGGTGGAGGTTGCAGTGAGCCGAGATTGCGCCATTGCACTCCAGCCAGGGCAACAAGAGTGAAACTCCATCTCAAAAAAAAAAAAAAAGGAAAACAAAAAGATAAGGACGCAGAGAAACAATAGAAAAATAAAAGAATGAGTGAAGAAATTTGTCTTTAAAAAGAGTAAAGTCACTTGATTAATATTAACAGAAAAGAATGGAAAACAAAATGAGTGAGATTGTATTAGTTTTATAATCAAGTGGAGAAAAGATGGGGCTACATAATCATCTAGGAGTAGTGATGGAAGAGAGAGTTTAAGTGGCCAGCAAAGAATAATGTATTTCAACAAAGATTGACAAAGCATGTGAAATCCAATGGAAGAAGAGTCAAGTGTTGAGAAGATTTTCAAATGAGTGATTACATAAATAAACCATGAGATATAAACTAAGCAAAAATAAAATATGTACAAGAGAGGGTCAATGAATGAAATATCTTAGTAAGGTCAAACATTCAAGGCAGAGGGTATTCAGGGAACACTGAGTGAGGAGTATAGGAAGTATACAGAAAAGACTGAGATAACTGAAATTAATTAAGCTCACAAAAATGAAATATTTGATTCCTTTTAAAGCAAGTATTCTGGATGTTATTTTAAAGTTTACATTGTTGTCAATTTTTGTACTGAACTTTTCATTATTTCTAACCTGTTCCTTCCACCCCTACATTTTAAGCAAGCAATTATTTGGCACTCTATTGGATGGTGGAAGGTATAAGTGTGGAAAGTAAAAGCAGTGTGTGAGACGTTCTGACTTTCATTATCAAAAGTTAAGGACTTAAGATAGACTTTTTAAAACTCTGTGAGCAGTGTTTTTTATTGATACATAATAATTATACATATTTATGAGGTACATTTGACATTTTGATATATGCATACAATGTGTAATGATCAAACCTGGGCAGTAGGGATATCCATCACCTCAAATATTTATCATTTCTTTGTGTTAGGAACATTTTTAAATCTTCTCTTCTAGCTATTTTGAAATATATAATATATTATCTTTAACTATAGTCACACTCCTTTCCTATCAAACACTGGAACTTATACCTTATATCTAACTGTAGTTTTGTACCTATTAACAAACCTCTCTTTATTCCCCAATTCCCCTACATTTGCCAGCCTCTGGTAACCGTCATTCTACTCTTCAGAATCATGAGATCAACTTTTTAGCTCCCACATATAAGTGGGAAGATGCAATATTTGTCTTTCTGTGCCTGGCTTATTTCACTTAATAGAATGTCCTCCAGCTTCTATTTTGCTGCAAATGACAGGATTTCGTTATTTTTATGGCTGAAGAGTATACCACTACATATGTATGAAGTAAGAAAAAGAAAGTGTTAGGACTGAGAATGGTTCTCTGGATGAAAGGAGAAAATACAAGGCTTTCTTCGTCTGCCCAAAAAAAAAAAAAGATTCCTTTAGGCTTGGTGGAAGAGAGTGAAGAGTGTGGTTCCAGAGGCAGAAAACGATGTGTTAATTGTATCCCCTAGTAAAATAGAAAGGTGCAATGGGATGAGTCAGTGCATGTAGGAACATAAGCACATAAGCAAGCACATAAAAATTTCCCATTTCTTTACCACACCTGGAAGAAGCACCATCTGGAAAGCAACAAAATGATAATTCTTTGGCATATAAGAACAGAGGGGCATGTAGTTCCCTACACTCTTGATATGAAATAATTTTCCTGGAGCATGCCGTGACACTGGAAAGTGGAGATGGAACTTGTAAACTAAAATTAAATCCTAAGCTTTAAAATCAACTGAATGGACCCCCTCTTGAATAAAGGGACCCCAGAGAAACCTAAAAACTGAGTTCCCAACAATGATGGAATGGAAGTTTGGACATGCCTTGTTATACCCCCTCTTGTACAGTTTAGACACAACTGACCAGCATTAAAGTTAAAAAAGACCCTAAGCCTGACAAAATGGACTCACTGTGTCAATAAGGTATCAAATTATAAACAAGACCTAAGGCCACGACAATCACCCCTACACTTAAAAATCAACTGTGTTCTAAATACCCCAAGGTTTTTTTCTAAACAAGCACTGGCATTGAGATAAGCAACGTTGATGTGATTGCAGCTTACCAACCATCAGACACAGACTAACTGTGCCACTCTGTTCCACAAGTCTTAACCAGACTTTTGAATGGACAAGAGACTGATTTCAGTAACTTTCTCCTGATAATACATCCATGAGCATGGTCTGGTTCTGGCCAGTTTACAGAGGGTGTGCACCTGAGTGCCTTTGTGTCCCGAAAAGACGTTTCGACATATAGGACCTAATTGTAATACAATTAAATGTTAAATCTCCACCCCAACGTAAACATGGGTTGTATGTTACATGCATGTTTGTTTAATAGGCATGTATCAGAACTGTCTTCATGAATATTACAGCTCTTCGTGTAATCTATTGAATATATATATGTTTAGCCGACCCATTCAACTTAAATTTCCCTCTTACCCCTTCTTCTCCCAAACTGTCTGTCTCTGTCTTAGCTGGAGGCTGGGCTTCCAAGTCTGCCGGATGCCCACCTTTCAGGCTATAACCTTTTATAAGACATTTTATTAAAAATCTTTTCTAAGATTCTAATTGTGTGATTTTTCAGTTAACAGGCTGAAAAAATAGAAACTTAGAGAGGAAACTAACATCTAATTTCCCACAGAATGAGGACCCAGATGTCAAATTGGGTTGACAAATAAAAATTATTCAACATCTTTTGGATACTTTATTTTGTGAATTGTTAGTCACTCCTTCTTATGAACATAGCTTTGTTGTTGTTTGTTTTTTGTTTTTTTTACTTTCTTCACTCTATTGGAAACTGGGTAATCTGAATATATGTTGTTCTTCATCTTAGACATCAATGTTTTTACCAAAAGCAGCAAGAGCCAAATGCATGCAGAATGTTTGGAGGAAGCCATAGGAAATCCAAGGGGTTTATCCTTCTGCTCTTCAGAAAGGCACTTATAAAAGAATTGTCATTTCATCATTAATGGGAACAAATGCTACCATTAGTGTACAACAGAAAAGTGAGTTTTAAGGAAGTAGTTCTCCAGGGAAATTAAAATTGTTAGAGATGCTGTTTTTGCTCTTTCAAAGCTTTGGTGAAGAGTATGAAACTAAAATGTCCTCAAAAGCCAAAACCAAGAATTATGTGATAGAAAATTTATTTGTCAGAACAGCAGCAACATTATATCCTAGTGTATAAAAGAATTGATTCTAAAGGGAGAAGGACAAAGTCAGAAATGTGCCCACAATGGAGTACACATTGTGAGTAAAGATTTAATTTTTTTTAATAAACTGTGATCTTTAGCCTAGAGAAATTTTAGGTGGGTGCCCACAATAGGGACCAACCATTCCTAATTGTACTGAACTGTGGATGTTTCAATATGCAACCAAAAGTTAGATCATCATTCATATGCAAGTTTAAACAAGATGAATTCTAATATCTTGTTAAATACCAAGATTCCATAAATCACAGAAAATGTGCAAAAAAACCCCATAATTGTGGAATAAGGACAATTTCTTAGTGTTAATAGAGAGGAACACTTGCTTGTGAACACATTCTTATTATGTGTGTCCATATTAAAATCTCTTGGGATTTAAATTTCTTTTGTATTCCTAAATATGTGAAATAAATGTGGCTATGGAACATAGCATATTAAATATTATTTAATATGACATGTTACATAGGCACATGTTATATTAAATATTATTTCCTCCTGACAGAATTTTAATGGAAAAGAGTTATAAATGGGGTTAGTAAAATTTAATGAATGCATATTTCATATTATCGTATTTTCAGGAATTTAGAAATCACCTCCTTTTATCAGGTAGGTAAAAACAATGCCAATTTATTCCAGGTCATAACTCTTTTCAATATTGATTGCACATCTATGCATGAAAAGGGGATATAACAAAAGGAATGCATATCACAAGGTAGGGATCATGGAGGTCATTTTAAAGACTATGCATCCCAAGCTTCAAATTAGAAACTATTCAGTAATTTTGTGAGCCAAATAGGAAGGAACATAATATCAGTGAGACCACTGAACAATAAGCTATAATATTAACGGGAATTATTAATGTGGTATTTAATTTCTGTCAGTCACTGTACTGTATACTTTTATAATAGCCACCTTAATTCAAACATTAATTCTATTAATTCTGTACTTTTATTAAAATAATTAGGGAGAAAATGTGTGCCAAAGCAGTGTTAGAGATTGGACCTTTTTGCCTTTCCTTGTGATATGAATATGTGCTCATACCCATTGCCCTGAGACTTTTCCGTGCCTGCCGATAGGAAGATGAAGTATTTTCCTATATGTATGAACTTTGGGCTGGGCCATTTAAGTTTTTTAACCAACAGTATGTGAGGTAGAGTAATAGCGTGTCAGTTCCGAGCAAAAGCTTTAGGCAGTGCCATGTGTTTTTCCTTGATCCTCTTGAACTCTCTCACTCAGCCTGAGTTCCAGAAAAAAATTGCATGTGAAGATCTGCACTCAATATAGGTGGTTGAGTAAAGTAGAAGTGAATTCCGCTGAACAGAGCAGAAGCATAGCCATAGACAAACTCTGTGGAACCAAGATTTGTGTTTGTGAACCACTGAGATCTGGAGGTCACTAATTGCAGCAGAAGGTGCTGATGAGTACAGTAGTGGTTACTCAACCAGTCACAGAATTCGTAAGTGGAAGAACTTGAATTTCACTTCTAGCCATCTGACTCCAGAGCTCTGCTTCTTCTTCTTCTTTTTTTTTTTTTTTCAGACAGAATCTCACTCTTGTTGCCCAGGCTGGAGTGCAATGGCGTGATCTCTGCTCACTGCAACCTCTGCCTTCTGGGCTCAAGCAATTTTCCTTCCTCAGCCTCCTGAATAGCTTAGATTACAGGTGCCTGTCACCTCACCAGGCTAATTTTTGTATTTTTAATACAGATGGGATTTCACCATGTTGGCCAGGATGGTCTGGAACTCCTGACCTCATGTGATCCACCTGCACTGGCCTACCAAAGTGCTGGGATTACAGGCATGAGTCACCACATCCGGCCTTGGAGCCCTGCTTCAATATGCTGTTATGTCTCTGGTTTCAGTAAAAATAAAATTTAGAAATAATTTATTTAAATATTTTTTCATCTATATATTTGCCCAGTACTCAAATGTATATTGAGAAACTACAATGTGCTCAGTAATGTGCAACTCCAAAAAATGTAGAAGTGAATGTTATTTTATCCCTGCTCTCAAAAAGTCAAGCAAGCACAGTGCTGAATTATCTCTTTTGAATATATCAACTCATAAATATGGAGCTACATTAATAATTTGAAAGCGTTAATGGAGAAATAAAAATCAAATCCTAAGCACCCAAACCAACTGAACAGAGCCCCTCTTGGCCAAAAGGACCCCAAAGAAACCTTGAAAACTGAGTTCCTGGCCATGAGCAGTGGGCGATCAGACATGCCTCGTTATATACCTTCCCTCAATAACCACGGTTAGGCTTTCTTTCCTAAGGGTCAAACAGAAACTAGGTTTTTGGAAAGAAGCACTCCACCCCAATATCAACCAACCGCCTGCTGCTGCCCCTCTCTTTTGCAATTTAAACAAAACAACTGACCAGCATTCCTTCCTGATAAGGTATCACCAACCACAGAGTGCTTCTGGCCAATCTATGGAAGATGCACAACCTGGATTTTCTTGTCCCCTGCTTCACCTTTTGATGTCACAGGGCCAAAGACTCTACCCTCGGATCATGCTGACACCACCATTTTTTGAACATAGGTCCCATGGAGAGGTACAAGTGGCATGTGCATGTGTTTTATTTTTATTTTTTATAAATATTCATGACTCCTATAGCTTATTGAATATGTATTTTTGGCCAACCTGTTCAGCATAGATTCCTGTTTCCTTTTCCCCTGCATTGATGTCTCTGTGTTTGGCTTCTAGCCAGAAGCTATGCTTCCCAGCCAGTCAGAATGGCCACCCTGCAACCCTTTATGAGATATAAAGCTCTTCTTTCCAAATTTAGGAACCTTCTCATTTTTTGCTTGACATACACCAACCTTCTTTGAAGTTAATTCATGCAGAAAAATAAAGACTAATTAGAAGCTAGTTAATTGCATGACTTTTTTCTCTTTTAAAAGAAATGTAGGTTTAAGCGAATTTGGGGGCTAAAATGATGGCAGACTGGATCTTCTAAATAATAATACATAATATTTCATGTATTTCTTATTGATGTCATAAACATATTAAGCTTTATAAATTTTATTTCATCAATATAAACATTAGTTGTATTCAATGGATGAGGAATGTGAGGTTTAAAACTGTCAAAGAGTGTAAACCCAACATAATCAGTGTCATTACCTAGACTAACTTCTGGCAGTGTAACTCCAAAGATTGAATTTCTCCCTTCTTCTACATTCCTCCTGCTTTGTAACAGAGTCTCAAAGAGCAACAACTCACTCTTAACCACATAGAAATGTCTCCAAATGCCCCACGGAAATTCTCTGAAATGGGAAAGTCTGGTATTTTTGTATTACTCATCAAAAACTACAGTATCTGAACTTTTCCTTTATCTAAGACAATCAACATAACTTAAACAAAGTCATATGATAATATGACCAAATCTTGATAACTGACACATTCTAGGGGGAGTAAAGCTCTTAGAATATTGCCTAGGATTTGTATATTGCTTGATAATTACTAAACAATTATTAGTAGTAATATTTGAAATATATGAAAGTAAAGAAAATCAAAACATTTTACCCCCCCAATTTTTTTTTTTAACATATTTTGAAACAGCTGCCACAGCACCAGGGAACTGAAGAGACCCTGCAAACCTGTCTTTTTGGGAGAAAATTTGCATCTTTAGATCTGGTGAGAACTTTCATTAATGTTGTCAACCTTTCCCTTGCCTGGATTTGGGAAAGATTAACTGAGGGCCTGGCGCCTTTAAAGGTCCTAAAAGAAATATTAACCCTCTATTCTCTCTGAGGTCTGCTACCTGGGAGGATTCATCTACATAACAAGACCACCTTTGCTTACCAAGCCTCTTTCTTTCAACCTCCAATCTTGCCAATAAAACCTTGCTTGGGCCATGTTCTGAGCCTACATTCTTTCTATAACCTCAAGATGAAATGTAAGTTTCTCTACCTGATTAAGGAGTTGGGTTTTCATTTCTAAGTGCACCCCTGTATACAGTTTAAATAAATTTGTATACTTTTTCCCTATTACTTGGTCTGCTTCATGTCAGTGATTTTTCAGCAAACCTTTAGGGGATCAAGGGCCTTGGCCCCCACAAAAGTCTTCCCTATAAAGATACGAATCTACAGACTAGACTAAATATTTCAAGCCAGACTAATATAATATACACATATATACAAACATATAAAAACACATGCAGACCTGTCTCGGTGAAAATAAGTTCAAGAATTGCAAAAATAAGCTTTTCCCAAAATCAAATACTAATGATTACAATGATGTGATGAGTTTTTTCAGAGGGCTAAGAAATTAGAATAATTTTATCTAAATTATAATGACATGTCTTTGAAATAAGTGTTCATTATGTGATGGTTTGCTTTTAGGTTAATATTTTTCTATAATTTTTTGGCTTTAATAAAATACTGTAATAGACACCAAGATATTCTGTAAACTACAAAATCTAAACAATTATAAATAGTTCAAATATGCTCTATATTTTCTTTTTTCCAAAATCAATGAACTTCGGTATAAATTGTAAAGAAAAATAAAAAAATCTCAGGATTCCTAAACTTCTTATGCTAAAGAGAAGGTTAAGCCTGGAGGCTGTCATGCAACACCCTCTTTTCTATTACTAACATTATGTATCCGCTAGATCCCCATGGAAAAGTAGAAGGCCTTGGGCATCTGTGAATGACTGCCCTCACAGATCGTTCATAAATAAAATTTTTTGCAGACTCCCCATTAACAAGAATATGCCAACTGCATCTTTAGGTCTGTAATCTAAGCCCAGATCCTAAATCTAAAGTGTTCAATTCCACACTGTTAAAGTCCATTGAAAGCTTATCTTCCCTGATGCAAAACAATGGCAAGACTCATTCCTCTACCTACTCAGACATGTCTGCATAATTGACCCTTTACTGTCCTTTTTCTCTTCAAACATTCACCTTATCTTAGGCAGAAGTAGATTTACTGGGCTCTAAGTAAAGTCCAACAGAAATGTAAGCATTCACTTTATTGCCTACCTATGCCTTTTCCTACATGCCTTCCCTCTTTAAGGAAATATATAAATACTAAACCTTCTGAACACCTCTTCAGAAAAACAGCCACAGATAGGTCCGTTGCTTGTATTTTCCCAAAACATGCCAGAAAGCTAGCTTAATAAACCTCAATGACTGAGACTTTCGCCTCATTCATTTCAGTTGTATATCATTTAGTTATATATCATTTATAATATATTTTAAATGTAATGAAAATTAGTTCACTTTGACTAGCACTTTCAAATAATTCATTCGTAGCTTCCCTAGATGGTAAATGCATGTATTGTTAGCAGCAACGATTCATAAGGGTCTGCAGCAACTTCAATTCTTGCCTCCTTGGAAGAAATGATTCAACCAAGGGAACAAAAGGCAGAGTAAGAGGCTGAGTCCATTTTTAGAGCAGGAGTGAAAGTTTATTAAAAAGTTTTAGAACAGGAACACAAGGAGGTAAAGTACACTTGGAAGAAGACCAAGCGGGTGACTTGAGTGTGCAGTTAGACCTTTGACTTGGGCTTTTATATGTTGGCATTCTTCTGGTGTCTGTGTCTCTTCTTCCCCGATTCTTCCCTTGGGGTGGGCTGTCCGCATGCTGAGTGGTCTTCCAGTACTTTGGAGGGGCCACATGCCCAGTGTATTTACTGAAGTTCTATGCATGCTCACTTGAGGCGTTTTTCCTTTACCAGTGGAGTATACTTAGAGGCAGGTCATATACCAGAAAAACTCCACCATTTTGCCTCTTAGTGTGCATGCATGAGCCCACTTACTTAACTCCTGAGATCATATCAGGAAGTCGCTGATCACCAGCTTCAGGTGTTTATCTCTTGGGAGACTGCCTTTCCCTGGCATTGGCTGTGACCAAGTATCATTTTAAAGAGACAATTTAACAACTGCCTGACTATCACCTGAGGGTTGCCTGACTATCACCTGAGGGTTGCCTGACATGTCGTGTCGGTGTCAGGCCTCTGAGCCCAAGATAAGCCATCATAACCCCTGTGACTTGCACGTATACATCCAGATGGCCTGGAACAACTGAAGAAGCACAAAAGAAATGAAATAGCCAGTTCCTGCCTTAACTGATGACATTCCACCATTGTGATTTGTTCCTTCCCCACCCTAACTAATCAATGGACCTTGTCACATTCCTCCCCTGGACAATGAGTCTCAGGAGCTCCCCACTGAGAACCTTGTGACACCCTCCCCTGTTAACAATAGATAACCACCTTCAACTCTAATTTTTCACTGCCTACCCAAGTCATATAGGATTGCCCCTCTCCTATCTTCCTTCGCTGACTCCTTTTTCAGACTCAGTCCGCCTGCCCCCAGGTGATTAAAAAGCTTTATTGATCACACAAAGCCTGTTTGGTGGTCTCTTCACACGGACGCGCTTAACAGTCAAGGAAGGGGATGAACAGGATGACCTTTCCTGCCCTGCTCATGCCTGACTACCTACCTACTCTAACAATATCTTTCTTTGCTATTTGTCTTAATTTTAGCTATGTACACAGAATGTTTTAATAAAATAAATGGTTTACGTTTTTCTACGTCCTGAGTTAATTTACGTGAAGTAGTTATTGTTTTCAAATTGCAGATCAAACTATTAGTATATTAGAAAGATACCAAATATCGTTTTTCAAATAAAAATTGGGAAAATTCTACATGTAAAACAATATCTATGTAATTTTCAATATTTCACTTTAATATTTTTTCTCTTCTAAAAGCTATGGCCACTGTAATATTTATTTCAACTGCAGAAAAATAGTGCAATTATTACACTATTAGAATTGTAGAGGGTCATATTATTAATAAATAGGATAAATCTACACTACTTTTGGTGAAATGCATATATGAAATGCAGAATGTTGATGATACCTTTATGAGATGAAATTTAGGACTTTAATAGAAAACATTTCAGTACAGAAATTGTGGTGTCAAAGAGGCATAGAGAGAACTTTATAACAAAATATAGTTACCTTAGGATTTTACTGGTTTTTCAAACAAATGTTTGCATTTTCTTTGAAGCTTATGATGTTGTCATTCAATCCTGTGGAGGGCTTTGTCTTTTGGAGACCTGAGTTTGAAACGAATCAATAACATATGTGTTCTTTTAAAATTTTCTCCCTCCTTTTTACTCTTTTTGTAAGTAGAAAATCACCTTCTGAAATGCCCTTTTAGGGTTTCTAACATTTCCACAACTGGCTGAGAGCTAATTATGTCTTATATGCATAACTGGCTCATTTTAGTTAAGTTTTAGATAAACATGTGGGCAGGTGCCAGCTGAAACAGCACTTTGAATCATTATTTTATCAATGACTTTTATAAAAAAGAATCTGGGCTGTTAAAAAATTTTTCTCACCGTCAAAGCATAGTGGAAAACTGAAGCAGTTTTCTGGCCATATTTGTCTAATTTTTTTCTAAAATTAAGTTTATGTATACTATCAAGTTGAATCTATGGTATAGTAAAACCACTTCTAATTCCTAAATTAATTTACCTGTCTATGAAAATTACCACCTGTATGAGTATATTCTTGATGTAAGCTAAATTGAATGAGGGCTTTTATAATCTGTTTGTTTTGTGAGTCCTGAATTATAGAGATTTTCCTACTGTGACCCTTAACTTTAGTGATTTTAAGGGAAAAACAACTTTTGGTGTTGTAAAGGTACTTACGGTTAATTATCTAGAATAGCTATATGAACTTCTTGAATATAACTAATCTTTACATTTTGTATAGAAAATATAGATATAAATTTCTTCTTGGATTTGAAATGAAATTTTTTATTCTTCATGGCTTTCTTCATCTGGTTTAGTTCTTGTGTCTGTTACTCTTTGCCTTTATATGTGTCTTTGTTTAATCCATTATTCCAGATAAGCCTTTGTCCTGAGATTCCTTTTTATTTTAATCTTTTTGTCTTTATGTAGCTTCAATTGTATATAGCACTAGAAATTACTTTTTAAAATTTCTTCACTAATTTAGATTTTTTTTATAGTAAGTACATTGGTAGTGTTTAAGATTTTCTGTATAATTTGATATTTTTATTTATTCCACTTCTGGGTGTGTCAGAGTATAACACATTTAAATAAATGTATTTCACTCATCAAATTATAGATCAGCATCTATTACATGCTGAGTGCTCATCATTGCTATAAAGTGGTGAATAAGAACAAAAAAAAACTTGTCCTCATTAAGATTAAATTGTGATATGGGTGAAAAAAATACCATAAACAAATATAAATTCTGACACATAACATAATATTTTAAGGACAACCTCTGGACATATCTGTATATTTTCTACATTCTAATTACATCATCTTTTATCCCTTTACATGACAATACATTTGTAATATTATTTTCCATAGGAAGACAAGAAAGATTATTCACCCTTTTCTTTAATATGACCGGGAAATATTTACTTTTTGTTATTGAAAGTTTAGAAACATGCCTTTCGGCTTCACAATTTTATAAAAGTTAAAATAGCTTCTTTGAAATATTATTTAACTTCAATAACAATCTATATCAAATGTTTACAAATATTTTCTGTAAAGGCCTAGATAGCAAATATTTTACGCTTTGTGGTCCATATGGCCTCTGCTACAACTACTACATTCTGTTCTTGTGGCAAAAATGTAGCCATAGACAATATTTAGAAAGTAATACATGTGGCTGTGTTCCAATAAACGTTTATTTACAAAAACAGGCAAGAGGCCAGATTTTTCCCTTGGGTAATATTTAGGCTAACCACTGATATATATGAATTACTTCTCTATGGTAATGTATTTCATAACATATACATTACTTGCATAGTCAACAAAACCACTAAGCTATTTAACTAGAGAAGTTTTTTCTTCTAACCATTTGGCTGAATTTCTAGGCTTACTTCTGTTTCTTGCAGCAACAGTTTACAAGAAGGACCTAGAGTAAGTCTGAATTCAAATTCCAGCATTCTAATTTAAAGTGCATGACCCTGATACAGTTAGGCTTTGTGTCACCACCCAAATCTCATCTTGAATTATATTCCTCATAATCCCCATAATCCCACCTGTCAAGGAAGAGACCAGGTGGAGGTAACTGGATGATGGAGTTGGTTTTCCCCACTTTATTCTTGTGTTAGTAAGTGAGTTCTCATGAGATCTGATGGTTTTATAAGGGGTTCTTCCCCCTTTGCACCTCACTCTTCTCTTTGGCACAACCATATGAAAAAGGTCCATGTTTCTGCTTTGCCTTCCACCATGATTGTAACTCTCCGGAGGCCTCCCCAGCCACGTGAAACTGTCAGTCAATTAAACCTCCTTCCTTCATAAATTATCCAGTCTCAGGCAGTTCTTTATAGCAGTGTGAAAATGCACTAACGCAAACCCAAGCATGTATTTATCTACTTTAAGCTCTGATTCTCTTCCTCTATCAAGTGATGATAATAAAAGTTTGTACCACATAATCATAAAATTTTTTGAAAAGTAATTTGCCTAAATAGTGGAAAGTGCAAAATTTAGAGT
The DNA here is from genome assembly GCF_006542625.1 of Nomascus leucogenys. NCBI lineage: Eukaryota > Metazoa > Chordata > Mammalia > Primates > Hylobatidae > Nomascus > Nomascus leucogenys. The sequence continues at coordinate 81,673,763 of NC_044385.1, read as the reverse complement.
TTAGGAAATAGCAGATATTTTATTAATATGAAGTATTATTTTGTAGAGTTATAAGCTTTTCCACTTCCTTAGGAAATAATGGCCATAATGTGTTATTCCCAAGAATATACAGAGATTTTAAGGTATTAGAAAAATATTTCCAAAAGTAGAAACTAAATTAATGCCAGTATTTTTTGTTTTTTCTGGTACCAGTAATTTGAAAACCAAAAAAGGTTTGGGAAAAAAACATTGTCAAGATATGAATATCAAAATATTTATTTTATATTCTGAAAGAGCAAAATATTGATGCATTCTTTTCTCATAAAATCTGATTATTTTGGATTCTTGTCTATCTAATCCTTGTCAAAAGCATGTTTACACAAAAAGAAAACAGCAAAGGTCATATTATGGAAGTATCATTTCACAATAACCAGTGATTGCATGAAATTAAAGTTACTGGTAACAGATATTGCAAATAGGGAGGAGGAAATGTATATGTATTCGAATAATCTCTAAATTCTCTCAGTGAATAGGTTGGATGATTTTATATTCATGGGAATTTGAGAAAGGTTTATATTCCCTTTATCCTTTTAAAATTATTTTACTTCAGCAACATTTATATCAGTTGAGTAGCAAACATAGTCATCGAAATATCATTGACATTCATGTCATTCAATAAACTGGAAAACTAATTTCTGTCAAAGCAGTACGTGTGCCAAGTATTGGTTCTTTCCTTGTGATGAACATAACACAAAACCCTGATGATGTGTTCTGTTAGGAAAGTGAATCTGCCAACAACAGATCAATACTGGAGACGGATATCAGTGCTGAGGTATTCACTAATGGCTACTCTAGGTCCCAGGGCAGCTGAGGAGGAGCAAATTGTATCTTAATAAGAGTTACAGATCAGTAATGACAGTGAAATACAAAGCATAATGTAAAGAGTTTCAAAGTCATTTTTGTCATGGAATTGAATTACTAAAATTTTATAGGATTGATGGGTTCTTAGAGTCTAAGAAATCTTATTTAATGTCCAATGTGTCACCACATAACAAGGTAAAAACTGATTATAATAATTTACTTGTTTTAAAATTTGATTTGGCAATAGAGTCTCTGCAATGCACAACCCCAGTGAATTTATTCATAATGGAGCCTGTATGCTATCCACTATAAAACTAGCAATGAAATGTCCATATCCCTCAATATATTCTCTCCATCTATGTAAAGGTATTCATAGAGGTGTGCAACACAAAAGCCCCATTTGGCTAAGAGATTAAGGAAACCTCAGTTAAATTTCACTTATATGTAATAGGAATCAATTTCACAAAAACATGAGCAAAGATAGGGTACCTTTACCATTATCAGACACAAAATTTCTTTGATCTTGTTTTCCCCTGTCTAACAAATGGCATTGAACATATTTCAGGAATCAGGCAGGAAAAGTTGTTGAGAAAGCTTCCCCTTTTCCTCTTAAAAATTCTTGGATGCTGCACACAACACTTCTAATTTAAATCCCTTTGAAAACACATAATCATAAGGCCACAAAGGGTTTAAGAGAACCCGGAAAATGTTTCTATTTCCAGAATGGGCCAACGTAAATATCAGAGATTCAATCACTAAGGAATAGAGGGTAAACAAACATGGGGAACAATCAGCATCCTCTGCACTGTTATTATAACTGATATATTGATGTTTCATGAAAGAAAATTAAAGTATTATGTCAAAAATATAATGTTATGTATTTGTGTCTGGGACACTCAGAAATTGGATTCAATGATTGAAAAATATTTCAGTACAAAAATTTCAAAGTATAGGCCGGGCGCGGTGGCTCACGCTTGTAATCCCAGCACTTTGGGAGGCCGAGGCGGGCGGATCACAAGGTCAGGAGATCGAGACCGCGGTGAAACCTCGTCTCTACTAAAAAATATAAAAAAATTAGCCGGGCGTGGTGGCGGGCGCCTGTAGTCCCAGCTACTCGGAGAGGCTGAGGCAGGAGAATGGCGTGAACCCGGGAGGCGGAGCTTGCAGTGAGCCGAGATTGCGCCACTGCACTCCAGCCTGGGCGACAGAGCAAGACTCCGTCTCAAGAAAAAAAAAAAAAAAAAAAAAAAAAAAAAAAAATTTCAAAGTATAAAGATTCAGAAAATCAATAGCCAAAATATATACTTCCTTTACTTTCCTAAATGTTCTCTATAGATTTTTCTTTTAAAAATCCAATGTATTAATATTATCAAGTAAACTATAATAACCTATGCAATGTTTGATTATTAAAAATAAAATATGACATATGAAGAAAATAAAAATGAATTAAAGAAATTGTATATATTAAGATTTTTTAGCCTTCATGATTTAATACTTTGATGTGTATTGAGATCACCTTTTAATAAAATACTGGTTTATGGGGTGTAATCTGGGCATCATCGTTTTTTAAAGTCGCTCAATTGGTTCCAATGTTCCTCAAAGTTAGTAAGCAATTGTTTTGAAGTAAAATATAACACTACTCAGATTTAATGAAAATAAGGGAATTTATTAGCTAACATCACTGAAAATTCCTTAGATAAGAATGTGATGAGTTATAGTATAATTTAATTCAGTCTCTGGATTTATCTTTCTACATTTTCTTTTGTGTTTTTACTCTCATGATGTTATGGGCTGAATTGTATCTCCCCTCTCCCCCAAATTCATTTGCTGAAGTCCTAATATCTAACACCTCAGAATGGGACTCTATTTAGAGATAGGATCTTTAAAAAATCAATTAAGATAGAATGAGGCCTTCAGGGTCAGCCCTAATCCAGTAATGGCTACCTTCCTTACTAAAAGAGGAAGTTTGTTTGCAGGCATGTAGAAAGAAAACAAAAAACAAACAACAACAAAAACGTGTATATACAGGAGAGGACAGTCGTCTACACGCAGCAAGACTTCAGAAGGAACTAACCCTGCCAACACCTTGATTTTGGACTTCCAGGCTCTGGAACTGTGAGAAAATAAATTACTATTTTTTATGCCACTGTCTGTGGTATCTTGTTATGGCAATCCTAGCAAACAAGTACCTCTGTGAACTATATAGGACTAATTTTCTCTCTGATGGCAAAATGATGATACTTTTAGGCCTATATGCAAAGAAAACAGATTGTCTTTTTAGTGACTTACTTTTTAAGGTTAGGAAACATTATTCCACACACCCTAGAAAACTTCCTTTCAGATCCTGCTAACTGCATCAGTGCCACATACTGTGTTTGATGGGATAACATATACCCAACGGCATTTCAGTGGTTTAAAGTAAATATAAACTATGGCGCTTATTTGATTCTCATGTACTGAGTCCACAGTGAACATATCAGTCTGGCAAGCCACTTTTCTTTACGAGGTCTGTTCAGAGACAAAGAATGAAAGCACCTTTGCTATCACTAACACATGATTTCAAGATTCTTCTGACTATCCTCTATTACTCATAATCATAACCCATAGAATAGAGAAACAAAACAAAACAAAAAACAAGGACTCAAAGGTAGGACTATCCTTTAAACATGACAGGTAAACCTCACCCATTCATTTTGCTCTTTATGTTTTATTGGCAATGTTTAATTACATGAACAAAATTAGAAGAGAATTTTGGAAATATAACCCAGCCATGTACTCAAAAAGAAACAAACAAAAATATGGCTTCTGTTCAATGGCTAGCAATCTATATACTCTTATTCCTTCAAGAAACGATGTCTACTATATCCACAGCCTGTGTGCTATAAGTCTACATTTCTGAATGAGTCACTTTCAATGGAGATAGAATTATTCTTCGGTAAATTAGGACAATCCCTGAAACTGTAAGGGAACATAGGTCTGAATGCTTGCCGCTTGCAGAGTCCAATTAACAATAGTGAGGGCCAGGCAAGGTGGCTCACTCCTGTAATCACCACGCTTTGGGAGGCCAAGACGGGTGGATCACCTGAGGTCAGGAGTTCGAGATCAGCTTGGCCAACGTGATGAAACCCCATCCCTACTAAAAACACACAAGATTAGCCGGGTGTGGTGGTGGGCACCTGTAATCCCAGCTACTCAGGAGGCTGAGGCAGGAGAATCACTTGAACCCAGGAGGTGGAGGTTGCAGTCAGCTGAGATTGTACCACTGCACGCCAGGGTGAGCAACAAGTGAAACTCCGTCTCAAAAACAAAACAAAACAAAACCAAGGGTGAGGTCTGGTAGAAAATGAATTTATTAACCAGAACTAAAGGAAGTAGCTGGATTCCTATCCAAAGTAACTGCTTTGATTTTGGTGGGGGAAAGCAGGGATTTAAAAAGGGAAAGTTGACAAAGAAGGCATGCAAGAATTTGGTTGAGTACAATGTCCCTGTGTCTTGCCCTGGTGGCTGTCTTGGGTCCCAGTTCACCTGGACCTCAGGCTGACATCATCTCAACAGTGGTCAGGTTGTTAACTAGCCGCGAAGGAATCTTTGGAACATTGCAGATGGGTTTCCAAACTTGGTCTGTCTGTCTCAAGATTATCTCCTGGAACTTCTAAGAAGACACATAATTAGATAGGAGCAGTTAGGTAAATGTTAAAGAAGTATAAACAGTGAGAAAGAAAGGGATATGGAATCTATTTTAAGGCTAAGAAAAAAGGCTTCTGGAATTTGCCTCTAGGTTATATCTTGAAATCCAAGCGAAAGGACCAAAAAAAAAAAAAAATGTGAACGCATTTTGAAGTTAAGCTGCCCATGGAGGATCAGCTCAACCTGAAGCCTACCACTGTTTCAGGGCAAACAGCAGCATCTTCTACAGAATGATTTAAAACAGGAATGACAATGATTGCATTGACTACCCATATATGCTTAAGATCAAAGGATGTTTTTTTCTTGTAAATTTGTTTGAGTTCATTGTAGATTCTGGATATTAGCCCTTTGTCAGATGAGTAGGTTGCAAAAATTTTCTCCCATTCTGTAGGTTGCCTGTTCACTCTGATGGTAGTTTCTTTTGCTGTGCAGAAGCTCTTTAGTTTAATTAGATCCCATTTGTCAATTTTGGCTTTTGTTGCCATTGCTTTTGGTGTTTTAGACATGAAGTCCTTGCCCACGCCTATGTCCTGAATGGTATTGCCTAGGTTTTCTTGTAGGATTTTAATGGTTTTAGGTCTAACATTTAAGTCTTTAATCCATCTTGAATTAGTTTTTGTATAAGGTGTAAGGAAGGGATCCAGTTTCAGCTTTCTACATATGGCTAGCCAGTTCTCCCAGCACCATTTATTAAATAGGGAATCCTTTCCCCATTTCTTGTTTTTGTCAAGTTTGTCAAAGATCAGATAGTTGTAGATATGCGGCATCATTTCTGAGGGCTCTGTTCTGTTCCATTGATCTATGCCTCTGCTGTGGTACCAGTACCATGCTGTTTTGGTTACTGTAGCCTTGTAGTATAGTTTGAAGTCAGGTAGCGTGATGCCTCCAGCTTTGTTCTTTTGGCTTAGGATTGACTTGGCAATGCGGGCTCTTTTTTGGTTCCATATGAACTTTAAAGTAGTTTTTTCCAATTCTGTGAAGAAAGTCATTGGTAGCTTGATGGGGATGGCATTAAATCTATAAATTACCTTGGGCAGTATGGCCATTTTCACAATATTGATTCTTCCAACCCATGAGCATGGAATGTTCTTCCATTTGTTTGTATCCTCTTTCATTTCATTGAGCAGTGGTTTGTAGTTCTCCTTGAAGAGGTCCTTCACATCCCTTGTAAGTTGGATTCCTAGGTATTTTATTCTCTTTGAAGCAATTGTGAATGGGAGTTCACTCATGATTTGGCTCTCTGTTTGTCTGTGATTGGTGTACAGGAATGCTTGTGATTTTTGTACATTGATTTTGTATCCTGAGACTTTGCTGAAGTTGCTAATCAGCTTAAGGAGATTTGGGGCTGAGACGATGGGGTTTTCTAGATATACAATCATGTCATCTGCAAACAGGGACAATTTGACTTCCTCTTTTCCTAATTGAATACCCTTTATTTCCCTCTCCTGCCTGATTGCTCTGGTCAGAACTTCCAGCACTATGTTAACTCAAACAAATTTACAAGAAAAAAACAAACAACCCCATCAAAAAGTGGGCAAAGGAAATGAACAGACACTTCTCAAAAGAAGACATTTATGCAGCAAAAAACACATGAAAAAATGCTCATCATCACTGGCCATCAGAGAAATGTAAATCAAAACCACAGTGAGATACCATCTCACACCAGTTAGAATGGCCATCATTAAAAAGTCAGGAAACAACAGGTGCTGGAGAGGATGTGGAGAAATAGAAACACTTTTACACTGTTGGTGGGACTGTAAACTAGTTCAACCATTGCGGAAGTCAGTGTGGCGATTCCTCAGGGATCTAGAACTAGAAATACCATTTGACCCAGCCATCCCATTACTGGGTATATACCCAAAGGACTATAAATCATGCTGCTATAAAGACACATGCACACGTATGTTTATTGCGGCACTATTCACAATAGCAAAGACTTGGAACCAACCCAAATGTCCAACAACGATAGACTGGATTAAGAAAATGTGGCACATATACACATGGAATACTATGCAGCCATAAAAAAGGATGAGTTCATGTCCTTTGTAGGGACATGGATGAAACTGGAAAACATCATTCTCAGTAAACTATCGCAAGGACAAAAAACCAAACACCACATGTTCTCACTCATAGGTGGGAATTGAACAATGAGAACTCATGTACACAGGAAGGGGAACATCACACACCGGGTACTGTTGTGGGGTGGGGGGAGGGGGGAGGGACAGCATTAGGAGATATACCTAATGCTAAATGATGAGTTAATGGGTGCAGCAAACCAACATGGCACATGGATACATATGTAACAAACCTGCACATTGTGCACATGTACCCTAAAACCTAAAGTATAATAAAAAAAAAAGATCAAAGGATGAATAGATTCAAATACGAAAAACAAGTAGCAAGTCCTGATATAATCACATTTTTGATACTTTGAAACAGATGGAGACCATGCAATTCTTGGATCTCTTTATGAGAATAACTAGAGAAATACCTTCACTCTGAAAACCACTATGTTTACTGAGACCAATTAGACCCAAAGTCTTAAGGAAAAAACACTATATTTTACTTCAAAAGCATATTCTTTTAAAAATTTTATATGCTCATCTCCCCAAACTACACACAGTTCATTCTTATTCACTACATATTACAAAAATAAAAGTAGTAATTATTGCAATCCAAAGTAACCACAATCACTTGTTTATTGTTTATTATATCTTTCTCTTACTGGAATACTAACTTCATGGAAGTAGAGATATCACTTTCTTTGTACACTGCTCTGTATTCAACAGTTGGAATACAATACAACTTGTGCATAATACAACCCTCAAAATATTTGTGGAATCAATGAATGAAATAACAGCAAAATAATAGTTGGGATGATGAATGGAGACAGAGAGAAGAGACAGAGAGAGAAATCTCCAAAAGTAATTTTAAGGTGGAGGGTGTTAGAGAGAACTGGAAGTCTAAAACCTGCAGATGGATGTAGACATAATGAAATAATGTGTATTAGGTTATGGTGAGTCAAGATATAATCTCTATCTTTAATCTGATATATCAGGGAAAACTGTATTATAGGAAATAATTGCCTTGCACAACATCTGTAATATTTCAGCTGCTTAGTAAATTGTAGACATTATTATGACCAATAAGATATTGTTTGAATAAAAGAAGTAGCAAAAAGCAAATAAAAAAATTATCAATTGTCACACATAGCAACTTAATCTTATCCCTGAAAGGAGTAATGCCATTTTTATTGTAAAGCTTAATGAATAGTATGAAAATAAAACTGTCTTCAAAGTAATGTTCCTCCTCAAATAGTATTATTTTTGGCATATATTATATAGACAAAAATTATTGCTAAGATTAATTTTATTGTAGTCATTATTTTATCATCATTATTGTAATAATTTTTTCTTGCGTCTGTAGCAAATTACCATAAACTTGATGGACTGAAAAACACAAATTTATTCTTATATTTCCGTAAGTCAGAAGTCTGATGACGATCTCATTGGACTAAAGGTAATGTGTTGGCAGAGCTGTACTTCTTTCTATAGATGCTAGGGAGAATCTGAGTTGGTTGTTTGCCTTTTCCAGCTGCTGGAAGCATCTGTATTTCTTGGTTTGTGGCCCATTTCCTGAATTTAAAAAGCCAACAATGGTAGATTGACTCCTTCTCATATCCTATCACTCTGATCTGCTTTTCTGCCCCATTCTAACAGTTTCAAGAGCACTTGTGATGACTGACATTGGGACCACATAGTAAATTCAGGATGATCACCCTCTTTTAAGGTCAGCTAACTAACAACCTCAATTTCATCTTCAACCTTAATACTATTTGTATAATTAGCCTAGTCGCAGGTTACTGGGATTAAGACAGAGACATCATTGGGAGACACTGCTCTGTTCATGGTGGGTATCATTTGTAAAACAAAAATAAAATTCTAGACTCCCCAACTGACTAAATGGACTCTTTTTGGCCAAGGAGACCCCCCAAAGAAACCTGAAAAACTGAATCCCTGGCCATTTCAGAAAGGGAGGTTGGACATGTCTCATTATATTCCCTCACTTTTGGAGTTTAGGTTAAAATAGATCATAAGTCTTACAGGACAGACTTATTGTGCAATAAGACACCAGATTATAAACAAGACCTAAGACCATGCAAGATAGGGATTAAGTCACAACCTACAAACCGTATAATCTCACTAACTCATTTCTAAAATTATCCCAGTATAATGTGGCTGAGTTTCCAACTTGACTCTGGTAAAGCATCACATAACAGATGGCAGACCTTGAAGGAAATCAAAGTATTTTACCCCAAAATGTATTTATCTGACATATTTTGAAATAGCCTTGCAGAGCTAATTTTTCTTTTGTGGGGGAAATTTCTGTCTGTAGAAAATCTTCATTAATGCATCCAGGCCTTTTCTTTCTAGCCTTTGCCCAAATCTAGGAGAGATTAATAGAGAGTCAGATACCTTTAAGGTTTGGAAAGAGATATTTACCATCTATTCTCTCTGAAGATGGCTATCTATGAGGCTTCATCTACAAAACAAGGGCCTTGACCTCCACAACCCCTTTAGCTTGACTCAAGGATTCCTTTCTACCTACTTCAAGTCTTTACACAAAGCTTAATTCAACCAATGGCCAATCAGAAAATCTTTCAATCCACCTATGAACCATAAGCTCCCCTGCTTCAAGATATCCTGCCTCTTTAGGCTGAACCAATGTATACTTTCATGTCTTGATTTATAATTTTGCCTGTGATTCCTGTCTCCCTAAAATGTAGAAAACCAAACTGTAACTCAGCCACCTCTGGTACACTTTCTCAAGACCTCTTGAGAATATTCCTTGGACTGTGGTCACTCATATTGGCTTATAATAAACCTCTTTAAATATTTTACACAGTTTGGTTTGTTCATTAACACATTATGATATGGAATATTTATCAATTTTTACATTTTAAAATGTTAACTTATTTTGGTCCCAATGTATTGCCAAATTGGTGACTAATTAAAGGGTGTAGCCCAGCTAGATTACCAAGTAAGTGATAAATGCAAAACTGCATTGCCTTGGCCTGGTCTCAGTGAGGCAGGAGAGTTATCTTGACCCCCTCGCACGACTTGTGACAGGGGTGGCTTATTTAGTCAGTGGCTGTGCTCAAACCCCTTGCGGGACCGTGAGCATGCAGGTGAGCAGGTACAGGAGGCAGGGCCAGTGCCTTTGGGTGTTGGCAGGAACAAACCCTGTACCAGCCCACAGCAGCATCTAGAGGTTGCCTGTGACCTCTGGAGCCCCAGAGGGCATATGTTACAATTAGTGCTCTTTTAGCCATCCATGGATGGCTAAGTGTTAAACAGCTCAGTGGAGAGTCAATGTGACAGCCTCTTGCACCCACACCTGGGGCCTTGTGAGACGGGATTGTTCCCTTGATCTTGACTCTTCATAGGCAGGAACTGGAGTGGCTCGTTCCACTCAGCCTGCAGTCCATGGATGTCTAAGTGTTAACAGCTCAGTGATGGGTCAGGGTGACAGCCTCGTGCACCTGCCCTTTTTGGCACCCAAGTTCTTGTTTGGTGTACGGGAAGAATAAGGTCACACAAACTGTTTGAAGGATGATAAACACGGAAGACTTTATTAATCAGTGGAATTGGCTCTCAGTGGAAGGAGAGCTGGAAAGGGGATGGTGCAGAAAGAATGTGATCTTTCCCTGAAGCCCAGCCATCTCTGAAACTGTGCATTCTGAAGTTAGCCACATTTACCCATAGTCTCCAATACTCAGTTGCTGCTTTTCTGCTCACTTCTTAGCAGCTTGTAAGCCCGAGGCTCAGCAGCTTGTATCTCCAACCACTTACTTACATCACCCACTCCTGTTGCTCTGCCAGAGGAAGTCTTTTTATATGCACACAATAGGGGTCTGGCAGACCAAAAAGGCAATCATTTGGGAAGAAAAATGGGCTCAGCTGTTTTCACTTAGGGCTGAGTTCCCAGGCCTGAGACTGGGTTTTAGCCAGGATCCCAGCTGTTCTCTGTCACTTGTCCAGTGCCCAAGAGGAAAACGGTCATGCTAACTTGAAGGATGGTGAATGGGGAAATTATACTGAGTGGTGGAAGTGGTTCTCAGTGGAGTGGGGAGCTGGAAAAGGGATGGAGTGGGAAGTTAATCTTTCCCTGGAGTTCAGCTGGGGATGGCCAAACTCCTCTCCAACCATCCTTGGCCGAACTTCTCTCTGACAATAGTCTCCAGTGTCCAGCTGCCTCTTCACCTCTTGACATTCAGACACCTCTTCTCTCCTTCTTTGCTACACCACTCTGCCAGTGGAGCTTCGGGTTTTTATGGGCACAGGAAAAGGTGTATGGCAGGCCAAAAGGTGACATTTGGGTGGGAAAATGGGGATGTGAAGTTCTCATTTAGGGCCGCGGGTCCAGGCTTGAGGGTAAAACCCTTGCCAAAGACCCTGCCTTTTTCTGTCTAGTATTCCTCTGCCTCCTATCCATATCACCAGTTTCTTCATGGTTATTATTCTCTATCCTGCTAATTTGGGCTACAAGGTTGTGAAAAGTTGTCATATGCAAAAATACCTTTGTCCTACCATATCACCAAGCCCTGTCAGAGTTAGATTACAAGTAAGATTATTATCTTTTTAATAAATAAACAAAGACAAAACATATCAAAATGCTCATCCTTACTACATGAGGGACCTTACTGCCAAAAATTTACTTAAGGCGCATTAGTCAGGATTCCTCAGAAAAACAACCAATAGGAGAGTGATAGAGAGATGAGTGGAAAGGAAGTACAAGAGAAAGGGTGGGAGAGGGAGAGGGAGATAGAGAAAGACATTTATTTTCAGGAAATTGGCTTACTTGATTTTGGAAGCTGGCAAGTCTGGAATCTGCAGAATTGGCCAGCAGGCTGGAAATTCCAGCAGTAGTTAATACTGCAATTTTCAGTGCAGACATAGTCAGAAGCCAGAATCCCTTCCCCTTCAAGGGACCTCAGTCTTTTGTCTTGAATTCATCAGCTAATTGGGTGAGGTTCCTGCACATTATGAAGGTTAATCTGCTTTACTCAAAGGTTTACTGATTTAAGGGGGTAGAAAAAGAGTGAATAATGAGAGATTACTTAATAGGTTTAATGTCTGTATGTTTTTTGGGTGATGTATACTCTAAAACTTATGACTTCGCCACTGCAGAATCTATGCATGTAACAAAATTACACTTAGACCCCATATATTTAAACCCATTAAAATAGACAGATAGATGTATAAATGTTAAGCACATCTAAAAAATATCTTCACAGAACATCTCAATTGTTGTTTGACCACAAAGTAGGTACTGTAGCCTAACCAAGTTGATCAAAAAATTTAATCATAATAGTAGAGGCATTGGAGGAAATTAAAAGAAAGTTTTTAAAATCATGGGTATGCAATGTAAATCAAAAATAAAATTTGAAGTACCCCACACTGCAATCATCTGAATAGACTCCCTCCTTGGCCAGTAATTCCTAACATTTAGTCTGAAAGATTGGTTCAGGCCATGATGGGAAATGGGGGTCAAACATGCCTCATTATATCCCTCCAGCATTAAGATCAATAAAGACCTTAAGTCTGATAAGAAATATTTACAATCTATTTTCTCTGAACCTTGCCACCTGGAGGCTTCATCTGCGTGATAAAACCTTGGTCTTCACAACCCCTCATGTTAACTCAGTCATTCCTTTCTACTGATAATCATTTTTTCAAACAATTACCAATCAGAATATGTTTAAATCTGCCTATAACCTGGAAGCTAAGAGTCCCAACTTGCTTCAAGTTTTTCTGCTCTTCCAGATCAAACGAATGCAACTCTTACATGTATTGATTGATGTATTATGTCTCCCTAAAATGTATAAAAGCAAGCTGTACTCCAACCACCTCGGGCACATGTCGTCAGGACCTCCTGAGGCTGTGTCATGAGCATGTCTTTAACCTTGGCAAAACAAACTTTCTAAATTGACAGAGACCTGTCTCAGATATTTTGTGTTCATACTCATCACTAGTGCACAGAAGTAGATCTGGCATGCCCTTCATGGTATGAATAATATTTAGAGAATAAAATATTGGTTTTAAAGAACTTTTTATTTAATTTTATTTGGATACCAGCTAAGGAGATAAATAGTTCCTACTAAAAATTACTCTACTCATTCAGTTATCTAACAGACAGTTACGTGCCTTCCATGGGCCAGGTATATTCCCTAGGTTGTAGAGAAAAATCAGCAAGGAGGCAAAAAGTTTGCTTGCATGGAACTTATCTTCTAGTGGTGGAGTAAGACAATTCACAAGATTGATTTATCCATCCTAGAGCAAACCTCCAAGATTCAAACTTATTCTAATTCATCTCAGCAGCTGCACTCAGTCACATTCCAGGGTATTACTTTAACAGGATCTAAATCTCCACACTTTAATGACAGTTCAAGCAATTAACATCTCCTAGAGGGAAGGAATCTAAATGCAAACAACTTATGCAAAGCAATATCCCTGAAGGAGATTTTAAGCACCTAACCCCTAAGGAAAACTTATGCAAACAAGTATCAGTTGAAGTAGTTTGTCCTTAATAAACATTTATTCAAACTAATACCCTCAAGCAAATTCTAAAGTCTGGCTACCACTGTACACTCAACACACCATTTATTCACATTGGCACATGGCCACACACACCACACAGGACATTTCTTATTACTCCTTTGCAAAGTATACATTTAGCTGGGTCAGTGAGTATAGTAGGCTTGATTCAATTCATCTAAAGTATGGACAAAAGCTAGATAAAAGCATTAACTCATCAAAGTTGTTTTATGAAATTTAACATTTATACATGGCTTTGATAATTTGATGTGATTATGTAGGTGTTGTTGGAAATTTAAGTCAGTGGTCCCTATGCATTCTCTAGTTATTTATTATTTATTTATTTTTAATTTTCAAAATGGAACTTCAACAACCTTGAAGATAACACATAAATTCAAAGCTAGGAATTAAGAAGCGTGAGTCAGGAGTTTTTCCTGCTGATGGGATAGTTTCGTGGTCTCGCTAACTATGAAAAATGAAGCTGCAGACCTTCACAGTGTTACAGCTCAAAAAGAGTCCACAGACCAGGACAGTGAGAAGCAGTGCAGTTTATTGAACAAAGTGGAAGGAAAGCTTCCACATAGTGGAAGGGTAGTTGGAAGGGTTGTTGTTGCTCGCTCAGGTGGCTAGGGCTTATATCCCTGTGCTACTCCCTCCCCTTTCTTTCTTTTTGTCAATTGAGAATGGTTCTTTTTTCAATCCTCTCTTGGAGTGGTTAATTTTGAACCCTTCACTCAATTGGCTAAGAACTCAAAATGCTGAGTCACAGGGGCCTTTTGTGGAAGTCCCTGAACCGGCCCAGGAAGTCCCGACAACTCCACCCCTCAATAGGACTTATAAAAGTTATAAAGAACATGTTTAAAATTTCATAACTGAACATAGAATTAGAATAAATCCTGAGCGTTTCATCATATGACAAATTTGAGATAACATGATAATGAACCAAAGTTAGTCCTTAGAAAAAATATTAACTTTAATAATTTGATATTAAAAATGTAAAGACTAAATATTATCTGTACTATAATTGAGTGCTACAATTTATTAAAATACATATAAAAAGTATTTATTTTTCACATGATAATCCATTAATTTGAAGGAGATAACGGTCATAGATAACACTATGGAATACCTAGGCAGAAAAACCTGTGTTTCCATATTTGTATTAATTTCAACTTTGAAAATTAGTAATTATTGGCCCCATTTTAGACAAAGGCATACTCAAACCCAAAGAGGTGAGGCCATGTAGTGTCTGCACTTTGTACATCATCACATTTTATGGAACATGTTAATACATACACTCTGTGGCCTTTAGAGATTTGAACTAAACCATTAATAGGGAAAGCCTTCCACATATACAGAACTCTTGAACAGATGTAATGAAAATCAAACTTCTATGAGTTGGTTATTATTAAAAACATTTTTATTTGAGTTGAATTTGAATACTCTCCTTTTTCCTAGACACTCTTCCTTATTTAAGTTCCAGTTCTGTGCATTGCCAACATCACGGAGATTTCGATCTTATTCTGGTAATGTTTGAGACAGAATTTATAAAATGTTGCTGTTCTGTTTTCCTCTTATAATTAATTTTCCTGTGACTTACATAGAACAAAACTTTAAATAATTGATGATGATGATGAGAAATGAATAGAAGAAGGTTGGGATATTATACTTTAAATACCTATTTGCTTTTCAGGAATACACCCTTTTAAGAATAAGATTTAAAAGGCAACAGTCCCAATTTTGTGACCAAGCTAGGAGAATATGACCAGAGGCAATATAGAAAGGGTTTTATATTCTTCCTAATCATAGAACACTGTTTCACCTGTATACTGTTTTACCTGTACACTGATCATATCTGTAGTTAACATACTAAGTAAGATTCAATCTCATAGTGTATGGTAGCAAGTTCTTCAATTATAATTGATTTAACACATTAGGTTTTAAGTCAATTTTGCTACTTCTTATCCTGTACCATTTTTACATCATTCAGTGTACATTCAATCTATCCATCTTGTGTCTGCATAAGCACATATGTGTATGCATGTAAATGTATATGTATACTCATGTGAAAAGATATATGAAATGCATGAACACACAGCTGTACATGTGTGCACATGATCTATCACATAAATGTATGGGTATACACACATGTGTATATTTATAAATATATACACACATATATATGTATACATACACCTATGTATGTGTATATATACACATACCTTTTTAATTATAAAGAATTTCAATTCTTAGACACTTACAATAATAAAACTGTAGCACATTTACCATGTGGAGTAAAATCATAGTATTCTCTAGCTTTTCTGCATCATTTTTTAAAGTTATTTTTAAAATTGCTTTTTTTCCTAGTTACTATCAATTTTGTTTTAATATTGGAAGTAATCATTTCTTATAAAAATCTTGTTAGTGTGAATGTTTCCATGATTCTATTACAACTTGGCATAATTTAGCAATATCATTTAGGTAATCTGATTAGTGATCTAGATTATAATTTTATCATCACATTTATATTAATGTTTAGTTATGAAATTTTCAGTAGCATAGTTCTGTTCAAGATTATTCTCAATTTTATTTAGTATGCAATTCAGTTAATTTATTTTCTTTGTAGGCATCTACCATTTATTCTAGCCTTCTCAATTAACTTATAATAACATCTACCAGTAAAGCTTTTTATTAAAGAAAGCTGTTTGATATTTTTATATATTAAGTAAAATTTTATTTCCTTTCTTTTTGCTCCTTCCTTCCTAAAATTGACAACCTGTGGATAATGCATCTGTTTGGGCCTTAATTAATCAGAGGAATACATCAACTCTCTATTTGTCTATAAATCCTAGATAAGACTTTAAAGTATTTTCTTAGTAACCTTTCAAGAAGTGTCATTATTATCTTTTCAAGAAATTTCAGAAAATACCTAGAAAACTGTGACTCTCTCCTCTATTCCTTAAAATATAGATATTATGTGATGTCAATTGACTGATGATTTAAAAAAAAAAGAAAGAAAAGAACAGAAAGTCCAGCCACTTTCAGTGTGATTTTAAAAGAACTCTAAAATGGAGAATGAAATAAGATAAAGTATGTGCATTTTTTTTGCCAGTTTTTCACATGTATGAAAGATCTATAATTCACAAATGCCACAATTTTAAGTGAGTTATATGCAGGTGCATTCCACGATTGAAATAACGCAGGAAGCTCTCAGCTTTGTGAAAGGATTTATTTTTGTCTACTACACTGTAACTCTGTTTCAATTCATTTCCAACTATATTTTCCTGGTGTTATTTACTTATTGATTTGGACTGAGTGTTTTGTTGGCAGGATGAGCTCTATGAGGAGAGGCTACATATACTGTACCAGAATTTGGCACAGTATTTTTCTGTTGTATTTCTAACAGAATAGAGCATTGGATCAGAACTTGGCTTCTAATGGAATTAAAATAGTAAGGCTGGAGCTTAAGTCATCAAATCCAATGATACATGAATTGTCCCACTATATCAGTGTGTTGTTTTAAAAAGAAAACATTATAATCCACCCCCAGGTGCTGTATGGAACTTCTACCTTAAACACATTTTCTTTTATAACTTTCTGTATGTAATCAGTTCTGTGCTTTTGATGATTAATTCATGTAATTTTTTTTAGCACCTCCTGGATTAGAGACATTTTTCATCATTTCTTCCTGTTTTATTCTGAATTTTCTGTTTAAGGCCTGAGTTTTTAATTTGCTGATTTCAATGTTTCATATTGTGTCTTTAAGAATATAGCTGACTAAGCAGATTGTAGGATTTTGGACATCTAGGAGGACAGATGTATTCAGTAGAATGCTCAGGTTGACCAGAAGCAACTAATGAGGTCTTCTGTGGGGAATGTTATGCCCTTGAAACACTTTTGTATGTTTGTTGCTTTAAAGTCTTCAGAATAGAACTCTGACCCTGATTCTGAGAGCTATCTTTGAATACATATTCTCTACTTTTGATAGTGTGTTTTACAAAAATGGGAGAAAAATAGACAGGTCAGGTTGAACAGATAATATCATGGCTAAGGCTGAACTTTTAATTTGTATTAGTTTATCCTCATTTAATAAATTCATGTCTTGTATTTCACAGCTGAAAGCACTAGATTTTAAAGGCAAAATGTGTCATTTTGTAATGTCTGTTAAATTATGTTGATTGCTAAGGTTTGAAGGATTAAAAATATCCTTACTTTTTATACAAGACTTGTTTTGCTTTCTTATGACTTCTTGGATCTTAAAGCAATTGCCTCCTAAAAAATCATTTCTATTGTATTGCTACACCCAAGTTTAAATTGTATCTTCTATTTAATTGTGCAGCAATAAAGAGAAAACACAGAGTGAAAAACTAGGGATGCAAGAGAGGGTAAAACTTACTCCCTGATTTACTCCCTGATGATTTCTTGGTTCGAGTAGAAAGAAAGCTGCATCTGGCCAATATATGATTATTTTTTTCCCTAGTTTACCAATCAAAAACATTGCTTTATCTTCTTAGTGACAAAATGAAATGGTAAAGCAGGGTCAGGAAGTTTTTCACTATTGAATCTTTATACACATATAAGGAAGTATCAGGAGTAAGGAATTAATTTTTCCCCCAAAAAATGTCCCTGAATGTCCAAGAGGCAAGTCAAAACAGACAAGGATATGTCTGCCAGTATAATAGGTGGTATGCAGGGAGACTAAACCTTGGCAAACTCCTTCCTAGAGTTCTCCTTAATAAGAAAATTAACTTAAATATATATGAAAAACTTCGCACTGTGCCTGGAAGATTATTATTCAACTAAACAATGTTATTTATTATTTTAAATAGTTTAACTTTAGTTACTACAATATGTGATTTTCTACAGAATCATTAATAAAAATCTTTGTTTCTATTTAGAAGGGAACTGTTAATAGAAAGAACTGTATGAGTAGGCGAAAGTATATCAGTATCTGAAGTAAAGTGTATCTCCTGTGGTATTAAATATATTTTATTAAACAATGGTTAATAGATTTAGTTTCTCCATTATAAATTATTTTATTTCTTTCTCTAACAAAACCAAACAACAGATAATCAGAGTAGAACTCATTTTTGTTTATGTTTTGTTTTCCTTTAAATTGTGTTAAAAGTGAACACTTTTTTAAAAACTTAAAAAATAAAAAGTACAATGTGAAAAAGTGCAAAACCCAAACATTAATTGGTGCTGAGAATCATTTACTATTTTCTTAAGGCTTTGGGGACAAAGCCCATACTCCTTAGTATAGCATGTAATATCCATCATAATCAGGCTCTAGTCAATCTAACTTTTATTTCCTCAAATTCCCAGCTCCAGCCCAGAACATATACCTTCAAACACAAGCTGACATAGCATGTCCTACTTATATTGAAAACACTGCATTTCTCTAAACACAATAAGCTATTTCATACCTTACTGATTTTGTACATTCAGTTTATAGCTCAGGATCTTGCATTTGAACCCTTCAAACGTAGGCTTTTTTAAAATTTATTTAATAAAGCTACAGCAATAAAGCAATAGCAACCACAACAAATATTACCTCAATTCATTTCCATTTGAAGAAATCTAAACTTGTGCTGCCTTTTTAAATAATATAATCATATTGCAAGAAATCAAAGTACACTAGATTTAAGAGGAAAAAAACACCACCACAATGTCTGGTCCAGGTCCTTGTCTTTAAGCATGCAAATTATACCTCAATAAAAATTGATTGTTGCTAAATTTTGTTTATTTATTTATTTATTTATTTATTTATTCATTTTTCTGAGATGGAGTTTCGCTCTTGTTGCCCAGGCTGGAGTGCAATGGTATGATCTCAGCTCACCGCAGTCTCTGCCTCCCGGGTTCGAGCAATTCTCCTGCCTCAGCCTCCCAAGTAGCTGGGACTACAGGCATGTGCCACCATGCCCGGCTAATTTTTGTATTTTTAGTAGATGGGGTTTTTCCATGTTGGTCAGGCTGGTCTCAAACTCCTGACCTCAGGTGATCTGCCTGCCTCGGTCTCCCAAAGTGCTGGGATTACAGGCATGAGCCATCATGCCCGGCCTAAATTTTTAATATATATGTACACAAAGGCGGATATCATAAGAAGAATTTGGAAGTTGTGTCATATTCAATGAACTGATGCTCAAACTGTCGTTTTTCCTTCATATATAGTGCTCTATTTACGTAAGACCTTTTTTACCCCATCCTGGTTTGGACTTACACAAATTTAATGCAAAACTCTAATATGCTTTTGTAGTTATCATTCATTTGAAGATAAAGTAATTTGTTTTGATTACGTATAATTCAGTAAGTATAACTTACATGAATATCATTTTAAAGATTAACTTTCCTTGCATTCATTTAATTTTCTTGTAAATTTTGAATTGTAAATAAATAGTATTCTTTTAATCCTATAGAATAAACCTTAGAAACTAATTTTTTGAGATATTGAGAAAACACATTACTGAAAAGAATTGTATATTATAGACAGGCTTATTATCAATGCATCTCAGAACATATTTTTATGTATTTCACCAAATAACTCTGATGGTGCTTTGTTGTATTTCAAGATTACCCTAACAATTAGATTTGTGTATTTGTTACAGATTAAGTCACAGTATTCCTAAATTTAGCCTTTAGGTCAACCCTGAAAAAATACAAAAAGTTTTGTGCATATGCAAAAAATGTTATGCGAGTACTATTAATAGTAAGTAAAATTGTTATTATACAAAATTTAGCACTTCTCAACCTCCTACTGACAGTAGCCATCATGCTAAATGATTAGGTCATTTCTGTCAACAGTAGTATTTAGTTTAATGGTTCCAAGATTTACTTTACTCTTCATACTTGTCTGATGCTCAAAAGAATGCTTTATTGCATGCCTTGTTGTAAATATGCATGTTTTGTTTAAAAGGTATAATTATTTGGAGACACCCTGGCTATTGAAAAAGTGCTAGAGCAATATGATACTACTCATACATTCTGTTTCCCTTAAATCAAATGTTTTGTTTTGGATTATTTCTCTTTGAGATTCATTATTCTGCATCAACAATGGCCATGCGAGTAAATATGACTTTTTCTTGCCATATGAGATTATCTGTGATTATTTCTATCTGACACTCTTTCTTTTTAACAGGAAATTTGAAGAAAAAGTTAAAAAGCTTTCTAATAACTGATTATGCATACATTTTCCAGGTAAAACATTATTTTATTAGAAAAGTAAATGTTTTCTGATATATGTTTTGTCATATTGATACAAAGTGTAGATATATTTCATCCATAAATAACAGTAGAGTTGAATTTAAAATGTATTTTAATTAATTTTTGTTACATAAGGAAAAACATTCTTATCACAGTATAATAAAATTAATGACATGAACAAGGTATGATGGTGATGCAGATTTATAACATCCTTAACTAGATATCAATGCCTTAATTTAGTGCACTCTAAAATATGTTGTGGCAAACTAAAAATGACATGACTTGATATGCTATGTTGATCAAAAAATACATTTAACAAAAATAACACATTATGTGAAAACATATTAGACTTTACAACTTTCTCTTCCCCTCTTGTTCTGAATAATTTTTACTCTAGCACACTTCATAATGAGGTAGTACCCTCAGGACTTGACTATGCCTTTAGATATGCAGATGCATGTTGCCAGAAAATGGAATAATTGCTTCCATTTAAGACTTTGCAAATCAAAATACTTTCCTAAATAAAGTGTTACTATAGTTAAGTAACACTAAAATTGAAGTCTCTTACTCATGGCAGATTAACAAGCAGCTTTTCTAGGCAGAATAATGTTACGGAAAGAACAAAATAGAAAGAATTTCTTTTTGCTCCTTCCTTCCTAAAATTGACAACCTGTGGATAATGCATCTGTTTGGGCCTTAATTAATCAGAGGAATACATCAACTCTCTATTTGTCTATAAATCCTAGATAAGACTTTAAAGTATTTTCTTAGTAACCTTTCAAGAAGTGTCATTATTATCCTTTCAAGAAATTTCAGAAAATACCTAGAAAACTATGACTCTCTCCTCTATTCTTTAAAATATAGATATTGTGTGATGTCAATTGATTGATGATTAAAAAAAAAAAAGAAAAGAACAGAAAGTGCAGCCACTTTCAATGTGTTTTTAAAAGAACTCTTAAATGGAGAATGAAATAAGATAAGTATGTGCATTTTTTTTTGCCAGTTTTTCACATGTATGAAAGATCTATACATGTGATAGATCTGTTTAGGGTACTGGTTTAGGGTAATAAACAGTTTTGTGACATGGGCAGATTATTTATTTAACTTTTTAAGGGAATTGTCATATTCAAAATGAAAGGTAATACTGAATGATTTCTCAGGGTCTTTCCAACTGGTAATTACCACTTACTGTATACTACTGCTTTATAAAGTAGCCTGAACATCCTAAAATAATATTTTACTACAGGAGGTTGAAAGTAATTTAGTTGCAGCACTAAGTCAATTAGGTTTAAATGATTATAAGGAAAATTTAATAAATATATCAAAAGTAAATTAAAAGTAGTAAATGTCATCAATATGAACATATGTCTACAAGCTTGGTGTTTTGTCTGTTGGTCCTGTTGTGATTTACTTTTGAAATTTGAATTCTGTTTTACTCCACAAAGGGTAGTGGCCTCTATTTGTATTCCTGTAGAAATTCTTTCTTCATGACAGAGTCATCAGTGATGCTGAATACTTATGACTGGCCAGACCTAACTTCTGAATTCAAGCCCTAGATTAGTAATTAGTAATTTCCGTGGTATAGGTGCATTTTGTTTTTCTAAAGGGTGGCAATTAGATAAGGAAATGAGATTGTAAAGAAGAAATTTAAGAAGAGTACATCCCACTGATGTCTTTTTTTTTTTTTTTGGCTCCACTTATACAAGACACAATCAATAAATGAAAACGAAAAGTTTAAAGAAATAAGCAACTGTTTCCACAAATTAACTATATTTCCTGTATCTCAACATGTGAATATCTTATACTTGCTTCCTCAAATTCTGACTTTGTCCACACAGGTAAATGACTTATAGTGCCAACAAGCATAACTGAGATATATATTACAAATCCAAAGACTAATCCACTCATATTTTATTACATGAAATTCCATTAATATTAGCAAAAATCTAAAATTCCTAGCAGAATGCCAATACAACAACAAACATAACATAAATTTTAAATTATTTATATTTGCAATTGTTTCCTATATGTTATTTAAAAATCACTTAGGACAGTAATAGAATTGGCACAGTTTCCTTTATATTCTCTTTTGTTGTTTGTTTTTTTACGTAAGGGATTTTCTTCTCTAGTTTTACCAAAGGATAACTGACAAATAAAAATGGTATGTATTTAAGGCATATAATGTGATGTTTTGATATACATACGCATTGTGAAAGGAATCACAATCCATTACTTAACACACTGATCATCTCACATAGTTACTGTATGTGTTTGTGTGTGTGCGTGCATGTGCACGCGGGAGAGACAGGGTGAAGGGGGCAGTAAGAAAACTGAAAGTCTCTTCAGTGCAAATTAAAGGGTAGAAATTGGGTAAGGGAGCCTGGCGCAGTGGCTCACGCCTGTAATCCTAGCATTTTGGGAGGCCGAGGTGGGTGGATCACTTGCGGTCAGGAATTCAAGACCAGCCTGGCCAACATGGTGAAACCCCGTCTCTACTAAAAAGATAAAAAAATTAGCTGGGTGTGATGGCAGTTGCCTGTAATCCCAGCTACCCGGGAGGCTGAGGCAGGAGAATCACTTGAACCTGGGAGGTGGAGGTTGCAGCGAGCCAAGATCGTGCCATTGCACGCCAGCCTAGGCAACAAGAGTGAAACTTCTCTAAAAAAAAAATAGGTAAGGGAATAAGATTGTAAAGGAGAAATTTAAGAAGAGTTTGCCCCACTGAAGTCTTTTTTTGTTTCCACTTATGTGAGACACAATCAATAAATGAAAAATAAAAATTAAAAAAAAGCAACCATTTCCACAAATCAACTATACTTCCTATGTATTATATTAATATGACTATAGTCACCATGCTGTACATTAGGTCTCCAGAACTCATCCCTCTTATAACTGAATGTTTGTACCCTTTGACCAATATTTTCCTCTCTCTCCCACCCCCAAACCCTGGTAGACCTATGAGTTAGGCTTTTTTAGGTTCCGCATATAAGTGGGATCACTCAGTACTTTTTTTAACAAACAAGGCTATCAGTAATGGAAAGGATTGATTAATCCTTGTATTTTTACTGGGTTAATTGCTTAAGATTATCCTGTTAATTTGTTATTCACTGTAAGTGCAAGAAACCTATGTCTGTTAGCCCCCAAACAAATTAAATTATGCACAAATCCTATTTTCATCATATTTATAGTCCACCAAAACTTAAAAAATTTTGCAGATTATTACGTTGAAACAAATGAGAAATGTCTACTCTTCAAATTAGTTGTCGTCATGTCCACAGCACCTGCTTATTATGCTGTGCTATTGCTTCCAGAAGTGAGAGGAAGAAATTGAGAAAACTTCAGCTCCTTGAAATTCCTGGCACAGAGAAGACTAATACTTCCTTTTGTTCTATTTGTTATGTTAAAAATAGAGTGTCTCATGGTCCTCTTTTCCAGGATTTTAAGTTACTGTGCTACCGTAGTGATATGAGAAAACGCTTCTTCAACCTGACTTTCAAACAATGTCTCTCATTTTCCCTCACTGCTGATAAAAATTTGAGGTTTCATTATAGAAATAAAGTGGCCTTTCAGGTTGAATACATTTGAGTATATATTTCTGCACTGCCATTTCCAGAGTAGGTTACCTAGGGCAAGCAATAACCTCTCAATTTTAATTTTCTGTTTTGTAAATCTATGTTTACATAAGTATTATGTAAAGTATTATAATACTTATTTTCAAACATTACTGTGAAGATTACATTAGATATTATTAAGGGTCCTTGGGAATATTACCACCACTGAATGTATGTTAATTTCATGTTCATAAATTTAATATTATTCTTGTTCCTATTGATAAGTAATATAATTTTCATCTTATTGATTATGCCATTTCCAAATAAGTGTTCATACATCTGATAGCTTCCAAACAGGCAACCAAACAGCATAACAAACAACAAAATAGGGATTGAGTCTCTAAATGAGAAGCTCACCCACAAAACACACAGAATAAATTCCATTAAGTGCTATAAAACCACTCATCTCTCATTATCTACCAAATTAGATAACTGATTAGAAGCAGTGAGGAAGGGCTGAAAACAGAAAGATGAGTATTTTAAAAATATGACTGGAGAATAAGAAAAATTTAAGAAAACACAAAGATCTGAGAGCATCACTAGACAGGCAGACCCAAGAAGGGGCATATAAGGCTATAAACCACAATTTACAGCAACATACACTTTTTGGGATTAAAATAAGTCACATGAAAGTTTCAGAGACGTCACTACCTGATTACAACAGATAATGTATGTTTGCAGGTGATGACTATAGTGAATTATTATAATTTTATGTTGTCTCAGCATCTATTTTGAATACAAGTTTAATTTTCTCGTGCCAGAAGCAGGACTCAGTCATCCTTGACATAGTTTCCAGTTCTACATCACACCCAGATGGCTCAAGCCAGTGACCGGAGATTAGAATTTAGAAGCAGCTCTCCTGTCTAGCACGCTGGGCTCCCAGCTTTTCAGCTCCTTCCTTTAAAGGGACCATTTAGACATTTGCCCATGAACCTGAAGTGATCCACATGCTATTTCCTTGTACATATTGCTAGCTGCCACGTGCTTTCTCTCTCTTCCTGATACTTTATTCCTGCATGTGACCCAGGATGAAGGCCTTTCCTCTCAAATAATTTCACCTCTCTTGCTCAGTATCTATAAGCAAAAATCCTTTTGCTTTTTCCCTATTTTGGTGATGCATTGAAATTGTGACTTCCACCAGAAGAACCAGGGGCTGCCCCAGGCTAGGTTTTACCTAGGACATGGGTCGGTGAGGGGTAACACGAAGTTGAGCTCCCAGCATGAGAGCAATGGACAGGCAGGCATAAACTGGACACAGGTCTGACAAGACCTGCAAAAGTGTCTGCCATGATAAACAAGTTTCCTGTGAGGGGCTTGCTTTGGTGTGGATCTGACAACTAGTATTAGACTGTTAGCCAGGTAAAAGAAGTATTCTGTGAAAGTTGTACAGTAAACATCCTTGTCTAGCCTCCCTTTCGTTTCCTGTTGAGGCGGGGTTGCTAGCCGCTCTGGGACTGGAACCCCAGTTTAGCGAAGGCTCCCAAAACAATGACAAATTTCATGGTAAAGATTATGGAGCACCTTTAAGCTAGGGGAATTTGTTCTTTATGAAGTAGAGAGACATTATAAATTCTAGGTCAGGTAATATGACAAAAAGCCAATAATGTTAAATTCGTATAGAACAGTGACTAGGACCAGAAACTGGTGTGGTAGAAAAGAAAATGGATATAAGTGATAGATATGAAAAAACAGTTACACATGATGAACAAATCTGATTTAGGTAACAAAGAAAGTTGATATTTTATTATGTTACAGATTGGACATTTGGAAACAGTAATATACAGAAACCGGAAATGGGAGATGAGCTAGTTTGGAGGAGATGGTAAGTTTGATTTGGATTGGAGAGATCATTAGATAAATTTCAAGTGGAAATGTCTGTCAGCTAGATCTTGGAAAATCGTGGGTAAATTAATTCACCTATGAATTTCCCTCAGTACTTTATGATACAAGATAATAAACACTGGAAGGAGATATACTCAAATGCTATTTTTCTTTCACATTTTCCCTTGATTAAGTGTCATTTTTAAATTGAGGTGATTAACCAGATAAACAGTGTAGGTAGCTAATTAAATTTGTTTGGTTCAAATTTAGTAATAATTGGAAGTGAATAAGCTATGATTAGATTTATTATTTCATGATTTTCACCAAAATTTTTATTCTTTAGAGGGACCGTGATTAAGATGGGCTGTGTGTGTGTGTGTGAAATATACATTTATTATATATAAAATATATATTTATTATAAATATAATATTGGTGACACTCTAAGGGTGCTTCTCTAGGTAACTTTTTTGACATTAAAGTATTAAGAAAATAATTTAGGCTGGACATGGTGGGTCACACCGGTAATCTCAGCACTTTGGGAGGCTGAGAGATGAGTGGATCACTTGAGCCCAGGAGTTCAAGACCGGAGTGGCAAACATGGTAGTAAAACCCCGTCTCTACAAAAATACAGAAAATCAGCTGGGCATAGTGGCCAGTCCCTGTGGTCCCAGCTACTTGGGAGGCTGAGGCAGGACAATTGCTTGAACCTGGGAGGCGGAGGTTGCAGTGAGCCGAGATCGTGCCACTGCACTCCAGCCTGGTGACAGAGCAAGACTCTGTCTCAAAATAATAATAATGATGATAATTTTTAGTTTGAATATCTTGTGCATGTATGGATGTTGTAAATTGTTATATGTTATGTTTAGCTATACAAACTGGATAACAATTTACATACTCTAAATTCTCACACACAAAAATCATCAGTTTACAGTAGTAAGTCCTGTAAGTTGAAAATAGCTAGGCAGTGAACGTGATCATAAATGTGGCTTGGAGTAGATAAGTCATCTTTAAATTTCATAAAATATTCCAGCAGGGCCTGAAATAATTTAAAAATGTGTTTGCAGGTGAACAATCAGAGAAAATCCATTTTAGAAAGGGAGAAAATAGTTCCTGAATTTTTAAAAATACATATTCTAAAATTAAAGTTGATTTTCTAATAAAAAGTTAATGTATCTTAAAAGAATTGCATTTGATGTCTAGTAACAACAATCTCAAAAAAATAGGAATGTAAAATATATTAACTTACTTTTTCCTCATGAAACATAAAAAAGTCCAGCATAGGCATTTCAGATTTGGTATAACAGCTCCTTGTTTACCATGGACAAATGTCCTACTCTGTTTATGCTTCAGTCTCCCTAGCTTGGGTTTCGGTTCTCAAAATTGCTTTGATATTTCTTTATTCTAATCAGGAAAGCAAAAAATAATCATGGGAAGGGTGAAATTGAACTCTCCACCCTCTTTCTAAGGAGCGTTTCCAAGAATCCTATACAATGCCTGTTTTTAAAGTACGTTGGCAAGTTTTTTTTTTTAATTTTAATATGGCCAAATCAATCTGTAAGGCAGGCTAGAAACACTTTTTGAAAGTTGTTTACACTGCTACCTGAATACAATTAGAGTTCTGCTACTAAGGAAGAAAATGATAATTTGTTTTGGGTAGGGAACTAGGTATCTTCGCCAGGAGTTTT
This sequence comes from Nomascus leucogenys, assembly GCF_006542625.1. Classification (NCBI taxonomy): domain Eukaryota; kingdom Metazoa; phylum Chordata; class Mammalia; order Primates; family Hylobatidae; genus Nomascus; species Nomascus leucogenys. The sequence continues at coordinate 81,646,321 of NC_044385.1, read as the reverse complement.
TAGAAAATCATGACGAATCCATTGATAAATGAAAAATATATGGGAATATATGTAAATTAGCTGTGACAGAAAGGAATAGAAAAAGACCATGAATGGACACATATGATTAGTCTGACATTTGCCTTTACTCATTAATCAATGCACTGTTTTCAATTAGGGGGATGGTATAATGGTATTCTGATACCATAGTTGGCTTAATCTGCTCTCCTTTACAGATATTACAGCTAATGTAGAAACTGTAATCATTCATCAAGTGATTTTTTTGGTAGTTGTTGGTAAGTAACTAAAGATTAATAAATAGTTCTGGGAGAAGGCTATTGAGTGGTTGGAAAGTTTATCATGGAACTTTTCTATTTCACACAGCTGATGTCTTGAAGCATCTTACCTTGAACATTCAGGTGAAATATGAGATCCTGATCATATCATTTGTTTAAGTGGTTCTATTTTCTTATAACTTGCAAAGGTTGCTTACTACTCCCAGTATGTGAGCCTCAAGGCATTAAAAAAAAAAATAGTGTGAGAGAGAAAGAGAGACCAGGCATCAGGCAGTATGCATGTGCCTTCCCCTGCAAGACTGGCTGCTGAAGGACACAGGGCTATGGGATCTCTTTTATTCTTAATGTTACTTATTTATGAAATATTTGCTTTTTATTGTAAGGTTTCCCTAATATATCTAATTTTATTGAGCTTTTGATAATCTATTTTTTCTAGGTCAATTTAATATCTGCTTATTCTTTTTTAATTCTTTTTTGTATTTGTTGTCTGTAATATTTTAACTGTGCATTGTGGGTTTAAAATTATGTAGAATAAATTAGGGTATTCCCAGCTAAACACAAACAAAGCCACTTCATTACCACTACACCTACACTACAAGAAAAGTTAAAGGGAATTCTTCAGGTTCAAATAAAAGGACACTAAACGGTAACTGAAAGCCATATGATCATATAAAGATCTCTGTTAACTGTAAATTCATTGGCAAATTAAGAATCAGTATTATTGTAATCTTAGTTTATAACTGCACTTTTTATTTTTCTGTAAGATCTATACCTTTACTTCTTTTCCAATTGACATTTTTGTTATTTACATCACAGCTTACTTAACAATTTATTGCAGCTATAGTTATTCATACTATAGTAAAAAGTGATTTATGAACTACAATTACAGTATTAGATTATTCTAAATTTAACCATATACTTACATTTGCCAGTGATTTTTTTAATAGTTTATATGCTCATTGTGTTAATTAGCATCCATTTATTTCAACTTGAAGAACTCGCTTATAATGTTTTATAAGAAAGTTCAGTTGTAATGAACTCTCATGTTTTGCTTATCTGGGAAAGCATTTTTCTCTCCTTTATTTCTGAAGGACAGCTTTGCCAGATAAAATATTTTTGGTTGGGTACTTTCTTCTTTCAGCACTCTTAGTATATCATCCCACTGTCTTCTGTCATTCAAGCTTTCTACTGGGAAATCTTCCAATAGTCCTATGGATGTTCTCTTGTGATTAAAAAATTCTCTTTGTCATTGACTTTTGATTACTTAGTTATAATATGTTTTGATAAAGACTTCATGTTCAATTTATTGGTAGTTCTTTGGACTTTGTAACTCTAGATGTTCATTTTCCTCCTCAGAGTTGGGAATTTTTCTTACATTATTTCTTTAAATAGCATTAAGTGCCTTTCTGTCTCTTTGCTCCTTCTTGACTCTCATAATGCATAAATTAATTCATTTGATGGTGTCCTATATATATATTTTTTTGAGACAGGGTCTCTGTTGCTCAGTGAATAGTGTGATTACAGCTCATTGCAGCCTCTAATGCCTAGGCTCAAGTAATTCTTCCACCCCAGACTCCCAAGTAGCTGGGACTATGGCAAGCATCAACTTGCCTGGTTAAATTTTTTTACCTTTTTAAATTTTTTGTAGAGATGGGGTATCACTATATTGCCCAGCCTGGTCTTAAACTCCTGGCCTCAAACAATCCTTTCATGTTGGCCTCCCAAAGCCTTGGGATTATAGGCGTGAGCCACCATGGCAGTGTGGTGTCTCATTTGTCTTACAGGCTTTCCTTTTTCTTTTTATTCCTTTTGTTGTTTGTTTTTTTTTCCCCCTAACTACATAATTACAAATGATTCATTTTCATGTTTGATGGTTCTTTCTTCTGCTTAACCAAATCTGCTGTTGAATCTCTCTATTGAATTTTTTATTTCTGCCATTGTATTCTTTAGCTTTAATATTTCTGTTTTGTTGTTTTCGATGGTTTCTATATCTTTGTCAATCTTTTCATTTTTTTCCATGTACTGTTTTCTTAATTTTGTTTAGCTATTTATCTGAGTTCTCTTTTAGTTCACTGAGTTTCTTTAAGACAATTATTTTAAACTTATCTTTTCATTTATATGTCTTCATTTTTGAGGGGTCATCCACTGGAGCTTTATTTTGTTCCCTTGGTGGTTTTATGTTTGGGAGAAAATGGCTTACCCTAATTAACCCAACTAGAGACTGTGGGGGTCTTTCATGCAATTGCTGGATATCCTCACTCTGCTCCTCTGGTTCCCTCTTGGTGGGCAAGTCTTAAGATTATGTGCCTTTGCTTGATCTTGAAAAACTAGTTCAGATTCTGGGCATCTCCCTTTTGTTTTCTTCTGGGGCAATTTTCTTAATTGTTCATGGTTGTTCACCTTCTTACAATTCAGCAGAATGGAGACAGTTGCTGATATCCATGTTCTGTCTGTGGAGGAGCACACATGCTTTCTGTAGGGGAGAAACTGAACTACAAAATTGTTTGTAATAAGTCTAATGTTAAAAACAAAGCAATACTTCAGTAGGCTAGTATGCAATTGCCCTTAAAAATTATTTAATTAATTTATTTTTTTTCCTTTTTTAAAATTTTACTTTAAGTTTGGGATACATGTGCAGAATGTAGGTTTGTTACATAGTTATACATGTGCCATGTGGTTTGCTCCACCCATCAACCCATCATTTAGCTTTTAAGGCCTGCATGCATTAGCTATTTGTCCTAATGCTCTCCCTCACCTTGCCTCCCAGCCCCCAAGAGGCCCCAGTGTGTGATGTTCCTCTCCCTGTGTCCATCTGTTCTCATTGTTCAACTCCCAATTATGAGTGAGTACATGCAGTGTTTGGTTTTCTGTTCCTGTGTTAATTTGCTGAGAATGATGTCTTCCAGCTTCATCCATATCCCTCCAAAGGACATGAACTCATTCTTTTTTATGACTGCATAGTATTCCATGATGTATATGTGCCACGTTTTCTTTATCCAGTCTATCATTGAAGGGCATTTGGGTTGGTTCCAAGTATTCATGCTAAAAACTCTCAATAAACTAGGTATTGAGGGAACATATCTCAAAATAATAAGACCTATTTATGAAAAACCTATAGCCAGTATCATACTACATAGGCAAAAGCTGGAAGTATTCCCTTTGAAAACCAGCACAAGACAAGGATGCCCTCACTCACCACTCCTATTCAAAATAGTATTGGAAGTTCTGGCCAGGGCAATCAGGCAAAAGAAAGAAATAAAGAGTATTCAGATAGGAAGAGAAGAAGTAAAATGTTCTCTGTTTGCAGATAACATGATTTTATATTTAGAAAGCCCCATTGTCTCCGCCCCAAACCTCCTTAAGCTGATAAGCAACTTCAGGAAAGTCTCAGGATACAAAATCAATGTGCAAAAATCACAAGCATTTCTATACACCAACAATAGACAAGCAGAGAGCCAAATCAAGAGTTAATTCTCATTCACAATTGCTACAAAGAAAATAAAATGCCTAGGAATACAACCTACAATGGACGTGAAGTACTTCTTCAAGGAGAACTACAAACCACTGCTCACGGAAATCAGAGCAGACACAAACAAATGGAAAGACATTCCATGCTTATGGATAGAAAGAATCAATATTGTGAAAATGGCCATACTGCCCAAAATAATTTGTAGATTCAATGCTATTCCCACCAAGCTACCATTGACTTCCTTCACAGAATTAGAAAAAACTACTTTAAATTTCATACGGAACCAAAAAAAGAGCCTGTATAGCCTAGACAGTTCTAAGCAAGAAGAACAAACCTGGAGGCATCACGCTACTGACTTCAAACTGTACTACAAAGCTACAGTAACGAAAACATCATCGTACTGGTACCAAAACAGATATATAGACCAATGGAGCAGAACAAAGTCCTCAAAAATAACACCATACTTCTACAGCCATCTGATCCTTGACAAACCTGACAAAAACAAGCAATGGGGAAAGGATTCCTTATTTAATAAATGGTGCTGGGAAAACTGGCTAGCCACATGCAGAAAACAGAAACTGGACCCCTTCCTTACACCGTATACAAAAATTAACTCATGATGTATTATAGACTTAAATGTAAAACCCAAAACCATTAAAACCCTAGAAGAAAACCTAGGCAATAACATTCAGGACATAGGCATGGGCAAAGACTTTATGACTAAAACAACAAAAGCAATTGCAACAAAAACCAATATTGACAAATGGGATTTACTCAAACTAAAGAGCTTCTGCACAGCAAAAGAAACTATCATCAGAGTGAACAGGCAACCTACAGAATGGGAGAAAATTTCTGCAATCTACCCATCTGACAAAAGTCTAATGTCCAGAATCTACAAGGAACTTAAACAAATTTACAAGGAAAAACAACCCCATCAAAAAGTGGGCAAAGGATATGAACACACATTTCTCAAAAGAAAACATTTATGCAGCCAACAAACATGAAAAAAAGCTCATCATCACTGGGCATTAGAGAAATCCAAATCAAAACCACAATGAAATACCATCTCATGCCACTTAGAATGGCAATTAATTAAAAAGTCAGGAAACAACAGATGCTGGGGAGGCTGTGGAGAAATAGGAACACTTTCACACTGTTTGTGGGAGTGTAAATTATTTCAACCATTGTGGAAGACAGTGTGGCGATTCCTCAAGGATCTAGAACCAGAAATACCATTTTACCCATTACTGGGTATATACCCAAAGGATTATAAATCATTCTACTATAAAGACACATGCACATGTATGTTTATTGCAGCACTATTTGTTTATTATTAATTAGATTTTAGAAATAAGCTTGTCTTTGAAAAACATTTTGTAATTATACCTATATATATTGTGATGATCTAAACTCTTTTGTGAAAATGTGTCTAAATTTTGGTTGCATTTTGTTCAAAATCAGTAGAAAATTATAAGTAAAAATATTTAGCACATTGGATAAAAGGCTTCGGCTTTCAAAGTATATCAGTCAGGGTACAATTAGAAAAGTAAAATCTGTGGAAGAGTGTTTGTGTATTTCTGTGTTGTGTGTATGTATGTTTGTATGCATGTGGGTACAGATTTGTTACCAATAATTGGCTTGCACAATTCTGTGAGCTGGTTAAGCAGTCTCTGTAAGGCTATTGTCTAAACCAGTTTGTAGTCCACACCAGGTACAGAAAGAACAATGTCTGAATAAAGAATACTATGTTGTGCATTACAATATTTCTAAGAAAGAGGGCCATTGCAGTCACTGGGAACTTCAGTTAAGGTGAGATTAGAAAGGGCTTTGAATACACTTTTTAAGAACTCCCAATATATTGTGCACAAATAAGAGCCACCTGTGGTTCTGAATAGGAAAGAATGATCAAAGGTGTGTCTTGGGAGGAAGCTTTGGCCTTTAGAATCTGATCAATTGGAAGGAGGTAGAGAAATTAGAGGTAAAAACCGGGCATGGTGGCTCATGCCTATAATCCCAGCACTTTGGGAGTCCGAGGCGGGCGGATCATGAGGTCAGGAGATCGAGACCATCCTGGCTAACACGGTGAAACCCCATCTCTCTAAAAATCAAAAAATTAGCCAGGCGTGGTGGCAGGTGCCTGTAGTACCAGCTACTCGGGAGGCTGAGGCAGGAGAATGCACGAACCCAGGAGGCGGAGCTTGCAGTGAGCCAAGATTGCACCACTGCACTCCAGCCTGGGCAACAGAGCAAGACTCCATATAAAAAAAGAAATTGGAGGTAAAAATTTGAAAAGTACATAAGTTAGACAAGAGTTAAAAAAGACCTTAAGTTAAAAAAAATCAAATAGGAGAAAGCAAAAATGTGAATCATTTTGAAGAACTAACAACTTGCTGACATGCATGAGAAAAATAAAAAATAATTCTGAGATTTCAAAATTTGATAAATTAGAGCACGTGGTGACTTTAATGAGTAAGGGATTCAGAAACAGGTAGGAAAGATAAATTATTACATTTTTGGTATATTGAATTGGAGCTTTTGCTGGGACACCTAAGCAAATGGCGGAATTATACGTGTGAGTCCATTAATATAGAAAAAATGAATGGAAACAGAAACACAAAAAATATGTACTTAAATCCATGGAAAATTGTTTTGTGGTTTCCTGTGAAGAGAATAAGTGATCAAGAAGTTAAAAACAGTACCAAGGAAGTTTCAATGTTCAATCTGTGTTTATATTGTTAAATTTTTCAAAACAGACATATATTAAATAATTACATATTGTACATATTAGTGGTATACATTATATTATATTCACACACAGACACTGAAGAATGCTCAACCAAATTTAAAAAAAAATTAGAAACCTCTGGTGTAAAGTAAAAAGAGAGCTTGTTTGCAAACAGAACCTTCAAAATGCCCAAACTTCAATTTGACCAAAAGAAATCAGCTATGGAAATGAGGTAAACCTGGTGACAGGTCATTGCAGAATCAGGAACATCCAGAGGCATAGAATCCAGAATAGAAAATAATTTTAAGGAGAGAAAGAATATTTTAATTCAGAGCTCTAGAGAAGATAAGTAGATACATGGTAGTAGAGTACCATGGACAGAACCCAGTGAGATTGTTGCAAGGGGAAAAAGAATGTGGGCAGAAATAGTAAATGCTATAATTTTGAATATCACTTTGAAATATTTTGATGGTGTAGGAAACAATAAATACTGAATATGCCCAATAGTAAAGCAATATTACAGAGAGGGCTTTCTTCATTTTCTATCACTTTAATAATGAAAATCTTGATTTTTGTAATTTTTGACAGCATTAGAATAATCGCTTAGGTTCTGTTTGTAAACAAGCTTTCTTTTTACTCTATACCAGAGGTTTACAGTATTTTTTAAATCTGGTTGAGCATTTTGCAGTGAATACAATATAATGTAGACCACTAATATGTACAATATATAATTATTTAATATATGTCTGTTTTGAAAAATTTGACAATATAAACAGACGGAACATTGAAAACTTCTTGGTATTGTTTTTAACTTCTCTGTCAATAATTTGAGAAAACTTGATTTTTACAATATTTTTTACAGCATTAGAATAATCACTTAGAGGAGAAGGCAGATCAAAAATTAGGTAATTACCTAGAAAACCCCGTTAGTTATACTCAAAAGTTCCATGATCTGATAAACTACTTCAGTAAAGTTTTAGAATACAAAATCAATGTACAAAAATCAGTAGCATTCCTATACATCAACAACATCTAAGCTGTGAGCCAAATCAAGAATGCAATCAAATTCACAATAGCCATGAAAAGTATAAAATACCTAGGAATACAACAAACCAGGCAGGTGAAAGATCTCTACAATGAGAAATATAAAATATTGTTCAAAGAAATGAGAGATGACACAAATGGGAAAACATTCAATGCTCATGGATAGGAAGAATCAACATTGGGAAAACGGCCATTCTGCCCAAAGCAACTTACAGATTCAATGCTATTCCTATCAAACTACCAATGACATTCTTCACAGAATTAGAAAAAAATTATTTTAAAATTCATATGGAACAACAACAACAAAAAGAGCCCAAATAGCCAAGACAATTAAGCAAAAAGAACAAAACTGGAGGCATAATTTTACCTGACTTCAAACTGTACTTGAGGACTACAATAAACAAAACAGCATGACACTGGTGCAAAAATAGACATGTAGATCAATAGAACACAATGGAGAGACCAGAAATGATGCTACACACCTGCAACCATCAGATCTTCAACAAAGTTGATAAAAACAAGCAATAGGGAAAAAATTGTCTATTCAAAAAATGGTGCTGGAATAACTGGCTGTTCATATGCAGAAGACTGAAACTGGACCGCTTTATTACACTATATACAAAAAAATTAAGATGGATTAAAAACTTAAATGTAAACCCTAAATCTATCCCTGGAAAAACCCTGGACCATAACCTAGGAAATACCATTCTGGACATAGGACCTGGCAAAGATTTCATGATGAAGATGCCAAAATAAATTGCAACAAAGCAAAAATTGACAAATGAGACCTAATTAAACTAAAGAGCTTCTGCACAGAAAAAGAAGTTATCAACAGAATGATCTAGGGGTGTCCAATCTTTTTGCTTCCCTGGGCCACATTACAATAAGAATTGTCTTGTTTCACATAAAATACACTAACACTAATGATAGCTGATGAGCTTAAAAAAATTGTTTACAAATCTTGTAATGTTTTAGAATGTTTATGCATTTGTTTTGGACTGCATTCAAAGCCATCCTGGGCCTCATGAGGCCTGCGGGCTATGGGTCAGAAAAGTTTGGAAAAAACAGACAACCTATAAGACAGGAGAATATATTTGCAAACTATGTTTCTGATCGAAGTCTAATATCCTGACTCTATAAGGAACTTAAATCAACAAGCAAAAGACAAACAACCTCACTAAAAAGTGAGTAAAGGACATAAACAGATACTTTTCTAAAGAAGACAAACATGAGGCCAACAAACATGGAAAAATGCTCAACATCACTAAGCATTAGATAAATGCAAACCAAAACCACGATAAGACACCATCTCACACCAGCCAGAATGGCTCTCTTGGCTGGCCACAGTGGTTCATGCCTGTAATCCCAGCACTTTGGGAGGCTGACACAGGCAGATCACGAGGTCAGGAGATAGAGACCATCCTGGCAAACATAGTGAAATCTTGTCTCCATTAAAAAAAAAAAAAAAAATTAGCCGGGCATGGTGGCACATGCCTGTAATCCTAGCTACTCAGAAGGCTGAGCAGGAGAACTGCTTGAGCCCGGGAGGCAGAGGTTGCAGTGAGCCGAGATTGTGCCACTGCACTCCAGCCTGGATGACAGAGTGAGACTTCATCTCAAAAACAAAAAACAAAACAAAAAAAAAAACAGGCTATCTTTAAAAGGTTAAAAATTAGCAGATGCTGATGAGTTTGCATGGAAAAGGGAATGCTTATACACTGCTGGCGGAAATGTAAATTAATCCAGACATTGTGGAAAGCAGTTTGGCGATTTCTCAAATAACTCAAAGCAGAATTACCACTCATCCCAGCAATCCCATTATTAGGTATATACCCAAAGGAATACAAATCGTTCTACCATGAAGACACATGCACATGTATATCTATTGCAGCACTATTCGCAACTGCAAAGGCATGTAATCAACCTAAATGCCTGTCAAGGTTAGGCTGGATAAAGAAAATGTGGTACATGTACACCGTGGAATACTATGCAGCCATAAAAAGGAATGAGCTCACATTGTTTACAATAACATGGATGGAGCTGGAGGCCATTATCCTAAACAAACTAACACAGCAACAGAAAACCAAATACCATATGTTCTTACTGATAAGTGGGAGCTAAACACTGAGAACATATGGACACAAAGAAGGGAACAACAGACACCAGGACCTACTTGTGGATGGAGAGAAAGAGGATGATGAGGATCAAAAAACTACCTGTAGGGTACCATGCTTACCACTTGAGTGATGAAATAGTCCGTACACCAAACCCCCATGACATGCAATTTAACTATATAACAAATCTGCACATGTAACTTTTTTTAGTTAAATTAAGTTTTAACTTTAAAATCTTATTTTTAAGATAAAAATCAAATATTGAAAGTTAAATAATCATCTCTTTCTTCTTTATCCATCTTTTTTGTATCCTGTATTTGTTTCCTGTTGCTGCTATAACAAGTTGCAGCAAATGGCATGGCTTAGAATAAAACCAATTTATCCTCTTACAATTCCGGAGTTGAGAAGCCTGAAGCGGTTCTTACAAGGTTAAAATCAAGGTGTTGGCAAGACTGCCTTTTCCAGGCCTTTTCCAGACAGTGAGTGCATGTGTTCCTGGACATAACTCTTGACCTCTGCTTCCATCCTTACATTTCGTTCTCTGACCCTGACTCTCCTGTGTGCCACTTTAAAAAACCATTTTGGTTATATTCTTCCCACCTGGACAATCTAGAATAACCTTTCTGTGTCAAAATTCTTCATTAGATCTGCCGAATCCCTTTTGGTATGTAAAGTAACATATTCACACGTTTGGGAAATTGGTATGTGGACATCTTTCAGAAGGGCTCATTATTCTGCCTACCACATGTTCCAACAAAATCTTTCTACGTAGCTTTGAAATCCAGTGCTTGGACACAAATTTTAGAAAATCTAAGTTTATTTACATAATATGGCAAAATGTTTATCTTCAACAAGATTTTAGGAACCACATTGATGAATGCTTCAAACTGAAAGAGATGATATACTAGATTTTTAAATTTATAGTCAGTGAGCTAGTTAACACTGAGCTATTACCCATCATTCTGTGAAAGCCATGGAATAGTTCCCAGAGTCAAGCTCTCACTCATCAAGGGAAAACAATCACACATAATATACTCCAATGAAGTGGAGCTAAGAAAAACAGATAATACTACTATTGTAATGACTTTAATTTTCATAGGCTTACATCAGTTAACTTTAATATTTCATTAAGGGAGTTGTTTTGCTTTATACAACTTTGAAAGGGAAGAGTTCCTCAATGTAGTTTTTGTTTGTAACATCATAAATGCTACACAGGAATTCTCGTTTGTATTCAGTTGGCGTTAAGGCATTTCACACTGTGTTTGCTTGGAAGTATTCCAGACACATGATGAAATTATTGATTCAGTTTAACTGATGACTTATCCATATAGTTATCAGCAATATCAGTGTCTCATTCTTATACATCTTTTTATCCAGATAACATAGCACACATGGCAATATTGATTAATATTCCTTTACACATAACCCCAAATATTCCTCCAAAAATATAAATATATGAAATAACTTATTTTGACAAAAATACTGAAATACAGAAGATTAATCAGAATCCACTGATTTTCAATCAGTTTTATAATATCTCAAGCAAGATTCCTGACTTTGTCTTCCTTGTATATTCATGAGGGTAGAGTAAGGATGATGAACTATTGAGAGCTTTTGCCTCTTTGCTGATATTAATCTCAAATGGCCCACATCTGCATGTATTGTGCTTTCAGTATGTGTAGGAACATAGAATAATAAGAAGAAAAGGAAAAAAATAACAGCAGGAAAATCTTTTTAAAAGAGATATTTTACCTCCACTTAAATATAAATTTGCCCACACACAGTTTAGCTTCAAATTTTAATGTCCTCTGTTCAATTTCAAAGTCAGAAATACTGAATTTTTCTCCTTCATTCCTGAGGCCTGTTGTGAAGGTTAAAGAACTATCATTAATAGGAAATAGAGTTGAATGTTTATTAATGCTGGACTTCAAAATAACCACTGATACCATAGTACACAGCAGGTCTCAAGCAAACTCCACTAACTCATAGTTCTCATTTACACTCCCACATGGACCATTGGAAAATTAGAAAAAGATATTTGGAGCCTTTTGACAAGTCAGCAGGTAGAAAAACAGTTAAAAACCGCCAGCTTTACCAATACTGTCTAGGCATGCAACATGAAAATAATTCTATCCCACTGCACTTGTGGAAAATTTCAAAATATTTCAGGAAAAAAATAAGCCCAGGTAATTACTGTAGAGTTCTACTCACTATTCTGGAAGAACACAGAATGCTGCTTATCTTGTCTACTTTATCCCCATTGGTCCATCATTCATGATGTGACTGACTAATGACTTATTGAGCACTGGTGGGAGACAATTTTTACAGCTTTAATTGGGACATATTTGACACATAAGCAGCAAATGTAATGGAATGCTACTGATGACACTAACGATGGAAATTGTGCTGAGTTCCAAAGTCTTCTACCAGGTCATTCACTGGGAAAGCTGTGAGGTAGTTAAATAATCTATCAATCCACACTTAATAGTGGATTGTTTTTATTCAACATTTGCACAAAGCATTGATATGCTGCTGATGAATGAGACTGATGGTAATTATAATGACTACTTGATTTTTCTTCTGCCTGCCGTTCACCTATCTTAACTGCCAAGGATGCAATAAATTATAAGTACTGTTAAAACTTCTAGTAAGAAAAATGTGGCTTTCTCACTGGGAAAGCACTCTTTATCTGCAGTTCACTTAGAGTGTATACCTGTTGTCTTTATTCTTTGTTACTTTTTTTTTGAGGGAGGATTTTATTTTTAGGTATGCATGTATACAAGTATACAGACTTCATGGGAAATTATATTGCATCCTACATTTTCTATAAGAATATAACATTTCAGATACTATAGCATCCAAAATTTTTGGTCTTTTGCCAAAAAATCTGGGGACAAGTGGCATACATTCCTGTCTTCTGGAACTTTCTTTCGTCCATAATTTCATTGCCTTTTCTCTAAGCACCAGGAAATACACCAGAGATTATAGAAAAAAAGCAATGAATAGTGAAGCTCCTGCATACCTTTAAAACCTTGGATATTCATTATTTTCACTCTTACTTTACCTTTACTTTCTCAAACCTTTAGCTAAAGACTGTGACTCTGTGACCCCAGTTACACAGAATGGAGAGTTTTGCTGTCAAGGAATCAGGTAAATTATGATAATTTGTATTGATACCTTACAAAAAATTTTTTAATCAAACCATCTCATTTAGAATTTATTTTTGACAGTTTTATTACTAATCATTGCTAGGCCCAATTTGTGATCAATCACTATTAAGCATATATAGTATTTATCTACCTGTGAAATTATACCTTTGTTGAAATGGGCAAATATTTTATTTGCCAATCTCTATATAGTAGCTAGGAATCACTTGGTAAAGTATAATTTTACTGTGACTAATTTAAGAATGTACATATTATCTTATGCATTTATCTTTGACCATAAAGAGTACTATTTATATAATTGTTATAGAAAGCTAATTCATAATTCGATATGTTCTAAAATATTGGTGATATGATTGAAGGTACTTTATTTTATTTATTGCATAACTTTCCATTCTTAGAAGTTCCTTATCATACTTTTGGAATTCCTCTGTTTCGTGGTATTTTTTTTTAACCAAGTCATGTTACTCAATACTGTAGACTGTATTTTCCAAAGATGACCACACAAATATACATCCAATCTTATAGGTTCTTCTTACATTATGATAGTGACACATTTCTGTCAAAAGGTGAGGGAATGCCCTACATTCTACTTGAAACTAAACAGGGCATAGTAACTGCTTTACCCAGTAAAATGTGGCAGAAGTAATTTTGCATTATTTATAATGCTAAAAGATAATAAAACATTACAAATGGCAATGCAGCTTCTGCCTTTTTCTCTTTCTCTAAGTATACTTGGCATGAACCCAATCAACATGTTGTAAGAATCACAAGCTACATGTTGATTCCTTGTGTGTCTCATCAGCCACCAAATTTCTAAGTGAACAAGTCTTCAAACAATTCCCATCCTGAGCCTTCAAGACTCCCAAATGAGGTACAAGCATACTTTGTAGATATTGAGAGTTCAGTTCCAGGTCACTTCAAAGTAATAAATACTGCAGTAAAGCAAGTCACACAAAATTTTTGGTTCACCACTGCATATAAAAATATTGTTTACACTGTACTGTAGTCTACAATGTGTGCAACTGAATTACGTCTAAAAAATGTACATACCTTGATTTAAAAATACTTTCTTGCTCAAACATACTTATGATCATCTGAGCCTTTAGAGAGGCGTAAACTTTTTCTTGGTAGAAGGTCTTGCCTTGATGTTGATGGCTGTTGGCTGATCAGAGTGTTGGCTGCTGTGTATTGGAATGGCTGTAGCAATATCTTTAAGACAACAATGGAATTTGTCACATTTATTGACTCTTCTTTTCATGAAAGATTTCTCCATAGCATTTGCTGCTGTTTGGTAGCATTTGCCCATATTATAACTTATTTCCAAAATGGAGTCAATTCTTTCAAACCCTGCTGGCAGCTTTTTATGTAATAATCTAAATCCTTTGTTGTCATTTCAACAATATTCACAACATTTTCATCAGGAGCAGATTTCATTTTAAGAAACCACTTTATTTACTTATTATTTAAGAGAAAGTCCTCATCCATTCAAGTTTTATCATGAGATTAGACCAATTCAGTCCCATCTTCAGGCTCCACTTCTAATCCTAGTTCTCTTGCTATTTCTGCCATGTCTGCCGTTACTTTGTCCACTGAAGTCTTGAACCTCAAAGTCATCCATGAAGGCTAGAATAAACTTCTTCTGAACTCCTGTAAATGTTGATCTTTTGATGCCTTCCCATGAATCACAAATGGCATCTACAACGGAGAATCCTTTCCAGAAAGTTTTCAATTTACTTTGCCCAGACATATCAGGTAAATCCCTAATTATGGAAGCTATAAACTTATGAAATATATTTCTTAAATAATAAGGCTTAAAAGTCAAAATTACTTTTTGATCCATGGGCTTCAGAATGCATGCTGTTTCAGCAGGCATGAAAACAGCATTAAGCTTCTTGTATGTGTTGTGGGAAGTCAGGGACCCCGAACAGAGGGACCAGCTGGAGCCGAGGCAGAAGAACATAAATTGTGAAGATTTCATGGACATTTATCAGTTCCCAAAATTAATACTTTTATAATTTCTTATGCTGTCTTTACTGTGATCTCTGAACATAAATTGTGAAGATTTCGTGGACATTTATCACTTCCCCAATCAGTACTCTTACAATTTCTTATGACTGTCTTTACTTTAATCTCTTAATCCTGTTATCTTCATAAGCTGAGAATGTACAACACCTCAGGACCACTATTGTACAAATGGATTGTAAAACGTGTGTTTGAACAATTTGAAATCAGTGCACCCTGAAAAGAACAGAATAACAGCAATTTTCAGGGAACAAAGGAAGATAACCATAAGGTCTGACTGCCTGTGGGGTCGGGCAGAATACAGCCATGTTTTTCTTCTTGCAGAAAGCCTATAGAAGGATGTGTGAGTTGGAGAAATATCACTGAATTATTTTCCTAGCAAGGAACAAACCTGGAGAAGGTATGCATTCCTGGGGGTAGGTCTATAGATGGCTGGCCTGGGAGTGTCTGTCTTATGTGGTTAAGGACTGAAATATGCCCTGGTCTCCTGCAGTACCCTCAGGCTTACTAGGATTGGGAAATTCCAGCCTGGTAAATTCTAGTCAGACCAGTTGTCTGCTCTTGAACCCTGTTTCCTGTTAAGATGTTTATCAAGACAATGCATGCACAGTGGGACATAGACCCTCATCAGTAATTCTAATTTTGCCTTCACCTTGTGATCTTTATGGCCCTTTGAAGCATGTGATCCTTGTGACCTACTCCCTGTTCATACACCCCCTCCCCTTTTAAAATCCCTAATAAAAACTTGCTGGTTTTGCAGCTCGAGGTCACCATCATGGTCCTACCAGTATGTGATGACACCCCCGGAGGCCCAGCTGTAAAATTTCTCTCTTCGTACTCTTTCTCTTTATTCCTCAGACCACCCAACACTTAGGGAAAATAGAAAGAACCTATGCTGAAATATTGGGGGCTGGTTCCCCCAATAGTATGTCTCCATCAGAGATTTTAGATGATGACGTGTATTGTCAATGAGCAGTAATATTTTAAAAGGTGTCTTTTTTTCCTGAGCAGTAGGTCTCAAGGATGGGCTGGATGCAGTTGGAAGCCATTATCTTGAGCAAATTAGTGCAGGAACAGAAAACCAAATACTACGTGTTATCACTAATAAGTGGTAGCTAAACACTGGGTACTCATGGACATAAAGAAGGCAACAGTAGACTCTGGGGACTATTAAGGGGGAGAGAGAGGGAGGAGGACACAGACTGAAAAACTAACTGTTGGGTACTATGCTCACTATCTGGGTGATGGGATCATTTGTATCCCAAACCACAGTATTACTCAAAATACCCATGTAACAAACCTGCATGTGTACTCCCTGAATCTAAAAATAAAAGTTGAAATTATTTCAAAAATTCAATAAACCATGCTGCTAACAGGTGTGCTGTCATCTCTTATTGTTTCATTTATACAGCACAGGCAGAGTGGATTTAGCATTATTCTTAAGGAGCCTAGGATTTTCACAATGGTAAAAGAAAATTGGCTTTAACTTAAACTCACCAGCTGCATTAAGTCTGAATGAGTCAGCCAGTCCTTTGAAGCTTTTAAACCAGTCATTGACTTCTCTTCTCTAGCTATGAAAGTCTTAGATGGCATCTTCTTCCAGTAGAAGGCTGTTTCATCTACACTGAAAATCTGTTGTGTAGTGTAGCCATCTCAATCA
Organism: Nomascus leucogenys; assembly: GCF_006542625.1. Lineage (NCBI taxonomy): Eukaryota > Metazoa > Chordata > Mammalia > Primates > Hylobatidae > Nomascus > Nomascus leucogenys. The sequence continues at coordinate 81,629,845 of NC_044385.1, read as the reverse complement.
ATTAACTTAGCTTAACTTATCTAGAACTGTGGATAACTTGCTGCATCTTCTCCATCAGCACTTGTGGCTTCACCTTGCATTTTTGTGTTATAGAGATGGCTTCTTTTCTTAACCTCGTGAACCAACAATCTCTGCTAGCTTCAAACTTTTCTTCTGCAGTTTCCTCACCTCTCAGCTTTCATAAAAATTGAGGAGAGTTAGGGCCTTGCTCTGAATAAGACTTTGGCTAAAGGGAATATTGTAGTTGGTTTGATCTTCTAAGCAAGCCACTAAAACTTCCTCTATATCAGCAATAGGCTGTTTTGCCTTTTTGCCATGTTTCTGTTCACTACAGTACCACTTCTAAAATTTTTTCAAGGAACTTTTCTTTGCATTCACAACATGGCTAACTGCCGCAAGAGGCCTAGCTTTTGGCCTCTCTCTACTTTTGACATGTGCTCCTCACTAAGCTTAATTATTTTTAGCTTTTGATTTAAAGTGAGAGATGTGTGACTCTTCTTTTCCCTTGAACACTTAGAGGCCACTGTAGGGTTATTAACTGGCTTAATTTCAATATTGTTTTGTCTCAGGGAATCAGGATGCATGAGGAGAGTGAGGGAGGCAGAGAATGACTGGTCGATGGAGCAGTTAGAATATACACAACACTTATCAATTAAGTTTGCCATATTATAAGGACGTGTTTTGTGGAACCTCAAAACAGTTACAATAGTAACATCAAATATCACTGATCATGGATAACCATAACAAATATAATAATAGTGAAAATGTTTGATATATTGAGAAAATTATCAAAATGTGAACCAAAGCAAGACGTGAACACATGCTGTTGGAAAAATGCCGCTGATGAACTTGCTGGAGGCAAGGTTATATCAAGCCTTCAACTTATAGGAAGTGTAGTATTTGCTAAGTGCAATAAAAGCAAAGCACAATTCAACAAGATATGCATGTCTTAGGCATTGCATCACAGAAGAAAGCAATGTTTACTATATTCTGTCTGTATTCCTGCTTCATAGAAATTGTTACGTCATTACTGTTTAAGTAACTAAACTTCAGGTTAATTCATTATATATTGATCTAACAGAGTTTAACTGTCTATTGCTACATAGGTAAGAGTATGGTTCTTCCACACACCTACACATACACAAACACCCACACATGTACAAATAGTGAAATTTGAGTCAGTGATTTTGAGACCAAGTGGAAGGTAGAAATTGAAATGACCTTTCAAAAATGTTAGCAAAAATTTGATGACTCTTGAGGATGTTATCAATATCATTATGTAGTGGTAAAAAAAATTTAACAAAATTATTACCTGTAATAACAAAAAAAAAGAAAATCAATCTAAGAAAGTGGATGGTATAGCTAAGGATATTTCCTGGCTAAGTGTTGATCATGTTGGCTTGCTTCTTCTAAATGCATTTAGTAAAATGCAAAAGCAGAGAGATAAGCTAAAGAATGAATGAATAAACATAAAGGAGCTATAGTTTTCTTTGTCTGAAAATGATTTTTTGCCTTAGCATCTCTAGACGGTAAATGATGCTAAAATTATAAAATGGCTTCTGAGCTAATCTCACATCAAAGGCATTGTTAGAAAGTATAATCTAAAGATCAAGCTGAGGGCTTGGCTATAAGTGCCTTTGTTAAGATCCCAGAAAATTTCAAGTTTGTGTCTCAAACAAAAATGTATTTCTCTGAGAATCTTAATGGTGCCATCTTACAACAGCCTTATGGAAAGCCCAAAGTACAGAAAAGTATATTCCACCCAAATTTGTATATGTGTCTTTTTTTTTTATTTAATGGAGCAAACCCCCGTAAGTTCCATAGAAAACTCATGGAGGTTTTTCTTTTTTAGTTTTTATATAATTTATAGGTTCACAGACACACATTTTAAAGATAATTTTACAGAAACATGACAAGATCAGAATTAAAGGTGGAGATAGTATAAAATATAAAGAGGCTTTTGGATTCCAAATAGCAAGCAGAACCAGACAGAGAAAAATACTGAGGCTAAAACATTGGACATTTCTTATGGAGATGGAATATGCAAAAGGTATCCAGGAAGCCGGAGTTTGTATCAAACAGCTGTGGACAATCATTCCCAGGAAATAAGACTGATTTCTACTCAAGTAATCAGCAGGCATCATGTGCTCAGCTGAATTCCACAATTTGTGTAGACCAGTGACTTCGTGTGTTCCTTCAGTTTTTTCCCTCACTGAATTGTGATGTTTGGAAATTATGCCATTTCTGCACAACTATTATATATTGGATATGGAGGACATATTTACTTTTCTCTTAATTTCATGAAACTTCAGAATGCACAGAACTATACTTGAAGAGTTGTACTCCAGGAACTGCAGCAGAGGAAATTCATCTGCATCTCAACTTTATATGATGAGATGCTAGACTATAAGCTGATATTACAACGGGAAGGAACATTGGGGGTTTATAGGAGAAAATTAATTGAGATTATTTGAATTTTTATAGCCCCCAAAAGCAAACTACAATTACACAATGTATGTCACCCTCCATAATCTTAGAATGTGATGTTGACAGCACTTGTCAAGTGTTAGGAGCTCTTTGTCCCTTCCCACTAAGCCTGAGCAGAACTGTGCAACTGTCAAAGGGATAGAATGGGGCAGAAGTGCTATGGCTTGACTTCCAAAGCTTGAACAGAAAAGGAAATGTGGCTTCTACCTGGCTCTCTCACTCTCTGACTCGAGATTCTTGCCCCTGGAGCCTAGCTGACATGTAAGGATCAGCAGGCCACAATGAGAATCCATGTGTAATTATTCCCACCAACTCTCCAACTAAGGTGCCAGCCTAGAGCCAGGGCCAACCACCAAATGTGTGAGTGAATGAGCCTACAGTTAGCACTTAGTCACCAAATTCTGAATCCTCCACCTAAGGCCTCATAAATTGAGAATATTTCTGCCCCAACAACTTGAATTTTTGATCCACAAGCAGCATGAGAGATAATAAGTTCATATTTTTGTTTTAAGTCAGTAATTTGGGGATTTCTTACACAGCAATAAATTCAGACTAATTCAATGTAGCACACTGAACATGTATCTAAACTAAGACTACTGAATGTCCAGGTCTCCAGTTACTTCCTTTTGTGAACCTTTATATGTTGTTAAATCAAAATGTCTGAATGATATTTCAAAATCTCAAAATAATAATGAGATTTTTTATAAGAATGGTTTTCTAACAAAGCATACTGAAATATGTAAAGTATATTGAAATATGCTAAAAGATTTGAAGCGTTTCTCTGTTGTTGATTTTCAGAAAAGGGTTCACATTTTCTACAAAGGTAATGCTTTATTTAGGTGCTTTATTAGGCAGTTTTTAATTAAAATTTGCATCTTTTTCCCCACAAATATAGCCTTAATTTAAGGTTAGGATAGCATGATGACCTATAAACATACAGTGGTGTATAAATCAGAGTAGAAACTTTTCAAAAAATAAGGTATAGAAAGAGCAGTAAAAAATAGATAAATTCAAAACGGTTCACCCCAAATGTTTCCAGCTGACATAAGGTTCTTATGAATTTATATTATATAGTATGCTACACACTGTTATATTAATGCCCCTTTACATTAAAAATAAACTATAAGGCCTTTAAAATATAAAGATATTGTCATTCATTATTCAAAAATACTGAAAACTATGTTCCAGCGCAGCACTGGTGTTTCAAGAAAAACAAAAGCAAGGTACAGCAATTTGTTAACAAAAATGTGTATGGTTTTGGATAGCAATACTTCACATTGTTAGGCATATCCTCTATTTTCCCAAAAAGCAACATATGATAATTTAAAACAAAATGTTTTCTTTTTAGCAATTACTTATAATAATGACCTTTGGAAATCTTACTGAATAAAATAAAATAATAGAAACTAGAGATTTCTTATATATTTTGTGTGTTAAAATATGCAAGCCCGTCATTGATTTACTTATTTATTTATATTGATTAGCCTGAGTGCTGTGTTGCAATATAAGTCATGAATTCAGTAATTGTGTACCATGTTTCTTATTATCAAATTATACAGCCAAGTAGAACAATATCAAAGCACTATATGAAAAGTATATATATTATATATATACCAAATTTCATATGTATGTATGTTTATATTTGTGTGTGTGTGTGTATATATATATATATATATATATATATATATATATATGTATGTATAACAATCTACAAATTAGGTGTTTCTGATTCCTTCTCTTTTCATTTTTCTCCATAAATTCCATTAGTATGTATACATTCTAATGCAGCTCTAATATCTTAGTATCTTAGTGGGTGCTTTATATATAGGGATTGAAATTTTGAAATAATTCAGAAATTTGGCCATTTCCCCTTCTAATGACCCCTAAATTTCTACCCTGGCCTGAATTCTGCCTGAATTTCTTCTTTATTATAATGCATACCTTGCCCACAAGATTGAGTTGATTATAGAACAGAGAATCATACTTTTATACTGGACAGACATTGAACCTTCAAGTCAGGAACCTCTGGGTTTTAAATACCTAGTTTCCATTGATTACTTCAGGATAATTATGCCATATTTTTAAGCCTCACCGTATTTATCTGCATAGCCAGAAAATAATAGCAAAATAATAGAAAATTTCTGAATTTTGGAGAATTAAATGAATGCATGCAAAATGCATGCCTCATGGTAAGCATGCAATCATTGGTGGCTATTATAATAATTGATAGGAGCTTGTCTCAGCTACTTGGCTAGGGGGAGGTTGAGACGGACAGAGAAGAGTAGTATTCTGCATCAGCTGACTTTTCAATATCAATCTTCAAATATCAAAATTCTATACCTAAGAACAAGAAATTATTTCAAACATCATTGATTAAACACCTTAGCAGCAGAGCAACTTACTAGTTGGGTAGTCACTAATTTTTGCTGGGTAAGGATGACATTTATAATGATTAGGAGTTTTCTAAGTGAGAGGCTGCCATCCTACAGGAATGATAAGAGAAATTCAATCCATTTATTTGATTAGTGTGATGTTTATATCCACCTCAATATGTTGTTCCCTATTTATTCACTCCTACTAGTAACTTCTATTTGGGTTTATTATTTATACAGAACTGGGCCAAACCCCAGAGGGCTTTTTTTTTCAGTTCATTTTCTTTTTAGCTATTTTACTCAAATACTTTATTGTTTACCTTAGAGTTTTAAGAATGCTCAGTTTAGTATTTAAGGTTAAAGACACTGCTGCCAGGAAGATGATTCGCATTTTCAAATTCACAGTTCCGGTTTCACAAGGCATTTGGAGTTTCAGACTCATTCACAAGAATGGGAAAATTGGTACAATTCCTCACCAGGGATTTCTAAACAGATAACTGGGTTGTTCTGACCTTGGGCAAGTAAAGTTACCATAAGCAATTGGGACATTTTGCTTCTACTTATCATTTTGGGGTCACCAGCTGCTATTGTAAGGGCGATGTGCTTTGGGAACTCAAGCCACAAAATTTAGAGGGGCTATTGGGCAATCCGGGGATGAGCGTGAGTGTCCGCCTCCAAGGAATAATTCTTGTGAGCCACTTTGCCAGCGGCTGAGAACTATAATAGGAGTTGAATAAGAGAGATAATTGGAATGGGAAAAAGGGAAGGAGAAATCAAGTAAAATAAATTACACGAAGTGTTTTATTCTGAAAGTCAAAGTTATATCCTGTGTGTACTTTATTTCCTCTACCTTGCCCTGCTCACTTTTCCATATCGCAGATGACACCACATCCCCCAGTCTCACACAGATCTTGTGCTCTGGGCCTCAGAAACATGCTAGATTCTATTGCTCAATAGGCACAAAGTCAGAGAACAAGCTTTTTTTTTTTTTTTAAGTTGTCATTTTTCCACAGTAAGAACTCATGTAACAAGAACATCTGTGAAAGCCATATTAATATGTTTACTATATTCAGAATTGGATTGCTGTGAATTTTTATCATTTATTGTATTTCACATTTGAAGAAAATTCTGAAGATCTATTTTTAACAAGAAAAATATACCAGGTTTACTTTTAGAATTCTGAATTTTCTAGTAAAAGGTAACATATCTAAAGGTATCTATCTAAAAATATGACTAATTTAGAATTGGCTTCAATGTATTCAAAATTTGACTATTGCAGTGCTTGTATTTTATTTTACTTATATTTTCATGTTTAGTTGCACATAAAATATTATCATTTTTATTTTAATATAGCCAGATCTTCATATTTTACTGTCCCATAGTACCAACTCAAAAATGGTTGTTGAAACAAAACAAAACAAAACAAAAATAGTTGTTGAATAAGTAACATAAAGTAGCAGTTATGTTACCCACAACTGAAAGGAAATTTGAATGGTAATCTATTAATATCTTGAAATTTCCTGAAATTATACAGATCTCTCTCTCTTTCTCTTTCTCTGTCTACACACTGATACTTACTAACTAGGATCAAATACAGAATTAAAAAATATCTCTTTCAAGAAAGAAATTTGGAATGACCAGAAATCATAAATACCCCACTAAGCTATTTTTTTTTCTGGAAGAGACAAATACTGAACTTTTAAATTATATTTTTATTTTCTGTTTTATAAATTCTTGATGTGTTCAAATATTTGTTTACATAGAAATACAGTAAGTTATTATCAAATACCTTCATAGGTTCTTGAAAACTGTGACTTTATGCAAAATCACCCATAATAAAACAATTTTGACCATAGGCTAATTGATATAAACAAGCATTAAGTTCATCAGGCATATTTCTAGTCACAAAAACATCTAATATTAAATATTGAATTAATGTCAGCTACAAACACATTTTAAAAATGTTAATAAAAGCGAGTGAGATAATACTTTACCCAATTTTTGGTGAATGAAAGAGTGATGGTTGTTTTACTGGTGGTGGGTTAAATCAAGGAATCAAAGTTTTCAAAGCAAAACTGTAAAGAGCACCTCTTACCACCATGTGGTTCAAAATCAAACAGTAACAAATATGGTGCAATTAGTGAGCACGTTCCCACCACACCGTTTATTGTCATGCTTTTATATGATTATCTATACTTTACAAATTTTTATTTGACCATAATTTGTATTTACCCATTTACTCATTTTCCAACCTGCTGATTCCAGTTCAGGGTGATGGGAGGCCAGAGCCTATCCTGGCAGCTCAGGATGCAAGGTGGGCACCTGCCCTGGCAAGATGCTGTCCATGGCAGGGCACACTCATACTCACACCCACACTCACTCAGAATGAGACCCTGTGGACACACCAATGTGCACATCTTTGGGGTGTGGGAGGAAACCTGAGTACCTCCCTCATACAGCTATAGGGAGACCATACAGCTATAGCGAGTGTTTGCGCGCTCCACACAGGCAGTGGCCCCATGCCAGAAATTCATTTTTTTCGTATCATTATAACAAATGATGTTGAAGGAACCAAGCTTATTAGAGGATCTGTGTATTAATGGTTGACATTGCTTTTTTGTAATTAGCTATTATGTAATCTGGGAAATGAGCAAACTTTAATCTATATGTAATATATTTTCTTTAAGCCATTTTCTATGTATAACCTGAGGTCTGGCCTTAAGTAAGGTAATACTCTAAAGAACTATGATGTGCTGCAAATGACTAAGCAAAAAATGAGAGCTGAATAGAGATCTCTATTTATTTTATTGCCTGTTCTACTCATATTACTTTTATGTGGTATTTCAATCAAGTTGAAAATGAAACAGTCAACTCACATCCCTAAGGGGTGCTTTCTACACAATCTGTCTATATAATTCATTAAATAAATAGCGGCACATATCTTAATATTATTGTGTTTGGAGCATTTAGATTTTATTTCATTATCTTAGTTTTAAGAAAATTTTTAAATGAAATTAATAAAGCTGTTAAAGAGAGAAGATACAAACCTAACGTAAATGAAATCTCAATCATGAGTTAGTAGATACATTTATAGTGTATAATTATATTTTTTGTGAGTTGGGGATTAGCATATATTTAAATATTTCCTATTTTTAATTGTGTCTTTGGGATCATTGGCCAAACTATGATTTCAAATATATTGGTAAACTACTATAAAACAACTATCAAATTTGGAGAAACATTTATCAAATTAACAATGTTAAAAAACAGAGATGACTTGACATGATTTTGAACACAATTTAGAACCTTCTTTTTACATTTCCCAAAAAATTTTCTAAAATTGTATATTGTTACTTCATACCACTCTTTTTTTCATGACTTTGGCAGATAACATTTAGAAAATATTGGTCCTCAGGAATTAACCTCATCGACGTTTTTATGTATCAGTCTCAAAACCGCTTTAGTGCTATACCCAGGCATTCTCATTTCCATTCTCAGAGAATTGTGTGGCATTTAGTTATCCTGTAAAGGAAAGCCAACTGGCTTCAGGTTAATAAATGTGAGTGTAAGTTCAAGTTTACTACTTCATAATGGTGAGGGTTATTTAAGCCAATCTCACTAATGTTAACTTTTTACCTTTACATAATTATTTACAATTAAACATAATAAATATATTTTTCTTAAGTGCGAGTGGCTTGCTACAAACATGTTTTCCTTAAGTGAAAATCACCATGACACAAAGATCATGGCTATGTCTAAATGCAGGTCTGAGAGTAAGCCTGTTTAGTTTTTTCAAATTTTCTAAATAAAAACCAGGATGTTTGTGGTAAGACATTGGAATGAAGGCTGAGGATCTGAAAAAGAGGAACAAATTGTATTGAGTTGCAGCTGGAGAAATAGAAGCTTTTTGTGTTTTTGTCTTTCTTGTCTTCTAAATGTTCTGAGAATAGGAATAAATTAAATCACAACAACTGTCTGTACTAAAACTATGGGAAGCTTCCAGATCCTATATCCACCCTCTATGCTGAATTTCTTGTTTTCAGCTGCCATGTGTCTTTATGCAATATGACTTTGTACTTAACAGAGTGAATGGAAGTGTTGTACAGCTGTTGGAGGCAAATAGATCCCTACTTGATGTCATAGTATATTATTGACTAGTTATATGGCCTGAGGTGTACCTTTAAACATTCTGAGCCCATTTCCACATTTGTAAAATAAGAATAATAATTCCTAACCAGAGGAGTGACTGAGAAAATATCAGGCTAATAGTAGCAAGCTTAAATATTAAAATTTTTACTTTTGCTATAAATAAATCTTGACTCTCTTTCTCAGAATCACTTTAAAGTTATGAGTGGAATTTAGAGCTGTGTAGCTTGGCTTGAAAGCTAATAGTTTAGAAGGCTGCTAGAAATAACTCTCACCTGCTTCACTAACTGCAGTGTTATCAGAGATGAAAAGGTATTTGGAACACTGCTCTGCTAACCTCATAACACTCTCTGACTTCTGATGGTTGAGACATATGGTGCCACACTAACATACCTAAGTTCATTCCATTTCAAGCCTTTCCTTCACCTGGGGAGAACGGGGCAATATCTGTTATGGCGGCTCATCCTTTCTGGGTCAGTAATTGACAGTGGTGGCTCCAGGACTTCAAACTTAATTTCTCTCAAGTGATGCCTTCTGGAGCTTTCCATGTGCCTCAGAGGATGAAGTCAATATAATTAATATTTTTTTTTCCCACAGAAATTCCTTGCCATTTTCTCATGTTTGCATTCTTTTTTTTTTTTTTTTTTTTTTTTTTTTTTGAGATGGAGTCTTGCTCTGTCACCCAGGCTGGAGTGCAGTGGCCCGATCTCGGCTCACTGCAAGCTCCGCCTCCCGGGTTCACGCCATTCTCCTGCCTCAGCCTCTCCGAGTAGCTGGGACTACAGGCGCCCGCCACCACGCCCGGCTAATTTTTTTGTATTTTTAGTAGAGACGGGGTTTCACTATGGTCTCGATCTCCTGACCTCGTGATCCACCCGCCTCGGCCTCCCAAAGTGCTGGGATTACAAGCGTGAGCCACCGCGCCCGGCCCCATGTTTGCATTCTTTGGCTCCAAACTGGGAGATGTTAAACTCCAAGTTCTTTGAGAAGTTGAAGGTTCGTTTATTCTTGTTGGCTACTATGCTGTAATAAGTGATAAGAAAATATGTGCTTTGCTTTTTCTTTGGCCAAGAGGTAATCTCTGTTAAAATGTGTCAGAAAGGACTATGCAGATCAGTCCCATTGCCTGGATATCGTTTCTGGATTAGATCATTTTTTTGGCCACTACTCAGTGTCATAGAACAGCAGTTCCCAGAGCTTTGGAATCAAGGAGAAGCCTCTATGACCCTGGATCTTATAAGCAAATAGGTTCTATCAACAATTCCATTGAGTTTGTTTTGTATTTGCAGTTTAAGGTTAAATGATGTAAATACATCTATTTCAGGCTTTTCCAAAACCTGGTTCTCTGGCTTTTGACATAGGACGTTCAAAGACAAGACAGGCTGTGGAGGACGTTGAGGGTATTAATCTGTTTGAGAAAGAAACTGATCTCAATTGATCTTGCCTTACTTGTCTTAAGCTCCAAATGCGGAGGCTATTATATTAGGGGAAGGTGTGTGGGAGAACTGACCTATCTCTATAACTGAGGTGGAAGATAGCACCTGAACAGAGTTCGTGTTCTGTGGGTTTGATGTGTTTTTCTTCATTTAAACTTCACCTCTGTCACATTAAATAAGATCTTCATTTAATCCTTGGAATTAGTCACTGGAATGCATACCAAGTGCAAAATATGTTTGCCTTTTTAACAATAGGAAAGTTAATCTAAAACAATATTTTATTAAAATATGTCAATAAAAACAGTATAACAATACAGTTTAAACCAAGAAGGTAATTCATGATTGGATAAATTATTGGAGTCTTCAAATGACTCATGCAAAAAAAAACTTTTAAAAAATTTTAATTTTTTTCAAAACTTTTAAATAAGTTTATATCTAATTTGCATGAATTTTAATTTGAGAGTATGGAAATATATTAGCTTTTTTGTAATGGGTGGATAGAATATGTAGTCTTAAGAAAAAATAGAAATAATTTAATCTGCTTTTCAAGTGTCACGATGATGAATAATATAGAAAATGTTTATACTCTTACTAAACAAGATGCCACTGTCTTTGAAAAATAGATAAAAGTTTTCAGATGTTATAATGCCATGTAACAGATGACTATTCCAGGGCATTAAATAAACGATAATGTGCACAAATCATTTTAGTCATTAAAAAAAATCAAACAATCTCAATATTAAGGGCTTAACTCTTCAAGGAAAAAAAAAATACTTAATTTGTGTTGTTAAATATACACAAACACACACACCAATATATTCGCGTATGAAATTCTTATAGGGAAAATATCTGTAAGTAAAATTTCCTCAGTTGAAACGCCCTGTATATCTTGGATAAACTTTTTCTTTGTTCACTGTGATCTTCAATTGCTGATGACTATTAATCTTACTCCCTTTGGACAAGTTATTAATGGTCCATAAAACAATTAATGTAACAAAGTATGCATCTATTTAGATGCACTAAATAGTGGTAAATCTTATTGTAATGTGTAAAGATAAGAGTATCTTTTTTTCTTAAGGAAGTAATTGCATAAACTAGTTTGCATTTCAAAATTTCATGTGTGTTGAGTTATATTTACATAGCTACAAATGTAGATCTTTTAGAGGGTCACACATGTATTAAACAAAGACACCATAATCACAGAAATATATCTAAGTGTGTGTGTGTGAATGTTCTTTTATAGTCAGTAAGTCAGACTCTGCCATATGGTGATCAACTCCTATTACTGAAATTGCGTAGATATAGCTAAACATTAGCCATCATGATTATAATCGCATGAAATAATCTCCATAAGTGTATTTAGTGTGGTCCTGCACCTGTTTTCTATTCCAATGATTTTTGTCACCCATGAATTAGCTGTGGTCAGAATTTTCCTGCCTTGCAAAACATGCATGAAATGCCAACTAGTTTCACCGTTCTTTTTCAGATGTGATGCTGGATAAAAAAAAAAATTAAGCCAGATTCTCCATTATCAAGAAACCTCATATGTAATAGTTAATGCTTTCCATTGTAATATAATATATAGAGTAATTTTGAGGCAGTCTCCACAATTTAACCAATAAAATCTGTGTGAGACAGAAAAATTATAAAAAATACTGTGACCAATTATTAAGAACCATTAAAAAGGCTTATTCCAGTTTTTGCAGTTATATCCATTGTGTAAAAAAGGAGTTTCAGCTAGATTGAAGGAAATCTACCTAAGCTTTTAATTCATAGTTGCAATGGTCATGGTCTGAATGTCTGTGTCTCCCTTCCCCAAATTTACTTTTTGGAATCTGAACACAATATGATGGTATTAAAGGGTGGAATCTTTGAGGAATGATTAAGTTATGAGGGTTCCACCCTCATAAATGGGACTTGTGCCCTTAGAAATGAGGCTCTAGGGAGTTCCTTTGCCTTTTTCTTCCATCTGAGGATGCATCATCATGATAAAATCTATGAAATTGAGAATGAGCTCTTACGAGACACCAAATCTGCTGGCATTTTGATCTTCAATTTCCCATCCTCCAGAACTGTGAGCAATACATTTTTGTTGTTAATAAATTACCCAATCTAAGATATTTTGCCATAGCAGCCCAAACAGACTAAGAAAATACCCTTCTAGGCTTAGCCTCACGACCTCAAATAGAAATTGCACCACCCGAAGTTAAACAGACAAGGAAGGCATTATTCAAAACTATTGCAATAGTTTTTGAGTACTTTATTAATATTGGATTAGTCAACAAACCATCCTTTGATTCAATGACGATTTGAGTGTATGCATGACACGTCAGATTCTGACAACATCACTGGTACATTTGGTGGTGAAGGATAATTCTTAAATATTCCTGCCTCTGGGTTTTTGCACCAGGGGTTTTGAACTCATATATTCCAATCACTCTTTCTGATTTCTGTGATCATGATTTATATTTTTCTTCAGAAATTATGTCACTAAACATAGTTGTAATTGAAACATTAAACTATGCAGCCATACTTCTTTTCCTTATTTCTTATAGGTTTACTCCAGTTTCTCCAGCTTTCCTTACTCCTTATTACACCGAAAGCCATTGACTTCTCCCTGTCTACATTTTTCTATAGTGGTTACTCTGAGTCTAACTTAGTAACTATTGCATGACTTATCTTTTTAATTCCTCCTGAGAATTATTTAATTTTAAAAATGTTTCTGATGTTATATGTTACCCAGCCTATGGTATTTTGCTTGGCAGCCCAGGTAAACTACTAATTTTGTTTAAAAAGCTATTATGGTAATTTCCTTTGGAAATTAAAAAGTTTATTTGAACATTTGCAGTTTTTAATAATTTTATTTGATTTTCGATGGCATCTAAAAATAAAATTATTGAGAAACCATTGGGGAATCATGTTATATCTGTTTCAAATTTTTTTCTGGTAAAAATATTCAATGGATAATATATGGATTTTGTTTTGTTTTGTTTTGTTGAGACAGAGTTTTGCTCTTTTTGCCCAGGCTGGAGTGAATGGCGTGATTTTGGCTCACTACAACCTCCGCCTCCTGGGTTCAAGCAATTCTCCTGCCTCAATCTTTTGAGTAGCTGGGATTACAGATGCCCGCCATCACGCTCAGCTAACTTTGTAGTTTTAGTAGAGATAGGGTTTCACAATGTTGGCCAGTCTTGGCCTTGAACTCCTGATCTCAGGTGATCTGCCCAACTTGGCCTTCCAAAGTCCTGGGATTATAGGCATGAGCCATTGCACCCGGCCCAATATATGGATTTTTATATGCTCAAGTGATAGTCAGTTTTTAAAACAACTGATTCCTAATTTATTTAGGAAAGACATACGTGAGTATAGAAAAGTGGCTCTTCTTTCTTGACACTGCATCAGAAAATCTGCAGAGATATAGAGGAAAAGAGATTTGCTTTCTAATACATTAGTTTAGTACTTATGAGACTAAATGCTGATAACTAAAATAAAAACAAACAAAAATCAAAATCAAAATCAAAAATAAAACCCCAAAACTTAAAGAGAGCCTTTGAGAACTGAGATATTCCAGGGACAAATGTGGATTTGCCAACAAGCATGTGGATTTACTATTACATGTAGTGGAAGAAGAAGAAGATTACCAACTGAATTTTAATGTAATGGCAAATAGACATCAGCAATTTCCTAACCCATTTATATTTGTGGAACTTTCTGGCTTCTCTGATAAATTCTATCTTGCCATCCTCCTCACTCTATGCAAAGCTCATTTCTGCTAACTTTTCCTTCTATGTTATCTATTCATGTGTATAAAAATAGTGTGCCCTAAAGTTTAAAATTGTGTATAATTGAGCTGTGTTCAACTTCCCTTTTCAGTGCTTACTTTACATTCTTTCAATATTAATTAAAAGTTCTCTTTAAAAAAATTAAGATAGTAAACTAAACAAAGTAGCAAACTATGTTTTTCTTTCATACATCAGTTCAGGGTCTTTCAGCCTCTCAATCATTGACTTTTGGGGCAGGATTATTCTTTGTTGTGAGGGATACTCCTGTGAATTGTTAGCCTCTACTCAATAGTTTCTAGTAACATATTTTGTTGAAGAACAAAAATATTTCCAGACATGGTTACATAACCGCTGGAGGAAAAACTGATTCTTGCTTGAGCATGACTGTGTTGTCTTTACTTGCTTTTAATATAAATTAATAATTACTACAATTACCCCTAACCAAGGGGGATTTATTCAAATTAAGGTATTGTTAACTTTACCAGCACTATATAAAATAGTCAAGTACTTTCTTTTTTGGGAACACAGTAAAATAATACAGGCTTCCAACAGACTGGAGAGATCTAAGCACATAAACCTTAATGATCTCCAAAGGTCAACTTCCATTTTTGCCAAATGCTAGTCTCTATTTTAAACATTGTGTTTTATGATGCTAGTTCATATCATTTGAAGTCATATTCCATCTGTAGTAAGTCTATATCCAAATGTCATGATAAAAATTTCCAATTCATCACGTTTAGATCTTTCTGACCACAGCAATAGTCAATCAACTGGCACACAAAGAATCACATTACTTTATTGCCAAGCCTCTTGGATCATTTGAACAGTGGAAATCCTTGGACCAGGGTATGACTGGTATATTACTTTTTCAGTTGGTTTAGACAATCCTTGCAGGGATTCAATTAATGGAGTAGGAGATATTGCTGTTCCTAAGAAAGCTGAAACAATCACAGAAGGGTTTACTCAGCCCAGAATAAGGAATCTTAGTATTGAAAGGAATCTTAGAAATTATTTAGTCATCTTTTCCCAGTATTGAATCTTCATAAAGATAATTTACTCACCATTGACTGGAATATAGCCAGACATGATTTTTAAAAATCCCAGGTCATAATGAAACCAATATCACTGAATTAAAAGTATTATCTGTTTCTCATAGATTACACATTCAAATATCTTATTCATCTTCAATACTAAAGTATTTTCAATATTCAGCAAACACATTATTATTCAGACTTGACTGCTTTTTCAGCCTTGAGTCATTTTGGTGATATAGAAATAAGAAGACAATAATGGTGAAGAAGTACCTTCTGTCTTTCCATCATAAAAACATACCAGAATGCTTTTAATGAAATATTTGAAAAAGCTGGTATATAAAACAAGTTTGTCTTACCCTGAACCTTCTCTGCAAAACAAATCTAAACAAGATTAATAAATACATCCTCTTAAAGCATTTTTAAGTCTGTCTATAGTATTGTTAAATGAAAAAAGTTCATAAACATATTTTGAGAGTGTTCAAGTATATTTTGTCTGATATCAAAAGTATACATTAAAAGATAAAACCTTGTCACTGAAAGTCCTTGCTCATCAACTACTGATAATTCCAGCTTTGTCAAGAACACTTAACTAATAAAGAAAAAAGCATAGCTCAAAGAAGTTCAATAAATGTTTACACTACTTGTGGATATGCTTAACAAACTAAATAAAGTTAAAACATTTTATTAATATCTTTGAAATAGCCATTATGATATGCCTGAAAAATGGTGAATAGCTTTGAAGAAATGTATGGTGTAAATGGATATGTGGAATTTCAAATGACAAGTATTTCTAGAAAAATAAAAACAAAATTGCCTTAATTTTTTTTATTTTACCTTTTATTACGTTGCTTTATTGCAATCTCTAGGATCTCTGTTATCATACAATGGAATTATTAATAGTGACCATCCTTGGTCTCAGAAACAGTGTTGTCAATACCTCAATGTTCTTCGTATACTTTATCAGGTAATGTACGTTCCTTGTATCGCTATGTCTTCCTCAACCAATAAAAGATGGTGACATGTTCATCAAGTTTTTCTGTCTTGTTGATCATATGATGTTTCTTCTTTTTTCTTTTAATGTTGTAAATTATACAACAAATTTTAAAATAATAAATCACCATTTATTTATGGAATAAGCCTTTTTTATCATCATGTATTATTTTATATACTTTTTAATTTCAAATTTTATTCTATATATAGGGAGTACATGTGCAGATTGGTTACATAGTAATACTGTATGATGCTGAGGTTTGGAGTATGGATCTTGTCACTCAGGTAGTAAACTACCTGATAGACAGTTCAACGCCCCCCACCACACTTCACCCTCTAGTAGTCCACAGTGTCTATTGTTTCCATATTTATGTCTATAGATGCTCATTGTTAATGACACAAGATTCTTTTGGTACCGCTTCACCAACCAGAAATTCCTGCAGCTGCCATTACCTCTGCCCAGGGCCTGGCTGGTACCCACCGGGCTTGCTCCATCTGCTCGGTCTGGCAGGCTGCACTCAGCCGCGCTACCAGCCTGGATCCTGCGTGTGCACGGGGACTCCACAGCTGGCCGTGGCTGAGCCAGGCATACCTCAGGAGGTTTTTGCATTGTGCACTGGCGTCTAGAGGAGGGGAAACAGTAGCACCCGAAAACAGAGATGCCAGCAACTGCAGAGCCCCAAGGGGTGTTACAGCTTTTCCTCGGGGAGTCCTGAGGTCTGAGCCACCAGGGAATGCCACAGCTCGCTCGCTCTCATTTCCACCGCCCATGGCTTGGCGAATAGGGGCGTGTTATAACTCTGGCTCGGGGAGTCCCGAGGTCTGGACCCTCTTCACTCCCATAGTCCGGCAAATGGGAGTGTGTCACAGCGCTTTTCATTCATGCTGTCCACAGCTTGAGAAGCCAGACAGGAGTATGTTACAGTCCTTTTTTGCTCCTGCCGTTCAGCGGGTTCTGAGTACTTGTCCACAACCAAGAAGAAAGGAGCTATGTGGACACTGGAGAGTGAGCAAGGGAGAGAAGAATTTTATTAAGCAACAGAAAAGCTCTCAACAATAAGAGGGGACCCAAAGTGGGTAGCTCTCTGTGTGAGAGCAGGCCCCAAAGTGGGTAGCCGCCTGTGAGGCTAAGTCTGGGGTTTTTGTAGGTTTGCAATGAGGAGGCGTGGGCTGTAGCTAGCCTTGGGAAAGGTAACATTCTTTTTTTTTTTTTTTACAGAGTCTCGCGCTCTCACCCAGGCTGGAGTGCAGTGGCGCAATCTCGGCTCGCTGCAAGCTCCGCCTCCCGGGTTCACGCCATTCTCCTGCCTCAGCCTCTCCGAGTAGCTGGGACTACAGGCGCCCGCCCCCACGCCTGGCTAATTTCTTTTTGTATTTTTAGTAGAGACGGGGTTTCACCGTGGTCTCAATCTCCTGACCTCGTGATCCTCCCGCCTCGGCCTCTCAAAGTGCTGGGATTACAAGCGTGAGCCACCGCGCCCGGCCGGGAAAGGTAACAATCTATTGCTTAAAAAATATTATTCAGAAAGAGCCAATTGGGAAAGAGTGGGCAAACAGGAATAGAAGTTCTCACTCTGGTTGTGGACTCTATCAGGAACGGGCAGCTCGGTTTTCAGGCTCTAAATTGTCCTTTGGTTTGAATGCCAGGTTTCACCGGGGACCCGCCCCTGTCTGCCTAGGAATTTGTCTGTCTCTTACCTCTATCATTAACTCCTACTTATAAGTGAGAACATGTGGTATTTGGTTTTCTGTTCCTGCATTAGTTTGCTTAGGATTATGGCTTCCAGCTCCATCCATGTTGCCGCAAAATACATGATTTCACTTTTTATGACTGCACAGTATTCCATGGTGTATATGTACTAGATTTCCTTTATCCAGTCTAACAATGATAGGCACCTGTGTTGATTTTATGTTTTTGCTATTGTAAATAGCACAGCAATTAACGTAACGAATGCATATCTCTTTTTGGTAAGATAATTTATCTTCCTTTAGGTATAGGCCCAGTAATGGGATTGCTGGTTTGAATGGTAGCTCTAAGTTCTTTGCTTGATTTATTAAAATGTAATTAAGAAGTTTTGCATTCAGGTTCATGGGAGATATTCATAATGATTTTTTTTGAGTTCTGTATTATGCTTGTCAGCTTCTGATGCAAAGGTTATGTTGGTTACGTAAAATTAGTTACTTGCTAAAATCTGAAAAAAAATTATAAGATTGATGTTATTTCTTTTTAAAAATATGGAAGATATCTATTAGAAACTCTTTGGACCTGTAATTTTCTAATTGTTTATTAAATAATGAATTCATTTTTATAAAATACATGATGTCAGATTTGCTATTCCTTTTCCATAAGATTTAGGGTTTTTGAGAAATTCTATAGACAAATTATTGGCAAAAAAACTGAGAAATAAATTTATTTTTTCCCATTCATTTTGATGGTGATTATTTGGATTCTTTTTTTGATCAGATTTTATAATTTATCAATTTGATAAACATATTAGCATTGTCATTTTCTCTATTGCATTTTGTTGCTTTTTCACTGGCGTCTTCTATTTTACTTTTTTTCCTTTATGGTTTTTGTTTGGTTAATTTTCTTTTTGTAGCTTTTTGAGATGTGAGTATAGTGTGTATATTTATTCAAAATTATAAAATTAAAAACATTAGAGATCTTATTAGCTAAATTTTTCAGTTCATTAAGGGAAGAGTAATTCTTTTTTTTTGAGACGGAGTCTCGCTCTGTTGCCCAGGCTGGAGTGCAGTGGCGCGATCTCGGCTCACTGCAAGCTCTGCCTCCCGGGTTCACGCCATTCTCCTGCCTCAGCCTCCTGAGTAGCTGGGACTACAGGTGACCGCCACCACGCCCGGCTAAATTTTTTGTATTTTTTTTAGTGGAGACGGGGTTTCACCATGTTAGCCAGGATGGTCTCCATCTCCTGACCTCGTGATCCGCCGCCTCGGTCGTCTAAAGTGCTGGGATTACAGGCGTGAGCCACCGCACCCGGACAGGGAAGAGTAATTCTTTAAAAATATGTATGTTACTTCACCAAACTTCCACAGATTACAATTAGCATAGCCATTATGAAAAGTACTTTATCAAAATATTAAAGCTTTTCATATTTTGGTTAAGCAATATATGAAATAGAATAATTTTCTCATTCCATATGAGAAATGTTAAAAAGATCATTGAAGATGTGACTTATCTAAGTTTCCATGGAGTCTATACTCCTGATCTGAAGTGTAAAACAGATGCAATGCTTAACGAAACTATATGGAGAAATATCAAACATCTGGGTTTGGGTTTATAAATCAAGGCCTACATTACAAAAGTGTGAATCATGGCTCAATTTAGAAAAAAACATGCAAAAGTTTAAAAAAAAAAAGAATTATAGCTCTGCTCATAATTCTTTATTGACTAGCTGATGAGATAGTGTGAAAATGCCATAAAAGCTCTGGGTGAAAATAACTAACTATCTTTAAATAGAAAGATACCATCATGCAAGTAGAAGCTTCCTTTTCCTTGAAATTTAAACACTTTTTTTCCAATTGGAAAGAAAAATGAAGAAAGAGATGTCAAATGGCATAGCTGTCATGCAGAGGCAATGTTCATATTTTAATTCTTACCTTTAGTTCTTTGCAAAAAATACATGTATAAATACTTTTTAAAATTATATGACACACACACATTGTAAATAGGATATAGATTGGGAGTAATTTCCCTGAAATTATTTGAAGAAAATTATAATTATCCTCTTAAGATAATAGTTAATAACATCATCTATGATAGCAAACTATAACACTGATTAAAATGACGTGAGAGATGTACATAGTTAGAACCTATGTAAATTAGGTATTTTTAAAATATATATTTTATATAATACCAAGCAATGAGAGACTCATGTTTATTTAGAGAAACCCATATTGTGAGTGATGTTTGAGGAAATGTTTGATTAGGAGCAACAGCATATCTTTGAAAGAAATGAACAGATCTTAAAAAAGTGAAGGCAAAACAACCAGCTGCTAGTCATGCTGTGAATTACCCAGTAACATTCATATACTGGTTCCAACAAAGCATGCAGTTCTACTCTGACTTTAGTGCTTTGCATTACATAAATAAGCACAATTATCAACATACAGATTATCTGAATTACCTATCAATTCATTAACATTAATTCGAAATAAGAAATGTATTGCCGATCCTATATGCATATGCATAATCTTATGCTTCCTCATGATAATAAACACATTGTTACCTCAAATTTTTATTAACTTAAAAAGCACCATTTGTGCCATGTCAACTCTCTTGGTTATACGTCACACTAACAATGAATATGAACATGTATTCTGGAATTATAGGCCAGGGTTCAAAGGCAAGTTTGCCTTTTACTAGCTTTTTTGTCTTAGGCAAGTTCCTAACACTTTGGTCAACTTTTGTAACATCTCTATTTTTTAATTGTTTTCGTATCTGTAAAGATGAGCCTAATTATAGAAGGTGTTTTTTAGAGCTAGTGTAAGGATCAAATAACACACTAATTGACAAATTTGATGAGTTCAATAAGTATTAAATTTTTTGTGGACTCCCTTAAATGACTTTATAAATTCATAAGAGTCTATATCATGCAATACATAATAACTGCTTATTATTTGATAGTGTTTTGTGGTTAAAAACAGTAGTTAATGAGTGAAACTGCCTGGGTTTGAATCTTGGCTCTGCCAGTGTTTAAGTAGTTTTGAGCAAATTATATAACATTTAGCATTACTATGGTGATTAAATAACAATCATTTATAAAATTCTTATAACGGTATCTTGAGCATAAAATAATACCTAATAAATATTAAAACTTAATAAAATGGCAGAGCACGGTGGCTCATGCCTGTAATCCCAGCACTTTGGGAGGCCGAAGCTGGGGGATCACAAGGTCCGGAGATCAAGACCATCCTGGCTAACACGGTGAAACCCAGTCTCTACTAAAAATACAAAAAATTAGCCGGACGTGGTGGCAGGCACCTGTAGTCTCAGCTACTCGGGAGGCTGAGGCAGGAGAATGGCGTGAACCCAGGAGGCGGAGCTTGCAGTGAGCTGAGATGGCACCACTGCTCTCCAGCCTGGGCGACAGAGAGAGACTATGTCTCAAAAAAAACAAAACAAAGCAAAAAAACAAAAAACAAACAAAAAAACTTAATAAATTATTATGAAATCACAATATTAATAATAATATAGATAATAATTATAATAACTTAGACACAAATTCAACATTTAAACTTGAGGAGACATTTCTCTTTTAAATATCCTTCGTTTTAAGTGAGAGAGATGGAGGGAAAAAAGTCACCCATGCCATAATATGCAACAATTCTGTCTACTGTATCAGATCTATTGCACACACTCTGTATTAAGACAATCGAGCATCACCCATTAAGATGTCTCAATCAATTATGGCTTATACTATACGGGCTCACTTTTAAAACAAGATAAAATAGCAAAGTTTATTGTATAAAAACAAATTAGGAGATAGGATTTTCCCTATCATTAAGTTGGTCTTATTCATTTGATTTTACATACACCTTCTTGAGTGAGAAAGGTAAAAATGTAGTTGTAAGTGTGATTAAAGGAGATTTTATCCCCATTGCTGATGCAAACCCATGGAAGCAAGTGTCAAATATGAATTTAACATTTCTCATTGACTGTGGTAGAAAAACATACATAAGTATCTATCATACTTATAACTTTTATCCATGGTATATGTAAATATCAGAAAAAAGTATTAAGAATCTTCCTTTTAAGTAGAATAAATATATTAGGTTGTACAGTACAATAAGCCATTTCTTCTATATTATTATAATTTCTAAAGATTGAATAAACAGTACTTAAAACACCTTCAAGGATTCTAAAAAAATGACTTAAACAATTAACAAATTTCCCATGTATATTTTTCTAAACACTTATTTAAATCTCACATTAAATAATGATTGCAGGCCCAGTGCGGTGGCTGACCCCTGTAATCCTACTTTGGGAGGCTAAGTTTGGTGGATCACTTGAGGTCGAGAGTTTGAGACCAGCCTGGCCACTGTGGTGAAACCCTATCTCTACTAAAAATACAAAAATTAGCTGGGCATGGTGGTTTGCACCTGTAATCCCAGCTACTCCAGAGGCTGGGGCACAAGAATCAATTGAACCTAGGATGTTAACCTAGCTGAGATCGTGCCACTGCACTCCAGCCTGGGCCACATAGCAAGACTCTGTCTCAAAATAAATAAATACATAATAATTGTAACAGAAGTAACAGTTACAATCATAAAAATGTCATTTCTATAATAGAAGACTTAAGGACATTATAAAGTACTGGTTGAGATTTTCACTTTTTAATTCCCTTAAGACATTTGTTGTATTCATCAAACTTCTCTCTGCAAATTCATTTTCATATATTCAAATTTCTGATTTTAACAAAGAAACAATGTGTGTATACTACTTAGAAATTTTTAAACTTAGATTATAGCATGCAACTTTGTATTGTTTGGATTTACAATGCTTCAATTTTAATACTTCATTATATTTCTTTTATTCAGATCTATAAGTATCTCAGTATAGTATACATTGCAAGTATTTAACACTTGGCATTAATCATTAAAATTTGAAAAAAACTCATTTTATACTTAATACATTTCCAGAAAATTATGTACATATAATATGTCTTATACTTTGTTTCATGGAGTACAGCTATTTACAAACAAAATAAGTATACTTTTTCTATAAGAATGAGCTAAAGCAAATTTTATAAAATATTATCCATTTCATGTGTATGTTGGTTACACAATCTGATGTTTCAAGGAAATCTGTATTTGAGAAAGATGACTTTATTTAAATTAAGGAATTGACTGTAATAATGTTGGATTTCTTGCCAATTTGTGATATTGGAATATACCTAAAAATTATGCCTTACTTTTAGAAAATTAAATGATACAAAGTACTTTGACTTTGTGTGTACAGTATATTAAAATTTGTCATGATTTTTGTTTTGCTAAGAATAATTCTTGTGTTAGACTTTACACACAATTTATTTCAGGTAATATTGCTTTCTAAATTTTTTCAGTCCAGCCAAATCTCAGTCACTTATTTTTAACGAGAATGCTACAGCACAGAACAGTAAGAGCAACAGTAACTAGTAACATAATTGATCATAATCTCAAAATTTGTCTACCACTTTTATTCATTTTGACCTTTTGGATATCTATTTAGGCGAATGGTTATATCTATCCCCCCTCTCTCTCTCTGTCTCTCTCTCTCTCTTTTTTCTCTCATATATCTACGTAGATATAGAAAAAGGTAGATAAAATGAGAGTCTCCAAGAGAAAATAGATTAATTATGTCTTATTGCTAATACATTTCCTAATAGCCTTCTGCTTTCTCAATATCTGCTTAGTCCAAACATTTAAATGTTCTGATTTACAGCACTACAGAAATTTTGTTTTCCCCTTTATGTATTCATTATATAATTTTATTGTAATATATTCTATCATATATTTTCTTTAATATCATTAAGTCTTGTAGGATATTCAATTCAGTTACATTTTTTTCTTGCTAGTAGAAATAGAAATAAGACCACCATCAATACACAAATATGTGTTTTATCATTCTTTTTAAATGTATTTAAGATTAGTATGAAAATAAGAACTTAGAGAGAGAGATATATATATACATATATAGTATGTATCTAAACAGACATGCCTTCTTTCTTGTCTTTTCATTCCAAAATAAAATTTAGATGAAAAAAATAGTTTCAAAAGCACAATTTAAATTGTTGTGAGAAAGGCTATCATGTATGTTTAAATTAGGCAAATGAAAATTGAAAACCTAAGTATCAAATATCAGTTACAAAACTTTATTGAAGTTTAATTATGCAAGAGATCCATGTCAGATGTGTTTATCAACTCATTAAATATGTTTTAATTCTACGCTTATAAATTTAAGAAATAGATTTTCTTTCTCATGTTGGATCCTAGGGGAAATCACAAAGTAATAAGATAGTGTTTGAAGAAAAGTTAATTTAAGAAATTAAATTATCCAATACAATAAAGTTCACACTAAGTGACATTTAACCAATACAACATAGTATTTAACATATTATGTGGTTACTGTAAATTAATTCTACTCTGATTATTTTATTAATTTATCTTGTTCAGTAAAATAAAAACAACATACCACAGAACTGCTAAAACCTTTGTTACTGATTAATAAATAATTCAGCTAGGTTGCAATTTTTACATAACCATCTACCTGTTAATAAGTATTGCAGTTAGATTTTGTAGGCACGTGGGTGCATCATAAGAATTTGGAAAATAAATGGTAACTTTGAAATCTGAAAAGGCATTTATTATTTTGCCCAAGGTATATTCATTTCTTTTCTGTCCTTTCTGTGTATCCCAAACATATTGTTACAGAAGAAACTTAAATTTTGACTTTTTGAAATGTATTTTAATTTAAATATTAGGTTAAACTAAAGGAGAACTCAAAATTAAACTTTTCTTCATTTTCATAAACCAGACATTTAATCTTTAATTTTGACATATGTGTCAGAAATAGCCTTAAGTACTTTAGTTCAACATATATTTGTCGAATAACTACTGTGTGTCAAGCAATGTTTTAAACACTGGAGATGCAAAACTTAATGAGCCATATTCTTTACACTGTTGAGAACTAACATCTATGTAAAGAAACAAACACGTAAAGAGATAATTGGAATATGGATATGCTAAGACAATATTTTGCAAAGTAATTTAAAGTACTAGAGTGATGCACAGGTAGGAGAGTATGAATGAAATTAAAGAAGCTGGAAATAATATGAATATAAAGGATGGAAAAAAAATTCCCTATGACTAGAGTCAGAAGCTAAAGGAAGAATAGGCAGGTAAGATAGTGGAAGATATTCTCTTTAATGATGGAAATTTTTGAAAAGTAGATTGTGGTACTATTAACTTATACAAGCTATGTAAGAGAAATAACAGTGTAGGTAAGAACAGATAATTAAACTTTTGAAAAGTTATTTAATGAATATACCTGAAAAATACCAGAAGTGATATTCAGTTGAAATTTTACTGTTGGAAATGTGCTAGGGGGATTAATTTGCCCTAAAAAAATAAATATGAACTCATCAGTGTATGAAGGAGTTTCACATGTCTTTTCCACTTACTTTTCAAACTATGCCTATAAATTAAGCACCAACCCCTTTATTTGATAGATGAGAATAAAGATTTAAAAATTAAATGGTATACCTGAAATCATAAGCCAGTGTGTTTCCATGAGGCTTTCCCTGCTGGTTTCTGATTCCAATCTTATATTATCCTCACCAAGACCTCTCCAGATACAGAGAGACAATGGATTATTTTATAAAGTTACTGTGATAACTAAGATATTTATTTACTAACAAAAACACTTTATGATTTCATTTTATTTAAATATATTCACATCTAGAGAGGACCCCAATGTTAGCACATCCCCATGCTGTGGTTGAAGATATGCTAAATATTATTTCATTTCTATTGCTAATGGGTAATAGCATGATCTTAGCTACAAAGTTGAGTATTTTCTTACTTTAGAGCAAAAAAATATTGTAAGATGTATCAATGCCCTTAGGTATAAAAGCAGGTGCATTTCCTTCAGTTTAAGCCTTAAATATAATCAAGCATTTTAAAAACACAATAAAATCAAACCACATTAATGTATATGAGCCAGGTTTTCCCCAGAGCCTATGCACACAGCTTCAGTGTCCTTTACATCTGCTTACATTTGTGTTTCCTGTCTCTGGTGAACTGCAAAAATGTAGGAACTCGTGCACATTTAACCTTGGTAGATATGGCAATGTTGAATTGGGGTATGGAGTTACAGGGAAAAGGCAGTCACTATTTTGTCACCATATAGTGATCTAAAAGAATTACCATTGTGATATCAATATCAGTTTCTTATATAAATGCTATGTTTGAAGCATTTTTATTTTCTCAAATATTATACCCTTATTAGCACAAAGTTGCCTCTTTGTGTGAAAGGTTACTGTTTGTTTTGTTCCTGTAATGAAGTCTCCTGAAAAATTCATTGTTGTTTTGGTAAATTTAAAGTAAGTATTAAGAATAAATTTGAACAATGATTTTAAAAAAGACTCCAAAAAGACAAACTTGATTTTCATTTCTCTAACCTTTGCAGCTCAGGTTTGGGCATTCTTTGGTACATAAATATTTTTATAAAAAGATGAGCTTCTTTCTTCCTTTCTGCTTTCCTTCCTTCATGTTTTTTTTTTTTTAACATTCTTTTGTTTTAAATTCTAAAGCCTCTGTAAGGTTAAATCTCATCAGCTTATTTGGCATATCATGCAAAATATATTATTGCTAGACACACTTTTTGTGTGTATGTCTGAGAAGCCTTCTCTCTTATAATTAAACAAAACTTGTTCTTTAATCTATTTACTATGGCTGTACCTAATTAATATATAAGAACAGACATAGTGTATTAGTGCAGAGTACTGATACTGTCTTGAAACAACAGAGGGAACCATTTATGAGTACTTTGATTTTTTCATAGACAAAGAAAGAGGAGCAACTTCCAAGGACAGAATAACAAAAGTGAATCTCAGGACTAGTATCTTTTGTTAATCAGTGTAGAAGTAAAAAGTCAAACAAATTTTATGATAAAATTTTAACTTGGAAACTAAATAATAAAACAGACTTGACATTGAAAGTGACCTATATTGTATTTAAACTTCTCCACTTCCTAGGACAGTGAACCTTGTGCCAAACAAGTAGACCTTAAGCACAGAATGATCTTGTTTTTCACATTATAATATTTTTTACTAATATTATCATTGATTTGACATGCTCTTGGTGACAATACCTAATTTATTTTGAAACTCAAATGACATTAATGGAGAACATAAGAGTTTGATGTTTACCAAAATGGATCATAGGTTAAAACAAAGTTGAGATGTGCTCATTTGAACATACATTGGGACTTTAATTATAGAATGATTATAAAAACTTGAATGCAGTAATATCGTTCTCAGCTGGTTTGCTTAGAAAGATGCATATTTTGTGTGAAATTCATTAGTCAATGACCTTGAATGTACGTAGCTCCAAAAAGGTAGGGGGAATCTGGGATCCTTTTCTGAAATCCCTACCTACCATTGTTTTATCACATATTCATCTCTTTCCAAAGAAAAAAGTTAAGTTTTCTATCTTTTTCTTTTTAAAATATATAATACATTTTTATTTTTAAAATTAGTTAGAATTAATTAATATAATTAATTTTGTAATTCATCTTTCAAAATTTTATAATTTTAATTGATTTTCAGAATTTCTGGAATGGTGCTTGATGGATTTTATAAGGTTTGAATCACATTGGTGGATTGTTAAATTATAAATTATATTGGACACATTTACTTATATTTTGAAATTTGAACTATTTTTCTGGTGTAAGTATTTTATTCTGAGGCATTATGCTTCAGGGTCAAAACAACGACCTGGTTTCGTGTTGTCGAAGAATAGTGAGGCACAACGCAACTCACTTTCAATGGCTATCATTTGTTTTCCATCAGCAAGCTAAGTGGCAACTGTGAGTAATGAAGAGGGGAAAGCGGGTAGGAAGTTTTTTCTCCATGCCTAGACCACCATTCATTCCCAGCTGATGCACTTATGGGACATGTGTTCTATCATTTTCCCAAAGTCTGCACAAAAAGATGTAGCCACTGTATGGTTCATGCGACAGTCCCCAGGTCAGGTCAGTGCACAGAGAGAGATTCAGTTGGTTGACTCTTATATCCTACTTGGAAGCCTGAGTGCTTTGGATAAACCTCATGTTTTCGGTTTACAGTTGCCTCAGCCCTATTCTAATTGGTTATACCTAAAGTTGCACAGGACACTTCATCGTTAGTTTTACAATTTAACTATTTTTATTGTTTTTTCATCAATACATTTATGTTCTGGCTAGTACTTTCCAAAATGTTTAAAACTTTAGGCAACAGAAAGTGCTTATCTCTTGGGCAAGGTAGCCACTTGCTGGTATTTGGGAGCACCAAATTTCTTACCGTGGCTCATCAATAATTTAAGCACACTATATATCAAACATACATAATTTTAGCATATATTAAATTATTTTTAAATGCATAATTTGACCTATGATTCTTTGAATTCATGTTTTTCAAAAAGTCACAATAATGTAGAAAATGTAAGTAAAAAGCATTATACTATAAGTTAAAGTAATGCTTGAGGGATGCTCATATTAAGGCTATTTTCCCAAAAGCTTACCCTTTCTGCTTTACTGATTCCAAATGATTTCGGTTATGCGGACCTTTTCCTTGTAACATCCCAGATTTTAAATTTCCTCGTTTCTGTTACTTTGCTGTATTGATGAAACTTCAATTCTCAGAAAATAAATGAATGAATCAATCCTTTCATGTGAGTTTTTTCTCTCTTACTGTTTTTATGTGGTATATTTATTTTACTTATATAAATCCATAATAGTATGCTTTATGTATGTGTTAGAATAAACATTGAAGTTAATTTTAGCCTGAGCTTTCCATATTTTACAATGAGGATTGATATACTAGAGATTAAAAATGATTTCTTTAGCTCTGTTGAACGTTCTTAAGTATCTGTGGCTAAAATAGTTTCATTTATTCTAACTCATCCATTGTTCATTTTTCAGATGGCCTTTTTCTGCTTGGATTTTTTAATAAACAGTTAAGTATTTGATTTTTATGTATAGGAAGTATATGCTATATGTACTAAAGTAAATAATTTGTCTCTGTTTTTATCTTTCATCATTTAATCATTTGTAGGTAATTTAGTCTTTTCAATATTGTAACCTTTATTATGAACTAAAATCAACTGCAGAGATTATAAGATATGAATAAATACGAGTTTGAGTCATTGATATTAAACTTATTAACAAAAATATTCTGAAACAAAGAATATGAATAAAAGAAGTAACATAATGTCTGCTGTTTATTGAGATATCAGTGAGGATAATATTTACTTTTTTCATTTATCAACTAAGCTATTGTCTAAGAAATCTCTGACAATTCAGATATTTCAAAAAGTTAAGGGGGCATAAAACAGGACAATGTCTAATATTTCACTGATACATTCAACCAAGGATACAACATTAAGCTGCATATTTAATATATTTGTGATATATTTATCACCAGTCTGTCAAAGACTCTTCAGTTTATTTAGTTTAAAATGGTACCTCATACATTTGACATGGGAAAATAAAAACCCTCTCTGAAAAAGAAATTTAACAGCAATAAATAGCAGATAGTCTGCAACCAAAGCAAAAATAGACAAATGGGATCACATCAAGCTAAAAAGATTTGCACAGCAAAGGAAAGAATGGGAGCTAGAAAACGTGCAACAACAATTAAGAAGTTTGGCAAATAGCTGGAGGATACAAAGACAACGTAAAAAGTGTTGTATTTTTATCTACAAACAACTGTCACTTTCTAATTCTAAAAAGTAGAAAGTAAAATTTATTTTTAAACAATATATTGACTTATTCCCAGTAATTTGGGAAGCCGAAGCGGGCAGATCATTTGAAGTCAGGAGTTTGAGACCAACTTGGGCAACATGGTAAAACCCATCTCTACTAAAAATATAAAAATTAGCTGGGCATAGTGGTTCACACCTGTAATCTCAGCTACATGAGAGCTGAGGCAGGAGAATTGCTTGAACCTGGGAGACGGACGTTGCCGTGAGCCAAGATTTTGCCACTGCGTTCCAGCTGAGTGACAGAGTGAGACTCCATCTCAAAAAAACAAAAAGAAAAAAGAAAAAGAAAAAAATAAACAATATATTTTTAAAAGCAATTTAAAATATTAAGTACCAGGTGATAAATCTAACAAAAGCATGTAAGACATGAAGAAGAAAGTTGTAACACAGATGGATTTTTATTAGAAAAGTGTTGAGTATGTTTACGGATTAAAATACTTCATAGTATAAAGACATAATTTCTTCCCCAAATGATTCCATATGTTCAAACAAATTTTAAAATAATAATAATATATTTTTAAATGGAACATAAGCTGGTTCTAAGTATATTTCAAAATTAGAAAGACTAAGACTAGGCACAATACTCTTGAAGAAAACTTTTAAAGGATTTTCTCCACCACATGTCAGGACCTATGAAGCTATAGTGTTTAGGACTCCTAGGTACTGCCAGACTAGAGAAAGAAACTGAAGGAATCAAATAAAGAACTCAGAAACAAGCCTACATACTTCTAGGGACAATATGTAAGTGAGGTTTGCAAATTAACAATGACAGAACAGACATTCTCATGCACAATGCTAGGATATTTGGGTAGTAAGTAAATAAGAAAGTTGGGATCTTTCTTTCTACAATATACCGTATTTAATTCCAAAGAGAATAAATGCTGAGATTTAAAAGACAACCTATCAAGCTTTAGAGAATAGGAATGATTACTATCTTCATAAACTTAGAGTAAAAATATGTATATATTAAAACAAAATATACAAATTATTAAGAAAATGATTGCTTTTGACTTTATAAAATTAAGAATCTTGGCTTCTCAAAATTATTATTAAAAACAATTAGAAAAAATATTTTCCACTCTTAAAATCAACAAATGAAAAAAAATTCAGTGTATATACACTAACTCTACAAATTAATAAGAAAGAAAACAAACTAATCAAAAGAAATATCAGCAAAATATTGGCATTTCAAAAAAGAAAATACATAGGCACAATTTTAAATGGTACCCAATATCAAACTTAATACAGGTTATTAACGACAAAAATGAAAGTTGGTAACACCAATGTTTGTGATGATGTGGAACAAAAACAAACTTTATACACTTTAAAGAGAAGAAATGCTACAACTGATGTGGTGTGATGGTTAATACTGAGTGTCAACTTGATTGGATTGAAGGATGCAAAGTATTGATCCTGGGGTTGTCTGTGAGGGTGTTGCCAAACGAGATTAACATTTGAGTCAGTTAATTTGCAGGGAAAGGCAGACCCACCCTAAATCTTGGTGGGCACCATCTAATCAGTTGCTAGCAAGGCTAGAATATAAAGCAGGCAGAAAAACATGAAAGGATTAAACTGACCTAGCCTCCCAGCCTACATCTTTCTTCTGTACTGGGTGCTTACTGCTTTGAACATTGGACTCCAAGTTTTTCAGTTTTGGGACTCGGACTGGCTCTACTTGCACCTCAGCTTGCAGACAGCCTATTGTG
This sequence comes from Nomascus leucogenys, assembly GCF_006542625.1. Classification (NCBI taxonomy): domain Eukaryota; kingdom Metazoa; phylum Chordata; class Mammalia; order Primates; family Hylobatidae; genus Nomascus; species Nomascus leucogenys. The sequence goes on along the minus strand of NC_044385.1, from coordinate 81,598,371 downwards.
GGACCTTGTGATTGTATGAGTTAATACTTAATAAACTCCCCTGTTTACTCCTGATTCACTGCTTCTAAAAGGCAAGGAGTTGAGTGACTCTATACATAATACCTTGACGATATGTGGAGAACCAAGGAACATAATGAAGCTGGTTAGTTGCTCTTAAGTTCAGTGGACAAAGTGATGAAAGAAATAATAAACTCAGGGATTCTAACTCCCAGCTTTGGAAGCAGACACGGAGCCTCAAATCTGCTAAGATTGCCCTGAGTTAGAGTCTTATCGCTTGTAGAGAAAGAGCTGAAATTGTGGAAAACAGACAAAAGCTCTTATCATGCCAGTGGCTGACCTGCAATGAAAGGTGCATCCACAGCCATGTCAGCTGTCTGCTGCTAAAGTGAGGACATTGATTGGAAAAGAATGGGACCCTGCAATTTGGAATAGGAATGTGTGGGAGGACCCTGATGAAGCTAAGGACACTGAGTTTGAAAACTCTGATGAGCATTTTTCACCAGAAGAAACAGCTTCCCCATCCCCAGTAATGGGAACATTCCCTCCCTGACCCGTGCTGCCATCAGCCTTTCTATGTTTGTCTGAAGAGATAAACCCTGTGCTAAGGCAACAGTAATGCCCTCACCTGAGGCAGTTCCCAGGCAAGATAATGTTAATTCTCCTCAGGAGCCACCCCCAAAACCCCTGTTTGCCTCTAGACCTATAACTAGACTAAAATCCTGGCAGGCTCCTAGAGGTGAGGTTGAGAGTGTGACCCAAGAGATGGTGTGCAACACTCAAAAATAACTGCTTGAGTTTTCTAATTTATGTAAGCAGAAATCTGGAGAATAGGCATGGGAATGAATATTAAGGATGTAGGATAATTGTGGAAGGAACATAGAGTTGGGTTAGGAATTTATTAATTTGGGTCCACTAGGTAGAGACTCTGCATTTAATCTTGCAGCTCAGGGAGTTAAAAAAGGTTCTAATAGTTTATTTGCTTGGTTAGCTGAAATAAGGATGAAAAGACAGCACACTGTGAGTGAGTTGGAAATGCCTGATCTCCCTTGGTTTAATGTAGAAGAATCTAAAGGCTTAGGGAAATTGGGATGCTGGAGTGAATTAGTCACTTAAGACCTACTAGTCCCAGCTGAAAGGGTCCAGAGGATATACCCTTGATCAACACCTTGCAAAATAGATTTATGAGGGTAGCACCTGCATCTTTGAAGGACCCTGTAATTGCTCTTTTCTGTACGTCAGATCTAACAGTGGAAACCACAGTCACTCAACTACAAAATTTAAATACGATGGGAATAATTGGATCCTGAGGTGGCAGGGGCCAAGTGGCATCATCACTCAACCATCAAAAGCAAGGTGGTCATAACTACAGTAATAGACAGCAGAGGCAAATGGCAATCAGAATAGTCTGAGTCGTGTAGAGCTCTGGCATTACCTAATTAATCAAAGTGTTCCTAGAAGTGAAATTGATAGGAAGCCTACTGCATTCCTATTTAATTTATATAAGCAGAAAACTTCTAGGTCAAATGGACAAAAGACTAATTTGAATTATTAAAAAAAATCATGGCCAGTCAATAAATTTCCAGACTTGAGCCATTTTGCAAACCCAGAACCCCTTAAGTGAAGGGGAAGCCGGGTCACCTTGAAGAAAGACCACACTACACTACTGATAATTTATGCAGTGAATCTTTCTCCCATCCTTCCCCAAGGAAACCTCTAGCCTTTTATCAGAGTAACTGTGCATTGGGGAAAGGGAAATGATCAGACATTTCGGGGACTACTGGACACTGGATCTGAGCTGACATTGATTACAGGGGACACAAAACGTCATTGTGGTCCTCCAGTTGAAGTAGGGGCTTATGGAGGTCAGGTAATTAATGGAATTTTAGCTCAGGTCTGACTTACAGTAGGTCCAGTGGGTCCCTGTACTCATTCTATGGTCATTTCCCCAGGGCCAAAATGCATAATTGGCAGAGACATACTTAGAAGCTAGCAGAACCCCCACCTTGGCTCTCTAACTGGTAGGGTAAGGGCTATTATTGGGGGAAAGGTAAATAGAAGCCATTACATCTGCTTCTACATAGAAAATCAAAAGTAAATCAAAAACAATACCACACCCCTGGAGGGATTGCAGAGATTAGTGCCACCATCAAGGACTTGAAAGATGAAGGGGTGGTGATTCCCACCATATCCCCATTCAACTATCCCATTTGGCTTGTGCTGAAGACAGATGGATCTTGGAGAATAACAGCAGATTATTGTAAGCTTAACCAAGTGGTGATTCCAATTGTATCTGCTGTACCAGATAGTTTTATTGTTTGAGCAAATCAACAAATCTCCTGGTATCTGGTATTGACTAGGCAAATGCCTTTTTCTCCATTTCTGTCCACAAGGCCCACCAGAAGTAATTTGTGTTCAGCTGGAAAGGTCAGAAGTATACCGTTACTGTCCTACCTCAGGGGTACATCAACTCTCTGACTTTGTGTCATAAGCTTAGTAAGAGAGACCTTGATCACTTTTCACTTCCACAAGATTATCACACCAATGTAATGGACCAATGTAATGGTCCAATACATTGATGACATTATGCTGACTGGATGCAGTGAGCAAGAACTAGCAAATACATTGGACTTATTTGTGTGATATATGCGTGCCACAGGATGGGAAATAAATCAGACTAAAATTCAGGGAACTTCTACCTCAGTAAAATTTCCAGTGGTCCAGTGGTGTGGGACCTGTCAAGATATTTCTTCTAAGGTAAAGGATAAGTCGCTGCATTTGGCCCCTACTACAACCAAGAAAGAGGCACAATGCCTACTGGGCTTATTTAGATTTTGGAAGCAACACATTCCTCATTTGGGTGTGTTACTCCAGCCCATTTATCAAGTGACCCAAAAGACTGCCAGTTTTGAGTGGGGTCCAGAATAGGAGAAGGTTCTGTAACCAATCTAGGCTGCTGTGCAAGCTGCTCTGCCACTTGGCACATATGATACAGCAGATCCAATGGTACTTGAGGTGTCAATGGAAGATAGGGATGCTGTTTGGAGCCTTTGGCAGGCCCCCATAGGTAAATTACAGCAGAGGCCTCTAGGATTTTGTAGCAAAGCGCTGCCATCTCCTGCAGATAAGTACTCTCCTTTTGAAAGACAGCTCTTGGCATGTTACTGGGCTCTGGTGTAAACCGAACGTTTGACTATGGATCAACAAGTCACCATGTAACCTAACTGCCTATCATGAACTGGGTGCTTTCTGACCTATCTAGCCATAAAGTGGGTCATGCACAGCGGCATTCTATCATCAAATGGAAGTGATGTATACGTGATCAGCCTTGAGCAGGTCCTGAAGGTACAGGTAAGTTACATGAGGAAGTGGCTCAAATGCCCATGGTCTTTATTCCTGACATCCTCCTTCTCTCCCCCAGCCAGAATTGATGGCCTCATGGAGAGTTCTCTATTAACAGATGGCAGAGGAAGAGAATATTTGGGCCTGGTTCACATACGGTTCTGCATGTTATGTAGGTACCACCCGAAAGTGGACAGCTGCAGCACAGCAGCCCCTTTCTAGGACATGCATGAAGGACAGCGCTGAAGGGACATCTTCCCCATAGGAAGAACTTCAGGTTGTCTACTTTTCATGGAAGGAGAAATGGAAAGATGTGCGATTATATACTGATTCATGGGCTGTAGCCAATGGTTTAGCTGGATGGTTAAGGACTTGGAAAATGCAGGATTGGAAAATTGGTGACAAAGATATTTGGGGAAGAGATAAGTGGATGGACCTTTCTGAGTGGTCAAAAACTGTGAAGATATTTGTATTCCATGTAAGTGCTCATCAATGGATGACCTCAGCAGAGGAGTTTACTAATCAAGTGGATAGGATGACCTGTTCTGTGGACACCACTCAGCCTCTTTCCCAAGCCACCCCTGTCATCGCCCAATGGGCCCATGAACAAAGTGGCCATGGTGGCAGTGATGGAGGTTTTGCATGAACGCAGCGACATGGACTTGCACTTACCAAGGCTAACCTGGCTATGGCCACTGCTGAGTGCCCAATTTGCCAGCAGCAGAGACCAACACTGAGCCCTTGATATGGCATCATTCCTCAGGATGGTTAGCCAGCTACCTGGTGGGAGGTCGATTATATTGGATCTCTTCCATCATGGAAAGGACAGAGATTTGTCCTCACTGGAATAGACACTTTCTTTGGATATGGGTTTGCCTATCCTGAATGCAGTGCTTCTGCCAATACTGCCATTCATGGACTTACAGAATGCCTTATTCACCATCGTGGTACTCCACACGGCATTGCCTCTAACCAAGGCACTCACTTTACAGCTAAAAAATTGTGGCAGTGGGCTTATGCTCATGGAATTCACTGTTCTTACCATGTTCCCCATCATCCTAGAGCAGCTGGAATGATAGAATGGTGTAATGGCCTTTTGAAGTCACAATTACAATGGCAACTAGGTTACGATACTTTGCAGGCCTGGGGCAAAGTTCTCCAGAAGGCCATGTATGCTCTGAATCACCATCCAATACATGGTACTGTTTCTCCCATAGCCAGGATTCACGGGTCCAGGAATCAAGGGGTGGAAGGGCACCACTCATAATCACCCCTAGTGATACAATAACAAAATTTTTGCCTCCTGTTACCACGATGTTATGTTCTGCTGGCCTAGAGGTCTTAGTTCCAGAGGGAGAAAGGCTGCCACCAGGAGACACAACAATGATTCCATTAGACTGGTGTTAAGATTGCCACCTGGACACTTTGGGCTCCTCCTACTTTAAGTCAATAGGCTAAGAAAAGAGTTACAGTGTTGACAAGGCTGATTGACACAGACTATCAAGATGAAATCAGACTATTACTCCACAACGGAGGTAAGGAAGAGTGTGGATATAGGAGATCCATTAGGTCATCTCTTAGTATTAACAAGCCCTGTGATTAAGGTCAAGGGGAAACTGCAACAGCTTAATCCAGGCAGGACTACAAATGGCCCAGACCCTTCAGTAATGAAGATTTGGATCACTCCAAAAGGGAAAAACCACGACCTGCTGAGGTGCTTGCTGAAGGCAAAGGGAATACAGAATACGTAGAAGAAGGTAGTCATCATGACCATCTATGGCAACGTAACCAGCTGCAGAAATAAGTACAGTAATTGTCATAAGTATTTCCTCTTTCTTTTGTTAAAAACACGTTTGTGCATGTATATACTTGCACTAAGAAAATATCTTCATTTTATTTCCTTTTTCCTTTATCATATGACATAAGATTTATTTACTTCACATCAGCATTTAAGTATTGTTAATTTTATGTAATAGTATTTGGGTTGGGGATTAATGTGTGTCCGGTTGTACAAAGGATAGTTGTATTATGTTAGATGTAGCTATTACCTTATTATTGTCTTTATTTGAAGATTTATGTATGATCTCAGGAGATGTGTATGGGTTCAAGTTGACCAAGGATGGACTTGTGATGGTTAATACTGAGTGTCAGCTTGATTGACGGTTTCTCCCCTTTGTAGACCATGTATGGTAACCTTCTCATATTGTCATGGCATTTTTACACTGTCATGGCCCTGATGGAAGTGTCTTTTAGCATGCTAATGAATTATAATTAGCATATAATGAGCAGTGAGGACAACCAGGGGTCACTCTCATTGCTATCTTGGTTTTGGGGTTTTAGCCGGCTTCTTTACTGCAACCTGTTTTATCAGCAAGGTCCTTATGACGTGTACCTTGTGCCAACCTCCTTGCTCTTCCTGTGACTTAGAATGCCTAACCTCCTGGGAATGCAGCCCAGGAGGTCTCAGCCTCATTTTACCCACCCCCTATTCATGATGGAGTTGCTCTTTTTCAAACACCTCTGACAATTCCTGCACCCCCAATATACTGTAGAACTATTTATAATACCTAAGATATGGTAACAACCTAAATGTCCATCAAATGATGAATACATTTCTTTTTAAAAAGTGGTATATATACACACTGGAATACATTCAAACATAAAAAAAGAATAAAATCCTGTCATTCACAGAAAAATGTGTCAGACTAGAGGACTTATATTAAGCAAAATAAGTCAGGCACAGAAAGACAAATATGCATGTTCTCATTCATACTTGAGAGCAAAACAAAAAATAAACAAAAAACAAAAAAAAACCCACTTGTCTTTATTGGTGGTTTTTTGCATATAAATCAATTTTAATTAACCTCAAGTGACTGCTGATTTGTAGATAAAAATAAAAAAGAAGCCCTCTACATGGTCTTGGTTTTATAAATAGGATGATAATTTTTTAAGTAACTGTTAATTTAGTAGCTATCAAAATCATTATTCTGCCAAAAAAAGCTTGATGTAATGAATGAAAACTTTTGTAGAAGAAGTCTTTCTCTAATGAATAATTTTTTTTTTTTTTTTTTGGGATGGAATCTCACTCTGTCGGCCAGGCTGGAGTGCAGTAGCATGATCTCAGCTCACTGCAACCTCTGCCTTCTGGGTTCAAGCGATTCTTCTGCCTCCTGAGTAGCTGGGAATACAGGTGTGTGCCACCACACCTGGCTCATTTTTGTATGTTTAACAGAGGCAGAGTTTCACCATATGGGCCAGGTTGGTCTCAAACTCCTGACCTCGTAATCTGCCCACCTCAGTCTCCCAAAGTGCTGGGATTACAGGCATGAACCACCACACCCGGCCTTCTAATGAATATTTTTATTCAAGAGATCTTAAACACTCTGCAAGGCTTTTTCCTTCCCTCCCTCCCTCCCTTCCTTCCTTTCTTTTCTTCCTTCCTCCCTCCCTCCTTCCTTTCTCAACTCAGAAGTGTTATCATATAAATAAAATAAATATAAGCAGTATAATAGTATTATCTTCCACATATCAAGGTTTAAGCCATTCTCGTAAAAATTAATGGTAGAATAAGGCTTATTGTAAGAATCCAAATGTTCTTATACAAGTGCTCCTTATTTTCATACCACATCTTAATACATGTGTAGTGTCAAAAATGTTCTTCAGTCACAATCATTGTAATTTTTATCGTAGACGAGAAGGTAATAGATTCTTCCATAGTGTCATATCAATGGCTTTTGAAAACCTAATAAACAGAGCTAGTTTCATCTCCGTGCCCTCTACTATGTTGAAGTAGAAAGATAATATGATTTACTGAAGGCATGCTAGGATGTCTTTGACTATTTTTAACAACATTAGATTGTATGCAACCAACTTCGATTTTGAGCTTTTTATGTATAAATCTTTTTGGCATGAACTATTCTTTATTTCATAAATATGAAATAAGTTTTAAACATGTACTGACTAAAATGTTACCTGCTCCTTCTTCAAACAAAATTGTTGCTGAAAGCTTTTGTTATTCTCATTAGACTTTTTGCTTAATGGCCAAAACAACCTTACCATTCCCCTCAACTTGAACAAACTTTACCTTGTTTTTTGTGTTTTGTTTTGTTTTGTTTTTTTCATGCATCTAGGCTTCTAACCTCTCTTTGCTTACAGTTTTTACTTTAGAAAGCTTGTAATTGTAAATTTTTCCTGTGCCTTTTGAGATATATGTAAATCTTTCTGAAAGCCTCTTGCCAGTTTTATAGCCAAGAATGTCTTTATCAAGGACCATGGAGCCATTCTTTTGAAATGCAATCTTCATAGAAAATAGAATTCCTATATCTTTGTTTCTGTGGGAGGGAAGAAACCCTAAGTGCAGTGAGTGCCTTGCTCCGTGTTCTAAAACTACCTCCTGTTATGAAGATAAGCAAAATATCTGCACATCTGACGTAATAGTCACTTCTTGAATTGACTTTTGTAGAGGAGAATTTCTTCCTGAAGATGTGTCTACGGTAATGACTGGGAAAGGTGCTTTAGCTTTGATTCTGGGTGCATGCAGTAGCATAGTCTTTGATTTTTGGCTATGAACAGCATAGTGGTATCAATGATCTCCGCAGTGGCTTGGCTACATTTTTTAGTGGAAGCTATGGTGAAAATGTGCTGGGAACAGGAGATACCAGGTAGGTCTGCCCTCAGGGCCCACTCATGGCAGGTAGTGGTGAGCCAAGCATTCCTGACCTTGGGCCACCAGGTGGCATATGCAAGCACAGTTTTAGTGAGTGCAGGTGGGCAAATTCTTGAGACTCCAGGCAGTTTTCCTAGATGCTGGCAGTGGCAGTGGTAAGCCAGATAGGTGGGTGAGTTCTTAGGCCCTTAAGCCAAATGTATGGCCTGGATTATGGTAGTAGTGATGGCAGGATAATTTTGGGGCTCCCATGTGGCACTCACTAATTTTAGTTGTCGGTATGATGGGCTGAGCAAGCTGGTCCCCAGGTTCCTAGGTTGTGAATGTGCATGGATGTAGTTGATAGTATTGATGACAGGCTATGTGGGCTCACCTTCAGGATTCCAGAAGTAGTGTACAGATGCTAGAGGTAGTAGAAGGGGTTGGGTAATCCCCAGGTCCCTGGGAGGGGTGCTCATGCTTTGGGTGGGGGGAGCAATGGTGACAGGTCTGGTGGGCCTGATCTCAGGGCATCAGGGTGTGAGGAGCTCCAGGAGGTAGTAGGCAGGGCAGGCAAACTGTGGTGTTGGTTGTGGAGAGCCTGACCTCAGGGCTGGTGCTAGAGTGTGGTGATCCTGCTGTTGGTATGGGTGGGGTTGCTATCAGTGGTCCCCTGCAGGGGGCTCTCAGGTTCTGAGGGGTGTACACTTTCAACTCTGGCAGTAGCAGTGTCCACAGTGGTGTGTGTGAGAAGCCTGCACTCACGACATGCACTAGAGCACAGAGACCATGCTTTTAATGGGGGCAGGGTTGCTGTTCACAGCCCCAAACAGGCACTTCTTAGTTTCTGGGTAGTGTTTGCTTTGTCTCCTGGCTGCAGCCAGTGACTGCTGTCATGTTCAAAGGGGTCAGATGGATCCTGCCTTTCTGGGTGTGAACTCAAGCACAGAGGCTGTGTTGTGGGTGGGAATGGGGTCACTATTTGCATCCTCAGACAGGCAGCTGTCAGGCTCACTCACTTTGTCTCCCAGTGGCAGCAGCACTATTGTGGTATGCAGAAAGGGGAAGGGATCCATTTTCACATGAGCCCAAGTACTGAGGACATACTGCTAATAGGGATGCGGTTGCTGTTTACATACCCAGACTCTCAGATTTAAGGTTTGCTTGCTTTGGCTTTCAGAGGCAGCAGTGGCTGTAGCAGTGTGGAGAGTTGGGGAAGGGATCTTGACCTCTGTGCATAAGCTAGAGCACAAAGGCCATGCTGCTAGTTAGGGCAGGGTGGTTCCCTGCCCTGATGGTACCAGGTACCATCGGTATCATGATACCAGGCAGGGACCTCTTGGGTTCTGCCAAGCATATGCACTGGTTCTCTTTGTCTCAGAAGAAGCCTCCTTGATGTACTGTACTGTCATTTCCTTGAGGAGTGGTACTCCCTGTGGGTTACAGTGCTGGGGACCCCACAGCACCATTAGGTCCAGCCACGCTGTGCCACTGAAGCCCTCCAGGTGGATGCCAGGGGATTTTACTGGGGGTTCACAGGGTATGAAGATGTGGAACTGTTGGTTCTCAGAAGAGGATGCAGTCTGGTGGAAGCTGGACTCTGGCTGTGGTGCCCTACTGCAGCTGCTTAGGTCTTGCTATGTGATATGGTGCAAGTTTCCCGCTTGCAGCAATACCCTGGCAGGTCTCTAGATCACCACCCTGTAGACCCCCCACCTATGCTAATCTCAGAGCTGTATAGATGGAAGAGGTCTCCTGTGGTTAGGATTGCAGTAGTCTAAGGTAAGAGTGTGTACCCCTAACGGCTCACACTGACCCTTTCCCCATAATAGGGAGCCATTCCAGGATCCCAGCTGGTCCTGGCTGAGCTAGCTGCTAGCTTCCGCTCCTTCTGTGCCTCAGGTGTTTCCTGTGACGTTCTCTCTTAAACTCTAGTGTTCTTTCCTAGATAAATTCTGTTCAATTCTATTCAATGTGTGATTATCTATTAACAATTTTACTTCTTTCTGGGGAGGAAGAGTGTCTGATGTCTCTAGTCAGTAGCTTAAAACTTCTCTCCAATATGTGGTTCTTTTGTCCACATTGCTGCTATCCTGTAGGAAGATACTCTGACATTTGTCTTTATTTTGATATCCCTCACGAGTTTTTGAAGTGGTTTTATAAAGTCATATCAAGGAATAGATATAGACAAAAAAGAAAATGCTATTTTTAATTGACTGATAGAATAATTTTTGAAATACATTCTTCTTAAAATGGAACTTTAAGGGCATCTTAGCAGGTGTCAAGAAACAAATAAGAGGGAGAACAGAGGGAGGGTGCTGAGTAGATGTTAGTCAATGGATAAAAAATTTCAGTTAGATGAGAAGAATAAGTTCTATTGTACAATATAGTTGACTATAGTTAATGACAATGTATTGTACTTTTCAAAAATTACTAAGAGTAGATTTTAAGTGTTTTCGTCACAAATAAATGGTAAGTATGTGAGGTAATACACTATTAATTACCTCAATTTAGCCATTTCACTATGTATATATTTCAAAAGAGCCTGTTGTAGAAATAAATATATATAATTTTTGTCTATTAAAATAAATTAAAAATAGAAACAAATGAGCAGTTAGTTGAAAAGAAACGAAACATCCTCATGAGATAGTAACTAAGTTTATGACTCAGTAGGAGCATTTTATGTTTTATAAATGCACCTTTGGTCAACAAAGAAAGCAAAAAGACCACTAATATTAACATGTAAATGAAAAATTAGCATAAAAAGTTGATATTTCTTCAAATTTTCCTGAGGTGATTTTTATCTGTTCTAAGACTTACAATTATTTGGTAAGACTTTTAAAATTACTTACTAAATGGAATTTTAATATGTAAAAGTAATTTTTCAGCAAAATATTAATATATATTAAAGAGATAAAATACACTGATGATTTTTTCAGTTTATCATTTTGTCATTTTGGAAGTAAGGCTATATTCACCTACTATGTGCTAGCCATTTGTAGGGAAATGCTAACAAATGACAACCTGAGTAATTTTCAGTTGCCTCAACTTTTAAACAAAAATCATAGAACTTATAAAATGGCACAGTGGATTTGTTAAAAATACAGCATTCAAGTATTATACATAGTAGGTCCTAAATACAGTTAATTTATGATGGTGCAATTTCATTATATAAATGGTAGTCCTGAATGGAATATGTTATATCCACTGATGTACAAATGATATATTTTCTCATGTAATTAAAGAAAGTTAATCACAGTGTATATCACTTGCAAATGGGTTAAAACAAACTGAAACTTCATACGTAATGCATATAGCCAAGTATAATATTCAGATAAATTTTATAACAACAATGTTCTTTTTATATTTTTAAAGGCTTTTTTGTTTTATTAATATAAAAATGATTAAACATACCCAGGCAACTTATGAAATTATACATTTTTGTAAAAAATGTTTACAGGTAAAAAATGATTGGGAAAAGTTGATCTAGATATGAAAATTATATAGTGGTAAAATATTACTTGAGTATTTTCTGTGTAAAGTGTTATGGTTTTATTTTCATTGTCGGGGATTACCTTTAATCCACACAATTTTTTTCTGGCATTGGAAAGGCAGAGATTACAATGAATGGGACAATGATCACTTGCTAGAGTGTTCGCTGATGAGATGTAAATAGGTTCTGTGTTGGAAGTACAGCTGCAGAGGAGATCAATAAAATTGTTATATGGAATTTGTAATAAAAATTAATTTGTACCAATGCTCACATTAATTATTCTATTTAACACATTCAAATATATTCTATTTCAGTAGTGTGCCTCTGTAACATTCTCACAACACAAAAATACAACTTTGAACAATATCTTGCCTTTTCATATTTTATATTAAAACAGAATAACATTGTTCTGCCGTTTTGACCCTTCCAAGATTTCTCACAGATAACTGAGAGGATTGAGAAACAGCTAGGTTCTGAGTAAAAAGGGTTTAATGAATGTTGCAGGAGGGTAATTTTCATGGAAATGACATTTTTTTGAAGCCAGAAAATGTAACAAAAAGAGAAAAGGAAACGGCCTATCTTCATGCTGATGACAATGTTTATAATGAGCCTGAATAATAGAAATTTAACCAGCTCCTGAAGTATTATAATCTGCTCTTGATTTCTATGGGAACTTTTCAAGTAGATATAGGTATAACAAAAGAGATTTTATTTGAAACTCTTCAATTAAACTAAGAATTGATAGAAAACAGTTCATATTTTATATTGAGTTAACCATATATATAATCATTACTAATGAGGCAAATCTTTTGATACCTTCATATTCCATTCTCAAATAGAGAACAATAAATGTAATATTTTTTCAGACAATTCTCCCTCACAACATGTTTTCACTCTCCATCTATATGTACATGTGTACGTATATATGTATTTTTGCACGGATAGATGTACAGATAGAAATATCACTCTTAGAAGAGGCAGTGGTGTTGGGAGACTAAGGAAGCCTAATTCATATAAACTATGTGTCTGGGAGAAACATGTAATATTTCAAACGTTTCCAAAAGTTAAAATCTTTTACTGGCATGTATTTCAGAATATTATTAATAATTCTTAGGTTGTATTAAGAAGCTTGAGATATGCTGAGTTTTTAAGTAATTGTTTTTGCTCAGCAAAGAGATTTTCCTGAATTTCCTAAATTTAAAACCTATGTTTCATTGTCAATTTTTTTTCAGGCATTATGTATTATGATAGATAAGCTGAAGCATATTACTTTGCGCTCCAGATTAAAAAGTCTCAGTGCTACAGATTAAAATGTCCCAGTTGATATGATAACATTCTTTAAACCATCTTTAGCTAGTACTACACACACAAACACACATACTATATTGTATTCAAAGGTGAAAAAAACCCTGTATCTTAAACTAAAATAAAAATAAAGAATTTTATTGTCATAAAAGCCTATATCCCAGTGTTTAAGGCACTTGCCTGTTGTGCAAGACATCTCTTCTGGACATGTCCTATTATTAAGAGCCTTCATAAGGCTTTAAAGACTAAGAAAAGATCAGTCAGTTTCATTTTTGTTTTTCAGTAAGCAGAGAAACGATTGGAAGCTCTAGTCCATCAGTGTGCTGTTGACACTAAGCCCAACATTGCCTTTGATCAGATGATGTTTTGCCAGCTTTTTGTTGTGTCTTACTTTTAGGGATGTGGATTAAAACAAACTGGCCAACTTCCAGTCCAAACAAGAAAGAACCCTGATAGGCAGGAGGAATCATCTGGAGCATGTATAAAGAGCAGTCGTTCTCAGTTATTTTTTAGTCTTTGCTACTGATTCCTATAGTCTAAGACTTCTTCGATTATTCACAGTACTTATCAATTAACACTACTGGTTAAAAAACAGTTTTATGATTTATAATTTCCATGTATTTTTGAAAGAAAACTCAGAGGAGTAACACTAAGAATGTTGTGTTCTTCCAATGAAAAATAAAATCTCTAATCAGAAAATTAATACCCTCAGAATTTGATATCCAGGAGAAGAATGGGGAGATCCTGCTATGTTTTGCTATGAGGGTAAAGTGAAAACAATAAAATGTAAGCCTTTGACTCAGTATGTGAGTTGATGATAAAGAGCGGACTGTGCTGTGAATTTTGTACTGAAATGTTCTGAAATATGTTTACTGAGATCTAATTCTCTCTCACTTTTTCTCTACTCTTATTTGAATCACTGGATGTTTTCTTCGTTTTCTCTCTCACTTTTTTCTCTCTCACATAAAAATAATGATTGGGTAACTGCAAATACAAACTCACCTTTGTTGGCTCCTTTGTCTCTTCTAGGTAACTGTAAATGACTTATATTCTGATTCTTACTTGGCTTTTACTATAATTGTGACTGAGTAAAAAACTTAACCTTAAAAACTTAGTTTTACCATTTGAAGAATGAAAAATTAGATAAGATGATGCCCAGTGACTCTTTGCCTCACATTTTAGTACAGTTTATTCATTTCTCTTTGATTTCATATGATGTCTCTTTATGTGACTTTTTACAAAGAAACTACTAAGACTTTGAAATTGGATTGAAATTAAAGACAGTTTCAATCCAGTCTTCTCCAGCCCATACTCTTGAGATTTAGATGATTACAAATTGTTAGTTTTTCACTGACCAAGATGGCCTTAATGTTTCCCTCAGCTGGCCTGCTCTTTACACTGACCTATTCCTACCTATGGAGTCCATCCATCTTTTCATTAGAAGATTTACTTTAGTAAACTTGCAATCGTAAATTCTTTATCCGCCTTTTTGAAATGCATGTAAGTTTTCTTTCAGCCTCTTGCTACTTTGACAATCCAGAAAATGCTTTTTTCAAGTACATGGAAACCATTTATTTGAAATGTGAACATCTAAGGAAAAACATCTGTATTAGTCTTTTATCAAGTCGCTGATAAAGACTGGGTAATTTACAAAAGAAAGAGGTTTAATGGAATCACTGTTTCATGTGGCCGGGGATGCTTTATTCAAGTTGAAATGTATGTCTCACATGGCAGCACACAAGAGATGAGAGCTTGCTCAGGGAAACTCCCCTTTATAAAACCATCAGATCTTATGAGATTTATTCACTATCATGAGAACAGCATGGGAAAGACCTGCCTCCATGATTCAATTACTTCCTACCAGATCCCTTCCACAACACATTGGAATTGTGGGAGCTACATTTCAAGATAAGATTTAGGTAGGGACACAGCCAAACCATATCAGCATCCTTATCTCCCAGTCCCTGTGGACACCACTTAGTAAACACAGATGGCCAAATCACAGAGAAAACCATTTTCAAAATGAGCAATAACCCAGTGTACTTCACCTATCCCATTGATTAACCACTCTAAATTCTCTAGTACTTTCCCACAAGTTCACCCTAGTGCTTTACCTCCCACTCCCCCAAAACTTGCATTTCAACAGTATTAAGTCCAATCTGTCTCCTTTACTGCCATAGCTTGAATAAAGTCTTCTTTGCACATTTAAGTTTGAAGCAGTTTTTGCTTTAATACCCTTTATCTTTGTGTGAAAATTTTGCCTGGTCTTGGAAGACTGGGGAAAAAGCTGTTCTTATTTTTTTAGTTATTGCCTCAAGCATCTGCCTTCAAATTTCTAGAAGATCTTTTTTGTATACCCTGTACCCATATTCCCAAATTTTGGTCACTTTGGTTTTTCGAATACTGCCATTACCTCCATCCTTATTAGGTGAAACATTGTTACTCTATCAAATTCTTGATCAAACAATGCCTATACCATGAAATATGATTTTCCTTATTTCTTTACTTAGAAATGATCTTCCATTGTCTGAATTCCTATTGTATATTTTATACTTCTTTCACGACTTAGCATTATGTCCTTTATATACATAAATATAAATATAACTATAACTTATACATTATATGATCAGTGTTATTTAGATTTTTTTAAATTAATGATTTTGGTTTTATGTTTGTGTCTTTCTTTCTTTTGCAAGAGCCTAACTTATTTTTATACCAGCGGTTCTCAAAGTGTCACCATAAGAATCTCTTAGAAAAGCATATTCGGGGATCTAGCTCAATAGTCCAGTATCAAAAACTCTGGGGTGAGGCCCTGCAATGTGTATGTTAACAAGACATTCAGGTGATTTTCATATATGTGGAGTTTGAGAACTACTGTTTAAATTATTTTTCTCACTGTCTTGCACTTCATAAGAGATAAATGTGTTTCTAAATACAGAAAATGTATTCAAACATATCCAAGCAACACACATGTGTATCACTTAAAATTAGTTTATTTTAATTATATTAATTTTTTTCTAGAAAACTTGCTTGTTCTCTAGAATAATATGTATTATAGCTCAAAGTGTCACTAAAGATCATCTAACAATCAGTTTTCATTTTTGTAAATGAAGTGAGGATATACTGGGAGAAATTGAATAGAACATGATGTACTCTAATAAATTACATTGAGATTGAAATTTTTATTTTCCAAAGCGCAGTCCAATGTAATTTTAAAACAACATATTGTGGTTAATGTGTGGTTATTTCACTCTAAATATTAGATCCCCACTCTCCAATAGAACTTTTTGTAATAATAAAAATTTTCTTCGTCTTAATAGTCTCAAAATAGTTGGACACTTGAAAAGTGCCTAGTGCAACCACAATAAAAATCAACTCTTAATTCGATTTAATTTTAAATAATTAAATTTAAACAGCCATAACTGAATATTGGTTACTAAGTGTAATTCTAGAGTTTTTAGATAATATAAGATCTTAATAAAATGTACTAAAGTTGATCCAATATATATAATTAATTTTAATAATTATCTAATTATAAAACAAAGCATATTTGAGTTTTTTTAAAATTCTCCTTCCTTACTAGATAATAATTTACAGGCAAAATAATTATTATCAAGAGCTAATATTGATAAGGACTTGTCCTGGGTTAATTAACTTCTTCAACTAATTAAACTTCATGTTACTACCAGCTAGAAGACAGGGACAATAGAGAAATCAAGAGAGAAGAGATGCCAGAATTCTATTCTACTCTAAGTAATAACCTGGATTTATTATTACAATTAGCTGAGGTAGTCACTTAAATGGAGTCAAATGGGAATAAAGTGAGTAGAGATATTATGGCATATTATAAATAGTATAATAGAATATGTATTATTTTAAAATGCAAGCTAAAAAAGTTACTAAAACTTAATTGCTATTTGTTGGAATATATATACGTAATTACATATTTTTAAGGTCTATCAAGGAGCTGTAATACTTATACAGAATATTGGTTTCATCAAGGTAGTTGACATGATGACGCATCTGAAACCATTTTAGAGTAATATGGCCAGAGAAATGGTTTAAACACATAATTTTGCAGGAAGTCTTTAATTTTTCCAAATAAAGCGCTAAATAAGGTAAAATATTTGAGAGAGGCAGAAATCAGAGCTCTTCTAGTTGAAGAGAATGAAGTTCTCCCCATTTAGTGTTCCTTGGTTTCATCTCCTAACACCCTAGAGGCTTCAAAATCTCAGATATAATTTGAAAAATCTCATGGCAATAATTTAGTTTATATGTCTATTTGAATTCAGGTTTAAGAGTGATATTTTTTTAAATTTCATCAAATTTTAGGGAGTACCTTCTACCTCTCCTAACATTTTCATCTTGACAGAAAATATCTTTATTTGCTTTTCAGGTTACTCAATCCAAGGGGAAATACTTAATTCCCTGACGACAAAATCACCAAACAGAATTGTCTTTTAAAACTATAAAAAACAGTGAAAAGCCATTTTTTAAATAAGTAAAGTTTTATTGCAACATAGTCACATTTATTCATTTATATACCATCCATGGCTGGTTTTGACTGTGAAGATAGTATTTAATGTCTGCAACAGAAACCTTTATGCCCATTAGGAATAAACCATTTACCATCTGTCTGTTTAAAAATAATAATAATAATAATAATAATAAAGTTTGCCAATACCTGGTCTCAACAAAAAAATACAAAGTGCAAATTAAATGAAGAATTTTAGCTACCCACATTTTGACAGGTCAGTAGGTTAAAGACAGGTCAAAACATACACAGCAGTTAAACTGAAAAACATTAAAATTTTGGTTATCTCTAAAGTCAATATGATTCAAACATTGTAATGTCCCCATTCAAAATGCACAGATAATTTAAAAATTATATTACTTTGATTAACTTTCTCAATCAAGAAAGCCTCCTTTGGTAGAGACCAGGGGTTGGCAAGCTAAAGGCTGGAGGGCCAAATCTGGTTTGCAGCCTGTTTTTGTACAGCCTTTAAGCCATATAAAACATTTTAAAAGATTATACACAATACAAACAAAGAATATATTACAGAAACTGCATATGACCGGCAAAAAACTAAAATGTTTACAATATAGTCCTGTACTGAAAAAGTTTGTTCGCCTCAAGGTAAAACTATCTTTGTCAGTGGTGCTCTGTACTAAACAAATCAGATTATGAAAAAAATGACAAAAACAAATGTATACATAAACAAAACAAAAACTAGCTTAAGAGTTCTCTTAAAATAGCAGTTGATGGAACTACAGATGTTTATTTTGGAAGAGACCATTTAGGGTAACAGAGCATTTGAAGATCTCTCCTGAAGACTTTTGTTTTTATTATTTTGTTGTTCTGAAGAGCTAGATTAGAAAGCAGAAACAAAGGTATGGAAATCACAAATATGCAGTCTTCACCACAATGTAAGAACTAATGTTCTAAAATTACTCAGTCATACTTATAAATCACAGAAAGTTATCTATTAGTAAAATGGTCAAACCGAGTAAAATAGTGTAACACCGTAAAACACTTCACTTAGAGTGAAATAGGATTAAGGACCCAAATGCACATCTATCATATTTTTCATTTTCAAGGACACCACATTTTCAAGATAGTCCTTTATTGTTATTGCATCCTATTATTGTTTTTCACTGCACTATCTTTGTTTACTCGGTGCAAATATTAATATATTTTATGAACTTTTAAAATTTTGTATGCTTTTATTTTTATCTATGTGATTTGGCTTCCAGCTTTCACATGAGAAGCTTTATCTGAAATGTCTATTAAATCTCTACTTTTTCTTATATTTGATCACTCAAAAGTTAGTTGGAAGCCTTGTACATATAAATAGAGCTTGTCTTCTCTAGAGGTTGATACAGCTGTGATGCTTTGAAATCCAGAATGCTGGTACTTTTAAGTCTTTTTCCTTGTGTTCTTAAGATATCTCCAGAAGACTCTTCCAGCCTTTGCATGAAAAGTGTAGCTCTGTCCTCCAAAAGTCCCTCTAGCCTTAGAAGAAGGCTAGAGCTTTCAATACTTAGTATATGGAATGAAACTTTTGGTAGCGGTCTAGTCTTCGCCTAACATTAGGAATGCCTGAGAATTTAGCCCTTAGTTGAACCCCAATGCAACATTAATTCAAGGACTAAGTACTTTATTCTAAATCCAAGATAAATGAGGATTGTGTTAAAGTTATGTACCAATCTAAGGAGTTTTGCCTGCTTAAAGATAGTATTTATTAAGGAACATGTAACTTTATAATAAAGAGTCTATAATTGATGTGTAAGATATGCAGTTCCACCTAGGAATGGGAGCTTGTTATGTATCTTTCAGGGAGCACACGAGTAGCAAGCTCTAAAACCTGAAGGAACTCTTAAAGCTGATGGCTTCGATCCAAAGGAAGGCACACTCTGCCTTCTCTCCTGTGTGTTCTAGTGCAGTGTGATGGAGACATTCGGAAGGCATGTCAGGGAGGCATAAGGATTGTACCATGCTGTTACAGAGCATGCTGTGTTGTTACCTATCTTGTATACTTTTTCAACACTAAGTAAGTGTTTTGGCAATGCTTATTTAATCCTATGGGTTTGTTTGTGAATTCAAATGCAGAATCCCTGCTGTTGGAGCAGTGTGAAGATGATTGGATATAAACTTTCATCTACTTCTCTCATTTACTGTATGATAATGTCTCACTCCTGCCTGCCTTAAATTTAGGCCTTTATTGCATTATTCCAGTATCCCTTTCTTTTGCATTTTTCAGAAAATACAGCCGTAGGCTTCTGCCAGGTTTGCTATGGACAGTCACTAGTTCCACAGAGTGGCAGAAAAGATAGGGTTGCTCCATCTTTTCTTAGACTGTTTAACAAGTGCCTTGTTTTAGTTTCACATTCACTACTCTACTTTCAGAGGCAGCTAACATTGCAAGTTCCTGAGTCTTTGAGAAAATTCATTAAATTGCGTTCTTTCTTGGTATTTCACTGTGGTGGTTTAGCATTCAGTTATCTTGCCTCTTCTAAGTTACCACTTGTCCACCAGGTTTCTAGCTACCAATATTGTATTGTCGATCTTTTTTTCCTCCACTTTTGTTGACTTTACATTTATGTTGAAAAAATATTTTATTATTATTATTATTTTGAGACAGGGTCTTGCCCTGTCACCCAGGCCGGAGTGTACCCAGGCATGATCTCGACTCACTGCAACCTTTGCCTCCCAGGTTCAAGCAATTATCCTGCCTCAGCCTCCTGAGTAGCTGGCACTACAGGTGTGCACCACCATGCCCAGCTAATATTTGTATTTTTGGTAGAGATGGGGTTTCACCATGTTGGCCAGGCTGGTCTTGAACTTCTGACCTCAAGTGATCTGCCCACCTCAGCCTCTCAAAGTGCTGTGATTATAGGAGTGAGTCACCAAGCCTAGCTTACTGTTGAAAAAATATTTTAAGTATCATTTTGGAGTACGTATTCCACATGCATTTGCCCCATGACTCTTTATGACAAAGTAGTAAAGTCTATGGGCTTTTCAAAATAATGTTCTTAATTCATGAAATAAATTACATAGAAATGCAACAGAAAGCAGTTGCATTGAAAAGAAGTTATAAACATGTTTTTAAACTATTTTTGGTGTAACAATAAATATATCTCCACTCATGCCTTAAGTAAAAATATTAAGTGCATACCTAATATCTATCATAATTTCAAAGTATTGATCAATATAATCAAAATTCCTACTTATCTGCATTCCTACTTGTCTAAATTATGACATGAAACTGCCTATGATTTTTAATGATAATAGAAGCCATAAATATTGCTAACATTACTGGAGTTTGGTGCTTCCACATCTTGAAGGAAAGATAATTTTCACTCAAAAGTTACTGTAAATAGATATATAAAATACAAGATTGTATCCATTCAAGTTCATGTACTCTAGTTATGAACCCCTGATTTAGAGGGATCTCAGAGTCATGGCAACTAAATCTGTGTTTCGGTGTTCTACCTTAAACTGGAAGTATCCTTACATTCCTTAAATCCATTAAAAGAAAAAAATGCTTAAGATAATTCACAGTCACTGTATGTTATGTTTCACCAATCTTATAAGGAAAAAATGCACAATATAAATATATTTAATAGGTAATATGAGTTATTTTGTATGGGTTCATGCAAGCAGAAGGCTACTAGATAAAGATGCAGTGCTGATATTTAAACTAAATTAAAATATATTCTTGCTATTAAAAAATGTCATGCTCCAGTTGTTGAGGTAAGTGGGATGAGAGAAGATAACATGTTTTGAGGCTGTCATTATGCACAGTGTGGAACTTCTAATGTAATACAATGGAACAGACAGAGTATGATTTTCTGGTGCATGGGCATTTAAGAACATGTAAAAGAAGGAGTTTCTCTGAACATTTTCTTTGTGGTTTTGAGAACAAAATTTTCCTGAGCTCACATACTGTAAGACTGTATCTTTATCTTTGTCTACCACACTATTTATATGGTTACATATGTATATGTTATTTCTATATTTTATTTTTGTATCTTAATCAAATACGCTTAACTAAATATATTTATATTAAAAATAAGTGTCCAAAATGCCCTATTAAAGCCTATAGGAACTTATTAGGATGGAAAAAATTCCATATGGGCTCTGGTTCAGCTAAAATATAATACACTACTTTCTCTCTGCTTCTCTTGGCTAAGTACAGCTAAAACCTTAGAAATAATGCAAGAGGCAGCCAAAGAACAACTTCAGAGTAGTGTGAGGAAGTTGCACAGTTTTGTCACCCTAGAGCTGGAAGAACAACTCAGCAGTGTGTCTTCTGTCACTCCAAGCAACAAAAAGAGAAGACTCTGGCTCCGTCTTGTCTATAATCACCAACCCAGCAACAAAGGCAGCCCAGATAATCTAATTTATCCCTTGGAGCAAATGGGAGCCTCTCTGGCAACAGGCAAGTGTGACACAACAGGCCTTGGTAGAAACAAAAAAAAAAGAAAAGAAAGAAAGAAAAAATGTGCATAGACAAACTATTGATGTTTTTCTACTGTATCCCTGAAAGATAGTGGGGGTAACCAGATGGCATTGGCAAACGGGATCTTGCCAAAACAATTGGCCATTAATTCTCTTGGGTCTGAAAAATGCAAACTGCATTCAGAGAAACCAGGGTGACCAAGAAGCACTGCTAAGGAGGATCATAGCACAGCAAGCACCTACCAGGGAAGTGCTCTTCATGCCCCATATCAGGCAGTAGGGCCTCTGTGCAGGGTCTTTAGGAGATCTCAGCACAGCCAATACTTAAACAGAAAAGATTCCTAATCCTTGAAGTCCTGAGATTCCCCTCCCTTACTGTATTAGTTTCCTACTGTGCTTAAAATCACACAATTTTTTATTTTACAATTATGGGTGTGAGAATTCCTAAAATTAAGGTGTTAGCTACACTATATTTCTTCTAGAGGCTCTAGGAGCGAGTCCTTTATTTGTTTTCCCAGCTTGTTGAGACTGCCTACATTTCTTAGCTTGTGGCCTCCTAAGCCTCAAATCGTATCACTACAACCTTTGCCTCTGTGTTGACATACCCTTTGCTGCTACTCTGTCCCCCACATCCAATCTTATAAGGACCACTCTGATTACATTATCTCCACTCAAATAATCCAGGGTAATCCATTCACCTGAAAATTCTTAATTTGTTACATCCAAAAATTCCCTTTTCTATTTAACTTAATATATTTACAGGTTCCAGGAATTATGACATGGACACCACTGGGGGTCCATTGTGCTTACCACAGTCTACACTCTGGCCCCTAATATTCGCGTCCACTCCACATGCAAAGTACATTAATCTCATACCAACATCCACAAAAGTTAACATCAATTCAAAATCCCAAAATCTTACCTAAACTTCATCAGACCAAAAGTCCCAAATATCATCTAAGTCAGAAATTAGAGAAAGTCTGACAGCAACTCTTCCTGAGGTACAATTCCTCTCTACCTGTGAACCAGTAGAACATAAGAAATAAGTTAACTGCTCTCAAAATATAATGATGGTTCAAGCATAAGATACAGTTAAAGACATTCTCATTCATGAAAGAATGCACGGTCCATGTCGTTCGAAGTGATTGTACCATTTTTGCATTTCTACCAGTAATGAAGGAGGATTCCTGTTGCTCTGATTTCTTGCCAGAATTTGGCACTGTCATAATTTTTAATTATAGCCATTCTCATAGATCTGTAGTGGTATCTCATTGTTGTTGTAGCTTTAATGTGCAATTCCATCATGACACATTATATCAAGCATCTTTTCATGTACTTATTTCTCATCTGTATATCTTGTTTTGAGAGAAGTCTGATTACATGTTTTGTCTATTTTAAAATTGGCTTTTTAAAAATTATTGAGTAATTAGTGCCTTGTATTTTTTTATACAAATCTTTTATATGTGTTTGTTTTTTTTCTCCCAGGCTATAACTAGTTCTTTCATTCTCTTAAGAATGTCTTTAGCAGAGCAGAAGTTTTCAGTTTCAATGAAGTCTTACATAGCTAGTCTTCACAGCCCAAGACTCCATTGTTGCATCTAAAATCACATCACCACACCTAAAATCACATAGGTATTTGCCTAGGTTTTCTTCTAGGAGTTTGATAGTATTGTGTTTTGTATTTAGCTCTATAATGTATTTTGAGTTAACTTTTATGAAAGGTATCAGATCTGTCATCTGTCCATAGATTGATTTTTTGGCATATGACATTTAATTTTCTAGACTCTATATTGAAAAAACTGTAATTTCTCCATTAGATTACCCTTGCTCCTTTGCCAAAGATCAGTTTAGTTTATTTGTGTGATTCTATCCATGGGCTCACTATCTGTTCCATTAATTTATGTGTCTATTCTTTCATCAGTAGTATAACATCTTGAGTATAATAGATTTATAGTTCTTCTGGAACTCAGATAGTGTCAGTCTCCTAATGAAATTCTCCTTTAAAATTTTGTTGGTTATTCTGAATAACTTGCTTGGATTTTCACTGAAATTGCCTTAAATCTATATAACAATTTGAATATAATTGTCATCTTATTAATACTAAATTTTCTATCTGTAAACATGTTATGAATGACTATTTATTTAGAAATTTTGATTAATTTCCCAGAGTTATTTTAATTCCACATATAGATCCTGTAGGTATTTTGTTAGAGATATATCTATGTATTTTTAGTACTACCATAATTGATAGGCCGTAACATACCGTGCTAGCACTAATCAAAGGACACTGAAGTAACTATATTAATTTCAGAAACAGTATACTTCAGACAAGGAAAAGGTTTTAATGCCTTCTATTACTAGGTTGGAAGTATACCACAAACCTAGTAATAGAAGACTGTATTACTATATTTGTCATTGCAATTTAGTCTTAACTCTAGTCTCTTTGCCAGGTTCCAAAATGTTAGTAGAGAGACAAATTGGCTTTCAAACTGGCAAAACAAACAAACAAACAAACATAAGAACCAAAAATAACATACAGCTCAAAGATCTACACCAGCAATAGTCCAGAGCTCATATAGGAGAATGAGACAGTTCAGGGCCTTGTAAAGGCATAAAAATGTTGAGAAGATGGTAGGAGAATTAGCCTTCCACATCCATGATGTTCCTTCCCCGTGTTCTGATTGGCACTGATCATATGGAAAAATCTCCCCCCAACTTATGATTTCTACACTGAAAATAGTAAAATATAGGTCATCAACCATCTTCCCCACCTCTTTAGTTTTCTGGGAGGATCCTTGTTCTTGATTTAACCCACAGGTAGCATTGTGACTGCCTAGAGGGAGGAATATCCCTAAGGACAGTCAGAGACAAATGGAGAAGGTAGGACTACCATCCCTAGCCCTGTAAACTCCACTCTGTAACTTTACCAAAGGAAACACCAAATAAGAGTGACTGTTTAGAAGCATCACATTGTAGGAAGCATGTTCCCCAGGTCCCCTGGTCATGGAACCCTAGCCAGCCTTCCCACACTGCCAAATATTTCCTTTAGAACGTCCACCATTTGGGACAGGTAGTGCATCAACATTTTACTAGTGACAAGGCAAACCTAGGCTTAAGGTACCACTGAAAGCCAAAAAATAGACAGTGACCTAGCATTGAAGATTTGCTAAGCGAATATATGCAATAAAAATCAAAACACATTGGACAAAAGAAACAAGAATATATAACTAATCCTTCAATCAAAGACAGACGTACATCCACAAGAAACAACAGCAAACAGGGAACAATGGCCCCCCTAAAGTACAAAGCAAAAATCCAGTTACTGGACCCAACAAGATGGCAATTTGTGAGCTCTTTGACCAAGATTTCAAAATGGTAGTTTTAAGGAAGCTCAGTGTTCTCCAAGATAACACAAAAAATCAAATTAGAAATTTATTTTAGAAATTTAACAAAGATATTGAAATAATAATAAAAATTCAGTCAGAAAACTTGGAACTCAGAAATACATTTGCTGAGCTGAAGAATTCTTTAGAGGCTCTCAAAACAGAATGAACTAAGCAGTGAAAAGAATGAGTGAGCTCGAAAACCAGCTATTTCAAAATACACAGAGGAGAAAAAAGAAAAATAGAACAGAATGAAAAGGAAAAAAAACCACCTATAAAATACAAAAAATTACCACAAAATATCAAACTTAAGAATTATTCATATTTAAGAGGTAGCTGAGAAAGAGCAGGTGGTAGAAAACTTATTCAAATAAAACAATAAAAGAAATAGTTCCAAAACTTGAGAAAGATATAAAAATATATAGGTAAAAGAGGTTCTTAAATACCAAGTAAATTCAGTCCAAATGAGACTACCATAAGGCATATAATAATCAACTCTCAAAACCTAAAGATTAGATTATAAAATCAAAAATCAGCAAGAGATAAGAAGCAAATAACATATAAAGAAGCTCCAATTTGTAGGCAATTGGCTTCTCAATGGAAACACGCAGGCAGTAAACTTCTCAATGGAAATAATACAGGCCAGAAGAGAGTGGAAAAAGATTTCAAAGTTCTTAAAGAAAACAAAAACAAACAAACAAAAAAAAAACTGCCTTTCAAAAATATTGTATGCAGGAAAATTGTCATTTAAATGTGGAGAGATAGTCTTCCCCAGACATACAAAAGCTGAGAGAATTTGCCACCATGAGACCCATCTTGCAAGATATGCTAAATGGGAGTTATTCAATCTGAAAGATAAAAAAACAGAAAAACAAAAACCTAATGTGCAAAAGAAAACTTTGCTAGGTAAAAACACTGGTAAAAGGAAGTACACATAAACTTAGTAACAGAAGAGTCTATTACTGTATTTGTCATGACAATTCACTCTTTAGTATGAAGACCAAAAGACAAATCTATTACAAACAATAATAGCTACAGCAACCTGTTAAAAATAGGTAATATAAAAATATGTAAACTGAGACAAAAGTCAAAATGTGGGGAGGATCAAGTTAAAGAATAGAATTTTCTTGTTTTACTGCCTTTGTTTCTATTCTTTCATTTGTAACCTAAGATAAGTTGTTATATCTACAAGATTTCTTTTGTAAGCCTTATGGTAACCAGAGTGCAAAAACCTATAATAGAATCAATAAACTGAAAAGCAATAAATTGAAACATACTGCCAGAGATAATCTATTAACCACAAAGGAAAAAAGGAGGAGAGAAGTCTTAAAACCACCAGAAAACAAGCAACAAAATGGCAATAGCAAGTCCTTACTTATCCATAATACACTAAATGTAAATAGCCCCAATTATCTAATTAAAAGGCACGAAGTGGCTGAATGGATAAAGAAACAAGGCCCAACTTATATGCTACCTTAAGAAACCCACTTCACCTATAAAGAAACAAGGCCCAACTATATGCTGCCTTAAGAAACCCACTTCACCTATAAAGACACACATAGACTGAAGGTGAAAGGGTGTAAAAAATATTTTATGCAACTGGAAACCAAAAAGGAGCAGGAGTAGCTAAATGCATATCAGATAAAATAGACTACAAATCAAAGACTGTAAAAAGACAAGGAGGGCCATTATATAGTGCTAAAGAGGTCAACTCAGCAAGAGGATGTAACAGTTATAAATATCTATAGGCCCAACACCAGACATTTCAAAATTAAAATTTGAAAACTAAAGACAACGAAAAAATCTGGAAAGCAGAAAGAAATGATATATTACCTACAGGGGAACACCACTTTCAATAACTGCAGATTTTCCTCTTGAAACCATGAAGGCACAGGCAGTAGCACAACTTCTTTCAAATGTGGAATATAAAGTACTAGCAACCTTGAATTTTATAGCCTGTGAAACTATTCTTCAGGAATGATGGCAAGATGAAGACATTTCAGATGATGATGAACTAAAATAAAGTCTTAGTCTTAAAGACTGGCTAATGCAGTGCTTTGGAAATAAGAAACATGCTCCTTATGTTAAATTCTTGTGTAAGAAGCCCTACTTTCATTCTTAATTTCCCTTTGCATTCTAATGTTTTGGCCCCTCCTCTCACACCCAGTATGTCAAATGCTGTATAGCCAATCTGTGTAAAACTAACCTCAAGAAATCTAACTTGCTTTAATTGAATGTTACTTGCTGAGTCAGTCATCATAGGTTCAAATAATAAATAACCAGTCAAAACATGCTATCTTTTTCAGTAATTATGTCTGTCAATATAAGCTAAAATTTTTTTTTATGTTACCACCAACCTTCCTTGAGAGCAAGAATAATGGGATGGTATTTTGGGTAGTATCTATAATAATTTTATAAAGAATAATGCAATCTGCTGAACAGTTTAAGGTAGTTTTCATTTATAATATTTTCTTATATTTAAAATATTTTTTATGTTGGAATTTGTGAAGGAATAATCTGATTACAGCTAGCATATCGTTCTAATTTCTATCTAATATGTTGTATGACTGGAGAGAATCAAATGGAGTTGCTGGTTGTTTAACACACAAATAATAGCTCAGTTTCTCTATGTGCATAATTAGCAATAGAATATAACGTACCACATATGCTTGCATCGTAACTATAATTATTATAACAGATAATTATGTAGTGCTTACTGTGAGCCACAATCTAAGTCATCCATGTATATCAATATATTTAATCATTCAATATGCTTATTTAATAAATTATTTATTTATGGCATCATGAGGGTAAATCACTTTTAAAAAGTTGTACTTTAATTACTTTTGGTTAGCTACTAGTATGAGAATTCCAGAATCTCAGTGAAATAATATAATAAACCTTTGGTTTTGTTTGTATAAAATCTAGCGAAAATGTAACTAGTTTAGTAGGTCTCCCAAGAGCATTCCTTGAAATGGGAGTCAGGGTGACTAGCTGATGTCATGTTGTAACTATGCCATCTTGTAGATTCGTGTTGACTGTTAAACCATTGAGTACGCAAACTGGGGGAAGAGAGAATGAGGAAAGCACACTCTTAGCACCATGACCTGGAATTGACACTCATTACCTTAGACAGACCCAATTCCAAGGTCCTATCTATGAGATATGAGAAATAAGAAGATATGAAAACATATATTGCCTAGTATCGTGGCCAATTTCTAGCAAAACAGAAAATTCTTACTAGGGAAGAGAAATGACTGTCAGTCAGTCATCTAGTTGTCTGTGATACAGTGAATGAGCTAGAACATAAACTCAGGAATTTGGCTCTGAAGACTATGCTATACTATTATGTCACATGCTAAAATAGACCAATAGGTACTACATGATTTACAGTGTAGTGTATATTACAATATATAATTTATAATATATTTACAGTATATAGTATAGTATAGTAGCATTTGTTATGTATTAGCCATTCAATAAAGGTAAGCTATTATATTATTAAGTGAAAAATTATGGGAAAGTATTAAAAAGGAAAATTTAAGTTACAAGTAATAGAAGCCATCTCAAAAAGCTAATAATAAAATGATAATTCATTATAAAGATACAGGGGTATCCTATATATTGTGAAGGTAGGGATGGGATATACTTATAATAAATGAAAAGAACATCTGAAACGAGGACTAGAAACTATTAAAATATATAGAAATTTTAATACTTAAGAAATTGTACCTGTGTTAAAAAATCATAATTCACTGGATTGGTTTATCAGTGAAGAGAGAACAAAATACTGAGTTTTGAAATAAATCTATACAATGTGGGATTTCATATATATTAACTTATTTTATAAGTTTTAAGAGAATTTCTTAATGAATGTCACAGTCATGAGGAAACCAGGAAATAGTATTCAGTTGAAAAATTGTACAATAAAATCAGTCTGTAACCAAAAATTTTCAATAATATATATGAATATGTGTAAGTGCATATATGTTTCTTTTAATTTTATCTCATAAAAGCATATGGCAAAATTTTATTCACATTCTTTGAGGATGTCTTTATTTGTAATATATTATCATTACAATGCAGAAAACAAAATTTTCCATTTAGTCCCAAATTTGAGTTTGTTAAATAAAAATTAAAATCACTTTTAACATAGTTAATAAGAAAGAAATGCTTGAGTACAACATACAAAACATTCTGGAAGTAGCCAGAAAATAACCTTGTTTTACTTGGATATCTTATTGCAACAGACCTTCTCAATAGAATATAATGCTGAATGTGATAGCAAATGAGAGAAGTAAATTGACCGAAAAATGGTTTGCCATTTACAAAATCTGATGATGTATTGATGTATATTTGTAATTGTATATTTGCAAATAGAATTGTGTGCGGTAGAGTTCAAGAAGGAAACACATACACACACTCGCATACACACACTAATTAAGTGTTCAAGACCCAAAAGAATGACATACACATTTTGATTATTTATATAAAACCAAACACATATAATTCCTAAATTATTCAACAGAAAATCTTGATATTTAGTATTAAACATGCCAAATCAGGATTTCGAATTGAATTGTCCACCTTCATGTACATACTTGGGATGTCTTTTTTTTTTTTTTTTTTTTTTGAGACAGAGTCTCTCTCCATCACCCAAGAGCTGGAGTGCAATGGCACAATCACTGGTCACTGCAAGCTCTGCCTCCTGGGTTCATACCATTCTCCTGCCTCAGCCTCCTGAGTAGCTGGGACTACAGGTGCCCACCACCACGCCTAGCTAATTTTTTGTATTTTTAGTAGAGATGGGGTTTCACCGTGTTAGCCAGGATGGTCTCGATCTCCTGACCTCGTGATCCTCCTGCCTTGCTCTCCCAAACTGCTGGGATTACAGGTGTAAGCCACCGCGCCCAGCCCGGGATGTCTTTAATATAACCTGACTCTGGACTAAAACAGAATAAATTTACAAATATATATATATATATCTATCTCAACTTTTGTCCTAAAGAGATAAAATTGAAAATGACACTGATGTAATGAGTGAAAAAATTAAAAAATGTGTTGTTCTCAACAACTTAATTAAAATTCTTATACAATATTATATTATTGGAGAATCCCAGTCCCTAGGGCTTGTAGGTATAATTTTCTATATACTATTACTATTTTTGTAATCAAAAGAAGGCTAATCATCTAAATGTTTAAGATTGACAGCGAATAATTCATCCTCTTTGTAAGCAATGAAGCAAATTTCTATTTCTAGGAACAGGAATGTGTCTTTGAGATTCCAAAGCAAGGTATATGTCAAATTTGACATACCTAAAAACAGATGCCAGTATTAAAAGGAATTAGAAAAAAAAGGAGAATATGATACTAAATGCAAAGATAGAAATTAGAGAAAAGGAGAGGAAAATGGCAGTTGCAAGGTAGAGGCATTATAATAGTAATAAACATTCTTCTTCCAGAAGAAAAAAACAACCCTCTGGAAAGTGCTGCCTACACTGAAGATATTGTAGCCATTTGGTGGTAGGTAGGAGAGAGTGGGTGGCTCGCCAGGTTCCTCTGCTATGAAGTTGTAAAGGTGGGATATTTTTGGAAACTGTGAGAAAATTTCTTTTTTAGCTGTACTGTTCATACTGTTAATCTTCTAAAGAAATCCAACTGTTATTTCTCTTACTGCCAACATACTTAATTATTGTTGTACAGAGCAAAACAATGATAAGATCGGAACAAAACAGATGGCTCAGCATTGCCAGAAAACTTCTGTTTTTACAATACATGTTTATGATACCGAAGAAAATACAATTTTATTGAAAATGTCCAAGACAAATGAGTGTACTTTCACAATACATTGTAGTGACTAAAGCACTCTAACATCATTTTATATTTCTTCCACAGTGCTTTTCTAAGTACTTTGTAAAATCATAAAAGATACACAAATCATTTCTAAAAGATGGCATAATTAAGAATACTTACTTTATGAGTTTAGTCAACTTTATTGGATAATGCTCCTTTGTATAGTTGCATGCTATATTGGAAAATCAACCTTCAAGATGGGATGTTAATTAAATTAGCTTGGACTTTATGACACAGGGCTTTTTGTATGCACTGGCTGTATTTGCCCTATTAATTTTTAAAATATGAATTAACCAATTAAATGGAGAAGATTGACATATAAATTGATATATAAATTTAATAGAAAAGTGAAGTCAGAGGTAAGATGTAGGGAGCATAATGATTGGGACACTGATGTCAGAATACAGGAACAAGAAAGAATTTCATTTCTATATGATGACATATTTATATTTCACAGAGAAATGGAGGTGTTATCAAGGCAAAGATTTGGTAAAAAAAAAAAAAAATTCAGTCCTTATCTAGTTTAGATAAAGCTGAGGATATAAGTGGTGTTGAGTCAATGTTAGGGCCTTGCTTGACATGTAAAATATTAAATATATAAAGATGTATAGAGGAGTAGTTATCAATGAAATCAGAACAGACCAAATATTGTCAGTAGTGATACATGCATGCTTGCATGATCAGTAAACAAATACATGAATAAAACCATATTATGTATATTAATATATGTTAAAGCATAGCTGACTAAATGGAAACACATATTTTAATTTTATTTTCAAATTAAAAAAATGTTATTTTTTAAGAGATTAAAAAACTAAAGCACATTTAGCCTTTTTTGGAAGTTATTCTTGTATTAAAATTAGAAAGATTTCAATACAAAGATTTAGATTCTTATCCAGCCACTGAAAAAGCTAGGAAGCAAGGAGACGTGTTCAGTCTTAAGATGAGGAATCTGAAACTCAGAAAATTTTCCTAAGGACACATAGGTAGTTAGGTCAGATTTGTCACTTGCAATGCAATTTGTTTTCCACTCTAATATTGTTTCCATTAAATTTTAAAAGTAAAAATCTATCTCTACAGAAAATAAGTTTTTCTTTAAATATGCGGTACTCATTTTAGGTCCTTTTTATGCATGTAGAGTGGGATTTTAAATAATGTATCTGTTCAAACAGATCATTAGATTGATAAATAGGAGTTTTACATTTAATTACGTAAGCCTTCCATTAGAAAATCTATTTATAAAACCACATGATATACTTTAATCTAAAGTTAACATTGATAGTTTAAAAATTGAATTGCTTCTTTTTAAGCAAATGCTTTTATTAGGATTTTTCTGTGCTTATTTGAAATCTTTACACTCAAAATACTGTGCATATTAATTAAAACATATGAGAATGAGTTTCTTCCTAAAAATATACAGAAGAGTGGTAAGTGGAATTTAATTTACTTTCTTCAATTTTTATTGGTTGATTTAGATTTTATATTCAACAAAAAGTAATGCTGTTGAGTAAAAATACATTCATTATTAATCATTTTACATCTTAATATAAAGATTGTCTGCACATTTTAATGAAACTATTATATGCTAATTACTAATAAAGTGTTAAGTTCATCAAGCAATTTTTTCAAAAATACTTTTCAAAATCTGTCAAAGACATCATATTTATTTTTATTTTTATTTTTTTTACTTTTTGCTTCCTCCCCATCACCTCTCCCATTAGGGAAATTTCCCATAGTTGGCCAGTCTAATATGTTTCTCAGGTATTGTTAAATATCCTTGAAAATATTAATGCTGTGAAATATATATATATATATATATCTGTGTTTTAATACGTATTAATGTTAGAAATTGCATTTAATTATTCAATTATTTCTAACATTAATGATAAAATTTGCATTAAATTTTTTACTTATTTTACTCTACACAGTTTTCAAAATCTATTCATGCTGCCAGTCGCTTACTTCAGGACTTGTGTGTATTTTACACACATCATAAGCACCCAACATATTGCTCCTATCCATGTCCTTGATGCTGGATATCTGGGTTGCCTGTATCTCAGTGCTACCACAGATAAGACTATAATAAAGATGAGTGTATACATTTGTTTTGGTGTTCATGTGAGAGCTTTGCTGAGGTACATACTGATTAGAAGAAGTGATATCTCATAGAGAAAAAAGGATTTTTAAGTTCACTAAGTATGGTCAGATTGGTCTCCAGATTGGATGAGCTTAAGTATGGCATGATGGTGTCCATGTCCCCACAGATATTGATATTATCTTACTTTTACATCTAGGCATTCTAAAGCATATTTACTAGATCTTATGGCTGTTTAGAGTTACACTTTAAAAGTTACACTTCTGGTGGAGCCAAGATGGCCGAATAGGAACAGCTCTGGTCTACAGCTCCCAGCGTGAGTGACGCGGAAGATGGGTGATTTCTATATTTCCATCTGAGGTACCGGGTTCATCTCACTAGGGAGTGCCAGACTGTGGGCGCAGGACAGTGGGTGCAGTGGACTGTGTGAGAGCCAAAGCAGGGTGAGGTATTGCCTCACTTGGGAAGCGCAAGGGGTCAGGGAGTGCCCTTTCCTAGTCAAAGAAAGGGGTGACAGATGACACCTGGAAAATCGGGTCACTCCCACCCTGATACTGCACTTTTCTGACGGGCTTAAAAAACGGCACACCAGGAGATTATATCCCGCATCTGGCTTGGAGGGTCCTATGCCCACGGAGTCTTGCTGATTGCTAGCACAGCAGTCTGAGATTAAACTGCAAGGCAGCAGCGAGGCTGGGGGAGGGGCGCCCGCCATTGCCCAGGCTTGATTAGATAAACAAAGCAGCCAGGAAGCTCGAACTGGGTGGAGCCCACCACAGCTCAAGGAGGCCTGCCTGTCTCTGTAGGCTCCACCTCTGTGGGCAGGGCACAGACAAACAAAAAGACAGCAGTAGCCTCTGCAGACTTAAATGTCCCTACTGACAGCTTTGAAGAGAGTAGTGGTTCTCCCAGCATGCAGCTGGAGATCTCAGAAGGGGCAGACTACCTCCTCAAGTGGGTCCCTGACGCCCAAGCAGCCTAACTGGGAGGCACCCCCCAGTAGGGGCAGACTGATACCTCACAAGGCTGGGTACTCCTCTGAGACAAAACTTCCAGAGGAACAATCAGACAGCAGCATTCGCGGTTCACAAAAATCCACTGTTCTGCAGCCACCACTGCTGACACCCAGACAAACAGGGTCTGGAGTGGACCTCTAGCAAACTCCAACAGACCTGCAGCTGAGGGTCCTGTCTGTTAGAAGGAAAACTAACAAACAGAAAGGACATCCACACCAAAAACCCATCTGTACATCACCATCATCAAAGACCAAAAGTAGATAAAACCACAAAGATGGGGAAAAAACAGAGCAGAAAAACTGGAAACTCTAAAAAGCAGAGCACCTCTCCTCCTCCAAAGGAATGCAGTTCCTCACCAGCAATGGAACAAAGCTGGATGGAGAAAGAATGACGAGCTGAGAGAAGAAGGCTTCAGACGATCACACTACTCCGAGCTACAGGAGGAAATTCAAGCCAAAGGCAAAGAAGTTAAAAACTTTGAAAAAGAATTAGACTAATGTATAACTAGAATAACCAATACAGAGAAGTGCTTAAAGGAGCTGATGGAGCTGAAAGCCAAGGCTCGAGAACTACATGAAGAATGCAGAAGCCTCAAGAGCCGATGCAATCAACTGGAAGAAAGGGTATCAGCGATGGAAGATGAAATGAATGAAATGAAGTGAGAAGGGAAATCTAGAGAAAAAAGAATAAAAAGAAATGAACAAAGCCTCCAAGAAATATGGGACTATGTGAAAAGACCAAATCTACATTTGATTGGTGTACATGAAAGTGATGGGGAGAATGGAACCAAGTTGGAAAACACTCTGCAGGATGTTATGCAGGAGAACTTCCCCAATCTAGCAAGGCAGGCCAACATTCAGATTCAGGAAATATAGAGAACACCACAAAGATACTCCTCAAGAAGAGCAACTCCAAGACACATAATTGTCAGATTCACCAAAGTTGAAATGAAGGAAAAAATGATGTTAAGAGCAGCCAGAGAGAAAGGTCAGGTTATTCACAAAGGGAAGCCCATCAGACTAACAGCTGATCTCTTGGCAGAAACTCGACAAGCCAGAAGAGAGTGGAGGCCAATATTCAACATTCTTAAAGAAAAGAATTTTCAACCCAGAATTTCATATCCAGCCAAACTAAGCTTCATAAGTGAAGGAGAAATAAAATACTTTAGAGACAAGCAAATGCTGAGAGATTTTGTCACCACCAGGCCTGTCCTAAAAGAGCTCCTGAAGGAAGCAATAAACGTGGAAAGGAACAACTGGTACCAGCCACTGCAAAATCATGCCAAATTGTAAAGATCATCGAGGCTAGGAAGAAACTGCATCAACTAACGAGCAAAATAACCAGCTAACATGATAATGACAGGATCAAATTCACACATAACAATATTAATGTTAAATGTAAACGAACTAAATGCTCCAATTAAAAGACACAGACTGGCAAATTGGATAGAGTCAAGACCCATCAGTGTGCTGTATTCAGGAAACCCATCTCACATGCAGAGACACACATAGACTCAAAATAAAATGATGGAGGAAGATCTACCAAGCAAATGGAAAACAAAAAAAGGCAGAGATTGCAATCCTAGTCTCTGATAAAACAGACTTTAAACCAACAAAGATCAAAAGAGACAAAGAAGGCTATTACATAATGATAAAGGAATCAATTCAACAAGAAGAACTAACTATCCTAAATATATATGCACCCAATACAGGAGCACCCAGATTCATAAAGCAAGTCCTGAGTGACCTACAAAGAGACTTAGGCTCCCACACAATAATAATGGGAGACTTTAACACCCCACTGTCAACATTAGACAGATCGAGACAGAAAGTTAAAAAGGATACCCAGGAATTGAACTCAGCTATGCACCAAACGGACCTAATAGACATCTACAGAACTCTCCACCCGAAATCAACAGAATACACATTTTTTTCAGCACCACACCAGACCTATTCCAAAATTGACCACATAGTTGGAAGTAAATCTCTCCTCAGCAAATGTAAAAGAACAGAAATTATAACAAACTGTCTCTCAGACCACAGTGCAATCAAACTAGAACTCAGGATTAAGAAACTCACTTAAAACCGCTCAACTACATGGAAACTGAACAACCTGCTCCTGAATGACTACTGGGTACATAATGAAATGAAGGCAGAAATAAAGATGTTCTTTGAAACCAATGAGAACAAAGACACAACATACCAGAATCTCTGAGACACATTCAAAGCAGTGTGTAGAGGGAAATTTATAGCACTAAATGCCCACAAGAGAAAGCAGGAAAGATCCAAAATTGACACCCTAACATCACAATTAAAAGAACTAGAAAAGCAAAAGCAAACACATTCAAAAGCTAGCAGAAGGCTAGAAATAACTAAGATCAGAGCGGAACTGAAGGAAATAGAGACACAAAAAACCCTTCAAAAATTAATGAATCCAGGAGCTGGTTTTTTGAAAAGATCAACAAAATTGATAGACCACTAGCAAGACTAATAAAGAAGAAAAGAGAGAAGAATCAAATAGTGTGGCGATTCCTCAGGTATCTAGAACTAGAAATACCATTTGACCCAGCCATCCCATTACTGCGTATATACCCAAAGGATTATAAATCATGCTGCTATGAAGACACATGCACACGTATGTTTATTGTGGCACTATTCACAATAGCAAAGACTTGGAATCAACCCAAATGTCCAACAATGATAGACTGGATTAAGAAAATGTGGCACATATACACCATGGAATACTATGCAGCCATAAAAAATGATGAGTTCATGTCCTTTGTAGGGACATGGATGAAACTGGAAATCATCATTCTCAGTAAACTATCGCAAGGACAAAAAACCAAACACAGCATGTTCTGACTCATAGGTGGGAATTGAACAATGAGAACACATGGACACAGGAAGGAGAACATCACACTCCAGGGACTGTTGTGGGGTGGGGGAAGGGGGGAGTGATAGCTTTAGGAGATACACCTAATGCTAAATGACCAGTTAATGGGTGCAGCAAAACAACACGGCACATGTATACATATGTAACAAACCTGCACATTGTGCACATGTACCCTAAAACTTAAAGTACAATAAAAAAAAGTTAACTTCTGTGAATGCTAATGAAGTTGAGCAGCTAAGTTAACATTTGTGTGTATCTATCTATATATGTGTGTGTGTACAGATTTATATAGATACATTTATTAATTTAAAAACCTAAAAATAAAATCAAAGATCTTTTTCTGGGTATTGGATTTCTGAACTACTCTTGTTAATATGTAGAAGTACCTATATTGCCCAGTTGCCTTTAGATTTTACATATTTCTTTTCTAGAATGGGACACACTTGCTAACTCCATCTATAGGCCAGACATGATGGGCTCTGCCTATAATCTCAGCACCTTGTGAGGCCAAGGCAGGAGGATTGCTTGAGTCCAGGAGTTTGAGACAAGCTTGGGCAACATAGTGAGACCCTGTCTCAACAACAACAACAACAACAACAAATTAAAAACTAGTGGGTGTGATTGTGGGTGTCTGTATTGCCAGTTACTCAGGAGGCTGAGGTGGGAGCATTGCTTGAGCCAGGCAGTTGAAGAAAACTCATTCTGTAATGTTACACTAAGCAGATAAAGTTACTTTTAACAAATTCAAATTCATAGAATTTTACCTTGTTGTTGTTGCTTTTAGATCTCTTTTTGAAAGAACCAATCCCCATAAGGTGACAAAGATAATTTTCTATTTTTTTCTATCATGTTTTAAATTTGTCTCTCCTAGTTAGGCCTTCTATCAACTTGGAGGATATGTTTGTGTATTATTTAAAAATGCATTTATAATAATCCAAATATTAGGCACAAAATTTAAAAATTTTATGTCAGTTTTAAAACAATAACGTCCTCACTGATTTGTAATGCTTCTCTGATCACACATTGTGTTCTTATATACAGAAAATATCTCTTGCTGAACCATTAATTGTACTCTACTGTCCACCTTTTGAGTCCTTTCTCAGTATCACCTGTTTTCCTGTGTTTTTTGTTTACATATTTTTGTATGTGATTTTATTAACATGAGTTTTTTTACATCTTAACATTTGTAAATATTCCCTGTTCATTTTTTTAATTCCCAATTTTCATAGATATTGTGAATCTTTTTTTGAAATCTGTTTGTAAAATTTTTAAATTAAAAATTAATTAGATGTTTAATCAAAATTGAATTGGATTTCTAAATTACTTTGAGAGAATGTGGCATTTTTCCATGTTAATTCATTCCACAAAATGAGAAGAACTTTGTATTTCTGTATTCTGTTCTTTTAAATTTTTAATCATACTCTAAAATTGTCTTCGCAGAGGTACTCATATTTAAATAATTACATATCCAGAAGCATTGCATTTAAATGCAAATGATAATTTATTAAAGTTCTCTCTCTCAATATCAGTCATAAATAAATTCAACTTTTAGATTATATTATTTGACCACTCTGTGTCATGCATACTTTTTGTGTTTGACCTATAACATTTCCTTTCTTTGGTTCATATATGTCAAATAAATATTTTTCCACCCCATTATTTTAAACTTTTAAAGAAATTCTTGTATATAAATGTTTTTTGGTGGGGAGGATAATTGACTTTTTCTTTCTTTTTTCTGTGTGGCTAAACTGTTTCTTCTATAGTTGCTTATCTTATTTCCCTACACTCCTTTTTGTAAGATCTAGATTTATTTTAAATAGTTTAACAAGAGTTTTCAAAACTTGAATATACTCAATTAAATGGATGAAAATAATTGTTATATCAACTCATTTTGCCTAATATTGTATCTTCCATTTACCAACCTTTAAAAAGTGTTTTCTTCTTTCCCCATTCTCTACTTTATAGATCAAAATTTTTATGCTGATTTACATTTTATACATTATATTTTATTCTTCTGGTGGCTATTTCTATCATATTACCTATACTTGTATTTATTCCCCCTTTTTCTTAAATATCTCTATCTTACATTTATACCACCTTCAATAATAAGAATGAAATGCTTTTATTGATTTCTGTTCTTCTCCCGTACTTTCTCTAATTTTTTATATTTTTGTACAATATTTATTCTCAATATTTAAAGATTTAGATTATTTTTATTGCTTTTTTAGACAAGAACTTAGTATTCCTTTTTGTTTTCCATACATCTACTGAGCTACTGTTTTAGTCAGTGTCCAATCAGAAAAGCAGATACTGAATATGGTGACTTAAACAGATGAATTTAAATTTGGAAATTAAATGCAAATGTAATGGAAGTGCAGATAGAGAAAAATGGAGCAAGTGTCTGAGTAAATGCAGGAAGCAGTGGCTACTCTAGGGAAATTACATCACTGAGTTCCTTAGATGCCTCTGCTGGGGAAACTTTTGAAACACTCAAGATTGTTAATGAGTTTATAACCAAGCTGTGTAAGTGAACCATAAACCAGACACCTGCAAGGAAGTCTAGAAGATGTAGTTTGCTAACTTCTAACCCTAGCAATATACTGGAGACTATAAAAGAGCAAGCATGGTGCTGAGAAAAAAGAATCAAGTATTTGGCCCAGGTATATTTGTATGGGTATTTTCAAAGACGATCTTCAGGTGGTACATATTCTGAAGACTTGAATGCTTAAGATTTTTTTTTATTTTTCCAGCACATTTGAGCGGCAATTTTATTGGGTATAAAATCTTGGTCTGTGTCTTTTTATTCAATATGCTGGGAATATTAACCCATCTTCTTAGTCTTCAAATATAGCTATTCAGGAATTTGATGCCAGTGTATTTTTTGTTGCTCTGTAAATATACATTATCTATAAAATATCATTTTTTTTAATTCTGATGCAATGTAATTTATCTATGATGTGTTTAAATTTACTTATTCTTTCTCTGGTACCATTTGGTTACTTTACGTTTACTTTTATTTGGAGATCTCATATTTTAACTTATATTTAGACAGTTCTAATACCTTCAAGTTATTCTGCAATTCAATTTTATTCTCTCCTTTTTTTCTCATATTATATGTACTTTAAGCATTTTGACATCTACATTCCAAATCTGCTAACTTTTTTCTTTATTTTACCATCTTTCTTTACCTTTCTGATAATGCCTGGTTTGAATTACTTCCAGCTCGGTGACTTCATCTCTATAAAAATATCTTTTGCTACTGAACATATATTGGTTACTTGGGTTGCTGTTTTTCCTACTTAACTATTGTAAGTAGTATATACCCTATTTTCTTTTTTTTATTATTATACTTTAAGTTTTAGGGTACATGTGCACAATGTACAGGTTTGTTACCTTTATATACATGTGCCATGTTGGTGTGCTGCACCCAGTAACTCGTCATTTAACATTAGATGTATCTCCTAATGCTATCCTTCCCCCCTCCTCCCACCCCACAACAGGCCCTGGTGTGTGATGTTCCCCTTCCTGTGTCCATGTGTTCTCATTGTTCGATTCCCATCTATGAGTGAGAACATGCGGTGTTTGGTTTTTTGTCCTTGAGATAGTTTGCTGAGAGTGATGGTTTCCAGCTTCATCCATGTCCCTACAAAGAACATAAACTCATTTTTTATGCTGCATAGTATTCCATGGTGTATATGTGCCACATTTTCTTAATCCAGTCTATCATTGTTGGACATTTGGGTTGATTCCAACTCTTTGCTATTGTGAATAGTGCCACAATAAACATACGTGTGCATGTGTCTTTATAGCAGCATGATTTATAATCCTTTGGGTATATACGCAGTAATGGGATGGCTGAGTCAAATGGTATTTCTAGTTCTAGATCCCTGAGGAGTCGCCACACTGACTTCCACAATGGTTGAACTAGTTTACAGTCCCACCAACAGTGTAAAAGTGTTCCTATTTCTCCACATCCTCTCCAACACCTGTTGTTTCCTGACTTTTTAATGATCACCATTCTAGCTGGTGTGAGATGGTATCTCATTGTGGTTTTGATTTGCATTTCTCTGATGGCCAGTAATGATGAGCATTTTTTTCATGTGTCTTTTGGCTGCATAAATGTCTTCTTTTGAGAAGTGTCTGTTCATGTCCTTCGCCCACTTGTTGATGGGGTTGTTTTTTTCTTGTAAATTTGTTTGAGTTCATTTATACCACATTTTCTTTACAACTACTCATTCCACCTTACTTTTCCAATATCATACATTCTCTTTTCACTTTATTGTATTTATTATGCTTATTGAAATTATTGTTCTGTCTATGCCACTTAATCTCTTTTTCCCTGTTTTTTCATGTTTGTATTGTATGCTTTTTAAATTTTATAACATTTGTGCTCCTCATAGTATTCCACTGAGAACATCAGCTAGTTTTACTCAATGTTATTTGGGTAAGGTATCCCAGTCCCTAGCCTGAACATGCCTATTGAGGTGAGAAAGAGAGAGAAAGAGGACAAGGAAAGAAAGAAAGAAAAGAAAGAAGGAAGGAAGGAAGGAAAGAAGGAAAGGAAGGAAGGAAGGAAGGAAGGAAAGGGAAGGGAAGGGAGGGGAAGGGAAGGGAGAGAGAGAAAGAGAGAGAGAGAGAAAGAGAGAGAGAAAGAAAGAAAAAAAAGAAAGAAAGAGAGGGAGAAAGAAAGAGAAAGAAAGACACTGGAAAACAGATATACCTTGAGGTGAGAGTCACTGATGTTAAAATCAAGACTCATCTATACCCTGCTTTCACAGTCCTAAATCTACCCAACAGGCCTTTTGTGAATTATCTGTGTCTGTAAAATTAATTTAACGACTGCCTTTTCCCAAGTGATGCATCTGGGACAGGTTAGGGTGGGGGCAATTACAAATGTCTCCATGACTCCAACAGTTGTTAAGGGCTCCCTACTCTCACTGTGCTTCAGTGATGCCATGATGCCACTATCTACTAGAGCTTTGGTTTCACTGTCCCATTGTGGAGAAAGGATGCACAATATATATTTTTTTAATTTTCTATTTTAGATCATTTTTATTACTATAAGATTATATTTCTGGCCAGGTGCGGTAGCTCAAGCCTGTAATCCCAGCACTTTGGGGTGTGGTGGCGGGCGCCTGTAGTCCCAGCTACTCGGGAGGCTGAGGCAAAAGAAAGGCATGAACCCTGGAGGCGGAGCTTGCAGTGAGCTGAGATGGTGCCACTGCACTCCAGCCTGGGTGACAGAGTGAGACTCTGTCTCAGAAAAACAAAAACAAAAAAAAACTTATATTTCCACCATTTGAATCATGTTTGTTACTTTTTCTTCAACTTGTTTGCATAACTTTGAAATCTAGAAAGCAAAAGCTAAAAAACTAACAAGGAAGCAACAAACAAAGCAAAAACTGTAAGGATATCCCAGGGTTTTGAGTGGCTTACTGAACTTTATAATATCTACTTTATTACTCTTAGTCTCAAAATTCTTAAATAGTAGATTAATTCAAATTATTGGAGAAATACAACTCAAACTGGATGATTGAGTAGAGCTCTTCCAGAGACATCTGTTTAAAACAAAAGAATTCTCTCTTAAAATGAGATCAGGCTGCATTTGACTGGCTTGAAGTTTTAGTGTTGTTAATTTAAAATTGTTAAAGATAATTTTTATCTTAGTTTTCTTACTTTTTTCTCAGAAACTTTTTATTAAAAATAAAGAAACGGGTGATGCACAGTAGAAACTCATGCAAACACTTCAGCTTGTTAATAGTGTGTGTGAGTAGATAAGAGAATAACTGCTGTGGAATAAATTCCAGAACAATAATACGAAAATGAAAAGGAGAAGAAAGAGTGGACAAGAAAAACTGACTCCTTGCTTGCATTCCTACAGGGAGATCACACATAAAGAAACTCTCCTTTCCTTCCAACTGGTGGGGTTCCTCAGTGTGATGGATGTCTCCAATTCCAAGCAATATTACAGCTAGCAGTTCAGTACCGCTCTGCTCAGCAGTGAAGGTAATGCGATGTGTTTTCAACTGGCACTGCAGGGGAACTGAGATTTTTCTTTTTATATATCATTTATAAATTGATGCTGTAACTTCACCAAACAGTAGTCTTTTAAAACTTAATGAGAATGAAAAAGTGTTTGTATGTTCACATGTATATGTGTGTGTGAGAGTAAGTTTATGTTTAACATTTGATGTTCCCAGGAAGTTTAGGGGAGCAACAGTTCAAGCACTTGAATATATTTTTATACTTTGTTTCTTATTTCTTTGTAAATATACCTTTATCTTTAATTTGTATATTGATAATAGAAATGCAGGACAAATGATTTTTAAAAATATTTCTTTGTTTGAAATTGTAAA
Organism: Nomascus leucogenys; assembly: GCF_006542625.1. NCBI lineage: Eukaryota > Metazoa > Chordata > Mammalia > Primates > Hylobatidae > Nomascus > Nomascus leucogenys. The sequence continues at coordinate 81,555,032 of NC_044385.1, read as the reverse complement.
GCACCATTGCACTGTAAGTTTAATGTTTTAAGCACTCTGGTCTATTGTCTAGGATTGCTAGATTTTAACAAATAAAAATACTGGCATCTAGGTCATTCTGAATTTCAGATAAAAGCGAATACATTTTTAATACAAGTATGTCCCACTTATTGCGTGGAAAAGCTTGTACTAAAAAATTATTTGTTGTTTATCTAAAATTTAAATTTAGCTGGGAAATCCTATATTTTATCTGGCAACCCTGATATTATCTACTCCACATTTAATTGTCATAAAGTCTCATTTTAGGTAAAATATAAGTTATTACGGTGTTCATATATGGATACAGAACAAATATGTAGGTAGATTAAATATATTCTTGAGCCTGGGAAAGCTGTCTTTTTTTTTTCTTTCTCTTTATTTTAGTAAAGTCAAGCAGTGAACAATGTTCCATAAAGGTCAATTGGCAACTGTACCATCTGCTCTGAGTCCCTAGAATAAATCTCCTGCTGGGGCACTGATATACATGAGCACATGTTGTTTTCACAAAGACCAAAATCTTATATTGTATTCTTGTTTGATCCCTGCTGTGGATGCCAGTTTAGCAGTGTCAGTAATGGTGTTCGTGCCTGAATTCTGGACCTTCATTACACAGATTGCTGCCAGTCCCAGAAGTAAAGATTCCACTAGATTAAAGAAACATGAAATAAAATGCTGGACTCCATGTGCAGTGGAAAAATGGGTAATGTGCTCCGATTATTTTAACAGACCTGTTTACCCATGCCCCAGGTTCTCAGAGGGTTGGCTGCTAACATCCGCCACTGCATCTTTCTCCGGAGAATTGCCCTGGGAAGAGAGAAATGCCAAGATGGTTTTATGTCTCCTATTATCTTCAGCTATCCACAGACAATGAGCGATTGATAATAGGTGGCAAAATATCTTATCTCAATAAAGGGCAACTCTGTGATGTAACTAATACTCTTGAATTCCCTAGGAAATCAGGCTGATTTTAACTTTAGGTAAAACTATGCATTTCCTTGGCTTTTTCTCTTGCTTTGTCTTCACAAGTTTCACCAGAGAGAGCGCTCTGTCTATAAATTACCTGCACATAAATCTCCATCTAAAATTCTGTTTTAGGGAGTCTCAAACCACTATACTATCTTATTGTCACAAAGGAAATTATTTATGTAGACAAAATTAAATGAGTGGGTGAAATCATATAAAAATAAGTATTCTTAATCAGTGATAACTATTCTTCCTAAGCACAACACATGTGTTTCTGTTTCTCATGGCACAACACAACAGATCTGTAGGCCAGAAGAAAATCCCAGAATTATTATCACTGTGATTGATCTGGTAGCCTACAAATGGCTGAGTTAATAACGTTGATTGTAGAAAGAGTCAAAGACAAATCTAACCCTTTTTACTGCCTTAAGCCATTCTCTCCTTTGTAGTATTTTACTTAATGAAACAGCACTAAGCTTTAAACTGCAGTTGATATATGTTTGTTTTTCTGTTGACAGAACCCTTGATAGAGATAACCATAGAAATAGCATGCTATTGTTCTCAGTCCAAGGATAGGATAAACCACTCTCATGGTGTTAAATGTACACTGTAGGAGATATGTGTTACCCATGGGTAAGTTTACTAGAAAAAGATTGTACTTACTTACAAGTACTGACTTCCCAACACGTAAGAGAATGTTAATGAGTAGCATATTGCAGAGTCACAGACATGAACATCCCTTCCCTGATGTACCTAGTAAACAAACGATGAAAACACAAGAATCCAGTGAGGGAAATCTCCACTGAGATTCTAATTCTGTTGAAAAAGGAGGCACTGTTTTCCTGAGTAAGATGAATTTATAAAAACAAAATTGGGAGTATGTGATAACAGTGTCCTCATAGGAAGGCAAGGGAAGAGAATGAAGGCTGGGTACCTTCACTTAAGAATTTAGAAAAACAAGGATCAAGTTATAAGATTAAATGTAAACACTCTTTATGTACGAGATGTCAATAAGTAAATTTTTGTCCAAGATTTGAAAAGGGCTCAAATATATAATTACTTTCTTTTGATAAAAATGAGTTGCCTCCTCATTATCCTTTTATGAAAACTCATGGATGACAATCTATTGTACTGGCATTTTAAATTCAGTTACATGTCTTTTACTCTTGAATCTTATGTGCATCCAAATAAGTAAACTGCATATTTGAGGGTTCATTTCTTAATAATTTAATCAGGCACCACTTGACAAAAAGATTGAATCTATTATAAGACACTTTAATGTTTTAGAAGTATCTCTTATCTGCTGAAAAATAATATATTCACTTATTAAACTATACAATACTGATATATTTTAATGTTTATTTTGAAAATACCTGTATTCATTTGTTCTTGCACTGCTATAAAGAACTACCGGAGACTGGGTAATTTATGAAGAAAAGAGATTTAATAAGCTCACAGTTCCCTGGGCTATATAGGCTGCTGTCTCTGCGGAGGACTCAGGAAACTTACAAGCATTGCAGAAGGCAAAGGGGTAGCAAGTACATGTTCACATAGGTGACAGGAAAGAGAAATCATGAAGAGGGAAGTGCTACACACTTTTAAACAAGCAGATCTCTTTAAAACTAACTCACTGTCACAAGAACAGTAAGGGGGAAGTCTGCCCCTATAATCCAATTACCTGCCAACAGACTGCTCCTCCCACATTGAGGATTACAATTTGACATGAGCTTTGGGTGGGGACAGAGAGCCAAAACATATCATTTCAGCCCTGGCCCCTCCCAAATCTCATGTCCTTCTCACATTTCAAAACACAATTATATCTTCCTAACAATACCCCAAAGTCTTAACTTATTCTAACATTAATTCAAAAGTCCAAGTCAAAGTCTCATCTGAGACAGGGCAAGTCCCTTCTGCCTATGAGCCTGTAAAATAAAAAATAAGTTAGTTACTTCCGAGATGCAATAGGGGTAAAGGCATTGTGTAAATAGACCCATTCCAAGAAGGAGAAATCAGTCAAAACAAAAAAGCTATATAGGCCACATGCATGTCTGAAACCCAGCAAGGCAGTTATTAAATCTTGAAGCTCCAAAATAAGCACTTTTGACTCCATGTCTCACATCCAGGCCTCTTAGACACAATGGGCAGGCTCCCAAAGCCTTGGGCATCTCTGCCCTGTGGCTTTGCTAGATATAACACACATGGCTGCTTTCATGGGCTGGCTTTGAGTACCTGTGGCTTTACCAGGTACACGGTACAAGCTGTCAGTGGACCTACAATTCCAGGGTCTAGAGGACGGTAGTCCTCTTTTCACAGCTCCACTAGGCAGTACCCCAGTGGGGAATCTGTGAGAAGACTCCAAGCCCACATTTCCCCTCTGCACTGCTCTAATAGAGGTTCTTCATGAAGGATCCATCCCTGCAGCAGGCAAATACCTGGACATCCAGGTGTTTCCATACACCCTCTGAAATCTCAGCAGAGGCTCCTCAGCCTTAACTCTTGCCCTCTGCACATCTCAGGATTAAATCTACATGGAAGCCACCTAAGCATGGGTCTTGCACCCTCTGAAGCAACAGCCTGGGATTTATCGGGGGCCCTTGTAGCTATGGCTGAAGCTGGAGTATCTGGGATGCATGGTGCTGTGTCCTGAGGCTGCACAGAGTAGCAAGACACTGGGCCTGGCTCATGAAACCATTTCTCCCTTCTGGGCCTCCAGGCCTGTAATAGGAGGGCCTGCTGTGAAGATCTCTAAAATGCCTTGGAGATATTTTCCCCATGGTCTTGGCTAGTAAGATTTGACTCTTCCTTACTTATGCAAATTTCTGCAGCTGGCTTGAATTCCTCCCCACAAAATGGGTTTTCTTTTCTACCACATGGCCAGGCTGCAAATTTTCCAAATTTTTATGCTCATGAATATAAGCATATACTGTTAGTACCAGCCAGGCTACCTCTTGAATGCTCTGCTGCTTAGGAATTTCTTTCACCAGATATTCTAAATCATCTGTCTCAAGTTCAAAGTCACACAGATCTCTAGGGCAGGGGTAAAAATGCCATGAGTGTCTGCTAAAGCATAGCAAGAGACACCTTTACTCCAGTTCCCAATAAGCTCCTCTTCTCCATCAGAGCTCTTTTCAGCCTGGACTTCGCTGTCCATATCACTATCAGCATTTTTGTCAGAAAAATTTAACAAGTCTCTAGGAAGTTCCAAACTTTCCCTCATCTTCCTGTCTTCTTCTGAGCACTTCAAACTGTTCCAACCTCTGCCTGTTACCCAGTTCCAAAGTTACTTCCACACTTTCAGGTATCTTTACAGCAATGCCCCATTTCTCTGGTACCAATTTTCTGTATTAGTTCATTCTCAAACTGCTATAAAAAACTACCTGAGACTGGGTAATTTGTAAGAAAAAGATGAATCAGTTTATGCTTCTGCAGTCTCTATAGGGTTCTGCTTCTGGGGAGGCCTCAGGAAACTTACAATCATGACAAAAGGTGAATAGGAAGCAAGCACATCTTCACGTGGCTGGCAGGAAAGAGAGAGATAGTGAAGAAGGAAGTGTTACACACTGTTAAACAACCAGATCTCTTGATAACTGACTTACTATCACAAGCACAAGTCTGCACCCATGATCCAATCACCTCCACCAGGCCTCTTCTACAACTTTAGGGGTTACAATTTCACATGAGAGTTGGGTGAGGACACAGAGCCAAACCATATCAATACCTTTTCTTCTATGACAACAAAAATCTCATTGCAAGAAAATATGTTAAAAGTGTGTGTAGGGGGGAGCTTATTTTTGTTTTATTTTGTTTTTTAGTTAAACTCAAAGCACTCAGAGAATAATCATTTCCAGATATTTGTGTTCTTGCAGGTTTTCAAATATAGTTACTGACTTCTTGATTGGGTAAATATGACATGAATGACACTGTAACTCACTTTCAAAACCTTTTTAATCAGTATTTTCTAAGGATACTGCTTGGAAGTAAATTATAATAATAAAATATTTTTTAAATTCATTTTGTTAAAAGTATTAACCTTAAGAGAATACTGTAATATATAACAAAAAGGAAAACTAGACAAAAGTCATAGAACCTTGAAGAAAACAGCTACAATAGATAAAAATCTCAGCAATACTAAAAGATTACATGACTTCTCACTTGTGGATAATTGCATTCTGTACTGTGTCTCTGAGCTCATTGTGATATGCTATATAGGTACATATTTGTTTGGTGTTTCTTAAATTTAATTTTTGGACAGAAAAATTGATGAATCCTTGGAGACTAGAAACTCAGCAGGACAATTAACTTGTACCTATGTAACTGAACATCATGCAGTGCTAATATCCATGTCATCCAATTTCTGATGGCAAACCCACTATGCAATGGCTACACCTTCACCAACTTGGGCTGTGGAAACACATAGGGATTCAGCAGGACCAAAGAATCTTCCTTTTTACATTAACAATAATTATGCTAGATTATTATGTCATTCAACTAAGAAAATAAAAAATAGCTCAGAGCAGTATGAGCTATGTGAAGTATGGAAAATTCATCAGGCCCAGAGAGATATGAGTATGAGAATTTGTTCACCCCTCCTTCTACCACTCATGCCTGGGGGCAACTGTTCAAAGGCATTTTGTTTTTGACTAGTTGCCTCACTCACCATTATCTTCATGCTTCTGAATTTGTGATACAAAGAATAATATATAATCAATCAACATCTTGTGTTATTTTGATGTGAACTCTCGGTAAACAACCTGGGGACTTTAAAGACCTGTTTGTTAACTGCTGCTAACTGGAGTTTATATTCAGGGCAACTTGAATCTATGCTCCTGGCTGCAGTCCTCAGACTTGGCCCAAATAAGCTCTCTACCTGTATTCATTTTGCCTCACTCTTTTCCATTAGGTCGACATACCCTAGAAAATTGTTAACCATCAGTATCTCTCTTCACTACAAACACATTCCTGAACTCATTCAATGTGCAGAAATATTATAAATAGGGTTAGGTTTGGAATTCTGTGGGATCTGCTAAGTATGCCATGCACACTATACTTCATGTAAGACAGAATAAAATGGAGTTACAAAGGCCAACTCTTCCTAAGGGATTTTTTTTTGTCCAAGAATCCTGTGTCATTTAAAGGCAACTGAAATTTTCTGAAACTTATTCTAACAACCCTTGATCAAGATCTAATGCCCTTCAGATGAGCCTCAAGTGTCTGGCCTATTCTAACGGAACCATTTTTTCCTTAGTGTCTCGTGTTATCAACATTTTGTCTTAAAAATTTGAGCTTAAAATGGTGTTGGGTAATTATTAATAATAATTTGCCATCACTTATTTATAAATATTGGGAGTCCTACTTTTTTCAGATTTTTTTCTTTTGGATAAAATATGTATATATACAAACACATTTGTGTCAACAGTTCCCATAATACAAAATAAAATAAAGTGCATAACTATAGAACACTCCAGCTTAAAGGAGCACACATTCCAAATCTTCTTGGTTCAGACTACAACTTTACTCTCCAAATAAGATTTATGACTCCACTTGGGACTTGCATTACTGAGCAGTCAAGGAACCTTCCTCAGGAAGGGGAACATGTATCTAAGTCATGACAGAGTTCTGACAGATTTTCTCCTAGAAAGGATGGTAAGATTGAGAGTTACCTTAAATCCCCTTAAGACTCTTTTGATGGGAACCAGTGAAGCAAGTTTAAGGTAATGTCATTTTCTGCTGCTTTATCGTACTATCTAAGATAAATTTCACCTTCTAAGCTGCAATAGATCAGCATTTTTAGTGACAATGCAACAAATTTTTCGAAATAGAAAGTTGTTCAAAGTGCTTTACTGAAACTAATTGTTTCTCTGGTATTGTAAAAGACAGGTAAGCTGCAATTCTCTCAGGATGATTAAAATAACTTTTAAATAAAAAAACAACATTAAGGAGACCCAGGTTGCCTGATTTTAAGAAATATATTCTGATACAGTGATATATTCTGAGACTGAAAAGCTAAGTTCTTTAAATATTAAGTGTACCATATCCTTCATACTAGATTTATAAAACTGTACTTCATGTGCTACTACTGAGTTCTCCCTGCATATAGTTCATGTTAATTATTTGCTTTAATAAAGGTTAGGAGACAATGTTTTAGAAATAAAATCTAACATAAGAAACAGTTCTTTTATCATTTTCTGCATTTATTTTCTTTTATTATTTATCCTTACAGTTTTGTTCTTTTATGCTTTTCAACTGGCTATGACAATGGTACAGAATGTTAAAAGGCATGTCTTGGTTCAATGTCAGATAATAATAACCTTCTCTGGTAATGATCAACATAGAAGCTAAATACTAACTATTTTCAAATTTTCCTTTTTGACTTTGCTGGAGGAAATAAGATATCAATGTAAAAGTCTCTTTTAATATTCATGCACGCAATTATATGAATATGCAAAACTACTCCTGCTCCTGGTAGAGAACAACAAATAGCATAAAAGGAGTCTTACCGGGGATTTCGCCCTTATCTTTTCTGAAGTGTAGGTGTATTTCAAAGTAAAGTATTCTCCCGTGTGTGATATATCTAGCTCAATTCCAAAATCTGTGACAATGGCTAAATGCATTTGAATAAGTAATAGATAGTACATTAACCTTCACAGCAAATGTTCTCGTTTTGTGAGTTTAATCATAATGGGCTTTTTCAGACACTGAATATCTCTGCTTTACAATTAGTTTCCTTCAGAGATATTTAAATATATGTTTGTTCCTGCTTCCTTTTTGTTTTAATACAAGAATGGTAATCATGAAACATTTTCTAACCATCCTGACTCCATTTCTGTTTAGTAATTTTTTTAACAATATTGCAACCAGTCCTAACATGTTTCCCAAAATAGGTCATATATCACAATTTTATTAATAATTATTCTTTCAAGGTGAGCTATTGTTTCCCCAGAATCAATTTTGCTACTGTGGACTGCAATGAGGGTTACAGAAGATAGGGTTATATCACACTCAATATTGCAAAATTGAAGTTAAAATATTACATTGAATCATTATCTTTCCTACACATACTCCAAAATACTCATTGATAACCAGGCTATCTCATCTTCCTCTTATGCTTCTTCTTCTTCTTTTTTTAATTAGTTAGTCTCCCAGACCAATTGATATTAGCCTTTCCATATTTTGGAACTCTCCCAGAAATTTTTATTAAAATGTGTACGGCTCGATTTTTGTAGTCAGGATTCTGCTAGTACTAGTGACCAAAATTCAACTCCATGCAGGAAAAAAAAAAAAAAGATAACTTAATTGGCTACGATCACCTGGAAATCCCCAAAATAGAACTGTGTTCAGGCACAGATAGACCCTACTATTGAAAAATGTCATGGTGATTTTTCACTTTAGGTTTTGCTCTTTGGCTTGCCTGGCTTGGGTGTCTCCTATAGTGGAAAGAATTACTCCTCCTGTCAGGAAATATGATCATTGGCAAGATCAACAGGAGGTTAATGTGTATGTATAGCTATGAATTTTAAAGCTTAGTGCTATAATAACAAATTAATTACCTACAAAGACAGAAATTTGACTTGCAATATTCAATTACATTTTATAAGAAAATGATTGATATGGTTTGGCTGTGTGTCCCCACCCAAACTCATCTCAAATTGTAATCCCCATGCGTCAATTGACAGATCTGATGGGTGGTGATTAGATCATGGGGGTGGTTTCTCCCATGCTGTTCTCATGATAGTGAGCAAGTACTCACGAGATCTGATGTGTTTAAAATGTGCTCACAGTTCCCCACTGTGCTCTTCTGTCTTGCCTACTGCCATATGACACATGCCTTGCTTCCACTTCACCTCCCACTTTCCACCATGATTGCAAGTTTCCTGAGGCTTCCCTGGGCATGTGGAACTGTGAGTTAATTAAACCTCTTTCCTTTATAAATCATGCAGTTTGGATATTATCTTTAATACAGTGTGACAACGAACTAATACAGGATATTTTAGTTTGTTTTCTTAAGTCTTGAAGAAAAATCAGTTTAACAGATTTTTAGACGAGATTTTCTTGGTCATAAGGAAAAAATCCTACCGTGTTCTCCTTTTTCTCAGTATTTTCAATTGTCATTAAGTTGAAAAATAAGTACTTACCAATTTTATGACTCTATATAATGATCATGGTCATTAAAATACTTCTACATATGAATATGAATATAAATCAATGGCCTGTTTTGTACAAGGAGAAAACAGAAAACGTGCAACATAATTACATTCTCTCTCTTTACATCTTAATCTTAATTATCATATTTCTCCTAAACCTTTATTGATGTATAAACTTACTGATTTCGCCTTGTCTTTTTGTCTTCCTTCCTTGCTTTCTTCTATTCTTCCTTTCTTTTACTTCTTTTTAGATGAATAGCAAACTATGGCCTCCCATTTCTGAACTCATGTAATCTTGAGTGATTATAAATTCAGATAATAATGATAAAAATATAAATAGATGAAAGAAAGTCATGAAGAGATCACTGTTTTGGGGTTTATTAAATGAGACAGCTTCACTTGAAATAAAAAAATTAATTTTGTAATTGATGACAAAACAGGTCAGCAATTAAAATCTATCATATAGATTCCTTCAGTTCAATTAGTTTTCTTTTATCCCTTTTTTTTTTTTTTTTTTTTTGAGACTGAGTCTTGCTCTGTCACCCAGGCTGGAGTGCAATGGCATGATCTTGGCTCACTGCAATCTCCGCCTCCCGGGTTCAAGCAATTCTTCTGCCTCAGCCTCCCAAGTAGCTGGGATTACAAGTGCATGCCACCACGCCTGGCTAATTTTTGTATTTTTAGTAGAAACAGGGTTTCACCATGTTGACCAGTCTGGTCTCGAACTCCTGACCTCAGGTGATCAGCCCGCCTTGGCCTCCAGAGGTGCTGGAATTACAGGTGTGAGCCATCACACCTGGCCCCCTATATTCTTATAAAGAGAAATATACATCTAATTATTTCATTAAATTCAGGTATAATTTTTTGGTAATAACGCCATAGATGTTACAAGTCACCTTATGTTGCAACACCTCAAATATCACATAGTATCAGAATCTCAATGTTAATGATGCTAATGTATGATCATTTGATTAAAATGGTGGCTCAAGTTGTCTCTAATGTAAATGGACTTTTTTTTGTACTTAGAAAGTAATCTCTGCTCCAACATACATTGAAGGGATGTGAACTATGTTTTTCTCCGGATTTTTCCATATTAATTCCAGTGGCTATTTTGTGTGAAATTTTATAGTCATAACTTTCTAGTCTAATCATTTCTTTTATATGATTAGCTGACGATCTTTTTTAAGCAAGTGATATCTTACATCAAATATCATCTTTCTTAAAATATGGAATGAATACTTATTTCCTCCTATAATGAATCTTCTGAGTAAACATGTGGTGTCACAGATGCCTCGAATGGTTTAAAATGAGTCTTTTTTAGCCCATTTTTGGGTAATACTATGGACTCAATGGTTTATATTTTTAAATATTTTACAATACATTAGAATTATCTAATGCTTAAATATGTGTTTTGAGTACCAAGGAGCTTGCCTCTGGATCCTTTTTAAACCTTCTTTCATCTGAGCACTTCCTTGTTCTCTAGGCCAAGGTGCTAAAGGCTTTTCTGGAACTCTTATGGCCCAGAACTGGTATAAACCATTTATCCTAACAATGTTAGATCTTATTAGGGGAAAATTATACTATGAAACAAAATCTGTAAACTACATGTATTTATTTCTGCTAGGGTATTTTTTCATCTAAACCTTGTCCATGAAAAAGGTTTGGAAAAAAATACACATTTTAAAATTCACAGACAATAGACAGATAAATAAAGCAATTTAAAATTAAATTGAGTATGTAGAAATTATTTGTTATCTGTAGTCCTTTTAATGTATACCAATTTATGTGATCATTAATAACATTAATAGATTTACTTATCATGTCATGCAACATCACTTATGAAGTGTTTATTAAACTATAATTAAAATATCGATAGTAAAAGACTGTTGAGAAAACTTTAGAATTTCTTTGTAGTTTTTTTCTTCCCCCTTATATTCCATTAGGGATATACAGTAAGATTATATTGTTTAAAAATCACTTGAAAAGATTTGTATGCTTTTCTGTGTGTATAGGTCACCAGTCTGATACATATCAATCAGATGTCACCCTTTCTTGCCAGTTAATAAACAGAATCCTTTCTTATGTCACTCTCGAGAGCATTTAACCTAGAAAAATTCTAATTACTCAAAAAATGTTTTCCTTAGAGGTTTGCTACTATACAAAATTACAGAATCCCATCAAGAAGACTATCATTCTCATTTATTAGCTAAAGTCCTATTATACTTATTAAGTGATTTCTGATTTAATAGAAACATAAATTCAGAACAATTAAGTTTAGTGATGTCCGTTTCTGTAATAGAGTTTTTCAATCTGTACTGTTCAGGTTCAGCCATCTTTTATTTTAGCGAATGAGCCAATATACTGCACTTTCTTTCATGTAATTGGCTTGTGGTAATCTGTTTTCCTCTTTTGTTGCAGTTTGACTGCCTTTACCATCTTCTTTGTCTGATAATTGCTTTTAATTTGCAAATATTTTTATAAACACATTTGTCAAAAGTTAAAGTAGATGTTAGGTGTAAAATTACAAACACACTGTCACTCTAGGAAGCTGGCACAAAAGAGAGTTGGGATGGAATGTGTACTTAAGCTATGATTTTTACTATTAGAAAAATTTAGAAGAGTATGAAAAAGCTGAAAATATGACTCAATAACATTCTAATTAAATTTAGATCAAACTGATTAATAATTATGCAATAAAGTTTCCTTATAATGTACAGACACACAGACATACACATATATGCAGGTGTTCTGGAAAATATATAAGAAAAGACTATACAGAAATTATGCTGAAAGAAAATAAAGCAAAATATGATTACTGACTAATTCTAGGTAGGGTGATTTATTTGTACTTTTAAAAATTCTATTTATGTGTGTTTTCTGTAACCTTTGCAGTAGCTACGTATTACTTAATAATAAAAAGGGGTTATTAATTGACCGATTAAGACCAAGTCACTTTGTTAGCAATGTTAAAATGCAAGGATAATGAATGAGTAAAATAACAATTACACTATTTTAATTTCTCAGACACTTTTGCAATACTAACATGTAAAAAGAAAAGACACTGTCCAGTGAGCCAGTATAACTAAAAAAGAGAATTCTAAAGAACCACTAATATAATAACTGTTTTGGTCTACCTAATAGTTTTAACCTACCTTGACTTAAGTTTGTTTGAGTTTTTTAAATATTTATCTGACTACGATGGTCCGAATGTTTAAGTCTCCCCAAGTGCATAAATTGAAATCCTCATCTTCATCCCCAAGGTAATGGTTTTAGGAGCTGGAGCCTTTGGTTAGGTTATGGGGCAGAATTTTCATGAATTAGATTAGTACTTTTATAAAAGAGGCTCGAGAGAGACCCCTGGCACCTTCTGTCATGTGAGGTTAGAGCAAGGAGAAGGCTGTCAATGAGGAAGTGGGCCCTCAACCATACACCAAATCTACCAGGACCTTGATCTTGGACTTCCCAGACTCCAGAACTGCTTTGAATCCACCAGTCTATAATATTCTGTTACGGCGATTCAAAGAAACTAAGATATTATTATTCAGTTTCTTTAATCATAGACAATACAGTTAAAGTATCATATTTGTTGTTAGAATCATAGAACCTGAACATTTACCACCATATTTTTTCATAATAATAATAATCATTTGAATAGAAAATTTTGAAGTATCAATTGAAAAGCTATCTTTTGTCTTTGTATCTTGAAAGATAGGATTTAAAAAGTTAACTACAAGGAAGAAATTAAAAGAAAAATAATAGGTTCCACACTGAGCACTGTCTCTTCACTAGAGCAAATCCTTGTTATGATGAGCAAAATTTTCATTAATTTTCCATTACAATAAAAGAGCTAATTTCTTCATTATGTTTACAAGAGAATGTTAATTAAGATACATAGCTCAATTTGAGGCTTTTGCTGTTAAATTGTATATGTGGTCTTCTCTCAGTCTTCTATCTTTGAAGTTACGTTAATGTTCTACCTAATGTTTTAACTCAATTGAGATTATCTATCTATCTAATGGCTCTTTCTATCTCTTGCCATTCTTTCTTTCTTCATATTTTTTTTAATTATTTTTCAGGTTTTCGTACAATCACAACAATTTCTCCTAAGCTTAAGTCTTCTAATCCATGAATAAGCGATATCTTTCCATTTATTCAGGCCTTCCTTAATTTTTCTCAGTAGTGTTTTGTAGCTTTCAGAATGCATGTTTTACACTCTTATAGCTAAATTTATCACTGAGTACTGTATTCTTTTTGATTATCTTATAAATAAAATTATGTTTTAAGTTTTATTTTTTGATTGTTTACTGCTTTTGTATAGAAATACATTTGAGTTGTGTCTATTGCGTATTCTGCTGAGAAAGGAGGCAGTTAGAGGCCAGCTAGGCAGCTAGAGGGGAGGGTCTCAGGAGAGGAAATATATCTGTGGAACCGCACCTGCACCACCCTTGTAGCTAGTGAAAAGAAATGTAGCTAAGAACTTTCTCTAGCTAGGATGTTTGCCCGGAAGTGACTGTCCCAACCTAGGTGCAGGGACAATAAATGAACTGAAATGTCTTTAACTTAACCCAGATAATTGCTCATTATAATATCACTAACATGACATTAGTGTTGTGGTTTTAGTTCCCTGTGGGTTTCATTTAGGTACTCATAATCATGGGTAATAACCAAGATGGGGTAGCTATAGCCAACCCCAGGCATGAGCAGATGCAGCACTCTTATGGGGGAACTTTTCCTGTCCTCTTAGTATAGAACCCACAGAGGACTTACTTGTCTTTGCCACTTAAAAGACCCAGAATTCAGCCCCACTTCTGGCAACTCTCTTTGGGTCCCGTCTCACTGCTGAGAGCTTTTCTGTTGCTTAATAAATCCTACTCTGCCTTACTCACTCTCCGGTGTCCACGTGTCTTATTGCTCTTGGTTGTGGAACAAGAACTCAGACCTAGCCGAACTAAGAAGTACGGAGACTCAACTTTGTTGAGAATATTAGTTCCAAATTTTTGTTGGATTTCTTAGAATTTTTTTATAAGAAAACTTATCATCTGAAATAAAGCTAATTTTAGTTTATCCTTTCTAATCTAAATACCTGCTATTTCTTTCACTTGCCTAATTGTTCTGGCTAAAACCTTTAGTGCAATGTTAAATACAAGTGGTAAAAGTGGACATCCTTTTCTTGTTTCTTATCTTAGAGGAAAGCCTTTAGCCTTTCACATTAAGTATGAGGTTATGGATGATTTTGTTTATAGATGTCCTTTATGATGTTGAACATTCCACATTAGTTGAGTGTTTTGCCTAAAAATGGATATTAAGTCTCAAATGCTTATTCGGTTTCTGTGAGATGATAATGTGATTGATAAATATCTTTATTATATCAATATGGTACATTGATTTCTGTATGTAAAATCAAACTTGAATTACTGGGATAAATCATACTTGGTCATGATATGTAATTCTTTTGATATGTTGCTGGATTAGATTTGCTAGTATTTTGTTAAGGGCTGTTTGTGTATATATTTACAAGAGATCATGGTCTGCAGTTTTAACTTCTTGGAATGTCTTTGATTTTATTATCAGGCTAATGCTGGCCTCACAGAATTAATTATAAAATATCTCATTTTTCTCTAATTTTTGAATGAGTTTATGAAGACTTGCTATTAATACTTTTTGAATGTTTAGTAGCATTCGGCAGTGACACTACCTGGTTTGGACTTTTTATATGGAAAGTATTAAAACTATTAATTCAATTTTATTGTTATATGTGTGTTATGATTGCCTATTTCTTCTTGAGTAAGCTTTAGTAATGTACATCTTTCTATGGATTTTTATACATTTCAATTAACTTATCTAATTTTCTGTTTTATAATTATTAATAGTATTCACATATACTTCTTTTCTTTTAGGTAAAGTCAGTAGTGATTAACTCACCTAAATATAAAGGATGTCTTTTATTTATTATTTTAGTAATTTGAGTCTTCTTTCTTTCTCTCTCTCCCTCTCTCTGGATTAAGTTTATCTATTTTACTGATTTTTTTCAAGAAACCAATTACTGATTTTTAAAAACTATTCTCTAGTAGTTTTTCCTAATCTCCATTTGATATTCATCTTGCTTCTGTTATCATCTTTATTATTTCATTATATCTGGTGACTTGAGGTTTAGTTTGTCATATTTTCTAGTATCTTAAGTTGGGATGTTATTTTGTATATTTTAGATACCTTATAAATGTGGGCATTTACAGATATGGTGTTTATATATTTTTCTTTGTATTCCCTCTTACTAACTTGTGTAGTTTTCTTCCACCAATACAACTTGATCTAACTTGTCTTCATTAGGATATAAGTTGTCAAACACATATTCTATATGTTATTGCCTTAGCATACAAATATATGCACATTGTTATACACAATTGCTTTTTAAATAAGTTAAGAATAAAAATAAGAAATATGCAATCAGAATGTCTTCCACAATTATCTACACAACTATCTTTTCTGTAACTGTTTGACTTTCTTTGTGGATTCTATGTGGATTATCATGTAGAATCACTTACATTTCTATGTACATTCAGATTATCATCCGGTGTCACTTGCTTTGGACTCAAAGAATTATTTTTAATATGACATACCCAGTAGCAGTGAAAACTCTTAGTTGCTGTTATCAGATGTAAGATTCTATTCTGACAAGAATTTTGTCTGTCATCTTTTTGCATTTGTCATACCACTGCCTTTTGGACTCCATTGTTTCTGTGAGAAATCAGCTGTTACTTTAAAGTTCCTTGTCTGTGACAAGGTATTTGTCATTTGCCGCTTTCAAGATTTTCTGTTTATCTTTGTCTTTCATATTTTCACTATAAAGTGTGCCTTGTGGATCACTTTATGATATCTCCCTTGGAGTTATTTGAACAGCTTGACTGTACACATCAAAGTTTTCAGGAAATTTGGAAGTTTTCAGCCTTTAGTTATTTAATGTATTAGTAATAGCACTTTAAACTCTTTTGTTCTGTTAAGTACAGCATTTTGAGCACTTCAAAGACAGTGTGTTGCTTGATTTATATTTCTATGTATGAGTCACACTTTCCTGTGTTCTTTTTCAATGTCTCATGATTTTTCATTAGAAACTATTTGTTATGTCTTCTTTATTTCTTTATGATTTTAATAGATTCTTTCAGTGCAGTGTCCTTCCTTTGCAATATCAAGCCAATGATGTTGCACCTCAGAATTTGCACCACCTTCCTGATACCCCATACATTATGGATGACTTTTTGCTTGGTTAGACTTTTGTAGTATTACAGCCAGTTATTTTCCTCTAATGATTATTAGTTGATTGCTGTGTTGTCTTTGACAATGCCCTGGTGTATAAAATGTTACACAACTGTTCAATTAAGTCCATCTCCTTTGCAGAGGTAGTCTTTGGGCCTTGCTCCAATGCCAGGAAGGTTCTTTTTAACTGCATTTCCTTTCATTTTCTCTGATAAACAGCTGGCTAGTCTATAATTTCTCTTGGTGCTCTAAAGGACCTGTCAGTCTCCTGTTAATTACTTACCACCAACATCTCCATTTTCTGACTATGTCCTTAGCCTTGGAGTTACCCAAGACCTGCTCCAAATGAAGTTAATTACTATATGAAGAAATGCAGATTTATTTGCAATTAAGGCCTAATGCTCCACTTGGGAAGAACCTATGTGGTACTGCCCCAGAACTGGGCGCATGGACAGTGGCCCGTTTGTCTCACAGTGATGCTGATACTCTGCAAGCAGGGTACTAACATGGATGATAACCCATTTACTTGGTTTGCTCTTCCAAACATAGAAAAACTGCCATATGAGCAAATTGCGATAGGGATTCATCTCTGGGATTCACAACCTGCCACAACTGGTATAGTCTTTCACACTATCAGTAGGGTCTGGGTAGATGAAGGCATACTGCTCTGCTGTATCCTGCTCTGCTTGCCTGGAATAAAGCTGCAGGACAAATCTGGGGAAGGATATAAGAAATTCTTGTTTTCTTCTTTCACCAGAAATAAACTATTATATTGGCAGCTGCTGGAGACAGAAAGCCCTGTCTTCAGACTTGCACTTACCCGAAGTATAGCTTCCATCACATTGCCTGAGAAGGAAGGAAGTGGCTCAATACTCACGCACTCTAATTGTTTTTAGGAGATTTAGTAAGAACAAATGAATATTTTATCATCAAAGTTTCATTATTGAATAAATATTCTTCATTTGTTGTTTGCTTATAGGACAATTTCAGAAATGTATTATTAATTTTCAGAAGTTACTAGTTGTTTCACTGGGGAGAGCGTTCATGAAAAACCTTCCTCTGCCATTCTGGAAGTACTTCTCTCAAAATTACATTTTAATACATTATTTTCTGAGGCAATGAGTTAGTCTAAGTACAGGCATACCTTGTTCTATTGCGCTTCATTTTATTGTGCTTAGAAGAGTGTCCACTTTGACAAATTAACGTTTCAGGGAAACCCTGCATTGAGCAACTCTATCAGTGTCATTTTTCAAACAGCATATGCTCACCTGTATTAGCATGTATTTTGTTGTTGTTGTTATTGTTTTTTTACCAAGAAAGTATGTTTTAATTTAAAGTATGTATTTTTCATTATACAAAATGTTATTGCATACTTAATAGACTACAGTAAGTATAAACATAACTTTTATGTACTCCGAGAAACCAAAAAAATTAATGTGACTCACTTTATTGCAATATTAACTTTATTGTGGTAGTCCAGAACTGAACCTGAAATATCTCTGAGGCATGCTTGTATCTTGCATTTTGATACCATATGTACATGTTATTCAATGCTAATGTTATATGTTTGCTGTGGCCACCTGGGCAAGTAAAGCACAATAATCTTATCCTTTTTGTTACTTAATTTTTAATAAAAACAATTATAAAGATATTGGTATCATTCTTTCAACAAGATTGGTGTCAATACTAAATAAAACACATATTTTCCTACTGTGTCTTGAAAGAAGAAAATAAAATTTAGCAGCCTAGTCTAGAATTTTCTTCATTTAAGTAAATGTATTTTTCTTCCTCCAGGAAATCTAATGGAAACTTAGAAAAAGAATGAAAACTCTATCCCTAGGTTTCTAAGGAACACATATGGCACAGAGACAGGACTGGCAGCAAACAAAGATAAATGAAGAGTCACCCTCAGTGAAATCCTGACTGCTGCTTTAAGTTCTCTATACCACATTTTGGATTTTAGTGTTAGGATTATTTCTGAAGGAGTCTTCTGAACCTCGGGTTACTCACATGAAAAACAAGAGAATTTGATTTACGTAAATGTCCTTCTCAAACCCGTTGATCAACGGTGCTCAAGTTCCATTTTATCTCTATACCCATAGTTATTCAATTGTTTAACTCATTTTCTGAGCAACCAAGTTCTCAATGTAAAGAACTCAATTATGTTATTTGCTTTTCTAATCCACCATCTTCTGTGTGCACTCATGATAGGATGAACATGGGATGAAATCATATTTATAATGAATTATAGAATGATCCCTGAAGGTAGAGTACTTGAAATTATATTTTTATATCTTTTGTGGTTCATATCTCATAAGCAATAGATCCATGCTTATCATGTTAATCGTGTTATTCATTGGCTTTAGGCTCTGACTTGCCTCCACCTGAGACTGCTTCCAAGTCTGATTTTTGCAAGTCATTGAACATTTCTTCCCAGTCATAAAATATTCATTATTTCAACTAATAGTAATGCGGTTTTCTTTCTAATGTATTTATAGCCCATAGCTTTTTGAGTTCTAGACAGACTGACTTCAACCTTTTAAGCAATAAATGAGAAGAATCATTTTTTGAAATAGGTGATGATTATTATTTTATTTAGAAAAACAGCATGCCACTTGGGGAGATATTTTTTGTATATCTAAATGCCACTTGGGGAGTTTTTTTTTTTTTTGGATATCTAAAAGCTCTCACCAGAATATACTTTATACAGAATTATTGCAAACAAACTTGGAATCATGAAATTTTGAGGCATACTTTGTGGAAAATATACCATAAGTTGTGTAAATATCTGAGTATAAAGTGGAACTGTTTCAAGACTGATTCCTTTATTTAAGTAATGGAGATGCATGTAAAACTTAGATTTTAAATATTTTATTAATCTGGCATAAGTGCATCCTAATTAAGCAGGAAAAGACCTGGAGGGATGGAAAGGCATTCCCACACGTTATTCTCATGCATATTGTCTTTTGTCATTACTTACAATTATTATTTTTTGTTTGATGGTTTTTGGCTTCAAAGGGATAATTACTTGAAAGTAAAGATACTGACTAAAATATTTGCTTTGTGTTAGTTTAATTTAATGATCTAAAATTTGTGTTATTTTATCCATGAAAGCTATACTTCTTCCTACAAATATCTAAACCAGTCATATATTTCTACCTCAACTTCTTTGGTAAACAGGCCTTCATTATTTTATTCTTGATCAGTTGAAATTTAAATTGAAATAAAATAGACTTCAAAATATTCAAATTATATAAAAACAAAAATATTCAGAAAGAATGAGATCATTTATAGTATCCGTAGTTTTTCTCTAGAGGGTTTAGCAGCAGGTTGCTTCTAATTCTGACTTTATATAATTATAAAATTCTGAATAAAATATTAACTAGAAACTATCGTGTTTATGTTTAATTACTTTAATAATGATTGCTGTGCTTCATTCATTATTGAGCAAAAATTGTAAGCCTTCTTTCCTGGTTCTCACATTATTTTACTAACTACAGGGCATTATGGCAATCATACCCTATGGAGGTTGAGTATTAAAAAATAAATATTTAAAATTAAAATACAGCTTGTCACATAGAATGAGCACCTGATGCCATTTATGAGGAACAGGTGGATGTTTATTCAGGCATGTTTTATGTACCAGCAGGAATTATTTCAATTGAATATCAATGTCACTGCCTTTAGAGAAGACTGAAACAAGAGCAAAGGATACGCATACACACAAACACACACATAGGCACGTAGGTGACACAGGAACTTAAGGTATCTGAACTGAACCAGATTTACAAAAAAAAGTTGGTTCAATTTGTCTAGATTGCCTAAAGGAAGAGGCAGTTGCCTCTAAAATAGATCAAGAGATTTTGATCTTTGTTGTTGCATTGAAATGTGCAATTCTGCAGGTGCTATTATTCTTTGAAATTTTCTTTGGGTGAGTTGAACACAATATTCTTAGGTGGGTTGAGAAATAAAAATGACTAGGAAAAATATGTGTCTTTGCATTCAGTATATAGTGTCTTGAATTAGCAAGTTATCTAAGTTATGTTAATGGAGAAAAATACGCAAGATAAATATTTGGGTTATCACAAAGGCAAACGTTCCTAATTAGAGTGAGGGAGGAGAAGGAGACAGAGAAAAAATATGAATAACTTATTCAAATATACTTCTAGTTTTAAAATATGCCAAGATATTGTGATCTGTAAATGTGTATATGTGTTTTCACATCAATTGTTGCAACTTAATGTGGGAAAAATTAAGGCATGTTTTAATACCAAAATACCACTCAACAACACAGTACATGAGCAACTGTTCACACTGAATGATGTAGATAATTAATCTAATTTTCCCTGTGCTTCATTTTTTGTTCTATTCGTTTTCTTATTCAAACTTCCAAGTCACAAATCTAATTTAAAACCTCTTAACTGGTCTAATGCATAATGTGTTCTATCTGCATTCAGTGTCTAGCAGTAAGCAGCAAAGCTAGAATACTAATTTGTTTCGGAATGTGAAAAACACTCAATAATCAAATAATAACATCCTGGATCCACCATTTCTTAATGACACGACCAAATGAGTCCAATGCCTTGAAATGTGAGCATAAGTTAAAAAATAGAACAAAGAAGAATATAATAATGTGAATGAAGAAAGGAGAACCATGCTAACAAGAACACCATATTCAATATATTTGGTGTCTATTCAAAATGGTCCCAATTCAGAATACAAGATTTTTAAATGAGCAAGACAAATTTTGATTAACAATATTAATGTTGCTATTTTAATATTTCCTACTCTCTATCTTCTCTCTTTCCCTATTTCTCTCTTCTTCTGTCAACACACTCATGATTATCTGAATTTACATTTAATATTCGAAAATTATTTTCTGTAGTCTCTTTGAAAATGTCTGTGTTGATTTTTCAAAACAAAAGAGCTTTGTTCCCTTTTCTTTTCTTGCAATGTTTGCACTTCCTTTGGCAAAATAAAGTTTATTTCCATACTTTCTCTTGAATTCAAGTAAATAAAACACACACATTTCCTAAAATGAAGAAATAGGTTATGTCAGAAAAATTAACCGTGTACTGAGTGATTAAGCCATTTTGTGTGGAAATGTCATTTCTATTTTGTTTAAATGTAATGCAATTTACCAGACCATAAAGAACTCCTTAGATGAAATGGCTGTTTTCCAGGCAAGGCTACTCTGCTGCTGATTGCAATATATTCTGACATCTATGACAGTTTTATAATTCTTCTATTCTGTGCTCTGAAGTGTCCCTACTTTGCTGAAGGTTTTCTCCTGGGAAAAGGCACTACAGTTTTGTGGACTGAAAGGCCAATAAACAGTTTGATGGGAAAACAATATCACCTTGTGATGCAGTCTTGTTGCTAATTTATTTTACAATGTAGAAAAATATTTCAAAAGACTTTTACATTAAAATTTAGCAGACATTTTGTTGTTTATGTGAATACCTTAACCGAAACAATGGGAAGAAAATCATGATGAAATAAATAAGGACGCACCATAACTTTGATAGCTCTTCTGTCCAGAGCAAAATATGTTAGAACAAGTTATATTATGAGAACTATGCTCAAAATACTGATATCACCATGGGTCTTACTGCAATACTTTTAATAAAGAAGATCTTAGACTAAGCAACATAAATGTATGATTGGGACAGTAGTTTGAGTAGTTTATTGCCATGTCCAAGGATTTTCTTATAATATATTCTCTTAGTGCATGTTTAATAAATAATATTTAAATCATATTTTTAAAAATTCTATGAATTTTCCAGTGACAAGTACCATATTTCCATTACAATAAATGCAGCAGTATCAAAAATAAATTTTTATTTAAAATACATTTTAGTCAATAACAATAAGAGAACATTCATGGAAGAGCAAAATGTGGCCTATAATTTCTAAAGGACAGAATTGCAAAAAAAGAGAATCATGTTATCAAAAAATGAATCAAATATAATGTTGTCAAAAAAAGAAAAAATGGGTGTGTGCTTGACACACTTTTGTATATTCAATATTGAAATAAGTTATAAAAAAATTGGAATGTGCAAATACACAAATATTATTGTGATCTTAATGTATAGATCAATGGAAAAGATTTTAGTTAGACTGGTATTTAATTTGAAAAAAGCTATTTCAAATGAAATTTTAAAATTCATAATTATTTAATAGATACTTAATTGTCTTCCAAAATAATGGTGCAGCAAATTTAAAGAACATGAAACATTAGATTGATAACTTCTTGATTACCAAAGTGTGAATTAATTGTTAAAAATAAAAAATAAATTTTAAAAATGAAAAGTAGCCACAATCGATTATTTGAAAGAGGAATTATTTTTCATGCAAAATTAATTGACAGCATGGAGCTCAGAATAAAAATAATACTAATGTAAGTGCACATTTGTTTAGTGATCTGTAACTTTCAAATTTTATATCTACTATTGTACCCCCCTTACATGAAATATTTATATAAACAAATGTGTTTTTAGATTAGCAACAAAATTATTTTCTTGTGGGCAGTACATATAATTTGTAGGCAGGAAATATAAATTGATAAAGAAAAAAGTCAATTTTAGTAAAGTTACAAGTATATAAATATTGCAACTGTTGGATATTCCTGTTAATCTGCATTTTTTCAAATTATAGCCTGTTCTCTTATTTTTTTAAAAAGACTGGAAAATGGCCCAACAGCGGTTTTTCTAGCATTGACTTGTTTAAAGTTCTAAGATGGGAAATCATAGCTTTCCCATAATCTACCAGATGCATTACAAATTCTTGTACAGTAAAAATTCTTGTTTGCTAGTTCCATAATTCTATCATCTGTGTTATACAGATCTGTGGGTCTGTTTTAATTTGCTGTTTGTGTTATTTTTTGGTTACAGATCACATCCTCCTGCTTTTTGCCTTTACAATAGGGTTTATTAGATACTGGACACAAATTATACGTATTGTACAATCTCTGTAGATGTAATGCTAGGAGACACAATACTTATTTAACCATAATGTTCAGGGTGTGCCTAGCTCTGTAAGTTAAGAAATTAATTGAAAAAGAAGGAAAAAGAAATATTCTGGAGTAATGAAAGTATTTTATGACTTAATTTTGTTGGTGGTTATCTGGGCGTATATATTTGTCAAAATTTTTAAAGATGCAGACATTCAAGCCACAGGTGTTTTACTATATGTGAAATATATATAAACGGAGTTTAGAAAAAATACACACACACATACACACACAGTTGCATACTTTTGACCTTGAGTCATCTTGTTTTATAAGGCAGAGTAGCATGTCAGAAGAGCCCAGGCCTTGAAGTCATATGTAACAGGGTTCAAATCAATCCTTGCATTTGTAAAAGTTAATCACCATCTTCAAGTCTCTGTTACCTCATCTAAAATGTTGACAATGATGGCTACATCTCAGACTGATTGTGAATAATAATTTTATGTAGAGCATATATCACATAAGATATACTCTGAAGTATCATCCCCCTTCTCTCTTTTTGATATACATTCTGATTCTCAGGTGTGATTTAAGTGATAGCAACCATCTACTGATAAGAATGTGAATTACCAATCAAAATTATGCATTTCTCCATAAATGTAGCATTATATTTCAGTTATGTTTTAATTAGTAAACTTAATATTTATATATGTCAAATTAGAGATAAAAGAAAAAAAAACTTCTCAATCTTAGTATGTGTTTGATATTGACCTTACCTGTAGGGTTAACTGTGGCTCTAATTTTGGGGGTTCAGGATGTTAGTTTACAACTGAGATTTTATTGGCTAATGCTAAACTGCCTTCTGGTTATGCATTCATAGTCATAAAATAGTTCTTAGTTTATGTCTTCAATATTATATCTCAGAGTGGTTTCCAAAGACTTCTACTGTTCAAAACAAAATCGATGCAGAAAATATAGGCAAACAGGCAAAAACACATGTGAGAGTGTGTGCTGGAAGCTCACAATGAAGTATTCATTGAAATCTGCAATTGCTGCAGTCTTTAACATTTGAACAAAGTTTAAGAAGTTATTTAACTATTCCATATAAATTGGATATATTTAGATTTTCATTTTCTTAGGCTATCCCATTTTCCAATAAAAATCATCACTGTGACCCATCTTGCATCATTAACTGACATCTAAAATTCATTTGCTGGTGCTATAATAAATAGCCTAGGGAAAGGCTATATGGGAATGCATAGCACATTAAGTAAGCATCTGAACACAGAGAACTAATAATTTTATTTTATACTTTCCTAGACAGCAAATTGTTTAAAAGAAATAAACAAGTTTAAAGGGAGTTAATGAAAACTGTATCTACAAAAGAAATATACTATAAAATACATATCAACAATTTTATTATGCAACATCTTTTTAACTCTACCTATGATTCCCAAAATTATTTCTCAGCAGACTCTCTCCAAAAGTGTAAACAAAATAAGTAAAAATCCCAAGTAAAATCAGCACATTTATTTTCTTATTAATCTCTCATAAATATGCAAGGCGTATGGCTAGTAAAGATTCATTTTTTCATTCATAATTTTATTAAGACTAGCAAATAGCCACTGGGCTAACTTAACACTAAATACTAACTTAATACTAAAACAAAGCCAAATGAAATAAACTATTAAAGTTAAATAATTAAACCTGGTGTTTAAATAAGCATTTGTGAAAACATACATCTCCAAGTTTATACATATAAAAGTGTTTAAAATGTTTTATTATCATGTATAGAATATAAGAACATAAGTATAGGACATAAACAAGAGACAATGCTTAATCATTTTCTATAATATGTAACCATTTAAATATGAAAATCTAGAAATCTTATGCATTATCACCATTCTTGTGTATCTCTCTGTGTGTGTGTTCCTTTATCACAGTTTTCAAGTACTTGTCATTTTCCATGACAATTTGTCTGACATCTTGTAAAAATATGCTGAGAAAACACTGAAAAGAGTTTCAAAATGGATTGTTTACTTTTACTTATTATAATAAAATAAGTTTATTTAACTTAATTATGAATGGATTTGATATTCACTATTTTGACAATGTGAATAAAATAACACAAATGAGAAAGAAACCATATGCTTAAAATGCTTATTGGTTCATGTGGTAGGAACTTTGAATGCAAAATATGAAACAAGATCCAAAGGGGAAATAAGCATACATTTAAGAAAGTACTATATCAGTGGCTTACCCATACTAATATCTTTGAGAATAAATACATGTTCAACAACTTACTAAAATTGTTGTTAATTTTAGAAAATTTGAACAATTTCACATGTACTTACAAAACCAGCTAATATTTCTTTATTTATGTATTTAATACTTACACATTTATTACTTATAACAGGAAACAGGTTTTCAAAATGAAGGGAGCAAGGTGATTAAACATGTCAGAAGTGCACAGGGCAGGCCATACAGGAGAGAATATCAGGAGCAGTACAGAACCACACAAGTGCAAGCGGACACCTCTGCCACAGTGGAGAGTCACTCTCTGTCTCTACGGAGAGCCTAAGCCCCTTTTAAAGACTTCCAACTGATCTAGTCAGGTCAGCCAAAGATAATCTCTCCCAATTGACTAATTCAAATACTCCCAGGATAATCCCCTAACTTAAAGTAAACTAATTAGAGAATTTAATTATGTCAAAATTCCTTTCCATTAGTAGTACAATGTAACCTAATCATGGAAGTAAAAATCTATCATGTCCTACCTATATACAGTTGAGGGACGTATAAAGGGCATGTTTACAGGTCGTAGGAAGCTGGGGTGTCATTTTAGAATTTTGTTACAGAAGAATGCAAAGATGGTTAAGCTGTAGGAAACCAATCAATGTAATTAACTCTATTATTGATCCAAAATAGAAAAAAATATTCAGATGTTTCATTATTTTTAAGCATTTGATATATTTTGTAATAAAAAGAAACTTTCCTAATTTGATAGATAATGCCGATTGTTACCTGGAATATAAAAAGTGCTTGTAGTAGTGTACTATAGAGAAACCATTCTAGACAGTGCCTGGAAGATCTTAGTCAATGTAAGTAGAAGGAAAATTTCTAAGTCGGAAATCTCTTGTGTGTGTTTCAGGTAAATTCTCAAACAAATCCCTAATACAATATAACAATGATGTTCATTCTTATTGCTTATTTGTTTGTTTTTGTTTGGTTTGGGTTTTTGGAGGTAGCAGGGAGTGAGGCTGTGTATTTATTCATCACAGGGGAAGCAGGTAAGTAAAATTATATATGAATGTAACAGAAGTAATAGCACAATGCTAAGTCTTACCTTAAAAATTATCAGTGATAAAACTAAGAAAATAACATAGCAGAGTATAACTTATATAATTAAAAATTCATTTATTTAAAGAATATTGCATATTTTATGAGAATTCATACAGATCAGAATAAACAATACATATTAACTATATCTGACAAGAAGAAAGAAATTATGAATACTATATAAAAAACTAAGAAAATCTGAAGATGGTATGAGCATTTGTAAAAATAATGCATACGTATTTGTTCATTAATTATTACAAGTGTACCATACTCATATAAAATTTTAATAATAGGGAAAACTGCATGTGGAGTATATAAAAACTCTTTGTACTCTTTTTGCAACTTTTCTATGTATCTATTTTTCCTTTAATTATTAAAAAGTAAAAAAAAACCCACAACTTTATTTATGTCTATTTCTGAAACTAACACAGGCAATCTTAATAGAAGATATACTTCATCATAATAACATAACAGTGACATTAATATTGAACTACTTTATTTGGTGCTATATGGGATCTTAATTATTTTGAGTCAACATCTACTTATTTTGATACCTTTATATTTATTTCCTTAAGCTATATATATATATATATATATATATATACGCATTTTAATCCCATTTTAGAAAACAGGAAAATGAGATCCAACTGATTAAATGATTCACAAAAGATAAATAAAGCTTCCTAAGTGAAATGCTGTAACTAGGTGACAGGTGAGCCAAGTTGTTGATTAACTTTGGGCAGTGGGACATCTGGGCTGAATCTGGAGTGTCAATAATCAGCAGACCACCCCAAAGTGTGACCTACCATTATTTTTATTTATTATGTGTTCCATACTAAGTGTTCCATAATAAGAAAAAGAATTATAAGAATTTCACTTTATCAGCCTACCTTCATGTTCACATAAAACATTAAGAACAAACAAAAAACAAGCAAAACTTCCTTGAGTCCAATGTTTATATAAAGGACACCTATAATATGACTGTTGTATACTGCTTGAAAAAATAACTGTTGACATAAATAGAAGCACTTTTTTAAATGGCTTATGATTGCTATACTTGGTACCTGCATGGTATCCAAATTGTCTGTCTATGCTTCAGTAATTCTCTGTTTTTGAAGCAAGTAATGAATTTTAATTTACAAGTTGAATGCTGGTTACCAAGGCTCCCTTGCAGCTATGGTAATGAATTGAGGCTTGGATAATCAGATGCAGCTGATGGAGAAACAAAAACCAGTGGTGCAGAGACATAAAAACCACATACATTTTCTAGAATTCGTATGTATATTTGCATTGTCTAGTGCCCTGTGTCAGGGGTCTGTGGGGCAAAATGCAGCTTGTCACCAGAGATGAAGGTGGTCCTAGTTATATTAACAAATGTTGTTGCAAGATACAAAGTAAGGATTTTCACTATTAGTCTCATTTTTTCACTGGACTTTGGGTTGTTAAAGGAATGGAGGTAACAAACATGATTGGACATAAGAGAAGATATAATACAACAGAAGTTTCTCTATTAGAATGGGGAAGTTATGTAGTTAGTGGGTTATCTGCCCCTGCGTTTCTGATTGCATAATGGTTTCTGCCTTCTTCATGTGACTTTTGAAGCCTAATAAGGGTCACAGCAAGTAGAAGTCTCACATGCAATCTTTACTGTATCATTAGTATTCTTCTATTATGAGAAATCTTTTTTCTTTTCCATGTATCTGAATGAATTTTCTAATGATGAAAGCATGTTTTAATAATAAAATCTTTCAAGCCAGTGATGATTCAAATGCTTAATATTTCATCTTGGCAGCTTGCTAGAATGTTTTAAAAAATGAAAAGTACATTTCAGATCACTATAGAAGAGGTTTTAGGTTGATGGCATGATATTTTAACTTCAAATGGAGGAAATGCCCAAGAGTAAGCAATTTTCAAAATGTATAGTTCAACAAAGATTGGAACATATGAAAGAATTGTTACACTGAACTATGATGAATAGTTTCTAGCTATTCTGATTAATGGACTGTTCAGAAAGATGTGCATCTGGGAGCATTGAGTTTAAAATTAAATTTGAGGAATTCCTAAGTTCTAACTTCATATCTTCAAACAGTGAGACTGTAATTTATGCAAGCTTTGGTAGACTTTTTTAAGCAGCATTTAAGATGGGCAGTGTCAATTTCACAGGAGAATAACAGCGAATTTACTGTGGGCTCATTACTTCATAGAGGCAACTGAAAAAGGAAAAAAAAGTCATCTGCTTTTTTGGCATTCCATAAATACGGTATTTTTTAAATTTACTTATTTTTGTCCACTTACAAGTGCTTCTTATGTATAAGCACTATTTTCAAATCACAGTGTATGCTTGCCAAAATAGCTAAAAATTTGGCATCATTCATTAATTTTCTACAATTCACGAACTGGGTTTGATATTATTTGAATTTAACATTTTCCAAAAAATATGTTCATATGATCTTAGTTCTATTTATTTTTTACATGTGTCAATATTTGCAAACAACAATAAAAAGTCAAGACATATTTGCTTAAAATTAATGTCATGGAACTCTTAAAATGTAGTGTAGAAAATAAAAAATAACATAAGTATATGTAATATTTTGCTTAAGAAACTACAAATAGATTAAAATAATGTGTAACCAATTGACTTATGAAGCAAAGGAAGGAATTAATGGAATAGATAGCAACAACAGTAACAAACATCTATAATGACACTTTGTGAGTTAAAGATTCATTTTTATGAAGAAATAAGATAGTTACATTCTTAATTAAATTCTAATTGAGACAAAATTATTTATTATTTAATGTAAGAAGGACACCTTTGCAAATGAATGAAATTTAAAATAAAAAAGTAAATATTATCTACTCTATTATGTATTAAAAGTTGAGTTATTGAATAAGTATTCTATATTCTGAGTAGAGCTATAATCAAATAACAAAAATATGATGAGAAAAACACAAATAATGACATATACATTCATAGATACATTAAAATGCTCATATTGTTTAATACAGATTTATGGAAAAATTATTACATTTACTAACCACCCAAGGCAGTGTTAACATTAAACTTGGTGACCAGTCATCTAAAGTAACTCCCCAAAAGAGCATGTTGAAACATATAGCTGAAAGATATGTATGTTATCTATGCCTACACAAAGCAAAGCAGAGGGAAGTTTAAGAGTCCCTGATAGACCAGAAAACAGGAAACCCCAAAATGTTGAATCAGTACTAGTTTGGTCCATTCCAATAACATCAGGAAGTAGAGTTTGCAATGGGGACAAATGAAGCTGAAGCAGTCTAGCTCCTGTAATCTCTTGAATTGTGCTGCTGAAACTCTGTTTCAGCACAAGAATCTAGAGTAAAGAGAAAGTGGTGGGCAGAAAAATAATTGAGCATGACAGGGAGCATGGAAATGAAGGGAAGAGAAAGACAAGAAAAAAAGTGTAGGAGGATAATAAAGCCAGGGAATCTGAAAAGCCAAGTTACTAAATATATTTCAGAACAATATTTTTTTAAATGACAGAAGAGGGTACTCTGTAAAACTAGAAAGGCTATTTTGAAAATTCTTCATTCTGAACACTCAGGAGTGTTATTTTTACATGAAAAAATGAACAACAACAGTATTGTGGTCAAAGCCCATAAAATGTGTTTATAACAAAAATAGAGGGACAGAATTGCTTTCCTACAGAATATGAAAGCATGCTGGAAAAATATCTCACAGAACAGATTTAAAAATGTTAACTTCATTGTAAATGAGTAAATATGTTAATAAAATGATAAAAGGTTTGAAAGAACGGAAGAAATAGAATTAGAAAAAAATTAAGAATAAGATAATAGACTTCATCATAGAATTATATCAAATACATATACTTAGAAAAAGTCATCAACAAAGTTTAATTTATTATTTATGCCTGATATACATTTTATAATTATATATGTCTCATATATGATATCTTCATACCTGGTCTTTATGCTGGCTCATTGATCACTGAGGTGACTATTGCTGCCAACGACTGTTGAAATTTTATGGACTAGATTGATAATTATTTTTCCTCATTATAAGCAATTGTGATTTTGACTGTCTTCTTTACATTGCTCCTCAGTGTCATTAGATAGAAATGAAGAACAGAATGTGGGGATATTAGTTGCCATACAATCCAACTGATAAATCAGCAGCATGCCATTTTACCAGAGATTTCTAGCTACCCTTCTCATCAACTATATTGAAGTCGTCATGAGCCAGGTCTATGTAATTCTGTAAAGAGTATTGGTTTGTTGCAACAAATCGCATGCATCCATCTTTAGAGACCAAATATAAAGGATATTTTCACTGAAATATTGTTTAAAACTTAATATTTAAACCAAATTTTGTGTTTTATTTTTATAGTGTGATCATATAACAGTAGTTTTTATAAGTACAAGTCCAAAACATACATAGGTTTTTACAGATCTTTGTAATAATTTCTGTGCCACAGTGTAACAAAAATATAGGTATACATCCTTTGATTGTGCTTTGCTTTATTGTACTTTGCAAATATTGTACTTTTACAAATTGAATGTTTGTAGCAACCTTGAGTTGAGCAAGTCTATGAGTGTCATTTTTTTAACTGCATGCACATACTTCATGTCTCTGTCACGTTTTGGTAATTCGCATAATATTTTAAACTTTTCACTATTATTATATCTGTTATAGTAAACTATGATAAGTGATCTTGATGTTACTATTGTAATTGTTTTCTCTTTGTTTGCTTGTTTGAGATGGGATCTTGCTCTGTCACTCAGAGTTGGAGTGCAGTGGCACAATCATAGCTCATTGCAACATTGAACTCCTGGACCTCAATGATCCTTCTGTATCAGCCTCCCAAGTAGCCATGAATACAAGTATGCACCACCACACCCAGCTAATTAATTTTTTTTTTTTTTGGTAGAAACTGGGTCTTGTTAGGTCGCCAAAGCTGGTCTCCTACTCCTGGTCTCAAGTGATCCTCCCACCTCTACCTCCCAATGCACTGGAGTTACAGGCATGAGCCACTGTACTCAGCCTATAATTGTTTTAGGACTGTACAAATAATGTTCATATAATATGGTGAGCATAATCAATACATGTTGTGTGTGTTCTGACTGCTCCTCTGACTAGCCATTCCCTCTTCTGTCTCCCTCTCCTTGGATATCTCCATTTTCTGATATATAACCATATTAAAATTAGGCCAATTAATAACCTTACAAATGGCCTCTAAGTGTTCAAGTGCAAGAAAGAGTTGCATGTCTCTACTTTAAATTAAAAGCTAGAAATGATTAAGCTTAGTGAGGAAGGCACATTAAAAGCCAAGATAGTCTAAAAGCAAGACCTCTTGCACCAGACAGTTAGCAAAGTTGTGAATACAAAGAAAGAGTTCTTGAAGAAAATAAAAAGTACTACTCCAGTGAGCACACAAGAATCATTAAAAAGTGAAATAGCCATATTGCTGTTAGAAAGTTCTAGTGATCTGGATAGATCACACAAGCCACAACACTCCCCTAAGCCAAAGCTTTACCCAGAGTAAGGTCCTAATTTTCTTCAAGTCTACAAAAGCTGAAAGAGATGAGGAAGCTGCAGAAGAAAAGTTTGACGCTAGCAGATATGGGTTAATGAGGTTTAATAAAAGAAGACTTCTCTATAATATAAAAGTTCAAGGTAAAGCAGTAAGCGATGATATAGAAGCTGCAGCAAGTTATCCAGAACATCTAGTTAAGATAATTAATGAAGGTGGCTACACTAAACAGATTTTTCAATGTATATCAAATAGCCTTCTATTGGAAGAAGATGCCATTTAGGAATTTTATAGCTAGAGAGGAGAAGTCAACAGCTTCAAAGGACAGGCTGACTCTCTTCTTTAGAGCTAAAACAGCTGGTGGGTTTAAGTTAAAGCCAATTATCATTTACCACTCTGAAAATCCTAGGCCCCTTAAAAATTATTCTAAACCTACTCTGCCTGTGCTTTAAAAATGAAACAACAAAGCCTGGATGACAGCACCTCTGTTTACCATATGGTTTATTAAATATTTTCAGAACACTGTTGAGATCTATTGCTCGGAAAAAAAAAATTCTGTAAAAATATTATTGCTCATTGACAATGCACCTGGTCACTCAAGAGCTCTAATGGAGATGTACAAGAATAATAATGTTGTTTTCATGCCTACTGACACAATAACCATTCTGTAGCCCATGAATCAGGGAGCAATTTTGACTTTCAAGTGTTATAATTTAAGAAACACATTTGGTAAGGCTATAGCTGCTAGAAGTAGTGATTCTTCTGATGGATCTAGGGAAAATAAATTGAAAATATTCTGGAAATAATTCACCATTCTAAATGTCATTAAGACCATCTGTGATTCATAGGAGGAGGTCAAAATATCAACATTGACAGGAGTTTAGGAGAAGTTGATTCCACCTCTCATGGATGGATTTCAGAAGTTCAAGATTTCAGTGGAGGAAGTAACTACAGATGTGACAGCTGTAGCAAGAGAACTGTAATTGGAAGTGGAGCCTGAAGATATGACTGAATTGCTGCAATCTCATGTTAAAATTTGAAAAGACAAATTGTTTCTTATGATGAGCAAAGATGCTGATATTTTGAGCAAAGAAGGTGATTTCTCATTGTGAAGATGTTGTAAACATTGTAGGAATGACAACACAGGACTCATAAATTTAGTTGATAAAGCAGAAGCAGAGTTTGAGAGAATTGACTCTAGCTTTTAAATAAGTTCTAATTAAGTTCTGTGAGTAAAATGCTATCAAAATTCACTGGATGCTACAGAGAAATGTTTCATCAAAGGATAAATCCATGTAGCAAACACCATTGTTGTCTTAAGAAATGACCACAATCAGCCGAATCTTCAATAATCACCACCCTGATCAGTCAGTAGGCATAACATTGAGACAAGACTCTCCACCAGCAAAAGGGTTATGCCTCACTGAAGGTCCAGATGATTGTCAGACTTTTCTTGTGTTTAACAATACATATTTTTTTATTTTTTTTATTTTTTTGCTGCATGGCTTTATTTTATTTTATTTATTATTATTATTATACTTTAAGTTTTAGGGTACATGTGCACAACATGCAGGCTTGTTACATATGTATACATGTGCCATGTTGGTGTGCTGCACCCATCAACTCGTCATTTAGCATTAGGTATATCTCCCAATGCTATCCCTCCCCCCTCCCCCCACCCCACAACAGGCCCTGGAGCATGATGTTCCCCTTCCTCTGTCCATGTGTTCTCATTGTTCAATTCCCACCTATGAGTCAGAACATGTGGTGTTTGGTTTCTTGTCCTTGTGATAGTTTGCTGAGAATGATGGTTTCCAGCTTCATCCATGTCCCTACAAAGGACATGAACTCATCATTTTTTATGGCTGCATAGTATTCCATGATGTATACGTGCCACATTTTCTTAATCCAGTCTATCGTTGTTGGACATTTGGGTTGGTTCCAAGTCTTTGCTATTGTGAATAGTGCCGCAATAAACATATGTGTGCATGTGTCTTTATAGCAGCATGATTTACAATCCTTTGGGTATATACCCAGTAATGGGATGGCTGGGTCAAATGGTATTTCTAGTTCTAGATCCCTGAGGAATCGCCACACTGACTTCCACAATGGTTGAACTAGTTTACAGTCCCACCAACAGTGTAAAAGTGTTCCTATTTCTCCACATCCTCTCCAGCACTTGTTGTTTCCTGACTTTTTAATGATGGCCATTCTAACTGGTGAGAGATGGTATCTCATTGTGGTTTTGATTTGCATTTCTCTGATGGCCAGTGATGATGAGCATTTTTTCATGTGTTTTTTGGCTGCATGAATGTCTTCTTTTGAGAAGTGTCTGTTCATATTGTTTGCCCACTTTTTGATGGAGTTCTTTGTTTTTTTCTTGTAAATTTGTTTGAGTTCATTGCAGATTCTAGATATCAGCCCTTCGTCAGATGAGTAGGTTGCAAAAATTTTCTCCCATTCTGTTGATTGCCTGTTCACTCTGATGGTGGTTTCTTTTGCTGTTCAGAAGCTCTTTAGTTTAATTAGATCCCATTTGTCAATTTTGGCTTTTGTTGCCATTGTTTTTGGTGTTTTAGACATGAAGTCTTTGCCCATGCCTATGTCCTGAATGGTATTGCCTAGGTTTTCTTCTAGGGTTTTTATGGTTTTAGGTCTAACCTTTAAGTCTTTAATCCACCTTGAATTAATTTTTGTATAAGGTGTAAGGAAGGGATCCAGTTTCAGCTTTCTACATATGGCTAGCCAGTTTTCCCAGCACCATTTATTAAATAGGGAATCAAATTGTCCCTGTTTGCAGATGACATGATTGTATATCTAGAAAACCCTATCGCCTCAGCCCAAAATCTCCTTAAGCTGATAAGCAACTTCAGCAAAGTCTCAGGATACAAAATCAATGTACAAAAATCACAAGCATTCTTACACACCAATAACAGACAAACAGAGAGCCAAATCACGAATGAACTCCCATTCACAATTGCTTCAAAGAGAATAAAATACCTAGGAATCCAACTTACAAGGGATGTGAAGGACCTCTTCAAGGAGAACTACAAACCACTGCTCAATGAAATAAAAGAGGATACAAACAAACGGAAGAACATTCCATGCTCATGGGTAGGAAGAATCAATTTCGTGAAAATGGCCATACTGCCCAAGGTAATTTATAGAGTCAATGCCATCCCCATCAAGCTACCAATGACTTTCTTCACAGAATTGGAAAAAACTACTTTAAAGTTCATATGGAACCAAAAAAGAGCCCGCATTGCCAAGACAATCCTAACCCAAAAGAACAAAGCTGGAGGCATCACCCTACATGACTTCAAACTATACTACAAAGCTACAGTAACCAAAACAGCATGGTACTGGTACCAAAACAGAGATATAGACCAATGGAACAGAACAGAGCCCTCAGAAATACAAAGTATTTTTAATTAAGATATGTACATGGCTTTTTACATATAATGCTTTTGGATACTCAATGGGACTGCATGACTTTTCTATGCAGTGGGAAACCAGCAAATTTGTGTGACTGACTTCATTGCAATACTGATTTTACCATGGAGGACTGGAACTGAAAACACAGTATCTTCAAGGTATGCCTGTACAGAAGAAAGATGAAGTACTCTCATAGCAGCCACTTAAATTGACACAATAATGTCCACTGGCTTCAAACTTCTATCTAACTGATTATGGTTTAAGAAGTGATATTGATATTGAAATATTAATAATAACATTGAAATATTAGTAAGTCAGAATCATTGCATATTTATTGTAATTTGGGTAATTATTTAGGTATGATTCCAAATAAATATATTTATAGAAATTATATTGCCTTCCCTGAGTACAACTCACCAACTTTGTACTTATATTAGATTTCCTCAGTTATAGTTATCTGCTTAAGAATATCAGTAGTAGACTTTTTGTTAAGCTTTTTTGTGCAGTTTAGGAAGTTGTGACTTCTGTCTGTTTCATGTTCCAACTTCACTTTTTTCTAATAAATTATTCATCAATAA
Source organism: Nomascus leucogenys (assembly GCF_006542625.1). Taxonomy (NCBI): domain Eukaryota; kingdom Metazoa; phylum Chordata; class Mammalia; order Primates; family Hylobatidae; genus Nomascus; species Nomascus leucogenys. The sequence goes on along the minus strand of NC_044385.1, from coordinate 81,518,833 downwards.
GTATTTGCTAAAAAAAGAAAGAAAAAAGAAATTACTGTATGAAAATGTGGTGAGTTTTAATGTTTTGAACGCATATGGGCTGATGACATTTTTTTCCCTAACACAAGGGGAAAAGCAGCACACATAATCAGTGGGTTTACTTTGTTTTAAATCTGTTGCCCATGTGTAATTTTTGGAGGGAACATAATATATTTATTATAAAATCGTCAAGTTACTCTGTTCATACTGCACAAACTTTATGTGCTGCTGCTAACATTATTACAAATCTCTTTCATACAAGCTAAGCCAACATAAATTATGAAGGAAATTATATATGTTTATTTTAAGTCTATTTTACAGTCTTCAAAGTGCAATGAGGTTAAAGTGAAATATTTTCGTTGTTAATCTTAGAGTTTTTCTGTTTTATTTAGACTACAGAAACCTTGGAATACAAATTTTTTTTATTGAAATATATAAAAATTTAGAAAGCATTATGCATAATTCGACTATAGTTCTGATGAAAGCTAAGTAAAAGGAAATGTACATCATCTTTGGTCAAATCTCAAAGCATTAATTGTTGCTTTAGAAGTATGTAAAGATGGGACACAAAGATGGCAACAATAGACACTGGGGACCAGACACTGGAGACCACTAGAGGGCAGAAGGAGGGAGGGGGGCAAGGGTTGAATAACTACTGAGTACTATATTCACTACCTGGGTGACAGTATCATTTGTATCCTAAACCTCAGCATCACACAAAGTACTCATGTAACAAACCTACACATGTACCCCAAAATCTAAAATAGAAATATATATATATATATATATACATATATATATATATATATATGTATATATATATAACACAAATAGCTGTATAACTGGCAATCTGGTTTTTGTTTTTTTTAACTCTAGGTTTATTACAACACTTGAAGAGAGGCAAGAAACAAGAAATCATACTGATTTTTTCATATGTGTTAAGATTTTAGTTACCATTATTAGAAATACCTTAGATAACACACTATGAAAGAGGAGATTTGGTACATCTTGCATGATTCAAATACTGAAGCTTTTGGAAATGAGGATTTATAGAGAAACTGTGTGAAGTTACCCTTTAGGTTGGGATATTCAAAATGAAAGGGACCATGTGGGTTAAATCCTGATAACTACTGAGGTAGATACTTTGATTCTCTCTCTCGTTCTTTTCTACATAGGAAAGTTTAGAGAGCTAAAATCATTCTTTTATTTTTCCAGAATCTCTTATACCTGACAGAAGTCATGCCAATTAGAGATACTTGTGCAAGGCTTGGATAACAAAAGTGAAACAGAAACACCTCCTTGTTCATGGCAGCTGATACACAAATCCCCAAAATGAAAGCGTTTGCAGCAGCTAGACGATCTGTTCCTCGGGGGAGTCACGTGTGTGCTGGGTGTGAGGCAGTCTGGACAATGGCTGCAATGGAGCAATAACAAGAGAGGCCACTGACATCCGGATGGCAAGCCCAGAGATCAGATTTGAAACATATATTCAGTATTTGCTCCTTTATTTCTGATCTTGTCCTTCAAAATACCTTAAAGTTTATTGTATTTAATTCCCTATGGCTTAAAATAGAGAGGATGGTTTTTGTTTGTATTAAACCTTTACTGGCAAAACCACCATTCTTATCATTGCATTTATAAAGTGCTAGACTGTACTTTCTTTAAGTAGTATTTCTTTTTACAATTATATATAAACACTATCATGTAGCACATGAACAGCGTTAAATAAAATGCAAATTATTGTTTGACAGAATTGAGGAGTTATTTGACATTATGTAAAAAAAAAAGATTAATCAAAGTGGAATTTGTGAATTTTTTTTTATGTGAGTTTCAACTAGGTTGTGTCTGAATCATTTAAGATCAGCTTCACACTAATCTGGCTTAGGAAATGGTAACCATAACAAAAATAACAAAACTGGTGCAAATCTTTACATTTGAAAAGCAATTTGCTTTACATTATTAAACTTAAATGTCAAAGTTAGAGAGAGAAAATACTATTTGTGGTCACCATTAAATACTTTAAGCAGCTGGTTCTGAAATTTTAAGATGTATGCTTAGTAATGTGTGGCATCACTAATGGATCTTCTTGGAAATGTTCAGGGATTTTAAGTTAATTATAAACAATAATGCTTTTACTCTCTGCATTAGTCCATTCGCATGCTGCTAATAAAGACATACCTAGACTGGGTAATTTATAAACGAAAGAGGTTTAATGGACTCACAGTTCCACATGTCTGGGGAGGCCTCACAATCATGGCAGAAGATGAAGGAAGAGCAAAAAGACATCCTACATAGCAGCAGGGAAGAGAGCATGTGCAGGGAAACTTCCCTTTATAAAACCATCGGATCTCATGGGACTTATTCACTATCAAGACAACAGCATGGGAAACTACTGACCCCATGATTCAATTACATCCCACTGTACCTCCCGTGGCATTTGGAAATTGTGGGAGCTACAATTCAAGATAAGATTTGAGTGGGGACACAGCCAAACCATATCACTCTTTTAATGACTACTGGTAAATCACACCTGCAAAGCACTTTTTTGTTGCTATTATGTGATATTTAACAATTCTAGTTTTATAAATTTATCCCTTGGGAATGGTCCACATAGAAAAAACAGATTAAGTTGATTTTCAAATAGAACTGACCAAAAACAAAATGCAATTGTTTAACAAAACAATAAAATAAAATGTATTACTGAGTCAATGAAATATATAAACTTTCATTTTGTAAAAATAAAAGTAAGCACTTTTGTTTTAGCTAATTGTCTATTTTTTGTTTTTATTTATCCTCAATTGTCCAGCATTTTTCCTCAAAACTAAACTCATTTTGTGTGTGCTGACATACATTATATAGCCTAAATTTCCTTGGTATAAGAGTACATTCACTCGTTTTCCAATATTCTGAAATATATTTGCTGTTCTAAGGAAATGTTAATTGGGCATTGAACAATAGTAAGTTTGCGGAACTTTCTAAGACAAATAAGTTTGCGTTAAAAAGCTTGTGGGAGAAAAACTTAAAAGGTCCTATGAATAAACTGGACACCAAGAAGCAAAGAGATTATCAAATAATCTATCACATTTAATCAATGCAGTGTTAGTCCCATAATTTGAATAGGAAATGACATATTATGTGTATAATAATAATTATAATGTAATGAATTTCGCTCTGCAATTCTCTCCCTCTGAGATGAGTCAGTGGACTTTTTTTTACATAATGAAATCTTTATATCTTTTCAGTATCGGAGTACAAAGTAAATAAATAATAAAAAGTGAATAGCCATGTGGCACACAAGTGAGCAACAATAGAAAAGCATATGTATCAAACTTTTAGTAACATGGGTTTAGAAAGACAATCTTTTAAAAAATTTAGCTCAAATGAAATAGAAAGAAATGTAAAGTAGTTACTTTAAATATCGTATGTAATTACAGTTGACCCTTGAACAACATGAGTTTGTTCTCTTAGGTCCACTTATATGTGTATTTTTTTTTTTTACCAATAAATGGTACACTGAGTGTGCCTGCCTCTCCTGCCTCCCCTTCCACCTCTTCCAACTCTGCCACCCCTGAGACAGCCAGACCAACCCCTCTGCTTACTCCTAAGCCTGTTCAACATGAAAACAAGAATGAAGACTTTCAGGATGATTCACTTCCACTTAATGAAATACTAATTATACTTTATCTTCCTTATAATTTTCTTAACAACATTTTCTTTTCTCTAGCTTATTTTATTGAAAGAATACAGTATATAATACATATAACATGTAAAATATGTGTTAATAAATTGTTTATGTTATTGATAAGGCTTCCAGTCAATAGTAGGCTATTAGTAGTTAAGTTTTGGGGAAGTCAAAAGTAATACCTGAATTTTCTACTGGATAGGGGATCAGAACCCCTATTCCTATGTTGTTCAACTGTACAGATGATTCTGATTTTAAGCAACGTGATTTTCCAAGAAAAATTCAAATTATGTTACAATATTTGTATTTATTGTTAAAAATGATATGGAATTTGATACAAAAAGGTGATAAAACAAGATATATGTTATCATTTATTTCTACTTTCTGCTGAATTAAGGAAAGTTATTGGTAATTTCATATGCTATTCTTTAAGACTTTAACAAAAATAAAGCTAATTTTTAACTAGATTTTTGAAAGAAAACTTTTAACCAATTTGTTTGGAAAGAATTGTCCCAATCATAATAGAATATGTAAACCATGAAGACATAATTAAAATATAAAGACTATGCATTATCTATATGTCTTCTGATATACTGTCTTCAAATGCTCTTTCTAGGTGTGGTATAAATGAAGTAGAATGAACGCTATGATGCATCATCTTTTAATGTCATTAAAATATTCTCAACTTTGTAATTGTATTTAATTATATTTTAGTGCTATAAGCATGTCAAAAAGTGAACTTAGACACATAACACACAAACACACACATTAAATCATTTTTTCCTACATGTGAAAATGAACTTAGAAAAAGAATTAGAGAGAATTGCAGAGAAATAATAAGAAAACACTGAGGAGCAAGAAAGAGAAAGGAAGTAAAAACAGCATCAGTTTATTTTTAAGCAGTAGTTCTTACCTATACACAAATAAACACATTATTCTTTTTGATAAAATGTGGAGATTTGTGTAAGCAATTCAGGACTTATTAAATAATTATGTGCCCTTAGATATGCTATGAAAGGTAACATTTTTAATGAATAAAGTAGCCGTGTTGTACATGTAAAACTGTTTTGCTCAACCAGGAGATATATATTTATAGCAATATTAAAAACAACTTGAGAATTATATTCCTCAAAAAATTCTCCTGAAATAGTATCAAGCTGTACAGTATATACAAATACAAAATATATATGGCTTTGGGCTAGGGAAGCCTTATTGCTCATGGAACAGATGAATAGACTAAAAATGTTCACCATTCAGCTTAACTAGAATTAGATTGCTATGGTTTGGCTCTATGTCCCCACCCAAATCTCATCTCAAATTATAATCCCCACTTTTTGAGGGAGAGACCTGATGGGAGGCGAATGGGTCAGGGGGATGGTTTCCCTCATGCTGTTCTTGTGATAGTGAGAGAGTTCTCATGAGATCTAATGGTTTTAAAAGTGTTTGCCAGTTCTCCCTTTCCTCTATTTTTCTCCTGCCACCTTGTAAGACATGTCTTGCTTTCCCTTGACCTCCCATCATGATTGTAAATCTCCTGAGGCCTCCCAGGCATGCAAAACCATGAGTCAATTAAACATCTTTTGTTTATAAATTACCCAGTCTCAGGTAGTATCTTTACAGCAGTGTGAGAATGCACTCATACACAGATAATACAAGCCAATGTAATAGAAAATGGCATATCCTAATATCAGAAATGTATATTTATCTTCCATTTTACTTTTTTTAATGAATAAAATATATTTAGTTGGTGTTGTTTTATATTCTTTTTAAAAATACGTATTGCTGATATATTGTTTAAAATTGAAAATTTAAAAATGTATACATTTATATATCATATATAAATATGTGAGAATGTATTATGTATATAATTGCACACTATGTTCATTTTTTCATTTTTCATATGTCATAAAGATTGGTTCGTCTCAGAAGTTGCAGAGCTCTTTTTGTCCCTTTAGTGCTGCATAGTATTCTACGATATAAATCTATATTGGTGATCTGCAAAAGGTCACAGGAGGTCTGCTAGTAAATATTTTAGGCTATGTGGATAAAACAGTCTCTGTCACAGGTGGTCAGCAATGCAGCCAGACAGCATGTAAATAAATGGGTGTGGCCATGTTCCAATAAAATGGTATTTATAAAAACAGGCAGTTCTTAGTTGTCCAACTATGATTTACACAATTAGTTTCAAGGTTTTATTTTTGATAGGTTAGATCTTTCTGAATGATTTACTGTTACAAGTAAATGTGCAGTAAATATCTTTATGAACACATCATATCTATACATATAGTTTTATTCACACATATATTAAAATAATTTTGGAGATGTGTCAATGTTTCTTTTATAGAGAATCATCAGTTTACACTCCAAGCACCAATATATGCAAGGATGTTGTTCTCATTTTTGCCTGTCTGGCACACGAAAAATTGTAACTAATTATATTTTATAAATACGGTTTTCTTTTGATTAGTGTAATTAAACATAATTGTATTTTTTGGTGCAATTTTCATTTGTTATACCTTATATTATACATCTATATCCTTTTCTTATTTTTCTCAACATAATTTAGCGTTATCTTGTATAGCTCCAAAAATATCTTCTTGGACATTTTATCAAATGTAAGTTTAATTTAGATTAGTTTATCAAAATTACATTTTAACACTTTCTAATGGATGGCCATTAGTGGTTGGAAAATTCTCCTAGTGGGTCAAAGTCAAGTGTTTGCACTTTGCCTGGAAGGACAGTGGTCAGACCTGTGTTTACATTGTTGCTAATGGTTTTACCAGTTTCCTAGGAATTAGAAATTACGAGATTGTTGACAAAAGTAACTGGTATAATAAATAAGTAGAATAACTTTCCTGCAATTCAGCTATGGATACAGAGAGAAGGTAACAGCTTGTATGGTGGAAAAGCTATAAAGCAAAAAGTGTTATGTTCTATGAACTAGTGACTGTTATGTGTGCTCTGTCACACTAAGATCAAATGAAAAAATAAATCAATAAATAAAAGTAAGAGTACTTCATTTCATCATTACACTATTATATTCTCATAATGTGTTCCAAAAACTTGGACATTTCTTGTTTGGAGGTCTTAGATCATAAAAGACTGATACTTCTACTTGAGAACAATATCCCCCTTAAACATGAAGTTGTGACTTGCTCTGCTCATTTTCTGCTTTTCATGCCTGTCCTACAATAGTAAAATTAGAGGGCCAATAAACTGACTTCAGTTATTGATCCGTATGATTAAGGGGAAATAGCTCTAATAATACACTTTTTCCTTTTACAAATAAACTCAAGCTGTTCAAATTAACTAAAAACTATTCTACAGAAGTGATTTCATATTTTAATAGATAATGTGTATCACAAATGATAAGTTAGCCAAATTATATCTCAGTTTAAAGACTCGGAATTGCAGTCACCTGCCCAACATAGATCAATGATAAATACAAAATTTATCTGATTCTCAGTTTAATAATTTCCAGTTTATGCTCAGCTTCACCTAAGATTCAATTAATGTCATACATTTTTAGAATTGATGCAAATGCTGAATCATCCTCCAGAATTTTTCAATTTTCTTTCACAAAATCTAACATAATATGTTTGGTTAAAATTGTGTGCAGAATTTTCTGTCACTTTTTTATTGCTTAAGAATATAGGAAGGACTAAATATTAATATCTTATTCAATATAAATATTTTATAAAACATGATTTTTAAAATCATTTCAATAGAAAGCAAATGATACTAAAAATGAATATTTGTTAGGACATTTTAGAGTGTGGCTCTGTATCATATCAGATTTACACGTTTACTTGACTAAAAACAGGTTAAGCACCACTGTTTAGGAAATAAATAATTTTCTTAATATAGTTGAATAAAACAGTTTAGGCATTATAAATAACACAATTTAGGAACATAAATAGTCTCTTTTCCTTTTTTAACATACAGCATTTAGTATTATATGAAATTTGTTTCATCTGGGGCACACAAGGATAAATGTTGGGAAAACAGTACAATTTAAGTAGGGGCACACTTGTTGTGACAAATTGTTTACTATAAACCTTTACATTTGACATGTATTAAATGGTAAGACTGGTGAATAATTATATAGTAAAGACTTTAGCTACACTGTACCTAAAATGATTAAATGCTTTCTGAATTTATTTAGGGGAAGTCTGGCTAGTACTCATCTCAAAATAAAAGAGAATAGAAAAATGTAAAAAAAAGATGAGTAATTTAGGCAGGTGTGTTCTATAATTGTATTTATATCATTGGTGTCAATATATATGTATCCATTTTAAATCCATTTTTTAAAAAACCTGTTGATTCTGAAAATTATTTTAATAAATTTCAAAACTTCTAGAAATAAAGCAATAGCTTGTTAAAAAAAAATCTAGCTGGGAAATTTAGAAAGGCTGAGATGAAAATACTAAGTTACCTCTGTTTGATGCCATTGAGAGGAAAAATGGAATAGAAATGAAGAAAGGTAAGAAAGATATCCACAGCTCTGCTTTCCTTTCTCGAATATATTTTCTGATAATAAATTCAGGTCTGAGAGAATGAGAAGCTGAACAAAAAGCAGAGTCTAAATGACTAAGAAGATTAGGGACACTTTCATTATTCTCAACAGAATGGGGAAACAAAAGTGGAGTTCAGGCCCAAAAGGAGGAAGAAGCCTCAGTAAAAAACCAGGTTTGTAGTTCAACCCTCAAGGGCTACAGCTTAGGAGCAAAGACAAACCAGAAATGAACTAATCCTCACAAAAATTAAAGTGTAGATTTATATCAGTTCAATCTCTGATTGGATTGAGGTGATCTGTCTCTATAATTTATGTCAAGGTCTGAAGTAAATTCTGTTAGGAATAATAAAACATCATCCGGAGTTTCAATTGTTTCTCTACATATTTCAAAAACAATGTCAGGCAGTCAAAAAAAATTACTATGCATAGTAGCAGACAAAAGCTCATGATCAGAGCTGGGACTCTTGCAGAATCAAGTAAATTCTCAATGTACCATAATTCCCACAGTTAAGCAGTATAAATAAAACTGATCCAATAGTCCCATAGTTTCTTTCCTTCCTTCCTTCCTTCCTTCTTTTCTTCCTTCCTTCCTTTCTTCCTTCCTTCCTTCCCTTCCTCCCTCCCTCCCTCTCTCTCTTTTCCTTTTCTTTTTCTTTCTCTTTCTTTCTTTCTTTTCCTTCTTTCTTTCTCTCTTTTTCTTTTTCTTTCTTTCCTTCTTTCTTTTTCTTTTCTTGTCTTTCACTTTCTTTCTTTCTTTCTTACTTTCTTTCTTTCTTTTCCTCCCTCCCTCCTCTTTCTCTCTTTCCTTTTCTTCTCTTTCTTTCTTTCTTTTTCTTTCTTTCTTTCCTTCTTTCATAGAAATTGACCCTTCTCATCTTAAAACTTAAAACTTATAATTTTTTATCTGAGTTCCTGAGGAAATGACCTTCAGGCCTCTTACAAAAAGTATCAAAGAACTGAAGCTCATCAGATCTCCACATCCAGACAAGAGATGCTGGACCCCTCATTCATAATGATTGCTTCCCTGCCTCTCCCTAGTTCTTGTTTTCTTACACACTGTACATTTCTTCCCTGTTATATGAAGCCTAGTTTGGTCAATCAGGGAGACTGATTTGAGACTGAGTACCTGATTCAAGCCGTCGTCCTTGGCAGTACTTGTCCTTTCAGTGACTGGCTTCCCATTCAGTGAGCAGCAGAACCTGGACTGAAACACTGGTTTTTTGGCAACATGAACTCTGGAATAAACGTGGATGCAACTGCTAAAAGTGATTTTTAAAAGCAATAGGATTTTGAGTGGGAGGGAGTGAACACAGAAAAAAAAAGATACCATGACATGATTTTTACCATTTTTCCAACATTTTGTTTGAGTACAGGTTATGATAAATATGCACCGGGTATATAAAGTTTGATTGCACAATCAGTCTTTCTGGACTGGTAAACCTAATAGAGTTTGGAAAAACTAGACCCACTGGAAATTAAGGAGGTAATCACATTAAAAAAGAGAGCAAAAGTGAAGAAGCCTCAAAATTCTATGCATAAACTTTTCCTAATCTCTGGCTGACCCTGGAACCCACATGTGCAAGGCAAACTCAAAGCATACCAGCTAAGCAATTTGAAAACCCATTCAGAAGATATATCTACTGTTTTAGTCAAATCAGGACATAAGTGAATATCATTTAATATAAAATATAATCAGAGGATAACCAAAAAAGTTACCCTTTCTCAAGAGCAAAGACAATGGAGATAAACATTGTAACAATTCAAATCTTGAAAACTACATAAAAATTTAAAGCAGTTTTATTATTATGTTTGTGAGAAAAGAAGTGCATAAATAAATAAAAAAGAGAAAGCCTGATATAGTTATAGAACTAAAAGAAAAATATTATTCTCTTGGAAAGCTTAATAGCAATGTATAAATTTTAGAAGAAAAAGTCAATGGATTTGATGACAATAGCCTGCAACATAATCACTCTGAAGAATAAAGAGAAAAATCAGTTGCTGAAATATGAACAACATGAACAGAAACTCAGGTATATGTGAGGTAGGAAGATAATCTATATGTAATTAGTGTCCTGAAAAAGAAGAGAAACAGAATGAGACAGAAAAGTATTTTAAAAAAACTCTAGCCCCAAATGTCCCAAATTTTCCAAAGTTGGTGATCAGATTAAATAATTGCCTTATTTTTCTGTGCTGCTATAATGAAATACCACAGACTAGGTAACATATAAAGAATAAATATTTATTCTTACAGTTCTTGAGCCTAAGACTTTCCAAGATTAAGGTGCTGGCATGTGATGAGGACTCTCTTGCTCCATTTTCACATAGCACAAAGTAGAAGGTACAAAAACAAATTTTGTGTCTTATATGGCAGAAGATCAGAAGAGAGTGAACTTACTCTCAGAAGCCCTTTTTATCCTGGTATTAATCCATTCATGAGAGGAGAGGCTTCATGATCAAAACATCTCTCAAAGGTCCGACCTTTCAACACTGTTTCATTGAGAATTCAGTTTCTAACACAAGGATTTTAGGGGACATATTCAAACCATAGCACTAAGCAAACACCAAGTAAAACTAATATGAAAAAGAAAAAGCCATGCCTTAGCACATCATTGTTAAAAGGCTGAAAAGTAAAGATAAAAATTTGATAGCAATTGGAGAAACATAATAAAAACAGGGGAGTAAAAATTCCCAATGAATTTCCCAGTGAAGACTTAAAGACAGCAGTGAAACAAAAATAATAAAAGCCATAAAACCTTAATTCTATATCCACCAAAAATATCACTCAAGATGAAATCAAAAGGAAGACATTTTCAGAATTAAATTAAAGTGCTAGAAGTATTTGTTGCCAGTAGACCTCCACAAATGGAAATGCTAAAGGATGTTTTTCAGACTGAAAGAAGTGATAGCAGATGGAAATCTGGATCTACAGGAAGGAATAGAAAGCACTAAAAATGGTAAATGTCTGGGTAAATATGAAGAAAAAATACTTTTATCTTTTTTTCCTTCTTTTTTAAAAGCATAAAATTTCTTAAAACAAAAGAATAAAATAGTTGCTGGTGGGATTTACAGCTAGAAGACTAAATGATCATAATACACTTTTAAATTTTCTATGTTAATACTAGCAGACTGTGGATAGCTCAGTAGCATATATTGAAATCCCTAGATTTCAGTGAAATTAAAACATTGAAAATAGAAATATTTAGTATAAGAGTCAAAGACTCTAAAGATTTTTGAGTGTACAAAAGGACTTGTTCATTTCCGAGATATAGTATGTTCATGGATTTGAAGACTTAATATTGTTAAAGTGACGAATCACTACAATTTTATCTATTAATTGAATTTTAATCTTATTAGAATTTTATAAATGACAAGCTGAATTTTATAAACGACAAGCTGAATATAAAATCTACATGAAAATTAAAATAATGCAAAACAGCCAAAATCATCTTCTAAAAGTAGAATAAGGTTGAAGGATGAAAAATACATGACATCAAGACCAACTATAATGCTACAGTCTTTAAGACCAGGTAATTATGTCATAAGAAGTAACACATTAATCAATGGAGTAGAAAACAGAGTACAGAAAAAAATACACATTATTACTGTCATTCGATTTTTGACAAAGATGCCAAAGCAACCAATCGTGAAGGTAAGGTCTTTTCAACAAGTGAACAGGAATTACTGTATATCAATAATGGGAAAAAATGAACATAAACCTCTACCTCACACTGTATTATAAAAGAATTAATGTGTATCGGGCCAGGCGCGGTGGCTCACGCTTGTAATCCCAGCACTTTGGGAGGCCCAGGCGGGCGGATCACGAGGTCAGGAGATGGAGACCACAGTGAAACCCCGTCTCTACTAAAAAATACAAAAAATTAGCCGGGCGTGGTGGCGGGCACCTGTATTCCCAGCTACTCGGAGAGGCTGAGGCAGGAGAATGGCGTGAACCCGGGAGGCGGAGCTTGGAGTGAGCCGAGATTGCGCCACTGCACTCCAGCCTGGGCGACAGAGCAAGACTCCATCTCAAAAAAAAAAAAAAAAAAGAATTAATGTGTATCACAGACCTCAGAGTAAAATTAGAATCCTTAGAGAATTTTATCTCCTTCAACCTCAGGAGTACATGTGCAGAATGTGCAGGCTTGTTACATACGTAAGCATGTGCCATGGTGATTTACTGCACAGATCATCCCATCACCCAGGAATTAAGCACTGAACCTGTTACCTATTCTTCCTAATGCTCTCCCTCCCCGCAACCTCCCACAAGTGACCAGTCTGTGTTGTTCCCCACAACATGTCCATGTTTTCTTATCAATTGGATCCCACTTATAAGTGAGGAAATGCATTGTTTGGTTTTCTGTTCTTGTGTTACTTAGCTGAGAATAATGGCTTCCAGCTCCACTCCATCCATGTCCTTGCAAAAGACATGATCTTGTTCCTTTTTATGGCTGCATGGTATTCCATGGTGTATATGTAGCAAATTTTCTTTATTCAGTGTATAATTGATGGGCATTTAGGTTGATTTCATGACTTTGCTATTGTAAATAGTCCCACAATGAACATACAGGTACATGTATCTTTATAACATAATAAATTATATTCCTTTGGGTATATACCCAGTAATGGGATTGCTGGGTCAAATGGTAGTTTTGCCTCTAGGTCTTTGAGAAGTTGCCACAATGTCTTCCACAATGGTTGAACTAATGTACATTCCCACCAACAGTGTGAAAGTGCTTCTTTTTCTGCACAACATCACCAGCATCCGTTGTTTTTTGACTTTTTAGTAATGGCCATTTTGATTGGCATGAGGTGATGTCTCATTGTGGTTTTGATTTGCATTTTGTAATGATTAGTTATGTTGAGCTTTTTTTTTTTCATATGTTCTTTGGCTGCATGTATGTTTTCTTTTGAGAAGTGTCTGTTCGTGAACTTTGCTCACTTTTTCATAGGGTTGTTTTTTTCTTATAAATTTAACTTCTTTGTAGATTCGAGATATTAGACATTTTTCAGATGGATAGATTGCAAAATTCTTCTCCCATTTTTTAGGTTGTCTGTTCACTCTGGTGATTGTTTCTTTTGCTGTGCAGAAGCTCTTTAGTTTAATTAGATCCTATTTGTCAATTTTTGCTTTTGTTGCAATTGATTTTGTATTTTTGTCATGAAATCTTTTCCCCCTACCTCTAGAAAACCCCATCATCTCAGCCTAAAAGCTTCTTAAGCTGATAAGCAACTTCAGCAAAGTTTCAGGATATAAAATCAACGTGCAAAAATTGCTAGCATTCCCATACATCAACAACAGGCAAGCAGAGAGCCAAATCATGAATGAACTCCTATTCACAATTGCTACAAAAAGAATAGAATATCTAGAAATAAAGCTAAAAAGGGAAGTGCAGGACGTCTTCAAGGAGGACTACAAACCATTGCTCAGAGAAACCAGAGAGAATACAAACTAATGGAAAAACATTCCATGCTCATGGATAGGAAGAACCAATATTGTGACATTTTTATATTCAATTCTATTCCCATTAAGCTACTTTTGACATTCTTCACAGAATTAAAAAAAAAATTTAAAAATTCATATAGAACTCAAAAAGAGCCCAAATAGCCAAGTCAATCCTAAGCAAAAAGAACAAAGCTGGAGGCATCATGCTACTTGACTTCAAACTATCCTACAAGGCTACAGTAGCCAAAACAGCATGGTACTGGTATAAAAGCAGACACATAGACCAATGGAACAGAATGGAGAACCCAGAAATAATACTGCACATCTGCAGACATCTGATCTACAACAAACCTGACCAAAACAAGCAACGAGGAAAGGGTACTCTATTTCATAAATGGTACTAGGAGAACTGGCTAGTCATATGCAGAAATTAAAACTGGAACCTTCCCTTACAGTATATACAGAAATTAAACCAAGTTGAATGAAAGACTTAAATGTAAAACCCAAAAGTATGAAATACATAGAAGAAATCCTAAAGCATTTGTTAAAAAACTTAGTACAGTATCTTTGTGTTTTGGGGTGGGCAAATGCATCTTAAGAGAGAGAAAGTAACACGCACAAAATTGAAAATTGAGAAATAGAATTTCATTAAAGTTAAAAGTTTTGATCATCAACAAATATCATTAAGTAAATGAATAGGCAAGTCACATACTGAGAAAATTATTTTTGTATTATGTATCTCACAAAGTTGGTATTTGGCTTACTGAAAGAATGTCCACAGCTCAAGAAAAAGAAAAAGGGAAAATATCCCAATAAAAATGGGCAAAAAGTTTGAGTTAGCTACATAAATGAAGACTCATGAATGGCCAATAAATATATGAAGAATTTATCAAAAATTTCCATTAGGATAATGCAAATTAAAATTATTAAGGAGGTTTCGCTACACATATACCAGAATGGCTAAAATTGAAAACACTGGAGAAAACAAATGTTGGTGAAGATATAACACAATCAAAAGTCTCAAACACTGTCTTTGGGAATATAAAACATACAATCATCTTGAAAAAAGTTCTGGATACTTTCATATCTTTTAAGTTTGTTTTTGCAGAATTTTTGAAAAATTTTATAATAACATGTTGGAGATGAAACAGAAAAAGTAAAAACAAGCAATTGTAAAATTCACTGGAAGTTGAGATTTTCAAGTTATATAAGGAGTTAAAGTCAGGTAAAGAGTTTTAAATAATTGCGGTTAAATGTATTGGAAATTAGATAACCAAATAAAGAATTCAGGCAGAGTATTAGAAACTTTGAGACAAAAGCCAAATGCAAAGACTGAAAAATACATAGCAAATTAAGTCATAAAATGAGTCTAATGGTAGATTAAACACAGAAAATGGAGTAATCTGAAGGATAGATAAGATGAAATAAATCAGTTGGGAGAAAAAAGTATGGGAAATACAGACAGTCATAGCTAACAAAGAGACATAAGGTCTAATTTACAAGTAAATTGAGAAATAGAAAATGCAGTAAAAACACTGAATTTTTCATCCACGAAATAGACATAACACTACATAATCGTTATACATTTTAGATGTAACACATGTAAAATGACTAAAATTAGTGAACACTGAATAAAAAACGGTGATTTTAAGAGTGCTAATTATTAGTGATGGTAAAATTGTCATTAGTAGTCAAGATAATAGCCTGAGCATAATTTGCTAGTAATATCATGTTTTGATGTTTTAACTATATGCATTATTATCTCTATCTCTATCTCTGTCTCTACCTCTATATCTCTATATTTTATTGACATTGGGGTCATAATTTACCTCTCTTTTTATACCTAAGACATTAGCAGGTGTTAATGCAGACTTTGAATAAACATTGGTAGAACTCTTGGCATGATATATCAAAGATGAATATGCATATTCTATTCAAAAGCAATTTGAATCCTAAGTGAACCCCTAAAGAGTATACAAGAGTGTTCACTGCAGCATAATCTCTTTTCTTTTCTTTTCTTTGTACTTTTTTAGACGAATTCTCACTCTTGTCCCCCAGGCCGGAGTGCAATGGCGTGATCTCGGCTCACTGCAACCTCCGCCTCCCAAGTTCAAGTGATTCTCCTGCCTCAGCCTCCCGAGTAGCTGGGATTACATGTGCCTGCCACCACGCCCAGCTAATTTTTGTATTTTTAGTAGAGACAGGGTTTCACCATGTTGGCCAGGCTGGTCTCGAACTCCTGACCTCAGGTGACCCGCTGCCTCAACCTCCCAAAGTGCTGGGATTACAGGCATGAGCTGCCGCGCCCAGCCCATTGCAGCATAATTTCTAATGGCAACAAACTGGAAAAAGAAATTAAAATATTTATTAGTAGAATTGGTAAATTAAACAATAGATAAATAAATTACCCTTTATTAACAAATTGAATGCTAAACAGCAATGAAAATCAACCATAGCTCGAGTGAACAAAAAAGGCATATTTGCCGAATACAATATATAGAATAGAACTTAGGTAAGAATTAATACATGCAATATGATTTTAGTTATGTAAAATTCAAAAATAAGCCTATATAAAATATAATCTATGTTGTTATAAATTATTATAATGTTTACCTTACAAGTTTGTGACTGCGAGTGACTTATGAATGTATTTTTCAGTACAGCTAATGCTCTATTTCTTTAGTCATATTGAGATTAAATAGTTGCGTTTTAACTGTAATCATTCAGATTCCTTGAGCTGTACAATTATGATATACTGTTTGTATGTTATAATTCAATACAACTTAACCAAAACCATTTCAGCGTGGTGTACATTTTTATGTATATGAAGTGGTAGTTTCATAAAACACAGATAACATTTGGTTTTCTAATCTTCAATTTGTACAATACTTAATAAGTGGAGCTATTACTAGTAGGCCAATTAACATATTGTATGCATTATTCAATTGTATCACAAGGCATATTTGTGAGAAATCCTGACAAAGCAATGATAATTATGAGGTAACAGGTATGTCCATTTATATATACAGAGAAACAGAGAGAGAGCCAGTTTCTTTTGCTCCTATCTGCTATGTATAACAATAAATTTTGGAAATATTGTAAGATGCAATAGTAGAAAATCTCTGAAAAACTGGTAACAGGAAGGTAATCTTGTTTGGGGTCCCCAGGACTGGAGAAACAATATAGTAGAAGGACATATTAAGTCTACTGACCCAACATAAGAGGGTGACTCAAACCCAGTGTTTTTCCAATCCCCAACCTAACAACAGAAGTCAGCCCAGGTATGCTTACTGTTCTGTTAGGTCTAACAGGAGTTCCCCCGTAAAGATGAGGGAAGTCTGGCACTGTAGGCAAGATGATCTATTGGAAGATCTGCTAGGGGGCCAGGTGCGGTGGCTCACACCTGTAATCCCAGCACTTTGGGAGGCTGAGGCAGGCAGATCACGAGGTCAGGAGATTGAGACCATCCTGGCTAACACTCTACTAAAAATACAAAAAAAATAGCCAGGCATGGTGGCGGGCGCCTGTAGTCCCAGCTGCTCAGGAGGCTGAGGCAGGAGAATGGCGTGAACCCGGGAGGCGGAGCTTGCAGTGAGCCGAGATCCTGCCACTGGGCTCCAGCCTGGGCGACAGAGCGAGACTCCATCTCAAAAAAAAAAAAAAAAAAAGAACCATAGGCAATTAGGGAAAGAAAGCACCATGCTTCATGCTTCACCATTGGCTTTAAGATTCTTCTTCCATCAACATTGCCCTCACTAGTGCATACTGATTTGGAACAGTGGGTGGAAACACCAAGAAGGATCCTGAAATGATAAAGTGACCCCAAAATGCTGGGACTGCCCGTGGGCAATGGCAAAAAGGACGTCAGCACAACAACGAGCACTGGCCATAGCTCCTTATGAGTATGAGCCATCTTTCCTTCACTGGGAGATATAAAGGCCATTGGCAGCACTGTTAAGAAGAGCCCTGCCACAATAAGTGGTCTTGCCCAAGAAGTTATTTGTCCTTGTGGGCTTGGGACATCTGTTCCCACTGGGAAGGATTAAGGGTAGCCAGATAACACTGACAGGAGAGAACCCAGCATAACAAGCAACCCCACTGACAAATTCTGTCTCAGTACACCTAAGCTACCACAGCCTACCAAGAGATACCTCTTTGCTTGGGAGTACCTGTACAGTGGATTCCTTCATGACAATTACTGGTCCAGGAAAGCCCCTTCATTTTCATAAGCCTGATTTCCTTCCCCTCTAAGATAAACTCAGTGGCCCAGCCTGGGAAACTCCATTTGACCCCTCAGCCACCTGCAGGGACCAAAGGGAGCCTCATCAACACCAGGTAAATCAAACCACTGAAAAAACACTGCCAAAAAAAAAAAAAAAAAAAAAAACTCACTGGATGGGCTTAATAGTATAACAGAGATGATTGAAAACAGAATTGGTGAACTTGAGATCAACAGAATTTACCCAATCTGAACTATATAGAGAAGATAGACCGAAAAAAAAGAATAGAACTTCTAAGGTATTTGGGGATAACAAAAGACTCAACTTCGTGTCATTTTACTCCCAGAAAGAGAGAATAAACATAATTAAGGTGAAATCGTATTAGAAGTAATAATGGCTGAAAACTTTTAAAATTTGGCAAAAGAGCTACATGCATATCCAAGAAGCTTAGTACACTCCAAGCATAATAAATGTAAAGAAATCCATACCAAGACACAGCATATCTAACATTTAAAAATAGGAAGGAAATAAATTATTTTGAAAGTAGCCAGAGTGAAATAACACATTACCTATAAGGGGAACACCAATTTAACTGACAGCAGATTTCTCATCTGAACCATAGTGGCAAGGAGGAAGTAGCACATTTTTTACAAGCTGAAAGAAAATTTCCATTAGTAGTGAATGCTGTATTTGACAAAACTATCCTTCAGGAATGAAAAGCATGGTTTAACAATATACTGTTTATAATAAACTAATCTCAAACTCAGCAACATAGTTTGATAGAAAAATATGGATTAAAAATATAACATGTAAACAGTAATCAAGAAAAAACATGGCTATATTAATATTGAGTAAACAAAATGACTACAGACAAATAAGACATTAAATAATGATTAAATGATCAAACCAGTAAGAAGACACATGATCCTAAATGCAGTAGCCAAATAACAAAGTCTTAAACTACTAGATGCAAAAACTGATAGAGTTAAAAAGAGGAACAGATAAATTTGCAATTTTTCTGGGAATATTAATAACTCCTTCACTTCACTTTGTCAGTAGCTGAAAAAAAACTATTAGAAAATCAGCAAGAACACAGATCTTAACAACACAGTCCTTCAACAAAATCTAACCTATGCATACAGAAAAATTCCACCCAATAATAGCACTCCTGGAACTTTAGCAAAATAAAGTTTCTGTGTATTACATCAACGTAACTTTGGAATTCCATTTCGATATATGCATAGTGTTTTTAAGACATCTCTTCATGGAACTTTTTGGAGGGAGTTGCTCTAGTTATTCCAATATGTATACATAATATATCACAATCTACTGGTGTTCTCTTTTTACTATTTAAGTATAAAAACTTTTTCTTTCTTTATGTCTCTTCACTTCCCTCGTTTTATAACATACTTGTCTTAAATATTCCCTCTACATACACTTAGGATCACATTAGAGAGTTTGTAATTTTGCTTTAACCATCAAACTTAATTTAGAGAATCAAGAGGAAAAGCAATGCCTATTTTATGTACCCTTATTGTATCCCTTTTTCCATGTCCCTAGATTCTGTTTTTAAGCCTTTCTTTCAGTTTAGCACACTTTCTTTAGCCATTATTTTATGGTAGATTTCTTGGCCATAATTATTTTTTAGTTCTTCTTCATGTGAGAATGTCTTAATTTTCCTTTAATTCCCCAGAGGTATCTGCACTGGGCATAAGACTCTGAAAAACCAGTTCTTTCATTTTGGTACATGAAAAGTATTGTTTATCAGTTGTTTCTGGCATCCATGTTTTCTGATGAGGAATACGTACTGTTTTATTTAACTTGCTTTTCCACTATAGATAAATACTTTTTTCCCTTTCTGGCTGCTTTTAAGGTGTATTCTTTCACTTTAGTTTTCAGGAAGCAATTATGATGTGTCTTGGTGCGGATTTATTTGGCTTTATCTTGTTTGAAGGTAGCTCAGCTTCTTTAATCTGTAAGTTTATGTCTCTTGCCAGATTTGGAGTATTTTCATCCATTATTTCTTTAAGTCCTTTTATAGCTCCTCCCTCTTTTGCCCCTCTTTCCAGACATTCAATTACATGGTATTAAATCTTTCATTATTGTGTCAAAGGCTACTGAGGTTTGTTCATATTTTCCATTCACATTATCCAGATTGCACAAATTCTATTGTTCCATCTTTCAGTTCACTGTTTTTTTTTCTTTGTTGCTATCATTGTTATTTTCCATGACCTCCATTTTGCTGCTGAGCCTATCCTGAGATTTTAATTTTAATTATTGCACTTTTCAGTTCTAATATTTCCATTTGGCTCTTCTTTACATGTTCAATTTCTTTGAAGATGCTCTCTGTGTTTTCATTTTTTTCAATTATGTTCACAATTTCTCATCGAATAATTTTTATATTGACTGCTTTAAAGCCCTTGTCATATATTTCTAACATGTCAGTCATTTCAGCATTGACATAAATGTACTTATTTTTTAAAATTTAATTTGGAGCCCATGCACGGTGATTCATATCTGTAATTCCAGTATTCTAGGAGGCAGAGGTGAGAGGATTGCTCGACCCCAGGAAAAAAAGACTGCAGTGAGCTGTGAAAGTTCCACTGCACTCCAGCAGAGCAAGACACCGTCTCAAAAAACAAAAAATATCTAATTTGGAATCTTCTGGTTCTTGGTATAATGACTGATTTTTCAAATGAAGCCTAAACATTTTTTATTATGTTATTCGACTCTGGATCCTATTTAAATTTTCTCTTTTAACTGGTCTTTTCTGACACTGTTCTGGCAGTGGAGAACATTGCCTTGTTACTGCCAAATGGTGGCAGAAGCCCAGATTCCCCACATAATCTCTATTGACCCCTGCGGTGAGGCATTGTTCCTTGTGATTGCTAGGCTAGGATAAGGTAGGAGTCATGACCATATAGATCTTTGGAATATGTTGCACTTTTTTAAAGTCCTTATAGATATCTCATTTTCCAGATTTTTTTTTTTTTTTTTGCAAGCCACTTGTTTGCCCTAATTAGTATATTCAGCTCAAGCAGCTGTGATGTTAAACAATTGCCATTGATTTTTTTTTGTTTCGAATGCCCTGGCTAAGGGTTTGTTGTTGTTGCTGTTGTTGTTGACGACAGAGTCTCGCTCTGTCGCCCAGGCTGGAGAGCAGTGGCTTGATCTCGGCTCACTACAACCTCCGCCACCCGGGTTCAAGCGATTCTCCTGCATCGGCCTCTTGAGTAGCTGGGATTACAGGCACGCACCACCATGCCCGCCTAATTTTTGTGTTTTTAGTAGAAACGGGATTTCACCATGTTGGTCAGGCTGGTCTCAAACTCCTGACCTCGCGATCTGCCCGCCTTGGCCTCCCGAAGTGCTGGGGTTACAGGCGTGAGCCACCGCGCCAGCCCTGGCTATGGGTTTTTAAGTGAGAGAGCTCTGATGCCTATACAAACAAACGCTGTGAATTAGTTTTCCAGGAAACTGCCAGACAGGCCAAATAGTGACCATCTTTAAAGATGGAGATTCTTTGACAACCTGCATAGCCATTCTGGCCTAATGGCAGTTAGGCTGCTGGTCTGGACAGCTCTCATGGCTGTGAGGTTGCCGGATTCAAGGCTGCAATGAAGCTGGGGCTACGGAGATGGAAACAGGGCAAATAAAAACTGCGCAAAGCTTCTGTCTTTGTAACAATTCAGTCATGTTTCTTGGATAGCCACCTTTCAATTAGCCTTTGGTTAATTTCCAGAGTTCTGAAAAAGTCCATTTAAGTTTTTGTATTAGTGTTCTCATTGTTTATATGGAGGTGCATATTTTCTCAGGTCTTTACTCCGCCATTCCAATGTTGTCAAGGTAGTTTTAAACTGCCGAAGTTTGGGCATGTTTGTTTTGTAGCTATAGATAACCCAGAAAAGCTTTGAATGGTGGTGGAGAAAAGTAGAAAAATGAAGCATAATGCATTTTAAAGCCTACATATATTATATGGCCTGGAAAAAAATAGCTTCTGAAATCTACTATTCCTTTCTGGATTCTGATTACTTAGCATTAGTTTAATATTTTTCTGACACTGTAGAGTCTTCTTCTTTATTGAGGAGTAGACTTCATTAGCCAATATTCTACTCCATATAATTAATAAAGCATTTATATCAAAAATTGCTTCTTTGATTAGTATGAAATAAAAAGATGCTCCCTTGTTGATTAAATTTATTGTTGTTTTAATTCTCTTTTACCCCTTAGGCCACTATCAATGTCAAATTTGTTTTAGCCAAGAGGCATGACTACAGTGTTTCATCATGAAATATACATGGTTATAAATTTTGAAAAAAATTAGCAACAACTCGTGTAAAATTTATATATTTCTATTTAAGGCATAGCCTTATAACATATGTAGCATTATCTTCCCAAATTTAGTAACTTTGCTTGTTTGATATAAAACAAAAACAAACTAATGATAAAAATAAAAATACATTATTCAATAACTTCATGCATCTATAAAATAGGCTAGTTCCAGAATCATGTATTATTATAGATTATAATCTATTTGTTGCTTTGCTTTTATACGGTAACAGAGTAATATACCTTTTTTTTTGGACAAACTACTATTCTTGTCTTAGATGGAGGGAACAAAAATGCTAGGAAGTAAATTAACTAACATTAAATTTTGTGCTCATCACAACTTCATACATATATATATATATATATACCTGTCCCTGTAACTATGACCTAAGCCATTCTCCAGTATATACGATTTTAAAATATTGTACCCCATAAATATGTACGATTATTATGTGTCAATTAAGAAAAAAAAAAACTAAAGACAAAGAAAGAGTAGAGTGAAATGCAAAAACCATAGAAGAAAAACTAATCTTTCTTTTCAATGATATTATCTGAAAATATTAGCCAATCCACCGTATGGGATAAAATATTTGAAGGAAATACATGCATAGTCACACATATATATATACATGTGTATATATATGTATGTGTATAAATGTACATATCTATGTGTATGTATTTAATATACATGGAAAACAACATTTATCCAGGATAAATATTTGAAATTGCTAGAATTCAATAATAAAAATTACAAAAGATACAAAATATCTGTATTGACCTCAGAATGGAAGATAAAGGACTCTAAACATATACAAAAATATTTAGAATTATATCAGGGAAATGCAAGTTAAACTTCCATGAGCTAACACTATTCTTCTACTAGACTGACTAAATTTAAAAATTGACTATAGCAATTGTTGGTGAGGGTATGTGATGACCAGAACTATCCCAATATTGCTGATAAGAATATGGACATTGCATATTGAAAGTGGCTCTCAGTTTGCTACAAATTTAAACAGACACCTACCATATGATCCAGAAGTTTTATTTATAAGAATCACTATTGTCAAATGGAAATCTATATTCACACAAAGACTAGTACTAAGAATGCATGTAGCAGCTGTATTTGTAAGAGACTCAAACTGGAAGCCACTCAAATGCCCATCAACAGAAGATTTGATAACATGATTATGACAGATTCATACTTAACAATAAAATGAACTAAACTACTGATACATATAAAACTTGGATGAATCTCACAATAAAAAAAATCAGACAAATGAGCACATTTATAAGAAATTTATGTTTCCATTTATATGAAAATTTAGAATGGGAAAAACTATTCTTCCTGGGAAAAACAAGTTTAGTTTACTTTGTGGGGAATTGACAGATAAAAGCAATGAAGAAACTTCCTGGGGTGATGTAAATGTTCTGTATCTTAAAAGAAATGTAGATTACATGCATGTATTCATTTGTCAAAAGTTATTGATTGTGAGCTTAGTATTTTTATTTCTCTCTATGTAAAATTTATCTTAAAAAATCAGTAAATATTTAAAACTAGCTTATGTATTTGTTTTTCATAGTAATATGGGCTAGAAATTATGAAACTATCGCCTGTATCCTAGCATTGAGCAAAGGAGTAAATATATTGACAAAAGGGACTTGTATTTTCTTGCTATCAGGGAAGAAAATTATAAATATTCAGTGGGGAAAGTTGAGAATGCATTTTTTGGCTTTGAGTTGGAAATGGGAGTATCAGTAAAAACAAGTGGTGCATGGGAAAAGGCAGAAAAAGGGAGAGAGGAAAAAGTCCTGTCTTCTACGAGAGACTAGAAGCAATGTCACATCAGCAACAATGAGCGTATTTAACACTCAAACTTCAGTTTCTAAATAACAGCCTCCGTTGAAAAAAGCCAGAGATCTTGAAGGAAATACTGATTTCAGAGTCACAAAATGTCAAAAATAAGCCTAAAATATTTAGTTTCCAAAAGCAAGACAGTCCTCAAAGAATTAGGGTAACCTGGTGATAAAGCACAGGAGGTAGTTTGAAATGGCTCCTGCTGGTTGAGAATTTTATCATGAAAATAAATAGCAACATTTTGTGATTATCATTGAATAAAGTGAGAATCCATAACGTCACTTGTATAAATCAATGAGTTAATGAACAATAAATAAATGAAGATAAAGTTCTTCCTTGTAAAATGGTAAATAATAAACACAAAAGATTTGAAGGAGTTATAAAAATATCAATGGATGCTGTGAAATTGTAGTAAGAAAAAGAATTTAAGACTCTCTCATTACCTTCCAACAAATTGTTTGTTAACAAAAAGAAAATTAGTAACTGTAGAGTCAGAAATCCTGGTAGGCACAACCATTAACAAGTGTTTAAATGTAATAATGGGATAAACTGCTATTATATGCCTCTTGATATAATGAACTTAGACACAATATTACTTTTGTGCAAAAATGTATGACATTACCTAATCAAATCATGAGGAAACATCAAAAAACTTAAATGGAAAGATATTTCTACAAAATAATTGGCCTGTACTTCAAAAAACTCACAATGCAAGGCTATGGAATTGATCTAGATAAAGTAAACCAAACAATGAAATATAAAAAATGATCTTGAATTCAATCCCGTATTAGGGAAGAAAATTACCATAAGGAACATTTAAGATATTTGACGACATTTGAAAATAGAATGAATTAGATGGCAATATTGTTTCAACATTGCTTTCTGATTTTCATAACTGCATAGTAGAGTAGGCAAGAGAGTGTTCTTACTCTTAAGAAACACACACTAGGGTTAAAGAGTACACATATATTTAAATTATTTGCAAATGGTTTGCAATAATATGCATGTATATGTAAATATATAAAGATAGTCTGATAAAGGAAAAGAGAGAAAATATAAACAAAGGGTGAATCAGAGTGAAGGATATATAAGCATTCCATGTAAGGAATTTTTGAAATTTTCTATAAGTTTGAATTATATCAAATTGAAATTTTTGAAATAGAAGAAAATGTTAGAAACTAAATTCATGAGAAAAGAAGGAAGTTGAAATAATAGAATCACTGAAGCAACTTCTAAGTGTGGACATATCTATTTTTAACTGTGGTGGTGCTTTAAAGTGTTCCTTGTACAATGTTTCACAACTGTCATATGTATTTCTTACACTATATATTAGATCACATATTACACATTAAAATTTAAGGTATTTACAGAATACTATTCAGCCTTTTTAAAAAGCAGGAAACTCCATCGTTTGTAATGTGGATGAACCTGAAGGACATTATGCTAAGTGAAATATGCCAGGTACAAGAAGACAAATATTGAATGATCTCTTACTTATATGCGAAATATAAAAAATCCAAACTCATAGGAGGATAGGGAAGCATCAGGAAGGTGAATAGGGAGAGGAGATACATTGGTCAAAGGGTACGAAGTTTCAGTTACACAGAAGGATAAGTTCTGGTGGTCTGTCGTGCAGCATGGTAATTATAGTTAGTAATAATGTACTGCACATTTCAAAATAGCTTTAAAAAGTAGATTTTAAACATTTTCACCATACACAAATAGCATCTGAAGCAATTTTTATGTTAATTGGCCTGATCTGATCATTCCACAATGTATATATGCATTGAACTATCACTGTATCCCATAAATTTATAATTATTGTTTGTCAATTAAAAGTAAAATAAAACTTTAAAAAAAATTTAAAAATAGGTGTATGAAAAATTCAAATGGAATAATAGCTAGATCCATAATTTGAACCTTCTTGTGAATGACCTTTATTTCATTGTTTACCACAGCAAAAAGCTACTCTAAGACATCAGTAGCAGAAAATAAAAATAGAAAATGAGTCATTAATTTCAAACTGTAGATTATAAAGGAAACTGACATTTCTGCCCAGAGGCAGCGATATTTTGAGGCTTTAAAAATCACTACCAGTATCACAGACATCAGGTGTCTTTTCTGGGACAGCACATTAGCTTCCCAAGGACAAGATTTTACATATCCAAATATAAAAGACTTTTGTATTAGCTTACATCTTGGTTTTAGTTCCTCAGTTCTTTTTTTTTAATCAGTGCAGATCATTTGTATTTGTTTTTACTTTTATAGTTCATTATCATTCAGCTTCACTGAGCAGTTTATAATGGCAGTGAAAAAAGGAGACTTTCACTTTATAACTCACCTTAATCAACTGATAAATAACTATGAAGTTACTGGCCATTTTATTTATTGAGAATACTAGAGCACTTTCAAATTGTTGAGAACTGAAAACAAACCGGGAGTTAATCTACTTATATCCGGATTTGAACACTGATTATTTTAAAATTTTGTTTGGAGCTATTCTAGACATTCTTTCTGTGGGGTAAAAAGGTTTTCAGCAATCATTGCTTGATAAAACTTCACAGGTGTATGAGTCTGCCTTGTTTGTGGCTTATAAAGAATTATTAATGTTCAAAAGTTTTGTTTTATAAAATTTATGATTAACTTCTCATCAGAATCTTAACTTTATTGACTGATACAACCAAAATAAAAGAAGTAATTTTATTTCCTTGCTGCTGAGGTAGTCATTTGAACATAAGAGATGTTATACACATATGCATGATTAGACACATTGCTAGTAATTAAATCTAAATTTTGGAGAGTAGTTATCTTAGAACTAATTTAATTTTAGTGAAAAAGAAGAAAAAAATTTATTAAATAAAGAAAGGAGGAGCAGGAGTGAGAAAGAAAACTACATTCAAATTCTGTAAATACTACACAAAGCTGCTGAAAGCAAGTGCTTACTGTTCCACTCTTAACCCTATAATAATCAGGTTATTCCACCAGAATTAGCACATCTCTCTCCCCATTTTGGGCCCCATATAGCTAAAAAGCATGTTGAAAACTTACTAATACCAGTAGGTTACAAATTTCATTAGCTAACTTTAAGAAACATAGTAGTATAACTACATGTAAAAGTAAAATAGAGGGTATTGAAAGTTTACCTCAAGTGTCCCATAAACATAAACATTCCAATATTAGAAATGTAAACAGACGTTTTAAATAGAATTTACAATATGATTGCAAATATTTTATGCTTTCTTGTAAATGGGAACCTATATATAAGGTAATACATCCAATTTAAATTGCCCAGGATTGTTTATTTTAAATCAAAAAGCTTATGGTTTGTTTGTTTTATCCATTATTTTGCCTTACTATTTTTAGGTCTGAACCATGCTAAGAAACAGTAAAGGAAACAATAAAACATGCCTTGCTTTTCATGTGAGAAAAAATGTTAATTGTGGTAATTTTACTTAGAATCAGAATGAATGAATAGAATCAATAGTTATGCAGTCTTTATAATCATTCCAATAATGACTGATATAAAATTTCACCTAATTTCAAAATTACCTTACATTTTTTTTTATCTCATTGCGACTAACAATCACATGATACAATAGAACACATGTGTCTTAACTATCAGTTAGTACAATGACAGTAATCAGGTCAATAGTCATACTCAAAGAACTAATATCTGTGCTGAGACTACAATTAGAGTCCAACAAATGTATGTTGCTTTGTAATTATCCGTGTGCCAAGTCCTCCCTTTCTTCTTCCCTTCCTTCCTCTCTCCCTCTCTCTTTCTCTTCCTTCCTTTCTCTTCCCTTATATTATTCTTATGATACCCAATTATGTATAAGTGCTATAAGTGCTACTCAAATTGACCTTAATTATATGAATAAGTCAATGAAACATATCATTCAATTAAGTGATAAAACCAAGTTTAACGGGAAACAAAACAAAACAGGAAAATGGTCTAAACCTTATTTTCAATTGGGCTAGAAATTGTTAGATTTTCTCAGAGTAAAAACACAAAATTTTATCTCAAAAGAAATGCGTGATATCACTGTATTAACATGAAAAGACTAGAAAAAGAATGAATAAGAAACAACAGCATTTGCTAACTACATTGTGTATTCACTATGTATATTTACTACATATTTATACATTGCTACAATACTGAATAATACATCATTATATGTGAAATGTTTACTTTTATTGTAAATAAACTTTTTAAAATGTTCAGGTGTGTGTGTGTGTGTGTGTGGTGTTTATATGTTTATTTATTTATTTATTTAGCAAACTTTCTTCCTTCCCTACTGGTATGTTAAGGTATTAAGTATTTAGTATGGTATAATATAGTGTAGTACAGTAACATACAGTAAATTAATAGTTCAATTCTCAAAATGCTGCCAGCAATATGAGTGGCAAAAGTCTAGAGTTTACCCAGTAGCCTTCTCAACAATCAAATTCTGTAGGAGTGCCTGAAAAGACAAGGAAAAAATCCCCAGATTCTCAATCATTATCAGCACTGCTTCTGCACTGGCACAGAGCTTCCATGTTCATTTCTCTTAATGTCCTTTTGCTTTGTTGAGTCTGGTCCTAAAGCAAATGGGTTCCCATTATTGTAGACACCAATAACCTTTTTACCCCTGTGCTCATTACAATGAGCCTCTATGTCATTATACTTGATCTCTAAATACCTGAGATTTACTGCTCTTCTCTTTCTTGATGTGTTCTTTCCAAGACAGACTTCCATATTCTAGCCCCACTATAAAGCACAGCTTTTCTAAAATACTGCTTTACAACGTGTGGATAAGATATTAATAGGTGTGGAATCAATTTTGTGGATCATTATCAGAAATTTTAGTTAAAATACAGGTATCAAATAGTAAATAGTGCATTACAGTAATTAAGAGTAAGATTATTTTGTGAAGATTTTGGGTGCTAATTTTTTTTCTAAAGAAGTCCTGTGGCCTACTCAAATCAATTAAAAATAATAATTCAATAACCAATAGGTCAATGAAAATGTTAAAAGAAAAATTAAAAAGTAAATTTAAAACGAATGTGAAAAGAAACACAACATATGAAAACATAGGGGGCATAGGAAAATCAGCTCTAAATGTAAAGCTTATAGCAATGAACACCTACATCAAAAAAAAACCCAGAAAATTCTCAGATAAACAACCTAATGTTGTACCTCAAGGAACTAGAAAAATACAAAAAGAAATTAAGCCCACAGTTAGGAGAAGGAAGTAAATAAAGATCAGATGAGAAATAAATGAAATTGGGACTTGTAAAACAATAGAAAAGATAAACAAGAGGGTTTTATTTTGAAAAGATAAACCAGATTGACAAACCATTAGCTGGGTTACCTAAGGAAATTAGAGGGAAGACACAAATAAAATTAGAAATAAGAAAGGAAATATTACAACTTATGCAACATAAATATAAAGGATCATAAAAGATTTTTATGAATAGTCATATACCAACAAATTGGGTAATTTAGAAGACATGAGTAACTTCCTTGACATACAACCTACCAAGATTGAATTACAAAGAATTAGAACACCTGAGCAGACCAATAACAAGTAAGGATGTTGAAATAATAATAAAAAGTACTCCATCGAAGATAAACCCAGGCCCCGATAGCTTCACTGCTGAGTTCTACAACAATTCTAAAGAATGAATACCAATTATTCTCAAACTCTTCCATGCCATTTAAGATGTGAGAATACTTCCAGACTCATTTTATGAGACCATCATTACCCTGATAGCAATGTCCGGCAAGGATACTAAAAATAAGACAACTCCAGGCCAATATTCCTGATGCATGTAGATGCAAAGGATCTCAACAAAAGCTAGCAAAGATAATTCAACAGCATATTAAACAGGTCACTCACCATGACCAAGTGGCATTTATTCCAGAGACGTAAATGTGGTTCAACATATGCAAATCAGTAAGTGTGATACATTGCATTAACAGAAGGAAGGACCAAAACTATATGATCAGTTCAACAGATCTAGAGAAAGCATTTATAAACATTCAACATGCTTTTATACAAAAACTCTCAACAAATTAAGTATAGAACAAATGTTCCTCAACACAGTGAAGACTATGCATGACAAATCCACAGCTACCAATATACTCTATGGGGAAAAGTTGAAAGATTTTGCTCTAAGATCTGAAGCAGACAAGGATGCCCATTCTCACCACTCCTGTTCAACAGAGTACTGGAAGACCTAGCCAGAGCAGTATGGCAAAAGAAAAAAATAAACACGTCCTATTTGAAAAGAAAGAAGTTAAATATTCTCTGTTTAAAGACATTATCGGCTGTGCGCAATAACTCACGCCTGTATTCCCAGCACTTTGAGAGGCCGAGGCTGGCAGGTCATTTGAGGCTGGGAGTTCAAGACCAGCCTGGCCACCATGGTGAAACTCTGTCTCTACTAAAGATACAATAATTAGCTGGGCCTGGTGGTGTGTGCTTGTAGTCCCAGCTACTTGGGCAGCCAAGGCAGGAGAATCAGTTGAACCAGAGAGGTGGAGGTTGTGATGACCCAAGATTGCACCACTGAACTCTAGCCTGGGCGACAGAGCAAGACTCCATCTCAAAAAATAAAATAAAATAAAATAATAAAATAAAATAAAATAAAATAAAATAATTAGAAAAATAAAGGCAATATGAACTTACATATAGAAAAACCTATAAGACTACAACCAAAAACTGTTGGAACTAATGATCGAGTTTAATAAAGTTACAGGATACAAAATCAATATGCAAAAATCAGTAGCACTTTTATACACTATGAATCATCTGAAAAATAAATTTTAATATCCCACTTACAACAGTTACAGAAGTAAAATACTAAAGAAGAAATTTAACCGAGAAGGTGAAAGATCTCAACTACAAAACATTGATGATAGAAATTAAAGAATACACTAATAAATAAAAAAATTCTGTGTTCATTGACTGGAAGAGTTAATATTGTTAAAATGACCATGCTACCTAAGGAAACCTTTAGACTGAATGTAGTCCCTATCAAAGTACCAATGATATTTTTCACAGAAATAGAAAAAAAAATTCTAAAATTTATATGTAATCATAAAAGAGTCCAAATAGCAAAAGCAATCTAAAGCAAAATTTGAGAGTAACAAAGCTGGAGGCATTATCCTAACTTATTTTAAAATATAACGCAAAGCAGCCAGGCATGGTAGCCTGTAATTCTGACACTTTGGGAAGCCGAGGCAGGTTAATCACTTGAGGGCAGGAGTTTGAGACCAGCCTGGCCTACATGGTGAAACCCCATCTCCACTAAAAATACAAAAATTAGCCAGGCATCATGGCACACACCTGTAATCCCAGCTACTCAGGAGACGGAGACAGGAGAATATACTTGAACCCAGGAGCTGAAGCTGCAGTGAGCCAAGATGGTGCCACTGCACTCAAGCCTGGGCAACAGAGAGAGATTCCATCTAAAAAAAATAGATTATATATAATATACATATATATGTATACACACACACACACACACACACACACTACAAAGATATTTTCATCTACTACTAAAATATACCACAGATCTAATATGAAAATAGAATGGTTTCATAAGAACAGACAGGTGGACCAATGGAACAGACTAGAGAACCAAGAAATAAATCCAGGCATTTATGACCAACTGATTTTTTAAATTATTATTATTATTTTTTGTTTAAATAGGTTATTGAGGGACAGGTGGTGTTTGGCTACATGGATAAGTTCTTTAGCAATGATTTCTGAGATCCTGGTGCACCCCATAACCCAAGTAGTGCACACTGTACCCAATGTGTAGTCATTTATCCATCAGCTCCCTCCCATCCTTTCCCTCAAGTTCCCAAAATCTATCGCGTTATTCTTATCCCTCTGCCTTTTCATAGCTTAGCTCCCACTTATGAGTAAAGATGAAGTTTGGTTTTTCATTCCTGAGTTACTTCACTTAAAATAATGATCTTCATTTCCATCCATGTTGCTGTGAATGCCATTATTTCATTTCTTTTTATGGTTGAGTAGTGTTCCATGGTGTATGTATACCACATTTTCATTATCCAGTCATTGACTGATGGGCATTTGGGCTGGTTCCATATTTTTGCAATTGCAAATTGTGCTGTTAATGACATACATGTGCAAGTATCTTTTTCCTATAATGACATCTTTTCCTCTGGGTAGACACCCAGTAGTGGGATTGATGGATCAAATGGTAGATCTACTCTTAGTTCTTTAAGGAATCTTTACATTGCTCTCCATAGTGGTTATACTAGTTTACATTTCCACCAACAGCATAAAAGTGTCCTCTTTCACCACATCCATGCCAACATCTATTACTTTTTGATTTTTTGACTAAGTATGGCCAACTAATTTTTGACAATGGTGCCAAGGGCACACAATTGGGAAAGGACTGTCTCTTCAATAAATAGTGCTGGAAAAAACAGATAACATATGTATAAAAATGAAACTAGACTCATATCTCTCACCATATACAAAAATCCAATGAAAATAGATTAAAGACTGATTTTTATATAGGCCCCAAAGCACAGTCAAAAATAAAATAGACAAATTGGATTACATTAAACTAAAAAACTTCTGTTCATCAAAGAAAACAGTCAATAGAGTTAAGAGACAACCTACAGAGTATAAGAAAATATTTGTAAATTTTACATCTGATAAGGAGTTGATATCCAAATATATAAGGGACCCAAACATAATAAGAAATTCAATAATAAAGTCCAAGTTATTCAGTTTCAAAATGGTCAAAGGATCTGAATAGATATTTCTCAAAAGAAGACGTACAAATGAACAACAGGTGTGTTAAAAAATGCTCAACATCACTAATTATCAGAGAAATGTAAATCAGATATTATGCCACACCTTTTAGAATGGGTATTTATCAAAAAGACAAAAGTTAAGGATTGGCGGGGATATGGAGAAAATATTGGACACTGTTGCTGAGAATGTAAATTAATACATTATGTAAAGCAGTAGGGAGGTTTCTTAAAAAAGTAATATTAAAATTACCATATGATGCAGCATTTCCACTACTGAATATATATCCAAAATAAATGCATAAGCATGTCAAAGAGATATCTGCACTGCCATGTCCATTGCTGCATTAATCACAATAACTAAGATATGGGGTCAATCTAGGTGTCCATTAACAAATGAATGGATAAAGAACGTGTGATATGCACAATGAAATACTATTCAGTCATGAAAAAGAAGAAAACCTTGTCATTTGCAATAACATGAATGAACCTACAACATATTATGTTAAGTGAAATAAACTAGGAGTAGGAAGACAAATATTACATAATCTCATTCATATGTAGAATCTAAAAAAGCTGATCTCATAGAAGTAGAGAGTAGAATGGTGGGTACCAGAGGCTGGGGTGGTTGGCAGAAGAAGTTGGGGAGATATTGGTCAAGGATTAAAAAATTCAGTTTGGAGGAAAAAGTTCAAGAGATATATATACAACAGTGTTATTATAGTTAATATATTTTATTCTTGAAAAATTGCAAAGGGAATAAAGTGCTCTTACTATGGAAACAATAACTATGTAAGGTGATGCATATGTTAATTACCTAGATACAGTCATTATACAATGTATATGTACTTCAAAAGTCAGGTAATACAGAGTACACATAATTTAATCTGTCAGTTTCAAAAAAAGAGAATGAAGCCAATTCACATTTACTGACCACTTTATATTGATATTTTAATGTAATCATGATGAATCTATGTATTAGGACTTTATTAATCCTATCTTATTCTTTGAGATAACAGAAACTAAAAAATTTGAAATATCTTGCCCCAGGTTATAGTACTAATTGGTGACAGATCTGGGACTCAATTCTTTCCCAAACCAAACAATGTTCCTAGGCTCAAACAGCAGCCACATTGCCCTAGAACTCTACATGACAGTAAAGAATTTTGACAAGTGTTCAGTGACAGAAAACTGCCCTAAGTATATGGATGGTTTTTTCATCTTTCCACAAGTAAGACTAACCAAGTGTCATTTCTGACCTAAACACACTCTGTAACACAAAGCTACAGTGTTAAAAAGTTGGGTTATATACCAAAGTTTATAATATGTTAATAATGTGTCTAAACTGTGGAGTGTTCTCTTTTTTAATAGTTTTTCATAATTTCTAATTCTTCTAAAATTAATATTTATAAATAAGTAGAAGACAAATGAAACAATGTTTACTCTCTAAGTTCTAGTGGGATTGTTGTTTTTTGTTTGTTTTTTTTCCTAAGAAGAAATATGACAGTAACATTGTAACAAAGGAAACGAACACAGCTTAATTGTATCAACGGGAAAACCGGCTGCAACCCACAAACCCAGTGGCAATCATTTTGCCTAGCAAAAAGCTCTCCTAGCCATGTGATATCTATTTCCATTACATTCTGAAGAAAATGCTTGCTTAAAGTGATCCTGTTTAGCTTTCAGATCTAGACAGATCCCGTAATGATGTTGATTGACATCAGTGAATTAGACAGCTTTATCACTTTGAGTCATCTTCATGTCAGAAACTGTCTGCCATTGGAATAATTTCACTAGTGACAAATGACAAAATCTTCTATTTAGATGGTGATATGGAAAATTTGTAGTTAATAATTTGAAAAAAAACTTATTAGAACATCCTGTGCCAGACAGATACTGTTTTAAATGCAGAAGAATTCTGCTTAATTTCCTCCTATAAATTGTCTGTAAAGAAGTTTTGCTGTTGTTGTTGTTGATATTATTCAGGACTTAACTATAATTTAAATAATTAAAAATATTTATAAAAATAGCAGAACAAGATTTTATCAATGTATTAGTCCATTTCTATACTGCTATGAAAAAATACCTGAGACTGGGTAATTTACAAAGAAAAAGAGGTTGAATGGAATCACAGTTCCACATGGCTAGGGAGGCCTCACAATCATGGGGCCTGGTGGAAGGTGAAGGAGGAGCAAAGGCATGTCTTACATGGTGGCAGCCAAGAGAGCATATGCAAGGGAACTGCCCTTTATAAAACCATCAGATCTCATGAGACTTATTCACTATCACAAGAACAGCATGAAGAAAACCTGCCCCCATGATTCAATTATCTTCCACCAGGTCCCTCCCATGACATGTGGGGATTATGGTAACTAGAATTCAAGGTGAGATTTGGGTGGGGACACAGCCAAACTGTATCAATTAATAAACACAATACTAACATGCTTATAATATTCCAAATATAAATAACAAGGAAAAAGAAAATAAAACATCAAAATGATTCCTAAAAATAAATAAAATTAAGAAAAGTCTAGAGATATCAGCAATTGTGAGATGAAAAAGTATTGAATAAAGAATTGAGAATAGGGACAATCAAAAGTTATACCAGTTACATTCTACTCCTGCCTTTCATTCTTTATTTCTTATTACATTGAAATGGGTGATAACAGCTATTACTTCTTTGAGGAATATGCCATTAACTCCTTATCATATTTTAAAATGTATGTGCACAAATGTCTCTGAAATGAATAATAATAACACACATTTACTTAGTGTTGTTAAGCACTTTTCT
This sequence comes from Nomascus leucogenys, assembly GCF_006542625.1. Taxonomy (NCBI): domain Eukaryota; kingdom Metazoa; phylum Chordata; class Mammalia; order Primates; family Hylobatidae; genus Nomascus; species Nomascus leucogenys. The sequence goes on along the minus strand of NC_044385.1, from coordinate 81,483,197 downwards.
AACCACTTTGCAAGCATTAATATGTTTCTACTTAATAATAGTTCTCAGATTATTCTTTTGGCATTCAGGGTAGTGTGCGTGTGTGTGTGTGTGTGTGTTATACAGACATATTATATTTGAAGCCAGGAATATGCTCATATATTATCAATAAATTCTATGTATGATGTGTATTAACTAAAATGTAGTAAAATTTTATTTTAAATGTTAAAACTTAAAAATAAATTTTCAAAATATGAAGAATGTCAAAGGGAGTTTTTAGCACTTCTAAATCTTGAAGCACTAGGCACTTAAAGTTTTAATTCTTTTATTAAAAATACAAAACAAATACAACTAACTAGGGAGGTGAAAGATCTCTATAAGAACGACAAAACACTGCTCAAAGAAATAAGAGATTACATAAACAAATGGAATAACATCCCATTTCTCATGAATAGGAAGAATCCATATCATAAAAATGGCTATACTGCTCAATGCAATTTGTAGATTCAATACTATTTCTATTAAACTAGCATTGACATTCTTCACAGAACTAGAAAAAAATATTTTAAAATGTATATGGAACCAAAATACAGCCCAAATAGCAAAGTCAATCCTAAGGAAAAAACACAAAGCTGGAGGCATCATGCTACCCAACTTCAAACTATACCACAGGGATACAGTAACCAAAACAGAATGGTACTTGTACAAAAACAGACAGATTAATGGAACAGAATAGAGAACTCAGAAATAAGGCCACACACCTACAACTAGCTGATCTTTGACAAACCTGAGAAAAACAAGCAACAGAGAAAGGATTCCCTATTCAATAAATAGTGCTGGGATAACTGGCTCACCATATGCAGAAGATTAAAATTAGACTTCTTCATTAAACAACACACAAAAATTAACTCAAGATGGATTAAAGACCTAAATGTAAAAACTAACACTATAAAAATCCTGGAAGAGAACCTTGGCAATATCATTCAGGCCATAGGCATGGGCAAAGATTTCATGACAAAGATGCCAAAAGCAATGCAACAAAAGCAAAAATTGAATAATGTGATCTAATTAGGCTAAAGAGCTTCTGCAATACAAAGGAAACTCAATAGAATGAGCAGATGACCTAGAGAACGGAATAAGATTTTTGCAAACTATGCATCTAACCAAGACCTAATATCCAACATCTATAAAGAACTTAAACAAATTTACAAGGAAAAAAGCACAACCCTATAAAAAAGTGGTCATAGGACATGAACACTTCTGAAAAGAAAACATTCATGCAGCCAACAATCATATGACAAAAAGTTTCCACAGCACTGATTATTAAAGAAATGCAAATCAAAACCCCAATGAGATACCATCTCATACCAGTCAGAATGGCTATTATTAAAAAGTCAAAAAGTCAAAAAATTACAGATCCTGGTGAGGTTGTGGAGAAAAAGGAATGCTTACACACTGTTGGTTGGAGTGTAAATTAGTTCAGTCATTGTGGAAGACAGTATGGTGATTCCTCAAAGACCTAAAGACAGAACTATCATTTCACCCAGCAATCCATTACTAGGTATATACCCAAAGGAATATAAATCATTCTAATATAAAGATACATGCATGCGTATGTTCACTGCATCACTATTCACAATAGCAAAAACATGGAATCAACTTAAATGCCCATCAATGACAGATTGAATACAGGAAGTGTGGTACACATACCATAAAATACTATGCAGCCATATAAAAGAACAGAATAATGTCTTCCATGGCAACATGGATAGAGCTGAAGGCCATTATCCTTAGCAAACTAACGTGAAAACAGAAAACCACATATCTCATGTTCTCACTTATAAGTGAGAGCTAAATGATGAGAACACATGGACACATAGAGGGGAACAACACACACTAGGGCCTCCTGGAGGATGGAGGGTAGGAGGAGGGAGAGGATCAGGAAAAAGAACTAATGGGTACTGGTCTTATACCTGGGTGATGAAACAGTCTGTACAACAAATCCCCATGACAAAAGTTTACCTGTGTAACAAACCTGCATATGTGCCCCAGAATGTAAAATTTTAAAAAATACAATACAGTCTTAAAAGCATAATTATAAATGTTATTTTTGCAAATAAAAGTTTTATGCAAGATATATAGCTATATAATAATCATCATCTCATAACTTGTATTTATAATGCTAATTATGGGAGTTGAAAAATATTAACCAACAAGCAGGAAATTAATGGCAGCTGTTATAGATATTTAAAAATGCAAAGCAAAAGAATGAAACTAAAAGAAAGGAAAAAAATATGGTCAGAGAACTTATTAGAGAATACTATTGTGTTCTCATCTGCCAAACTCAGGGAATACTATTGTATTCTCATCTGTCAAAAAAAGTGAAGCTGAAAAGAAATGTTCACTATCTGCATAGTACTAATTTGTGAACAACAGGTCAAGAATTAAAATTGATAAATTGTAACTGACATTGAAGGTTTAACCACTGCAAGCTAAATAACGAAGTCCCTGAGAAAATTAGAATACTATAGGCCTCTCGGCAAGAAAGATTTCCATTAGAAAAACAGTGCTCATTATCTTGAAGAAGATGATCTAAAAGTTCAAAAATATAATTCTCCTTTTTTATTTGTATAGAATAATAATAGGCATTTTTAAATTGTAAAGACAAGCATGGTAAAAATGTTCTGACTGCCATCAATATTTATAAATGTAATGATTTCTTGTCTCTCTGATATTGAGTATTTAGAAACACTAAGAAATAGTAAGCCTTAAATTTGATAGTTCCTTATTTATATGAAATACTTTTTGTCATAATCTCCTAAATAGCTAGTTAAAATCATTGCAGCAAATATATAAACATAAACACAGATCAAATCATTAACCACAATCCTACTAAATAACACTTTCTAACCCAAATTAGAGCATTATTTTCATTAATCAAAAATGTGCTAGATTTTTACCAGGTGCCAAGTTTGTAGATACGCTAGGTGACCCTACTTCAGCTATTGTATTAGGGAATTTTCCCTGTCCATGAAGGGGGGAAAAAACAAAAAACAAGGGACTGGGGAAAGAGAGAGAGAATGGTTTTACAGCGCTCTGGCTATCGGAATGTGTCTGGTTAAACTAATGCTTTCATTTCTGAAAATACCTTACCCATTCAGAGGAGAGTAGAAAGAATATTCACCCTGCTTTTTTCTTATTTCTCAAGTTATGTAGTATGCATCACCTAAAATAGATTTGTCTGGTGGATGTGAGTAAAATGTAGATTACTGGACTCCGCATCATTCACATGAATCAAAGTCCGACTGAAGGTCCCAGGGATCTACCTTTGTTTTTTGTTTTTTGTTTTGAGACAGAGTCTCACTCTGTCACCCAGGCTGGAGTGCAGTGGCAAGATCTTTGCTCACTGCAAACTCCACCTCCTGGGTTCAAGTGATTCTCCTGCCACAGCCTCCCGAATAGCTGGGACTACCGACGCACATCACCATGCCTGGCTATTTTTTGTATTTTTAGTAGAGATGGGGTTTCACCATGTTGACCAGGCTGGTCTTGAACTCCTGACGTCAAGTGATCAACCTGCCTCAGCCTCCCAAAATGCTGGGCTTACAGACTTGAGCCACCGTGCCCAGCCACCTGAGATCTATGTTTAAAACAAATACCCCAAGTGGCTGTTATGAGCATTGATTAGAAAACCACCGGTGAAGTATGACTGAAGGCTGCATATATGTTACTCCAATAAGAGAGAGAAGATAGAAAGGAAATTTCCAAATTAAATTTCAGATAAAATTATAATTTGGTCCATTTCATTATCTTGAATAAACAGAGTTAAGGAAGAACCATTTGCATATTTGAACACATAAATGTATTCTATTTAACTTTATTTTTTGGTGACCAAAGACTTAAAAAGGGATTGTCAAAATCATAGCTCATTTTCTGTAAAATTGAAATTAATTTTTATGTGAAATCAAGATAATCTTTACTTAAAATATATTGCATTTGTTTTCATTAGTGAAGAATTTCATGGGTTTTTTCACCAAATGTGTGGATAATATTTTGTGCTTATCATATTTAGAGATAATTGTTTTTAGAGGTTTCTGAGCCCTTGGGTTGAAACTGCTTTAAAGTAAATTGGGCTTTCAATTTGTCCTTCAAATAGGTGTGTCATATGTATCCTTTCTGTTTTTTGCTAGACGATGCTAGCTTCATATCTAACTCTACCATCTCTTCTTCCTGGTACAGGGCTAGACTGCATTTCTCCCATTTCATTATATTCAGGTACATCAATGTGACTAAATTATAGCATATGGGATCTTAGTGAGTGGTATGTTTCACTTCTGGGGTTGATTTGTTAAAGTTTTTTATACAAACAACCCCATGATCTTCCCCTTTTTAGCTGGGTAAATAGGAATCAATATCTAGGATGACCTTGCAAACCAGGTGTTAAAACCTAGGACATCAGAAGACTGTGGAGAAGAGCAACGTGCTGTCATATACATCCACTGAATACTGTCAAATGAGCAATAAATACACTCCTTTTCTTAAGACCTTATATACCTGAGAACATATTTATTATGCCTATTCCATTCATATAAACAAATATAATTATTAGACATTCATGGATTACATAAGATTTTATTTTAAATAGTGTTAAGCCATTTTTGCATCACCATAAAGAAATACCTGAGACTAGGCAATTTAAAAAGAAAAGAGCATTGGATCATGGTTCTGCAGGTTTTACAGGAAGTGTGGTGCCGGCATCTGCTTCTGACAAGGGCCTCAGAAAGTTTCCAATGATGGCAGAAGGTGAAGGAAGAGCAGGTATGTCACATGGTGATGGTGAGAGTGAGAAACAGAAGGGACGATGTACTAGGCTCTTTAAACAACCAGCTTTCATGTGAACTAATAGAACTCACTCATTGTAAGGAGGGCACTAAGCCATTCATGAGGGAACCTCCCTATCCAAACACTTCCCACCAGGCCCCACTTCCAACATAGGGGATTACCTTTCAATATAAGATTTGCAGGGGACAAATATCCAAACCATATCAATGGTCTTGTATTAAAATATATTACCTAGATTGATTGATGTTGACAAAATAGTGGACAAAGAGAAATTAAGGATAATGAAACCATAATAAAGAGTTTTTGCTTTACTCAGAAACGTGGAGATTTGAAAAATGCATTGCCCTAAAATATACAATAAAAACAAGCTGGAGAAACTGCAAGCTTGCAGCTTTTCTTGAACATATCAGATTTCTGAGATTGCAGGTAATATGCAATCTAAAATGAGGCTGGCACCTGCAAGGAGCAATGAGACAAAAGTACTCACTTACCTAAGGCAAGATTCACCAGGAAACCAGTCAAAATAATTCAAGTAATGTGACTGGCAAGTAAGTAGAGACCGAATATTCACTGATAAGAGAGGATGACGCTCTGGGGCCTGAAGATATAAGTCTATATTCCTTTGTAGTCTCTCTTCACAAAACCCACCACATTCACAAAAAAGATTGACAGAGCCCTCAAAAAGTCTCCCTTATGGTATAAAATTGGGGAGAATAAAAGAAGGTGCTGCGTAAGACATGTAATCCTACTGAGACTTTTCTTCCGTGTCTCTCCAGTAAGACAAATATTTCACCTGTGGGGTAAAGGACAACACCAACTGTAACTGCAAGGACATTGGCGAAAATCCATTGCAACAGGAGAAAGGGAACAGGAAATAGTACCTCTACTCCCAGGGAAGGAGTAGATATAGGTGTGGCTCAGAAGTACTGAGAATGTTGCACCATGAGACTCAATGACACTGTGCTTGCCTATGGCTAAGACTTAATCAGAAAAACAGAATATAGTCTACCCCAGCACACAGGTAACTAGGCTAACAAATGTCCAGCAGTAAGTAAATTTTAACAGTCTGATCCTTTCAAAAGTGCAGGACAGAAAGGAGATTGAATGTGACTTTGGAGTAGACATGAAAAAAATGAACAACAGAAACCTCTGGCAAACCAGGCCACATCCTAAGCACAAGGCATTGGTAAGGGAATTTGAAGCCTCTGAGGTACTGAGGTCCACCATAGGAACAAGAAACCTCAAACCCAGCACAGCTGCTAGTTATATTAACTTATTCCTCATAAAGACCTGGGAGAAGAAAAGACATGGCTATTATCAGATATATAAACTTATTCACCCCAGTCTCTACTGTCATATACAAAATGTCGAATTTTTAACAAAGAAGTATGAGCCACATTAAACATAAAAAAAAAAACACAATACCAAGAGACAAAGCAATCATCAGATTTAGACTCAAATGACACAGATGTTAAAATTGTCTGACAATAAGACATTCTGGGACATATCATATTCAAACTTCTAGATGCAATTAGAAATAGGAAATTTTAAATGCAAATGGGGAGAGTCATCTCATATAAAGAATCTCTGATAAGAATTAGAGCAGTTGTCTTTTCAGAAACCATACAAGCCAGAAGACAATAAATTGACATGTGTAAAGTGCTGAAAGAAATTAAAGACATAAATAGAATGATAGAACTTGTTCATGAAACAGAAGACTCAATATGAGTAAAACAGCAGTACTCCCCAAGCTTACGTGCAAATTCTGTGTAATTCCTCTCAAAATATCAGCTGAATTTTTTGCAGAATTTGACAAGTTACTCCTAAAATTGAAATGTAAATGAAGCATCCCAGAATAGCCAAAATAATCTTGGAAAGTAAGAACAAAGCTGGGGACTCACATTTCTGATTTCAAAACCTATTACAAAAGCTGCAGTTACCAACATTATCTTCTAATGGCACAGGGATAAGCATATTGGTTAATGGAATGGAATCAAAAGTCCAGAAATAAATTCATATTTCTGTGGTCAACTGATTTTCTAGAAAATTCATATCTCTGTGGTCAACTGATTTTCTAGAAGGATGTCAACACCTTTCCTTGGTGAAAGTATAGTCTTTTCAAGCAGTGGTGCTCGAACATTGGATATTCACAGTTAAAGAATGAAGTTGTACTTCTGTTTTATACCACTTAAAAATGAAATCAAACTAAATCAAAGACTAGATTGCAAGATCTCACACTATAAAACTCTCCAAAAAAGTATAAATCATTATAGATTTGCATTAGGCAATTGTTTCTAAGATATGACGCAAATAACAAGCAACTGCAAAAATAGTTTGGACTTCAAATTAAATGTTTCTGTGATTCAATGGACACAATTAAGAAAGTTTTTTTTACAAAATGAAAGAAAACATCTGTAAATTATACATCTAGAATATACAAAGAATTCTTACAATTTAACAACGAAACAACTACCTGGTTACAAAATGGGCAAAGTGCTAGGCATTACTAGGCATTACTCCAAAGAATTCACTAAGCATTACTCCGAAGAATACTAATGGTGAAGAAGCACATAGAAGGTGCTCAAAGTCATTAGTCATTAGAAAAATGCAAACCAGAACCATGATGAGAACAACCTTACTCTCACCATGATAGCTATATATTTTTTAAGTGTTGTCAAAGATGTGGGAAAATTAGAACTAAACATTGCTGATGAAAATGTAAACTTACGGACATGCTTTGGAAAGCAGTTTATAATTTCTCAGTATGGTAAACATAGAGTTTTCATATGAGCCAGCAATTCCATTTCTAGGTATATACCAAAGAGAACTGAAAACATTCTTCACATATAAGCTTATACTAGAAAGTTTATGGCAGAATTATTCATAATAGCCAAAATGTGAAAATAACCCTAATTTAAATTAACTCTATTTTGTTCCATTGGTCTGTGTGTCTGTTTTTATGCCAGTACCATAATGTTTTTTGTTGAGAATTTTGTTAGCTAGTATTTTGTTGAGAAATTTGCATCTATGTTCATTAGTAATATTTGCCTGTAGTTTTCTTTTTGGTTTACCCTTGTTCAGTTTTGGTATCAATGTATTGCTGGCCTCATAATATGAGTTGAAATATTTCCTCTTCATTTTTTTTCACATTTGCATATAATTGGTATAAGTTCTTTAAATATTTGGTACAATTCAGCAGTGAAGTCATCAGGACCCAGGTTTTTCTTTGACACTTTATTACAGCTTTGACCTTATTTCTCATTATGGCTTTGTTGAGGTTTTATATTTCTTCATGGTTTAATCTTGGTAGAATGTATTGTTGAGGAATGTATCTATTTTTCTAGGTTTTAATTTGCTGGCATATAGTTGTTCATAATAGCCTGTGATAATTCTTTGTACTTCTGTTGTCTCAGTTGTTATGTCTCCTTTTTTTTCTAATTTTACCTGTTTGTGTCTTCTCTCTATTTTTTCTTAGTCTGGCTAAAGGTTTGTTGATTTTGTTTATCTTTCCCCCAAAATCAACTTTTCATTTCATTTATTTATATATATTTTTTAGTTTTAATTTTATTTATTTTTGCTCTAGTCTTGTTATTTCTTTCCTTCTGTTACTTCAGGCCCTGCTTATTCTTTTCTCCTTCCTTGAAGTGCATCATTGAGTTTTCTTGAAGTCTTCATACTTTTTTATGTAGTTGTTTATTGCTTTAAACTTCTCTCAGTACAGATTTTGCTGTATCCTATAGATTTTGTTGTCTTTCCATTTTCATTTGTTGTAAGATATTTTTAAATTTTATTTTTAATTTCTTCCTAAACCCATTTATTGTTTAGGAGCATTTTGTTTAATGTCCAAGTGTTTGTGGAGTTTCTAAGATTCCTATTGTTATTGATGGCTAGCTTTATTCCATTGGTGTCAGAAGTTATATTTGTTATAATGTCTAATTTTTTGACTTGAGGTTGTTTTGTGGCCTAGTATATGTTTTATTCTGGAAAATGTTCCATGTGCTAATAAGAATTTGTATTCTGCAGCAGTGGGGTGGAAGGTTTTGTAAATGTCAATTAGGCCTATTTAGTCCAATGTGTAGCTTAACTTTAAATTTTTGTTGACTTTCTGTCTAGATGATCTCTTCATTAATGATAGTGGGGTGCTGAAGTCCACTACTATTATTATATTGCAATCCATTTCTCTCTAGATCTACTAATGTTTGCCTTATATGCTTGGGTGCTTAGATGTTAGGTGCACAGCTATTTATAGTTGTGATATCTTCTTGTTTAATTGAATCTTTTATCATTATATAGTGACTTTTCTTTGTATCTCTTTATAATCTTTGACTTGTAGTCCATTTTATCTGATATAAATATAGCTACTCCTGCTTATTTTGGTTTTCATTTTTATGGAATATTTTTGTTATCCCCTCACTTTTATTCCATGTGTGTCTTTATAGGTTAAGTGGCTGTCTGGTAGGCAGCATATACTTGGATCTTGTTTCTTTATTTATTCATTCATCTATGTCTTAAAATTGGACAAGTGAGTCTGTTTACATTCAGTGTTATTATTGATAGTTAAGCACTTACTACTGCCATTTTGTTGCTTGTATTCTGGTTGTTTTATAACTCTTCTCTTCCTTTATCTTCTTTATTAATAGTTTCCTTTGTGACTAAGTGGTTGTCTCCGGTAGTATGTTTCAATTCATTGATTTTTATTCTTAGTGAATATGTTATAGATTTTTCTATTGTGGTCACATGAGTCTTACAAGAAAACTTACAAATATAACAAGTTATTTTTAAGAGACAATGACATGTCTTTGATCACACAAAAAGAATAGACACAAAAAATAAGCTAAAAAATCTCAATTTTTAAATCAATTTTCTTCATATTTTGGCTTCTTATCTCAATTTATAAAATTTTATAAATTTTTCTATCTCTTAACTGGTTGCTGTAGCTATTATTGTTTTTAATGTATTTGTAATTTAGACTTTATAATAGAGTTTTGTGTAAATTGCATAACAAAATTATAGTACGATGGTCTTATAGTATTCTGAGCTTGTCTCTGTACTTACTTTTATCAATGGGTTTTATACCTTCAAATATATTCTGTCTGCAGCAATTACTTTCCCTTCAGATTGAGGGACTACCCTTAGCATATCTTGTAAGATGGGTCTGGTGGTAGTAAATTCTCTGTCTTTGTTTCTCTTGGAAAGATTTTTCTCACTTCTTCATGTTTGGAGGAAACTTTTGCTAGATTCAGTATTCTTAGATGACACGGCTCTCTCCCTTCCCTTCCCTTCCCTTCCCTTCCCTTCCCTTCCCTTCCCTTCCCTTCCCTTTTCTTTTCTTTTCATTTAGCTCTTGGAAAATGTCATCCCTCTCCCTCCTGGCCTGTATGGTTTCTGTTAAGAAGTCTGTAGCACGATGAATTAGTGCTTCTTTATATGTTATTTGTTTTCTTTATTTTGCTTCTTTTAAGATTTTCTCTTGGTTCTTGACCTTTGAGAGTTTAATTACTATATGCTTTGGTGTAGTCTAATTTGTGTTGATTTTTTTATGTTATCTGGCCTTCCTGTGTCTGAATTTCCATCTCTTTCTTAAGTTTTGTAAAGTTTTCTGTTATTATTTCTTTGAATAAGTTTCCACCCTGTGTGCATGCCTAATTCCCAGTAATTCTTAAATTTGGTCTTTTGAAGTAATTTTCTATATCTTGTAGATGAACTGTAATTATTTTCATTTTCTTTCTACTCATTATATATTTTCAAAAGGCCTGTATTTGAGCTTACTGATTCTTTCCTCTCCTTGATCCATTCTACTGTTGATAGCCTCCAGTAAACTTCTCAGCTCAGCAAATGTATTTCTTAATTCCAGGATTTCTGTTTAATGTTTGTATTGTTATTTCAATCTCTTCATTAAAATCTCTGATATTTTTCTGATTTTCTTTTTTATGCTACCTCGGGGATCACTGAGTTTCCTTAAAACTGCTATTTTGAATTCTTGACAAGAGCTCATGTGCTGCCATCTCCCTAGGGTCAGTCGTTCGTTCCTTGTTTTTTTTCTATTTGGAAAGGCCATGGTTCCCTGTTTGCTATTGTTTTTTGTGGGTGTATGCCTTTGTCTTTGCATTATAGGATTAGTTATTTATTCTAGTCTTCTCTGTCTGGCTTGTTTTGTTTTATATTGTCTATATTTGGTTAGACATTCCTTTTAATTTACTTGTTGGCTATCTTTCTTTTTTTTAAATTTCTTACTAGGTCACCTCTTTTTCGTTACCAGATGGTGCCTTAAGCCCAGATTTCCCATAAGCTCTACCAAATAATTAGAGCACTGCTTGTCCTGAATGGTGGAGGTCCCAAACAGATATCTCAGCTCTATGGGAAAGCTGGCAAGGTGTTCATGCAAAGAGGACCTGTGGCACCTACCTCCTACAGCCTTGTGCTGTTGAATGACCACTTTGATCGAGTGTCTTCTTTTGTTGAGTCATGAGGCAGAGTTTCGTGGGCTGGAGATTGTAGTCTCATCTATGCCCTTTGTCGCTGGCTGTCTTCATGGAACGTGGACAAGGAATATTCAGCAAAATAGCCTGTATTTGGGCTCATTAAAAAGTTTACAAATTTAATAGAATATAAATAATGCAATTAATGCACAGTAGGTTCTCAGACGATAAAAGGTTAAAATAGAATTCAACATGAAAAAGTTCTAAAATATTTGGAGAAAAATACACTTTTTAATAACACATAGAAAAATAACGCAAATAAAATACCTGAAAAAATTAAATTATATTTTGAATGTAGTGGGATAAACAACACAGTATATAAAATTTGTAGGATGCATCTAACATAGTACTCAGTGAAAAATTTATAGCATTGAATGCTCATATTAGTGAAGAAGAAAGATCTTAGTTAAGTCAGTAACCTAGATTTAAACTTTACAAATCAAAAGAAAACAGGACAATTTATACCTAAAGGAAGTAGAAAAAAAGAAGTAATTTTAACAGCACAAATCAATGGAATTAAAAACAGAAAAAAATTAGAGAAAATTCATGAAACCAGATGCAGAGAATAGACAAAAGCTACTAACACTCAATCAAGATAATTCTATTAAATAATTTAGATCTGTAATTATAACCCATCAAAAAAGAAAACAATAGACCCAAGTGGTTTTTTGGGCAAATTCTACAAACACCTAAGGAGAAAATATTACCAAAGTGACACCACCTTGTCCTGAAAAAACAAGAGGAATCAGTTTCCAGGTCATTGTATGAGATCAGTATTATCTGAACACCCAAATCAGATAAATACAAGAAAGGTGAACTACAGAAGAATAACCTTCATGAATATAAATGTAAAACAATTAACAAAATACATGCATAATAATTGAACAGAAACTACATCATGATCAAATGAGATTTATCATATGATATTATAACTGGTTCAACAATGAAAAAGTAATAGAGAGTATTTACCATATTAACAGTTTAAAAAAGAAAATAGTAATCTCAATAAACTCAGAAAAACATTTGACAAAATTCGTTATTAATCACATATATTTGCATTTGATTGATACCCATTAATGGTATTCTGAATAAATAAAACTGCTCATTAAAATTATGACAATGGAAGAAAAAGCAAATAAACAATAGCTTCTGCAAAGACTAATTGTAAAAAGAGATGAAATGTAAAGGCATAACATTGATTGCAGAGTACATATAAAATAAAGCCATATGTCTTAGTAAAAATGTACTGTGACTAAATAAATTAGTTAATTTAATTAAGCCACAGAAGTCAAGATAAGGGAAATATTTTAGGGCATGGGTAATCAAGAGTAATGTTTCAGATGTCTTTAATAGTGACAGCTGAGGGAAAATATACTTGAAAATTTTAAAATCCACAAAGATGCTCATAATACCATTTCAATTGAACCTAAAACACGAAAGACTAAATCAATTATAAAACAAGACATAGAACAAAATGTAAAGAGTTTGTTCTATAATAGTTAAGTGATATTAATGTTGATTAAAGTTTTTATTTTTTAATTTATTATTTTCAAAATAAAGGTGTTGATGCATATTTGAAGGCAGGTGTAATACAGCTGGTTTAGAGATTGGCAGCAAGTGAAGACTCTTGAAAATGTGGGTGAACTTGAGAGAAAATACATGAAAATACATGAATATACAGAGTCAATCCTTTCTATCTGTGGGTTCTGGATCTATGGATGCAACCAACTGTGGGGTCAAAAATATTCAGAACAGTTACAGACGTTTTTGGGCCATTTTCCTCTAAGCAATAGAGTGTAACAACTTTTTTACATAACATTTACATTGTATTCGGTATTACAAGTTATTTAAAGATGACTTAAGACAATGTGTGTAGATATATATATGCAAATACTACATTATTTTATTTAGGAAACTTGAATATCTTCAAATGTTGGTATCTGCTGTGTGTGTGTGCTTGTGTGTGTATACACATATACACACACACATAGTGAGAGGAAGAGGGTAAAAGGATAAATAGCTGATAGCTTTAATTTTATTAAATCTACAGAATGAAAATCTACTGAGAGGAAACAGGAAAATAATCCTTGAAAGAATGTTAAATATTTTAGAATGTACAGATATGCTTAGGAAAATAAATCATATGATGTCTCAGTCTGTTTAGTGTTGCTATAGGAGAATATCTGAGATTGGAGAGTTAATTTAAGAAGAAGTTAATATGGCTCATGATTCTGGTGACTAGAAGGTTGGACATGTCTACCTGGTGCTTCGGGATGCTTCAATCTGCATGAAAAGTGAAAGGGAAGCAGATGTGTGCAGAGATCACATGATCAATGAGGAGGCAGGACAGGGCAGATGCCAGGCTCTTTTTAACAATCAGTTCTTGTGGGGACTAATAAAGTGAGAATTCACTCTCCTTCCAGGAAGGCATCAATCTATTCATGAGGAATCTACTCCCATGACCCAAAGACCCAATTTTTATTTTTATTTATTTATTTTTTTTTCGAGACTGAGTCTAGCTCTGTTTCTCAGGCTGGAGTGCAGTGGCGCGATCTCGGCTCACTGTAAACTCCGCCTCCCGGGTTCACGCCATTCTCCTGCCTCAGCCTCCCCAGTAGCTGGGACTACAGGTGCCCGCCACTACACCTGGCTAATTTTTTTGTATTTTTAGTAGAGACGGGGTTTCACCGCGTTAGCCACGATGGTCTCGATCTCCTGACCTTGTGATCCGCCTGCCTCGGCCTCCCAAAGTGCTGGGATCACAAGCATGAGCCATCGCGCCCGACCCCCAAACACCCACTTTTAAGCCCTGCTTCCAACACTGGGGGTCAAATTTCTACATGAAGTCTGGAGGGGACAAATATTCAAACTATAGCATATGATAAATATATTCCAAAAGCAATGGGGTTTTGTTTAAAAATATCATGGATTTGTTCTGGAGTAGATCCTTCATCAGGTTTCATAAAATTTTGCAGTAGTGACCCATAGCTCAAAGAATAATATAGAAAAATGAACTACATAATCTAATCTTTTCTTTTTTTTTCAGTGAAAGAAGGCTTTAAAAATAGACATTTGTGCAGCACCTTGATTTCTACAGAAATTAATTTAGGAAACGATTTTAGAGCTACCTAGTAAAAGAAAAAATATCAGCAGTATAAGCATAGGTTTTAGGACTCAGACAAAGCAGTGTACATTTTGAACGATATATTTTTGAGAGAGAGAAATTTCACTAACACACTCTCTTTCATGTCTGAATATCCACTCAGTGCTGAATTAAATAAAATTGAATAAAATATAGTGAATTAATTTTTTCAGTAGAGATACTTGCAGTTAAATTTCTGTTGATAGTGAATTAAGTGGAATCAATGCTCTGTTTTATAAAATAGTAGTATATTTATCCTAAAGTTAACTGATGTTTTCTATAGTAAAAGAACGCATAAAAATCTTAGTATATAAACTGTCTCTGTATCATAATACTCAGAAAACTAGATTCATATTTTAAATGAACACATAAAAGTGCATTACATATACTCAGAAAACATTTTGTTTTACATCCAATTAAACATTAAAAGCAAGCTTTTCTCTTACCTTCTCTATTGGAACTTACGCTTTGCCTGATTATAATAGTGATGAGATTATTTAACACCATCCTCACAACTCTGGTACATTCTAGCATTAGCTTAGCAACAGTCATAATGAGGAGTGATTAAGATAATATTAGGCTGCACCACCAACATGACAACCCACAGCTTTAAATTATCTTACCTAATCAATGCACCAGCAAGGGAGCAGAGGCTGTACAATGTCATCTAACTGTTTCACGAATGTTTCATGCGGTTGTAATAAATCATTCTTCTCTTGCTAAAACATTACCTTGTGAGCGCACACACCATTCTGTAGCCTTTCTTGGGGAATTCATTTCATTGACTTTGGTTATGATTGAGCAAAGGTGTATTGATTCAGACCCCAAAGGTTTAAGGTAATAACTTTTCATGGACCTAATAACTAATTGCATTGCCCCAATTCATCAGCATGTACCACTAATCCTTTATAAGAAAGATTTATTCATAGAATATAACGGACATCATTTTTACACTGGCACAAATTCAAAGTTATAGATCTAGACAACTGTGATTTTATATATACATTTGAGTTCCCTATAATAGCATGAATGCTCTGTCAAATCATTATCACACTTACGGACACTCTTGGCTACCCACTTCAAGTGTTGGCAGTCTATATTCTATATTAACAAAACACAGATTCCATCTGCTTTTAATTGAAATAGCTATATATTAATTAGTTAAAACAATCACAACAAAAATGCTTAGATAAAAGCCTATAGATAATGTAAAATTCTTAAACAAATCTGAAAAAAGTTATCTCTCAAGGTCTCTTAGATAAAACAAACAAACGAAAAACATATAAACAACAACAAATAACTTTATCCTAAATCTTACTTTATTATGGATGGAGCTCAGTCAGATAGATTAACATAATGTTTGGAATTGTCCCAATTTTTAGGAACAGAAATGTTGAAAAAAGAAAGTCCAATTTTATTATTTATATCAAGGTCATTTTGTTAACATTCTCAATAGCTGAAGTAACAAACTCCAAACCTCAGTGTCTTAAAACAGCACCGATATATTTTGCGCTTATGCTACCTAGTCATTGAGGCTTGCCTAAGACCCTGCCCCCAAATTCTGCTTCTCTAAGTAGCCACCACAATTAGGTTACTTATAATAATTTCTAACCAATTAAACAGGACAGTTTTGTTTTCTCAATTTTCCCAACACATTTTTTTTTATCATCTTACAAACTTTTCCTTGTTTTCTTCTACAAGCCTGTAACCATTTCTTCAGAATGCATGCAGGTTGTGAGTAAAATGAAATGGACCTATTTACCACTCATCTTCTGCCATTAATTTCCTGCCACTGGAGAGTGGCCATTTATAAAGCTACAGTTTTCTAAATAATCAGCACTATTCTTCCTGGGGTTGCCAAAAGCAGCCTTTGAATTCAAAGACCATCTAGCAAAATCTTGCTTAGCTGTGAAAATAAGCCTGAGGATGCTCCACCAAGCATATAGCCAGCTAGCTAAATCATTTACTATAATCCACAACAAAGATGCTTTTAAATAGAAAAGGAACTGAGTTGGAAACTTTTCCTCATGAGCAATAGTAGCAGCAAGGGAAGGGCGAATAAATGAAAGATATGCACACTAGTTCATAGAACCGAAGCAGTGAGAACATTGTGATGTGTTACAATGTACTGCTAGTGCTCAATTTCAAAGTATGTATTTGGAATATTGCCTGAAAATACTATTATTATCTAAAATCTACTTATGTGTTACTTCGCTAGCACTAAGAATTATTGACATCATTGAAAATGACAGTATAAATAGTAACTTATCCACTGAAATGCCTAAGCATGAGGCTTTCTCGCTTGTGCAGGCTTGCCGTACAATTGATACAAAACTGATCTTCATAGTTGACAGATTTTTTAAAGAAGAAAGGTTCAGTTCCATTTTCAGCAAATGGAGGAATATAAAACTCATGAGCCACCAAGGAAGTGCAAATACAATCATGTGATTAATAAAATAAACCCTTTTTTAAGAAAAGTGTTTTAAGTCACCTTTGCTATCTGACAATGTTGTTATTTGTGAGCAGGTGCAAAACAGAGTATGACAAGCCTTACATAAAGTAACACAAAAGATCATTAAAAGAGATGCATTTATTGTTAGAGAAGAAATATAAAACAATAAATAAAATATAGATTTTGAATCAGAAAGCCTATGTTAAAATCACAGGCTTTCCACTAACCAGGAAGCAATTTCATGTAAATAACTCCAACCTAATTTCATGTAAATAACTCCAAGCCTTAGGGTCTTCA
Source organism: Nomascus leucogenys (assembly GCF_006542625.1). Taxonomy (NCBI): domain Eukaryota; kingdom Metazoa; phylum Chordata; class Mammalia; order Primates; family Hylobatidae; genus Nomascus; species Nomascus leucogenys. The sequence goes on along the minus strand of NC_044385.1, from coordinate 81,466,006 downwards.
TCTGACAAATGGGGTAATAGAATCTTGTTTGTTGCATGTGAATATTTAGTAAAACACTATAATGTTCACAATATTGACTAATGAAAAGTCAGTTATATTTATAATAGAACATTATAACAGAATGGCCTCTTAACTAGGAATCAGTAAATCTTGTTTTATCCCAGTTAGAGTATGAATTCAATATTTTGACTTGTTCACTTATCTCCAAATTTTTCATTTTTCCAATCTATAAACTAAGAGAAGAGGACATGTGGATGACAACATTCATTCATTCGACTCTTACTGAGCATATTTTATAGGCCAAGGATAAGGCACAATGGATACAAAAATGAATAAAGCAAAAGTCTCTCTCCTATAAACACAGACTATCTAGTAGGGGAGTCAGAGAAGTACAATGCAGCAGGGTAATCACCTTCACAAAGTACTGCTGGCACACAGTGAAGAGATCAACTAACACTAAAACTGCCAGGAAAAGCCAAGGCTTACTTAATTTATGAATCTATGTATACCGAAAAATACATACATACACACACACACACACAAACACAAATATATATATAATGTAGCTGATGAAGAAGGAAGTGAAATTAAAGAAGAAAAAACAAAAAACTAAGTCAGGAATGAGTGTCTGATCCTGAATTAACAGGGGACTAGTGAGCTCAGTGCCATCACTGCTGAGGTGAGCAAGCCCAATCCAGCCAGGAGGTCTCATCTAAAAGGCAATGTGGACAGCCTTATGAAAATTTCTGGATATGAGCTTCAAGTCAAATTTTGGATAGCTATTCATGAAGGATTTTGTAAAAATGAACATTTAATAAAATTAAAACGGAAACCTGGGAAGCGAAGAGGAAGGGATATAGTGAGTGACGGTATTCTCCACCTCACCAATATTTGGGAGGAACTCTGGGGATTTGATCAAATATCAGGGATCCGTAAGACAAAGTGGAAACTTGCTGAGTGTTTGAGAGAAAAGCTGTGGTCAGAAGAACAGGCTTAAAGCAAGGAGACTAAATCGACCTCTGATATCGCTAGGCAGATGAGCAGCCTTATATTTTCAGGTCACACTGTGTTCCTAGAAAAGCAGATATGGAAATGAAGATTCATCCTGTAGGTGCTGACATGGTTATCCGTGACTAAGCAGGGCAAGACTGTGAACACCAACAAAAATGATAAAATCGTAGCTCTACTTTTCAAAAGATTCTTAACCCTAGACTTTCTTGTAGACCATTGACTTTTATCTCTTCCCCAAAAAGACTACTTGTAACTGAAACAATTTACTTTATCTCAGAAATAATATATTTAAGATAACGGATAGGTAAGATAATTGCATTACTGATGAACTTGCTATTCTATCAGGAATTTATAAGGTTTGACTTGTAAATCTGTTCTAAATAGGATCTTGCTTAAAATCCAGCTTGACACTTTTTCTTTATTCACTTCATCAGCTACAAATCAAAACCAAGACATAGATTTTGTCTATCATCTTAGATTTCCTCTATCATCTTAGATTTCAATTACCACTCATTCTCTCATCTGAAGTGAACATAATTTTGATGCTTAGCAATCTTAGTAATTATCATGCAGGAGGGAAGGTGAATTATTCTGAAATGATCCTTAGAAAGGATGAAAATTTGTAATACATGTCTCTTGTAACGTTCTGAGAATTTTAAAAGATTAGAATTATTTTGTCTTAAACCTTAGAGAGAGGAAGGTAGTGGTTTTGAAATGCAAAGAAAAAAAAGAATTTCTACTTTAAAGCATGTAATAGTATGATACCATGCTGACTAAACAAATCACTGGGAACCTATGAAATCCCACATTTTAAATGCCACGTCATTGATAGCAATCACGCAGTAGATTTCAGTTAAGTGAAGTTCAACATAAAGACAATATTTCTTATCTTCTCTCTTCCCTAATACTGTACTGACAATATCCCCCAGTACAATTGTTTCCTTTCTCTGTATGTGCAGACTTCAAGATATAATGTTAGCATCAGCACATTCTTATTCTTAGTTCTTACTGTGAAATAAATTAGGCTTTACCTGGCATGTCTGATTTTACAGCTTTCCCCTTTTTAAAACGTAAGCAATAAACTTTATTTATTTAAAAAAAAAAGAGACTACTCTGGGGGAATTTCATGAGCTTTGCAAACTCTGAGGGGAGATACTTGAGTCATAGCAGGCATTTCCAGAATTAATCCCACAAAAACTTATTTATCTGTTGCAGAATAATATTTTAGGTATCCAAATATGCTATTAACAATATTAAGAAGATGTTGGGAGCCTGGAAAGGAGTAAAACTAAATGAATACACACACACAAACACACACACACACACACACAAAACGCACACACAGAGATGGAGAGAGAGATTTCTAAAATCATGAACCATTTCCATATGACACTTTACTGTAATAGTTCAATCTTTAATCCAGCTTGAGATTATATTGTATTCTTTTTTCTTTATTTTTTAAATTATTCAATTTACGCCAAATTACAATACCTGTTCTCACTCATAATAACATCAGTTCCCATGCAGTTTCATTTCCTTTTTATGAACACGCATAATTCTATCTGTGCTTCTAGATAAGTACAATCCTCTATATGTGTACTAGATTCCATTTGTTATCACCTATGTCACTTTAAGATATTATACAAATAGTTTTCTGAAATCTCTTTTATACCATCAATTTTACCTTTTCTATCCATGAGCATGAAAGTAAGCTGCTGTATCTACAATTTTAAAGAGCAAATAAACAAACAAAAATGTCTCTTGACATCTCTACCCTCTTCAACTTCTGCTCCATTTCCCTATTTGTCACTCATCTTCGAAAGTATTTTTTTCTATTTATTTTCTTCAGTTTTTCTTCTCACCATCCCTTGAGCTGTTGGTGGTCTCAACGTTACTAAACTTAATGGTCACATGCCAGTACTCTTAGTGAATGGTCAGCAGCATTATTCTTTCCCATCTGGAAATGCCCTTTTGCTTCAAGAATAACACATACTACTGATTTTCCTCCTAGATTTCAGGATGCTCATTTTTTAATCTTCTTTGTTACATTTTATTATCTTGAGTCCTTAAATTTTATAACCATCACTGAATAAAAAATACTGTTCATCGTTTAGGTAAGAGGAGGATTAAATTTTGACCACTGGATCAACAAAAGGAAGCCTTGATGTGTGCTATTTTAATGTAGATAGAGGTGGGGTAGAAATCCTATAAAAAACAAATTCAAGAAAAAACAGGAGAAAGAGAATTGGAAACAGTAACTACAGATAAATATGTTAAAGAGTTTTGCTGTAAAGAGGAGCAGGGCAATAGGACAATCAATGTTTGCAAGGTTCCCCAGGGTCAAGAGATGATTTTTAATGATGCAATATATATTTCTGCTGTAGGTAATGATCAACTACAGAGATGAATCTTGTTGATAAAGAAGAGAGAGTGGATAATTGGAAGAATGATACCCTTGGGTAGGTGACAGAAGATGAAATCTAGTGCACAAGGGGTGGTTTTGATCTCAAATAAGCACGTGTACAGCTCACCAGTTTACACTAAGGGAAGGGAGAGTATGGAGCTACAGAGAGAAACAAGTTGGTGAATGCAGTGGTTCAAACAGGTGGAATTATTTTTGGTTATTGCTTCAGTTTTTCAGGACAATATTTTGTGATTTTGATGGTCTTTTGGGTAACTTCAGTCTATTGAACAAGAATTTAAAAACAGAACCGTAAGAAATGGTTGAGTTTTTTTTTTTTTTTTCCAGCTTGGTTCAGTGTTCTGGTGCATGTGCATAATTGGGAAATATTTTGATTAATCAGTTTTTGAGTTTTGTAAAAGTATTCAGATCACCTGAAAGTAAATGTACAAGATATATATTTGTTGAAGTCAAGTAATTATATTAAATATTTCATAAGTATTAACAAGAAATGAAGAAACGATTTCCAGAAAGTATGAAGTGAGGTCATGGGTAAAGTTTTCTTTGTGACTTTATGTTTAATTGATTAAATGAGGTTGATGAGACAAAAATGTTAAACATCCACCAGTTTTGGGAAACCAGTTTAACGCTGTGAAAAATAAATATAAAATTTTCACCACAAAGTTACATATAATACTTTAAAAACAATGTCAGTACATTTCTTGAATGCTATTTTTATATAATTTCCTTTTTCACTTTTTGGGGGATTCTATTCATTTTGCATTTGTTTATCTTCAGTCATCACCAGGACTTTCATAAATCCTATATTGTCTTTAGGTTTTTTTCAAAAACATTGTTTCATTTGTTTATCTTTGTAAAACTTTTTTATGTATTACAAGATAGACATAGAGTTTGTTTTAAAACAGAATGTAATATAATACAAGTTATGATAGACATAACATTTAGACTTTATATTAAGAATAAAAAGAAAAGAATTTATATAAAATAATCTTTTTTTTCTTGAGACAGATTTTTGCTCTTGTTGCCCAGGCTAGAGTGCAATGGTCCCATCTCGGCTCACCAGAACCTCTGCCTCCCAGTTCAAGCGATTCTCCTGCCTCAGCCTCCCTAGTAGCTGGGATTACAGGCATGTGCCAACATGCCCAGCTAATTTTTTGTATTTTTAATAGAGATGAGGTTTCTCCATGTTGGTCAGTCTGGTCTCAAACTCCCGACCTCAGGTGATCTGCCCGCCTCTGCCTCCCAAAGTGCTGGGATTACAGGCATGAGCCACTGTGCCTGGCTGTAAAATAATCTCATTTCCAGAGGGAATTCTTACCCTCGACCTGCCCTTATAGAAACAATGAGCGATTGTACAATTTATCACATAGTAGACATTACTTTAAATATATTATCTTAATTTATCTTAAAAATAATTCCGTGAACTAGATTTTAATCCAGATTTTACAAATAACATAATTGAGCCCTTCTTTTAGTCACAAAATTAGTAGATTTGGTACTCAAATTCAGATTTTTTAACCTCAGAGCTTTTTTTGGCTAATATTACTGATGATTAGAATTGATCCTTACCTAATGATTAAAGTTTCAAAGCTCAGTTAGTAAGATGCTATCATAGTTTTCCCTTTTCTTCTTACTTGTACCTTTAACTACTATATATGGTTCTGTAAAAATTCACAACTCATGAATGATTACAGGAAATTTGGATTTTCTAAGGGGTGAACGGTGCACATTTGATGGCAAAACAAGTTTATCTGTTACAAACCTATTCAGAATCTTGCAATTACACAATCAAGACCCAAATTATTTTAAATTTGTTTCAACATAGATGGCACTTTTAGGTGACATATATAGCGATATTTATTTTGAGATAGTCATTGAGAATACCATAATATTTTCCGGGACAAAAAGGAATAGGCAAGGACTTTTGAATGAGAATCTAAAAAGAAATTCCAATTACAATGATAAAATTGCTCTAAATTTTGTTAAACAAAGAAAAGTCTCTAATGTCCTCTTTAAGCTTAAGTGGCATGCCATCTGTACCATGTTGTTTTTAAAATTCAGTGTGTATACTATCCATAAAAGCAATGCAATTTTGAAAGCTTTTTAGTTTCAAACCAGTTATAAATGCATTAATATTTTATTAAAAATATCTTAAACATGTTGAATTGAGGCATTAAGAATAACTTTATTGACTTTAGTGACAACTGTTAGTTTCTCTGTAGGTTAAATCTTTGTGACCAGTATATAATTATTTTAACACGTAATCAAAAACAGTGTTAATGGCTTTTCACAGTTGGTCAATCTTTTATTGCAAATCTTTATCACACTTACATGTATTACTATTTTTGAATGTTGAGAATTTTAGCTACTTGAAAAACTTTAAAAATTATACTATACTTATACACATTTTCCTAAAACCTCTTCAATAATGAAAAGAAATTAAAGAGTGGTATGATTACAAAGTTCACTCAGAATATTAATTTTTATATGCAATAATTAAAACAAATTATTCATAATGGAGACAGAAATTTAATGTAGCAAAATTATTTTTAATAAATGAGACCAAGTTATATTTTTATTAAAAAATATTTTTGAAATTCTATATATTCATGGCTTTCTTCTAAAAATTATTCAAAATTTACAAAAAATAGAATTCTTCAGTTTTCACTATTAATTATGACCCTCTGAGAAAAACAAACTTGGTCATGATGCCTTGTCCAGTGGCTATTTTTGTTGAATTGTATTAAATAGTTATAAAGGCATAAAGTAACTTGAATTGCTAAAAAAGTAGAAGTGTTCTGTATCATGTACTCTCTCACTTGGTTTCTTTATGGAATAAAGAAGCTGATGTTATATTACCTGAATAGCTGCTTCTATTGTCTTCCACTTGCCTACTGCTAATTTTATATGGCAGGAAAGGGTACGTAAGCTTTAATATTAATGTTCTTGATTCTTAATATTAATAATGATTTTATATTCAATTTTAAATTGTGATATTCATGTTTCTATGCTCTAATCTCTGTCCACAGAATTTGTGTGTCCCACTCAAGGAATTGTAAAACTGACTCACAGCAGAAGAAAACTGGATATGGTATGATATGATGTGATATGATATACCATTAACATTGCACTTGTATTTTTTTCTACTTTAATTTTTACCTTTATTTTCTGTTCTTTAGAGCAGATATGTGACCCACCAAAGTCAGGCCTTTGTCATCATTTAATTCTCAGCGCTCAGCATGGTGCCTGGCTGTGAGAAAATGCTCCCATAAAATTTATCTTTAATGAATTACTGCTAAGCAGAGAGAAAAAAATCACAGTTATACTGAAGTAGGCATTGATCAATCTCATTGGGAGAGGACTTGAAACAAGATATTATTTCTCAAATATTTTGCAAATAAAGTCAGTGGTAAATTTGATTGTATTTGATTGTAAAATTTATAGTTTAACTTGGGAAGTATTTTTATATTTAGCCAACTGTGTGTCCTCAACCACGTATAACATTTTATCTCAAAATTTATATTTCCCTCTCATGTTCAAATAAAAATAGTTCAGAAAGTTTTTGAAATGGTGTATATATGCTGGCAATTTGTGCAAAACTGATTCTTTAACACTGCTTGGAATCAAAGTAAATCAAAGCAAAATATTTACAGAAATAAATATGGTTTTAACAAACATCTCAAAAACAGATTTACTTCAAATTCCCTTTCATGGAGCCATTAGTAATAAGTGAAATTCATGCCTATTTTGGGGGAAGGGATTGTTATTTTTCGAGTATAGTCATGTTAATTTAGATTAGAAATACTTTTACTTAGTAAATCGCTACATGTTAAAGTACACGAAAAAGACAATATGAAAGCAAGAGAGAAATTATGAAAAGAAATAGAAGAGGAAACAACACAGATCAGATACAATAGTACAATATATGCACTTTAATAACTTACAGATGCATGCAATTAATATACCATACACCCCTACTTTTCCAACTGCGTAACAAAGGGTTATGAAGTTTTTGTTTTGTCAAGTGTAGGTGGATAATGTGTGTGCACACGTGTGTGTGCACACACGCACACACATACATGTATGCCAGAGTCTAAACAGGAGGGATGTAGAGTGGGTTTTTAACCATAGTTCCGTGTTGCTTAGGGTTCCCTATCTAACACCTTACATCTCTGGCAACAATTTGGAAACATTGCACTACGGTGTCTTTAACAAATGAAAATTAAAATAGAATAAGTAAATTATATTTCTATAAAACCAAGACCTTAGATTCTTTTAAGAAAGTATTAAAATATATAAAAATTAGCTTCATAATGATATAAAGGAATTTTTTTAAAGTTCCTTATAAGTCTATTTGAAGATCAGAAGTTGACAGCCCAGGAAGGTGTCAGCCATTTCTATGTTTCTAGGAATAAACAATGGGAAGCGACTCTTTTAAGTTCTCTGAAAAATGACATATTTCCTCAGTTTCCCAAGTCTCTATACGGCCTGTATAATTTGCTCACAGAACAGAAGATTGTTTCTCTGGATTGAAGCAGGGTTGTGACTTTTATTTTCCATTTCAAAGACATTATTAACTAACTCCAGATACCCACGCTGGGATAACAAATTCCCCCAGGGAAAAGTTTAAAAGTAGCAGCAACCTTAGAGAGCATCAAGTCCCACCTCTCATTTACTGGTGCAAACTTCTAGCTGCAGCATAGAACAAATGTAACGCAAATGAGTAAATAGATACAGAAATGAAACAGCCACACCAAGCAAAGCATACCCTCTTGCCCCCAATTTCATGTTCCTCAATTTCATTTGGTAGCTGGGCTGTAATGCTACGGTGCTACTGCACACTGCCTGCCTACTGCTGCTCTCAAACTGCTCTGTGCCTTCCTCCCTCCTGGTGCCACAGAAAGACGGTGCACACTAGTTTACATTTGCTGTTATAGACTTTTCATCAACTGTGAATCCTCTGGGATGAACCACTTCTGCTTTGGGGAAAACATGTATTTTTGATGTGTCCTTTTTGATTTTTAACTGAATTCCTATCACATGATAAAGTATGTAAATTTTTGGTATCATGTATTTTTAAGGAAAATGTATTCTATGATTCAGGAGAATTTTCTGTATTGCACATTTTAATATTACATCTCAGAATCAATTAGCAATAGTAATTGATTTGCTGGTTATCAGGAGTTGGCAAGTGGTCAAGGTGAATTATTGACAAGTTTGAGAAACCTTAAAGACATATGGTCATGTGTTGCTTAATTTAATGCGATATGATTTGAGAAATGCATCATCAAACAATTTTGTCACTGTGTGAACATCATAGAGTGTCCTTACACAAACCTCGACAGTGCAGCTGACTACACACCTCAGCTATATGGTATAGCCTATTGCTGCTAGGCTCCCAGCTGTACAATATGGTATTGTACTAAACATTGTAGGTAATTATAACACAATGGTAAGTACTTGTGTATCTAAACATATCTAAACAGAAAAGATACAGTAAAACCATGGTATAAAAACTAAAAAATAGTATCCCTGAATAGGGCATTTACCATGAATGAAGTTTGCAGGACTGGAATTGACTCAGGGTGAGTCAATGAGTGTTGAGTGAATGTGAAGGCCTAGGACATACACTGCTGTAGGCTTTATAAACACTGTGCAATTAGGCTACCACTAAATATGAAAACTTGGCCAGGCACGGTGGCTCACAGATGTAATCCCAGCAGTTTAGGAGGCCAAGGTGGGCGGAACACCTGAGGTCGAGAGTTCGAGACCAGCCTGACCAATATAGAGAAGCCCCATCTCTACTAAAAATACAAAATTAGCCAGGTGTGGTGGTGCATGTCTGTAATCCCAGCTACTCAGGAGGCTGAGGCAGGAGAATCGCTTGAACCTGGGAGGTGGAGGTTGTGGCGAGCCGAGATCACACCATTGCACTCCAACCTGGTCAACAAGAGTGAATTAGAAAACTCAAGCAGTTTTTTTCAAGTGTAGCACACCTCATCGTGGTCACACTCTCAATGTCACCTCTAGGAGACCCATGGGGACTTTAGTCTAGTTATAAGTCTAGAAGCAAACGGGTTTTGCGGGTGGCTCATGAGGAGAATCAACATTATCTTGCCTGGCAACTGCCTCAGGGGAGGCCATTACTGTTGCCTCAGGCAGTGCAGGGTTTATCTCCTCAGATCCTCAGACAAAAGTGGAAAGGCTGATGGTAGCATGGGTCGAGGAGGGTATGTTGCCACTACTGGGGAAGGGGAAGTTATTTCTTCTCTTAAAAAGGTTCATCAGAGTCTAGAAACTCAGTGTACCCAGCTTCATCAGGGTCCTCCCACACATCCCCATTCCAAGTTGCAGTGTCCCAATATTTTCCAATCAATACCCTCACTTTAACACTAGACATCTAGCAAGGCCATGCACGCACCTTTTGTTGCAGGGCAGCCACTCGCACGATAAGAACTTGTGTCTGTTTTTCTACAATTTCAGCTCTTTCTCTGCTAGAGGTAAGACTCTCACTCAGGCCAATCTTAGCAGATTTTGAGGCTCAGTATCTGTTTCTGAAGCCGGGTGATACAATCCCTGAGTTCATCATTTTCTTTCATCACTTTGTCCACTGAACTTAGGAGCAACCAACCAGCTTCATTATGTTTCTTGGTTCTCCACATATGGTCAAAAGTAATATGTGTAGAGTCACTAAATTCCTTGCCTCTCATGAGCAATGAATCAGAAGTGTCAAATGCATTTATTTTGCATAACTCTCTAAACATTTCACGACAAGGACTATCGGTGTTCTCCATACTATTAGAAGTAGATTCCTTAGCATTTTGGGGTATAATCATATTGAGCAGCCAACTCCAGGAACCACAAAACCAACAAAAGAACTCCATCCTTCATATTCTGCTCCTCTAGAACCACTCCTGGTATCAAAATCTGTATTAGCCAAGGTTCTCTAGCAGGACAGAACTAATGGAATATATATATATATAAAATATACATATGTATATGGGTACACTGAGTTTCTAGATTCTGATAAAGAGAAGTTTATTAAGTATTAACTTACATGATCACAAGGTCCCACAACAGGCCATCTGTAGACTGAGGATCAACGAGAGCCAATCTGAGGCCCAAAACTGAAGAAATCAGAGTCTGATGTTCAAGGGCAGGAAGAATCCAGCATGGGAGAAAGATGTAGGCTGGGAGCCTAGGCCAGTCTCTCTTTTCACATTTTTTTGCCTGCTTATATTCTAGCCATGCTGGCAGCTGATTAGATTCCGCCCACCCAGCTTAAGGGTGGGTCTGCCTTTCCCAGCTCACTGACTCAAATGTTAATCTTCTTTGGTAACACCCTCATAGACCCACCCAAGATTAATACTTTGTGTCCTTCAACCCAATCAAGTTGACACTCAGTATTAACCGTCATAGTCATATACATGGATTACTTCATTTAAACCTAATATCCACCTTATAAAATAGTAAAACTGTTATATGACTCCCATTTTCAAGATGAAAAACCTGAGACAGAGTTTTCCCAAAGTCACAGAGCTACTAAGTGGCAGAATGTAATGGTTGATTTTATGTGTTAACTTGAACATGCTCCCTACTTGGCCAAACATTATTTTGGGGTGTGTCTGTGAGGGCATTTCTGGATGAGATTAACACTTCAATCAGTAGACTGAATAAACCAAACTTCCCTCTTCATATGGGTCTCATCTAATTTGTTGAAGCCTCAAGAGAATATAAGGCTGAGTAAGAAAGAATCCTTTCTGTCTCCCTGACTGTCTTTGAGCTGAGACACAAATCTTCTGTTGCCTTCATTTTTCTTTTGCCTAGTCTCTTAAGGTGCTGCAAATTCAGGTATTTCTTTTCTTTTCTTTTCTTTTCTTTTTTTATTTTGAGACAGGGTCTTGCTATATTGTCCAGGGAGGAGTGCAGTGGTGAGATCATGGCTCACTGGAGCCTGGACCTCCTGGATTCAAGTGATCTTCCCACAGCCTCTCACGTAGCTGGGAGTACAGGTTCATGCCACCATACACAGCTAATTTATTTTTTAATTTTTAATTTGTAGTGACAGGGTCTAATTATGTTGCCCAGACTGGTCTCGAAATGGGCTCAAGCAATCTTCCAGTCTCAGCCTCCTGAGTAGCTGGGACTACAGGCATACACCAACAAGCCTGGCTTCTTGCCCTCTGACTTGGACTTAGACAAGGAATCTACACCTGGTACGCTTTCACTCTCAAGCCTTCAGACTCAGATTAGAACTTACTCCATCAGCTCTCCTAGTTCTGAAGACTTTGGAATAGGGCTAGAACTATAACGCTGGTTTTCCTGGGTCTCCAGTTTGCCAACTGCACATCTTGAATTTCTCAGTTTCCATAATTGTATGAGCCAGTTTTCACAGTAAATCTATCTCCTTCTGTCTTTCTCTCTTTCATAATAAATAAATATAGAGATATCCTACTTATCCTGAATCTCTTGAGAATTCTGATTAATACACAAAGCAAGAATTTGTAAGCAGTTTTTATAGCTATTTAACACACAGTTAAAGACTGAACTGCCACAAGCATGCCCTTTTGAGTGATAGGCTGCATGTCTGCATTAAATAACACACCGTATTAACTGTACAAACACCACTTTAGACACTATCACTGCTGCTCTTTTGTTAAATAGTTCTCTGCATATATTGGGTAAAAATGTGTCCATCAACATTTCATATGAAGCAAAATCATGTATTTTATGGAATGACAACCTCTGTCTTTGAGGTAATACAGTTTTGTGGCACATGTCTTCTCTTTTAGAATGGTTACCTAATCATGTTTGACTCTTTAACCTGATAAAACCCTGTTGTATTTGCTGTGACAAATACATATATATATATAATATATAGTGTACACAATATATTGTGTACGCTATAATAACTGCAACACCATCAAACTGTTTACACAGTTGGAGAAACCCACCCACAGGCAGAAAGCACAAAGAAGGTAATAATATATAACATTGTGTGTTATAAAGCACAAAGAAGAAATAGTTTGGCCTTTCCATCCTGACAAACCTGAGACTTCCAATTTGTTTTAATGAGGGAGAGAGAGAGAGAGAAGGAACAAAAGGAGGAAGGAGAGAAAGAAGGAAGGAAAGGGGGAAGAAGAGAAAAAAGGAAGGAAGAGGAAAAGAAGGAAGAAAAGAAGGAAGGAAAGAAGGAAAGAAGGAAGGAAAGAAAGAAGGAGAGAAGGAAGGAAGTTTAAAAAAAGAAAAATGCATTCCTAATTTTCAGAGACCACATAACAGGTTTATCCATAGGAAAGAAACAAAAAAATGTCTAAAGTTTCTGATGTTTCTAGAAGGTAATTTCCTTCATAGTGGAAAAGAGAGAGCTGTATTATGTACCTGTAGAAATCAAAACAGAAATGTTCCCTAACTCCTCATAACCAGATATACTTAATGTCAATATGTGAAGTATTCCCTTAAAGCCTCTGAAATGTATATATACATTTGAATTTATTTGCTTAACTGTGAACATTAAGTAAATTGAGTTATTTTTATACTATGTAAACATTTTATTTTCAAATTATATTCACATATTCATATGCATTATTAAAGACTGGCTCAGTAAATGCAATTTTAATAAAATATTTAAAAATATATCAACTGTAATTTTATTATTTAGAGTTAAGTAACATTAATATTTTCTATTCATGATTGGGTTAAAGTCCTATATTTATTTATGTACTCTTAGTTTTTCATGATACATGACATATTAACTATTATCCCACAGTTTCCTTGAAATTATGATTATTAATTGTGTTAGTTTTCTATAACCATAAGAACTACAAATTTAGCAGCTTAAAACAGCACCTTTTATTAGCTTGCAGTTTTACAGGTAAGTAGACCAGGCAGGTTCAACTATGTTGACTGCTCAGGGTTTCCCAAGACTGAAATCAAAGTGTTTATCAGACTGGGCTTTTATCTGGGGCATTTAAAAATAATCCAATTATGAGATTGTGATGGTTAATGCTGTCAACTTGATTGAAGTATGCAATGTCTTAATCCTGGGTGTGTCTGTGAGGCTGTGCCAAAGGAGAATTTTTTTTTTTTTTTGAGAGGGAATCTCGCTTTGTTGCCCATGTTGGAGTTCAGTGGCGCAAACTTGGCTCACTGCAATCTCCACCTCCTTGGTTCAAGCGATTCTCCTGCCTCAGCCTCCCAAGTAGCTGGGATTATGGGCATGTGCCACCACATCCAGCTAATTTTTTTTTGTATTTTTAGTAGAGATGGGTTTTCTCCCGTTTTGGGGGAATATGAAATTGTATGGGGATTTTTGACTGCATAAGGGTCCTGTTCAAGGGTCAATGGTATTTCACATAGTTTTATTGATCAAACATAATTAGGTATTTGAAGAAAGAATATTACTAGCGTAGACCTCAGTTGTGATTTCCAGGCATTTAAATCCAACTGTTTACTTCACATTTTTATCTGGACATCCCACAATCCAAACTCAACATATTTTTAAAAAATTCCTTAATTTCCCACTTCAATCTGTTTCCATTTAATAGCACTATTATGATGAAGTAAACAATCTTTCTTCATTCACTCAAATAAAAGCCCGTTTGTCCACATATTATATTTAACAGTGACCCCATTCCCTTATTACTACCACTGTCACTTATCTCTGAGTCCTACTTTCTTAATTCCAGACTCCATTGTCTTTTTCACGCATTTTTTCAGGGACTTATTGTTTTTATTTTTATTTACTGTTCAAATTAACATTCTTCTGAAAAGCTTCACTACTGTTTCAATTTGTGTATTCTTTTTTTCTTAAATTTTATTTTATTGTAGTAAGAACATTTAACATGAGATCTATCCTCCTAACAAATATCTAAGTATACAATACAATATTGTTAACTATAGCATAAGTTCTAGCAGATCCCTGGAACTTATTCATATTGCATAATTGAGACTTTATTCCTATTGATTAGTTGATTAGCAACTCTCCATTTCTCCCTCCTCCCAGCCACTCTCAACTACAATTCTACTCTCTGATTCTATGAGTTTGACTATTTTAGATACACATAATTGAAATTATGCAATATTTGTCTTCTATAACTTGCTTATTTCATGTAACATAATGTCCTTAAGGTTCATCCATGTTTTCACTTATTGCAGGACTTCCTTCTTGTTTAAGGCTGAATAAAATTATTTTATATGTCACTAATCATCAGAAAATACCAATGAAAATCACAATGAGATAACACCTCAAGTCTATCAGCATGGCTATTATCAGAAACAACACAAACAGAAACAAAACAAAAGACAACAAGTGTTGGTGAGGATGTGGAAAATTTGGAACTCTTGTATAGGGTTGGTGGGAATGCAAAATGGTGCAGTTGCTAAAACAGTGTAGAGATTCCTCAAAAATTAAAAATAGAACCACCATATGAAGCTTTGCCACTTCTGGGTATTTTTCTGAAAGAACTACAATCACAATCTTGAAGAACTATCAGCATTCCAATGTTCACTGCAGCACTATTCATACTAGACAAGATGTAGAAACAACTTACATTTCTGTAACGGATGAATGGGCAAAGAAAATATGGTATATATCTGCAGTGAAATATTATTCACCTCTACTGTCTTTTATAATAGATTTCTAATTTATTACTAAAGATTTTGATTTAATTTTATTATTTATAAAATCATGAATGGCCTTTCTGCAATATGTCTTATAAGGTTTTTTCTATATAAATTACAGATAGTCCCTGACACAATGGTTCAACTTATGATTTTTAGATTTATGACATTGTGAAAACAATACACATTCAGTAGAAAGAATATTTCAATTTTTGAATTTTGATTTTTTTCCCAACTGTAGGCTAAGTAAGTGTTCTGAACACAGACAAGGTAGGCTAGGCTAAGCTATGATGTTGGCTAGGTTAGGAGGGTTAAAAACATTTTCAATTTACACTGAGTTTATTAGGATGTAACCCCACTGTAAATAGAAGAAAACCTGTACTTTGATACTCCACCGTGTAATCTACAGGCTATGAAGCTATTTTTCTTAAACAGGTATTCGAAGGCTTCTAATGTCTAAAACTTGACTCTCAACATTTCTTTTTTGCCTTATTCTTATTGTGACCCTGTGATGCAGCCATACTGAACACTGAAAATTCTCTGAAAACATCCCAGATCCTTGCTCTCTACCTAGAATGTTTACCTAAATCTTCCTCACTCCTCCTTCTATCGTTCTAAAATCATCCTTGCAGCTCTTCAGCTCTAAGATTTTGCTTAACTAGGTGGTGGTGGTGTTGTTGTTTTGTCTACCCTCAACTTCCTATTCGCTACCTGAAAGATTTGGCACTCTCCCTTTTGTACTCAAAGGCACACTGGCCATCAGGTAAGCTTAACTGAGCTGTACCCTGGCCCTGTGGAGATTGCTCTCTTTCTTCCTTTCATGGAGTTATTTTCCTGGCCTCAATAGTTTCTTCATACAGATGTGCTGATTAGTACTCAGCTGAAGGTTTGAAGAGAACCCTTTGCAAGTATCTGTGACATTGCCTCTGTGCAGCTTTCTCCCTCCTGGGTACTCTGCCTTAACAATTCTACTCCCCTTCATTTTCCCAGGCAAGTGTCAATTCAAACTTCGTCTCCCCAAACTTTGTCTCCTCAACTCAGGTAGTTTAGGAGCTTGACAAATGTGCAAGCAGGAAGCTAGGACAGTTGTGGGGCTCACTTCATTTATTTTCTTCTTTGGGGATTACTCTCCTGAACTGCACATTGGTCAATATATGAAAACCATTTCCTTGTATATAAGTCTGCTTTGTGATTTGTTTGAGTGGGGAAGCTTAATTTTATCTTTCTTACTCAGAAATCCACCTGGAAGGAGATGTCTATTGTTTGTTTCCATCAAGAATTTTTAGATTCTCAAACTACCCAAAGTAAGAGTCTAAGAAATTAAGGAGAATAATTTCTATAAAGCAAAACAGTTTCCAGCTGTCTCACATATCTTAGAAGTTAAAAAAAAAAAACTATAAAGAATTTAACCAGAGAAATGGAAATTACAAAAATAATAACGCAATAATTAAAATTAAGGGCTCAACAGCATATTGAACAGAGGAGAAAGAACATTAGAAGTTGAAACACTGAGAACTAAAACAATTTAAAAGTATAATACAGAGTTGAGACTTTTCGGATAGAATGAAAAGGTCTAAGAAATAAGCAATGAAGTCTCAGAGATGAAGAAAACATATGGGACAAAAGCAACAAAAAGGGGTGATATATCTGCCCACCTAACCATCTAAGCTTTTATTTGACTGAGTATGTATAGAATACACACTTTTTTGTCATACGTTCATCAACTGACTATTATAAACAAGTTATATGAAGTGTAGGTTTAAGAAGAATAAAGATATAACTTCTCAAATAAGAAAGTATATTCTGAGCACTGAGCTAGATAAATACATTCCTATCTAAAATATTTGAGTTGTGTAAAATGGGATTATTTAGCAGCTGGACTGGGAATGCTCTATCCTTTTCTTTGGGGATTTAAAAATTTCTGGCTTAGACTGTCCGCTAAGGGCAGTGGGGTTTACAGCATGCTGTTTAGTCTGTAACTTCCCTAGCAACTTCAGGGCCAGTATGTTTACTGACAGTCTTCACCCAGCATAATCTGTTAGACAGTCTGGCTTGACCAGAAAGGCATAAATGACTCCACTGGGAACATCTGCCTTGAGCTTTCCTGAAGCATAGATTTTGTTGATTCAGACTGGAGAAGTGTGTCCTTGTACGAATAAGGGCCCTAGTATACTTGCACCTAGATGCTTCTAAAGCCTCAGATGCTTGCCTATACCCACTTTCTTGCTATAGCTTATTTTTTGACTTCTAATGAAAACCCTTAGATGTACATGCTGTATGGATTTTTGTGAGTTCTTCTTGTATTGTCTAATTCATTATAATTTTCCAATCTGGTTAATTCTTTTACTGTGCTTGGGTTAAGAAAACATTCTTACTTGAGGTCATAAAGATATTAACCTAGTTTACCTTCTAGGAGTTTTATGAAATGTGGAAGCTAAATGCCTACCTTGTATATTTAGACACATAATTTGCCTATAGGAAATAATTTTAATGTATGTTGTGAGTTAGTGGTTAAGATGCAAATTTTACTCTATGGACATCCATATGTATGCGCCAGTGTTTGAGAAGACCATCCATTTCTTCTATGTAACTTTATAAAACTTGTCACACCTGTTGTTTCCTGAGTTTTTAATGATGGCCATTCTAACTGGTGTGAGATGGTATCTCACTGTGGTTTTGATTTGCATTTCTCTGATGGCCAGTGATGATGAGCATTTTTTCATGTGATTTTTGGCTGCATAAATGTCTTCTTTTGAGAACTGTCTGTTCATTAAAAAGTCAGGAAACAACAGGTGCTGGAGAGGATGTGGAGAAATAGGAACACTTTTACACTGTTGGTGGGACTGTAAACTAGTTCAACCATTGTGGAGATTCCTCAGGGATCTAGAACTAGAAATATCATTTGACCCAGCCATCCCATTACTGGGTATATACCCAAAGGACTATAAATCATGCTGCTATAAAGACACATGCACACGTATGTTTATTGTGGCACTATTCACAATAGCAAAGACTTGGAACCAACCCAAATGTCCATCAATGATAGACTGGATTAAGAAAATGTGGCACATATACACCATGGAATACTATGCAGCCATAAAAAATGATGAGTTCATGTCCTTTGTAGGGACATGGATGAAACTGGAAAACATCATTCTCAGTAAACTATCGCAAGGACAAAAAACCAAATACCGCATGTTCTCACTCATAGGTGGGAATTGAACAATGAGAACTCATGGACACAGGAAGGGGAACATCACACTCCAGGGACTGTTGTGGGGTGTGGGGAAGGGGTAGGGACAGCATTAGGAGATATACCTAATGCTAAATGACGAGTTAATGGGTGCAGCAAACCAACACGGCACATGGATACATATGTAACAAACCTGCACATTGTGCACATGTATCCTAAAACCTAAAGTATAATAATAAAATAAAAATAAAAAAAAGAACACAGAATAAAGCCTGAAACATATAAGGTACATAATTAGTATTAGCCACTACTATTATTTTTTATTATAAATAGAGTGCAGCATTTTTAAAATACAAATGGAATTATGCTGTATATATTATTTATACAACTTGATTTTGCAGTCAATGAAATATGATTTTTTTCTTTCTAAATAGCACACATAGATCTCATTTATTAACCAACTCTAAATATCTTGAAGTGCTTATTCCATGCCTTTAGCATTTACATACTACTTATTGTTTATTTCTATAATTGTGTAAAATTCTATTGTATTTGCATGCAATAATTTAGCAATTCTAATAATAAATATTTGGTCTCCAGTTTTTATTACATAAAAAAAAACTTGTCACAAATCCATTGAATTTTCCTATGTGGAAGAATTTCTGTACTGTATTATATTTCATTGGTCTATTTGTCTACCCTCCTGCCAATATTTATTGCAGCTTTATGATAACACTTACTATTTGTTTAAATAAATCTTTCTAATTTTACACTTTTTATTCTATATAAATTTACAATTACCTTGTTCCTTTCCAAAAAATGCTGTGGTTAGGTCTGTGACTGTATTGAATCTATAGATAAATTTGGGAAGAAGTAACTTATCCATTATATTAATTATTCTATTTCATAAACATGTATATCTTACTTATATATTTTTCACTTATTCTCAATAATATTTTATAGTGTTCTAAGTAGAGTTCTTTTCATCTTTTCATAGTTTAATTTCCTCAATGTTTTGTTGCTATCTTAATTGATGTTTTCATGATAATTTAGTAACAAAACTCATCATATTTTATATATTGGCTTTGCATATGGATACCCTTATTAATTTTTATTGTTTATATGTGGATTCATCTGATGTTCAATTCAGAAAATCATGTCATGTTTGAATAATAGTTTTCATCTTTTCTTTTAATTGTTTTTGCTTTTTTTCTTAATGCAGTTAACAAAAAGATGATTATTTCAATAAATCTGAAAATGCATTAATAAACCCAAAAACCACTCATTATAAAAGATTTTGGAAATGTAGAGATCTAAAGTAAATGTATTCATCTAAAAAAACTACAGAAATTCTACAGCAATTGTCATTCTTCATAATGAAATAATGAAAAAGTTATCTTGAAATTGGAAATGAGAAAAGGATACTTGTATTCACATTTCTATTCAACATTGTATCAATAATGGGGATTTCATTTGCTAATATTTTATCAATAATTTTGTATATATGGGTAAAAGAAATATTGGGCTATATTAATGGTATCAAGTTTATACTGAACTCAAATACGAATTGAATATATTAGTGTTCACTTTCTCTTCTCTGGAAGAGTTTCTGTAGAGTTTACATAATTACTTTCTTAAATGTAGATTTCAGCAAGGAAGCTATCTTTGATTAACTATGTTTTCAGAGTAATATTTGTAATTTTGAATTTAATATTTTAATAAATACAGGAATACTCAGATTTTGTTTGGAAAAGTTGTTTTTTCTTGAATTTTGTCCATTTCATCTAAATTTTCTGCTATATTTTTGGCAAAACATTTTATATAGCATCCTTTTCTAATTTGTTTGTACCTATTCCCACTTTTCTTGATTTGTCTTGGCTGTGGTATATATGTGTATAATTGACCTTTATAGGAATAAACATAATGATTTATTAATTTTATTTTAGCCCATTTGTATTCAAGGTTAATATTAGTATGTGCAGATTTGGTCTTGTCATCATGTCTTTAGCTTATTATTGTGCAAATGTAATTGCATTGTGGCTTTCTAGTGCTTTATAACGTATGTAGGTAAATACACGTGTTTTTGTGGTGGCTGGTAATGGTCTTCCTTTTCCATATTTAGCACCTGTTAAGGACTTTCTGTAATGCAGGTTTGGTGGTTATAAATTCTCTTTGTATTTGCTTGTCAGTAAAGGGTCTTATTTCTCCTTTGCCTGTGAAACTTAGTTTGACTGGATATGGAATTCTGGATTGGATTTTTTTTTCTTTATGAAAGCTGATTACAGGCCCCAGTCTTTTCTGGCTCCTGTGGTTTCCGTTGAAAGGTCTACTGTTAGCCTGATGGGGTTCCCTTTTTAGGTGTCCTGTCCCTTCTCTAGCTGCCTTTAGTATTTTTTTCTTTCATATGAACTTTGGAGAATCTGAGGATTATATGTCTTGGGGATAGTCTTTGTGTATAGTATCTCACAAGGGTTCTCTGCATTTCCTGAATTTGAATGTTGGCCTCCCCAGTGAGATTGGGAAAATTTTTGTAGATGATTCCCCACGTATAATTTTTAGGTTGCTTGTTGTCTCACCTTCCCTTTCAAGGGTGGCAATGAGATGGAGATTTGGTAGTTTTACATAATTCCATATTTCTCAAAGGTTTTGTTCATTCTTCTTTATTGTTTTGTCTTTATTTTGTCTGACTGAGTTATTTTGAAGAACCTGTCTTTGAGCTCTGAGAGTCTTCCCTCAGCTTGGTCAATTCTGCTGTTAATAGTTGCAACTGTATCATGAAATTCTTATAGTTTTTCAGCTGTATCAGACCAGTTTTGTTCTTTCTTAATATGGCCATTTAGTCTTTAATCTCCTGTATCACTTTATTGTATTCCGTAGATTCCTTGGATTGGGTTCCGACTTTCTCGTGGATGTTGACGATCTTCATTTCTATGTATATTCTGAATTAAATTTCTGTCATTTCAGCCATTTCAGCTTGGTTAAGAACCATTACTTGGGAACTAGTGAGGCTGTTTGGAGATAAGAAGACACCTTGGCTTTTTGAGTTGCCAAACTTTTTTTACTGGTTCTTTCTCATCTGTGTGGGCTGTTGTCCCTTTAATCTTTGAAGTTGCTGTCCTTTGATTTTATTTATTTATGTATTTATGTATTTATTTATTTATTTTGCTTTTATTTTCTTTTATAAGGTTTGATTGTGGTATAAGGTGGGTTCAATTAACTGGGTTTATTTATGAAAGATTTTTAGGGGCCAAGTCTCAGCTCAGTACTCCTGTTTTGTGTGGTCTAACTCTGCAGGGCTGGTACAGGGCCCCTGCCTTTGTTCTCTGGCCCCTTGAGGATAGGAGCCAGCTGCAGTGGAGTGGCTGAGGTGTTCCCAATCTGCTGAACACAACACTACCATAGATGGTGCCCACCAAAGCACTTCATCAGGGTGGCAGCAGTGGGATGCATTCTTGTTCCTGTGTGCCAGCAGTCATGGTAGCATGGTGGAGAGCACACATCAGCTGGGTGAGGTACTGTCAGAAGTGGGGCTACGGCATTTCTACATGTACTTGCACCAGCACAGAGGACAGGGTTACTGGTGTCTGTGCTCATATTCACACCATCAGCTGTGGGGATAGGGCCACTGGTGTCTGTGAGCTCATTCACAACAGTGGCGATTGTGGTGTGCAGAGGATGGCAGAGTCACTAGCGTCTATGCATGTGTTCATGCCAGCAATGACAGTGCAACTGAGTGCCCACACATTAGTGGTGTAGGGTGGCAGCACGTTGCTTCACACTGCAGCAGCAGTGGGGTGTGCATGCAAATGTGCAATGGCAGAGCGAAAATGAGGTCTGCCTGTACATGCCTGCTCCTGTAAAGCAGTAAGGGGGTGGCCATAGGTAAGTTTGTGCCAGCAATGGGAAAGCTGTGCTGCCAGGAGGGTGCAGGCATGCTGTGGCACATTGGCAAGAGCCACCCTTTTGGAGCTCTTCAACGGTCAGGCAAGGCCTGCCAGTGAAGGAGTGTATTAGTCCGTCTTCACGCTGCTGATAAAGACATACCCAAGACTGGATAATTTATAAAGAAAAAGAGGCTTAATGGACTCACAGTTTCACGTGGCTGGGGAGTCCCCACAATTATGGTGGAAGGCAAAAGGCACAGCTTACATTGCAGCAGGCAAGAGAGAGAATGAGAATCAAGTGAATGAGGTTTCCCCTTATAAAACTATCAGATCTCTTGATACTTATTCACTACCACGAAAACAGTATGGGGGAAACTGCCCCATGATTCAATTATCTCCCACTGGGTCCCTCCCACAACACTTGGGAATTATCGGAGCTACAAGTCAAGATGAGATTTGGGTGGGGACATAGCCAAACCATATTAAGGAGCTATGATGAGAGCCCTCAGAAATCACCCTGGTTGGGTGTCCGATGCTGTGCTGTCAATGGGCATGTCCAGGCTGGGGCCCTGGGAGAGGAGAGCAGACAGGCGGGAGCTCGGATCAGACTGGCACTGTCTTACGGGCAAGACCGCTCTGTTTCACCCAAGTCGGACAGTAACTCTATGGCCAAAGTCTTGTAGAGAAGCAGGGTGAACTTTGAGAGATGAGTGTCCCTGGCCGTCATCCACTACAGATGTTGCTGCACCAAACTCACTGGGCTCCTCATGGGCTGGAGCCCTGCTCCTACCACCTCTCTAAGTCACCCTCCCTGCCGGCTTAAGTGTCCGTGAGGGTCACGAGCTTTTCTCCTGCCCAGATTCTGGAGGTTCGTGACAGGAGCTGGTCACTCCTTGTCTGTTCAGCTCACCCCTTTCTGAGGAGTTGCAGGGGGCAAGAAATAAGCCCCAGTTCTTAGAACACTTTGCAGGTTTTCCAACTTCTTCCTCCCTCAGATCAGCGTCTGCATCCTCCCTCCATCCACTCTCAAGGCCTTTTCTCTGAAGATCTGCTCCGTGTGCCCCAGTCTTCTGGATGTTTCCGTCTCTCAGTGGCAGATCTTCCTCTTGGCTGCATCTGGTTGGCCATCTTTAAAGCTGAGCTATTTTTCTTCAAGTGAATTATTTAGCTCACATACTGTTATAATTTAAATACTTATGATGTAATATATCATGCTTCTACTATTTATTTCACCATTTTTGTTTCTCTGTATTATTGGTTTTAAAAATTGAATAAGCATTATTATTTTTTTCCTTCTTCAGTTGGTATGTTTGTTATACATACTTCACTTTCTATTACTTGTTACCTAGAGATTGCAACATAAATCTTGACATATGATTTAATATTAATTCTTTACCACTTACTAGAAATGCAAACTACTTAAGATCTTTTATCATCTGTCAATCTATATGTCATCGTTGCTTATTTTAGTGTGATGTGCACTTTAGACTTCTCCAATACCGTTTTATTATTTTATAAAGTTAGTTTCATTTAGTGTTCATTCAATCCAGATATTTACACTTCCTTTGGCTTTTCATTTTTTCCTGCCTATCAACCTTCCATCTGATATTATTTTTTGCCTATAGAGAAAACCCTTTTTATTATTTCCTTTAGTCTGTGCTGGTATGGGCAAATATTTTTAGGCTTTTATTCTTTGTCATTTTTGTTTATTTCCTTAAAAATATGAATTTTATCTTTGATATGTTTTCTTAAGCTTAAGGTAAAGAATTGTTGATTGCAAGTTATTTATTTTGTAGCACTTTCAACATATCCTTCCATTATTTTCTGGCTTCTATTTTTTATTAGGAGACAGTTGAAAATAATATGTCTTTGGCTCTTGTTAAACTTGTTACTTTGTTTCAGTTTTTCTCAGATGTGTATGTCTAGCAGTTTTCTTTGTATTTATAACATTGATAATTTTAAAAGATCTTGAAAATTCTAAGCCATTATCTCTTTCAGTATTACTGTGCCAATTTTTTCTCTCTTTCTGAAACTGCAAAAATATATGTGTGATATTTCTCACCATTTGCCTTTGTCTCTTATTTTTGTCTTTATTTTCTTGCTGCTTTTTCTCTGCTTCAGTCTGAATATATTCTTTTGACCTGTGTTCCAATTCCCATTGAATTATTTTCAGCTTAGGCTTTATGCTCCTACATCCAATTTTTGAGCTTTTAATTTCATTTATTGCAGTACTCAGTTCTATCATTTTAATATACTTTCAAATTTTTTCCCTAAATCATCATCTTATAAATCTTTTTATCATCATTTTATACTCTTTTTAAAAGATGTGCTTGATGACAACATTGTCTAGCTTATCCTTATATGTGTATTTCAATGGTTTATTTTATTTCAGGCAAATGCCTCTTTATATATTTGGTCATTAAATATTACAAAGATATTTTAAAACTCTGAATGACATTACTTTTCTTCAGAGAAGTTATATTTTCACACATTTTGTGGCCACTTGTGCTTAGATACTTATCAGTCCTCATAGAATTAATCAATTACAGAGTTGATTTAAACCTAAGCTTCAGTCCTTATGAGATATATTTCTTGTTTGCTTTTATTTTTTAGATATAGACACTTAGGAATCCAATTTGTGATAGGGTCTTTATCACAGATCTTTCTTTTTGTTGGAAATGTACCTAAAATATAGCCTTCTAATCTGCAATTCTTTGAAAATACTTTTCAGATTCTCAGATTCTCAAACACTGCTTTAGGCAATGACTATTATTTCAAGTGGAAATGATGCACACGGATGAATCACACTTTCATCACTTTGCTCCCTTCTAGGATCCTGGGCCAACAATTCCTTACTGTCTTGAAGGCTCTCTGATATTTTAAATCAAATTAGAGGTTACTTTTTTCATATTTCAGTAAGTCAAAACCACCTCAACTATAATTTTTACGTGAAGAACATCTAGTGGTATGAACAAAGAAAAGGCGACATATTTGCAGACAAAATGCAAACGAGCAAAAATTATCCCAAAGCTAATGCAAGACATACGTGATTTTGTTAATAGTTTGTTAAATCAGAAAATGGTGGACCATTAAAGAATGTTACTGAGATAATTGTTTACATGACAAAATAGTAAGTTAAATGAGTATATACTGCCATGCACAGCATAAATTCCAAGTCTACTAAAAAATTGAAAGCACATCCTAAATAGAATAAAATAAATGGTAATATTTATATAATTTTCAGGAAGAGAAGATATTCTTAAGTGAACATTCGTACACACACACACACACAAACACACACACACACACACACACAACTTCAAGGAAACATCGATGTATTTAACAATATTAAATGTAAAATTATTCCATCTGTCAAAAGCCTTCATGAACAAGATGAAAATGCAAACTAAAGACAGGAAAATCATTTTTGTTGTGCATTTAACACCGAAACATATGTCCAAAATAAAAAAACGTAGAAAAAAGTTCAAAGAAAATTAATATGCAAGTCACAAGAAAATAAACTTCTAGGAGATGATAAGTCCCATTATTAATTATGGAAATATAAGTTAAACCTATAGGACAGTCTTCCCTATCCTTCAGAATGGCAAAAGTTGGATATTAAAAATTTTGGTAAATATTGGAGAAATAAGAATTCTCTTGCACTGTTCATAGATTATACAAATTGATACAGCAGTTATAAAGACAGCATGATAGTTTATAGAATATTCATAGATGCTTATGTCCCATAATCTAAAAGTTTTTTCAAGTATATATCTTTTAAAAATTTTGCCATGTTTGTACATGAAAACATATTTTATTTCAGCATTGCTTCTTATAGAAAAAAAATGGAGATTATCTAATGGCCATCCAATAAGAATGAATAAACAGATTTTTATATATTTTAGATTACCTCATGTCTTTGGTATCAATTTCTAACTAAAACAGAATTGAATGTGGGCCCCTCTAAAAACTCTCAAAAATCGCCATAGTTTTACATAAATTTTGTAGGACACGTGTCCAAAGAAGAAAGCTATAATTAGAAGTGACCATTCCTGGCCAGGTGCAGTGGCTCACGCCTGTTATCCCAGCACTTTGGGAGGCCAAAGGCAGCGGATCACAAGGTCAGGAGATTGAGACCATCCTAGCTAACACAGTGAAACCCCGTCTCTACTGAAAATACAAAAAAAAAAAAAAATTAGCTAAGCGTGGTGGCGCAAACCTGTAGTCCCAGCTACTCGGGAGGCTGAGGCAGTGGAATAACTTGAACACGGAAGGCGGAGGTTGCAGTAAGCCAAGATCGCGCCACTGCACTCCAGCCTGGGCAACAGAGTGAGACTCCGTCAAAAAAAAAAAAAGAAGTGACCATTCCTCTTGCCCTGTATCCCCACACATCTCTCTAAGCAGGAAAAATCATTGTAGGATGTGTTCTTTCCTCATACTCTTATCTTCCATACATCTCTGGTCATCCACTAATCCACTAAGGGCTGGGCATCCACCTCTATGTCCCGATTAGTATTACATTTTAAGTCTGTAGTGTGTAGGAAGAGGGTTTAGGAAAATAGAGAGTGTAAGAGTTGACTCTTTCTCTACTTCAATAGTCTTCTTTACTTGCTAAAATTCTCCATGGATGATTATATTTTCCTGTCCATTTCCCTATGCTTGCACTCATTTTGCTAGCATTTGGGGTGTGAAAACAGCTGAAACCGAAGATTGGAGATGAGTAGTAATGACAGAATGTTTGCTATTTTTTTTTTAAATTTTTACCTTGTCACTCTTCTTTTTAAAAAGCAGAAGCAGGTGCTTGAAAGCCTAGGAGATTAAAAATTAAATACAAAATAACAGTGATAAGGAAGGAATGGAAGGTGAGTGTTCACAGTAAACAGTTGTATTTTGATATGGAAAAGGAGCAAGTGATAGAAGAAGGTAGGAATTTGTGTCACCAAAGGATACATGTACTGAGTGCCTCTGCATCCTCTGATGACAGTGATTTGGGGTTTCTCTTCAGCATCATTTTATACTCACCATTTCCTAATTTTTGATAATTTTTTCTCAATCTTTTCTAAATCATCTTTTGGTAATTTGAATCCTCCTTTCCTGCTTATATATATTATGAGATATCTTCTTTAGAAATACTTCCCCAAGGAGGTGAAAAAAGTATCTAAATGATTTAAGTTTGGAAGCTTCTGGTGAAAATGAAGTGATGCAATTTCTGGTACTATTCCATGGTATGAATTAAGTACGCCAGCAACGATGTATTTGTAAGGCATTGAAAGTCTGCCACACAGTCTTTTCTCTTATGGGTTACTTCCTCATGCCAAGTCCTGCCTCAAACTCTAAAGCAACACAAAAAACTGTGGAGATATGTCCTGACCACAAATCAGTTATATTGATTTGATGCCAGTTGTTAAAGTTAGATATAATTCTCCATTTCTCATTTTCTTAGGAGTTACAGTATAGAATGTACATTTTTAATAGAAATAATTTTAGAAATACTTCAGAATACTGGTTCTATTACTGGTTGTTCAAATAATCAGCTGTGTTATTTAAGACAAGCTATTTTACTTCTTTAGACCCCAGGATCATTAATTCTAAAATAAAAAGTTTGAGCTTGATTGTCATAATGTTACTTCCAAACTACTCTGTACTGTCCTTGCTTCATCAATCTGGCTTTACACTTCAATCTACCTTCATTTTAGATATTTTAGGTTATATTTTTCTATATTTTATATGAATGTTCAAGTTAAATTAATAAGTTCATGCACATATTATTTCTTTAATATAGTAAAACCATTTTCAATTCATAATTCTTAAAATTTTTGTAAAGCATAGGTCTGAAAAATGACTGTTATTTTTTTCAATGTATTTTATAAATTCAAGCCTTCAAGAAGTGAAATACTAATTTATCTCAAAAGATGCAAATGTTGACGTAGAAGCACTCTGAAAACAAATTTTATAATTTTAGTGAGTTGTGCTTCCAATGACATCATCTATTAAACAATTTACTTGAAAACACACACAGGAAATTCTACCAGTAAGATAATTAAAATATGAAATTTTAGAAACAGAAGTTTTAATTGTGTAAATGATGTGGACACAGACCTCCTAATAGCTTTGGGTGTCTTTCATCTTAAAATTGTATTGCATCTCTGTAGTTTTCCTTGTTGGCACAGAGGACAGGTGTTATACAGATGGAGAAACAGTTGTGGTTTTATGGTACCTCCTCTCCTAAGCACATTAGTATTTGTCATTCACATGGGTCCTCTTTCTAACAATGACAAATGCCCTC
Organism: Nomascus leucogenys; assembly: GCF_006542625.1. Taxonomy (NCBI): domain Eukaryota; kingdom Metazoa; phylum Chordata; class Mammalia; order Primates; family Hylobatidae; genus Nomascus; species Nomascus leucogenys. The sequence continues at coordinate 81,437,588 of NC_044385.1, read as the reverse complement.
ATGTGCACTTATTGTCAAAAAAAAAAAAGGAATTTAGTATCTGGGAAAAAGAGAAGGCATGCACTACTTTTATTGCATGCAGAGTAGGAGGTGGAGGGAGTTTCCTGGTATGGTTCAGATATCGATTATATAAGAAAGTGATTACTTAATCACAAATACCTATCCAAAAAAAGGCTATAGTTGCAACATAAACTAGTTTTAAGACAAGAAAAAGACATCCCTCACTCCTATCTGCCCCTCTCAACATACATACATAGAAAAAGACATGCCAAATTGCTACATAAACATGAAGGTCTCTGGTAGCAGTGACAGAAGTAACAAGATTTTTGTAGAAATGATGAGAAATATTGAAATGAAACCTACAGTTTTACTTATCTGCCTGCAAGACCACTTTATGGACCAATCTTTGCCATCTTTTATTTAACTAGTTCAATTGTAACATAAATGACACAGTAAATGTTGCTGCCTGGCATTAAAGATAGAACAACCACACAAATGGCCTGAGCCAGTGGCCAAATAACTTAGAAGCATCTTTCCTACCTAGCTGAGTGGTCTCTCTTCTTTTCAGATCTTTCTTTAAATGAACCATCCAGGCATTTGCCTGCAAATGTGTTCCTTGTACAGTTTGAATATTAGTTTTCTGTTGGATGAATATTTTGCAAATGTTTTCTTCCATTCTCTTTATTCTGTTGATTGTCTCCTTGGCTGTTCAGGAGATTTTTAGTTTAATGTAGTCGCATGTGTCTATTTTTGTTTTAGTTGCCTGTGCTTTTAAAGTCTCAGCCATAAAATCTGCCTAGACTAATGTCCTAAAGAGTTTCCCCTATGTCTTCTTCTAGAAGTTTTATAGTTTGATGTCTTATATTTAAATATTAAGTACTTTTAAGTATGTTTTTATATGGTGAGAGATAGGGCTGTAGCTTCATTCTTCCTATGCATATCTAGTTTTCACAGCACAATTTATTGAAAAGACTATTCTTTCCTCAATGCTTATTCTTGATACCCGTATCAAACATCAGATGTATATAAATGTGTAGATGTATTTCTGGGTTTTCTACTTGATTTCAATGATCTATACATCTGCTTTTTATACTAATACCATGTTATTTTGGTTACTATAGCTTCAAGGTGTATTTTGAAGTTAGATAGTGTGGTGTCTCCAGCTTTGTTCTTTTTGCTTAGGACTGCTTTGTTTATTCAGGCTTTTCTGTGGTTTAATTTGAATTTTGGAATTGGTTTTCTTTCCTATTTCTTGAAGAATGTCATTGGTATTATTTATTGATTGATTGATTCACTTCTCAGGAGTAACTTTATTTATTTATTTATTTTTATTTTTATTTTTTTATTTCCATAGATTTTGGGGAACAGCTGGTGTTTGGTTACATGAAAAAGTTCTTTAGTTGTGACATCTGAGATTTTGGTGCAACCATCACTGACCAGTATACATTGTACTCAATTTGTAGTCTTTTATCCCTCACCCCCCTCCCACCCTTTTCCTTGAGTCGCCAAAGTCCATTGAATTATTCATATGCCTTTGTTTCCGCATAGTTTAGCCCCCAATTATGAGTGAGAGCATACTATGATATTTGGTTTTCCATTCCTGAGTTACTTTACTTAGAATTATGATCTCCAGTTACATCCAGGTCATTGTAAATGTCATTATTTCATTCCTTTTGATGGCTGAGTCGTATTCCATGGTGTGTGTATGTGTGTGTGTGTGTGTGTGTGTATGTGTATATATATATATATATATATTCTAGTAGTATTCTATATATATATAGATCTTGATTAACTGAAATATATTCTAGTAGTATTCCATATCTATTCCGTATATATAACAATTTCTTATCCACTCCCTGATTGATGGGCATTTGGGCTGGTTCCATATTTTTTGTGAATTGTGCTGCTATAAACATGCATGTGCAAGTATCTTTTTCGTATAATGACTTCTTTTCCTTTGGGTAGATACCCTACTTTTAGTTCTTTAAAGACTCTCCACACTGTTTTTCATAGTGGTTGTGCTAGTTTACATTCCCAACAGCAGTGTAAAAGTGTTCCTTTTTCACTACATACCTGCCAACGTCTATTATTTTTTAATTTTTTTATTATGGCCATTCTTGCAAGAGTAAGGTGGTATCGTTTTGTGGTTTTGATTTGCATACTGGAATTTTTTTGTGTGTTGGCAATTTTTAAATTACCACTTCAATTTTTTTTTTTTTTTTTTGAAACGGAGTCTTGCTCTGTCACCCAGGCTGGAGTGCAGTGGTGTGATCTCAGCTCACTGCAAACTCCTGCAAGCTCCACCTCCCAGGCTCACGCCATTCTCCTGCCTCAGCCTCCCGAGTAGCTGGGACTACAGGCTCCTGCCATGACGCCTGGCTAATTTCTTGTATTTTTTAGTAGAGACGGGTTTTCACCGTGTTAGCCAGGATGGTCTCGATCTCCTGACCTTGTGATCCGCCCGCCTTGGCCTCCCAAAGTGCTGGGATTACAGGTGTGAGCCACCGCACCCGGCCAATCTTAATGCTTGTTATTGATCTATTAAGAAGTTCTATTTCTTCCTGGTTTAATCTACGTGGGTTGTATATTTCCATTAATTTATCCATCTCTTCTAGGTTTTCCTATTTATGTGCACAAAATTGTTCATAGTAGCTTTAAATGATCTTTTGTATTTCTGTGGTATTGGTTGTGATATCTCCCGTTTAGTTTCCAGTTGAGCTTATTTGTATCTTCTCCTTTCTTTTCTTGGTTAATCTGGCTAGTGGTCTATCAATTGTATTTATCTTTTCAAAGAACCAACTGTTTGTTCCTTTTATCTTTTGTTTGTTTCAATTTCATTTTATTTTCATTTTTTTGTTTCAATTTCATTTAGTTCTGCTTGGATCTTCATTATCTCTTTTCTTCTGCTGGCTTTGGGTTTGGTTTGTTCTCGTTTCTGTAGTTCTTTGAGGTGTGAGCTTATATTGTCTATTTGTGCTCTTTCAGACTTTTCGATGTAGCCATTTAAGGCTATGAACTTTCCTCTTAGAACTGCCTTTACTGTATACCAGAGGTTTTGAAATGTTGTGTCACTATTATTGTTCAGTTCGACGAATTTTTAAATTTCCATCTTGATTGCATTGTTGACCCAACTATCATTCAGGAGCATGAAAATTATTTAATTTTCATGCATTTGCATGGTTTTGAGGGTTTCTTTTGGAGTTGATTTGCAATTTTATTCCACTGTGGTCTGAGAGAGTACTTGATATTATTTCAATTTTCATAAATTTATTAAGACTTATTTGGCAACTAATAATATGGTCTATCTTTGAGGATATCCCATGTGCTGATTAATAGAATGTAAATTCTGCATTTGTTGGGTAAAATGTTCTGTAAATATCTGTTAAGTCCATTGTTCTAGGGTATAGTTGTTGTTGACTTTCTCTCTTGATGATCTTTCTAGTGCTGTCAGTGTAGTATTAAAGTCCCCCACTATTATTGTGCTGCTATCTCATTTCTTAGGTCTATTAGTAATTGTTTAACAAATTTAGGAGCTCCAGTGTTAGGTGCATGTTTGTAGTTTTTTTTCTGTTGGATAAGTCATTTTATTATTATATAATATCCCTCTTTGTCCTTTTTTAATTGCTTTCGCTTTAAAGTTTGTTTTGTCTGAAATAAAAATAGCTATTCCTCCCACTTTTGGTGTCTATTTACATGGAATAGCTTTTTCCATTTCTTTACCTTAAGTTTATGTGAGTCCTCATGTGTTAGGTGAGTCTCTTGAAGACAGCAGTTACTTGGTTGGAGAATTATTATCTATTCTGCCTTTTTGTATCTTTGAAGTGGAGTATTTAGGCTTTTACATTCAATGTCAGTATTGAGATGTAAGGTACTATTCTATTTGTCATGCTATTTGTTGCCTGAATACTTTGTGTTTTATTTATTTATTTATATATAGTGTTTTTGTTTTATAGATCCTATGAAATTTATGCTTTAAGGAAGTTCTATTTGGTGTATTTTGTGGATTTGTTTCCAGATTTAGAGTTCTTTTTTGTTGCAGGAAGTCAGGAACCCTGAATGGAGGGACCTGCTGAAGCCACGGCAGAAGAATATAAATTGTGAAGATTTCATGGACATTTATTAGTTCCCCAAATTAATACTTTAATAATTTCTTACGCCTGCCTTTACTGCAGTCTCTGAACATAAATTGTGAAAATGTCATGGACATTTATCACTTCCCCAATCAATACTCTTATAATTTCCTATGCCTGTCTTTACTTTAATGTCTTAATCCCATCATCTTCCTAAGCTGAGGATGTATGTCACCTCAAGACACTGTGATGACTGTGTTAACTCCACAAATTGTTTGTAAAATATGTGTTTGAACAATATGAAATCTGGGCACCCTGAAAAAGAACAGGATAACAGCAATGTTCAGGGAACAAGGGAGATAACCATAAGGTCTGACTGCCTGAGGAGCTGGGCAGAACAGAGTCATATTTTTCTTACTGCAGAAAACGAGTAGGAGGAATATCATTGAATTTTTTTCCCAGTAAGGAATAACCCTGGGAAGGGAATGCATTCCCAGGGGAGGCCTATGGATGGCTGCTCTGGAGGTGTCTGCCTTATGCGGTTGAAAATAAGGGATGAAATACGCCTTGGTCTCCTGCAGCACCCTCAGGCTTGCTAGGGTTAGGAAATTCCAGCCTGGCAAATTCTAGTCAGACAGGTTCTCTGCTCTTGAACCCTGTTTCCTGTTAAGATGTTTATCAATGACAATGCCTGCACAGTGGGACATGGAACCTCATTAGTTATTCTAATTTAGCCCTGGCCTTCTGACCTTGCTCTGCCCTTCTGATCTTTTATTGCCATTTGAAGCATGTGATCTTCTGATCTTCGTGACCCACTCCCTATTCGTGCCCCCCTCCACTTTTGAAATCCCTAATAAAAACTTGCTGGTTTTGCGGCTCAGGTGGGCATCATGGAACCTGCCAATAGGGCAGGTGATGTCACCCCCCAGAGGCCCAGCTGTAAAATTTCTCTCTTTGTACTCTTTCTCTTTATTTCTCAGACTGGCCAACACTTTGGGAAAATATAGAAGAACCTATGTTGAAATACTGAGGGCTGGTTCCCCCAGTACTTTTTAGCAGTTTTTGTAGTGCTGGCTTGGTAGTGGCAAACTCTCTCAGCATTTTCTTTTTTTCTGAAAAATACTGTGTCTTTTCTTCATTCATGAACTTAGTTTCACTAGATACAAAATTTTTGGCTGATAGTTTTTGTTTGTTTGTTTAAGCAGGCTGAAGATAGGACCCCAATCCCTTCTAGCTTGTAAGCTTTCTGATGATAAAACTGCTGTTAATCTGGTAGCTTTTCCATTGTAGGTTACCTGGAGCTTTTGCCTCACAGCTCTTAAGATCCTTTCCTTTGTGTTAACTTTAAATAACCTGATGACTATGTGCCTAGGTGATGATCTTTTTGCAATAAATTTCTCAGGTGTTTTTTGAGCTTCTTGTATTTAGATGTCTAGATCTCTTGCAAGGCTGGGAAAGTTTTCTTTGATTAGTCAGTCCCTCAAATATGTTTTCCAAACTTTTAAATTTCTCTTCTTCCTCAGGAACACCAATTATTCTTAGGTTTGTTCATTTAACATAATCCCAAGCTTCTTGAAGTCTTTGCTAATTTTTTTGATACTTTTTTCTTTGTCTTTGGTGGATTGGGTTATTTAAAAAAACTTGCCTTCGAGCTCTGAAGTTCTTTCTTCTGCTTGTTTGATTCTACTGCTGAGAATTTCCAGTGCATTTTGCATTTCTCTAAGTTCATCCTTTATTTTCAAAAGTTGATTGTTTCTTATTGATGCTATTTCACTGAAGATTTTTTCTTTCATATCTTATATCTTTTTTTGATTTCATTAAGTTAGACTTCACCTTTCTTTGGTGCCCCCTTGATTTGCTTAATAATTGACCTCCTGAATTCTTTTTCTGGCAATTTGTGATTTCTCCCTCATTTGGATCCATTGCTGGTGAGCTAGTGTTGTCTTTTGGGGTTGTTAAAACATTTTGTTTTCTCATATTATCAGAATTGTTTCTCTGGTTCCTTCTCATTCTGGTAGACTATGTCAGAAGGAAGATCTGGGGCTCAAGGGCTGCTGTTCTGTTCAGATTATTTTGTCCCATGGAGTACTCCTTTAATGTAGTGCTCTCCCCCTTTTTCTAGGGATGTGGCTTCCTGATAGCTGAACTGTAGTGATTGTTATTTCTCTTCTGGATCTAGCCACCTGGCATAGATACTGGGCTCAGGCTGCTACTGGAGGAGTATCTGCACAGAGTCCTGTGATGTGAACCATCTTCAGGTCTCTCAGCCGTGGGTACCAGCACCTTCTCTGGTGAAGGTGGCAGGGGAGTGAAATGGACTCTGTGAGGGTCCTTACTTGTAGTTTTGTTTATTGCACTAGTTTTGTGCTTGTTGGCCTCCTGCCAGGAGGTAGCACTTTCAAGAGAGCATCGGCTGTGATAGTATAAGGAGGATCAGGTGGTGAGTGGGGCCCTAGAGCTCCCAAGAGAATATGTCCTTTGTCTTTGGCTATCAGAGAAGAGACAGTAGAGAAAGACTGTCAGGTGGGGGCAGGGTTAGGCATGTCTTAGCTATTGCAGGTGAAGGTGTGGTTCTCAGGTTAATGGAGTTATGTTCCCATGTGGATTATGGCTGCCTCTGGTGTGTTATGTAGGTGGCCAGGGAAGTGAGGCAAGGCCAGCAGTTACAGGCTTCACCCAGCTCCCATTCAGCCCAAAAGGTCAGTGTCACTCCCACTATGCCTCCCACAACAGCCGGGAGTTTTTCTCCCAGCAGTGGGTGAGCAGGGCTGAGAACCTGCCCCAGGCTACCAGCCTCCTAACTGTGAAGGCACACAGGTCTTTCAGGTTTCCTGCTTCCCTGCCTGCTGCAGCTTATGTGCTGTGTCTGCACTCCAGATTCACTGCCTCCCCTGAGTTCTGCCCAGGAAACTTCATCTTGGTTCGATATTGTTACAAAGTTCAGGTGGAAGTTTCCTTCCCCCTGTGGTCTCTTCCCAGTTCCTTTGGCAGCCCTCCACAAGGACCAATGCAAGACAACATCAGAAGTTGCTTCCCTGGGGACTGGGAGAGCTTACTGTGCTCTTCTGCTGCTTCTTTACACCTGCATTTTGCTCAGCTCTCTAAATGGTCTCAGCTCCAGGTACGGTCAAATCCTTCTCTCATGATCTCGACCTTCGGGTTCCCCAGTGAGGGTGTTTGTTTGGGGGCAGACAATCCTCTTTTCACACCTTCACATTTTGAGCACTCTCAGTTTGGGAGCTGTCTGCTGGGGCCTGCAGGAGCAATCCACTTCCTTCAAAGGGTCTGTGCATTCTCTCGGCTTTCCTGGTATGCTCCTGCAGTCGTTCTTGGAGCAAAAGTTCACAATATGTCTCCAAATGCTGCTCTGTCTGTCCAAGTGGGAGCTGCAATTTGGTCTTGCCTCCTATCCCTATAAATGAAAGAAAATTATTTCTCACAGTTCTGGGGATTGGAAGCCCAGAATCAGAGTAACAGCATGGTTGGGTTCTGCTGAGGGCTCTCTTCCGGTTTCAGACTGTCAACTTCTCATTGTAACCTCACCTGGCAGAAAGAGTGTCATTAATGCTTTGATAGAAATTGCATTAGATCTGTAGATTGTTTTGGGTGATATGGTCAATTAAAAATATTAATTTCTGACTTGTGAGCATGGGATGTCTCCATTTGCTTGTATCCTCTTCGGTTTCTTTCATTAGTGTTCTGCAGTTTTCCCTGTAGAGGTCTTTTACCTCCTTGGCTAAATTATTCCTAGATAGATTTTTATTTTATTTTCATAGCTATTGTAAGTGGGGTTTCTTTCTTGATTTTAATTTTGGCTAGTTCATTACTGCTGTATAGAAACACGAATAATTTTTGTATGTTGATTTTATTTCCTGCAACTGTACTGTATTTGTTTACCAGTTCTAACAGTTTTTTGGTACAGCCTTTAGTTTTTTTCTATATATAAGATTGTGTCATCTGCAAAGCAGAACAATTTGACTTCTTCTTTTCCAGTTTGGATATCCTTTATTTCTTTCTCTTTTTAATTGTTGTGGCTAGAACACCAAGTACTATGTTGAATAGGGGTTGTGGAAGTGGGCATACTTGTCTAGTTCCAGTTTTTAAAGAACAGGCTTTGGATTTTTTTCCATTCAGTATGATGTTAGCTATGGGTTTGTCATATATACCTTTTACTATTTTGAGGCATATTTGTTCTATACCTAGATTTTTGAGAGTTTTCATCATAAAAGGATGGTTTTTGTTCTTGGTTTTGTTAATGTGATGGATCATGTTTATTGATTTACATATGTTGAACCATCCTTGCACTTTTGGGATGAATCCCACTTAATTATGGTGAATGATCATTTTAATATGTTGTTGAATTCTGTTTGCTAGTATTTGGTGGAAGACTTTTGCATCTTTAAACTTGTTTTCTATCATTGTGGTGTATTGAATTTGCATTCTCCTTATGAAGAACTAAGGGCTGCCACAGGCTGGGTTTTATCTAGGACACCAGGTTGAACATGAGGTCAGGCTCTCATCAGAGTACTGGTCAAGCAGGCATAAACTGGACACAGGTCAGACAAGAGTTACAAGGGTATCTGCCAGTATAAACAAGTTTCCCATGTGAGGGACCCCCTGGTACACAAATCAGAGAACTGGGCATCAGGTTATCTGCCAGGTGAAATAAATATCTTGTGATAGACACACTATAAAAACCCACATTTCAGCTCCCCTTTACTTTCTGTTATGGCAGGGTTGCTAGCCAGTCTGGTACTTGAAATTCATTTTAGCTAGAGGCTCTCAAAACATCAATAGCAAGAATTATAAAAGCCCCATGGGCAGTAGGTGTAAAATAATTACTACAAACACTGTTTCTGGGGTAAGATAAATAAATCTGGATATTTTATTAGTTCTTTTTGTGCCCTTTTTGAGACCATGATAGGTTTTGTGCCCATAACCCCGACCCTCTCCAGTTAATTGAAAATTTCAGTAAACCCATCTGATACTGTCCATGCTATCACTTGTAAAAGTATCAGAACCATATCATATTGCTAACAATTTTTTAAAACTTAGGTTCGTAATTTGCATCGAATTCTGGATAGAATAATTTTGTTCTTGAATGGAGACAAATTTGAATTATTAGGTTTTAATGCATTTTTTTAAAATGTGATGTGGTTAATAAGTGATTTCATAGGAAAATCATGTGGGAGAAAAACTTGTCTCTTAGAAGATGTGTTTCTTGCAAATGCAAGAACTAATACTTTTAATTGAGCATTTCAAAATGAAGCTTTCTTTTCTTGGTGCTATCTTTCGTATCTTAAATATAAGAAAACTTTGTGAATTTATGTTTTCACAGAAGAAATTTAAGAAAAGTGTGCTCATATAAGTGGTAAAAGTACAGAATAATTGCCAGATATAAATATTAACTGGAGAAAATAAACAAACAAAAATCACAGAGAGAAAGATGCTAGTCCTGTGTCTCCACAAAATACTCAGTATTTATTCATGTAGCATAGCAAATAGTCCTTAAGTGTTTTTTCTGGTCACTGGAGACAGATCTGAAGGCAAGAGCATAATTATAATCTAATTAAAATTAGAAGATAAAACTTCACTAATAAGAACAAGGGTAATTATTTCATATTCCTTGAAGTATACTCAGCATAAAAATTTGATACCGTGAGGTTATTAAAGATAAACAATAGTGAAAGAAATAGTCATCTTGAAGTTTAATTCATGTTTACCTTTTAGTTTTTAATCTATAGGAGACATATATGATTGCAAATTGGAATTTGGTAAATTTTTATGTTAAATGATGCAAAAAAGCTTATTTATAAATAATAAAAGACTGTTTAGGTAAATAAATTGTCTAAATAAAGTTTTAAATAACATTTTGCTAGAGATATATTTTTATGTGATGGTGAATACATGTTTAAAAGCTGTTGTTTGTAATGTAGCCTGAGTATCATTATAAGATTAAATAGAAATGCAGTTAAATATGCTAGATTTAAATAAATAATATTATAATTTTATTAATAATCAAATATAGTACAATTAATTTCTGTTTTAATGGAATTTTTTATTTTTCTATGTCTAATCCTTTATTCAACGGTTCACTGTGAAGAAGTAATCACTGACTCCAGTCTCCTGTTTAGTCCTCTATTTAATTGTTCAATATCTAATATTAAGAAATAATCACCAATTTTAGTCTCCAGGTTTCCGTTGCAGTTTCAGTCACAAGAAGCAACTTGTTAATGCTAATACTGTGTGCCTAATTACAGACAGTGCACCTAATCCGAGTCAGCATGGAAAAGGCATGGTTTTATGCATCTGCAGGTTAACTTCTCTAAATACTAATTAGCATGTGGAATCCTTTACTACCAGTTCTAATTCAAAGTAGATGATCCATAAACACTAAGTTACGGATTGGTATGTCTGTCTGATCTGAAATTTTATTTGTAGGGAATGATATCAAAGGTCACTTTTTTTTAAAGTTTGCACATAATTAAACATCTCAAGTTTAATTACTAATCCTTCAATATTAAAAGAGTTGCCATATCACAGCTATGATTGATGGCTGAAAAACAGCAAGTATTTTCTATTTTAATAATGCTATATAGCCAGCATTATCAACCAAATCTAAACTTGAATATAAAATATGGAGTTAAAATAAAAAACAATTAATTTTAAAAGATGCATTTGCTGTAAATATTATATAGCAAATAAACTAGGTAACATTTCTCTGAAGCCTAACTTTAATTTTTAAAAAAATTATCTTGAAATGTCTATAATGTCTAAAATATATTTTTGAAATTTTAAAAGTCTGAACTTATTATTTGTTAGATAAGAATTATTTTAGAAATGAAAACAAAAATCAAAATCAAATATGCTCAGAAATCTTGACAATTAATTTACAAAAGGGCCAATCACAATGGAATTTTTTACTTGGTCCACTCCACCAGAATACCCTAAGAACATTTTTCTTGGTAAAATTAGTTTTTAAAGTTAGCAATATGAGTGTTCTTTATTTTTTCTGAGTAAAATAAAGAATAATAAATAGTGACTATTATTTCTAAAAAACTGTACACACCTCTAAACATATAAGGGAAAGATACATGTGATATATTGCAACATTCTTATTGGAATTATTTTAATCAAAGAGCTATACTTCTTTATACTTTAATCTTTTAATTAGGCAGTGGAATTGCCTATACTTCAATGACTGATAAGTTAAGAACATTGTGAGGAAACATATCCTCATGGCTCAGTATTTCTGCCCCGGTTCAGGTTAAAAAAAAAAAAAAAAAAAAAAAAAAAAAAAAGAGGCAGAAAACATCCACCTTTGGAAACAAAGAGCATGGCTAATGGTGAGAAACTCTGGTTTCACCACTACTCACACCTTTTAAAATAAATTTACCTCGGCCAGGCGCCACCGCGCCTGTAATCCCAGGGCTTTGGGAGGCCGAGGCCGGCAGATCACAAGGTCAGGAGATAGAGACCATCCTGGCTAGCACGACGAAACCCCTTCTCTACTAAAAATACAAAAAATTAGCCGGGCGTGGTGGTGGGCGCCTGTAGTCCCAGCTACTTGGGAGGCTGAGGCAGGAGAATGGCGTGAACCTGGGAGGCAGAGCTTGCAGTGAGCCGAGATCTTGGCCACTGCACTTTAGCCTGGGCCACAGAGCGAGACTCCATCTCAAAAAAAAAAAAAAGAAAAAGAAAAAAGAGAAATACATAAATAAATATATAAATAAATAAATTTACCTCAGCAACAGCAAAATGGATGAGGACTGAGTGTTGTTGAATGCTCATGGATTGAAATCCATGCAAAGAATAGGGCATTCTTTGAATGAACTTTGTCACTTGTTATCATAAAATTTTCATGAGCTAGGTTTTACCTAAGCTAGCAAAGAAAGGCATTCCTCTTTTGGCAACATCCTAAAGCTCCCAAAATAAGTCTACTTTTTATTTATTTACTTATTTTTATCCAAACATGTTTTGCAAAATATTTTGAAGAGGCTTGCAAATAATTTATTCTAAGCCTATAACTTTTCAGAGAAAGGCCTGAGGCTCTTATTTAGGGAACTGTTAATGTAAAGTGAGCTGTTATTCATAAAGTCAAGACTAAAATCCAATATCTACGTTTCTTATTTTTTCTTTGTAATTAGATCATTTTATATCTGTATGTATCTTTGCTATTTAAATATTTTTATACATGCCGTTGGCTCTACTATGATACTCACTACATCCTGTTACATAAGAAAAACATCTTATATATCTACTAAGTCAATAAAGAAACTAAATCTCAGAATGGTACATTATATCTGTTACTCTGAAGAATTTAAGGTTCATTTTCAGACATCTCTAAATACAGTTAATACTTTATAAAGTTTCTCTAATTGTCCAATTTGCCTAGACAAAACAACTCAGCCTCTAAATTCTGAGAAAAACTTAAGTTTTTAATTTATAAAAAGCTTTAACCTTGCCAATAACAGTACAAGAAATATCATTTTTCATCTGGCTACAGCCGGTTTCTTACGGATCTCCACAGAACTGCCCCAATTCTCTTTGTCATGAAATTGAGAAAATTGAAGCTATTTATCAATCCCAAAGAGTAGCATGCTAGGGTGTGAGACTTTCAATGACTTTGTTTGGACCTTGTTTCCTTTGGTGATTCAACATAGGTAAAATAGGCCTGACTGGTAAAGGCTTCAAGGTCACTCTTGGTTAAGAAAAAACAAAAAAATGTAAACTAATATTGATAGATCAGATCAGCTCTAGTTAAATTTGACAAATTCTAAACTTTAAGATAAGTTAATGTTCTGTAGTTGCATAAGCTATTGGAAAAAACATTTGAAGAATAATTATAATGTTTGTTGATTTAGCTATTTCTAATTACTAATACCGATCCCTTTATGCTTCTGTTTAGTTAATTATAATGTTTTATTCTGCCATATGAATTTGACTAAAATTTGTGTGAATTCATTAAAACAAGTAGAAACTAACCTATTGAAAATGGGTGACTAAAGTAATTTCTGTTTATGGAATCAACATGAATCTCAGAACTCAACTAACATCATCATTTAGCATAGAGATTTTTTGACACCTTAAATTCCGAGAAACTTGGAACCAATCCTCCTATGACCTGATAGAGTATGTTTACACAATAACACCTAATTTTTGTCAACCAGTGTTCAGGCAGTACAATTATCAAAATTGATGAGCAAAATTAATCAGTAATTTAAAAAATTATATTTGTTTTATTGAAATTTTTATCTGTCAATGAGATATTATTTTCTTTTGTTGAGGGAACACTAACCAAACATTTAAAAACTTATAGCGAATAAGTTTCCTAAGACTCTCTCACCTCCCATAAATATTTTTTAAACTTGGAATAACTTTCTTAGTGCAAAATTATAAAAGCGTTTAATAGCTGATTAATGTCACCTATCCACTTTCTTCAAAGTGTTTTTCTATTGTTTCTTTCTGTTTGTACCTTACAAAATAAATATATTCCCTGTACATAATACAAAAAACACTTAGCATTTTAAAGTGTTAGGGTTATACATTGTTGAATATTCAGGGTCATATTTCTGTCTTACATAAATTTTAATATGCAGAACATAACCCCTAGTTACTACAGAGCTAAGACAATAGAAAAGAAGTGCTTCTTTTCCAGGGTAGAAATTGTAAGGCACTTTTCACGGATAATAACCACTGATAACACATTTAGAAAGCTAAATTTTTAGTCTTATATGTTCTGAATAGGACTTGTTTTATTCTCAAAGGTAAAATAAATGCATTAAATATATGGTAGCTGGATAGACGGTTGTATGAAGAAATGGAAATAGGTTGATGGATAGATTAGATAAATAAAATTTCTTATACTTTGATTGGGGTAGCTCCTTATGTTCTTTCTAATCTGTATAAGACTCTAAGGGAAAATAACCATCATCATGTTAATTAGGTTTTGTTTGAATTAATAGAGGTAATTTAAAAATAGTTTTTGGTGTGGGCTCCTGTCTTGGCTTTGGAGCCCCCCTCCCTCTGTCTCTGTACAGGGGAGCTTCTTCCTTTTTTCTTGCCCATTAAACTCTCTGCCCCTGAAACCAAAAATAAAAACAAAAATAAAAAAATAATTTTTGTGGTGATATAAAATTATTAATTTTATATTACACTATTTTTAACAGTTTACACAGGATTTTTACAACTGTCTTCAGTAATACCAAATAATTTATTACAAATCAAATTCTCCTACTTATTACAGCTAACAAGTAACATATTGAACTAGATTTTTTAGTTCTTCTGGAGTGAAACATATTGAAAGTGTAAGTACAAAAAGTTTACAACTCAAGTAAAACGTTCAGTTAACATGTAACAAACCTTTCCCTACTGAATGTTATCATCCCTGTATTCAAGGGGTTTCTCTGAAACACAAATCTTTGCTTTGAATTTCAGTGACTCAAATTAATAAGCTTCATGAATTTGCCAGCACATATTTTGAATATTTTCCTTTAAGCTGGCACATTCCAAGAGTTTAAAAATTTGAGCTGTAAACTCTGACTGTGAATCAGAAGTTGTAATTTTTGAGGCTTGCAATAATAACCAGTAAATGAGAGTAACCCTAGGTATGTTTTTTATTTGGCAAACAGGTGTGATATAAAAATAAATGTGCCCAAATAGCAGTGTTATTTTTATCTCAATGCAATCACCTCAATATATTATTCACAAACCTTCAGGTTTTATTTAGTTAACACATACTCTTTGCCTTGCTTATTAGTATATGAGAAAAAAAAAAGGATCTTTGGAAGCACTTACAAATATACATCCACATATTGTGTCCGGAATTGGTGGGTTCTTGGTCTCACTGACTTCAAGAAGGAAGCCACGGACCCTTGAGTGTTACAGCTCTTAAGGTGGCACGTCTGGAGTTTGTTCCTTTTGATGCTCGGATGTGTTGGGAGTTTCTTCCTTCTGGTGGGCTCGTGGTCTCGCTGGCTTCAGGAGTGAAGCTGCAGACCTTCGCAGTGAGTGTTACAGCTCTTAAGGCAGCATGGGCCCAAAGAGTGAGCAGCAGCAAGATTTATTGCAAAGAGCAAAATAACAAAGCTTCCACAGTGTGGAAGGGGACCCAAGCGGGTTGTCACTGCTGGCTCGGGCAGCCTGCTTTTATTCCCTTATCTGGCCCCACCCACATCCTGCTGATTGGTATAGCCCAGTGGTCTGTTTTGACAGGGCTCTGATTGGTGCGTTTACAATCCCTGAGCTAGACCAGGTTTCCGTCCCAGATTACTAGATACAGGTGTCCACAAGTCTCCAGCCCCAGATACTAGATACAGGTATTGTGCATCACCCTGAGCTAACAGGTGATTGTTTTACAATCCCTGAGCTAGACATAAAGGTTCTCCACGTCCCCACTAGATTAACTAGATACAGAGTGTCTACACAAAGGTTCTCCAAGGCCCCACCAGAGTAGCCAGATACAGAGTGTTGATTGGTGCATTCACAAACCCTGAGCTAGACACAGGGTGCTGACTGGTGTGTTTACAAACCTTGAGCTAGATAGAGAGTGCCGATTGGTGTATTTACAATCCCTGAGCTAGACATAAAGGTTCTCCATGTCTCCACCAGACTCAGGAGCCCAGCTGGCTTCACCCAGTGGATCCCCCACGGGGGCTGCAGGTGGAGCTGCCTGCCAGTTCTGCGCTGTGCACTTGCACTCCTCAGCTCTCGGGTGGTCGATGGGACTGAGTGCCGTGGAGCAGGGGGTGGCGCTCGTCGGGGAGGCTACGGCTGCACAGGAGCCCATGGAGGGGGTGGGAGGCTCAGGCATGGCTGGCTGCAGGTCCCGAGCCCTACCCCACGGGAAGGCAGCTAAGGTCCGGTGAGAAATCGAGCACAGCGCCGTGGGCTGGCACTGCTGGGGGACCCAGTACACCCTCCGCAGCCGCTGGCCCGGGTGCTAAGCCCCTCATTGGCCGGGGCGGCAGGGCCGGCCGGCTGCTCCGAGTGCGGGGCCCGCCAAACCCATGCGCACCCGGAACTCCAGCTGGCCCGCAAGCGCGCGCGCAGCCGCGATTCCCGCTGGCGCCTCTCCCTCCCCACCTCCCTGCAAGCTGAGGGAGCCGGCTCTGGCCTTGGCCAGCCCAGAAAAGGGCTCCCACAGTGCAGTGGTGGGCTGAAGGGCTCCTCAAATGCCGCCAAATTGGGAGCCCAGGCAGAGGAGGCGCCGAGAGCTAGAGGGCTGTGAGGACTGCCAGCATGCTGTCACCTCTCAATATGATCAAGGTAAAGTCATTGAATCTACAAACTGTCACATTTGCAGAAATGGAAAACACCTAGGTGATAGAGACAAGAACTTTTAAAAAGTTAAAATTACTAAACACACAAATAATTTGAACAGGATTCATTTCTACAAATCCCTTCTAAAATAAATAAAATGAATGTTCAGGTTGTTAAGAACTCTAATGCAGAGGATCCCTAACCTATGATGTTTCAACTTACAATTTTTCAACTTTACAAATAGTTTATTGGGATATTAAATGCATTTTCAACTTACGATATTTTGACTTATGATGGATTTATCAGACTGTGGCCCCATTGTAAGTTGAGAAGCATCTGTACAGTCTTAAAACTCAGCCAATTACAGAAGTAGCCTCTTGTTTGCAGGAGATACATCCAAAGATTCCCCAGTGGATGACTGAAACCACAAAGCATTTGGGATTTTGGATTTTCAGATTAGAGATGCTCAGCCAGTATCTATAATGCAAATATATTTTCTAAAATTTTGAATTCCAAAACACTTCTGGTCTTAAGCATTTTGACTAAGGGATATTGAACTTGTACTATGTTTTTTTTCTATACATATGTACCTGAGATAATGTTTAATTTATAAATTAGTTATAATAAGAGATTAATAGCAATAATTGATAATAAATTAATTATAACAATATACTGTAATAAAGTCATGTGAATGTAGTCTGTCTATATCTTTCTCAATATATCTTATTGTACTGTACTCATCCTGCTTCTTGTGATAAAGAGAGGACAGAGTGAATGATGTGAGATTTCATCATGCTATTCAGAAGAGTGTGCGATTTAAAATCCATCATTTCCTTATTTCTGGAATTTTTCATGTAATATTTTTGGACCACAGTTGACAGTATGTAACTAAAATCTCAGAAAGTGAAACCACACATAAGGCAGAGACTATTGTACCAAATTTACAGGTCTATAAAATGTAGTATTTTACCATCTAGAACAAATGCAGTATTTTCTTACCTCAGGTTTAAACATCATTATTCTACTTCTGTGGCCCCTTTACATCTTTTTAATTGTTATACCTTGAAGAAAATAAAGGCTCAACTCCAATTAGGAACGGGAGGAAAGCACAGAATCTCAGTGAGAAAATGCAGGAACTGGCAGAATATTCAAGGTGAATTCAGTTTGAAAGAGGACTTCTTTTCTGCACTTCTGTTTTCTAATGTTCCCCAATATGTTTGCTGTACAAACGTTGTCTGTTTAAAGTAAATTGGCTCCCAAATGAGAGTGCTATCCTTCAGTCCTTTCAGAATTGAGGAAAGATTTTACGGGAGGCAATGGAGTATAAATGGGAACAATAGCAAGAATGAGATCTGAAGCCTTGAAAGTCCCTGGCTTGTTTGGGGGAGCAGTGTGTGATTCTAGCACAATTAAACTATACAGTGTATTTACAGAGGGTGGGCCACGCTGTGAAAGGTAGTGAATTTCAGGCTAAGGAGTGGTTTTTATTTTGTTGACACTGAGAAAGGAGATAAAGAAGATTTTAGAGCAAAAGATGCCAAAGAACCATCTGAGTTGTCAAAGAAGATGATGACAGAATGGTGGACAGCATATTAGTGGATGAGAAACTGAGTCAGGGAGAAGAATGAGGAGAATACTGAAGTAGTTCAGAGACAAAATTAAAAGGATTCTCTAAGGAAGTGTCACAGGAGCTCAAGAAAATGGAGAGAAGTCACAATGGGGTATAAAGAGTTGAGTGAAGATTGTGGGAAACTCAAATTACCAAAATGTATCGTTTGTTATAATACCCAATCCAAATGATATGCATTGATCCAACAACTTTATTATATTATTCTATAATCACACTTTTACTTCTTTTAGCATAAGAGTAGAAAAATAGTAAATCTAAAAATTGGTCTAAATTTATAAGTGTTGTTTAAGTGTTATACAGTCATGCATCACTGTAACAGAGGTATAATTTGAGAACTGCATCGTTAGGCAATTTGTCATTATGCAAATCTCATTGACTGGACTTACACAAACCTAGATACAACAGCTTACTAGACACTTAGCTTGTATGGCATAGCCTATTGCTCCTAGGCTACCAACATGTATAGCACAGTACTGTACTGAATAATGCTGAGAATTGTAACACAGTGGTATTTATTTAAGCATAGAAAAGTTACAGTAAAAACACTTTATAAAATCTTATGGGACCACTGTTGTATATGTGGCCATTGAACAAAACATCATTGTGCAGTGCATAACTGTACATAAAAATTTGTTTCATATATATAATTGATGGGCATATATAATTTTGTATACATATATGCACACACACACTATATGGATATATAAACTACAGGTGTACACTATTGGTAGAGTGTTATTAACACTGTAGGAATTTAAGAAAACGGAGTCATCAATTTGTTTTAATTTTTAAAAATATTTAACTGTCTGAATTAGAAAATAAAACATTTGCACAAGAATATATATATATATATATATTTCTCCCTTTGTTCTTCTTTGGGTGATGCTACTAGGCTTACGTAGAGCTACTAAAAAAAGAATGTATGAAATAAAAATGTGAAATAAGGGTGTTTACATAAAGAGATGTAATGGGAAGTAACAAAAACATAACTGAAGAAATATAATTAAATATGTTTATTATGTACAGAATTATAAAAGCTGTCTCTTTATTTAAAATTTAATATTAAGAAAAACTGAAACCTTAGAAATACAAACGTGAAAGTAGATGTGGCTGAGTGATTTCTGGTTGTTTTTATCTTGTATCACTATAATAGCAAGAAATTATATAATTGAAAAAGTCATGAGCATTTGTATTTTTCTATGATTCTTCTTAGAGCATTAGAGGGAAGAATGTTTGCTAAAGGTTCACTTTCAATTTGCTCAAGGAGTAATAAGCAAGAGTAAATTGGAATATTACATATATTATTTAATATATTATTAATAATATGTTAAATATGTATATGTATATTTAGTTTTCAATAAGTGGTAAGTATTATACTGACTACAAAGTATAAAACATTTCATCCTGTCAATGATCTGGTATTGTAGTTAGTAAGACCTTTATATATATGTAGCTTCAATACAATATGTAATAGTATGGCCATTGATAACATACTAAAATATTTCCACAGCATTTTTTGTCAACAGACACTTGCTTAAGTACCTTAAATAACTCATCAACACCTTCCTGTTTCCGTCCGCCTTCGGGGAACGGGAATACTAGTTTGGTCTGCGCGAGAATGATGTGCAGCATAACTCCAGCTCAGGTGTCCATTTTCTCCATATCTTTAAAGACTTGGACTCCATCACCTGACCTTAGATTTATAGTTAGTCTAAATCCAATCTGGATTTTGAATTTGTTTTCATCAAGATTAGCATTAGACTTATTTGAGCTGACTTTGAAGAGCACATTTTTACTTCATCTCTTCTGCTACGTTGCTGTAGCATTGGATATAGCTGATTGCACTTTTTTCCTCCTTAAAAAAGATACCCTGGCCAGGCGCGGTGGCTTATGCCTGTAATCCCAGCACTTTGGCCGAGGCGGATGGATCACGAGGTGAGGAGATAGAGACCATCCTGGCTAACACGGTGAAGCCCCGTCTCTACTAAAAATACAAAAAATTAGCCAGACGTGGTGGCGGGCGCCTGTAGTCCCAGCTACTCGGGAGGCTGAGGCAGAAGAATGGCGTGAACCCGGGAGGCGGAGCTTGCAGTGAGCCGAGATCCAGCCATGGCACTCCAGCCTGGGGACCCAGCGAGACTCCGTCTCAAAAAGAAAAAAAAAAAAAAGATACCCTTAGTTTGAAAGTTAATTTATTGGTACTTTTTTCTTCTTTCCATGTGATCACTTTTTTAGTTTCTTTTGCATAATCTATCCATTCAATATTGATAGCCCCTACAGTTCTGGTTCAGAATTTATTTTCTTGTTTTCAGATATGATAACCAATATTGTAAACTATGCCAGACAACATTCTAAAGTTATTGGATATAATCTCTTATTTAATTTTCACCACAAACCTAGGAAGCTTTATTATTTTTATTTTGTATTTTTTAAAAAACTAAAATTCAGAAACGTGGAAGGATGTGAAAATATTAAGTGACAAAGCTTAGTTTTAATGCAGGTTTTTTACCTGAAAAGCAAATGTGCTTTTCTCTAATTTACCCTGCATAACATTCACCTCTTGCAAAGCTAGCATTTTATTCTTTACCATTACGACAAGCCAACACTCATATAGTGCTTACTATATGCCAGACTTTTTCTAAACTCCTTTGTATATGTTCACTTATTTAATCCTCACAACTGTGAAGTAGGTACTATTATTATTCTTGTTTTATATATAAAGAAAATGAGTCACTTAAATAATATGCCCAAGGTAACATTGCTAAAAAGTTGTAGAATTAATATCAAAGCCAACTGTGTAGTTCCAGAATCTTACCTTAGTAATTACCCTATACTGCTTTATAGAAGTTATAGCCTATATTCAATAGACATTTCAAACTCAGTATTGTAAAACTATATTTATTTTTGGCTTCTGTCTCTTACTCACATGTTGCCATAAAAAGGATCCCCTCCCAGTGTTTTTTGTCTCATTAATGAGAAAACTATCTACCCAAACCTCAAACCTGGAGTCCATTGTTAATTATCCTTAACTCTCCAATCCATGTTAACATTAGGCAAAACTTATTTATATTTAAAAAATGTCAACACTAATCCTTGTGTTTTTGTATTTTTTTCCCATATGTGATAAATATGATTCTTCATTCTTCTCTATTACTGAAAAAACCTTTTTCATTTAGTGGCCACTACAATTTAATTTTCATCTATCAAAAGGAAAAAATATTGAAAACAAATGTACAAGGACGGAACAAAAAAAGTTCTTGTTCCTTTGTATGTAGCATCGTAGTTACTTCACTTTTTTTGTTGTTGTTGAGTTGGAGCTCAGAGAAGGAGAGAAAGAGAGAGATAATTATTTAAAAGGTCAGAGAAAGCTTTCCAAGAGATTATAGAACAGTCAGAGGTTTGGATTTAGGGATGCCTGGTAGCCTCTGTTACTGTTCAGAAGAGCCAGAAAATCAAGCTAAGCCTTTTCTGAACTCTCCGTAAAAAAACAAGCAAACAAATAAAACTAATAGTCTTCATCTTTGTCTTCCAGTATATTTTGTTTTTATTTCTATATCAATACTTTTTATGGTGGTTTATGCAATCCCTGCAACCACAGTAGCTGAGGAACAATGACTTCAATAATTGTTTATTAAATAAACAAGACAACCATGAAACCTAAGCATGGTCACCTGTGTTAAAAGCTTCACTCTCACACTCATTTTATATTTCATCCTGTATTTCCAACTCCTCAGCAAATAATTCCAAGAGATGTTGCAAAACTTATTGAATGTTCATAAATTCAACTTGGTCACATTCGAAAGTCAAGTTAGTTTAATATTCCTGTCATGAGTGAGACAAATTTACTGAAGCCAGTTGAGTACAACTGAAAGATTACATTGGATGTAATGCCATTTTAAGATAATACTTCTCAGAGGAATTAACTTTGAAGCAAATAATGAAGACTTTAATATTTTAGAAGGTTATTATGATTATTTTTAGAGATGGAGTCTCTCTTTGTCACCCAGGCTGGAGTGCAGTAGCAGTCACAGCTCACCGCAGCTTCTACCTCCAAGGTTCAAATGATCCTCACACCTCAGCCTCTCTAGTAGCTGGCACTACAGGCACACTCTACCACAATCAGCTAATTTTTTAATTTTTGGTAGAGATGGGGCCTTGCGATGTTGCCCAGCCTTGTTTCAAGTGATTCTCCAGCCTAGGCCTCCCAAGTTATGGGATTACAGGTCTGACCTGCCATGTGCAGCCAAGAATACTTACTTATAGCAATATTCATTAGACTATTATGGGCATGCATTTACTGTTGTTGCTACTGTTATTGTTTTAGTTGGTTTTTGTTTTTGGATTCCAGCTCAAATTACACTGATTTTATGAGCAGTTTGCTACTCTCCCAGCAAACAGATGGTCCAAAAGATATGTAAGTGAGGGCATGCAGATTCAGGATATCCACTGGTTCCTTAGGGATGGAGGCACTCTATATGAACCTAATGTAGTTCATATAGAGTGAACAGTTCTACAAATTTTATAAAATTGTATTGAAGTAGTCAAGGTAAGAGACCAAATAAGCATGTAAAGGCCTAATGTATTAAATATGCAGAGCTATTAAGTCATAGTTATATACTTCCACATTCAAATTGTTATTGCTTTAACAGGCCTATAGAAGTCTTGATCACTGCCTAAAGTAGCCTTTAAACGAATCCACTCTCCATAATAAATTTTAAATATTTTACATATTGTAATGCGCTTTCATGAAGTATAAATGGGAAATGATTTTGGATTATTTTAATGTGTTAATCTGACATGTAAGTAAGTGGCTTCTTTAAAATTTTATTTCTAACATCAAAACATTTACTTAAGCATTAAAAACATTTTATTAAATATCTCCTATATACCAACTCTGTTCTATGGACTTAAAATACACAGATATTCAGGACAGGCTTAAATTTCAGTGGACAGAGATCAAATAACCAAAGCAAAACCAAATAAGGGCAATTACATTAATAGTTCAGGTACTTACGAATGCACTGAAGAAAATAAGAGACAGCAGTATAACAAGAAAATGATTGCAGTGGTAAAGAGTGTTGGGCACAGCATTATAAAGGGTTGTCAAGGAGGAGGTAATATAAGAGCTGAGCTGAGAATAAAAAAATAGGACCCTGTCATAAGAAGAACAATCAAGGAAGAGTGAATGAAAAGTAAGCAAATAGGGTCTGAGGTTGGAACAAATGTTTCACATATGAAGAGCATTAAGGCCACTGTCACTGAAGCACATTGAGTTAAGCGCAGAGTGACATAACATCAGATTGGAGAAGCAGAGTGGTCCATCCCACTTACGAACTTAATACGTGATAAAGTGTTTTTATTTTATCACATGTTAAACAAAAGAGCAAAAGAGTATCTAAAAGAAAGAAAGGACAAGATCTCTTACATTTTTAAATATTATATAACAGCTCAATAGAAAATATAACTTAAGTTTCTGGTTAAAAATTCTTTCTAGACTGTCATTTAACTCACAGGAGCTTCACAATGATTTAAGATCAATTCTATGATTAAATTCCACTTATTATAGTGAAGTTTTCCAAATAATTAACAGTCACACAATAATCAGGGACACTGCTAATTTGTAGGTCCCATTTTAACTGCAAAGGTTCTTACATTAGATTTGGATGTTAAATTTAGAAAGGGGATTATGTGTGCTAATCATAATGACATAAAATAATACTATCCTTCACTAGAATCCTGCCCACTGATTATACTTGGTGATTTCTCACAGAGAAATAGGTTTTTCTTCCTTTTAATTTCTTACATTGTGCAAATGGGTTTCAAACTGAGATAGCTACAAAGATGGGCGAGTTGTAACAATGACTAACAGGTATGGTGACTAGGGAAAGGAGTAATGACTAATATAATGAGTAGTGACTAGGGATAATTGCTTATTTATAACCATAAAAAAACTAAGTATATTTTTAACACGCAATAGGGGGCAAAGAAAATTAAGTGGGTGTGCAGTTTCAGTTTGTAACAATATATTGACAAGGGATCATGACTAGAAAGTTTTTTGATTTCTTACATGAAACTGGACAATGCTTTGGGAAAGCTCTGCGAAGGAATGGTTCAGCTTCAGAAGATAAGAAGGTGATGACTCCCATGAAATTCATCTGCTATAAAGGAAGAAACCATATACTCACAGCCCCATAGAATTTTATGGCAGAATGGAATGGTTAAGATGACTGAGTTCGAACCTTTAGTTTCCAGGTGAAGAGACTGAAGATTTATATCTCAGTATTCTTTATAATACAAAATTTTAGTCTGGTTTTCATAGGAATCAGAAGATCTGAAAAAACAGAGGATATTTCCATTAAGTTTTCCTACTTATTATAACGGAAGAAAAGGGTTTTCAAATAAAATATGAAGTGGTAGTTAGGAATTAAAATGATAGGAAGAAATATACTTGGTAGGCTGGGTGAAATCTACAAGACCTGATGTATCAATAAGCAACTGTGAGAGAATGTCAATAATCTTAAATTGTGTCCGCTGAATAATGTAAAAATTCTTTATTATTTATTGAGCATGAAAACCTATAATTTTCTATTACAGAATATTGTGCATTCACAACATGTAATAAGAAGAATGCTCAAGAAAGCAAGATCAAGATTTCCTTAACAGTTACAATGTCAATAAAGAAATTATTCTCATTTCAGAATACCCATCATCACAGGGTTCTTATGAGGTTTCAATGTTAAAATGAATTCAGAAGTTATAATAGTGATAGGCTTATGTTACTGGACAGTGGTCCAGATCCACACCCCAGGAGAGGTTCTCGGATCTCACGCAAAAATAATTCAGGGTGATACACTAAAGTGAAAGCAAATTTATCAGGAAAATAAAGGAATAAAGAATGGCTACTCCATAGACATAGCAGCCCTGAGGACTGCTGGTAGCACATTTTTATGTTTTTTTTCTTGATTATATGCTAAACAAGGGGTGGATTATTCATGCCTCCCATTTTTAGACGGTATAGGGTAACTTCTTGACTTTGCCATGGTATTTGTAAACTGTCATGGCGCTGGTGGGAGTGTAGCAGTTAGAACGACCGGAGGTCACTCTCGTCTCCATCTTGGTTTTGGTGGGTTTTAGCCGTCTTCTTTACTGTGACCTGTTTAATCAGCAAGGTCTTTATGACATGTATCTTGTGCTGACCTCCTATTTTATCCTGTGACGAAGAATGCCTTAACCTCATGGGAAAGCACCGCAGAAGGTCTCAGCCTCATTTTACACAGCCCCTACTCAAGATGGAGTTGCTCTGGTTTACCTGCCTCTGAAACCTATAACATTTAAGAACTTCGTCTTTTATTTCAATAATATCAGCAAATAATATGTTAGACTATCTATTATGTAGGAAATTTTGTGATATAATAATATATTTATGCTTTTAAAGTGATTTAATCATAAAAGAAAGTACAATTTTACATCAGATTATACAACTTAGATATAAATATCAATCCAAAGTCAACAAAAATCAATTGTAATTGCTTGAGTAACAATTTGAATATACTTATGTCATTTGGAAATAGTATCTCGTTTAACAGTCATACAAACCTTGCCAGATCCAAAGAAAATGTATTATTGTTTTCACTTTCTAGGTGAGGAAATAACTTCAGTAATTGCAGTCCATAATAACCCTGGAATCAGAGCTTCCGGTCTGCCTTCACTATCTTGCATTGCAATTTAAGATTAATATATTCACATTGCTTGAGGCAGAAAGCAGATACATCTCATGTCTATCAAGATTTTTATGTTTTTTGGTTAACTTTATCAAAATTAACATTATGCTGATTTTTTAGGTATAAAGATGATAAAATAACTATTTCCTTAGGCATTTTCTAGCATTTGGAAGGTCACTTGAGAGGTCTTATGCTACATAGGCCCAGGTTTTGGACTATATTCACAAATATAAAAATACCATCCTTCAGATAATGTCTGGGAATGATGTTGCTCATCTATGAATGGCACATTCTCCTATCCAACTCCTTAATTGAACTTCTGCTTTAGAAGACATTGTGCTGTCTCTTGGTAGTAATGACCTTGTCCTAGAAGAGATGTTTCCTAAAGAGAAAACAAAAAGCACTCAAATAATATCTGTAGATAGTATAAAAATGTAATATATTTTGAAAACAAGATAATTTTTTTATTATTTTTGTTTGTCATGCGTTATTCTGTTCAGAATAAGTATAGTGAATATTTATATTTTTATTTTAGAATTTTATATTAAAATTGCAGAAATGTCTAACTAAATGCATTAAAAGTAAAATTCCTGTTAGCTAATGACCAGTTTGATCTAGTCTTTTTCACTAGATGGATCTATTTGTGATGTAAATAGAAAGTTAGAGAAATAGGAAAACAGCAAGTTCCAGTCAATTCTATTCACAGGCAGCTGAAAGTTGGATTTGCATCAGAATATTTTACAGCCTTCCTAACAGCCTTTTAGAAGTTAATCCAGTTTTCACCTCAATAAACTTGCATAGTCTTTGAAATATTGAGACACAATTCCCTACATAAACATTTGTTATAGTAAAAAATTTTTCAGAAAAGAAATGCAAAACAAACTATGAGATAAGTTGATACATCAATGAACAAAGAACAAGATTCATGGAATGTCATTCATGATCTCATGAATAACATTCAACATCAAGATCTTCACGATCAAGAGGTCAAGTTTACTTATGCAGCTTCAGGGTCTTTTGTCAAGGCTGAAATATATTTTTTTTACAGAAGTCTTAGACAGCATTCACTGTATTACTTATTTCATCCATACTACAGTTCTACAGAGCAAGAAAACATATTTTCCAGTTAGAAACAGAAAGAAAAATATGACAGCAAAAATTTGTTGAACTTATCTTTTTATTAATGGAAAAAATATAATAAAATACAAATCCT
Organism: Nomascus leucogenys; assembly: GCF_006542625.1. Lineage (NCBI taxonomy): Eukaryota > Metazoa > Chordata > Mammalia > Primates > Hylobatidae > Nomascus > Nomascus leucogenys. The sequence continues at coordinate 81,410,693 of NC_044385.1, read as the reverse complement.
TACACATTAAATTGTTTAAAGAAATACATGGTGTATAATCCAGTTTTTTAAAAAAATACTATCTTGACCCAGATTTGAAGCCCTAACTAGTGGCCGCCAGTCAATATCCCTCTTGAGTAGCCAATTAAGTTCCCCCTCCAATACCTTCCCTTCTCAGGCTCTCACACTTCAGGGCCCCTATACACCCACCTTAATCACCCCTAGGGCCACATACCAGACACTCAGAAATAGCCCCCGTGTGCCCGAGAATGGGACATTATCCAAATTAGATAAACCCACAAAAAGCCCCACTGGAACCTAGCTAACCCCACCCTATTTGCCATAGATAGGCTGTCCCTACAGCTAGCTCCAGGCTGCTGTTGCCCTGTCCCTCCATGCAAGCCCCTGTGAGATACTGCCTGGTAGCCTTCTTTCTTTTGGAACTGTAAGTAGCACAAATTCTGCTTTTTATCTAAGTGTCATTGTGTTGTTTTCCACCATCAAACAAATCTTTAAAGCTTATAAAATATTGTGGTGTGGCATCACATGTAATGACTGGACCAGGACACAAAATATATAAATCTCAGTGAAGGCTCTGCCATTTATTAGGTAGATGATATGTTGCAGATATAACACTTGGATCTTCACTGAAGCCATATTCTATAAGGGAGAGGTTAGGCTGTACCAATGCCTAGACTATAATTATCAGGAGGAAATCATCCTATTTTAATATCCAGAGTGAGGATTCATAAACTGGTGTATATAGATATACATGCATGTACAAATGCAATTAAAGTGAAATAATACATCAATCTTAGGTTACCAAATAAATTTATAGTCTCACTAAATATAGGTATCACTGAAATATCTTTAACCTAGGAAGTGATTTTTTACCTAAGATTTTATGAAGGTAGAATATAAGAATTATTGAATCAAAAATATTGGAGAGAAACTAAATTTAAGATATAATTTATGTACAACATGAATGTAAAAATTATTATTAATTTCTTATTGTTACCTAGAAAAGATCTTATAAAAGGTCTTAGTTAAGTGTGACCTGGAGACTCTATTATCTTGATACTATCAATCTTCAACTTTTCCATAAACTGCCCTGTTAATGTTAATGCTCCTTTAGGTTTTTTATATTATTCTTGACTCATTCGAAGAGGGCTTCTGATTTTCAGCTGTTAGTGTTGTTTTAAAAAATGTTCCGTTGCTTCAGATACAATTTATTTTTAAAAAACTCCATCAAGTGTTTTGTTTAAATAGCTTTGCTTCTCACTAATATAATAAGAAAATAGCTTCCAGTAATCCATTACTCTGAGGAAATTAATTCCATGTTTCTTTATAGAGACAGATGCTATTGTGTCCTAATTCCTAGAAACTTAAGGAAATTCTATGCTAAGTCCTACTGTTTTGTGTTCTAAACTGCTGCTTTACTACTCCCTACTTGCCATGAAAAGTAATAATTTGCACATTCTATATAAACTGAGAAAATAATCATTAATGTAAATATTAAGATAATGACAGCTCTTTTATAGATATGCGTTTTACTGCCTTTATACATAAATGCAAACATCAGCAATTGTCAATGTTTGCTATTTGACTATTTAGCATAATAACAAATGGTTTATTTTGCTCAAACTCTTAGTATCTCAGTTACCTATAAACCTCCTTTTTGCCTTCCAAGTGTTTCCTAATAAAGGTAAACCATAGATTCTGATTTTCATGATCTAGGCGAGCCCAAGGCCTATCAAAAAAAAAAAGAAAAAAAATTTAATAAGAGAACAACCACATTAAACTGGCTCATTCAGACAGATATGTCATCAGTGCAGTGGGAACTAGAAATAAGCATCACATTGTATGTTCCAAAAAACATTGAACTGATACTTTTGTTAAAAATGGTCCTAGAACTTTAGTGTCTTGATAAATAGTATAACAGAATAAATACAGATTTTCTCAGGATGATGTCTCATGAATCTTAGGCCTCACAAATTCCCAATATATAAAGTTCTAGAGAAATTAATCTCTCTCACATACACACACACACACATGCACAAACACATATACACACACAAATAAAAATTACAAAATATACATACATAACCAGCAGCAAACAGCAAAGGAAGACTTGAAAAAGGCTTCAGATAAAGGAATTGCCAGACGCATAATTCAAATGGTTCAGAAATAATAGGAACTTGAACACACAAGTAACAATTTTCAAAATAACTAAAATAGGCTTTATAAATAAAATAAAGTAATTTACATGTAAAATTTAATGTATCAGTTTAACTACAAGTTGATATATTGGGAGATAATAGTAAACCATCAGATAAGTCTACAGAAATTATGCAGGATGCATCAGAGATTTTTTTTTAAGTAAAGGAAAATATGAACAAGCTCTTGAGACCTGGAGGAGAGGATAAAATGAGAAATGGGGTTGTAGAAGGACAAAAACATTAATAATTCAGATATATCATTAAGAGATGCATTCACCAAGAGTTTTTCAGAAGTAATAAATTATAACAGTTTACACAGTCACATAGCCAGGTAAATCCAAGTAATATTAATAAAAAACTTCAGACCTAGAGATATCAAAGTAATGGCTTATAACATGAGACAAATTGATAATCATAAAAATAGCGGAAACCAATGCCTGTTTAACTGCAAAAATGCAAAAATAATACATTTAATTTTAAGAGCAACAATCAAAGTCAGTGGAGTGATTTTGTAAACTTGTGGAAAAGTAAAAGCACGCTGTTTATCTAGAATGTTATACTTAATTATATTATTTAAGAATTACGAGAAATCAAGAATAGTTCTAAAACAAAAGTAGGGCTGGACTCCAACAAACCTTCATGCATGGAAATTCAAAATGTTGTACTACAACAGGAAGGAGAAAATGATACCAAATGAAAATTTTCTGATAGAAAAAGTAAGGATAACACAGTAGGAATTAATTGGAATCCATGATAGACCTTAAATGTTTTAAAGATGTTTTTAGAGTTTAGGTGTGCAACAAAAACATTAGTAAATATTAGAATGACTTAAATACGTGTATTAACATTCTTAGCATATTTATAAAAATTAAAATACATGTAAATATTTCCAAATAGTAAAGTTTGTATGAAAAATCAAAAAACAAGGAAAAGTAAACCTAGAAAATGTGTAGGAAAAATAGAAAGCATAAAATAAGATGATATAAATAAATACAAATATCTATGTTATAATAAATTTGAATGGAGAAAATATTATAACTCTTATTCACTAGTATAATGAAGTCCTCACTAATGAATAAAAAAAAAGAAAGAGAAATAAAGGGTATACAGATTGAAAAGGAAGAAATAAAACTGTCATTGTGGATGACATGATCAGTTACACAGAAAAATCCCCCCAAATTTACCGGAAAAAAACCCTCCTGGAATTAATAAGTGATTATTGCAAGGTTGCAGGATACAAATTAACATACAAAAGACATTTCCTATATGCCAGAAAAGAACAATTGGAATTTGAATGTGGAAATAAAAGCACCATTTATATTAGCACCCAAAAAATGAAGTGCTTAGGAATAAATTTAACAAAATATGTATAAGATCTACATAGGGAAAACCACAAAAAGGATGAAAGAATAAAGACTATCTAAATAGATGAAGAGATACTTCATGGTTATGAATAGAAAGCCTCAGTATTGTTAAGATATCAGTTCTTTCCAAATTAACTCAAATTGAAACATCTTGATTCCGTGTAATCGCAATCAAAAGCTCAGCAAATTATTTTGTAGTTGTCGACACACTGATTCTAAAGTGTGGTTGAAAAGATAAAACAGCCAATACGATAATGAAGAAGAAAGTCAGCAGAGTGACACTATGAAACAATAAAACAGCCAATACAACACTGAAGAAGACTAAAATCAGAGGAGTGACACTACCTGATTTCAAGACTTATTATAAGGCTAAAATAATGAAGACGGTGTGGTATTGGCAAAAGAAAGGACAAACAGATCAATTCATCAGCGTCAGTAGCTCAGAAATAGATCCACACAAATATAGTCAACTGATATTAACAAAGAGCAGGCACATGGTCTCAGAACCTCCTGAGGGCTGTGTCGTGAAAAAAAAAAAGCCAAACAAATAAAAAACAAAGCAAACAAACAAAAAACAAAATAACAACAAAACAAAAGAGTGAAGGCAGTATAAAAGAGTAAGGATAATATTTTAAATAAGTAGTGCTGAAACAACTGAATATCCACATGCAAAAATTTAATCTAGACACTGTATTAACATCCTTAACAAAACACCTCAAAATGTATTATAGAACTAAATCTAAAACACAAAACAGAAATTTCTAGAAGGTAACGTAAGAAAAAATCTAGATGACTTTGTGTTTAGTGATGAAATTTTAGATATCATACCAATAGAATGCTCCAAAAATGAACAAATGATAAGCTGGATTTCATTAAAATTAAAAAACCTCTACAAACGACACTGAAGAAAGAATGTAAAGACAAGACCATCTGAGAGAAAATACATGTAAAATACATGTCTGATAAAGGACTTGTATCCAAAATGCACAAAAAATACCTAAAAGTCAACAATGAGAAAATAACCCCATTAAAAATGGGCAAAAGATTTAGACAGGAACTCATCAAATAAGATATACAGATGTCAAATAAACATATAAAATTATGTGTGATTCCTATGTCATTAGAAAATTGCAAATTAAAAATTTAATTATACCACTGTACAGCTATTAATTGGCTAAAATCCCAAACACTGACAACACAAAAAACAGATCAGAATGTACAACACTAGGAACTTTCATTCACTGCCAGTAAGAATACAAAATAGTACAGTCACTTTGGAAGATATTTTGGCAGTATTGTACAAAACTAATAATACTCTTACCATACAATTTAGCAATAGAATTCCTTAGTATTTACTTAAATGAATTGAACACTTATATAACACAAATACCAACACACAAATGTTTATTACAGCTTTCTTAATAATTGTCAAAACTTGGAAGCAGCCCAGATGTCCTTCAATATGCGAATGGGTAAACATATTGTGATACATCTATACAATTGAATATTATTCAGTGATCTGAAATGAGCTATCAAACCATGAAAAGACACAGAGAAAAATTAAAGACACATCGCTTAGTTTTAAATGCCAGTCTGAAACGGTTACATACTTCACAGTTCTAATATTACATTCTAGAAAAAACAAAACTACAGAGGCAATAAAAAGATTGTTAGTCACTGGGTGTCAGTATTGAGGAAGGATGAACAGGTGAAGCACAGGGAAATTTTAGGGCAATGAAATTATTCACAATGATATTGTAAAGGTTAATGGTAGACACATGACATTATATACTTGTCAAAACCCATGGAACAATACAACACAAAGAATGAGTCCTTATATAAGTTATCAGTTGTTGCTACGAATAATGCAAGATGTCAGTAGTAAGAGAGGTATATAGGAATTCTCTACATTAACTGTTTAATTTTCCATAAACTTATAACTGATTAAAAAATAAATTTTATTAATTAAAAAAAGACTCCAAACAATATATACAAATACATTTGAGCTTCCCAACAAAAATTAACATAAATCTGCACATTTCTATATAAATATAATTTAATAGACAAATCACATACAATTATTAATAATCAAGAGGTCTGTTGTTACCAGATTGAATTAAAATTTTATGTATCGTAAAACATCAAAAACTCCTTAAAGAATATAAATATTCAAATAAATTCCTCTTAAAAATGCATTGGGGCACTATCTGAAACTTTAAAAGCAATAGGCATAATATTTAAATGGTCCTGTGTGATAGATACGAAGAGAAAGTCTACCCATTCTGATACTATAGTTCTAAAACAAAAAAGTAGCACATCAATTAGTGTAACAATAGTACAAGAACAGTACCACATTTCAAGAACACTGCTTTAATCAAGAATGGAAAGATAGTTTGATATAGGAAAATATTTTAATATATTTCATGGGTCTAGTAAGAGAGCAAACACAGAGATGTTCCTCATGAGAAAAAAACACATTTGACAAAATGCATCATATTTATCATTGCCAAAATAAAGCCTTAAAAGTTATCTTTAGGAATGTATTTCATTAAAAATACAAACATTGTAAAATTGGGTTGATATTTGACATTTCAAGATGAATGCTCAAGACCTTATATTTATATGATACATAATGTTTTCAAAGATTCAGAGTTAGGTGATATCAAATACAGTGTGGCAGCCCATGTTCCTAAAATCTTTACCACTTACTTCATAAAAAAAATCTACTAGTACTATCAGCTCTTAAGACTACTGATTTCCATTTTTATCTGTTATAGGTATGTATCTATTCTAAGAATTTGAATGGTTTTGCTGCCTCAGAATAACATATTTACTGATTAATAAGAGCATAAGTATATTAATAAGTAAAAATACAACTATAATATTTTAATAGTAATAAGAATGTTTAGAGTAGATAAGATTAATGAATAGTAACATTTTGCAACTTTTTTTTAACTTACTGATATATTCTTGGTTTCTAGATTTGTTCTTGGAATATAGTATGTTCACATTAATTTATGTTGAATGGATAAATTGATTATCAATGGCTGGTAATATTAGTGACTTCAACATTGATTTATTTGTTAAGCAATAATGTATACATTGTAATATTAGCCAGCATATTTGGCTAAATCACATGAAATTTTCAATATTTTATCTGTTTTATATCTTGATACTAATATTGTGACTAGGTTGGGTGAATCTTCTGATTACATAATAAAATAATATGTAGAATCATGAAGTTATGCTAATGTGACTAATTGGGTTCCTGCAAATACATTACAATGTATTCTACTAAAATCAATCAAGTTTTTAAAAATTTTGCTCTATTATATGGTACACATTTATAAAATTATACTTCCAGTTCTACTTTTCTATACCCTTCCTGTAAACTTTTTAATGATCTGTCTTTTAAAATTATAGGCTTCCACAACAAACTATAAAAAGTAGACCAGGAAGGAGAATGGCCAGCATCTCTGGCCATTCCCAGATGCTTCTATGAGAACTGGTGGTTTGTCAGAGCCTAGCCACAGTTGACTACAAATGTATCATTTTAAGATTTATCAGCAACCATGTTTTCTTCATGTTGGTCTGAGGAAAGAAGAAATGACTTAGCAAAGACACTAAGGGAACACTGAAACAGATAAGCCTAGGCAGGCAGAGAGAACGGATGAAGAGTGTCTGCTTTCCTAATTCTAGTTCTTGCTGAGGTCAGTGTGTGCTGCTGCCTGTTTTTATGAGATTTCTCCATAGTCTTACAATAATTATTCCTTTCTCCTTGGGCTAAAGTTGCTCTTCTTCATTTGAAATCAAAACAGTCCTAAGTTTTTGTCTTATCACATAAGAAACCTAATAAAGTACAATAGAGACTGGAGGGTATAATTAATTACACTCCCCCGTATCTACTTTGTTCTGTATCTGACAGCTATCTAAAATAGTGTTTTAATTATTCTTTGATTTGCATTTTGCTATTAAATAAACCACCAAGAAAAATCATCCCGTATAAAAAGGATGAAGCATTAAATAAATCACTGTAGCTAGTGTTTTTTAAAATGGAGATTTTTTCTTAGTGTATTTTAAATTTGGCATTAAAATCTTTTTTCTCATGAAACTAGAATGATATGCATGTGTATGTGCAAGCAAAAATGACTAATATTGAGACATATCATTAAAGTTGCATAGCAACAGTTTACAAAGGGATTATAGAAATGATAATAAAACTTAAAAATTGAGGTCTCAGATTTGCAAATAATAGATTATAAATTCAGCTTTTTAAAATCCAGGCAGCAATGGCCAGAGAATCAGGGAATTCACAACTCAAGGAAGAGAGTTTTAGCTTTGTTATTTCAGAATAATTAATAAGGGAAGTACATTTGGAGAAAAAGAGCTTATATGCTCAAGTAGATATGGTAAACAACAAATGAGTACATTAACTAAATAATGTTAATTACACAGAAAGGCACATAAGCTAGACCTATTTTTTTTAAGCTGTACAAGAACAAACAAAAATACAATTTAAAGGACAGAGGCTTTGAAATTACAAAAATATGAGTTGCCACCTGACAACAAACAAATCTAGTTTATGAGCATAAAGTAAAGAAGTAAAATATATGGCTTGGTTTTCTTTGCCTAATTTATAGATGCAAATGCAGGATTATGTATCTTGTAATTTTAGATTAAGGTATAGAATGTAAAATGTTATCCATAATAACACTACAAATATGTAAAAACTAAATATGAGTGAATTTATTTATTTAAAAATATTTATTTAAAAATAAAATGGAATTGTAAAAAAGTTACATCTTTAATTTATTGCATTTCTGTCATTTTAATGTTGTTTTACAATAAATTAGCATTTTTAGAAATCAAGAAATATAAGAAGAAAATTTATATCTGATGAATATTGTATGTTAGCATTTTATAACAATAATCATATCCATCAGTTTTTATTATGTCCTTCCTCAGAAGTAAAGAAACTGAGACCCAGAAAATATATATTTTTTTCCTTCGTTCTTTTTTCCAAAGAACAAGATCAGGTGGCAACTCACATTTTTGTAATTTCAAAGCCTATGTCCTTTAAACTGTATTTTTCCCCTTCAGAAAGCATGCCTATCTAAATGTGGACATTGTAATATGATTTTATGATAAAATCAGAATGAAAGTGGAAAAATTTGACACAGTATAAAAGAGGAGGACAGCATTTTCAATATATTTCTGATTGAGAACAGGGAAAAGATCATTTGTAATGTCGTAGTTCTATATTATTTCAGTATTACCATTATAAAAATTGGTAAAGTTTTAATTTTGGGGGTTGTTTTTTATTCTTTTGTTTGAAAAATCTGTGGAATTCTTATATAATTTATTTAAATGCCACGTGCTCTGTCATCTAGATCATTATATTTCTGCAAATAACAAAACAAAATACACTATTATAATCACTTGCAAATATTGGCTAAACAAAAATCTGTTACAAAAATGGAGTTTACAAACTTCTTCAGAATATTCAATAATTTTAATTAATATAAAGGCAAATATTAGTTTTCTCTTCCATATTCCTGGCAAAAAATATCACTGACACTGGTTACTTAATAATATTAAAAACAAAAATCCAAACAGGCAAAACTACTTATATGGCAACTCATAAAGACAGATTTTTTATTAGTTATATAACTTAATTAAAATTCTCTATTTTTTCAGATTTATAATTTTCAACTTCTACTTTTATGTTACCATTAAACATGCTATTTCTAGCAATGTAATTTTTAAAATGAATTTAGTGGAAGAGATGCTACTTTAAATTATCAAAAGCTATATTTTATTTAATAATGGTTACCATTCATTGATTTCACTAGGGTCTCTAGTTGTGCTTTATACACATTTCAGTTTAGTTTTGTTGCTTCAATTCCATTTATCTTCTTTTGCTTGTTTGTTTCTTAAAGAACCACTCCATTTCCACATGCTCTACAATAATAGCTTCTGCCATCAACTGATGACAAAGACGTCTTACATTCCAAGTAATTTCACCATGTCTACTGGACATACATCCTTTTCCTTTTGTTTATCACAGTTAAATTTCACAGGATGTATCTTTTCTTACTCTTCTGTTCTTATTATTTATATGCACAGACTAGCAAGCTTAGAGCTCACTATTATTTGAGATCTCTTTACAGTTGATATTGCCTAAATAATATTACCTACAGCACACTGAAAAAGATTCTAAGAGGTTAAGGTTGATATGATAAATCTGAGGTTCATGCATACAGAGACGAATGGCACCATTCTTTTGTAAATCTTTAGCTTCTTTTGGAGTTTAATATAACATGGATGTCAGATTGTTGGCCTTCCAAAGGACATGCTGAGATTTTTGATTCACTTCTCTGGTTCTTGTCTATTAATAAATTTTTTGACAGCATCCTGCTGAGTAGCAAAATTCAGTGACAACTTTCAGATATGTGTTGCCAAGAAACATTCTGAAAGCATGTAGTTTTCATCTGGTACAATTTAAGGCATGACTTTGTCATTTTGTATGTGGGTGTGTTTGGCAAGAACAGCTAACACGAGATTACTCTCTTAACATTTTTCTTTTAGTGTATATTAAACTATTGTTAACCTTAGGCACATTGTTGTACAGCAGATATTTAGAACTTACTCATCTTATATAGTTAAAACTTTATACTCTTTGATTAAAAACTCTACATTTCCCTCCTCCACCATTCTACTGTTGGAAATCACCATTCTACTCTCTGCTTCTTTGAGTTTTGCTATTTTGGGCACTTCATTTAAGTGGAATCATTAACTATTTGTCTTTCTGTGACTGGCTTATTTCACTTAGTATAATGTCCTCAAAGTTTGTCCATGTTGCTGCACATTTCAGACGTTCCTTCTTTTTTAAGTCTAGTAATATTCTACTGTATCTATATGCCACATTTTCTGTATTCATTTATCTGTCTGTGGACATTTAGGTTGCTTGTACCTCTTGCCTATTGTGAATAATACTGCAATGAGCATGCAAGTGCAGATATCTTTTTGAAATCTTGATTTAAATTGTTTTGGATGAATATGCAGAAATGGAATTACTAGATCATATAGTCATTCTATTCTTAAATTTTTGAAGAACCTCCATACTGTTTTCCATAGTGGCTCTATTATTTTGTATTTGCACAAATAGTGTACCAAGGTAACAACATCTCTTCATCCTCTCTAACATGTTGTCCTTTGATAACAGCTATCCTCACAGGTATGAGGCGATATCTCCTTGTGATTTTTATTTGTATTTTCCTGATTATTAAAAATTTTTACCATTTTTACATATAACCATTGGCTATTTGTGCATTTCTTTTGGATAAATATCTGTTCAAGTGTTTAATGAATTTTCATTGCGTTATTAGCTTTTTTGTTTATGCTGTTGAGTTGTAGAAATTCCTTATATGTTATGTATATGAACTTCTGCTCAGGTATGATTTGTAAATATGTTCTACCATTCCATAGGATGGCTTTTACTCTATTGATTGATTTTTTTGTTGTTGTGTAAAAGCTTTTCAGTTGATGTGATTCTGCTTCCTTATTTTTGCTTTTGTTGCCTGTGCTTTTGGTATCATATTTTAAAAAATAATTCCCAAGGCTGATGTCATAAACTTTTCTTCTATGGTTTTTTCTAGAAGTTTTAATCTTTCAGATATTAGGTGTCAGTGTTTAATCCGTTTTGAGTTGATTTGTATATAGTATAAAATAATGATCCAATTGCATTCTTTTTTTGCATGTGGATGCCTGTGTTTTACCAACGCCATTTATGGGACAGTCTATCATTTTTCTATTGTGTTTTCTTGGCAGCTTTGTCAAAGATTAGTTGACTGTGTATATGTGAATATAAGTTCAGACTCTCTTTTCTGTTCTGTTGGTTTATCAAAATCTCAAAGACATTTTTTAAAAAAACAGGGAAAAAGTTAGAAAAAATTCATATGGAATCACAAAAGACTCCATAAAGATAAAACAATCTTGAGAAAGATGAACAAAGCTGTAGGTATCACACTTCCTGCTTTCAAAATGTATGATGAAGCTACAATTGTTAAAACAGTATGGCAATGGTGTGAGGACCTTTGTCTTAAGGTTGTCTATTAATTTACAGCACTACAGGAAAATTACCAGTAATATTAAGTATGCATTCTTTATTCTGGAAAAAAAAAAGCCTATAGCAGTTTTTGCAAAGATTGCCCAAAGTCTAACACCGAAGCTGTTGAAAAAGCAATATTTCCTCAAGATAAAAACATATAAAATGCTAATTACTGCATCTTTGCTTAGCTTTTTTATCTTGTATCATAGAAATTAATATGAAAAATGTGTCTCCTCCCTGCGTTGTTAACCAATAGGCTAGGGAGAATATTATTAATGTTTCTTCTATGTGCTTTCATTTCTATGAAAGTAACTTATTGGAAACTTGTAGGTAAAGAAAACTGAAGGGTATGTCTCTTTATGTTAAAAGAATAATAACCATATGCTAAAAGTGAGGATTTAATGATTAAAGAAAACTCTAGGAAGAAAAACAAACCAACAAACAAACAGAGATGGGGGAGGGTGCAAGAGATATAGGAGAGTTAAAATTGGTTGAAAAATTTTAAAGTGGCAGGAACAGTTTGTTTTGTGGCCTATGTATGAATCATCTTATAAGTGTTTATAACAACCTTATGAGTTAGGTATTATTGTGGTCTCCATATTACATTTGTAGAAATGGAGGCACAGTGAGATTAAGTGACTTGTTAAATGTGCAGATAAATAAACAGCAATATCGATATTTGAACACAGGCAATGTGTTCCGGAATATGGTCACAGTATAGTCAATAGAACTTGCTTCTAACATTCCTATCAAAGCCAAAGTATTGATATAGCCCAGGATAGAGTTTCCTGTAAACAGGGACGTATTACTTCTCTAATGATGTTGAATAACAGCTGATGTCAAGTTAATATTCCAGGAGGATGTTATGTAATTACTGTTTGATAGCCAATAAAAATTTATAGCTATGAACTTGTGGCTTATGTAATTATGGCTATAGTTGATGTATTAGTTTCTAGGGCTGCCCTAATTAAATACCATAAACTAGGTGGCCTAAGCAACAATGTGTTTCTCATAGTTCTGGAGGCTTGAAGTCCAAGGTTAATGTGTAGGCAGTTTTGTTTTTTCCAGTGACCTTTCTCTTTGGCTCACAAATGACCGCCTTATTGCTGTACTGTAACATGGTCTTTCTGCTGTGCTCTTGTGTTGCTGGTGTCTCTGTCTATTGGATTAGGGCCTGATCCGTTTAACCTTAATTCCCTCTTTGAAGCCCCTATCTCTAAAAACAATCATATTAGGGGATAGGACTTCAACATATGTGTTTTGCAGGGACACAAATGAGATCATGAATTAGTATATATGTTATATTTATGTACACATAAATATTATACAAATATAATATATTAATGGTATATGGTAGATTACATGTATATGTCAAGAAAAATGATAACTACATATTCATTATTATTTATTCTGCTTTTGATTCTTGCTTTTCTGTTACATAGAAGATAGCATCAAATGATAGAATTATTTGTAATAATTGTGTCTATATAAATTTATTCTGACTAGGTAAATTCAAAACCTCTTATGGATTTTTTCACATAAATAAATCTTTTTTGTTTCAAAGCTCTCACAAATGGTAAATTTATTACATAATTGCAAATATCTAAGTAATTTGATATCTTTAAATAAATACGACAAAAGAAAAATTCTTATTAAACGTTGATATGAAACTAGATTGACAAAATGATTCTGAGAATTTCACCTTCAGTATATGTTCAATTCAAAATAATGTCAATTAGGATATTCTAAGAAAAAAATATCAAATAAAAACTAATCTGGACTTAGGTAGGGAAAGACTTTATTCAAAAGAATCACTGCAATAAGAGAGGGAGATTGTTGCAGTAGGGAGAGTCTTCTGACCATAAGATCTATGAGAGTCTCAAAGGTCAACCAAAATAAAATTTCTAGGGAGGAATAAAGAAGGCTAGTAAGAACCCAATATGAGAAAATGGGATGAGCTGATGGTGTATTTGGATTGTTAAGCAGGAAATACGTTTCCTGAGGCCATCCTATTCTCTGGAGTAACTTTTTTTTTTCTTTTTCTTTTTTTTTTTTTTTGAGATGGAGTCTCTCTCTGTCGCCCAGGCTGGCGTGCAGTGGCGTGATCTCGGCTCACTGCAAGCTCAGCCTCCCAGGTTCACGCCATTCTCCTGCCTCAGCCTTCCTAGTAGCTGGGATTACAGGCGCCCGCCACCACACCCAGCTAAATTTTTTTTTTTTTTTGTATCTTTTAGTAGAGACGGGGTTTCACCATGTTAGCCAGGATGGTCCGATCTCCTCACCTCGTGATCCACTCGCCTTGGCCTCCCAAAGTGCTGGGATTACAGGGGTGAGCCACTGCGCCCGGCCTGGAGTGACTATTAAGAGGAGATAGTTCTTTATCCCACTGCTGACTCAGACTGAGGGCTGGTCAATATTAAGGAGCCTGGGGAAAGGAAAAAAGCTTTAGCTATTTTAGTCAAGTCAAATTTGCAGGTAGTGGGTCCACACTGGTGAGTACAAACAGTTCAGCTAATCACTTTGAGGCAAAGGATAGGAATTTGGATGGTCTTTGACTAGCCTTGTCATAGGTAAACGGGAGTTTTTTGAAAGTCCTATGGGAAGGATGGTTCTTTGATGTAAGCCATTTTTCTTCAAACACCAGTCTAGGGGAATTTCTTAACTTTGCTATTTTCCAAGAGCACAGAGTTCAGGTAGCGTAGCATTGTCAAGATTAGTGCACATTAGTGGCTGTCAGCGGGAGTTATAGTCTTTTAATATTCAGACATATATTTTAGTATGTGTAACTTTCTGTTAGTATGACAGGACACTTCATAAATATTACTGATAATGATGTATTTATCATCACAGCTAGCAGAAAAAGTACTTGTAAAACAGACAAATGTCAATTCTTAGCTCCATTTGCAAGCACTACCTCAAGACATATTATAGAATCAAAGGTGACTAAATACTTTGTGGATTCATTTCATGTGGATCCATGTGATGGCATGGATTTAAAGACACTGTGATGCCTTCCCTTCACAAGAGATACAGAATGAAAAGTCTGGTAAGATGGTGAACATCTGTGTCTGTTACTTATTTTGGACATGTGCTTCAAGTCACGGGGATTAAATATCACTTCAGCTTCCGGAATAGGTCAATGGAATTGTTGATAGCAGATTTCTTCTGTCAGGTCTCATGCCACTTCTCTTCCAACAGATGATGTAGTCTCCATTTGATTTTATTTTTTCTAGTGCTAAGAGAGATGAAATCAAGATACTGTCACAGTCTTTTAAAATCAATACTAACAAGGGGTTGCATTGACATTTTCTTATGAAAATTGCTTATCTTTGCTCCCTGTGCATATTTTTCATGCAAGAGTATAAATACCAGCACAACCGGGGCTGAGCTTTCTGCTGTTGTGCAGACATCAGGAATACATAATTCTACTTTTTCTAAGAAATACAGGTTTTGTGTGTTCATAAATCAAATTATGTATTTCAGTTTGGAAAGTATCTACTTGATAAACAAACCTGTAAAAAGTGTATCTGTTTTAATGTACCTGAAGGTATTTTATCTGCAAGTCTTTAATTTCCCTGCAGAACAAGATAATTTATATATGCTCCCATTACAAGAAGGTAATTGTAGCCTGAAATAATTTGCACGTTTACTATCCCACATCAAAATCCTCTTTGTCTTGGTGCATGTTCATATTCTCAATAATAAATAGTAACTTACTTTGTACTTGAGCAAATAACTTTTTAAACTAAATTTTTGGAAAATTGCTAAATTCTCCAAATTAAGTCCTGAGTAAGTTATTCTGAATTGCACAAAATATTAATGCTTTATTTGATGTATTATAATTATTTTGGTGAAATTTTAAGATATATATTTGTATAGAGAAATTTTGTATGACATAAAATTTTTCCATAGGAAAATGTAAAATTACTAATGTCTTCTCAGTAAAGACTAAAGCAAATTCCTGACCTGCTGAACTCAATCTAATACACACTCTGCCATACACACATATCCCCAAACTGTAGAAACGAATGAATTCACTTGAGGCAGATTTAGCCAACTCAGACCCAGATTCAATAATGTTAAGTCAACTATATGACATTATAAGCAAATAAATATAGATTTTTGAGTAATCACTAATGTGGAGTACCATCACAGTTATGAATGTCTAAATTCTTTGTTTCATTAAAAACATAAAACTTTGTTTTTCCTCTTTCACTTATATATTCACCACTACATTCAGACTGCATTTCCTACCCCAACCCCTGTTTAAAAAAATGGAGGCAAAAAAAGACAAATAATAATTAAATATAATAGAATACACCTCAATAAAAAGTCTCAGTGGGCCGGGCGCGGTGGCTCACGCCTGTAATCCCAGCACTTTGGGAGGCCGAGGCGGGCGAATCACAAGGTCAGGAGATCAAGACCATCCTGGCTAACATGGTGAAACCCCGTCTCTACTAAAAATAAAAAAAAAAAAAAAAAATTAGCCAGGCGTGGTGGTGGGCACCTGTAGTCCCAGCTACTTGGGAGGCTGAGGCAGGAGAATGGTGTGAACCTGGGAGGCGGAGCTTGCAGTGAGCCGAGATCACGCCATTGCACTCCAGGCTGGGTGACAGAGCAAGACTCCGTCTCAAAAAAAAAAAAAAAAAAGTCTCAGTGGACTTGAGATCTTTATATATTTCACTCTTCCAATTCTGCTCTTTCTGGAACCCAGTTGCCTATCCAGTGAGAAATTCTGCTTCAAATCCTTTTTTTTTTCTTTTTTTTTTGAGATGGAGTCTCACTCTGTCGCCCAGGCTGGAGTGCAGTGGCGTGATCTTGGCTCACTGTAAGCTCTGCCTCCCAGGTTCAAGCCATTATCTGCCTCAGCCTCTCCGAGTAGCTGGGACTACAGGTGCCAGCCACCACGCCTGACTAATTTTTTGTATTTTTAATAGAGATGGGGTTTCACCGTGTTAGCCAGGATGGTCTCGATCTCCTGAACTTGTGATCTGCCCACCTCAGCCTCCCAAAGTGCTGGGATTACAGGCGTGAGCCACCACACCCGGCCTTCAAATCCTTATAATGTTACATGGAGATTATGAATTGTACCGCATCATAATATGCAGACTGCATGACATTGTGGACAACTGGTTGTTCCCCATCACCCAGCAGTTTGTTGCAATTATCTCATTCTTAATGGTATGGCTGATACTGGTAATCCCCCAAGCTCAGTTAAATGGTATCAGTATTAAAAAAAAAAATTGTAAATTAATTTAGTTTACTATGGAGATCAGAAAACAGCTTAGGTTGGTAAAAGTAGTTTTATAATGTGTTTTTAGCTCTTAAAGTTACTACAAAACACATTCTCATAGGTATTATAATTTTCTCTTTCTTTCTCTTTCGATTTTCTTTTCTTTCCTTTCTTTCTTCTCTTTCCTGCTATCTTTTCTTCCTTTTATTTCCTTCTCCTTCTCTTTCTCTCTCTCTTTCTTTTTTATGTTAATGTGTATAATTTGTAAACCCCAAAGCTGGAGACATATATTAAAACCATGGTTCATATAGTGTTTATTGCGTTATTCGATTTTTAAAATAAAATATGGGAAGAAATTTCTACGTAGAAAGTTAGAAATATTTCTACAAAGAAAAGTTGTTTTTCTGGAATCAGAAATATGAAAAACACCGAATGGGTATTATAATTCTTTCTTCTTTCTCTTTTATTCTATATCTTTGAATGAATTCTCCAATTTGCCCCTCATCCTGTTTCTTTTCCTTTTCACACAAGAAATGACAATTCCTAGATAAGCATCCTCCCCAACAGTGTCTCCATTAAAGTTTTGTTTGGCCTCCATTTTTCTCTAAGTTCAGATTTCAAACCCCTTAATGACATATTTTCTTATCTAGTTGAACTGACTGAGGCAAAGTTAAAAAGAGAGATTTAAATGTATGTGTGCATATTATACATGCACAGACATGGATTTGTTTCTGTTTTTTTTTTTTAACAGGGTTTTTTGGAAAATTTTTCTTTTTTCTTTTTTTTTATTATACTTTAGGTTTTAGGGTACATGTGCACAATGTGCAGGTTTGTTACATATGTATCCATGTGCCACGTTGATTTCCTGCACCCATTAACTCGTCATTTAGCATTAGGTATATCTCCTAATGCTGTCCCTCCCCCCTCCCCCACCCCACAACAGTCCCCGGAGTGTGATGTTCCCCTTCCTGTGTCCATGAGTTCTCATTGTTCATTTCCCACCTATGAGTGAGAACATGCGGTGTTTGGTTTTTTGTCCTTGCGATAGTTTACTGAGAATGATGTTTTCCAGTTTCATCCATGTCCCTACAAAGGATATGAACTCATCCTTTCTTATGGCTGCATAGTATTCCATGGTGTGTATGTGCCACATTTTCTTAATCCAGTCTATCATTGTTGGACATTTGGGTTGGTTCCAACTCTTTGCTATTGTGAATAGTGCCTCAATAAACATATGTGTGCATGTGTCTTTATAGCAGCATGATTTATAGTCCTTTGGGTATATACCCAGTAATGGGATGGCTGGGTCAAATGGTATTTCTAGTTCTAGATCCCTGAGGAATCGCCACACTGACTTCCACAACGGTTGAACTAGTTTACAGTCCCACCAACAGTGTAAAAGTGTTCCTATTTCTCCACATCCTCTCCAGCACCTGTTGTTTCCTGATTTTTTAATGATGGCCATTCTAACTGGTGTGAGATGGTATCTCACTGTGGTTTTGATTTGCATTTCTCTGATGGCCAGTGATGATGAGCATTTCTTCATGTGTTTTTTGGCTGCATAAATGTCTTCTTTTGAGAAGTGTCTGTTCATGTCCTTTGCCCACTTTTTGATGGGGTTGTTTGTTTTTTTCTTGTAAATGTGTTTGAGTTCATTGTAGATTCTGGATATAGGCTACAGTAACCAAAACAGCATGGTACTGGTACCACAACAGAGACATAGATCAATGGAACAGAACAGAGCCCTCAGAAATGATGCCACATATCTACAACTATCTGATCTTTGACAAACCTGACAAAAACAAGAAATGGGGAAAGGATTCCCTATTTAATGAATGGTGCTGGGAAAACTGGCTAGCCATATGTAGAAAGCTGAAACTGGATCCCTTCCTTACACCTCATACAAAAATTAATTCAAGATGGATTAAAGACTTAAATGTTAGACCTAAAACCATTAAAATCCTACAAGAAAACCTAGGCAATACCATTCAGGACATAGGCGTGGGCAAGGACTTCATGTCTAAAACACCAAAAGCAATGGCAACAAAAGCCAAAATTGACAAATGGGATCTCATTAAACTAAAGAGCTTCTGCACAGCAAAAGAAACTACCATCAGAGTGAACAGGCAACCTACAGAATGGGAGAAAATTTTTGGACAATTTTTCAAATTGGAATAGGATAAAGCAAAAATTGCAGATATATTTAAATTACAAGTTTAGAATAAATATTAATATAAATTCACTTAATAAAAATATGAATTGACTCTTCTGTAGTTTAAAGAATAAGAAAGAATTGAGCCTGAGATTATTTTAAATCACTAGAAATATATACTCATAATACTGAGTACATAAGAATATACTTAAAATAATATTGAATATATAATAATGTGCTCAAAACAATAAAAGTCTGCACTCAAATATTGTGCTTCCATGGTCTTTCCATATGCTAAAACATATTTGTACATGTTTTGCTTTACATAAGTAAATTTATAGTATCACAGATCCATTTACACTAAAACATTTTTTCTATAAATTACAGTATTATTCCACTGCACAAAGTGCTTCTATCACATTATAAAGGAAAAAGTGATAGTAATATATTTGTTTTCTACTTTTGCTGCACCAAATTAATAAAATTTTCCTAGCAAAGTGTGCATAATGGTAAGGGTATGAGGAATTCAATAACAATGCAAGAAAAATCAAGTCAGAACATGTCTTTGTGTTGTGTGGGGAAATAAATCATGCTAGCTACTGGTTTTCCTTATCCTCCATTTCTTCACTTTAAGAAACCATGATGTATATGTATATATCTCCAACTTCTGTAAAATGGTTCAATTTTTCTTGCAACATTCTTTCCACTTGCTCAAGTTTCTGGGTCTATGAAGAACTAGCTATCTCCCAAAGGACACCACATTTGAGAGTGCAAGAGAGAGGCGTGCTCTGCTTCAGCATGGCAGTTGTCTACATGGGGGCACATTTGTTTTCTGACAGTCTAATTTATGGTAGAATTACATATAGTGTTTTATCTAATTCTAACTATTGCTATAAATAAATAAAAGCATAAATGTTATCATGGTTGAGAAATATGTAGAAGGAGGCCACACCTGTTTAGAAAAGGCTGATCCTTAATCTTGTTTCTTTAAAGAAAAATTCTTAAATATCCCTGTTATCCCACTTCGCATTTTCTAAACAAAATATATTCTTGGAATTAGTATGTTATAAATGAGTAGAATAAAATTTAAAATATTAATATAATTGAGCTAATAAACAATTAAGTCCCCAAATTAAAAAAAGAAATCATTTCCCTGGTCCACAATGATAGTAATCCAGATAACAGAATTCTGTTGGAAATATTCTAAGCATTCCCTTCACAAAGTCATTACAGACTGGCCTCCTGCTTCATATAATTTCGGTGATAAGTTACTGAAAATTTAATTGGCTTTAGCTGTAAAATATTTCTTCATAAAGTAAGTACAACTGATGAATAAACCTCTTTGATTCATTTATTTATAGCAAATTAAGGAAGCTCATTAACACATTTCCTTCACAGATATTTGTATTAAATAGGGATGTGCAATGAAATATTGCAAGGATCTTTAAGAGCCCATATTCCCTACCATAAAATCATGTTCACGGATGAAATATTTGATTAAGTGAATTAAGTATCCACTTAGTTTGCTGCCAGAAAGAAATAGCAAGTACTATTTTTTCTCTCTTATTGTGATATCATAGAAGTTGTTATTGAAATTTATATTTTCTTGAATCAGATTTTTAAAAATCTAAAAAAATTCTACTTCTTTCTTATATTGAGATTTTCCTTTTGAGAATTGACTACATGCCTATATTTTAAGTGTTGTAAATTCATTCTCTGTTTTTCTTTGCTGTGTTTCCTTGCTTATTTTAAGTGATTCTTTTCTATGAATCATGATTTTTAAGCAATTGCAACAAACACTAGTGAAAGATATATCCAAACTTTCCTTGTAATTCTATCTCAGATCTCATTCAGTCAATAGGTCTTATCAAACAAAATTTTGACTCCTACCTTGAGTGTAGGCATATCACACAACCCTTCGTCAGCATATCCATGACACACTTGATATCTTCCCTCTCCACCCTCTTCCTTTTACCTAGGACCCACGCCAGTGCTCATGAAACTACCATGTGTTCATTTAACTTCATGCCCTCATTTCCTGTGATGTTTTCTCTCTTAATTCTCCTTCCAATTAGATGTGCAGCACATTTTCTCAGTGATGACACTTGCTTTTAAACAAATTTCTCTTGTATTTCATACACTTTTTTCACTACCTTAAAAATTTGATAGGATAATATTATAATTACAGTTACATCAAACTTATGTATTTAGGATAAATAATAGGACGGGGCAATTCTTGGAAATATTATTTGACTGTATGTGTGTGTGTGTGTGTGTGTGTGTTTTAAAGGAAGAAACAAACTTTGTACTGGCTTTTGTTTTCATTTTTATATTTCTTTTTTTAAAAACTTTTACTTTAGATTCAGAGGGTACACATGTGGATTTGTTACAAGGGTGTATTGTATGACGCTGAGGTTTAGAGCAAGATGGAACCCATCACCCAGTTAGTGAGCATAATATCCAATAGATAGTTTTCAACACCTGCCCCCTTCCCTTATATTTCTATCAATTCTTTCACCATCTTGTGTCACTTAGAGTTTCTCATTTCTTACTACTCCAGTCCAATTTTAACTACTGTGTGTATATCTCTTCCAGGACCGAGTCACTGATTATTATGTTAGCTCTTTTGGTATAGTGTCCAAACCTCTTATGCCCATCTTTTCTATAAAAGTAGTGCATTTTATTTAACTTTCAAGTCCATTTCAATACACTTGTCTATGCGTTAATATTTCTAGCTCCAATTCCACTTCTCAAAATTTTTCAAAAGTTGCTTATATTATAAACCAAATCAAATAATATAATTTTTATAAAATAGTTTAATACATTCTGGATTACTGAGTATATGTGTATATGTGTGTGTGTTTATTCCTTTTTTCATGGAGATATTCAGGAAAGATAGTGTTAAATATATTTTCTAAATTCCAGAATCTCAGAATGATTTTGTATTGCTTTCACACATGAACTGTAAAATGAACTAAAAAATTATAAGCTAAAAACCACACTCCTAAAAAAATCTATTTATACCACCATATACATTTGAGTTTCTTTACTGCTAAGATTTTTTCCAAGATAATAGTATTTATTGTATCAAAAATTATATTCAGATATATACTTATTTAGAGTTCATATTAGAATTTCTCTTAAGATTAAGAAAAATTTCCTGTTCTTCTGTTCCTCTCTCCTTCTGTCTCCCTCCCTCTTGTCTGCTCTCTGTCCCTCTCCTCCTTTCCCTCCTTCCTTTCCTTATTTTTCTTCAATCACTTATTGTGATAAAATATACATAACATAAACATTGCCATCTTAACCATTTTTAAGTGTACAGTTCAGTAGTGCTAAGTACATGAATTTTGTTCACTCATCACCACCATCAATCTCCAGAACTTTTTTCATCTTGCAAAACTGAAACTGTGCTTATTAAGCAACGACTCCCGATTTTCCTCTCACAGCCTCTAACAACCATCATTTTGCTTACCATCTTTATAATTGTAACTACTCTAAGCAAACGTAAAAATAGAATCACACAGTCTTTTTGACTGGTTTATTTCACTGATAACAATATTCTCAAGTCTCACCTATGTTGTGATGTCAGAATTTCCTTTCTTTTGAAGGCCAAATAATATTCTGCTGTATGTATATACCACAGTTGCTTATCCATACATCCATCATGGACATTTGGGTTGCTACCATATTTTAGCTATTGTGAGTAATTGCTGTAAACCGGGGTGTACTGATATCTTTGTTTAGATCCTGCTGTTAATTCTTGTGTTTCCTCAAAAGTCGATTTGTTGTACAATATGGTAATTCTATTTTTACATTTTTTAGGATTGCCATAGTGTTTTCCACAGTGGCTACATAATTTTACATTCCCACCAACAGTGCACAAGTGTTTCAATTTCCATGTTCTTGCCAATACATATTTTTTGTTGTTTTTTGGCTTCTTTCTTATTTTCTCTATTTGTCTCGTTATCAGCCATAATAATGGATGTGAGCTAGTATCTCATTGTGGTTTTGATTTGCCTATCCCTGATTATTATTAATATGGAGTATATTTACACTGGACAATTAGCCAGTTGTAGATCTTATTCAAAAAAAAAATCTATTCAAGTTATTTGTCCTCCTAGAATAGGGTTGTTGGTTTCTTTGTTGTTGAATTTTAAGTGTTCTCTCTATATATCCTAGGTATTAATACCTCATCAGATATATAACTTGCACACATTTTCTCTCATTTTATGGGTTGT
The DNA here is from genome assembly GCF_006542625.1 of Nomascus leucogenys. Taxonomy (NCBI): domain Eukaryota; kingdom Metazoa; phylum Chordata; class Mammalia; order Primates; family Hylobatidae; genus Nomascus; species Nomascus leucogenys. The sequence continues at coordinate 81,387,398 of NC_044385.1, read as the reverse complement.
GTTTTTACTGTCTTTTTTCTTAACTTTTATTTTAGGTATATGCATTTCTCTAGTGACTGGTGATGATGAGCTTTTTTTCATATGCTTTTTTTTTGTTGGCCTCATAACCTGACTTCAAACTACACTACAAGGCTACGGTAACCAAAACAGCATGTTACTGGTACCAAAACATATATAGACCAACGGAACAGAACAGAGGCCTCAGAAATAATGCCACACATCTACAACCATCTGATCTTTGACAAACCTGACAAAAACAAGAAATGGGGAAAGAATTCCCTATTTAATAAATGGTGTTGGGAAAATTGACTAGCCATATGCAGAAAACTGAAACTGGACCCCTTCCTTACACCTTATAGAAAATCAACTCAAGATGGATTAAAGACTTAAACATAAGACCTAAAACCATAAAAACCCTAGAAGAAAACCTAGGCAATACCATTCAGGACATAGGCATGGGCAAAGGCTTCATGACTGAAACACCAAAAGCAATGGCAATAAAAGCCAAAATTGACAAATGGGATCTAATTAAACTAAAGAGCTTCTGCACAGCAAAAGAAACTATTATCAAAGTGAACAGGCAACGTACAGAATGGGAGAAAATTTTTGCAATCTATCCACGTGACAAAAGGCAAATATCCAGAATCTACAGATAACTTAAATAAATTTACAAGAGAAAAAACAAACAGCCCCATCAAAAAGTGGTCAAATGATATGAACAGACACTTCTCAAAACATCTATATTTTTAAATTTACTAAGAATTCATTTGTGGCCTAACATATGCTCTAGTCTAGAAAATGGCCGACATGAACGTGAGAAGAATGTGCATTCTGTTATTGTAGGATAGAGTGTTCTGTATATGTCATTTATACTCCACCATCATCCCAGAATCATCTTTCTCCATATTTTTGTATTTATTTATTCCTTTTTCTACTGGTATTTTCTCCACTTTTTTCCCTCCACTGTGAAACTGTGAAAAGTGTCCAATTTGTTCTCCACATCATTAATTATATTTTATTCATGTACTGGTAATATAAAAGGCTCTCCACACATCTTTTCTGCTTCCTTAAAGATATGTTTGTAATAACTAAATAAAAATAAAATAAGAAAAATCCATCTTTAAAAATAAAATATTTTCAAGGCAGTCTTATTTTCCTATGTATCATTCCATAATCACATTCCTTTTTTCCCTCCCACACAAAAATAAGTATCATTCTAAATTTAAATTTCTTAAAGCCTACATATATCTTAGTAATTTATTGGTGTTGTATATTATAAACAATAAATTAATTAATATTTGAAATAAATGGCTAGAATTGTATATTGCTTATACTAAAAGCTTGTTCTCAGAGATATATATTAATGGAGAATGAGATTTCCTTCCTAGGGATAAAGGGCAGCATTTACATTACATAAGTAGGGTTTCCAAAAATGTCCTTTTACTATACTGGAGATTTTAGGCACTGCTGTGTGATTATACATATATTCTATTCTAACTCATTTGTTAATTTTTTTTAGTAAAATTAATGTAGCAGGAAATTTATGATACACTTTTGATAAATAAATATCATGTATGTTTGTCTCTTTCTCATGGGAGAGAATATTTATCTCATTAAAATCTATTTTCCTCACCGTTTCCCAATTCCCAATCTTATACTCCCAGACATAATATTTTACTATTTACTATTATTAATAATTTATATTTAATATAGTAAATATTATTTAATATATACTATTATTAACAATAATATTGTACTTATTGTTTTTCTGAAAATCTAGCTTAATAGCAGAACAATAAATAAGAAAATTGAGAGGTTTGCTAACTTTTTGTTCATACTCCAAAGATACGATGGGAAGCATATTCTCTTGCAGTCTTTGTGGAAGCTACAATTGACTTTATTCCTTTTGTCCAGAAAAAAAGTTGTGCAAATAACAGTAATTTCAAAGCCAGCTGAAGTTTAGTATAAAATTTCAGGCAAGATCTTACTATTTATGTCCAGGCTTATTTTATTATAATTGCTTCAAGCTCACACACACACAAACAGGTTCAGATGCTTCACTTAAGGTGTGTGATTATCATGAGGTTGCATTTTACTGATTCGGCTTACTGATTTCACTATTGAGAGAAATGTATAGAAATCAACAAGAATAGAAACCTACAACATCTATACTATGAGCTGCTGATTTCTGTGTCCTTTCAAGAGCTCATGACTAAACAGTTATACATAAATATAGTCTAATACTTTATATAAATAATGAAGCTGAGAGTTGTCTTTGCTTATTATTTTGGATAAAATGATTCTAAGATAAAATTCACTGTAAAATACTACATGAAGTTTGAATATTGGATTCTTTTTTTAAGATGGCTTTCTTGTCATCCCTTCCCAGAGTTATATCTTAAATGACTTAAATATTTATATTAACCTTTAGCATTAAGGTTTCCAAAATTCTTTAGATAATTAAAAAGCAAAAAGGCAAATAATTAAAAAGATAATTAAAAAGCAAAAAGGCACTTTGGGAGGCCAAGGCGGGCGGATCACGAGGTCAGGAGATCGAGACCACGGTGAAACCCCGTCTCTACTAAAAAATACAAAAAATTAGCCGGGCGTGGTGGCGGGCACCTGTAGTCCCAGCTACTCGGAGAGGCTGAGTCAGGAGAATGGTGTGAACCCAGGAGGGGGAGCTTGCAGTGAGCTGAGATTGCGCCACTGCACTCCAGCCTGGGCGACAGAGCGAGACTCCGTCTCAAAAAAAAAAAAAAAAAAAAAAAGCAAAAAGGCAAAAAAAGAGTGAGGCTAAACCATTAAACCAATTCAGTGACAAAATATCTGCTTTAAGTTTAGAATTTACCCAAGGAAAGGATGTCAATAAGCAGTGATGAGTTCCACAATGTAGGTGCATAACAGCAAATAGAACAATCACTCAAAATGACGCAATTCAAACCCAAAGAAATGAGAGACCCGTGTCAATTGACTTCAGCTAACAATGTGTTAGAAAATGGACTTGAAAACTTCTTAAGGTAACTTTGTCCACTTGCATGGCATCTTAACACAGTACCAGAACTGAATAGCTAATGCAAGTTTTAGAAGTACCTTCGGGCCTGGTAAGGTGGCTCACATTTGTAATCCCAGCACTTTGGGAGGCTGAGGTGGGCAGATCAGTTGAGGTCAGGAGTTCGAGACCTGCCTGGCCAAAATGGTGAAACCCTGTCTCCCCTAAAAATAAAAAAATTAGCCAGGCGTGGTGGCACGTGCTTGTGGTCCCAGCTACTCAGGAGGCTAAGGAAGGAGAATTGCTTGAAACCAGGAGGTGGAGGTTACAGTGAGACAAGATTACACCACTGCATTCCAGCCTGGACAACAGAGTGAGACTCCGTCAAAAAAAAAGAAAGCACCTAGGGTAAAGAAATTAGAGACTTTATGACAAGTACTACACAAGCTCTACCACTGATTATGCTAGACTAATTTTATAATCCCCAAAACATCCATACTTAATAACATGAAGAAAAAGTACCTGAAAAGTAAAGTACATTAATTCCAAGAGATACAATCTCTAAAAGAAGAGATTTTATCATCATATTTTAAATGAACAGGTATTGTCAATCAAGTTGCTCCACATTTTAATAATTTAGATTTAAAATATTTATTAATCAAAATCTAGATGCCATATATTATACAATAGATTATCTAAGAGCAAAAACTCCAAATGTCAGGCAGCGCCTAAGGGATTAGAATTGGGTGGAAGAAAACGAAAAGCTGTAGGGTGTCAGTTCTGGACATACTTTAAATTAGTGGTAGGGTATTTAAATGAATGAATTCTAGTGTAGTGCAGGAAGTAATGACAGGCACAATATGCACTTATATTTAGAGGCTGTAAGTATGAATTATTTATATGTATATATAAATAGTTCACATAATTTAGAGGTTCCTACTTTTATTATAAAATTGATGTTATATAACAGTGTGAGAGAATGCTGAATACTGGAAAGTAGTTTTCTATTTATGTTTTTGGGTAGAAGTCTAATGTTTAATAAATGCAAGCTTTGTTTATTCCTGGCTTTAAAAAATGAAGTCTTTTCTATTCTTCCATGTCCCATAGAATTTTCTGTTTTTTTAATAATATATATTAAATTACTGAGTGATGAGTAATTAATAATTTAGATATGACTCATCTGTGGATGAAAAATATAAATACACACAATGCTGTCTCCTGTTTTTAAAATTGTTTTTATCTTATTTACTTTTTCAGCACAGTTTGAACTCTACTAGTTCCATTTCAGAACATATCCTAAATGAGGTGAATGTTAATTCTACATTCAATGATATTGCAATCTTCAGGAGAAGGCACGTGTGTTCATTGGAGTCTAAGTAGCACAATCAGGATGATTTCTTGTTTTATTGACAGATACAAACAGTATATTTCTTCCTTAAGCAGTCACGTAAGATCATTATTAGAGTGCTTATATTTACACATGAAGTAGTATTTCAAATATTTGTTACAGCTAAAAATTTATTTTACCTTAGAAGATGGGGAAAACATGAGCTTTGACTTAGATATAAATGTCAACTTCTGCTAATTGCAGAAATTGATGAAACTGAGTCAAGCAGATTATAGAAAGCATACAGAAATCCATAGACTTATCAATCACAGATATATCAAATATAGTGTAATAAACTTAATTTCTTCACAGTAAAACTATCTCATGTAAAATGCTTGCCTTTAAGGAGTAGAACAATGTCCCAGTTTAAATAACATTATATTCCAGTTTTCTGAGAATAAATAAACATTCGATTACTTCTATATTTATTTAAGGAGTAGAAAAATGTCCTAGTTTAAATAACATTATATTCCAGTTTTCCAAGAATAAATTTGATGGAATTCTTTATTAGAAATGAAAGAATATAAAACTTAATTGTGCTAGAAGGTAAAAAGCAAAGAAACTTAAAATGACTCCCCCCGCAAAAAAAAAAAAAAGTTCTACATCATTTTCTTGACCTAGCAAATTCAAGGGCTAATGTCATGTTCTCTAGGATTTCAATGATAAAACCATCATTATAATTTTGTATGATTGTAATACACATTAGTGAGATATCATAAGTTAAAATACCTAGCCCAAAACACAATTGGTGCTTGAGTAATGTTAAATGCATTAAATTCTGGGCTTTTCCTTGCATGAACTTTCAAGAAAATAATGATCCATACAAGTTGAATGATCAATAACTTTGAAAGAGGACACTAAAAATAAAACTGAGTCTAAACTTGAAGCCCTCTAGTGACATAGTTTTTCCAAAGCAAAAGAGATGTACAAAGACTCTGATCTGAAGAATTAAAATATGACAATTGTGCCTTAATATGATTAATCTGACTTGATTGACATGTGAACCTGTATGATACATGTGTGCTCATTTCAATGTAAGAATAAAGAATAATTGGACGGGCGTGGTGACTCACACCTGTAATCTCAGCACTTCGGGAGGCCAAGGCAGGGGGATCATGAGGTCAAGAGAACAAGACCATCCTGGCTAACACGGTGAAACCCCATCTCTACTAAAAATACAAAAATTGGCAGGGTGTGGTGGCGGAAGGCTGTAGTCCCAGCTACTCGGGAGGCTGAGGCAGGAGAATGGCGTGAACCCAGGAGGCGGAGCTTGCAGTGAGCAGAGATAGTGCTTCTGCACTCCAACCAGCCTGGGCGACAGAGCGAGACGCCATCTAAAAAAATAAAAATAAAAATAATTAGGCCAGGCACGGTGGCTCACAGCTGTAATCCCAACACTTTGGGAGGCCGAGGCAGGCTGATCACTTGAGGTTAGGAGTTTGAGACAGGTCTGGCCAACATGGTGAAACCCCGCCTCAACTAAAAATATAAAAAGTAGCCGAAAGCGGTGACGGGCTCCTGTAGTCCCGGCTACTCAGGTGGCTGAGACACGGAGAACCCCTTGAACCCAGGAGGTGGAGTTTGCAGTGAGCTGAGACAGCGTGACAGCACTCCAGCTTGGGTGACAGAGCAAGACATTCTCAAAAACAAACAAACATACAAGCATGATTAACAGGGAGTATCCCCAAACCCAAACTGTTCATGATGAAAGGCAAACATCTTGATTACTTCTATATTTCTACAGCTATTCTTCTATATCTATTAACAAACATAGAGAAAGATATAAAAAAGATACCTGCAATATATACATGCATACATATTTTTGCCACGTGATTCCTGACCAGTTTTCTGTATTGAATTTCATGATTTGTGTGTAATAATAAGTCTCTTGGTATGCTCAACTGAGTAATTCTGTATTTTCCTGACAGTTCACACAAATAGCAATAAAATTCTCTGACGCCTGCCTCTTTATGTCATCTGGAAATGAGTTACTGTTATACTTTCAGAATGAGTTTAATTTTATTCTTTTAAACATGGATTTGAGTGGTCTGGTAGTTTAGCTTTTTTCTGTTATGTTATGGAATATTATTAAGTCCAAAGTGATACACTTATAGGAATAGTGCCATATAAATCCTGTTGCTATTGTGGAATCTGCGATTTGTCTCCATGGACACTGAGCCAAGCTAACACTCAGGGTTTCATAATGTAACATTGACACAGAAGACTGAGAAGTTAAGCAGTTTTTATTCAAAATGAAGTGACTATAAATTAAGCAAACATTGTATATATTACATAAAGAAGTAATTTCTCAAATTTTCTTTACAACAAAATATTGAAAAGAGGTTATTAAGACTTCCAGAATTTCTTGAAGCAGTAAAGATGACTACTTTCTCCAATATTATTTCTTATAGGTTAATAATTTTTTATGCTTTACTAGCAAATATATATGGTAATGAATTAGAATGTAAACAATATAATGAATGATGACAAATTCATTACTCTATAGTCAAATTAGAAGCCAATATAATAAGCACCCTTATTGACTTTGAAATAGTAAAAATTCTCCAACTATATTCTTGTATATATTAACAAATAAAAGAAGAAAATACTGCTTTACAGTGAAAAATTAATCAAACATTTGGCTCAAATTATTAACAAGGGCTATATTAAGATGACTTTTTAATGTATTCTATTTCAGTATTGGAAACATAGCTGTCAGAATCCTCAGTGAAGATACCTGTGTTTTAGGAAGAAAGGCATCCTTATTAAATTTGTGAATCTGCCTTGATTACTGTCTCACTCACCCACTGACCTGTTCATCCATTTTGGAGATCTTCATATAGGCCTGCTTATATGTCGCATAGATAAAGTTGTATTCCATCAATGGTAGATTAATCTCTAATTATTATTTTTATCTACATTGCAATAAAGTAAATGATATTCTACTAATGATTAATTATTAACCAATTGCTAATTAAATATATATGTTACTATAGAAATCATGCTCAGCTTCCAAAAATAGGATAATAGTGTTTATAAAGACACACATGTGATGCTCAGCATATAATAAATTTGCAATAACTTTTAATCATATGCAACATGACAATCAAAAGTAATACAAAATAACTCTAATGTAGAAAACATATTTTAAAAACACATTAAAAATAACTTTAAAGCTTATAAACCCACGAAACAATATTTTACATATACCTGTGGTTATAGCAACCATTTCTATATTTCTTTGATATATATCATTTTGATTATTTCTGATTTGGCCCTCATTTGTCTAGATGATTGATGCAAGACAAGGATTCTGAATCATTTTGAAAGTCTAAATATTGGATAAACATTTTCGTTAGCACCCATTTCACCTTTCTTGAATATCGTTTTCTGTTGCTCACAAATAAAACGTGTAATGTTGGCATACCAACACTGCCCAAGAAAGGACAAAATCCTTTTAGTAAGAAAAAGAGAAAGGAAAAAAGAACTTTTGAAATCTGCTTACTTTTAAATAGGAACAACAGTAATTATTGATGTATATGTCAAAGTTTCAGTCAAGACTTGAAACAGAAGTAATCAAATGTGACAGTGTAAAATGAAAATCTGTTGTCTTGCTATTTTAAGCTTTAGTTGCTGAAGAACATATTGGAAAATTGTATGTTGTAGAAGTGGAGGGCACATTTAGAGAAGAATTTTCAACTAATTCACTAGAAATCATCTGTTGCTCTGTTTAAAACAGTATTGCAAAGTCCATCACCCTTATAGCATGAACTCATTTTTTAAATGGAGTAAAAATAAGTGCTAATATTTAGCAAGAAAATAAGTATGTTAGATTAATTTACGGACTAATGTTGGCATTGTTTACATTATTAAAAACTCTAAAGATACAAAATTAGAAATTAGTTACCAGATTGCCCATTCAGTTGCACATATTGGTGATGTAAAGATTGCCTGTGGACATCTTGTAATGCAGCTGCATGTATTCTTCCTAAGATACAAAGCCATTGAGTTACTGTGTTCTACTTCTCTTGTGATGATTATGACAAAATAGCACATAAAGTTAAATTTCATTTTTGTGACAATTCCTTTAGCTATTGAATGTATAATTATATCAACTTCTTTTGCATTTTTAATAAAAATTAAGTAATCACTCAAATAATTACAAATCAGGCCCAGGAATAATTGCTGGCTGTTTTCTTTATGGCTATTTTATTCACCTAACAATCAGCTATAAGGAAATAAAGATGATTATCTCTGTAAGTTCACAAATGCCAGTAATTATCCATCCCATGTGTTTCCTTAGTCCACAGTATCAAACATCTTCCCAGTCACAGTCTCCTTGGTTCTAATTGGTTATTTAACTTATTATTTTCCTTATATCACAATCCGGTGAGGGCATAATAATGCAAGGAAAAGATATGATCTTAATGAAGTTATTTTCTTACAGGTAAAACAAACAAATTTTAAAACTCAATTTACAAAAAAAAGCCATACACTGGAGAAATTTCTCTTTTTTCCCTGGGATGGCAACAAAGGATATAACTATGAGGGAATGGCTATATCTGTAATGTAAGAGCCAAGAAGTAGTATTTCCATCTTGTTGACTCTTTTTGCAAAGTAAAGAAACATATACCGTATAATCAGCTGTTCTCTGCAATAAGGAAAATGGATATACTACAGTTAAAGAGGTGAAGGAAACAACACAGATTTGAAAAAACCCTGTGGGATAAATAGCATTTTTTGGAAATTTCTTATAACAAGAAAGAAAGACTCTAAGGCTTAGAGCTTAAATATTATTTCTAAACTTACATAGTCAGTAAGGCTGAAACATATTTAAACTGCAAAACTCATTCAGTGTCCAGCATATTGTGAAGTAGGAGAATGCCCCAAGTATGAAGGTTTATACAGAGAGAAAAATTCCACATTTTAAATGTCACAAATAGAGCAGGTTAAAATCCTAGCAGTGGTATGGTAAGGATGTTGCTAAACTAGAGTGGAGTGGAGATACAGGTTATTGGAATGTAAGTTATTTGAAAAAATAGAGCAAACGAAAACAAAAATGTATTTGATGAAAAAAAATTAATGATGCTAGGGCCTAAATTACGTAAGAAAGTCCCTAAGTTTACGGGAGGGGGTGCAGCAGGTCACTTGATAATGGTTCCATAAATATGAGATTGGTTTTAAGGGAAAGTGTTTTCCTAGGGAGTGAGTATGAGTAGAAGATAAAATCAAAACAGTGGCTTTGGTAAGAAAGAAACAAATGTATGTATTCACATGATCCTGGCCCGGCTGAATGTGTGAGTTTAAGAAGCATCAACTCTAAGAAAAGTTACAAAGAAAGCAGAGGATAAAGATGAGTACAAAGTAAAGGAATACATTTTGGAATGTTAAGCTCGCATTTTAGAATGTCAAAATTCAAGATTTGATTGTGTAGGCCATGTTTAGCCAAATAGGAATCTGCTTGTTACTCTTTTCATTGTTTTATTCTGTATATTCCATTTCAGTACCTAAATGAATCTCAAGAAGACATACTATGTACAATGCATATATCAATGAACTTTCATGACGTGAAATACATAATTAAATAGACCTATAAAGAATACTTTCAAAATTATTACTAAAGTATATCATTTTATAATAGGTATTTTAAAAGAATATGAAATGATATGAAAGTGTTACAACAAAACCATATTAACACCTTTTTAAAACCAAAATTCCATTTTAATAATCTTTGAGTTTATCACCAGATATATATGAAATAAATTTATCAAGAAAACAAATAAATATATTTAAATATCTTATAAACCAATGAAAAATATTCAAAGAATGGGTTTTCATATGTCTAGTAATTCAAGTCACACTACTTTAGCTATAACATCATTATATTTTGTTATATTACTGGGATAAATAAAAATTAAAGGGACGGATTTTAAGAAACTAAATATGATGAAATTCAAATAGGGAGATTCATGAAGATTTGGTAGTGTCTTTAACATCCTTTCTGTATAATCTAAGTTGGTTTATCTATTTGCTTGAGCTTTGCATCAAGAAAATATACTTCTTTTCTGCTGTAGTTTTATTTCAATTAAATTTGTATCTGAATACTATATGTTTATAGTAAGAAATAACACAAAATGTTATAATGAAAAGTCTGTCGCAGGCCTTTTTCTTCTTCAACTTCAATCAGACACTTCTGAATCTAGTTCTTTTAATTCTTTTTGTTTCAGTTTTACCAGTGATTTCCTCAATAACTGCTTAAAACAAAGTTATACCTATCGCTTGATCTAACAGATTTAAACAATATCCATTGGCTATCCGATGAATACTAAGATTTTAGATGATTTACACTATTCCCTTGGCCCAATGTTTGATAAATAAATTTTACTGTTTTTAGTTGTACTTTTGGTACGAGTTATAATTTTATATATTGAAAAATTACATTCAAACTTGTATTTCTTTAGCAATAAATATTCGACATATCTCTTAACTCTCAAAAATTTTAGATAAACATATGATTCCTCTCTATTTTTCTAAATTTCCTTCTCTAATTTATTAAACTTTTCCCATAGTTACACTAACAATTTTACATGCTATACCACTAACCTCTACATTTTTCCTAAAATCGTAATAAAATAAAAACACGAACTTTGAAATCACTGTTCCATTTCTTTATTATTTGAGATGGAGTCTCGCTCCATTGCCAGGCTGGACTGCAGTAGCACGATCTTGGCTCACTGCAACTTCCGCCTCCCGGGTTCAAGCGATTCTCCTGCCTTAGCCCCTCAAGCAGCTGGGACTACAGGACCACACCATCACGCCCGGCTAATGTTTGTATTTTTAGTAGAGACAGGGTTTCACCATGTTGGCCAGGATGGTCTCGATCTCTTGACCTTGTGATCCACCCACCTCAGCCTCCCAAAGTACTGAGATTACAGTCATGAGCCACCGCGCCCGGCCTGTTTCATTTCTCGGACCTTCCAGTGTTTCTATTGGAAAGTCTGATTTAGATTTACTTACTTTCTTTTGTAAGCAACATTTATTTATTTATTTTGATTAATAAATTAAAAAATTGTATATGTTTACCTTGTGGAATATGTTGTTTTGAAAAATGTATACATTGTGGAATAACTAAATTGAGCTAATTAACATATGCCTTCAGATATCTTCTTTTTGTATTGAGAACATTTAAAATCTACTCTCCGCAAGTAAATGACCTTTTTTTAACATTCAATGAGCTTTCAGAATCTTTTTATTCTTAATATTTAAAATTCATAAGAATTTTTTGGTTTTACTTTTATAGTGGTCATTGAGTATAACCTTCAAATCTAAAAGTATGTCTTTCACCTCTGAACGTTTTCTGTTATTACTTTAAAATTTTTTCCTCCTAATTTTTTTGTCATCTTTCTAACACCCCTTATTAATTAGGATTTTAAGCCTTTCAATCACATTTATTACATTTTCTATATTTACATTTTGATTTGGCCTTTAAATAATTTTCTAATTTATTATTTTCTTTATTAACAATATGTATTTTTAATAGATATTGATGTATTAATATTGATATATTACTACATGTAGTTATTATATACATGTGTATATATTTAATGTCAATGTGTGTTGATTTATATTTAAAATTATTAAAATAGCAAATTTTATGAGTTTTATATATTAATACATATCTACATATATGTATGCCAATAAAACCACAATAAATATTTCTTAAAAGACATGAAAATAATCTTACTAAAACAAACTGTAGTTACTTTGTAGTGGTTTCATTGTAATACATTGTTCCCCATTCTCTTTACCCCATTAAATACTGAAAATTAATTAGAAGGACAGCAATATAAAATTGTAAATTATTATTGCTTCCCATTTTGAAGTTGAACAAAAAAATATAGTAGCAACACAGTGTTTGGAGTCAGAAGAACTGAATTTTAATTCACATCTTTTTGTTCTTTATTTAAGAGATCTTTTCTAACTTACTTAAGTTTTTAAAATACATTTTAGGTTTGCTGATAACAATATGTACCTGACCTTACTACATCAGTTAGTCTGAAGGAATAACTGAAATAATATTTTTGAAATAATTCTGTATACTAGGAGAAATAATTATTATTAGATATTATTTTGGGGGCTTGGCAGTTGTAGTAATTACAGTTTTGGAAGATTAAACTCTTGACTGAGAAAACCTGAAGAAATTCATCAAAATAAAATGGATGTCAGAATAAAAAGGTTTTGGCAGAGTAGTACAATTTTCCTATACTACTGAACTAAATTTCACAGTTTTATCATTTTCATTGTCTACTATTACCCTTCAAAAAATAAAAAATAAAAAACCAGGGATTTCAATTCATCTATTGATAACAGGGGCTGGCTGTGCCTAGTACAATTCATTACTGCTTTGATTTTTACATAGTTCCTTTCGACTCTGTTTGACTTGTCATCCTCTTGTCATGTCCATTTTTTCTGCAGTCTATATCATGCTGACCTATACTTAGATTCCATATTCATTTCTTTGCTGCCTCTTGCACACTATGTAGTGACATAGATGTCTACCATGGTGAAGAAAGAAGGTTTTCTTAGCTGCTTTAAGGTAATTGAATTTAGGGTTTTGATTGTGCTTATACAGAAATAATGCACTAGAGGGAGTGTAAAATGAGTTTTGATTGAATATAAAATATAAAATATATTAAAATGTGTAAAGACAATAAATAATTATCCAAGGTAACAGAGACAAAGAGAAGAAAAATTTATCATATTTAAGAGATTTAAATGTACCTTTTCTATGTGTTCTATTTCCCTTAATGCTTACAGAAAACATTTCAATAGATCTCATCCCTACTATTTATGCATTGCAAAATTGCCTCAAATTGCTTATGTCTATACAAAAAATTAATGTAAGTATAACCTCTGTATGTGTGTGAACTGTGCCTCAGTAATTCATTTTAATATGGATTTTAAAACTTTTAAAATATTTGCATGCATTATTACCCTTATTGAGCAACGTAAGATAATAGTTGTGTTACTGCTCAAGTTGATAAATATCTATATAATGTTATTTTTCTTGAGCTTGATAACCTGAGGCAGTTAGTAAACACAATATACTGAGCACTTATTTTGTGCTAAGCATAAAACATATTTAGATTTCTGAGAGAATTCCAAAGAAATTTTCATGACCAGGGGCATTTTACAATTTCAAACATGCCCATCAACACATAGAATTTTCAAGTATTCTAGTTTGACACTAATTGAGGTATCAAATGATATACCAATATTGCTTTGATGTGCATTTTTGAATGCTAATGATTTTAAGCATTTCTTTATATGTTTATTGACTCAGTTTATTCCATAAATAGCATATATAATTTATCCATTTTCTACTATTGTTCATGTATCTCTTGTTAATTTTAAAAAGTTATTTGCATATTATAGATAATAATCCATTTTGCTAATGGATATCTTCAATTATGTCCTCTAACTTTTAAGTTTATGCAAATTCTATGCAACTCCAATTCCAGAATGTTCTGTTTTCTTTTTATAAAACCTTCAATTTGTTCTAAAATATATAGAGATGTATAAGCATACACAAAAAGCCCAATCAATTCTTCAAAGAAAATACAAGTAAGGCATACTATAATATACTATAGTATGTTTGCTAATGTTTGGGATGTACAAGAACATACAGATAAACCAACTGAAAGAGTAGACAGCCAGAAACAGACCAGGTATATATATGGCCATTTTATATACAATAATATGTTACCATAAATCACTGGGGAAAGATGAAGAGGTTAAGTAGGTTGCATCAAGAAACCTAACTCTTACAAAACAAACAAACAAAAAAACGTAATCAAACAAGACATACAAGGATAGAATATAGATTTATTGAATATTTAATTTTGAAAGTGGAACTGTAAATTTAATAAAGAAACTGATGGAAACGTTTATTGTGTCCTAGAGGCAGAAAAGCAACTTCTTGTGTACAACTTCTATAGTACAAATGACGGGGCAAAAATTGTTAAGTTTAATAATACTGAAATTAAGGATTTGTCTTCATAAAGGATATTACTGTCAATTATAATTTAATTCACTACCAATACAGAATACAAAGTATATTTTAAAATAGTTTTATCAGTTATAACATCAAAAATATTAAATGTCTAGAATCGAAGATTTGCAAGAAGTTGATGTAAGGATAGATTTAATATTTTAGACTTTTTCATTCCCATTTGATATCTAGAATCATTTCAATCAAAATTCTCAATTTTGGGAGGAAAGTTTGGCAATCCTTTTCCAATAAACCCAAGCCCAAGAATATGCAAATGCTCCCTTTTAAAGAACTGTGAAGAATGAGGACTTGTTTCCACAATCATTAAGATTTGTAATAAAGCCAATGTTTGTAAGATAGCTTACATTGCCATAGGGGTAGCAAAATTAACTAACTGAGTGGAGGTCTTAGAAAGAACCCCTCACACATATAGAAGCTTGATTTATAAGAGAACTGGAGTGACTCATCATCAATAGGTCACTCCCATTGATATTTACAATAATTTCAACACTGTATGCTGTTTTATATAGTATACATCAACTTATGAAACCACTTTGCTTGGTAATTGATAGTTGTAGCTAAGCAAGAAACTTGTGACCAATAAAACCTGTGTTTAAACAGGACTGTGTGATTGTTAAATCACTATATTTATCAGAAAATGCTACTATATAATATGAGGCTTGTTCTTTAAAATAATCTGGAAGAGTTAAAGGAAAAATTGAGGTAAAGCTGATGAACTCCTCTGCTGCTTAGTTCTTCATTTGAATAAAAAGCAAAGCATTATTGGCCACTCAAAATATGGGTCATGTGGGCTAAAAAGAATTACTAATTTCTAGGCTGCTATTTTCTTGGTGCCTACAATTAACCAGACTTTCTTTGTAAAATAAACCCTTATGTGATCAGACAATTTACCTGTATATTAGATGGAAAGTTTAATATATTAAGACCGCATATTTTATTTCCTTATCAGACTACTAAATCCTGGAAACCATATGTTTATATATTAACATACAATTATAGTGTCATTCCCAGTTCTAAGGACAAAGAAAAAAGCAGTGAAAACAATACAAAATCACGTATTCCATGGATTAGCATTCTATTTGGCCAAATGGAAAACAAGTTAAATAGTGTAAAAGTAATATATCGCTGCATAATCAACTATCCTAAAAGTATGTGACTTTAAACATTTATTAGTTCACAGTTTCTGTGGGCCAGGAATTCAGGTGCAGCTACTCAGGCTGCCTGTGGCTCAGGGTCTTTCAACACGCTGCTAGTATGTCATCTATATGACATATTAGCATATGAATGCTAATATGTTAGCATCATATTATATTATCTGACTCATCGATGCAGTCAGAAAATCCAAAAATCCAAAAGATCCACTTCCAAGCTCACTCACACGACTATTCACTGTTGGTTGGAGACATCATTTATTTCAATGTGAGCCTGACCACGGGGTTACTCACCAAATAGCAGCTTGCTTCACCCAAAGCAAGGGCCTGTGAGGTGGAAACCACCATTATTTTTGTAACCTACTATCAGAAGGTGCATCCTACTGCTTATACCATATTCTATTTATTAGATATGCGTCAATACATCCTTCCTACGTTTAGGAGACAGGAGATTAAACAAGGGCACGAATACCAGGAATAAGGATTATTGCATCCTTTTAAAGGCTGTTTCCTATAGTAAGTAAGTAAATGGTGGTAAGGGCTAAGGAGAAAAAAAATAATGACAGGATGTAGATAATACATTTCAGGAAGACAGATAAAATTTTGGGTAGGATAAAGCTGGACTGACAAAGTGAAATTTGAGAAAACTCAGGGGTTTTGACACGTGTGAATATGTGAAGCGAGACAATTCCAGAAGGAGAAAATGATAAATGAAGAGATCCTTATATGTAACAAGTCTGTAATAAGAAAACAAAAATCTGTTCATGCTGAAAAAGTAAAAATTCGCCCTTCTTATCATTACATTAGGATAACAGACATAAGTAAGGCCAGCTCAAAGTTAAAATAAGCATATTTGTGAGAATATGCTGCAGCTGTGACGTGTCATAAGGACCCATCTTCTTTAGTGACTACTGATTTCTTAATCACCAAGAAACTTCGTTCCCTAAATATCATAACATTAGTAACACTGATGTTTGAAAGCATGGGCAAGAATGAAATACGGCATTCTTTCCTGGGGATCTAAGTCATTTTGATGCAGAAGAGCAGCTTCAATTTTCAGTCTATGTGCAGAGATGTAGATAATGGTTTTTGTGGACACAACATTCTACACTTAAATTAAGTTTGAGTTTCCATGGAAACAGAATCATGCGCCCACTTTTGAACCCAGATCTCATATTGACCCCTTTACACAAGCCAAGCTTTGGGTTAATGCTATCAAAACACTGTTCCACTTAGATTTCACCTAAATTCTACCTGTGCCAAATTCTGTAATAACTTTATCTTTTCCTTTGTGGAGACATCTCATGGTTTCTCCAGCGTGCAGTCTCTCTCTCATTGAGCTGGGTTCATAAGCCTGACTTTGTTGGAGTACAGTCTTGCAATTGGTCTTAGGTTAATTGGGCTGGAAAAATAAGGAGACATGAATGAATGAATGAAGGAGAGACAGTAGTAGAGGAAGACACAGAAATATCTTTTGTCTCTTTCAGGGTGATAAAGTATCCCCTAGTCATATAGGGGATACTTTTATATTGCCAGCATTGCCATTCTCAGATGATTTAATCTTATTGCAGACAATTGGGCAAATTAATAGAGTGAGTTGTACATATGTGGGATGGATAATGGGATAAAAAGTAAATGTACAGCCTTGGGTACATGGTGGGATTATAATTAATTTAATGTATTTGGCACCTGAGGGCAGATTCTACACTGCCCCCTTTGGGAACCAGGATAATTAACCAAGAAGTAGTTGGTGTTTTAAAAGCAGCTGATGGAAGTAGGAGCAGGATAGCCAGGACAGACTTTGTTTTATTCTTCCAAAGGGTATAACTGAACCCTGATGATCAAAATTTATGACCAGCAGGCAAAACAATATAATGCTGAGTATAGATGGGGAAAATATATTACCCTGACCAGTATTTCTGGCATCTTATCTTCACTCTGGCTTCCTGATTGTTGGAGCTAATCTATTTGGCTGTGAGCACATGAGATTTTCCTCCTCTCCTACCAGGACCAAGCAACAGTTTAGAATGTCTGCATTGCCAATTCAAACCTGCTGTCAGGAGCCCTGTATCAAAGTTTCATCCCTTTTCTT
The DNA here is from genome assembly GCF_006542625.1 of Nomascus leucogenys. Classification (NCBI taxonomy): domain Eukaryota; kingdom Metazoa; phylum Chordata; class Mammalia; order Primates; family Hylobatidae; genus Nomascus; species Nomascus leucogenys. The sequence goes on along the minus strand of NC_044385.1, from coordinate 81,369,704 downwards.
TTTTTTTTTTTTCTGGAGGAGGTGGGATTTGAGGTAAGCAGAGAGAGTTAACAAGTCCATTTGGAAGCATACTTTAATCATATCTTCCAATCTAAAATATATCAATAATACAATGTTTCCAAACAATAATTATCATTTCATTGATTTCATTCCCTATGTAACTCTCAACTGGCTTTGAATTTGTGTAGGAGGAGCAATACTATAGAACAACAATATAAAGTCCCAACAGTCTCCTCTAGCTATCACCTCATTTTCCAGTTTTCCATCATGTCCAAACAGCTGAAGAATGTTACCTACATTTGCTATCTTGACTTTCTCATTTCTCTACCTCATATTTCAATTTGACTTTTATCACCAAAACTCTACTAAACCTTTCTTACCCAAAATCTCATCATTTGAAAAATCTGATCATTCTCTCCCTCGTGATCTTTTTTTTTAGCTTCTCTATACCTCATCAACACATCTCAGTTCTCTTATTGATATTTCTTCCTTTCCCCAACCTTTAAAATCTGAGAACCTCAGGTCTAGTGTTAAGTCCTTGTCTTCTTCTGTTTTCCCTAGATAACCTTATCTAGTCTTATGATCTTTATCTTAAGTTACACACACACACACTTCCTGAGATTGTTTATCCACTGTCCCTTTAACTCAATTAAATACAAAATCAATTAAGCATTATTTGCACATTTTCCTGAATAATTAAGAAGTGCTTCAGGTTTATGATATTCAGAATTGACTATCTTCATCCCCCCCACTCAACTCCCTGTGGTATAAAGATATTCATATTTCATTCATAGTTTCCCCTATCACATTAAATGCTATCCAGGTCCATTCAGAATTTCAATTTCAAACCTTCAAGTCATTCTTTGCTTTGTTACCTGCCCTCAAGACCCACCCTCCTGTTATACAACTGATCCATGCTCAGATTCTGTAAATTCACTTCAAACTACCATCATGTCTGTCTTGAAAAGACTATAACAAACACCTGTAAAATCTCTAATAATTGTTGTTTTGCTCCAATCTTATATGCTAGGCTCAAATTTTTCTTACCATGACTATAATATAATCTATTCTCATATCTGATATAATATAATCACATTTCTATTCTTATAACTCCCGTTTCTACCTTATAATGCATTTTATATATATCTAAGTCTTTTTTTAAAAAAAAGGAAGTCAACTCATGATATTTTCTCTTTAAAGTCATCCCATATTTCTCATTATAAATGGACACTTTTTTTTTTTAGAATTGGATTATAACATTTTCATATTAGGGCCCACCTTTTCTTCCTATCTTCAGTTTTACCCATTACTCAATCTGTGCCCTATGCTCCAGCAACTGAACTCCTCACCAATGCTGTGAATGAGTTGCATCTTTTTTTAATGCTTTCTTAGAATCTCTGCCCTCCTTTCTCAATGAGAAAAACATAAACCAAGTCCTTCAAGATCAGCTCACACACAAACTCTTCTGTAAAGCCTTCTCCTCCCCAGTTGCTCTTTCATGACCTCTTTTGTTTATACCTTTTATAATATATATCATTTAAAAGCAAATGTATATGTATCTATCTTTACTATTAGTTTGGATCCCTGGAGTTCTGAGATTTAGTAACCTATCTCCAGGTCCTAGCACAGCATCTGATTAAAGGTGAATATTTTAGAAATGATCATGGAATTGCATTGAACAAATCACTCTGATTATCAACTTTTAAAAGATGGATAAAGTTGAGTAATTTAGCCTTAAGATTTTGTACTCAATACCATTGTCCACTTTTTTCTATTTTTACTTTTTTTTTTTTTTTTGAGATGGAGTTTTGCTCTTGTTGCCCAGGCTGGAGTGCAATGGCACAATCTCTCACCACAATCTGCGTCTCCCAGATTCAAGTGATTCTCCTGCCTCAGCCTCCAGAGTAGCTGGAATTATAGGCATGAGCCACCATGCTCGGCTAATTTTGTATGTTTTTTAGTAGAGATGGGGTTTCCTCATGTTGGTCAGGTTGGTCTTGAACTCCCGACTTCAGGTGATCCTGCCCGCCTCAGCCTCCCAAAGTGCTGGGATTACAGGTGTGAGCCACTGCGCCCAGCCCTCTTTTTACTTTTGAGAATTCATGCCTCAAAATAATACCATTTTAAATAAGTAACAAAAATATCTTTTCCACAGGTTATACAACTATGAAATAATTTTCATATCAATTTCATGTCAATTTATGAATATATTAAACAATGCAGCTGCAATTAAAGAGAAAATTTGAAATAGTGCTATTTATTTTATTTAAAGGCAAAATATTTTAATTAGTCTACCAAGTACCATGATGAACATTACTAGTCAAGTTGTACATAAATAAGGCATGGATTTTCTAAAATTCATGAAGTAAGCACATGCTATTGTTATTATTAAGACTATTATTATTAGTCCCAATAGAATTTCCAACCATGTCACTGAGCACGAAGAACCATGTGGTTGAATAAGCAAGCCTAACACACTTACCTTCCACTAACCACAAATGTTTCTTTCCTAGTGTGTACTGCCCACAGAAACGGTATATCTCTAACTTATTACCTAAATAAACTGTCTTTACTTACAAAATAGTGAGGAAAATCTTTTTAACACATGGACTGGTTAGTATTTATAGGTTGCATCATGACTATGGTAATGAAATGAAACAAGATAAGAAAAAAATTATACATGTACACTTTTAAAAGTTTATTTCCATTATTTCAGAAATAGTAATGGAAATATGATATTCTAGGGTGAGCCGAAAGAAAAGAGAAAATCTCTACAGTTAGAAAGGCAAGATTTTCCGGTGCATTAAATGGCCTGCAGGCTGTACTACAATATGCCACTTACCCAGTCACCTCACTGCTTAGGCAGTGTCTTGCTGCCTAATCACGTAATGGTCTCAGTAAGTGGGGCACACAGTATATTGCCAACCTCAGACACCTCGAATACACTCTCTCCCTCCCACTTTCTTCATTTTTAGGAAATCTCACTTATCTTAATATGTTTTCCTTAACTGCAAAACATATACACAATTCCTCCAAGTTATTCTTCATAAGGCTTGATCAAAAAATGATTTGTGAAGATTTTGAAGATATTTTATGACACTTTTGCCAAATTCTGCAGAAAAAAAAGCAGAAAACTCTCCTCCACAAGGATTTCATTCAGCCCACTTTAAAACTTGATCCATAATTTGATCGAATGCTCTTGGGCACTATTAAATAGTAATAATGAACTTCACCTAAAGCCCTTAGTAATTTTGTTCCACATTTCCTTCTCTAATTATCCACTATTCCCTATTTATTATTACTTCATTCCCTGCCTTGAGGCCGTCTAAAAATACTAAGAATGATAAATTAAACAATACATTTGGCACCAAGTTAACCTGTGGGGAGGGTTATAATTTAATGGGTTGTCTTCTGAATTAATTATTTCTGAATTATTTAATTGCAGTTTCTAAACAAAATTCTTAGAAAATGTGACATTAGAACTTGCAGTATATTTTTAATAGAAATTAATATGACAAAAATCACAGGTCTGTCATATCTATCTATTTAAGCTACATTTTATAATCATTTTTTATAAATCTGTAGAAATTTACGTGATATATTTGTAATTTTACAAATAAACATTATCTCCTATAGAAGTTTAACAATATTTTCTTTAGTATCTCACTAACACAGACATTAAATCACTGGCATTTTGAAGCCAATGCCTTTTTTCCCCCTAAGTAACAACAGTCATTGACTTTTATATTAAAGACTTATGAGTCCCATTCTATATATAGTTTTTAGATTAAGTGCTACTTTAGAAGAACATGATGATACATTGTACATTAGTTACTTACCCCCACCAGTCTCATTAAAGTTCTATGATAACCAATTTCTTTTTCTCTGAGCTAGAAATTTCACCATCTTATGTAGCAAAATTGTCACTTAAAAGAATCCACATTGCAAAATGTTAACCAAGCTATTTATGGTGTAAAATTTAACCCATAATGCACAGGGCTTTTTAGTTTTCCTCTTGGAGAGGCAGAAGCTTACGGAAGTTTCTCACAATGTCAACAAACAAGAACTTCTTAACCATTTATCAGCAGCAGTAGGTCCAGAAAAAGTGGAACAACTCATCTGGTCTTAACCCCTGGAATTTTCCCAAATTAATGACCTACTAGATCCAGCCCACAAAAGCCTTCTCAAATTTCATGTGTGAATGGCTGCAGTGCTGATCCAAAGCTCTTTACAACCTCCTTTAATACTTTGAACTTCTGGACAGCTGCTTTTTAATGCTTTAAAAAGCTCGGTGGTAGAAAGAAAGTTTTCACTGAATGTTAGGATATTATTCAACTGTAAAGTCTTAAATTTTCAAAAATGTACCTAGTCCTTTAATATCTAATGTTAATAGTTAATATTGTTTAATATTAACTATATGTGGTGGACTAAATTCATTATGTGCTGCTAATCATGGACTAGATTTATCCTTACACCTAGAATAACAGAGTTTCTGTATGTCTCAAAAATACTGATAACTGTCTCAGAACAAAAAAATATTTAGGATGGCAAATGCATTTCAAAAGGAAAGTGGAATTTTAATACAGAACAGATAGAAAATGCACATTGTTACACAAACTTTGGAATACCATTTGAAATTTTCTGTTAAATATAAACATCCATGCACATAAATGATATAGCAATTTCATAAATGGGAACACAAGTAACAAAGATCGACATTAAGTTGAAAAAATGTAAATTGCTCTATGTGATAATAAAAATAAAATAAAGGAAGCTCCATGCAAAAATATGACTGATGGCTGGGTGTGGTGGCTCATGCCTGTAATCCCAGCAATTTCAGAGGCCAAGGTGGGATGATAGATTAAGGCCAGGAGTTTGAGACCACCCTGGGCAACGCAGCAAGACCCTTGTCTCTACAATAACTTGTATTAAAAAATTAGCCACGTATGGTGGTGCATACCTGTAGTCTTAGCTATTCAGGGGGCTGAGGCAGGAGGGTTGTTTGAGCCTAGGAGGTTAAGGCTGCAGTCGATCAGGCCACTTCACTCCAGCCTAGTTGACAGAGGGAGACTCTGTCTCTAAACAAAAACAAAAACAACAACAAAAAGCAAAGAATGCAGATGCAGACCCTGCCTTAAAAATTATATAATATATATATATATATGTGTGTGTGTGTGTGTGTGTGTGTGTGGCCAAATTTTACAAACATAATATTGATTGAAATAAGTCAAACACAAGAGTATATTAATTAATTTATATAATATTAATTTATCTATAGACTAACAATGAGCAAATCAATCTGTAGTATGAAAGTCAGGACAGTAGTTACTTTACAGAAGAAGGGTGGAGGTGAGATTTGATATGGGCACAAGGCTGGATGTTTGGCAATGTTACTTGGCCAAGGTGATGGTTACACAAATGTGTTTTCTCTGATCACTCAAACTGTACACTTATGATTTGTGCATTCTTCTATACATCCATTATACTTCTTGATAAAGAAAATTTTAAGTTGGCGTATTATAAGTTAGGTACTCAAAATATTAACATTTATTTTTCTTGACCATTATCAGCACCTTTGCTCCCTTGATAATCTTATAGACTTCAATTTGATTCATCACTTTCCTTCATTTCTTAAATCCAAACTGTGATAAGTTATTCAATTTTTATTTTTGAAATATTTTTTAAATTTACCTGAATATAATCTAATTGTTTCTTCATTCCTATTGCCAGTTGCCTGTCTTAGTCTACTTTGTGTCACTATAAAGGAATATCTGAGGTTGGGTAATTGATAAAGAAAAAAAGGTTTTGTTGGCTCATGGTTGTGCAGACTGCAAAAAGCATGGCATCAGCACCTCCATCTGATGCAGACCTCATTCTATTTTCACTCATGGCAGAAAGCAAAGGGGAGCTGGTGTGTGCAGAGATCATATGGTTAGAGAGGAAGCAAGAGTCAGGCTATTTTTAACAACCAACACTTGTGGTAACTAATAGAGTGAGAACCCTCATTCCCTGTCCCAGGAGAGCTTTAATATATTTATGAAGAATCTACCCCCATGACCCAAACGCCTTTAATTAGGCCCCATCTCCAACACTGAGGAACAAATTTCAACATACTAATTGGTAGGGACAAACAAACCATACTGAAACCATAGCATCCCCTAATGGAGACTCTCCCCACTTCAAGATTAAACAACTGTGCTGCTCCAGGTTGGTTTTACTGATTTACATTTCTTTTATCTGTCTTGGATACTTTTCCTGAGCCACCACCCTTTGCATTTGACACCTATGATCAAGTACTTAGTTCAGTGACTTTGATCACCTACCAGAACATGCTTAAAACATTTTGCCTTGCTTTAGAGGCCCTCCATTATCTGATCTTTACGATATTATTGTTGTTCACACTTTATATGTTTTCCATATAAAATGACTTCTAGAAAGACTTTTATTCTCTATATTTTATAAAAAATATATTCTAATGGAATTTTTTTCTACTCAAGGTGTTCTTTCATTGTTTCTTTCTGTATTTACCCACACATCTAAAGTTCTGTTGCATTACTTTAGATCTAATAATCTCTTTTTTGGTAACATTTACATAATTCTTAAGAATGTAGAGTATAGGTTGGGCACAGTAACTCATGCCTGTAATCTCAGCACTTTTGGAGGCCAAGGCAGGATGATCACTTGAGGCCAGGGGTTTGAGACTAGCCTGGGCAACACAGTGTGACCCCATCTCTACAAATTAAAAATAAAAAAAATTACCAGGTGTGGTGGTGTGCCCCTTTGGTCCTAGCTACTCAGGAGGCTGAGTCTAGAGGATCTCCTGAGCCCAGAAATTCAAGGTTTGAGTGAACTGTGATTATGCAACTGCTCTCCAGTCAAAGTGACTGAGACTCTGTCTCAAAAAAAAAAAAATGCAGAGTTTAATGACTAATTTTATTATTCTCATTTACTTATTTATAAAGATGCTGCCAATATTATATACCTTAATCTGTACATAATAATAAACATGTAGAGATATATACAAAAGTTCTATGTCCTTTTTTTCCAGAATTTCATAGTTTTATATATAAGATAAAGATAAGAAAACACATAACTAGAGTATGCTAGAATATTAAACTTCAAAATATTTTTCAACACTATAGGAGCAAAGAACTGAGAGCAATATGAGATTTTTTGTAAAGAATATAGAGAGCTTCATGAAGGCTGTAAACCAAGTTTAATAAGCAGGAACAAGAAGTTTTCCTGTTGTTTGGGTGAGGGACAAACATAAAAGTGACTGGATTTAGTGTGTGGTGATTATTTTCACACCTCTTTGGTATGACTTTTGACAATCATAACTTTATCTCATAATATTTATACATCTCACAAAGTGGTTGAGGACATTTTAAACCATAGTATATATGATTGGTGTGTGTGTATGTATGTGTGTAATATATGTAAGATAACAAAGATATAAAATACAATTAAATGATATGTTGTATATTAAACACTTAACACATTATCCAACACATAGCAAGTTCACCAAAAAATTATTGTCATTAATGTTTTTATGGTTGATTTGGTGAAGACAATTATTCTATTTTCTATTTATATTGGTATGAAATTTTAGGATAGTACAAATATAGAGAGCAAGATTAGAGCTTCAAAACTTTTCATTCATTCTTAACTATTATCATTTGACCACACCTAAACGTTTTCTTTAAAAACGAAAGCAAGAATTTGCTAAACTCACAAACCTTAGAACTATTGGTGGGAGCCTGCGGGTATCAATGGATTATGTCTTAGTCCTTTTTCTGTTGTTATAACTCAGCGCCTGAGACTAGGAAATTATAAAGAAAATATGTTTATTTATTAGAGTTCTGGAAGCTAGGAAGTTTAAGGTCAAAGGGCTAAACCTGTTGAAGTCCTTCTTGCTGGTGGCTATCCCTGTAAAGTCCTGAGGTATCACATGGCATCACATGGCAAGGGGGCTAACAAGAGATGGCCAAACTGGCTTTTTTAACAAACTGATTCTCATAAATAACCCTCTCACTCAATAACCCATTGAACTGTCAATCTTTGAATGGAATAATCTATTCATGAGGGCAGAATCCTCAGCACCTGATCACGTCTTAAAGGTCCCATGTCTCAACACTGCTGCATTGTGAACAAGGTTTATAACACATGGACTTTTAGGGGACACATTCAAACCATAGAAAATGATTAATGCTAACAGGAATAGGAAGCATATGCTTATAAAATATATGTATCTATGGTAACTATTATAAGCCCCCAGACTCAATGGATTCTTTTTGAAGGATTTTCTAGGGAAATGGGGTTTAGTCTGCCCTAAAAATGTAGGCAAAAATTTAATGATAGGGAGAAAGCAAAGATATCAATATTCTAGTTTTATCTAAAAGATTTACATTCCTCTGGGAAGAGGAATCAAATATTCATAAATAAGTTGCTATTTTCTTTTTATACCCTGCAAAACATACAAATTTTAGCCCATATGGAAAAGTAATGTCCTATATTTTAAACATAAAAATTTGTTATTTTATTTACTAGATTTGCTACTGTACTGAGCATGATTTAAATATGCATAAAATATTTCATAAAACACATATTAGAATAATACACTGTATTTTTTAATTGAAAAAATTCACTTGCAATAGATATTAACTAAGGAATTTATATATCTGCATGTATTGTAGTTTCCTAAAATGACAATGGAGTTTGCAATTCCTAAGATAAATTTGTGAGAGTAAAGTACAAATTGTAAAAAATAAATAAATAAAACTTGTTTAAAGATCTTTTTTAACTAAATACATTTTTTTACTCAAAATATAACAAACTAATGGAATTTCTATGCATAATGAGACCTTTAAATTAAGTAAATGTATATAAAATCCTACAGGTTATGGAAATTTCCAATGTCCATACCATTTTTATAGATAATTTAAATTGGTTTTAACTAACAGTAAGAAAACAGCAGTGTGGTATTTGCAGATAACAATGCTTGAGCTGCCACATTAATTTTGAAAAGATTCATAATTGTTTTATGTTAATTGTGTTTGAAATAACATCCGTGGAATTATAGGTCTCTATTTATTTATTGTATAATTATCCAAAATTATTTTAAGTCACAGCCACCTGGCATGTAAATAATGTCCTAAAATCTGGATATATAGAAACAATTCACATTCTTACTACTTTATTTATTTGAAGCAGCATCAAATGTGCGTGCATAATAAAAGTCGCTACATTTTCCCCAAAGTTAACAGTCAACTATATGAATGCAGGTTTTTTTGCTGTTGTTTTGATATGTTATTTTGCATTACATTTACCAAGAATACAAACTCCATAAATATATTTTAACTAATACTGCTAAGTATTAATATATTTTTGGTATCTATAGTGTATCCTATTAGTCCCAATTCGACAGAAAAATATTTAGTTTATAAATAGAATGTCTTGTTATTAAAATAGAGAAATAATGAAACATAACATTCTTATACAATTAGTTCAGTATATGAAAATTTATTTTTTAACAAACATTGGTATTTTATTTTCATTGCAAGATTATGACATAAAGCCTGCTGTATTTTCTTTTTCAATGTGTACATTTTCTTTTCATTATCATGCATGAGACCCTGACATAAGCATGCAAATGGAATGAATTACATTAACAAATTGATTTTTCTGAGTAAGGCATTATATTTCTTAAATGGGAAATTTAAAGCCACAAGTAATTTTGTTGTATTGACATATATTTTTATAACTAAATGCCTTGAATATGTAAATAATTCTATAGTCATCCATATTTTATGTGAATTTATTTTAAACATAGAGATGGAAATATATTTCCTGCCTGACTACTATCTATATATAGATATGGAAACTCATATGAGAAATATACATAAATATTTATGTTCCATGTGGGTATAATATATAGATGGATAAACATTAATGATAATCATATTCACATTCAATTAAATTTGACGTGTTTGTATGTATATCTGTAGAGTATGTCACACATTTTGATACTAAGCATACTAGGACTTACATGTATCTAAGTTTTGGCATTTATTAGCCTGCTAAACTAAGAAATACATTGTAAACTCTTTTATCCTCAGTTGATTGATCTGAAAAATGAAGCTCCTGTTGTTGTGAGGATAAATAAAATCAAATACATCAAGTGCTATACGTAAAGTTGAATATATAATTATTGCTCAATAAATCGTCTAGTGATACATATGCAAAATGCTAAAATTTTATCAGAATGCAATGCAGAGTGTTTCAAATTATATTTCCTAAATGTTTAGTATCTAAGTAATATACAAGAAATACAAATAATAAACCATTAACTTAAAATAGTAAACACATATGTAAATTTTAAAGCTGTCATATATACATATATGTATATGTACATATATGTATAAATATGTATATGTATACACATATGTATATATGTGCATATACATATATATACACAAGAGGACTTCAAAAAGTTCATGGAAATGAAATGAAAAGATGAACATTAAAAACAGAAGCTTAACTTCCAAACATAAGTTTCATAAAGGTCAAAACACTTGTAAACAATGATACCAGCCATTCAGCCCATCCTTAAAGAACTGAGAGTCCTGAAAATTTATCCATGTGAATGTAGTCTTTTTAAAATTATTAACTGAAAAAAATTGGCGCCCTCAAAAAATTTTCTTAAGATTAGGAAACAAAAAGTACTTAAAAGGAGCCAAATATGACTAAACATATATGCCTATGATTTCCCACAAAAATTTTCACAAAATTGCTCTTGTTTAATAACAGGAATGAGTAGGAGCATTGTCATGGTGGAGAAGGTCTTTCTGGTGAAACTTACCTGGACACTTTTCTGCTAAAGCTTGGCTAATTTTCTCTCAATAAGCAGATGTTATTTCTTTAACACACAAGAAAATCAACAAGCAAAATGTCCTAAGCATCCCTGAATACTGTGGCCATGATTTTTCCTCTTGGCTGGTTTGCTTTGGGTTTCAGTGAACCAATTCACCTTTTGGTAGCCATTGCTTTGATTGTGCTTAGTCTTCTGAATTGTACTGGTAAAGCCATGTTTCATCTGCTGTTATAATAATTTGAAAAAATGCTTTGGAATCTTGATTCCACTTATTTAAAATGTGCATTGAAAGCTCTGCTTTTATTTTCACTTGATCTGGGCACAGGAATTTTGGCATCTGTCTAGTGGAAAGTTTGCTCAACCTTAATTTTTCAGTCATAATTCTGCACATTCAACAAATTCAGATAGCTATGGCATTGGCTTTTGTTTGTGCTGTTAATTGTCTTCTTCAATTAGGAACCAAGCAAGATAAATCTTTTCTTTACAATTGATGTGGATGGTCTGTCTCTGCAGGGTTTATCTTCAACATCGTCTCATCCTTTCCTAAAATGAGTTATCAATTTGTAAACTGATTATTTCCTTGGAGCAATATCCTTTTAAACCTGAAATGCATCAATAATTTCATCATTCTTTTGCATTCTTCAATTTAAGTAGAATTTATTTTCCTCTGATAATGGCTTTTTTCAAACTGATGTTTTATCTTTCTCAGCGCCTCAAACTACATCCTGTTTGGACATATTATAAAAAAATTATTATGGATTTATTTTGATGCAAATAGAAATCCATGTGTGGTTTTTTCTTCATAATACACATTTTCCATAGACTTTTTAATTAGCTGGAGTGTGTAAGTGTGTGTTTGTGTGTGTGTGTGTGTGTATGTGTGTGTCTGTGTCTCTGTGTGTGTGTGCATAGTCTTGGTCTGTTTGTACTGCTATAATAAAATAACTGAGACTAGGTAATTTATTAAAAACAGAAATGTATTCCTCACAGTTCTGGAGGATGAGAAGTCCAAGATCAAGGTGCCAGAGAGTTTCATTGTCTAGTGAGGGTTGCTCTGTGTTTTGAAAATGGCATCTTGTTGCTGCATCCTCCAGAAGGGAGTAATGCTATGTCTTCGTGGTGGAAGGCAGAAGGGCAAAAGCAATAAACTTCCTCTGCCAAGCCCTTTATAAAGGAATCCAGTCCCATTTATGAGAGCTCCACCCTCATAGTTTAATTACCTTTTCAAGGCCTCATCTCTTAATACTGCTACATTGGCAATTAAGTTTCAACAATATGAATTTTAAAGGAGAGATAAACATCTAAACCAAGCACACATATGTATGTACATATATCTATCTATATATGTACATATATGAATAATAAAACAAAAGTTTTCAGTGATTATTTTTGTAACAGATTTAAAAAGCAAAATAATAAAATAAAGATTGATTTTATGAATGCATCATATGTGCTAATTATCAGGCTCAAAAATTAGAGATTAAATCTTTATTGGGAAACTTGTCTAATGCAGATTGTACTTCTTTATATCAAGCAACAATTTCAATTTCTTCTTTTGCATTGCAATACAGATAATTGTTATTTACTTTTATTAGATGAATATTGCTTTTTAAAGCTTATCAAACATGATTAATTTTGAAAATCACAAATAGACTGATTTTGTAACGAGCCATGGTAATTTATGTCTATCTGTGATTTCACTCCTGGTGACATTGTCATATTTTTGACCTTTAGAAAGTCAGTGCAAATTATTTTTGTGTGACTAAAAAATGTAGAGCAAAACAAGGAAAATGTACAAATGATGATCCAAGTTACTTTATATTTCAAGTATTTACACATTTTCCATCTGTGTTACTATCATCACTTATTTCCAGTCCACACGATATAATTATAGGTAAGAAACTGTATTAATGAGGTAAATTCAGTTAGTAAGATTCATATCTGGAATTTAAAGTCAATTTTCTCTCCATTACACCATTCTCAAGAAGTTGCAGTCTAATAAGAAAGAAAATAGTAGTATGTAAATATGCAAAATACAAGAATGAATATGAAACATTTCTTAAGTGGAGAGCAAAAAAGTGCCATAAGGGTTGAGAGAAGAGAGAAATTGCATGTGGAGTACAAGAGAAATAAACATTATTGAGTTGTCATTTTACTTATAAACCTGAAAGATTCTAAATAGGTGTTTTTAATCTCTATAGAAAATATTTCAAAAATTTTTAAACCAGTTTTTTAAACACTCTTATAGACCAATTCCAACTCTAAACTTGGTTTAGACTCAATAAACTCAAATATTGGTTTCATCCTTATATTTTCAGCTACATGAAAAAATCTCATTTCAGTTAATATATTTTTTATGACACACGAAAGCCATTATTATTGTGGATTCACTATGATATGCAGTTAAGTTTACATTTTTAAAATTATCTAAAGTTCTATAGTGAAAAAAATCACAACATAAAAATCTCATAACAATATTTAATAGTTTGGTGTAATTCTCTGCTTTTTAAAAACTGGAACTTAGTTATCATTTGATAAATTTGTTTTTAAGGTCTTCAATGTATTTTAAAGATACATTTTTTCACATGATTTTTATACTTCTACATAATACTATAATTTGAAAACTTTAAAGTTATGTACATATATATTTAAAACACATTTCTTCCACATGATTTTAGTTCTTATATATAAATACTATGTTGAATTTATTCACTCCTCTGTTGGTGAGTATAAAGTTGTTGACAGTGTTTTTATATTTTAAACAGTTAGCACTCATTCTTAATATATGCAATTAGGACAAAATAATTCAAAGCTATTTTTTTAAACATTGCATGTACATCTATAAAATGTATAATTTGGATTTTCATGCATTTTTTAAAATTGTATTTTTCATACTGTTTTGAAATGTATATTATTTGTGTAATAATACATCTTGGAAATATTTCCACATTAAATATGAATCATCTTATTCTAAAAAATATTTTATTTACATTTTTAATCAACAAATAAAATTTGTATATATCATGTACATGTTAGTTTGAAGTATATATACATGGTGCAATTGCTTATTAACATGTGTATTATTTCACATTTATCATTTTTTATAATGAGAACACTTAAAATCTATTTTGTTAGAAAATTTTTAAAATATAATAATTATTAATTATAGTTACCATTTTGTACTCTAGATTTTTTGAAGGTATTTATTCTATGAAACTGGCATTTTATATCCTTTGACCATCATTTTTTCCAACCAGCCCCACTCCCAGCTTCTGGTAAGCAGCATTTACTCTCTACTTATGAGTTCAACTTTTTTAGATTCCACATGTAAGTGATATCATGCAGCATTTCTCCTTTCATGCATGACTTATTTTGTGTAACATAATGTTCTCCAGGTTCATTCCTGTTATTGCAAATGACAGGATTCCTCCATTTTTAAGGCTTAATAATATTCTATTCTGTGTATATACCACATTTTCTTTATCCATTTATATATCAGAACTTAGGTTGATTCCATACCTTAGTTATTATGAATAATGTTGTAATGAACATGGGAGTCCAGATATATTTTTGACAAACTGACTTCATTTCTTTTGATTATTTATCTAGTAGTGGGATTCTGGGATCATAGAGTAACATTTCCATACATTAACAATGAACTATACAAAAATCAAGAAAACAACCATACCAAAAATATAAAATATTTAGAAATAAATTTAACTAAACTGATGAAGGACACACACACAGAAAAATATAAAACATTGATTAAATAAATTGAAAAAGGCACAAAAAAATGGAAAGCTATCCAGTGTTTATGCGTTGGAAGAATTAATATTGTTAAATTGTCTGTATATCCAAAGCGATTTACAGATTCAATGCAATCTATAATAAAATTTCAATGATTTTCTATAGAAATAGAAAAAACAATCCTAAAATTTGTATGTAACCATGAAAGACCCCAAATAGCCAAAGCAATCTTGAATAAGATAAACAAAACAAAACAAACAAACTGGAGGCATCACACTACCTGACTTCAAAATATACCACAAACCCATAGTAATCAAAACAGCATGGTACTGGCACAAAAATGATCACATAGAACAATGAAATAGAAGCTCAGAAATAAATCCACAAATTCCATGCATTTTAAAACATTATTTCCTGCGTTGTGACAAATTGATGGTAAAGAGATTATAAAGCTGCAATAAAGGACAAGTTTTTAAAATGGTGACTGCTGATAATGTTGAATTTCTTTTTTGCCCTATAATTTTGAACAGCAGTGCAAGTTAAGAAACTTTCCCACCCTTTGTTTTCCAAAGAATAGCTTACTGCAGAGAACCATCCTTCTCCATATTACTTAAATAAGATTCTTAGATGCCTCCATGGTTTACCTATGACAAGTCTAAACGGGGACCTTTAAAATTCTTTCTTGACCTTATAAATGATTAGTGGAACTGCTTGTCTCTACTGGTCAATGGGTACAAAATGCTTGTTAATCAAACTTTGGTTAAGCTTCTCTCTTTCCTCCAGACCACTGAACTAAAGTTCCCCTCAGCCTGAGTCAGCATATAGTCCCTTCTGAGGATAGGCTGGCCTCAGGTAAAACTCTCTCTAATATACTATCAAATTATTTCACTTTTTAAATCCATTTTACTTTCTCACATTTGATTGTTTCTAGCCTTAATTACCCCTCTCTATACTTAAAACAACAGAAAACACTTTTTACAAACAATTAAGACACAGATCTTATGGTCAGAGCCTTCTCCCGAATTTAATAGTTTCTTTCTTCAGTTTGTAATAATCCTTTTGAATAGAGTCTCTCCTTACTAAGTCCGGAGCTGTGTTTTATTTGACACCAAATTGGAATGAGATCAATAGTCTGGACTAGCAAAATATTCATATAGAGAGAGCCATCAATATTTTATGTAACATTTTTGTATTTTGTGTTTACTTTTATTTGAAGAGCTTACACAGAGAAGATATTTACAAGATAAATATGTGAAACAAGTAAAAATGTATCTTAGAAATAAAATAATACAGAAAGTAGTTTATTAGAATAAAGTACTTCAAAGTAAAAGCATAAACTCTTTTCTTTACATTAAAATAAAAATACTGACATTATTACTTCATGAGAGGCACATGCATGTAATCCTTGCACGTGTCTGATCCTATATGTACATTTCAATTCTATAAGAGCTCAGGGAGTATTAGAGTATAGAATATTTTTTATACTAGATATTTTACATAGGTTAGTCAATCTGCAAAAGTAAATTGGAAATGTAGTTACATAAAGAGGAGGTAAAGACTCAGGCATATCATCAAAGATGCTTGCTAAAGTGGTGTAGCAAATGCAATGAATCCATAAGATTATAATTAAAAAATTAAGCCATATATGGGATCTAAAATTTATAAGATACATTTAGCTTTGGCAAATTTTTCTATACTATAAAATAAAACTGTGATATTATTTTCAATTTTTTCTGGTGGTGATTTACATTTTAAAACTAAGATTTGCCACTCCTATCCTAAAAGTAAGGGAGCTAAAAATACCAATGATATGTAGTTGATTTTATTGCTTTGTTAATAATCTTCTGTTCATTCTATATTTTCACAAGTCTGTTGTTCATCACTGTATATCCTCTATAGAATTAATTACATTGTCAAGAGACTTGGGTTATTTTAGTGCATTTCTGATTTAGGAGAAGAGAATGATAATGATTAATTTCTACAAATGGTAATATTTGCATTCATATTATTCAGTTTTTCTCGGTTCAACTAAGTAATCAGCATAGTATTTTGTTTCAGCAGCCAGAGGTTCTAAATTAATTACAGCATTGTAATTCAATAGATTACAACTTTAAAGGAGGAGGCGGGAAGCATAGGACAATGTTTAGGTGGTGACAGAGCAGTAGATAAGTCTCAGATAAAAGAACATGCATTTCATACTACTTTAACTTTCCTATTGTGTATTCTATGTAAAATATTCACACTGAGGAACTTCAAGTAACTGTGGCTCAATAAAGGTTCATTAAAGTTTGCATTATGATTTACAGAGAGTTGAATTACACTATACTCCATAAATTCCTCTATAACTGATAATTTTTTCTGTACCAACAAAATATGTGATTTCTATTATGTACCATTTTATATCTGAGTTTTAGTTCTATAGTTATCAACATTTTTAAAAAATCTTATATCCACATATGTCCTGTAATTATTCATCTACAAATGCTAAAAATATTATAGCTACTTAATATAAATGCTTTTGTAAAAATTTGTGGAACTAATTTCCCTTGAGTAAAGTGTAAATGAAGGTGAAGAACATATAATGCAAATTTTTACACTCAAATGTATCACTAAATTATTTCTCAGCAAATCCTCACCATCCCATCAGTTGATGCTAAGACTGGTTACTAAACTCTATATGCAAAATCCATTTCTCCCATTACTTCTCCTTCACTGTATTGTTGTTTCCATGCTAACAGACCATAATTTTATTTTCCAAAGAACAAGAATCTTTTTCTAGGGAGGCTTCTTCACTCCAGCAAGTCTCATCAGAAAACTAATAATCAATGAAGTGTGTTCACGTAAAAATCTCTAAAGAATTCTGATAAAGCAGTACATTTTACAGCTTGCCTGTCTTGAGAGAAGCTTTACAAATGAAGCCAATTGCTTTCTCCACTGGGAGTTCTAAACAGTAGAGATCAAGGGAGAGGGTAATATTTACCATTTCACAAATTAAAGACTACACGGTAACTTTAGTGTCAGAAAGCTTCAATTATTTTTTCCTGCTTTGTAGTTTGGATAGTTTTAATCTAGGTTTCCCTGCGGCTGACAACTTGGAGTGAAAAACCAAGCAGAATGACAGCATTTACTGAAGCAGATAATGTAGCTCCAAAATGCAGGAACTATTTTCTGGAATGCTAGACAAGGTTTGCATCCCTTTACCCACACGACTGGGTGAAAACGCTAATATTCCTCTAATGCAGAGAACATCAGCAATGATACAATTTTCCAAACATTTGATTGAAATATAAAAGATCTAAAATATCTTGACATAAAATATGCAATATAAGGTAAGCATATATTATTTATACTGAATTTACAGCATATACAAAAAATCAATGTATTTTGTATGCAATATCCAGAAATCATACATTCTAGGAGCAAATATCTAGTTTGTGTATTACATATCATTTATTGACTGTTTTCCTGTATTTCTATTACTTTTATAATTATCTTTCACAGATAATATTGTAGACAGTTTAGGAAAGTGAAAAAAGAAAATCAGGATGGCATTTATCTGATTACAAAAACAAATTTTTAAAAGCTTACAAGTGTGATTGGCTGTTGTAAATTTTCACGTTTAAAGACGGAAGTGCTAAGAAACCTGAAAGCAGTGTCTATTAGGAAAAGAAAATTTCTGTAGTGGAGAGAAATTGCAAGAAGGTACTTCATTTGGAATTTCTTTTTTCTATCTTTTTTAATTTCATGCTTGTGTTTTTTTCAGTATGTAGTGTTACCAGTTTACAAAATTTTCCTTGAGCCTCTTATGATCCCTTGAGGGTATTCATCTCTTACTGAATCTTCAGAGCCTACTATAATGTAGTTACTTCTGGATGTGCCATTTATTCATTCATTTATATACATTCACTCATTCATCTATCCATCAGTCAATGGTTAATGATTGATTATTTGTTATGTGTTATGTGTTATGCTGCTTATTAGACCTTGAGAATGTAAATATAGATTAAATTCTGCAACAACTCCAGAAGAGCTCATTGTGAAATAATTTCTACTAATCAAAGTTCTTATTGATTTACTTTTGGAACAGACAATAAAAGTTTTAACAAGACTTATTATATTAGCTTTGCTGTAGTAAGAAATCTTACTGACAATCAAAGTTTGTTCCTTCTTCATATTAAAGCTAGTATGGTGAGTTTTTTTTAATTTTCTCACGGTGTCATTTTTTTTTTAATTTGCTCCTCCTCTATGGTGTTTTGATTTTTTTTTTTTAATTTTCTCATACAAGTTGCAGACTGAAGGAGAAGCCCGTATTTGAAACATGACATTCATGTGGTGGATGGTAAAGTCTAAGAGACCTGGCATAAGTTACTTCCTTTCCTGTCTTATTGGCCAGAGAAAATCACCTTACAGAGCCTGACAATAGGGTCAGGATAAACTCTATGAGCTATGTGAGAATAAGCCGTAGGTAGATATGGACAAATCTCTCCAGCAAAGGGAGTTAAGGACAGGTAGTAATCATATAATCTTGATCTTGTAGACAAGTGATTTATTGCGGTGTAATTTTGATATTTACAATAATATTTCTAATTAGGGAAGGATCATCAATTATTTTAAGTATTTTAATCCACTACATTTTATTCTTTGGGTACCATTTAACCAAATCCTTAAAACCAAATTCTCATTATTTGTAGCACTAACTTCCAAATATCAGAAAGTTATACTACTAGATAATAGTTTGTATTATGAAAAAGAGATTAAAATTAGCAGAGAATAATTTTTCATATTTTGCCTAGAAAACAAGCCCTATACTACTACACAAAATTCTTTCTATATTAAAAGGATCATTACATATGCTAACATATTTGTAGCATGTTGTTATATAAAATAATGCTAGGTAAGATGCCTAACTCTTTAAAAAGCAAAACTTTTACTATTTATATATACTTCTAAATATGAAAGATTTTATTCAGTGAAAATTAAAGTTTCTGTCTTAGAAAGCTTATCTTCTATATCCCTCTCAGCTAGTTAGAAGCCTAAGGAAGAGAAAAATCCTATGAACAGAATGTTATAGGTGAAATACAGCTGCGGGGTTGAAATTTCATTATGATTCTATTCTATTTCCATCACCCCACAGGAACACATATGCTTAATTCATCAGAGCCCCCTTATTATCTCTGCAACACTTCCAACATCCACATGCAACACAAAACCATTAGTATGGCCAGTTATAACATTTACAAAGTGAATCCAGCTTTGAAACAGAACAGTGCTGACAGCATGCCCCATATGCTTTTAAAACATATACAGAAAAAGTGCACAGCATGATGTTTCTCAAAAGAATAACAATAGTCTCTTTATACACCTAAAGTAAGAAACCTATGTTCATGCTGATATGGTTAGGTGGATTCAATTCCCATTCATAAAGCGATATGTTGACTCGAAGACGAAATATATAAAAAATTCCTCATTTGAAAGAAGTCATCTCCACTGCCAGAAATTGCAAAATGCTATACCTCATGTAGGAAGAATCTAGTCACTCAAAAGCCATTCCAAATTAGCTTAGAGAAAAGTTCAATGTAGAGAAAAGGTTATGCTCGCTGGTATACTCGCTTGATGCTAACCTTTGTGTATATATTTATTTCTCTCTTTCATTTCCTTATTTTCAAATATTCAAAAGGTAACCTGTGTATCCCTCTAGTGAATGAATGTTAAGTAATAATAATTTTATTTTTAAAGCCCATTTATGACTTCAGGTTTTTCTTATGTTATTATCTCAGTCTTGAACGATCTGTATTTTATTTCTGATATGATAGATTTTAGATTATTTTCTGATTTCTAATTTATATTTTCTGCCCCCTTTCTGGAATTTTCTCTTATTTGTACTCAATCTCCTTTGTGGGTGTCTCTTTCTGTGCTTGTTCTTTAAGTGGTATTATATAACAAATAGATTTTTCCCCTTTGGTCAGTTTATAGTAATTCTAGAAGCAATAATAAGAGCTAATTTTCATAGAGCACATGCTCGGAAAGTGGAACTTTCTCCAAAGATAGTGGAATAATAGGTCCTTCACTCATATGCTTACATAACAGCAGGAATTCTTCTGCACCCATCTATAGGCAAAATCTTGTTTTAGGAGCCTTGGGATTCCATTCCAGCCCATCTCAGCCATGTTTCAGAAGAGCATGGACAGTTCACAACTCTTTCGGCAACCCAAAGGGTCCCCTCCTGGTGACCTAATAACAAGTCCACCGTCTTCAAACACTGAAGCAGACCCTTGTATCAGAATGAGCCCCACAGACCAATGTTTTGGAGACAGTTCAGTCTACCCAAGGACTAAATAGAACACACACCCACTAGAGCTCCTGGGAATAGGATCACCAAATGTAGTCTCAACTCCAGACCCAGCATCAGCATGTGACCATGACCATGTGACCATGTGACCATGTGACCACCACGTGAACTAGATCCAACTCCAGTCAACTATGATACCAGAGGCCATCACATCAGCCTGCATACTTACAGGAAAAGACTTTTACTTGACAAAACAAGTTTGTAAAGACTGAAAAAGAGTTTTTTCAAATGCAAGACTACACAGATAATAAAGAATCAGGCAAACATGACATTGTCAAAGGAAATTTATAAAGTTCCAATAATTGACCCCCAGAAATGAAGATATACAAGTTACCTAAAAAAAAGACTTTAAAATAATCATCTTAAGGAAGTTCAACAAGATGCAAGAAAATATGGATAGGCAACTAACTAAAATTAGTAAAAGAATGTATGGAAAAATTAAAAGTTTAATAAAGACATAGAAATCATAAAATGAACCAAACAGAAATCATTGGGCTGAATAATAAAATGACAGAACTGAAATTTTCAGTAGAGAGTTTCAACAGCCGATTTGCTCATGCAGAAGAAGTGATTTGTTAACTCAAAGGCAGATCATTTGCAATTAGCTGATTAGCAGAACAAAAAGAAGAAAGATTAAAAATGAGTGAAGAAAGCATAAGGGATTCATGGGATACTATGAAACATATACATATACAAATCATGGGAATACCAGAAAAAGAAGAGAGATACAAAAAAGCAGAAAATTAGTGTAAAGAAATACTGCCTGAACACTTTCCAAATCTTGGGAGGTATATGAACATAAAAGTTCAGAAAGCTCAAAAGACTTCAAGTGGATAAATTCAAAAATTAATACTTTGAGACACATTATAATCAAATTGTCAAAATTCAAAGACAAAGAGAAAATCTTGAAAGGAGCAAGAGAAAAGAAACTCATCATTTATAAAAAAAAAAAAAAAAAAACCTCCCATAAGGCTATGAGCAGACTTCTCAACAGAAACCTTGCATGCCAGGAAGGAGTGGGATAACATATTTGAAGTGCTGAGAGAAAAAAACAGACTGAGCTAATTTAAAGAAATACTCTCAATCAAGAATGTGGCACCTAGTAACGTTGTGCTTCAGAAATGAAAGATAGATACAGTTGAAGACCAACATAAACTGAGAAAATTCATCACCATAAGACTGACCTTAAAATAAATAAAGGATTTATTTTATTTCAATAAAAATGTAATAAGTTTCAATATAAAAACATATGAAAGTAAAACCCCAGTGGTACATGTAAACATTTAATCGAATTCAGAAGACACCAATACTGAAAAGGTGGTGTGTAAATCTTAACTCCAGTATGAGGGCTAAAAGAAATAGGTATTAAAAATAACTATAGCTATAAATAAGTAGTTAGGAGCAACACAACACACACACACACACACACAACACATATATAAAGTATGACAATTAGCATAAAATGCATGGAAGGGGACAAATAAAAGTGTAGAGCCTTTGTATGTGATTCAACTTCAGGTGCTATTAGCTTAAATTAGAATATTATAACCAAAATATGTTTTATGTAAGCTTCATGCTAACCACAAGAAAAAACTTTCTAGTGGAAATACAAAAGATAAAGTGGAAGGAATCAGAGCATACCACATACAAAGAAAATAAATTATAAAGAAAGACAGTAAGCTTAAAAGAGAAGAACAAAAAAATAAACTATACAACAGTGAGGAAAAAATAAACAAAATGCCATAGTAAATCCTTACCTGTGAGTAATTACTTTAAATGTAAGTGGATTAAATTCAATCAAAACACCCAGAGTCACTGAATTAATTTTAAATCATATAAAACAAGATGTGAAAAGGTGCTGCCTACTAGAGACTCGCTTTAAGCTTAAGGACACACGTACACTGAGAGTAAAGGGTTGAAAAAAGATATTATAGGAAAATGGTTACCAAAAGAAAGCAGAGAAATAGGGTTATTAAAAACAATAGACTCTAATTAAAAAAAAACAGCTAAGGAGACAAAGCATTATATTATTGTAAAGGAGTCAATTCATCAAGCAGATATAACAATTTTATATATACAAATACACATATACACATACAAATTATACATACACATCCAACATCAAAGCAAATAAATATATACAGCGAATATTAATAGATCTAAAGGGTAAGATAGAGTACAATGCAATAATAGTAGGGGATTTCAATACTCCACTTTTAACAATGGACAGATCATTCAGACAGGAAATAAACAGGTAAACAGTGGGTTTGAACAATATGTTAGAATAAATGTACCTAACAGACATATATAGAGCATTCTATCCAATAGCAGCAAAATGCATATTCTTCTCAACCTCTCAACTAAACATTCTCCAGGGCAGATGGTTATGTTATAGATTATATGTTAGGGCACAAGACAAGTCTTAATAAGTTTAAGAATATTAAAATTATATCAAGTAAAGTCTTTAACAAAAATTAAATAAAGCTAGAAATAAATAACATAAGGAATTTTGAAAAACTGACAGTTGGAAATTAAACAATATGTTTCTGAACAACTAATGGGTCACAGGATAAATTGAAATAGAAATTAAAGAAAAAACCTAAGGCAGAAGAAATTGGAAATACACTACACCATAATTTACGGCATGCAGGGATGTTTATGGCAATAAATGCCTACATCAAAAAAGGAGAAAGATCTCAAGTAAAAAACTTAACATTACACCTCCAGGAACTGGAAAAAGGAGAATGAAGCTAAGTCCAATCAGTAAAAGGAAGGAAGTAATGAAGATGAGAAAAGAAATAAATGAAATACAGACTGAAATGACAATAGAAAAGATCAATGAAATCAAGAGTTGGTACTTTGACAAGGTAAAATAAACAAATCTCTAGCCACACTGAGGAAAAAAAAAAGAGAAGAATCAGTAAAGTCAAAAACAAAATAGGAGATATTACAACTGATACCACAAAAATACAAAGAATTATGAGAGTACTCATAACACTATGAACAATTAAATGCCAACAAAATGAATAATCTTGAAAAATGAATAAATTCCTAGAAACATACAATCCGGTAGGCCTGAATGAAGAAGGAATAGAGTATCTGAGGAAACAAATAATGACTAAGAATATCAAATTAATAAATTTTTAAAAACCTACCATCAAAGAAATGGCCAAGACTAGATGGCTTCATGATGCTATTCTGCCAAACTTTTAAAATAGAGCTAATACTAATACTTCTCAAACTCTCCAAACTCATTTTATGTGGCCAGAATTACCCTAATCTTTAAGATCTGGCTTTAAACCATACAGTGAAACAACAAGAAAAGAAAATTAAGGGCCAATAACCTTGATGAACCTAAATACAAAAACCCTCAACAAATACTACCACATAATTCAACAACACATTAAAAATATTTTATTCACCGTGATCAACTGGGATTTCTGTGATGCAAGGATGTTTCAACATACATAAATCAAAAAAAATTGCTACATCATATTAACTGAATAGAATACGTATGATTTTCTCAATAGATGCAGAAAAAGCATTTGACCAAATTCAACATCCCTTCCTGATAAAATCTCTGAACAAATAAAGGATGAAAAAATGTACTTCAACACAATAAAGAGCATATATAATAAACCCACAGCTAACATCATAGCAATCAAAGAAATTTTGAAACCTTTTTCTCTAAAATCTGGAACAAGCTGAGGACGCTTATGCTAGGCAATTCTATGTACTATAGCAATGTAATTCTAGTGTTCTAGCCAGAGCAATAAGGCAAGAGTTGGTTTTTTTTATGTTTTTCTCATGCTAAAAGAGAAAGAAAAAAGTGAAATACCTATTTGCTAATGATAAGAAGATTATATATATATATATATATAAACCTCTAAAGAAGCCACCAAAAACTATTCAAATTAGTAATTTACTCAGTAAAGTTTCAGAGTACAAAATCAACATGCAAAATTCAGCAGCATCTTTACCACCCTAATAACAAACTATCTTAAAAAGTAAAGAAATAAATCCATTAACATAGCATAAATACAAACATAAATAAAATTATGAGGAGCAAATTTAACAAAGGAGGTGAAAGATCCATATACTGAAAACTGTAAAACATTGGTGAAATAAATTGTAGTTGACACAAAAAATGGAAGATATCTTACGTTCATGCATGAGAATAATTAATATTGTTAAAAAGTCTGTACTATTCGAAGTGATCTGTGAATTCAGTGTAATTTCTATCAAAACTTCAATGTCATATTTTTCATGGAAATAGAAAATACTATTCCAAAATTTGTATAAAAAATCACAAAAGACCTCAAATAGCCAAAGCAATCTTGAGCAATAATAACAAAGCCAGAGACATCATATTATCTTATTTTAAAATAAACTACAAAGCAATTATAATCAACAAGTCATGGTACTAAACTAAAACAGACATATTGTCCAGTGGAAGAGGATAGAGAGTGCAGAAATAAGCCCACATTTTTAGGGTCAACTGTTTTTTTACAAAGCTGCCAATAACATTCAATGGAGAAAGAATATTTTTTTCAACAAAAAATGTTGTGACAAATGGATAGCTACAGGTAGATGAAAAAAATTGGAGTTTTATCTACACCATATACAAATATCAACTCATAATTGATTTTAGACTTAAATGTAACATGTGAAATTGTAAAACTACTATAATAAAACATAGGGGAACCTCTTCATGACATTGCTGTGAGCAAAGATTTCTCAGACAAGACTCCGAAAGCACAGACAACAAAAGCAAACAAATAAATGAGATTGCATCAAACTAAAAAGCTTCTGCATAGCAAAGGAAACAATCAACAGAATGAAAAGGTAATTTACAGAATGGGAGAAAATATTTGCAAATTTTCTATCTGATAAATGGTTGTTATCCAAGATGCATAAGAAACACAAACAACTTGTTAGCAAGAAAACAAGTACCCAATTTAAAAAATGTGCAAAGGACCTAAAAAGATACTTTTTAAATGCAATACAAATAGCCAACATATATATATAAATATATATATGTATATATATGTATATATATTTATAAGGCTTGTCACCACTAATCATTGGAGGAAATGCAAATTTAAAACACAATGTCATATCACCTCATTCCTGTTAGAATGGCGAGTACCAAAGACAAAAGATAACAAGTGTTGGAAAGAGTTGAAGAAGAGGGAATTTTGTTTACTGTTGATGGGATTGTATTTAGCCATTATGGAAAACAGTACAGAAATTACTTGGGCAACTAAAAAAAAATTGCAATATGATTCAGCAACTCAATTTTTGTGCATATATATCCAAAGGAATTGAAATTAGTATGCCAAAGAGATAGTTGCACTCCCATGTTCACTGCAGCATTATTTACAATAGCTACAATATAGAAGCAATCTAGGTATCCATGATCAGTTGAATGGATAAGGAAAATGCACTCTATTTACACAATGAAATATGATTTGGCCTTTAAAAAGAGGAAAATATTATTTGTGGCAACATGATTCTATGGCAACATGGAGGACATTCTACTAAGTAAAATAAGCCAAGTATGGAAAGACAAAAACCACATGATCTCACTTATATGTGGAATCTAAAAATGTTTAACTCATTGATGTAGAAAGAAGAATGGTGGGGTGGACAGGAAAAAGGAGATGCTGATACAAGGTTACAGAGGTTCAGTTAGGAGAAATAAGCTTTAGTGATCTATTGCACAAAATATTGGCTAACAATAATAATGCATTTTCAATTTCAAAATTGCTAAAAGAATAGATTTTAAATGTTTTCACCCCACAAAAAGAAGTATACGAGGTGATGGATTTGTTAATTAGCCTGATTACATTATCATTCCACATTGTAAAATATACCAAGGCATCACATTTTATTCCATACATATATACAAACATTGTCAATTAAAAATTAAAATTAAAGAATAAATAAAAGAAGTGTCGTTTGGGAAAACAAAAAGAATGAAACTTTCTAATGCTTTTTATACTGACTAGCCACAATAATTGTAAAAGGTAGAGACTATTATTAGTTGCCATTTACACATGACAGAGATAAAAAGTTGTTAAATGACTTTTCCAAGGACATCCATCTAGGATGATGGGACCAAAATTCAATTCCAGAAAGCCTAACTCCAAGGATAATACTAAGCACTACATGCTTCTTACACTACATGCTCCCTATGTAAACATTTTCTGCTGCTGCTGATTCCAGAATCTACTTTTCCAAATCAAATATTTCATTTGAGCTCCAGATCCATATACCTAACTGTATTAGGCTATTATTGCATTACTGTAAATACCTGGAACTGCAGAATTTATTATTTTTTTAATGAGGTTTAGTTGTCTTACAGTTCTGCAGGCTGTACAGGGAGCATAATGCCAACATCCGCTTTTGGGGAGTCCTCAGGAAGCTTACAGTCATGGTGGAAGCCAAAGGGGGAGCAGGCACATCACATGGCAAAAGCAGAAGCAAGAGAAAGAGAGTGGGGGAGAAGGTGCCACACATTTTTAAATGAGTAAATCTTTCAAGAACTCACTATCAGGAAGACAGCACCAAGCCATGAGGGATCCACTCTCATAATCCAAACACCTCCCACCAGATGGCACCTCCAGCATTGGGGTTTACCATTCAACATCAGATTTGGGTGGGGAAACATATCTACACTATATCATTTTGCTCTTGGCCCCTCCCAAATCTTACTGTTCTCTGACATTGCAAAATAGAATCATGTCTTCCCAATAGTCCCCCAAAGTCTTGACTCATTCCGGCTTTAACTTAAAAGTCCAAAGTCTCATGTGAGACAAAACAATTCCCTTCTACCTATGAGCCTGTAAAGTCAAAAACAAGCTGCAATTGAGGTATAGACATTGAATAAACGCTGTTGTTCCAAAAGGGAGAAACTGGCCAAAAGAAAATGGCTAGAGGCCACATGCAAAGTTGAAACCCAGCAGGGAAGATCTGCTCCTTAAATCTTTTTTTATCTCTCTTTTTTTTTTTTGAGACAGAGTCTCGCTCGGTTGCCCAAGCTGGAGTGCAGTGGCACGATCTCAGCTCACTGCAAGCTCCGCCTCCCAGGTTCACGCCATTCTCCTGCCTCAGCCTCCCGAGTAGCTGGGACTACAGGCGCCCGCCACCACGCCCGGCTAATTTTTTCTATTTTTAGTAGAGACGGGGTTTCACTGTGTTAGCCAGGATGGTCTCAATCTCCTGACCTCGTGATCCGCCCGCCTCAGCCTCCCAGAGTGCTGGGATTACAGGCATGGCCACCGCGCCCGGCTTGCTCATTAAATCTTAAGACTCCAACATAATCTCCTTTGACTCCATATCCTATATCTAGAGCACACTGTTGCAAGGGATGGGCTCCCCAGGCTTTGGGCAACTCTGTCCCTGTGGCTTTGCAGGGTTCAGCACCCTAGGCTGATCTCACAGGTTGTTGAGTGCTGTGGCTTTTCCAGATACAGGATGCGAGCTGCTGGGGTTGGAAGATGACGACCCTCCTTTCACAGTTCCACTATGCAGTGCCTCACAGGGGACTCTGTGTGGGCTTCCAATCCTTCATTTTCCCTTGGAACTGCCCTAGTAGAGGTTCCCTGTGAAGGTTCTAATCCTGCAACAGGCTTTTGCCTGGGCACTCAGACTTTCTCATACATCTTCTGAAATCTAGGCAGAGGTTGACAAGCATTCTTCACTTTTGCATTCTGTGCACCTAGAGGCTTAACACTATGTGGAAGTCACCAAGGCTATGGCTTGCATTCTCCAAAGTGGCATTCTAAGCTGCACCTGTTCCCTGTTGAGCCCTGCCTAGTGCTGAAGCTGCCAGGAGGCAAGGAACAGTGTCCCAAGGCTGAGGAGGGAAGAGAGCCCCTGTGATGGGCCCGCAAAACCATTATTTCCTTCTAGGCCTCTGGGCTGTCCCAAAGGTCTCCCAAAAACCTTTGAGACCTTTGCTTTGTTGACTTAGATATTAGCACGTGGCTCCTTTTTATTTACATAAATCTTTTACATAAGTAGTTGCTCCACAGCCTGTTTCAATTCCTCCCCTGAAAAAGCTTTTTCTTTCTTTGCCACTTGGCCAGACTGCAAATTTTCCAAATTTTTAATGCTTTGCTTAACTTTTAAATATAAATTCCAGCTTTACACCATTTTCTTAGCTCCCAGATCTGAGTGTGTGTTGTTAGAAGCAACCAGGTCAAATCTTGAATGTTTTGCTGCTTAGAAATTCCTTCTGCTAGATACCCTAAATTATTACTCTTAAGTTCAAACTTCCACAGATCCCTACAGCAACAACAGAATGCAGCCAAGCTCTCTTAGCCAAGCTAAGGCATAACATATGTGACCTTTGCTCTAGTTCCCAGTAATTTTCTCATTTACATCTGAGACCTCTTTGGCCTAGACTTCACTTGTCCATATTACCATCAGCGTTTTGATCACAACCATTTAACCATTCTCTAAGGAGTTCTAAACTTTTCCTCCTCTTCCTATCTCCTTCTGAGCTCTCCAAACTCTTCCAACCTCTGCCCATTACTCAGTCCTAAAGTCTTTTCCACATTTTCAGGTATCTTTATAGCAATGCCCTACTCATCAGCACCATTTTTCTGTATTAGGCAATTCTTGCATTCCTATAAAGAAATTCCTGAGACTAGATAATTTATAAGAAAAGAGGTTTAATTGGCTCATCATTCTGCAGGCTGTACAGAAAGCATAATGCCAAAATCTGCTTCTAGGGAAGCCTCAGAAAGCTTACAATCATGGTAGAAGGCAAAATGTTCTCTGACATTGCACATGGCAAAAGCAGGAGTGAGAGAGAAAGTTGGGTGGGGAGGGGCCACAAACTTTTAAATGACCAGATCTCATGAGAACTCACCAACATGAAGACAGCACTAAGCCATGAGGGAGCCACTTCCATTATCCAAACACCACCCACCAGGCCCCACTTCCAGCACTGAAAATTAAAATTAAACACGAGATTCGGGCATGAGAAAACATCAAACTATATTACTAACTTCCTAAAAGAAATACCTGTCCTTAAACATAGCAGAAATTCTGTAGATTGAATACTAAATTGTTTTATTTCTCTTCACATATGTCTTCTGTGGTGTTTCCCAACTTAGAGAGTCATACCATTCTCCTCCCAGCTTCCCCAGTCAGAGGCCTGATTTTGCTTTACTAATTGCTTCTAATTTCTGTCAATGTAGTTTCCCAAACATTTCAAATAATTCATATCTCTCTGTCTCCATGGCCACCACCATCTTTCAGAACAGTTTGATTGCTTTTGAGTATATGTGTATATATTTAGATTTATAATAATGATTCAGTGAAATGCAGTAGTGCCTTGTCTAAATCTTTCCCATTCATATTGCTGCTTCTGAAAGAGAGCGGCTCTTTGGCTGTAAACACTGATACCCCAAAATATGGTGATGTTGTGATTTGGTTTTGATTTGTTAGAGTTTAGAGCTTAGAGTTTTATTTTTTTTTCTTCTTAACCTCCTGCTAGAATAGATGTGGATTTAAATCAGTGATATCACCCTCCCAACTCATCTCCTTACTTAAAATTTTCTTTTTAGTTTTGTCTCTTGGTTATACTGATAATTACAATGACAGCATGTACCTTTACTTCTCTGCAGATCTTTTTTTGTTTTTTTGAGACAGAGCTTGCTCTGTCTCCAGGCTGGAGTGCAGTGGCACTATCTCAGCTCAGTGCAACCTTCACCTCCCAGATTCAAGCAATTCTCCTGCCTCAGCGTCCTGAGTAGCTGGGATTACAGGTGCTCTACACCATGCCCGGGTAATTTTTTGTATTTTTAGTAGAGTTGGGGTTTCACCATGCTGGGCAGGCTGGTTTTGAACTCCTGACCTCATGATCCGCCCACCTCTGCCTCTTAAATTGCTGGGATTACAGGCACGAGCCACCCCACCGCACTCAGCCTGCAGATCACTTTTTTAACTTTTTAAAATGTTGAGGTAATTTAAAATTTTAAAACAGTTGGAAAAATGAGAAACATATGTTTGTGTACCTAAACACAGATTCACCTATTGTTAATATTTTATCATTCTTCTCTCTTTCATCTATATGAAAATAACTTGCATAAATCATATCTCTATTTCTACTCTAGCTCCATCTATCTCTATCTATATCTCTGTACCATTTTAGAGTAAGTTACATAGATTTTAATTCCCACATACTTCTTTGCTACATTTGTCCTCCAATATCGAATATGGTATCTGGCCAAGTATTTCATTTATTAGTCAAAAATTTTGCCTTTTAAAATCTGGAATATGTACACTTCTTATTTTTTCTTTTATAGTGTTCTTTTTCGGAAGAAGATTGCTCCCCTGTTTGTTGTTTTCACAAGATTAGAACCACTATATATTTTTGAAAAAATGCTATAAAAGTGAGGTTGTGTCCTTTTTGGGGTAACACGCCTGGAAGTATACAATATCAAGTCAGTGTTGATACACATTTATGATAGCAATGTTACTGTAAAACAAGAGCATTCCCCTCCCCATTATTTATTTATTTATATATCTACTTATTATCTCATACTATAGAATTGTCTTTTTTCTACACCTATTTATTGTTATCTCTATGCAGATAATAAATATATAAATGATTTCCAACTTTGAATAATGGATTTTTATAAATGTATAAATAATTACCATTTTGGAAATGTTGAAATATTTACTCTAATTATGTGTGTACTCATATTATCCCAGATTTGGCTTCTTTGTCTTTGTGACATGTCCTAATCATTTTTTGATCACATTCTTATTTTCTATCATAACAAGGTATGTCAAGTTCTTCTCTACCTACTCTCTCTCAAACTGGATTAACCCATTTTCTCAGGATCCCTTGTATAGCCACTCACTTTTAAACTTAACTATTTGTGGCCAGTCATAGTGGCACATGCCTGTAATCACAGCACTTTTGGAGGTCCAGATGGGTGGATCACTTGAAGCCAGGAGTTCAAGATCTGTCTGGGCAACATAGCAGGACCTCATCTCTACAAAAAAGACAAAATCTTAGTTAGCCATGGTGGCATGTACCTGTAGTTTCAGCTACTTGAGAGGCTAAGGTGGAGGATCACTTGAGCCCAGGAGTCAAGGTTGCAGTGAGCTGTGTTCGCACCACTGAACTGCAGCCTAGGTGACAGAGCAAGACCCTGTCTCAAAAAATAAACAAATAATAATAATAATAATAAAGTAAATGTTTCTATTTAAAAAATCACAGATGATTAACTGGTTACAACAATCAAAGTGAAAGATTCTTCATTGTTAGATTTTTAAATTGATATCTATTTGATGTACATATTTTTATGGTACATTTGATTATTTGATACATTCAGATAACTGAGGGTAATTGAGATATCTATGAACTTATTTATGCTAGGAACATTAGAAATATTCTTTTCTAGATATTTTGAAATGTACAATTTAATAGTAATTATAATCACTCTACTGAGCTATCAAGCACCAGGTCTTATTTCTCCTACTTAAATGAATATTTGTACACATTAATTAACCTCTCATTATCCCTCCTATTTCCCTATTTTTCCTGGACTCTAACAACCACCAACCTACCCTCTACTTTCATGATATGCACTTTTTAAAAAAGTTTTACTTTATTTTAAGTTACAAGATACATGTGCAGGACGTGCAGGTTTGTTACATAGGAAAACGTGTGCCAGGGTGGTTTGCTGCACCTGTCAATCCATCACCTAAATATTAAGCCCCACATGCATTAGCTATTTATCCTGATGTACTCCCTCCCCTCCCTTCGATGACAGGCCCCAGTGTGTGTTGTTCTCCTCCCTGTATCCATGTGTTTTCATTGTTCAGCTCCCACTTATAACTGAGAACATGCAGTCTTTGGTTTTGTGTTCCTGTGTTTGCTGAGGATAATGGCTTCCAGCTCCATTCATGTCTCTTCAAAGGACATGATCTTGTTCCTTTTTATGGCTGAATAGTACTCTATGTTATATATGTACCACATTTGCTTTATCAGGTCTATCATTGATGGAAATTTGGGTTGATTCCATGGATATGCACTATTTTTTCATCCAGGTTGGAGTGAGAACATGAGATATTTGTCTTTCTGTTCTTGGCTTGTTTCATCTAACATCATGACCTGCAGTTCCATTGATGCCACTGCAAAGGAAAGGATTTCATTATTTTTTATGGCTGGATAATGTCTTGAGTATATGTATATCACATTTTTTTTTTTGAGGCGGAGTCTCGCTCTCTTGCCCAGGCTGGAGTGCAGTGGCACGATCTTAGCTCACTGCAAGCTCCGCCTCCCGGGTTCACGCCATTCTCCTGCCTCAGCCTCTCCGAGTACCTGGGACTACAGGCGCCCGCCACCAAACCCAGCTAATTTTTTGTATTTTTAGTAGAGACGGGGTTTCACCGTGTTAGCCAGGATGGTCTCGATCTCCTGACCTCGTGATCCGCCCGCCTCAGCTTTTATTTATCCATTCATCTGTTTATGGATACTTCAATTGATTCCATATTTGTCTATTGAGAATAGTGATGTAATATACATTGGTGTACCTATATCTCTTTGATATTTTTTTTCTTTTGGATATATGCCCAGTAGTAGAATTACTGGATCATATGGTAGTTCTGTTTTTAGTTGTTTGGGCAACCACCATACTATTTTCCACAGTGGGTCAACCGATTTAAGTTCCCACCAAAAGTATACAAGTGACCTCTTTCTCCACATCCTCCTCAGCATCTATTATTCCCTGCCTTTGATAAAAGGCATTTTAACTAGGGTGAAATGACATTTTGTTTTGATTTGCATTTCTTTAATGATGAATGATGAGCA
This sequence comes from Nomascus leucogenys, assembly GCF_006542625.1. NCBI lineage: Eukaryota > Metazoa > Chordata > Mammalia > Primates > Hylobatidae > Nomascus > Nomascus leucogenys. Next base: position 81,335,897 of record NC_044385.1, on the reverse strand, counting down.
AATTTTAAATACACTTGTTGGTCATTTGTATGTATTCTTTTCAGGGATGTCTATTCAGATCGTTTGCCTATTTTTTAAACAAATTTTTTTTTGTTTGTGTTTTGAGGGTTTTTTTTTTTTTGCTATTTAGTTCTTTGAGCCCCTTAAATATTCAGGTTATTAATTATTTGTCAGATGGATAGTTTGGAAATATTTTATTGTATTCTTTGAGTTGTCTCTTCATTTTGGTGATTTTTTTTCTGTGAAGAAGCTTTTTAGCTTAATGCAATTACATTTATCTATTTTTGCTTTTGTTCCTTGTGATTTGAGATTGTAACAAAAAAATCTCTATCAAGACTAATGTCTTGGTGTGTTTCCCTAAAGTTTGCTTTTAGTATTTTCATAGTTTCAGGTGTTAGATGTAATTCCTTAATCCATTTTTCATTTGCTTTTTACATATGGTGAGAGATAGGAGTCTAGCTTCATTTTTCCACATATGTTATCCAGTTTTCCAAGCACCATTTATTGAAGAGAATGCCCTTTCCCCATTGTATATTCTTGGTGACTTTGTCAAAAATATGTTGGCTGTTAATACATAGATTTATATCTTGGACCTCTATTGTGTTCCATTGGTCTGTGTGACTGTTTTTATGTCAGTACCATCTTGTTTTGGTTACTATAGTTTTATAGTATATTTTTAAGTTAAGTAGTGTGATACCACCAGTTTTGTTTTGCTTTGTTTATATCTGGGAACTGTTCCATTGGTCTATGTGACTGTTTTTATGCCAGTACCATTTGTTTTGGTTACTATAATTTTCTAGAATATTCTAAAGTCAGGTATCATGATGCCCCAAGCTTTGTTCTTTCTGCTCAACATTGCTTTGGCTATTTTTTTTGTAGTTCACTATGATTTTATAATTTTTTTTCTGTTTCTGTGAAGAATGTCACTGGTATTGGGATAGGAATTACATTGAATCTGTAAATTTCTCAGGGTAGTATTTTTATTTTAATAATATTAATTTATGCAGACCATGAGCATAAAATGTATTTTCATTTTTTGTGTTTCCTCTTTAATGTCTTTAGTCACTATTTTATAATTTTCTTTGTATAGATTTTTCACATCTTTGGTTAAATTGATTCATAGTTATTTTGTGTATTTGAAGTTATTGTAAAAGAAATTACTTTCTTGATTTCTTTTCAGTTTTTTACTGCTGGCATATATAAATGCTACTGATTTTCATTATGTTGATTTTGTATCCTGCAACATTACTAAATTCATTGACCAGTTCTAACAGTTTTTTTGAATTTTTAGGTTTTTCTAAATATAAGACCATGTTGCCTGCTTACAAATTTAATTTGACTTATTCTTTTCCAGTTTGAATGCTCTTTATTTCTGTCTTGCCTAGTAACTCTGCCCACTATTAAGTTGAATAAAAATGGTAAATTTAAGCTTTCTTGCCTTGTTTCAGATTTTAGATAAGGTTTTCTATTTTTCCCTATTCAGTATTACGTTGAGTGTGGCTTTGTTTTGTCATATATGGCCTTCATTGTTTTGAGGTATGTTCTTTTTATATCCAGTTTGTTAAGTATTTTTATTATACTAATATGTTCAATTTTATCAGCTGCTTTTTCAGCATCTATTGAAGCCATCTTTTTTTTTTGTTCTCTGCTCTGTTGATGTGATGTATCATGTTTATTGACTTGCACATGTTAAACCCTGTTTGTAAACCTGAGATGAATTCCACTTGATAATGGTGGTTGATCTTTTTAAATGTTTTGTTAAATTAAGCTTCCTAGTATTTTGTTGAACATTTTTGCATCTATGTTCTTCAATGATATTGGCCTGTAATTTTCTTTCATTTTTTGTGCTCCTGATTGATTTTGGTGTCAGGGTAATGCTGGTCTTTTAGAATAAGTTGGGGAAAATTCCCTACCATTTATTATTATTTTTTTAAGTTTCAGTAGACTTGATATTAGTTCTTTAAATATTTAGTATTATTCACCAGTGAAGCTATCAGGTCTTGGACTTCTTTTTGATTGGAGATCTTATGGCTTAGATCTCCTGTGTCATTATTGGTTTATTGAAGTTTTTCTATTTCTTCGTGGTTCAATATTGATAGGTTGTATGTCCAGGAATTTATCAGTTTCATCTAGGTATTTTAATTTGTTGATGTAAAATTGTTAGTCATAGTCTCTAATGATTCTCTATATTTCTGAGGTCTCAGTTGTAAAGTCTCCTCTTTTTCTTGATTTTATTTATTTGGGTTTTCTCTCTTTTTTTTCTTAGTCTAGCTAAAGGTTTGTCCATTTTCTTTCTCTTAAAAAAAAAAACAAGTTTTCATTTCATTGTTCTTCTGAAAATGATTCCTTCATTTTTGAGTGAGATATTTGTAGGGGTAAATCTCCATGACACAGTAATGACAGCTGATGTCTTGGTACTGTTTAGTGCAGGGGTCCTGAATGTGTTGATTTCAAATTCATTTTAGTGCTCCATAAAATGTAGCATTTCAAAAAGCACAATTCTATAAAATGTGTGAATTATTTATTTTAATATGTGTGTTTTCAAAGGAAAAATAATGAAAAGTTGAAAAATAATGAGAGAATTGCTTGCAATGTGGGTACTTGCGATATTTATTATATACCAAACAACAACAACAAATATATTAGTCTTCATCAAAAATAAAATCTTTTGATCATCAAAATATATCCTTAATAAAATGTAAGCAAGATCTGTAGCGTGGGAGACAATATTCACAACACATCTATCTGACAAAGGACTCATACTCAAAATATACAGAAACCTCCTACAACTGAATAAAAAGATAAAAAGATTGGAATGGGCAAAATAACTTGAACAGACACTTCACAAAGGAAGCTATATAATTGGGTAATAAACTCATAAAATATCCTCAGGAGCATTATTCACCAGGTAAATTATAGTTAAAACGACGATGAGCTTTTACTTCATACCTAGTAGGTTGACTACAGTTAAAAAGACACATAACAAAATATCGGTAAGGATGTGGAGAAACTAAATTCTCATATATTGCTGATGGGGGTGTAAAATTGTAAAAACTACTTTGGAACAACTAATGGTATTTTCTTTTATATTTTAACTGTGCCTATTCTATGCCATTACACTTCTAGGTGTGTACTTAAGAGAAATGAGATGTATATCCTCAAAAGGTCCTATATAATAATGACCCAGGCAGCTTTATCAATAATAAACAAAAACTGGAAACAATCAATCAACAATAAAATGATGTGGTCACTTGTTCATAAAGATGACTGCCCAACAAACCATGCCTCCTGTTATCCCTGCCCTTATGTGTTCCCCTTCCTTGAATTTGTGCTGGTCTTGTGATTTGATTTTGACTGATACAATACACCAGTTGTGAAGCTTTATGATGTCTAATCTGAATTCAAAAGAATCGTTGCAGCTTTCTTTTTGGTCCCTTATAACACTGTCTCTTGATATATTCTCTTACAGATCCTAACCCAAATACTATAGAAGCCAAAGCTACATGGAAAAGCCGTGTGTAGGCACACTGGTTGACACTCCCAGCTAAGAACCCAGCCAATATTCAGCATCCACAGCCAGTTGTGTGAATGAGCCAATTGGGATATCCAATCCCAGCTTCAATATTACCGTGATTGCCGAAGAAACCCTGAGTGAATACTCTCCAGCTAAGCCAGGCAACCCTCAGACCCTGAGAGGTGGCGATTTTTATTTTGTAATAATTTGCTACAGAAAAAAGATAGAACAAAAATAATAAATAAATAAATAAACATTAATGCAGTGTTATGCCATACAGCAGTAAAGAAGAATAAACTGCAAAAGATTTATGACACAGAATAGTGCATAATGTATTATTCCATTTATATAAAATTAAAAACACACACACAAACTAATTTATGGTAAGAGAAATCAGAATAGTGCTTGCCAATGTTAATAGGACTTGACTGGAAGTGGCCATAGGGCAACTTTCTGTTGTGATGGAAATAACACTATATCTTGATTGGTGTGTTTGTTACATTAGTGCATATACCTGTCAAATTCATCTAATTGTGTTTCTCATTAGATATATATCCAATTCACCTAAGATATGTGTTTCACTGTATATAATTGTACCTAAAGCAATGGTCACTGAACCAGTAACAGTCTTTTTATTAAAATAGCTACTAGTTTGTCCTAGATATATTATTAAGAGTCATACTTTTTTTGCTGTGTCATTTTAACGGCTATTGTATCGTTTAGGGTAGCTATAGTGTATTCTCAAGACTGTCCATTTCATCAGTTTAGCAACCTTTCATTCTTCAATTATTTCTCATATGACATAAGTCCAAGTCTTTCCAATTGATATGGTTTGAGTGTGTCCCCACCTAAATGTCATCTTGAATTGTAGTTCCCATAATCCCCACATGTTGAGGGTGGGACCTAGTAGGAGGTAATTGAATCATGGGATTGGTTACCCCCATGCTGCTGTTCTTATGATAGTGAGTGAGTTCTCATGAGATCTGATGGTTTTATAAGGGGCTTTCTCCACTTTTACTTGGCACTTCTCCTTTCTGCTGCCCTGTGAAGAAGGACATGTTTGCTTTCCCTTCCACCATGATTGTAACTTTCCTGAGGCTTCCCCAGCCCTGCAGAACTGTGAGTCAATTAAACCTCTTTCCTTTAAAACTACCAAGTCTCAGATATGTCTTTATTAGCAGCATGAGAACAGATTAATACACCAATAGTCTGTATATTTTTCACTAAGTCGTCATTTGTCAATAAATATTAATGTCTAAAGGTTGAACATAGAATTTCAAATATAAAAATGCCATTGTAGGTTATCATAGAATTATTATCTCTATCCTGTGCAACAATGTTACTGCACTTATACACACTAAGATTGTTTTAATTTTGGCAAACTCATGGTGCCTATAATAAATAAACAAAAATCCAGGGTCTCTTGTACAATGTATATTGTTCTTGGTGATAATTTTTTTCTTGAAATAAGTAACTACACCAACATAGCAGTCACAAGGTAATTTATCCATGCAAAAATTTTCTAACATCTGAAGCCATGTTACATGCCCACTTTGTCTTCCTGTACAATCATGTCCGTATTTCCATCATTGAAATAAACACATTCCTATGAGTTGAATAAGTAAGAGTCACCTATTGGGCATATGAATATCTTTAACATGTGACAACAGTTTAAAAGTCCCTGATAAAAACTTCTTCTTTTTTTGTTTTTTTGTTGTTGTTGTTTTGTTTTTTTGAGACGGAGTCTCGCTCTGTCACCCAGGCTGGAGTGCAGTGGTGCGATCTTGGCTCATGGCAAGCTCCGCCTCCCAGGTTCATGCCATTCTCCTGCCTCAGCCTCCCAAGTAGCTGGAACTGCAGGCGTCCGCCACCACGCCCAGCTAATTTTTTGTATTTTTAGTAGAGCCGGGGTTTCACCATGTTAGCCATGATTGTCTTGATATCCTGACCTCATGATCCACCCGCTTTAGCCTCCCAAAGTGCTGGGATTACAGGCATGAGCAACTGCACCCAGCCAGTCCCTGATAAAAACTTCTATTGTTACTGCAATTTTTAGGTATTCAACTGCAAGTTATGATAATCAAAATTATGCCAGTATGCATGGAAGCAAATTTCAGTCAGTAGGTCAACATCAGTTAAATGTAATAACAACAACAGTATAAGTACTGTTTGTGGATGTGTAACATTTTAAGTTTCATTTTTCAGAAATGTGTAATCTAAAAAACATAAAACGTAGGTACATTGGAATACTGGAATAATAATACCATAACAACAGAATTCAAATTTGTTTTGAAATATTCCTAAAGGCTACTTATTAACATTTTCTCCAAAAAGCCCTTCAGATAACCATAAAGCCTGTGAACGTTTTGTGTTACAAATACTGAAGAAAAATGTTTCCAGGAATTAAAACATTTATCTGATTCAGATGTTACCTATTTGCCTTTCTTTAATTCTTATGACAATTTACAGTGTTTTTCTTCATATCTGATATTAATCCAGCATCATTTGCTTCATAGCAATACTGAATTGTCACATTTGAATCAGTAACTATTCTCATTTACACATTATTTCGAGAAGCATTGTTCATTTTGATGCCTTTAGGTCAGTATCCATACTGCAACCAAAACTGCATCACCTAAATGGTAAGAATAATAATGTGATTGACATATATAGATAAAACAGATTTGAGAATATGAATCAAATTTTTACTTAAGGCAAGGATTACCCAACTGCAATTATCTCTCAAGACACTATCTGAGAGTATAATATTAATTGAATGCCCTATATAAAATTTTTTTAACCTGAGGAATGAAGAAAACATGTAATTTAACATCATGCAATTTAAGGTGTACATTGTGCCTAAGTTTATACAGTTTAGTCTAAAAAAGACTTCCAAAACAAAGACTACCCTGAGTAAAATTATATATATATACATATATATATATTCATGAAGCCCATTCAAAGTAAGATCATATAACGTAATAAAGTTTCCATTATATAGCATTTATTTGGCTTTCTTGATTCTGTTGAACTAGGAAAAAGAAAATAAGAAAAAATAGAAGGAAGGAGGGAAGGAATAGAGGAAAGAAAACAGGAAAAGAAAGGAAAGCCTGATGTCTGTCTACATAGACATTTGTTAAGATCTCTGCAGATGCATATCTAAATAGCAAATTATAAACTAGGCTGGTCTGGATACGGGCTAATTGTTTCCCCTGCTAAACTGTGAGTGTTTCTTGCAGTTTTATATTAATATTCATTTGATATCAATTGGGCTTTCTTTCTGAATTACTATGCCAGATGATTCAAAACAAGGATTTGCTGAGCTCCAGACTAAACAATAATTCATTTGAAATGAAAACTTTTCCCCACACTTTCTAAACTGATTTCTCCTACTAAATCTCCCATTCTTTTTAATTGTATATGTCATTCACCCCAGAAAAACTCTAGTCATTCCTGACATCTTTTTCAATTTTTCTTTATTCAATATATTACAAATTATTCTGCATTTCATCTCTTAATATCACACAACATCAGTGGTTATCATCAGAGTCACTACCATTCGTCTATTAATTTCATACATACTAATTTGTTTCCTGGATTTAGTCTCTCAAATAAAAATCAAATCTTGTCATTTTCCTGTCTAAAATACTTAATACTTCTACATTGTGTTAATGACAGAAATCTAAATTAATTTACATATTACAAACGTCCCTAGAGATGAGGCTTCTGTGTCTCTTCAGTCCCCCTCACAAACACAAATTATCATTTGATTTAACTTAGTATCTAATCTTGTTCTTTCCTGCTTCTGGATCAATGCTCACACATGAACTCTCACTCACTTTTCTGTACCTGACTAGCTCCTACTCATTCAAGTGTCAATTCTAATTAACTCCTTGGGGAAGAATTCTCTAATAGTACCTGGCTGATTTAGAATATTTTCATAATTCTTTCTTACTCCTTGGTATCTTCATTTGCATAACACTTATCAAAATATATAGTAACTCTCTGTATAATTACTCTCAATGACAATAAACTCTAAAATCTTAGAGAAAGAGATCCTGCATTTTATTTATAAATCCCTAAAATCTGTCTACATACTAAGCAAATAGTGGTACCCAGTAAGGTGTGTTTGAATTAACAAAAAAATTATAAAATTAAAAAAAAATGAATAGAATTTTGAAAAAATCAGTCAAGAGGAATTCCATCTTGAATAATAGCTACTATGTAGATTTGATCATCTATCTGCTGAAGACTTACAGAAACCAATATAAGGCAAAGGCTGATATTATTAAGCCTAGCATTTAGAGCTACTGTTATTCAATCTGGTGCTTTGCCCATTCAATCTGGGCAACCTAGATTCATAAAGGCTAAAGTAAACTTTTGACAGTCTTGTGGGACTAGAGTGACAGGACCAAAAAGTCGGACCAAAGAAGAGACTGAAAGATTGCACACTAGAAGTAATGAAAAATCAGATGTATTTCAGATGTTCATAGGGAATTTTAGCTTAGCTTCGATTTATAACAATCTCTAAATTGAAATTGCTTGAGTCTAAATAAAAATCTGACCTGGAGACACACGTCATATGCCTCAGGTTATTTCTATGGAATTTTATTGCAGAAGGTCCGTCACACAATAAAAAAGAACGATAAAAAGAAGAGAAAAGGCTACATAAACCATGACCAGTTGAAATTACATAAAATATAGAATCACAGGTTGTCTCAAAAATTTAGTTAGCATAATAATATTGTTTTTAAAATGTATAAAATATATTTTATTCTTGAATAAAATAATATAACCCAAAATTTGACATCAATAAACGTTTTTAATGATGGAGTTGAAAAGAGAATTATAATAGTGAAAGATAAATTACAATACAAAATTCAAGTTAATCACAGAAAAATAATATGGTGAAATATACATAAAGTATCAAAGGTTTAAAGAGATAGTGAGAAGGACTAACATATATGAAATTCAATCCTCAAAGGAGAGTAGTAAAAACAGCAGAAATAATTATTAAAGATAAAATGACTAAGATTATTCTAAAACTGATGCAATATTTTCTTCAAGGAAGTAACAATTAGATTGACAGTCACGTTTTTCAAAAGTAACAATAAAAGTCAGAAGATGACATTTAAAGAAAATAGCTGCAAACTTAGAATTCAATGCACAAAAAAATTCTTCAGAAACAAGTGTTTTCTGAATATACTATTAAAAAGTGCTTTCTGAATATGCTATAACTAAAATAATGTGTCAAAAATAGGCCTGAACAAAACCCATTAATAAACGTGGTACTCCAGGTAATTGAAATAACCCCAAACGGAAGTGCAGGAATAAAGGGAAAATAAAAAACAATACTTAATACGTTTGGCAATGGTAAATTTGGTGACTCAGACTAACTAGTCCACAATAGATTCTAGTTGAAAACAACTGGAAAATCATTTTAAAAATATAAAGATCATCTTGAAAGCTTCAGTGAGCCACCACCAACAAAAAAAAGAGTGAAGGTTTGTGTGGCTAAGATTGGTATCAGGCAGGAGAAGGAAATAAAGCGTATTCAATTAGGAAAAGAGGAAGTCAAATTGTCCCTGTTCGCAGATAACATGATTGTATATCTAGAAAACCCCATCGTCTCAGCCCAAAATCTCCTCAAGCTGATAAGCAACTTCAGCAAAGTCTCAGGATACAAAATCAATGTGCAAAAATCACAAGCATCTTATACACCAATAACAGACAAACAGAGAGCCAAATCATGAGTGAACTCCCATTCATAATTGCTTCAAACAGAATAAAATACCTAGGAATCCAACTTACAAGGGATGTGAAGGACCTCTTCAAGGAGAACTACAAACCACTGCTCAGTGAAATAAAAGAGGACACAAACAAATGGAAGAACATTCCATACTCATGGGTAGGAAGAATCAATATCGTGAAAATGGTCATACTGCCCAAGGTAATTTATAGATTCAATGCCATCCCCATCAAGCTACCAGTGACTTTCTTCACATAATTGGAAAAAACTACTTTAAAGTTCATATGGAACCAAAAAGGAGCCCACATTGCCAAGTCAATTCTAAGCCAAAAGAACAAAGCTGGAGGCATCACGCTACCTGACTTCAAACTATACTACAAGACTACAGTAACCAAAACAGCATGGTACTGGTGCCAAAACAGCATGGTACTGGTACCAAAACAGATATATAGACCAATGGAACAGAACAGAGGCCTCAGAAATAATGCCACACATCCACAACTATCTGATCTTTGACAAACCTGACAAAAACAAGAAATGGGGAAAAGATTCCCTATTTAATAAATGGTGCTGGGAAAACTGGCTAGCCATATGTAGAAAGCTGAAACTGGATCCCTTCCTTACACCTTATACAAAAATAAACTCAAGATGGATTAAAGACTTACATGTTAGACCTGAAACCATAAAAACCCTAGAAGAAAACCTAGGCAATAGCATTCAGGACATAAGCATGGGCAAGGACTTCATGTCTAAAACACCAAAAGCAATGGCAACAAAAGCCAAAATTGACAAATGGGATTTAATTAAGCTAAAGAGCTTCTGCACAGCAAAAGAAACCACCACCAGAGTGAACAGGCAACCTACAGAATGGGAGAAAATTTTTGCAATCTCCTTATCTGACAAAGGGCTAATATCCAGAATCTGCAATGAACTCAAACAAATTTACAAGAAAAAACAAACAACCCCATCAAAAAGTGGGCGAGGGATATGAACAGACACTTCTCAAAAGAAGACATTTATGCAGCCAAAAGACACATGAAAAAATGTTCATCATCACTGGCTATCAGAGAAATGCAAATCAAAACCACAATGAGATACCATTACACACCAGTTAGAATGGTGATCTTTAAAAAGTAAGGAAACAACAGTTGCTGGAGAGGATCTGAAGAAATAGGAACACTTTTACACTGTTGGTGGAACTGTAAACTAGTTCAACCATTGTAGAAGACAGTGTAGTGATTCCTCAAAGATCTAGAACTAGAAATACCGTTTGACCCAGCCATCCCATTACTGGGTATATACCCAAAGGAGTATAAATCATGCTGCTATAAAGACACATGCACATATATGTTTATTACAGCACTATTCACAATAGCAAAGACTTTGAACCAACCCAAATGTCCATCAATGATAGACTGGATTAAGAAAATGTGGCACATACACACCATGGAATACTATGCAGCCATAAAAATGATGAGTTCATGTCCTTTGTAGGGACATGGATGAAGTTGGAAACCATCATTCTCAGCAAACTATCGCAAGGACAAAAAACCAAACACCACATGTTCTCACTCATAGATGGGAATTGAACAATGAGAACACTTGGACACAGGAAGGGGAACATCACACAACGGGGCCTGTTGTCGGGTTGGAGCAGGGGGGAGGGATAGCATTAGGAGATATACCTAATGTTAAATGACGAGTTAATGACTGCAGCACACCAACATGGCACATGTATACATATGTAACAAACCTGCACGTTGTGCACATGTACCCTAAAACTTAAAGTATAATAAAACAAAACAAAACAAAAGTATATAACTGATAATTGTTTTAATAACTGGTAATTTAGAGACATAGATATTAAGAAGAGATGGCCCCTTTTCTGTCTCTAGTTATCATTGAATTTTAAGCATAAATATATAGCACATACTGTGCCAAAGATTCTAAACTTCCTTTTCAAAAATTATAATGGGATGAAGACTTGATGGACTGGTAGGGAAAGGAAAGAGGAAAAAAAAAGTTCAAAATCCTGACTTTAAAAGGTCTGTTATTCACAAGAAAAACATGTCGAGCTATTTATTCAGAAGGAAAGAAAAACAATTTATGTTTGTAATTATAGCTATAAACTTAGCTATTCCCTTAGTCAATGAAAATCACAGCGTTCAGATATTATTAATTAAAATTATTTTTAAATTAAAAAGCAACTGAAGAAGTCAGCCTGACATTAGGAATTGCTTTTTGTTTAGCAGCACCTGCCAATATTGGATAATATCGAAGTGCCCTTTGAAATCAAGAATGTCTCTTGATAGAATATCGAAAGATTCATGAGACTAGGGTAAAAATCTGTTTTTTGTGTCCCATCGTTTGAATAGGGCTCCCATAGCAACACATTGTGAGAAAAAATGCAACCTGAAAAGGGAAAACTAAAACAATATTCACTGGGATTGAAGTGTAGGTTTGCATCATCAGTTTTTAAAATTTTCTGATTGAAATTAAATAATATTGTTAAATAAACCTTATTGTCTGCAAGAACTGAAGGTGAATCCTCCCTGCAGGAATATAACAAAATTTTCCACAGCTTCAAAATATTTATACAGTCATCACAATAAAATTTATAGTAGTCTAATACAATTTATAATATTAAAAAACAACCACACACACAAAAGGCAAAGGGTGTAACTGAGAAACAAGAGAAATTCACTGGAAGGCCAGTAAAATTATCAGATAAAGAAAGCTATAATTAAATGAAGTTTAATAATGTAAATGCATATATTTATAGGAAGACTGGTGGAAATATAAGTGAATTAAAATATACAATCTCAAAAAGTTAGAAGAAACGGAGAATACTGAACCCAAACATAGAAAAAAGTGATAAAAATAATTGCACAAATTAATTAAAAACAAATTAAATAACAGAAAATTGTCAAAGCTAAAAGAAAATAAAGAATAAAAGTTTATTTTTCACAATAATAAATGTTATGAACCCTTTAAGAGAGAAGTAATTAACAACCAAAGAGAATAAATAGATGGTATGAGGTATAAAAATAAGGGCGTCATTACAGTTTCTATATATACTAAAAATATAAAAAAAGAATATTAAGAACAACCTTTTCCCGACAAGGTGGAAATTTAAAAGAAATTACCTGTTTCTAAAAACAGAACTGACAGAAGAAATAGAAAACCTGATTATACAACAACTAAATAAAATTGAATTTTGAATTAAATTCCTGCCAGCAATTAAACTCCATGCCCAAATGGCTTTTCTGTTGAATACCACCAAAGTATTTCAGAAAAATGTTTATCTATTTAGGGTAAACTGTAGCAAAGAATAACAAAATATGAATACATCTCTATTTAACCAGGCCAGCATGGCTTTAAATTAAGAAATAAAACATTAAAAAATAATTGATTAAAACACAGTTTGTAAAAATGAATTTGCACATAACTACATTTGAATTTATTTTCTAATACCTGAATACTGTTTAACAAGGTAATTCTAAAATATTTATGAAAAAATATCTAACACCAGGCAAAACAACCTTGAATAAAAATAAAAGGGAGAATTTACTAGATACCAAAATATATTATAATTATGCATAATTAAGACAGTGTGATATTGGCTCAATGATCAACAATTGAAGAATTAATTCAAACAGAAAATCCAGAAACATACCCTCACATATATGGATATATAATTTATGATAGGGTAATGCAGTGGGGAGTGCATAGTTTTTTCAGTAAATGGCACTAATTCAACTGATAACCATGAATAATTGTGAAACTCAATTCTCACCTTCATCCTTAAAAGTAAATTCAAATCAAATGCAAACCATAATGTAAAGTTTAAAATATTAAAGATTATTTTATTGAAATGGGCAAAAGCTGGAGGCTTTCACCTTGAAAACCGACACAAGACAAGGATGTCTTCTCACCACTCCTATTAACCATAGTATTAGAAACTCTGGCAAGAGCAATCAGGCAAGAGAAACAAATAAAGGATATTCAAATAGGAAGACGGGAAGTCAAATTGCCTTTGTTTGCAGATCCCATGTTCTTATATCTACAAAAGCCCATCATCTTAGCCTAAAAGCTTCTTGAACTGATAAGCAACTTCAGCAAAGTCTCACAATACAAAATCAATGTGCAAAAATCACAAGCATCCCTATACAACAACAACAGGCAAGCAGAGAGCTAAATCATGAATGAACTCCCAATTCACAACTGCTACAAAGAGAATAAAATACGTAGAAATACAGCTAACAAAGGAAGTGAAAGACCTCTTCGAGGAGCACTATAAACCACTGCTCAAGGAAATCAGAGAGGACATAGACAAATGGCAAAACATTCCATCCTGAAGGATAGGAAGAATCAATATTGTGAAAATGGCCATAATGCCCAAAGTAATTTATAGATTCAATGCTATTACCATTAAACTACCATTGACATTCTTCAGAGAATTAGAATAAACTATTTTAAAATTAACATGGAACCAAAAAAGAGCTCATATAGCTAAGACAATCCTAAGCAAAAAGAACAAAGATGGAGGCATCATGCTACCCGATTCCAAACTACACTACAATGCTACAGTAGCCAAAAAAGCATGGTACTGGTACAAAAACAGACAAATAGAGCAAAGGAACAGAATAGAGAACTCAGAAATAAGACCACACATCTACAACCATCTGATCTTTAACAAACCTGACAAAAATAAGTGATTGGGAAAGGATTCCTTATTTAATAAATGGTGCTGGGAGAAATGCCTAGCCATATGCAGAAAATTGAAAATGGATTCCTTTCTTACTTCTTATACAAAAGTTAACTCAAGATGGATTAAAGACTTAAATGTAAAACCCAAAACTATAAAAACCCTAGAAGAAAATCTAACAATACCATGCAGGACATAGGCACAGGCAAAGATTTTATGACAAAATTCCAAAAGCAATTGCAACAGAAGCAAAAAACGACAAGTGGGATCTAATTAAACTAAAGAGCTTCTGCACAGCAAAAGAAACAATCATTAGAGCAAATAGGCAACCTACAGAATGGGAGAAAATTTTTGCAATCTACACATCTGACAACAGTCTAATATCCAGAATCTACAAGGAACTTAAACAAATTTACAAGAAAAAAAACACTAAACAGTAGGCAAAGGACATGAACAGGCATGTCTCAAAAGAAGACATCCATGCAGCCAACAAACATGAAAAAAGCTCAACATCATTGATCATTACAGAAATGCAAATCGAAACCACAATCAGACACCATCTCATGCCAGTCAGAATGGTGATTATTGAAAAATTAAAGAAACAACAGATGCTGGTGAGGTTGCAGAGAAATAGGAACATTTTTACCCTGTTGGTGGAAATGTAAATTAGTTCATACATTGAGGAAGACAGTGTGGTGATTCCTCAAAGATCTAGAACCAGAAATACCATTTGACCCAGCAATCCCATTACTGGGTATATACCCAAAGGAATACAAATCATTCTATTACAAAGATACATGCACACATATGTTCATTGCAGCACTGTTCACAATAGTAAAGACATGGAATAAACTCAAATGCCCATCAATGATAGACTGGATAAAGAAAATGTGGTATATATACACCATGTAATACTATGCAGCCTTAAAAAGGAATGAGATCATGTCCTTTGCAATGACATGGATGGAGCTGGAAGCTATAATGCTCAGTATAGTAATGCAGGAACAGAAAACCAAACACCACATGTTCTCACTTACGAGTGGGAGCCGAACAATGAGAACACATGGACACAGGGAGGGGATAAACGCGCACTGGGGCCTCTCAGGGAGTAGGGTGAGGGGAAGGAGAGCATTAGGAAAAATAGCTAATGCATGCTGGGCTCAATACCTAAGTGATGGGTTGATAGGTGCAGCAAACCATCATGGCACACATTTACCAATGTAACAAACCTGTACATCCTGTACATGTAGCCTGGAACTTAAAAATAAAAATTTTAAAAATAATAATAAATAAAACAAAATGGTTAAGTTTATATAAAATAACATAATATTTTCATGACTTCAAGTTAGGGAGTGAATTATTAAATAATATACAAATATGAAAACATTGACAGACTTTTCTCTATTAGAATTAAGAATTTATATTCATAAAATATACTGGTAAAAGAGATTTTAAAAAAAGCCATGAAATGGACAGAGGTAATTGAAGCATAATTAGCCAACAAAACTCATAGCAAAAAAGAAAAAGAGATTAAAAGTTCACCACAAAATGCAAAAAGTAAAAGAAGCACAACTAAGTAGAAAACTTGGCACAAGATTGGAAAAGACAGTTCACCAAAGATAATATTGAAATGATCAATATAGAAATAAAAAAGATGTTCATGATTTATCAGATAGATACAAATTAAAACCACAATGATATGTAACTATATACTGGTAACATCAGTAAAGTTAAAGACTGTCATTACCATGGAACCAGTGAAATGTGAAGCAACAAGAATACTCATACAAATATGATGGAAGGTAAAGTAATAGCATCACTATAGCACATCAACTAAAATTGAAGTTAGGCATATCTGAAACCCACCCATTTTACTCCTTGGTATATATTCACAGACGTGTGTGCATGGGCACCAAAAGACATGTCTAAAAGTTGTTCAGAATATGAGTGTCTGAACTAGCCTAAAACTAGAAATTAATGAAATGTCCATCATGAGTAAAAAGTAGAAATAAACTGTGGTGTATTGATATTATGGTATGTATTATAGGAAGAAAAATAAAAGAGCTATGGCTACACAGAACAACGTGGATGAGTCACAAATATTATAGCGAGAAAGGAAGCAAGAAGTAAGGTGTACTAAACATATTGTTTTCATTTACATACATTTAAAACAGGTAAAAACTAATTTCTCATGTTAATTTTAATAGTGAATACCTTTTAATTATAATTCACAATTAGTATGCAGTTAATACTTCTGAGATACACAGAAGGTAGCAAATTGGAGAATCCCGAGGAGTTGTTTTGCAGTTTTGATAAGGTACTACTTCAGGACAAAGGTAGACAGGGAGATTCACTTGGGGATAATTCACCAAGTTAACTTGTATCACTCATGAGTTTTCCTTCAAAATTTATAATTCAGTAAAAATTATTTTAAAATGCATTCTTTAATCTCTAGAGTAGCCAACAAAAATAGTATAAAAGTTTACAGTGTTCAAATTTAAGAGGGGAAAATGAAATGATAAAACTTTTTCATAAAAAATTTAGCCATTAAAAAAAGGAAAAAGGGACATGGGAGAAACAAGAAACAAAACATTATTCTGCTGGAATTAGCCAGTGTCCAAATAATTGATTAACACTTCAATTAAAGTGAAGAACTATCAGACAGGACAAAAAAAATTAAATACCTAAATCACAATATGGGCTGTTTATAAAAAACACATATAGCATATAATACTAAAGACAGTTTGAAATAAACAAGGTAAATGGATATATGATTCAAACACAAAAAACTAAGTGTAATTAATATTAGACCAAGAAAATCTGACATTGATTTTACTAAGATAAATAGATAAATTTTAACCTATATAAAGAATTGCTATATAAACACATATTTATATATATTTTTCAATAGAAATATAGTAATTATAAATTCTTGTGCACTCAATATGATATGGTCTTTCCAGACCCCTGATGAATGAGATTCTCTAGCACGTGGCTCATACAGCACATATTGGCCTGGAGTCGCCCTCAGCAGCCCCTCAGGTAGCTTTGCTGAAGGGAGAACGCTCACAACCACCTCCACCATGAATGGCTTCTTCTCATGTGATTTGTCTTGTTTTCTTAAAGTTTAAAATAATGTCTGGAATAGTGTAAAACACTTAATATCTAGTGAACATATGAATATAACTCAGCTAATTTGGTAGCATTTATTAAGTATTTGCTTCAGGTACAGTGATTGTGGGGACTAGAAAGATGAATGAAGCATGAGTGCTTCCTCTCAATATACTTATCGTCTAATTATGTCTACCTACTGAATACTCTAGAATTGACATTGAATTAAGTTCCTTAATTGATTATTAGCTTGCAATGAATCCAACAAATTCAGCATGACACAGTATTCTATTGATTTTAGTACAGTTTTTTACAGGATATTTTATAGATGTGTATAGAGGCAAAATCAAAACTGATCTACTGAAAGACAATATTTTAACTACAGAAATTTTCTCTAAATATTTGTGTGCATACTAAGTGACAGGTGCTATAATGGAAATAGTTCAATGAATAAGTCAGGGGGTATCTTTTATTTCTAGTGACATGTTGGGGTTCAATAAACAAATAAATGTCAAATAGGATAATTTTCAGTGGATTATATTGAAAAATTACCCATGTGTTTCCTCCTCCACAACCTTCCCTAAATGGCTCTTCTAGACCACGTTATTTGGCATCTGACTTTGAGTTTCAGGGAAGGATAGTCACAAGAGAAATGTCTAAATGAAGTACAGATTCAACTTTTGATGCTAGTGTCAAAATGAGGCTTCTGAGACTTGTGACAGAGATGAGCTTAGAGAACAAAACGTTTTTTGGTTTCCAAAGGTGAAATTTTCAAAAGCCAAATTCCGAAAGTCTCAGGACCTGAAATTTATAAAATGTACTTTAAAATGGGCAAACTACAAGATAGTGTAAATCAGTTTCTCAAAAATAGACAAAATAAAATTAATTCAATTGGGAGGATGGAGAAGAAATTTCGAAGAGTACAGGGGCTAAGACCAATTTAGAGCGTTAGGGAGTTGAAACTAATTTCCTAGCTCCCAGAGTGGGTTAGAAGAGCATTAAAATGCTCCTGTGTGCTACCTTGGACGAACATCCTCCCTGCTTTCTCCAAAAACTCCGTGCAGTTTATGGCTTGTCTTTGTAATTCTCCCAAATTTGAGACACCACCCTGTCAAGACACAAGGTGGGAAACATGCATATTGACTGAGAAAGCCCACAAAATGCCTTGGTTTGCCCTTGACTAAATTGAAATTTTCTGTCCTGAGCACAATGATACTTAGGATAGAAACTAAGTAAAAGTCACTGGACAAAGTTACCTCTCAGAAACAGCTAAGTTTATAATCTGTGAAATTTATACTTAATTAATAGTTAAAGAAATGTGGTAATGGCTTTCAAATAAATAAACTGGATAATGGAATGGAGAATACTGGAGAGACCCGTTTTAGCTACAGCTGCAGGCAGGGCGTCTGCATCAGGACTCTCAGTTGTAAGCAATAGAAGCTGACTTTGACTGAATAAATAGAAAAAGTGTATTGGCTAATTCAGAATTCTTGGAAAGGTTGAATTACTAGATTGAGACTAAGCTTCCGGAAACAAAACAAAACATACCAACGAAACACTGCAAATGAGGTCTCAAGAGGAAATTGAGAATGCCAAATCGTTCTAAACCAAGAACTAAGCTTGACTGCTTTAACTACAAACATGAACGTCCTTCTGTGCAACAAACAATAATAGAGAAATCTACTGTCTAAACTGGACCTCTCTGCTACCATCTTTGCAAAACAAACAAACCAAACAAAGCAGCAGCTTTTGCATTCTCATTTTGTTTATTTCTGGACTGGAGAATAGTAATTAAGATGCAGATACCAGCTGCTGCAACAAAGATGCCAATACTGTATGACAAAAGCTCAAAGAAGAATGAGGTTTCTCTCAAGCATAGCAGTCTGAGTGTAAGCTGACATGACAGCTACAGGGATTCAGGAAACCAAACTCCTTTATCTTGCGCTCTAGTCTTCTCAATATAGGACTCCAGTTTATGTCATGTATACTGGTTTGAAGAAACATGCCATATAGAAAGGAGACTGTCTTCCTTCCCTTTCATGGACACTTCTTACATGTCATTTGCCAGAATCTAGTCACGTGGCCCTGATGTACCACAAGGGGGTGTGGACAATGTAATCATCAAATATGCTGAACCATGTGTGGGTGTAACTTCTATTATAAGAGAATATGGGGAAAAAGAAAGGTAGGGGGAAAGCATTACCAACATTAGGCATAAGAAGTCTTGTATAGGTCGGTTTGCTTAACTGGTGGGATTGGGTCACATGCTAGTGACACATCCTCAGTGGAGCTGGGTAAAGTATGTTTTCTGGTTTATATATTGTGGAAGTGGGAGTCACCACAAGTAGGAAATTCTCCAAACAGGAAGGGGATTTAGAAATGCTAAGTAGCCAGAGTGAGTGGCAAATTTTCACTAGGTAGCAAATTCTAAAAAAGAAACTTTTTTTTTTTTTTTTGAGATGGAGTCTCGCTCTGTCGCCGGGATGGAGTGCAGTAGCCTGATCTCGCCTCACTGCAAGCTCTGCCTCCTGGGTTCAAGCGATTCGCCTGCCTCAGCCTACCGCGTAGCTGGGACAGTCGTGCTCCACCACACCCTGCTAATTTTTGTATTTTTAGTAGAGATGGGATTTCACCATGTTGGCCAAGATGGTCTCGATCTCCTGACCTCGTGATCCACCCGCCTCAGCCTCCCAAAGTGCTGGGATTACAGGCGTGAGCCACCATGCCCGACCAAGGAAACATTTTTAATGAGACTTAGAGCAATAAAATAAAGCAGCTTTGAAGACTTGTGTGAATATTCTAAGACAATACATCAAGAGCAAAGGAAGTAGAGTAGGAAAAAGGCTTCGCATTTTTGAGGAATATCATGTAAATCATGGGTGATAGAGCATAATTAACAAGGTAAAAAGTAACAGAAAATGAAGTCGCAGAGATAGGTTGGAGCCTTTAAGCTAGGGTAAACAAGTAAACTTATTCTAAGATAAATGACAAACCACTGAATGTTTATATGGGGAGTGACATGATCATATTTGTTCCTTAAAATAATAACTCTGGTTATAGGGCAGAAAATGGATTGTTGAGGGGCAAGAGAGAAAATGGAAAAATCAGATAGGAGAGTATTACAGTAATCTTAGTGAGATGTAGTGCTGGTTTAGACTAGAAGGTAAAGGGAAGATGGAGAAAATTAAACAGATTAGAATCATATTTTTAAGATAGTATGAGTATGGCAAATAAAATAGAGGAATCAATAATAACTCTAAGATTTTAGAATAAGCAATTAAATAGTACCATTTACCTTGTTATAGGAGTTTGGAGGAGAAATGCATTTATACGGGAAAATCAAGAACCTCAGTTAAATTATATATATTACATTGTGAGATATCTGTTGGATTTCTAAGTAGAGATATTGGATAAGTGTTTATATATGTATATATGTCTGATCTGCAGGATACAAGCCTAATCTAAAGCGAAAAATTTGTTATTCAATATCATAAATTAGTATAGCTCTAGGATTAGGCAAGAACATCTAAAGATGGCAGAGCAGAAAAAAGGAGAAGACTTACAAAAAGAAAAATAAACACTAAGGTATTATAACATTTAGACAGTTTAGGTAAAGGAAGGAGTGTCAGAAAAGAAGGGAGTCATTATAGGTTAAGCAGTATACAGAAAGAACATCAAGATAATCTGGTGTCCCAGCAGTGAGCAGATATCTCTAATTCAACAGTGCACTTAGATAGGAAGAAGAAATGATGTTAAAAAAATTGATTTGGAGGTCCACCAGAAAGGTATTAGGCATACAACTAATCCAATTGCTAAGATAACCTCAGATATAATCTGCAAACTTGTTGCTTTTGCAATAAATTAATGAAATTCCTCACAAATGGATGAGATGATTGTAACAGCCTATAAAATATATACCTAATACATTTCTGATGGCTTCTGAATTGTAGCTTTTTGCTGTATCATTTTATTGCACTTAAAAAACTTAAAAGGGCATATATTATTATAGTTATTTGCACAAACTTTCTCAATGGAATTTTGGTAATTTATATTCCAAATCTAGAAATATAAAAACTTAAATAAATATTTAAAGATATTCATACAGTTGCACTAAAAGGATGTCTAATATACACTACATTAATGTTCTAGATCAGGCCATGTAGTAGATATTTATACCTGTGTAACAAATTACCCCCAAATCATAGCAGCCTAAAAGAACAAACATTTATTCCCTCAGCTTCTGTGCAGCAGGAACTTGCTATGGCTTGCTGGGTCCTCTAGCTCAAGATCTTTCTTACAAGGCAGGAATCAAAGTGTCAGGACTGTGGGTCATCTGAAGGCTCAACTGGATAGGACATACTTCAAGCTCACTCAAATGGCTCCTGCCAGACACATCATTTCCATGCCATGTGTGTCTGGCTACAGCACAGCTCATGATATGTCAGTAGTGTATGAGTCTGTTCTTGCATTGCTATAAAGAGAACCTATATAGTGATGAAGGCTTCTACTATAGCAATAGGTTCCTGCTATTTAAGAGTCATTTGTTTCACAGAGATAGTATACATTTTCTCATGGTAGAAGTTCCTCATGGATGCAGGTAATATGTGTATCCAGTTAGCAAAATAAAAACACTGGCCAATAATAACTGTTTTATATCACTGATTTTCTTTAAATATGTAACTTAGAATCTTTGTTACTGAGTCAATTTTTATATTTTGTGTTTTATTTTATTTTATTGCCTATCAGAGGAACCTTATAAGTAAACTTATTTTAAATATAGAAAATAATAGTAATTAGGCAATGGCCATATTAGCAGTTTCAGAAGGAGAAATGACTAATAGCTACAGATGATGCAAAAAAACATGTATTGAGGGCCTCAACTGTGTCAGATGCCACTACTCAAATTATATCATTTGACTCCAGAATAATATATTGTGAAATTTCTATGTTCAGGTTAGGTAGAGTCAAGCAAAAGTCTACTTACTTAGACCACTGGTTAGTGGGTGGTTAGCCAGAATTTGGCTGATATGCATCAAAGAATTCAATATCAAACAAATTGTCTTCAAGTGAAATATTCTTTTCAGGGCAACAAGCTTACCTCAATTAAAGTAATTTATATTTTACCTATGTTGAAGGTATTTTTAGAAATTAGTGATTCATTTCTCTCCCTGCTTACACTAATAATAAATTTATGATGATTAAGACATATGAAATATATTGATATAATAGCAAAATTATGAACTACTTATTATTTATTACTAACAAATGTAAAACTTAAATGTTAAACCAGACAGTATACATTATGGGAAGTGTTTTCTGAATTGTAGCGCAAACAGGGTGTGTGTGTGTGACTAGCAGAAAGAATGTGAAGGAGAGAGTTCACTACATGCTTCTTTTTCATGAACAACAAAAAATAAGCAAAATACATAGCTTAATTCATAACATCTGATTTAGAGTTTCTTAATCACCGTCAGGCAGCATAATTTGGAAATGAGAGCAAATATTATCCTGTTCTTATAAATTGTCACATAATGTAACATTTATCCATTCATACATAAATTCAACAAATATTTATTGATTGCTCTATGCACTAAGAAAAATGGAAAAAATCAAGTCCAGGAAAACAAATAAAAAGCTAGCAAATAAATTAATAACTATTTAAAATTAAGGATTCTCAAAAGTGATAACTTTTAGGAAAAAATTAACCTGAATAATTTAATGAAGAGCTCAGTAAAATGTGTCTCACTGGGATGGACATGCTAGATATTGTTGTCTAAAACTCCTCTCTATTAGATGGCAATTTTTCAAAGTTTTAAACTATGAGACGTTTCTTGAGAATCTAGGGAAGAATGTTTCAGAAACTCAGGAAGCACCTACGAGAGCCACAAAAGAGGGAGCAAGTTGGGCAAGACTGAGAAATAGCTAGAGAGTGCAGGTGGCTAGAACACAGCATGAGGATGAGAGTAACAGGCAATAAGCTTCGAGAATTGAGACAATTGAGACCGAAGTGAAGAAAACAATTGAATTTTAGTCCTGTTTTATTAGAAATCCTGTGGCAGGTCTTAAGCAAAGGAGTGAACATTTATATTTATAAACGTATACTCTGGCTGCCATGTGGGGTGTAGAAACAGGCAAACAATTTAGGAGCCTACTGGAATTGGCCTCCCCCAAAAAAGCTGCAAGTAAGAGACTGATGCAGTGAATTTTGAGTGATATGGGAAAAACTGGGCAAGGGGCAGCTTTGCTCATGGAGGGGTCCTGGGCTGAAAGAGGGTAGAGATGCAATTCAAACGGTCTCTACCAAAGCTGTTTAGACTGAAAAACTGCGATGAAATTATGTGATTGACTCTTGTATAATGACTGACATAATCATAAATTGTTTATGCAGGTTTAAACACAAATTCGGCATGTACTCATGGAACAAATTTTATTACATTTTCACTGTAGTTTGAGTATGAGCTATGCACAATATATGAACATTCACATTTTACTTCTTCCACAATTACTCAAACTAAATGCACAAAACTGACAAATACATAATCTCCAATAGGACTCTAATCCTTTGCCCTATTGTCATGAGGCATTAGCCTATTATATCCTTGAGACAGAATTCTCATCAGTGCCAAAGGCTGGCAGGTATAATTCAGAATATCAATTCTACACAAGTAAATAAAGGTTGAAGAAAGTTTTTGTAAATATAATACAAATATCTTTGCATTTATATTTATATTCTCCATGTTCATGTAAAATATATTTTGATTTCCAAGGTTCAGCTCAAATAAATTTTATTCTGAGATTCGAAATTCAAAGTTCAGATTAAACCCAAAAGGATTTGTCCTTTGCTGCAAATTACATATTTAATATGATATACAAAGAAAATTTACCTGGATGTATTAATTGTAAAGGCCTTTGGCTATACAATCATGTTTTCTCTCAGAAACTGGTGTACAATAGAATAACACATAACAAAATTAGTATGATTTTATTTTTGAAATATTGAAAACTATTACTGCTACAGAAATACAATAGAAAGTTTAAATCAATTATAATTTTAACCCCTTCAATACTTCATGGATATTCAAAAATTTGTAATGCCTAAGTAAATCTACATTATGTTCTATTTTCCATTATTTGTATCTTATAAATATTCTTGCTTTTATTTTAAAAAAGAAAAGCATTAATTGAATTCACATTTGTGTTAATAAAGAGTAACATTTAATATCTCAATTTTTTTTTTTACTTTGGGCCATTTAAGATAGTTTTACTGACACCAGTGTAATAAATTTTGTTATAATCTGGGGTGACATATTGTGACTGTTAAGCAAGCAATGTAAGACAAATCAGTCAAATCAGTTTTCAAATTGATTAGAATGTTTAAAGGTAATTATTATGATGGTAGTTATTTTTTACTTAGAAATGTACACCATTAGGTATAAAACTTACAGACACTGTTTCTTGTGTACTCAATGCCTTTTTTTTTTTTTTTTTTTTTTTTTTTTTTTACTGATAATGCATGGTAACTGGTAATGGTAATTCATGATTATGTTTTACCTTTCAGGAATAACCTCACCCATCTCTTCATGAAATCTTTCCTAATCTCTTAAAAGTAAAATTGTCTATTGTACTCCTATAGTAACAAAACATTTCTATTTTATTAATCAAAGCTTTAACATTTAGTTACATTTGGGAAAGCATGTTTTGTTTTGTTTTGTTTTGTTTTGTATTTCTTGAGACAGAGTTTCACTCTGTCACCCAGGCTGGAGTGCAGTGGTGCAATCTCAGCTCACTGCAACCTCCACCTCCTGGGTTCAAGTGATTCTCCTGCCTCAGCCTCCCGAGTAGCTGGGATTACAGGCCTGTGTCACCATGCACAGCTATTTTTTTGTATTTTTGGTAGAGATGGAGTTTTGCCATGTTGGCCAGGCTGGTCTCAACCTCCTGACTTCAAGTGATCTGCCGGCCTCGGCCTCCCAAAGTGCTGGGAATACAGGCGTGAGTCACTGTACCTGGCCCAGCCATGTGTTTTTCTCCCCGGATAGGCTGTAAGCTTCTTGAGGGTAAGGCATGTTCATCTCTTTACCTCTAGATATTAACATCATTTCTGGTTGAGGGCCACTGAATTAATGATAATCTTATACTTATGTGTCTTAGTTATCATGACTAAGCATAGAATCTTCACTAGAATGATGAACATTTTTCAAATTTCTTAGAAGAAAGCCAGTAAATGATAGACAATGAACCTTGAAACGATGTTTATATATGTCATTGTATCATTTTACAACTCTTAATCATAACTCCAACTATAAATTAAACAATAGTAGCTTTTGTCTTTCAGAAATTCACACAAAAAAAATCTCTTTTCTTGTCTACTCGTCATCATGTATTCCCACTAACTGTGATTCCATGAATGAATTATCATCATCACCATTAACACTTTGTACTACTGCAGTTATTAAGCACCTGGGAATTTAGGAACTCATGGTGTTTATGTATACCTCTCTCTAGGTCTGCAGTTGGCTTTTTGTTTGTGGTTCTTGGAGTTGTGGGGGATTGCTTTGGAAACCGTGATCATCATAACATTAGTCTAGCATTATAGTGATGGTGGTCATAAGAAAATAACACCCAGGGAGGCGTTGGGACTTTCAGAGAAAGTGGTCACTTACTGTATATTAACTTTCACTTTTCTCTTGTTCTAAAGTTCTAAAATTAACTTTTCTTCTTGTTGTCCTAATAGTGGAATATCTTGGCATTATGATTAATTGAAATACATCTTGTTTCAAAAATTAGTCTGATGAGACACATCAATAATGTGTTGGTGAATTATTTTGATAAATTTAAAAGTACTATAAAATAATTATCATAAACTATGTATGTTTTGTTTTATGGAAAGACATCTCCTTTTAAGATAAAATGATATTTGAATTAGATAGTTTCATAAATAGCTTGCTTTAGGTTTAAGACTGTCATTAATGAAAACCTTCATTAATTTTATTATAATCAACATTTCTTAAGAACTTTTCCTATGCCTAGATATTTTAGTATTACATATATGTATTTCATCCCATTAAACAAATTCAAAATACTTATAAGCTGTGTCTTAATTTCACAGATAAGGAAATTAAAGTATAGAGAGGTCAAGTTCTTCTCCAATGTTATAGCAATAACATATGGCAAAGTTAAAATTTTCAACCAGGTTATTTGAGTTCAGAGAAAACACTCTTAGTGAATATGTTACAGTGTGTGTGTCATAAACAGCACATTGCTTTTCAGTGAACTTCTACACAAATTTGAGCAACTGGGTGATTTAAAAAAATTATTAAAAGGATGACGAATTCTTAATCAATTACTGAACTTTTTAAATTGGAGATATTTTAATACTTATATAAGAAATTCCAGTTTTTCAGGTATCATAGCTTTACATATCCTAAGGAGTCCATTTTTGTGTTTCACTTTTAAAGATGTCTCTGTGTGTGGACCTTGCCTTTCTAAAATTATCCAAACACAATCTGAAAACAACAAACATCTACAGAGCATCATCTTTAGCACTGAAACAAAACATTCTGAAAAAGAATGTCTGAAGAAAGCCACTAAGTACAGCCAAATCGAATTACGAGGGAAGAGTGCCCAGAAGTCTCAGGTTTACATGGCAGGGAGTGGTTGTGTCAAAGTAATGAGCATGTACAGTGGGTGTACCATAGGTCCCCAATGTCATCCTCTGGTTGGATGAGTCACTAGAAGTAGCTATCACTCAGAAAATCTGTTTATACTCACAACTGTGGGTTTGTACTGCAAACAAAAGCCAAAATAATACAGATAAAAACCAGCAAAAAGGAAAAGACACATAGAAAAGAGACACATGCACATGTATGTTTATTGCGGCACTATTCACAATAGCAAAGACTTGGAACCAACCCAAATGTCCAACAACGATAGACTGCATTAAGAAAATGTGGCACATATACACCATGGAATACTATGCAGCCATAAAAAATGATGAGTTCATGTCCTTTGTAGGGACATGGATGAAACTGGAAAACATCATTCTCAGTAAACTATCGCAAGGACAGAAAACCAAACATGTTATCACTCATAGGTGGGAGTTGAACAGTGAGAACTCATGGACACAGGAAGGGGAACATCACACCATGGGGACTGTTGGGGTGGGAGGAGGGGGGAGGGATAGCATTAGGAGATATACCTAATGCTAAATGACTAGTTAATGGGTGCAGCACACCAACATGGCACATGGATACATATGTAACAAACCTGCACATTGTGCACATGTACCCTAAAACTTAAAGTACAACAATAAAATAAAAAGAAAAAAAAAAAAAAGAAAAGAGTCAAGGAGAGAATAGGCAGAAGCTTACCATCATTTTTTTCCGTTGGAATAATGTAGACAGTGCTTAATTCTGCCAGCGGTGATGGGTAACAGCACATATAGTATTGCCAACCAGGGAAGCTAACCAGACTCTTGGTGTCCAGGTTTTTTTATTATTATTATTAAGATTTGTTTATAAAAGCATGTAGTGCCTGTGTTACTACTGATCCTATTTACTGAGTCTTCACCCTTCAGTCCCTCCAGAGACCAAACTGATAGTGTACCCCAAATTTTCCACCATGAAGTGCATTGTTATCATAAACTACCTGGTATGTTCCAAGACCACAGGTATGCAAACACACTTATCATTTTAAGACCTTAGAAGTTATATCGCAAGAGTGGATCAAAGGCCAGGCCTTTCTTTGGAACATGCAGAATTTGAATACGCTAAGCCTGCTGAGTTAGGACTTTACTGCACAGCAGGTAAAACCAATAGTCCCTATTTTGGAATAAATTAATAACGTATTTGCATGTTATAGAAGGCACCTTGATACCTATCATTAATATAATAAATGGCAAAAACACAACTAAATTAAAACAAGTCAAGCAGTTACAGTTAAAGAAAATTTAGGTTCTTGATGTATTGAAGTAGAGGAAGTTCTGTGGGTGGAAAGCAGTCACATGTCCAACAGTTTGAGAGAAGTGTGTGTGAGGTGATCTACACACACGTGTGCACACACATGTGAAACACAAACCTGTCTGACAGAAGATTCCTCTGTGTGCATGGGAAGACTGCTTATACCTAGAACAAAGTTACACTCCTAGGATATACTGCTAAGTAATTTCCATAGAAAATAGCATAAAACTCAGTCTGTCAACTACTTAAGATTTCTGTTATCTCCACTTATTTACTCTGGTCCTGCCTTTTGTATTTGTCTAAAAATAAAAGAGTTAAGATTTCCCTTTATTTAAAATGAACAAATAAAAAAGCAATATAACTACACAGCAATACTTTTGCCTCTTATAGAGGCAGCATAAAAACCCTAAATATCCATAAAATGACAAAACACACATGTGCATGCACAAGCACATACACACACACATGCACACCAGGAGGATTATTGCCAAAAAAAGTAAAAATATAAAGAAACATTATTATAGAGAGTTAAATATATTTAGAATGTCCTTTATGTTATCAAACTTTAGAAACAAAAAGTTCTGGGATGAAATGGTAACACAAGGAGGTAATCACTGAACAGGAAGAGCTAAAATAAGGAAGAGAAATTAAGGTCAGAGAAATTAAGCTTACCTGGATAAATATGAAAAGAAAATAGACACAGATTAAAAAAAGTTATTATATATGACAGCATGACAGTTATATATAACAAAGAAGTTATTTATGACATTATGACAGTTATAAAAAAGTGTGCATACTAAAATATATAAAGAAGAGATGGTTTAGGAGAAAATTAGAAAGAAATTGATAGATAATAGAGAATAAAAATGACTCAAAATATGAATATTTAACATTCCCCATAAACAGAACAAATGAAACAAAGCGGTCAAATATATACTTCAATATGACATTCCTAAAATGGAGAAAAACAAATCTTTGGATTAAAAGTTCAAGAAAAAGAGGGTACAGTTCAATCAATACTGACATACTGCCTGGGGCAGTTAATTGACTTGAAAGATAAATAATCCCAAAGGCAGCCTAGCAAATCTTCAAGTCAACTACGAGAAGGACAAACTAGGCTTAGTTCTGACTTCTCCATAGTAACATTCTCCACAAAAGGACGGCTGGAGCAAATATCAACAAGATTTTCAGGGAACAAATGTGACCAAAATTTTAAACTTTGCAAAATTGCTATTCCATCATAAGGGCAATGGATAGATATTGTCAAAGAACATCATCTGAATTTAAACTCATATGTTTTTATCAGAAACAAATGATCTCTCAGGAATACATCATTAACAAGAAGTAGCCAGGTAAGATTCCAGAAATGCAAAGTCTTTCTGATATTTGCAGTGACACATTACATGAGTAGTATTGAAACTCCTTTTTCATGAATATAAATTCAAAGGCATCTACCTTCAGAATTACAGGAATAAAAAAGAATTACAGAAGTAATATTCTAGCGATGCAATATGCTACAATGCTCAGTTTTTCTTGACTTACTAAAAAAATCAGCCTATAAAGTCATCATTTTTGTTTATTATTCAAATTTGAATAAAAAACATCACAGTATCACGCATAATATCAGAATTACATTTTTCATTAAGACCCTATCTATCCTGAAGCTTTCATTTTATAGTGAACTGCTTTGGTTTCACAATCTGTCTTGTTATAGCACTAAATTAAATTTCTACATTTTTTTCTCCAAATTTATTCTTGTGTGTGTGCGTGTGTGTGTGTGTGTGTAATAACAAAACAAATATATCCTTGATTTGATTTATTTAAATATATTTTGTGTCAAAATCAATGTCTTTTCTGTTCATACAATTGTGACTAGCACCTACAGAAACTCCCAAAGATGAAAATGAATTATATATCCTGATCTTATGATGTAGTTATGTCCTTATAAGCCCATCATAATTTGAAAATATTGTAAGTTGAAATGCATTTGATATACCTAACTTACCAAACATCATAGCTTAGCCTAGTCTACCTTAAACATGCTCAGAATACTTACATTAGCCCATAGTTGGACAAAGTCATCTAACACAAAGTCTATTTTATTATAAAATGTGGAACATCTTATGTAATTTATTCATGATCCACTGAATGCATACAGTTTTTGCATCATCATAAAGTCAAACAATTATAAGGAGAACCATTGTAAGTTGGGGGCTATTGGTATCTTATAGCCAGTCAAAGTCAATGAATAATTGCTTACAGAAATGAACTAATTACTTCAAAAATAGTATTAAGATTGAATTCATTAGCATATATTGCTATTATAATTTATTGCACAAATGACATTTTGAGTGTGGGTTAATATTAAGGTTTCAATCCAGATTTTCCAGGGAAAACTATGATATATGATCAGTCAGGCTGTAAACCATGTTAGATATTTTGCTTTCATCTCCACAACAACCTTATGAATCGGTTATTATTTTCATCAGCTAAATGAGAATACTGGGCCCTAGAGATGAATGATTCATACAAAGCCTAAGTCAGTTACGGAGACAGAATTTTAATCCAATACCAAGTGATCCCAAGATCAACATCCAAGATTGTGATGTTGTGGCTATATAAATAAGACAAATAACTATGCTAACCAGCAATATCCACCAACATCACCAGATCTATAAAATGTCTTAAAAAATAATAGATAGAATCCACTTTATTTCTTGTTCAAGTTACTCACGGGGCTCTATATCAGTTTGAAAAGTTATTGTTGAGTAACCTTTCCAGACAAAAAGTATTTCCATCATAAAATCAGGAGGGCATCAAAGAATATGTCAAAGAACTTTAAAACTGAGTGGGTTGTATAGATGAAGCAGGGGGGGAAAGCTAGTATTAAAGAGTGCCTTGCCTAGAAATATTTTTATTTCAAATCTAGCTCTTTTGATTGGTTATGGTGTATACTAAGTTCACAGCTACACACATACAGACTCTCTACTACAAACAGATAGCAACAACAGAGAAAATATAAATAGTGATAACAAAATATACATAAATGTCCTTAAAAAAAAGGAACCTCTCTGAGTACTAGAAAGTTCATGGAAAAACAAAACAATGATCTGTGTGGGTCTGCTAGGTCCCAGTCCAGACAGATAACAGTGACTAAGATTTCAAATGCAGCATATTCATAGAGACTAATGCTTTCTAACTTATACAGAGGTCAAAAGTTCACCTCTTTAAGTTAATGTTTAGAAAATATGAAAAAAGCTAAAGTACCTCACTAAAACCCTGTTTCTGGATCCATGGCTTCTTAAGAAGCTGTGGGCAAGAAGTCACAAAGAAATGTAGAGGCAAAGTGTCTTTTCTATCAGTAACTATATCTGGGATATCTGTAGTATCATCTTGGGGTAGGTGTTGAATAAAAACATAGATTCTGGAACCATTGTAAAAATTTTTAGAAACAAAGAGTAAATGCACAAAACATAAGAAAACTGCTGCATTGGTAGAGAAAGAAAACAAGACTTACACAGAAAAATAAAATTATCCACTCAAAACTGTCCTGCTTATGAAAACTGAAGGACATATTAAAAATAAAGCTCATGTCAAAAAAGATAACCAAAATGAGTAATCAGAATAAGTGTTCTTTTGAGTGAAGTTATCTTTATGGAACTAACAAAGGCTTTAAAATAAATATGTTTAGGATGCTCAAAGAGATGAATGTCCAGATAAGATTGTGAGATAGAGTTGATTTAATATTTTGTCAATTCTAGCCTCTGCTAGTGTGCCTTCTTTCACTTCAGAGATAGAAAAATATAAAATATTACCATATTCTCTCTGGGCGTGGTGGCTCACGCCTGTAATCCCAGCACTTTGGGAGGCCGAGGTGGGTGGATCACGACGTCAGGAGTTGGAGACCAGCCTGACCAACATAGTGAAACCCTGTCTCTACTAAAAATACAAAAATTAGTCGGGCGTCGTGGTTCATGCCTGTAATTCCAGCTACTCAGGAGGCTGAGGCAGGAGAATGGCTTGAACCCAGGAGGCAGAGGTTGCAGTGAGCCGAGATTGAGCCATTGCACTCCAGTGTGGGAGACAAAGCGAGACTCCGTCTCAAAATAAATAAATAAATAATAAAAATAAAATAAATGTGACACAATCAAAGATGCTCAACTTCTCTTGAGTTTACAGTGAGGTGTAACTTCGTCTACCAAATTAATTAAAATGCTAAACTTTTGACAAAACGCTAGTAGTAAAGCCATGAGGAAACTCTCCTTCATTGTGAGGAAAATACAAAATGGTAAAATGGAGGGTGATCTGGTCATGTTTACCTGTATTAGAAAGGCCTTTACTCTTTGACATGGCCATTACAGTCATGAGATAAATCATACATATGCCCTTGCCTATGATTAAAATGTCATTTAAAAAAAAAACAATGCTTTCATACTTTGTTATAGCAAAACTTGGAATCTAATTCATTTTACTATCAAGTAAGCTATGGTTATCTACAAAACAGAGCTCCAGGAAGATCTATATTTTTAAAAGTGAAAAAAAAAATCTCTGTGTAAGGAAAAAAACATATTTTCGGATTTATTGTTAAGTGGGAAAAGCAAGCTGTAAAATAGCGTACATGTAATATTACATTTTGTGTAAGAGACAATAGCCTATTTTCAATAATTTACGCAAATAAATATTGGAAAAATAAGCACTATAATAATAATAACAATAATAAAACACCTGGAGAGCAAGTGGATGGGGTACATACATATAAAGGTTGAAGCAATATTTTTCTCTGAATATATTTTACATAACTTAAAAATTTTAATTGTATAAATTGACTTATTTTAAAAATCTGAACTAATTTAGTTAAAAAGAAAATACTAGGAGATAGATATACATAATAGACATACAAGGATATGTATATATTTAGATATACAAAAAATGTTTTATTAATCTGTGAAAGAATCTTATAGAATATCTCAAAAACATTCCAAAACCAAACATAAATCATAAAATCTTATTAATTTAAAGTAGTTAATAGCTTTGAGTTCTGAAATATGCAACTAAATTCTACGGAGTTATCAGAGTTGGGGAAGGAAGTAGACAAATTAGATCTTTGTACATAATCCTAAGAATTTTGGATTCAATGGAAGTCATTGGAAGGCTTTAAGTAAGGCAATCATATGGTTGAATTTATGTCATTTTAGAAAATTGCTCCAGTTGCTGTGTGGCCAATGAATTCTGTGCAGACAAGGGTAGAATGGCCAGTCATGAGATAATGGCATCCTACATTAAAAAAATTTGGATTCACTTAAAGTCAGGTTTTATTCTAAAGAATTGCCGCAAAAGAGGAGAATAGGACTATCACAAAAAGGAGAATACTGATCATGACCTGCAAGTGTCTCAAAAGTCAGATAGGGAAGCGATTTTCTTTTCTAGAGAGGAGTAAACAAAGGTAGAAAGAACCAAGTGAAAGGAAGTAGAATGAAGTGTGGGGAAGTGGGTTTAAAGCATAGGGGTGGTGGATCGCACTGGAGATCATAGAATGCTTTACCCTGATGTCAGTCTATTTCCTAGAGGGGGCAGTAAGAAGGTGTTGTTTGTTGAGAGGTTGTAAGGACAAACTACATGGCTCAGACTGAGGCTGCATCAACATTTAGGGAATGTTGATGGGAACTTAAGGAAAGAAAGGTTAACTAAACTTTGATCAAATCACTGTAATCAGCATTGTATTCCAATTGTTCAGTGGTGACAAACAGTTTACTTAATCATGGATGAGGCAAAGAATGGGAATTTGGAGAGTCTATGTCTGGCCTTGTCAGAGAAGAACATACAGGCATTTTGAGTCTTAACTCAAATAGGGAAAGTCATATGGGAAAGATTGTTCTTTGCATTGTCTGTTTCCCAGAACACAAAAGGGTGAGGGGACATATTAAACTTTCTCTCTTTTCAAAGATCATAGTGGTTGAGTAAACTGCAGCATTATCAATGGGCAATGAGAAAGCAGCAAAAGTTAATTAATTTATATATAAAAACATGTGTTTAGAATCTATGTTTCAGCCATTATTCTAGGTAATGGTTAGTTAGAAGTTAGCAAAACAGAGAAATCCTCTTTCCTCATGGAGCTTTCATTTTTGTGGGCAATCATAGAGAATAAACAGATACAAATTATTATATGTAACAATATAGTATGAGTAATAGATCCTACGAAGAAAAACTGGGCTATACAAAAATGGATGGGGGATTCTTTTTAAGATGGACTAGTCAGGAAAAAAAAAAACCCATGCAATAGGGTAATATTTGAGCAGATATGTGAATAACTACAGGTAGCAAAACCATGAGGCTATTGGGGGAATATTGATTTGGGCAGAGGCACAGCAGATACAATAGCTCTGAAGTACAAGCAGACACCAGTTTGATGTGATGGAGGAGAATGAGTGAAAACAAAAATGATGGGGATATACCCAGAGGACAGATAATGCCAGATCATGTAGCTTTTATTAAAGTATTGAAATTTATTTAAATGCAATGAGAAATAATTGGAGGAAATTAAGTAGAAGAGTCACATAGACTGACTTGTTTTCAAAGAATTACTCTGGCTTCTGTTTGAAACAATACAAATACACAAACAAGGAGACAAGTAAGAAAACCTTTGGATTAGCTCAGGAAGCAGATTTTGGTAACTGAACCTACAGTGGCAGTAGTAATAGAAAAGAAAGATACTAAGAAGTAGTAAATTGCAAGCTATTACTCAAAGTTAATGCAAAATGGCAAAATGATGGTAATGTAGTAAAATAAAGGCAAGTAAAAAGCAGAATCAATGATGATTCTGAGATTTTTTACTTTACATTTGGATAAATAAAAAAACTAATAGTAAAAAGTATTGGTAATATGGTGGAAATACAGAATTCTGTTTGGGGTGTCTTACGCTTGAGACTTTGAGATGGTTATAAGGCTGCCAAGGGAAAAATCATCCAAGTATATCTACATTTCAAATGATGATATTCCATCGTTAAGCATGAAGATATTTAATACAATATTCTATTCTGGCACTTAGAGTGTCTAAGAAAAAGCTGTAATTTTTTATTCATTGGCATATAGATAGAATTTATACTCATGATACTGAATGAGATCACTGAGTTTGAGAAACTAGATAAAGAAAAAAGTCCCAGGATTAAGCCCAACTTTTAACTATTTTAGAGAAAAGGATAAAATAATTATGATGATGCAACGATGATGCTGATAATGATAATATTAGAAGTAATACTTATAATGCAGCAGGATAAAATTCTCTGCCCCATTCTCCCCTTTGCGCCTGTCACTCACACCTACATCAAAATTATACATTAAAAGGTCAAAATTATTAGTAGAAATATTTAATTTTCTTATAAATACTTCACTGTGAAGCATCTGAGGGAATCCTGGAAGAAATCTCTAGGCTGCTAGACTTTAGGATTAAGAATTAGGTTCAGAGGAAGGTTTTATATAGGCTGACACATGAACTGTTATATAAAGCTGTATGTGTGTATTTATTTACATGCTTTTCAGAAATTTCAGTATATAATGTAGGAGTAACAGTAATAATAAAATTGAACATGTGTTCAACCTGAATAATGCCAAACCCTTTGTTAGAAGCTTTTAGTAAATAAAAACATTTAATCTCCACTAAGTAATAGTTACAATTACTTTTTCATTTATCAGCTGAGGAAAGTGATTTAGCAAATGGCAGAGACTAAATTTGATTTTATAATTTTGCTCCCAGGTTTTATTATTAGACAAAAAGGAGAAAATAATACTGTTGTTAAATATAAGAAAACTATGAGATAGGAATGGGATTTGCAACATCATAAATTAATTGCCATTAAGATTATAACCAGAATCTTTGGTTGGTTCTAGTGATAATATTGATCCTCCATATTTATTGAATGATTACTAGAAGCCAGGTAGCATTCTATGTGCTTTATAAGCGTTAACTCCTTTTATTTCTTATAATTACCCTATAAAAAATCAAGCATTGGAAAGATGATAAATTTTACAAAATTCTGCAATTTGTAAGTGGCAGGGTAAGGGTGTAATATCCAAACTTTAGTTCTAGTGATTATGCACTTAGCCACAACTTCCTATGGTGTATTACAGCATTCTTGAATTACTATAAAGAAATATCTGAGAGTGAGTAATTTACAAAGAAAATAAATTTTATCAGCTCATGGTTCTGCAGGTTTTACAGGAAACATGGCGCTGGCATCTATTCAGCTTCTAGAGATGCCTCATAAAACTTACAATCATGGTGCAAGTTGAAGTGATAGCAGGCTCATCATTTGCCAAAAGCAAGAGCAAGTGAGAGAGAGTTGGGGGAGGTGCCACACAATTTTAAATGACCAGATCTCTGGTGAACTCAAGAACGAGAGCTCACTTATTACCAAAGGGATGGCCCATGCCATTTATGAAGGATACACCCCTATGATACAAACACTTCTCACCAGGCTTCACCTCCAACATTGGGAATTATATTTCAACATGAGATTTGACCAGGGATAAACATCCAAACTATAGTATTCTGCCCCTGGCCCCTGCTAAATTTTATGATCTTCTCTCTTTACAAAATAAGATCCTGACTTCTCAACAGTTCCTCAAAGTTTCTAATCTCTCCAGCACTAACTCAAAAATCCAAAGTCCAAAGTCCCATTTGAGATAAGGCAAATCTCATCCACCTATGACCCTGTAAAATCAAAAACAAGTTAGTTACTTTCGAGATACAATGGGGGTACAGGCATTGGGTAAAAATTTCCATTCTAAAAGGAAGAAATTGGCCAACAGAAAAGAGGCTGTGTGCCTTGTGCAAGTTTGAAAACAAATAGGGCTGTAATTAAATCTTAAAGCTCCAAAAGAATCTCCTTTGACTAGGTGCCACATCCAGGGCATACTGGTGCAAGGGATAGGTTCCAAATGTTTGGGCAGCTCTGCCCCTGTGGCCTGGCAGGGTTCAGCCCCTGAGGCTGCTCTCATTGGTTGTTGAATGCCTGTAGCTTTTCCAGGCGCAAGGTGCAAGCTGCTAGTATAGCTACAATTCTGGGGTCTGGAGGGTGGTGGTCCCCTTCTCTCAGCTCCACTAGCCAGTGCCACATTAAGAACTCTGTGTGGGACCTCCAACCCCACATTTCTCTTTGGCACAGCCATAGTAGAGGTTCTCTGTGAGGATTCCACACCTGTAGCAGGCTTCCGCCTGGGTACCCAGGCTTTCTTATACATCCACTAAAATCTAGGCAGAGGCTGCCAAACATTCTTCACTCTTGCATTCTGTGCACCTTCAGGCTTAACACCATGTGGAAGCCACCAAGGTTAATGGCTTGTGCCTTCCAGAGCAGCAGCATGAGTTGTACCTGGAACCCTTTGAGCCAAAGCTGGAGCCAGAGTACCTGGGATGCTAGGAGCAGTGTCTTGAATCTGGGCAGGGCAGCAGGTCCTAGGCTTGGCCCACAAAACCATTCTTTCTTCCTAGGCCTCTGAGCCCATGATGAGGGGGGCTGCTCTGAGGGTCTCTGAAATGCCTTTAGGGTGTTTTTTCTATTGTCTGGGATATTAGGGGTTGGCTCCCTTTTATTCATGCAAACATCTCTATCAAGTGGTTGCTCCAAGCCTGCTTGATTTTCTCGCCAGAAAAAAAAAAACAAAACATATTTTTCCCTGCCACATGGCTAGGCTGCAAACTTTGCAAACTTTCATGCTCTGCTTCCTGTTTAAATATAAATTTCAGTTTTAACTCATTTATTTGCTCCCACATCTGAAGTAGGTGTTTAGATGTTTAGAAGCAGCCAGGCAAGCTCTTGAATGCTTTGCTACTTAGAAGTTTCTTCTGTCAGATACACTAGGTCATTACTCTCAACCTCAAACTTCCACAGTCTCCCAGGACACGTTTGCAGCCAAGCTCTTTGCTAAGGCATAACATGTATGACCTTTGCTTCAGTTCCTGGTAATTTTCTCATTTCTACCTGAGACTTCTTTAGCCTGGACTTCACTTTCCATACCACTGTCAGTATTTTGGTCACAACCATTTAACCAGTCTCTAGGAAGTTCCAAACTTTCCTTTATTTTTCTTTCTTCTTCTGAGCCTTCCAAACTGTCCCACACTGTGGCCATTACCCAATTCTAAAATAACTTCCACATTTTCAGGTATCTTTATAGCAATGACCTACTCCTCAGTACCAATTTCCTGTACTAGGCCATTCTTACATTACTGTAAAAAAATACCTGAGATTGGGTAATTTATAAAGAAAAGAGTCTTAATTCACTTATGATTCTGCCTGCTTTACAGGAAGCATGGTGCTGGCTTCTTCTTGACTTCTAAGGAGGCTTTGGAAAGCTTATAGTTACGGCAGAGGGTGAAGCAGGAGCAGGTATGTCACATGGCAAAAGCAGAAGCAAGTGAGAGAGAGTGACGGGAGGAGGTGCCACATACTGTTAAATGACCAGATCTTTTGTGAACTCAGAGGAAGAGCTCACTTATCACCAAGGGCATGGCCCAAGCGATTCATGAGGGATCCACCTGCATGATGCTAACAACTACCACCAGGCCCCACCCCCAACACTGGAGATTACATTTCAACATGAGATTTGGGTGAGAAAAAATATTCAAACTATGTCATACAGCCTGCTTATAGATAAGAGAGCTGAAGTGCAGTGATGCTAAGTAACTTGACCAAGATCACACCATGGAAGAACTCTACATTCTTAATTTCAACTCTCCAATCCCTGATTGTGACAGCAGTGGACTAAAGCCTCAAAATGCAAACAACAACAACAACAAAAAAAAACCTTAAATATCATATGTACTCTCATAGGCTTCCATGCCAGCAGACAGAGGACAATTAAACAGATGGGTCTTACACTCTGTCGTTAAGTTTAGAAATACCAAAATTTGTGAAAAATCAGCTTTACAACAGAATGTTTCTTGATAAAATACAGAACTTCCTAGAGAAGACCTCTGTCAAGAAGAGCACTTGGAAAATAAAGTAGCAGTTGCTTCAGGTCCTCTGTTTTCTGCTAGGGATTATTTGTCCCTAATGAAAATCACAGTATATCAAAGTTGTTTGAACCTTTTTACACGGACAAAACAATTTACAATATTATGTGATTTTTTTTAACACAGAAACTTTGAAAGAGGAGGGATCAGAAGATATTATGTCATCAGACATCACATCATTTGTCGGTTGTCAGTTGCCTACAGCAATGGGCAAGCTGTTATTCTGCTTCTGATTTTAGTTTATTGTATTTAACTTGACTTGTTTTCTGGGACCACTAATTAAGTTATGGGTAGTTATTAAATAAAAACATCATGATTTTATATTACAGAAAGAGGGTGGGGATGATTTCAAAGATGAATTATTTACACATTATTTATCAGCTGAACATTAATTTTTCTTACTTGGAAATTTGAAAATGAGGTACCAAAATAACTTATACTTAAATGGACATGAACTTTAATTTCTAGGTTAGCCTCCTTTAATCAGTGTAGTAGTGTTACCTGAACCCTTTTTTGCTACACTGTAATGTATACTGTTTATTCATAATTACTGATTAATAGGATACGAAGTCAGTAAAGTGTTATATCAAAAATAACTGATTTGTTGCCCTGTGCTAATAAGTGGCTGAATTCAACCTTTTAATTCAAGAGTTTGTCTGTACATTCATAAAACATTTATTTTTGTCTTCTTAATATTTTATTTCCACTAATTATACATAGCATATTAAATGCAGCTATTACTCAAAGAGACAGTATCTACTGACTGATGAGAATGTAGCATCTTTGTCTCCGTAATACATTACTAGAAATAATGATTCTACAAATGAGCCAATTCTAAATATGCTTGCAGATTCTTTGTCCTATTCTATTGTTTAAAGTCTGTTTTATTTGTTTGTTTCATTCATATTTGCATGTTAGATGAGCAGATGTTATGTTATTTTACATACCACAAAGTACCATTTTAATAAATATTTTAAAAATAAGATTAATGGATCATAACAGTTTCAAATTACTTATGGTAAAATCTTCTTAGGTCTCTAATACTGGAGTGACCAGATCATTATTTATACACCAGCTTTATGAAAAAAAAGGCTATATTTGGATTAAAAACTATCATATTAGTTATGACACATTCCAGATGGAGAGAGAAAGATTCAGCTGACACTGTTCTCATAACTTGTGGGGTGTGTGTGTGTATGTGTCTGTATGTGTGTGTGTGAGAGGGAAAGAGCGGGAGAGACAGAGAGAATTTGTGTATTCATTGTTGTGTGTCTCTGCAGATTAGTCTTATTTCTGCATTTCCAAATTCTACAAGAGAAAATGTTGTATATTGAATCTATCTAATTCAATTCAGCCAAATGGAGAAGCTGTAGTACATGAAGCATTTTTCCAGGTGCTGCACTGCATCTGTAGAAACCTTGTTCCTTGAAATTCTATTTAGTTTGGAAACTCAAAGAGAAGTGAATTGAAATGAGTTTGAAAGTTAAATACTACAAACGTTAGAATATGTTCAGTTACAAATGACACAACAGCAAGGCTCCAACATAAAAACAAAACAAAATAAACCCCACAATACTTGAGAGTATGTAAATAAGGAGTGCCTGGGTGGGAATGAATTTCTTTAGGCATATTTGGATTTCAGAACTCAGTGATAATATTAGAACTTCACATATGTTGATTTATCAGCTTTTCTTTACCTTGTGCTGGCTTTAGCCTTGGACTTCTCATGGTAACATGAAGTATCATTGTCTCATTATCTCCAGCCCCTAAAATTACTCAATCTTCAAAAGACGGGGGAAAAAAAAAACAGAATCGTTTTTCAAGCAACCCCAGAAAAGATCTCTTTGTGTCTTCTAAGCTTAAATTGGTTCTCCTGATCTTCCCTCAACATATCACAGTGGACAAGGGAATAAAATACTTTGACTCATCAAATCTGACACACAGATTAATCGCTGAGCCAAAAGGAACCAAAACATTCATGCTGTTTCTGTCCCAACTATAAGAATTTTTCAGAAGCATTTTATAAAGACCATGTTGTCTAATCGAGTGCAACTAAACCAATTTAATTGAGAATCAACAATATGCTTAGCATCCTGTCTTGTACTTTATCAGAGAAAAGGATAAATAAGAAGTAATTCATATGTTCCTAATTTAGTTTAGAAGGCAGTCACTCCAACACAAAAGACACTGATATAGATATTAAAAGTGATACAAAATACTTTGGAGTTTAGGAAAGAGATAAATTGTCCTATTGTAATTTAGCATTAAACATTACTTTTATTTTGAATATGTTAGTACTCAAGTATTTCATTTACAATATTGAGGTGCTTTATTCCCTACACAAATGGTGAGGTCAAATCTAAGGATGTGACAAACAATATTTAGCGCAGTGCCCAATATTTTTCCATGAATATATGAATAGTTAAACATCATTTAGTAAAACAATATTTTCTTGTCAGTATAATGAGCTAGGTGCCTATCTACTATTCAGTAGTACGGAGTAGTAATTTTGAAAATTATCAAAGTGTTTTCACTTCTTTCAACTGTACCACTACACTAAATTTTAACCATGGCCTTCTCTAAAAGCCTAACTTTAGGCAAGTAAGTTTAATCACATTAAAAATACAATTTCATGACTGAAAATACAGATGTAATGGAAAATGAAGTGCCAGGCTAGTCAAAGGCAATCAAAATGCCCATTTTGAAGAATGAAAAATTGAGTAAATAAGAAAAGTACAATAACCATTCAAGTGTGGTGGAGGAGCTGTCAGATACGGTGTAAATCACCCCCTCCACCAAGAGCTATAGGACACAGAGAACCAGAGCCAGAAATAGATATCTCAATCCTAGCTCTACCACTACAGAGCTATGAGACTTTAGAATGTTTAGTTTACCTTTACCCAACATAAAACTGGTGCTCATACAAAGGAATCCTCAAGAACCTTCTGGTCATTACGTTAATTATCTAAAAATTAGAGATTGTGAGAAAGTAGACAAGGTAGGTATTGATAGGGATATAAAGATTCTTGAGGAGAATTATCACCTGAAGAGAAAAGTAGTTTCTAATAAAGCAAGTTAAAGTCCAGGCAACCAAATCAAACTCATATAAACCTTCCTATCTACATTTGTATTGCTTTGTTAAAATGCCAATATACATATCTTGTTTTGTATGCAATATCTCACAGCTTTCATAATAGTCCCATTTCTATAAATGTTTAAAGAGTAACTAGAGATAAGTGATATCATTTAGCTAGGAAAGCAACTTGAAACTCTAGGATAATGTAATGTGCAATACTGAAGCATTCTATGCAGGAATGTAATTAGATTAGATTTGGTTATCCACTCTGAGAGGACTATACTTGAGAACGATCCCAGAATTTCTGTTGGGTGGATTTTTATTCAGAAGGGATAGAGATATAAAAAACCACATACTCTAAATTTAATTAATAGTGAGTGCTTAATTCTTTTTTGTTTGTGTGTTTTGTTTTGGTTTTGGAAAAATCAATAGCATTGCTCAGAAGAATGTGTGAATTCATTCATTTTAACAGATCTTTAAAGGGCATAGTAAACATAATATGTCTAAGAAGGTCAAAGATAGACAGTTAGAATATGTTTAAACTATTAATGTTACTGGGAATACTTTCAAAAAGCATTTTCTGCATTTATTTTTTCAAATAAAATAGTTGCTGAAATTTGAAAGAGGTCGTCAGGCCTTCTATGATTCTTACATCATTCAGATCAATGTGAGCAATTTAAATCTTATCATAGTCATCATTATCAG
Organism: Nomascus leucogenys; assembly: GCF_006542625.1. Classification (NCBI taxonomy): domain Eukaryota; kingdom Metazoa; phylum Chordata; class Mammalia; order Primates; family Hylobatidae; genus Nomascus; species Nomascus leucogenys. The sequence goes on along the minus strand of NC_044385.1, from coordinate 81,293,068 downwards.
AGATTATTAGATTATACAGGATCTCTGACATCCTGAGCTTTATATGTGTGACTAAAATACTATTTTATACATTTTATTATTTGAATGTAATATTTTGATTATTCTGTAATGATGTAGGATAACCCTGACTACTCTTCAAGTAAAAGATCTTTCCTGATTGAAACCTCTATTAGCCATATAACATTCCCATATTTATAGTGCATCGACTTGTACCCTGCATTTCAATGTTGCTTATTGGAATTTGAACTAAGCTATATTTGTCTAATGGCTGACAATTTTATGTTGTTTTTTTGATGCAAAATTTCATTGTTTTTTAGAGAGCATCATTTTGACACACAGGAATCCAGCCTGCATTTACTGAAGAAAACAATTTGACTGCAATCTTTAAAACATACAACTCACGGTTTCTGTGTTGACAGAGTATCATATTAGATGTAGCTGGCACCTGCTAAAATATCATTTTTATTTTTCTACCTGTGTGTTGTAGCATTAAGGGAGAAAACATTTTTTTGTCTTAGGCCTGAATAGCAAGAAAATATTTTCTTCTTTCAGATTTATGAAAGCAAACACAACTAAATAATAGAAATACTCATTATTAATCTAAGTAAATATGATTTTCCACTTAAACGATACATTTTAAATGAAATATACTTCCAAATAAAAGTTGCCTAATACTATCAATTTATAAGACATACTGTGAATTAGATATCAGGCATAGTGATAAGATACAATATATAGTGGTTATTTCACCATAAATAATTTCAAGTCAGCGCACTTACTGTATGTAAGAGCAGTTATGTTTGTATAAGCCAACTGAAATTTTATGTCGATTATCAGAAAAGAAGGAAATGGAAAAGTCAAAATGAATAAGAACATGAAAAATGAAAATACCATAAAAAGTATAAATATCCTGTTGTATGTTTCTGAAATGATTTTCACCTTTAGAGATTTTAAAAGACCTGGACGATGCCTCCATTTTTCTCTCCTATGAATAAGTATCCTAGGCAGTATCTGCAGTGTACTATATTATTCTTATTCTCAATTACTAAAGAACATAGAAACCATAAGAACTTCAAAACAACATTATACCAGCTTGATTATAAGCATGTGGGCACTGAAATGAAACATCTTATTCTTCACTAGGGAAGAAATGGCCTGAAGAAGATAAAAAAGTTCCCAACCCACATTTGATACAGTCTTCCAAATTTTAGCTCTTATCAAGTTTAATACTGCTGGGCTAAAGGAAAGAAGACAAGAAACCTGCATACTTAGGCACGGTGAGACTCTAAGCCATTGTGAACTGCATGTGGTTTAGTGGAATGCAGAGCACAGTTAAGCAGGATATACATATTCTAAGGTTTGAAAGCTATTTGGAAAATTCAGAGAATTCAAACTCTGCCCTCTAGGCAAATTTTAATAAATAAAAATTGATGATTGCATATTCTCTTAGGAAAGATTTTTTAAATCCACAAAATAATTATTTCAACAATGGGTAACACTGAATATTTACTGTATATTAAATGATATCATTGTGTCAATGTTGTAGAGGTTCAGGGTTGTGATATTTGCAGTTCACTCACAAACTGTTGAGCAAATAATAATAGTGATAAGATGTATGCTTGTTTATGTAGATGTGTGTATATGTGTCTGTATTGAGTGAGAAAGCAAATGTTCCAAAATATTAATGTGATGAATATATATTTCAATTTTTTAAAAGAAAAACTGGAAAGATAAACATAGTTACATTGCCTTTGTGAAAATTTATTTTTATTAGGTTTGTAATATATTATAGAAGGCCATTTCATTTTTTGAAGAATAGTTATTATTTAAAATTTTTCAAATACTTTAAATAGAGCAAAAATAAATAATAGTTTTAGGGAAACCTATAGTTGTTTATGTTGTATTTTATTTGGTGAACTTTAAGTACTAATAGCATTTGACTTAAGCTGAAAAACATACTTGGAAACAAGTGAAGTTCAGTAAGTTAAAACAACCATGTCCTGCTTAGTCCCATTGTGAACCTACTTACATTTAAAAAATCTAATGCTAGTTCAATGGTAAATGAATTCAATAAATATTTGAGGTGATTAAATTTTCTTTCCTAACACATTTTATTTCAAATTCTATTTTAAAGAAAAAAATACTAACAACATAGAGATCAAATTCAGCTACCTATTTTTCAAACGTTTAAATATGCATTAGTTGTCTACACTTTGCTAAGCTTCGGCTGATTTCTAGGGCTATAAACATAAATTAAATTTATTCATGGATCTTAAGTGGTTCATAAGCATTAGTAAAGCATATTTGTCAGCGGAGCACACTGCCTCATACCTGTAATTCCAACACTGGAAGGCTGAGGTGGGAGGATCTCTTGAAGCCCGGAGTTCAAGAACTACCCGGAAAACATAGCGAGACCCTGTCTCTACCAAAAACAAACAAATAAAACTTAGCCAGGAGTGGCTGCACCTGTAGCTACTCAGGAGGCTGTGATTGGAGGATAACTTGAGCACAGGAGTTTGAGATAGCAGCGAGCTATGATCATGCCACTGTACTCCAGCCTAATCGACAGAACAAGAGCCTGTCTCTAAAATCAATCCATATGTCTATATATAGATATATATGTCAAGATAACTTTACTTTGTAGATTACTAGTTTGTTTATTGCTCATTCTTTTTCTAAATTTATTCATTAGGAGGTATATATAATGTGTTTTGGGGGTCTTAAGAATAGTAAACATAGAATGAAAAGGGAAAGAATATTCTTGTTAAAATTCCTAAAATAAAGTATTAAACTTATCTATGAAAAGGCATGCATTTCTGTCTGATATTTTATATAAAATAATGGGAACATAATCATATATAATATTTTCTATAAAATGCTTAACAGGTTTTCATAACTTAAATTGTGCTTAATATTTTAAAACTATTAGAAGAATCACAAATATCAGAATTTCCTGTGAGAAACAGGTACAATGCTATCCCAAAGGAATTTAAAGAAAGGTTTTCTTTATTAGTCAAAGAGACATTACAAAATATATTCAGATTTCTGTGTCATTAAGACACTACAGCCTCATGAATATTTGAATTTGTCTAGATTGTTTTACCACATTGTATTGTATGTGCTTATATTCATCTTAAAAAGAAATATAGTTTCCCCATTTTTTTTTCTTGAAATTATCTAGTTCGAATTTCAATATGGGGAAATCTATAAAGAATTATTGGAAACATTTGACTCTTACAGACTGCATTCTGGTACTCTTTTTTGATATTTCATGATTTAAAAAGCATTTTAAAAATAGCGTCACATTTGTTTAGATTGAAATAGAACATCTGACCTTGACTTTGTCTTGACTTTAAAAAATAAAGATTATTTAATACAAGATTTTGTTATTTTGGTGTACATCGTTTTTTATTTTAAAAATTAGCTGTTTGATTTAATAAAATTCTACTAATGTATATTTCTGTGGAATTATCTAATGCAAAGCAGATTCTTTATACCATATTTAATACCAATAAAATTGTGAGGCTCTCTAGATATGACATACTTTAGAAATTCAATAAACTTTTGTAAAATAGTAAAGAATTGGGGTTAACAAAATAGAGCTTTAGACCAATATTCCACAGGGAACAAGTTTACATATTTCCATCTTTAACATTTTTACTTTCAGAGATTTGAGATTCAGAATTGGCACTTTTAATATTTACTAATTTTTATTTCTAATTATTTTAGGTATATAATAATTGTATATAATTATGAGGATGCAATATTTTGATACAGGCATAAAATGCATAATGATCAAATCAAGGAACTTGGGGTATCCATCACTTCAAGCACTTATCATTTCTTTGTGTTTAGAAATATTCCAATCCCACTCAATTAGTTATTTAAAGCATACAATAAATTCTTGTTAACTAAAGTCACCCTATTGTACTACTGAATACTAGATTGTATTCATTCTATCTAACTGTATTATTTCTTTTTTTTTCTTTTTTTGTTTGAGACGGAGTCTCGCTCTGTCACCCAGGCTGGAGTGCAGTGGCGCTATCTCGGCTCACCGCAAGCGCCGCCTCCCGGGTTCGCGCCATTCTCCTGCCCCAGCCTCTCCGAGTAGCTGGGACTACAGGCGCCCACCACCACGCCCAGCTAATTTTTTGTATTTTTAGTAGAGACGGGGTTTCACCGTGGTCTCGATCTCCTGACCTCGTGATCCGCCCGCCTCGGCCTCCCAAAGTGCTGGGATTACAAGCGTGAGTCACCGCGCCCGGCCTAACTGTATTATTTCTATCTGATAACCATTCCCATATTAAACCCCCATCCCCTCTACCTTTCACAGCCTCTGGTAATTATCACTCTACTCTCTATCGCCATAGGTTCAACATTTTTAAAATTTCTTAGCTCCCACATATAAGTGAGAATATGTGAAATGTATATTTCTGTGCCTGGCTTATTTCATTTAACATAATATCCTCCAATTCTATTTATGTTATTGCAAATGAAAGGATTTTTTTGTTTCTATAGCCAAATAATATTTATTGTGTATATTTACCACATTTCTTTCTTCATTCATCTCTTGTTGAACACTCAGGTTGATTTCATATCCTGACTATTGTGTACAGTGGTACAATAAACATGAAAGTACACTTCAATATACAACTCCTCTTCTCCTCTTCTTTCTTTTCTTCTTATTCTACTCCTTCTCCTTCTTCTTTCTTCTCCTTCTTCTCCTTCTCCTCCTCTTCCTCCTCCACCTCCTTCTCTCTTCTTCTTCTCCTTCTTCTTCCTCCTTTCTTCCCTCCTCCTCCTCCTTCTTCTCCTTCTTCCTCTTCTTCTTCTTCTTCTCCTTCTCCTTCTTCTTCTCCTTCTCCTTCTCCTTCTTCTCCTTCTTCTTCTTCTTTTCCTTCTCCTTCTTCTCTTCTTTTCTCTTTCTTTCTTTCTTTCTTTCTTTCTTTCTTTCTTTCTTTCTTTCTTTCTTTCTATTTCCTTTCTTTCTTCTTTTATGATATATAGCCAGAAGTGGAATTGCTAGGTCATATAGTATTTCTATTTTTTTAGTTTTTTGAGGAACGTTCATACAGGTCACCATAGTGGTTGCACTAATTTACATTCCTACCAACAGTGTTCAAGTGTTCCCCTTTGCCCACATCCTCAGCAATATTTGTTATTGCCTGTCTGATAAAAGTCATTTTAGCTTTTAGCTGGGGTGAGATGACATCTTGTTGTAGCATTCATTTGCATTTCTCCAATGATTAGTGTCATTGAACATTTTTTCATATACTAATTGGTCATTTGTTTATGTTCTTTCAAAAATTTCTATTCAGTTTAAAATAATTGGTTATAAGATGTTATTTGCAACCTTTTACAAATTAAAAACCCAACAAAATATACACAAAAACTAAAAAGCAACGAAGTAAAATATTCTACCAGAGAAAGTCACTTTTAAACAAAGGGAGATAGGAAGAAAGAGAGGATCAATTAAACATTCAGAAAACAAATAACAAAATGGCAGTAGTAAGTCCTTACCTATCAATAATAACATTGAATGTAAATGGGCCAAATTCTCCTAAAAAGACATAAAGAGTTTAATTAATTAAAAAAAGACCCAACTATGTGCTGCCTATAAGAAACTCACTTTGCCGATAAAGACATACATCATCTGAAAATAGAGGGATGCAAAAACTTATTCCATGCAAATGGAAATCAAAAAAGAGCAGGAATAGCTATGGTTATATTAGATAAAATAGATATCAAGACAAAAGCTGTTAAAAGAGATAAAGAAGGTTATTATATAATGATAAAGGAGTCAATTCAGCAACAAGATATAACAATTAAAAATATACGTATGTCATTTATTTTAAGTCAATATTTATCTGATAGTTAAATTATATGCATTCATTGAAGACATCATAAAGACTAACCTCATTAAATTATCCCCTACACAAAGCACACTAAGAGTTTCAAATGACATACAAATCAGCAATGTTGTTATCAATAGATCTTCAGAATATGCCAACACCTCTGCAGCAGCATCTGGAATCTCACCAATAGGGTCTTGGATTGTCCATCCTACAACAACATCCATTAAAATTACAAACATTTAAAAATTTAAGAGAAATTTCCTTTATAATAGCTATCAGGAAGTTTCAGAGAGGCTATTAACTACATCACCCTTTGTAAATGAATCTGCTGGATGAGACTTCTTATATATATATCATCATAGTTTTGCTCAAGTAATAATAATTTTTCTCTATATTTGAGAAAAGACAGTGATCTGCTCTGAAAGTGAACTCCAAAGGCTGGAGTAGAGGTTTATGAGATAGTTGTGTACCAGTCCTTGAATCAGTAAAAATATTATAAAGATATTATAAAGCAAATATATATATATGTGTATATATATATATATATATAAAACCAATTTTCACATTTGGAGAGTCAATATGAAACACATAACCAACAAAGACAGATCAGAAGAGCATAAACCAAGATACAGACCATAGAAACACATATTAGTAGAAAACAATAAAACAGGGCTAAGTCTTAATCAACTGAAGAAATAAGCAGAGGGTTGGAGAAGAGGTAAGCTGAATCAAAACACAGCTGACAGCTAGAATTTTTGTTGGGGTATTTAGAATTTTGACTGTAGCCTGAGCAAAAATGATTTTCCCCTACTCTGACTTTGCAACTGACTGAGCCAATTTCCTGTGCTTTCTTTCTTTCCTGAGTATCTTTACAATAACACGCCTATCACCTGAGAAAACCTGATTGTCTCTATTTCTTTCAAACTTAGAGTCAAATAACATACATTCACTACAAAAGCTACTTGAGGAAAGCAGTCTGTGCTGAATAAAATATGCAGCTTGTCCAAACTGATCAGTACAGGAACAGAAAAAGGCATACACATTGATGTTTTTAAAAATACAATAATGCTAAAGATTGGAAGGAAAGGTGAAACACTGGGTTAGGAAGTAATGTGATATGCTGCAGTACATATCACAGAAATATGAAGAACTTTTTAAGTTTATTATTCCTGTATAATGTTTTCTAAGGCTGGAATGTGGAAAGTTTAAAGTGGTTTCCATAGGCAGTTTCACTGAATACAGTACATCTGAAAAATCAATGTAAACTGACTTTCAAACTAGTGAGATTCTTTTATGTTAGTATATTTTCAATGTAGTTACAATGTAGAGTACAGGTATCTATTATTTGTAAAGATGGATCTCTTTCCTATAAAGTAAAGCATTACAGTACATCTAGCCCAGAATCTGAATTTGTGGATTTGAGGCCAAACTCATCTTGAATGGAGAGCTATTTTTAGTTATTTATTTAAAATGCCAATCATTTGAGAAATCTGGTAATACTAGAAATGCCAGAAAAAAGAAATAAATGCTCAGTTCTAATTGGGATTTCTATCAATGTTTCCAACCATTATTGACATGATTCTAACATTTAATTTTTTCTTGAATATGGCCAGTCCAGAATTATATCTTAAAGGAATAAAAATGTGGAACTATAAAAAACAGTGGTGATTGGAAGATTTTATGAAGACCATGAAAAATGTATATATTATTTTTAGGAATATCTTGCATTTTGTTTTCTTTTAAAATCCTACAGGATTTTTAGAATTACAAATAATGGCTAATAAGCACAGATGTAAAAATAACTTTTTTTCTTTATTTTCAGGTGTGTGTGTGTGTGTGCACGTGTGCATGCACGTGCATGTGTTAGCATGCTGCTATTTGTAAGGTCATATTTGGCATTTCTAATACCTAACAGTGGGTGAAATTCCCCCATACATTTTTTTCTGGGGGCCACCCTCTTCCTATTTTAAGTTCATGTGCTATGGGTGAAAGTGTATCTCTGGTTCTTGGATTGAATGCATGGAGGCTATTAATTGCATTACCAGAAAATAAAAAACATGTCTGGAGAAAAATAATAATTATTATTATACACATTTTATTATACTTTAAGCAATTTTTCAAGAGGGCTTTAAACTGTTTTGTTTTTATTTTTTACTTATAATTTTTGTGAGTACATAGTAGGTATATATATTTATAAGGTACGTGAGTTGTTTTGAAAGAATGGATACCACATTCCTCATTATTTGCTTATTTCAAGTGGGTTGTAAACTTGAAAGAAGTTATCCCTGTATATAATTAAGCTCCTCAGGTATATTTTTTTCTTTGAAAATATCCAAAATGTTTCTATTTACATTTTATTATAGCAATGATTTTTCATGTGAATGCTGAGATTGCATTTTAGTAATTAGCTTATTTTACATAACCAAACAGTTGTATGTAGACCCAGGAAAATTTCAGCTCTCATTATCTGAAGCTAATTTTACAGAGAAAAAATAAATTATTCTACTTATAGAAACACAAACATTAAAACATACCTCTCCTTATAATGCTGAGAATCACCACAAAGGGGATGAGAGTTTTCTTGCTTTATAATGAGAGGTTGATGCAGGATATAATAAAAACATTTTTCTCTATGATTTCAATTACTCCGTAAGCTTTCTGAATAAAAATAATCATTCTTGACCTCCCTTATATTCCCTGCATACAGCTCAGTTATTGTATATTCAATGGGTATTTGTGGCATGAATGAAAGTTTCCACATAAGGAAAGCCATTCTACATTAGCCGAAGAGGGCTTATATATTAGCAATTATCCTTTAAGTTCCGAAGAAACTGAGAGAAAATAAATGTAATTCTGTTGCAACTTCACTTTTTCAAGAGAGTTTAGATGTGCCTCGTTTGATATCTCTCAGGGAAAAATAAATAAATGCAATACTCTCTTGCTTCCATAGGTCTTGCTAAAAATGCTCTAGGATCCTGAAATCAGGATCCATCATAAATATTTAATTCATAACTTCCTTACTCTTCCATCCACTAGTCTCAGCACACTACTCAGCAAAGTGGGGGCACAGTTTAATTTTTACTAATGATTATTGTCCAAGATACATGTTTGAGAAGAGGCTAGCCACCTCTTTAGATATAAGTTAGTGATTTATACAAACCTTAAGACGGAATTAGACTTTATAACTGCATAAGTTGGAATACTTATTATAGAACCATCACTAGAGTTGCTTAGTCAGGTTAGGATATATATTTTCTGACAAAATATGAACCCCAGAGTAGGCAGAGCAAGACTAATACAATAGTTCAATTATAACAAAGAGTTGCAGGTTTCTTCTTTCTTGTCACTTTGTCATTGTCACCCTGTGGCTTTTACCTTTATACTCATAGTATGGCTTTTGTACCACAGACATCACATGCATGTCCCCAGCAGACACAAAAAAGAATTAAGCCCCCAAAATGAACATCTCTTAAGAACTTTGACTTTTAGTTAGGAAAACAATAACTTTCCTTAAATCTTTACCCAGTACATTTCTGTATATGTAACTGTTCAGAACAGAAATAAGCCACCCTTAACTATGCAGAAGCCTTACACATGGAATCTTTACCTGGGCTCACTGTCACTATGAACAAAATAGGGTTGTCTAAGTCTATTGAGCGGCCATATCTGCTGAGGGCCTTCTTACTGATCATAACATAGAGAAGAACTTCACATGGTGAGAGGGCAAGAGAATGTCAACTCAGGTCTCTCTTCCTCTTATTTTTTAAATTTTTTAAATGTCTAATAATAAATGTACATATTTATTCATGGGTGTATAGTAATAGTTTGTTAAATATAATGTAAAGAGATCAGATCACAATAACTTTGTATCCTTTAACAAATCTTTCCCTATCCCTCTCTTCCTCCTATCCTTTCCAGCCTCTATTATTCTCTGTTCTACTTTTCACTTTTTTTTTTTTTTTTTGAGACAGAGTCTTGCTCTGTTGCCCAGGCTGGAGTGCAATGGCACAATCTCGGTTCACTGCAACCTCCGCCTCCCAGGTTCAAGTAATTCTTCCTGCCTCAACCTCCCAAGTATCTGGGATTACAGGCACTCACCACCGCGCCCGGCTAATTTTTGTATTTTTAGTAGAGATGGGGTTTTGCCATGTTGGCCAGGCTGCTCTCAAACTGAAACTGAGCCGCCCACCTTTGCCTCCCAAAGTGCTCGGATTACAGGCATGAGCTACCATGCCCAGCTTCTACTTTTTACTTCTAAGATACTAGCTTTTTTTAGCTTCCACATATGATTGTTTAACTTTCTGTTCCTGGCTTATTTCATTTAACATAACATCCTCCAGTTCCATCTACGTTGCCACCAATGACATGATTTCATTCTTTTTTATGGCTAAATAGTATCCCATTGTGTCTATATACCACATTTTCTTTATCTATTCCTTTGTTGTTAGGATACCTAGTTTCATTCTATATCTTGTCTATTATGAATAATGCTGCCATAAACATGGGGGTGCAGATGTCTCTTCAATATAATGATTTTCTTTCCTTTAGGTAAATTCCCAGTAGTGAGTTTGGTGAATCATATGGTGGTTCAAACTAAATGATCCAATTAAAAAGTGAGGAAATAATCGGAATAGATATTTCTCAAAAGAAGACATAAAAATGGACAACAAATATATGAAAAAATGTTCAACATCACTAATCATCAGGAACGTGCAAATCAAAACTATAATGAGATATTATCTCCCCCAGTTAGGATGACTTATCAAAAAGACAAAAAATAATGAATGTTGGCAATAATGTGGATAAAATAGAACTCTTATACACTGTAAGAATTTAAGCTAGTTCATCCACCATAAAGAACAATATTGAGATGCCTAAAAAAACTGCAAATAAAACTACCATATGGAGCATTTTAGGAGGCCAAGGTGGGTGGATCACAAGGTCAGGAGTTCGGGACCAGCTTGGCCAACATGATGAAACCCTGTCTGTATTAAAACAAAACAAAACAAAACAAAAACTGATTAGGTCCCAAGATGGCTGAATAGGAAGAGCTCCAGTCTACAGCTCCCAGTGTGAGCAACACAGAAGACGAGTGATTTCTGCATTTCCAACTGAGGTACTGGGTTCATCTCACTGGGGCTTCTTGGATAGTGGGTGCAGCCCACAGAGTGTGAGCCAAAGCTGGGCAGGGCATTGCCTCACCTGGGAAGTACAAGGGGTTGGGGAATTCCATTTCCTAGCCAAGGGAAGCCGTGACAGACAGTACCTGGAAAATCGGGACATTCCCACCCTAATACTGTGCTTTTCCAATGGTCTTAGCAAATGACACACCAGGAGATTATATCCCATGCCTGGCTCAGAGGGTCCTACGCCCATGGAGCCTCACTCATGGCAAGCACAGCAGTCTGAGATCGAACTGCAAGGTGGCAGCAAGGCTTGGGGAGAGGTTTCTGCCATTGCTGAGGCTTGAGTTGATAAAAAAAAAAAAGCAGCCTGGAAGCTCAAACTGGGTGGAGCCCACTGCAGCTCAAGGAGGCCTGCCTGTCTCTGTAGACTCCACCTCAGAGGCAGGGCATAGCTGAACAAAAGGCAGCAGAAACTTCTGCAGACTTAAACATCTCTGTCTGACGGCTTTGAAGAGAGTAGTGAGTAGTGGTTCTCCCAGCATGGAGTTTGAGATCTGAGAACGGACAGACTGCCTTCTCAAGTGGGTTCTCGACCGCAGAGTAGCCTAAATGGGAGACACCTCCCAGTAGGGGCCGAATGACACCTCCTACACCTGGGTGCCCCTCTGAGATGAAGCTTCCAGAGGAAGGATCAGGCAGCAACATTTGCTGTTCTGCAATATTTGCTGTTCTGCAATATTTGCTGTTCTGCAGCCTCTGCTGGTGATACCCAAGCAAACAGAGCCTGGAGTGGACCCTCAGCAAACTCCAACAGACCTGCAGATGAGGGTCCTGACTATTAGAAGGAAAACTAACAAACAGAAAGGACATCCACACCAAAACCCCATCTGTATGTCACCATTATCAGAGACCAAAGGTAGATAAAACCACAAAGATGGGGAGAAATCAGAGCAGAAAAGCAGAAAATTCTGAAAATCAGAGGACCTCTTTTCCTTTAAAGGAATGCAGCTCCTCGCCAGCAATGGAATGAAACTGGACAGAGAATGACTTTGACGACTTGATGGAAGTAGGATTCAGATGATCAGTAATAACAAACTACTCCGAGCTAAAGGAGGATGCTAGAACCCATCGCAAAGAAGCTAAAAAACCTTGAAAAAAAATAGAAGAATGGCTAACCAGAATAAACCGTGTAGAAAAGACCTTAAATGACCTGATGGAGCTTAAAACCATGGCATGAGAACTACGTGACCCATGCACAAGCTTCAGTAGCTGATTCGATCAAGTGGAAGGAAGGCTATCAGTGATTGAAGATCAAATGAATGAAATGAAGTGAGAAGTTTAGAGAAAAAAGAGTAAAAAGAAATGAACAAAGCCACCAAGAAATATGGGACTATGTGAAAAGACCAAGGACCAAATCTACGTCTGATCGGTGTACCTGAAAGTGATGGGGAGAATGGAACCAAGTTGGAAAACACTCTTCAGGGTATTATCCAAGAGAACTTTCCCAACCTAGCAAGGCAGGCCAACATTCAAATTCAGGAAATACAGAGAACACCACAAAGATACTCTTCGAGAAGAGCAACTCCAAGACACATAATTGTCAGATTCACCAAAGTTGAAATGAAGAAAAAAAATGTTAAGGGCAGCCAGAGAGAAAGGTCAGGTTGACCACAAAGGGAAGCCCATCAGACTAACAGCTGATATCTCAGCAGAAACTCTACAAGCCAGAAGAAAATGGGGGCCAATATTCAACATTCTTAAAGAAAAGAATTTTCAGCCCAGAATTTCATATCCAGCCAAACTAAGCATCATAATTGAAGGAGAAATAAAATCCTTTACAGACAAGCAAATGCTGACAGATTTTGTTACCATCAGGCCTGCCTTACAAGAGCTCCTGAAGGAAGCACTAAACATGGAAAGGAACAACCAGTACCAGCCACTGCAAAAACATGACAAATTGTAAAGACCATCAATGCTAGGAAGAAACTGCATCAACTAACAAGCAAAATAATGAGCTAACATCATAATGACAGGATCAAATTCACACATAACAATATTAACCTTGACTGCAAATGGGCTAAATGCGCCAATTAAAAGACACAGACTGGCAAATTGGATAGAGTCAAGACCCATCAGTGTGCTGTATTCAGGGGACCCATCTCATGTGCAGAGACACACACAGGCTCAAAATAAAGGGATGGAGGAAGATCTACCAAGCAAATGGAAAACAAAAAAAAGCAGAGGTTGCAATCCTAGTCTCTGATAAAACAGACTTTAAACCAACAAAGTTCAAAAGAGACAAAGAAGGCCATTACATAATGGTAAAGGGATCAATTCAACAAGAAGAGCTAACTATCCTAAATATATATGCATCCGACACAGGAGCACCCAGATTCATAAAGCAAGTCCTTAGAGACCTACAAAGAGATTTAGACTCCCACACAATAATAATGGGAGACTTTAACACCCCACTATCAACATTAGACAGATCAACGAGACAGAAAGTTAACAAGGATATCCAGGACTTAAACTCAGTTCTGCACCAAGTGGACCTAATAGACATCTAGAGAACTCTCCACCCCAAATCAACAGAATATACATTCTTCTCAGCACTACATTGCACTTATTCCAAAATTGACCACATAGTTGGAAGTTAAACACTCCTCAGCAAATGTAAAAGAACAGAAATTATAACAAACTGTCTCTCAGACCACAGTGCAATCAAATTAGAACTCAGGATTAAGAAACTCACTCAAAACCACTCAACTACATGGAAACTGAACAACCTGCTCCTGAATGACTACTGGGTACATAACAAAATGAAGGCAGAAATAAAGATGTTCTTTGAAACCAATGAGAACAAAGACACAACATACCAGAATCTCTGGGACACATTCAAAGCAGTGTGTAGAGGGAATTTTATAGCAATAAATGCCCACAAGAGAAAGCAGGAAAGATCTAAAATCAACACCCTAACATCACAATTAAAAGAACTAGAGGAGCAAGAGCAAACACATTCAAAAGCTAGCAGAAGGCAAGAAATAACTAAGATCAGAGCAGAACTGAAGGAAATAGAGACACAAATAACCCTTCAAAAAAATCAATGAATCCAAGAGCTGGATTTTTGAAAAGGTCAACAAAATTGATGGACCACTAGCAAGACTAATAAAGAAGAAAAGCGAGAAGAATAAAAAAGACACAATAAAAAATGAGAAAGGGCTATCACCACCGATCCCACAGAAATACAAACTACCATCAGAGAATACTATAAACACCTCTATGCAAATAAACTAGAAAATCTAGAAGACATGGATAAATTCCTGGACACATACCCCCTCCCAAGACTAAACCAGGAAGAAGCTGAATCCCACGGTAGACCAATAACAGGCTTTGAAATTGAAGCAGTAATTAATAGCCTACCAACCAAAAAAGTCCAGGACCAGACAGATTCACAGCCGAATTCTACCAGGGGTACAAAGAGGAGCTGGTACCATTCCTTCTGAAACTATTCCAATTGATAGAAAAAGAGCGAATCCTCCCTAACTCATTTTATGAGGCCAGCATCATCCTGATACCAAAGCCTGGAAGAGACACAACAAAAAAAGAGAATTTTAGACCAATATCCCTGATGAACATTGATGCGAAAATCCTCAATAAAATACTGGCAAACCAAATCCAGCAGCACATCAAAAAGCTTATCCACCATGATGAAGTGGGCTTCATCCCTGGGATGCAAGGCTGGTTCAACATATGCAAATCAATAAACATAATCCATCATATAAACAGAACCAAAGACAAAAACCACATGATTATCTCAATAGATGTAGAAAAGGCCTTCGACAAAATTCAATAGCCCTTCGTGCTAAAAACTCTCAATAAACTAGGTATTGATGGGACATATCTCAAAATAATAAGAGCTGTTTATGACAAACCCACAGCCAATATCATACTGAATGGGCAAAAACTGGAAGCATTCCCTTTGAAAACTGGCACAAGACAGGGATGCCCTCTCTCACCACTCCTATTCAACAAAGTATTGGAAGTTCTGACCAGGTTAATCAGGCAGGAGAAAGAAATAAAGTGCATTCAATTAGGAAAAGAGGAAGTCAAATTGTCACTGTTTGCAGATGACATGATTGTATATCTAGAAAACCCCATTGTCTCAGCCCAAAATCTCCTTAAGCTGATAAGCAACTTCAGCAAAGTCTCAGGATATAAAATCAATGTGCAAAAATCACCAATAACAGACAAACAGAGAGCCAAATCATGAGCAAGCTCCCATTCACAATTCCTTCAAAGAGAATAAAATACTTAGGAATCCAACTTACAAGGGATGTGAAGGACCTCTTCAAGGAGAACTACAAACCACTGCTCAATGAAATAAAAGAGGATACAAACAAATGGAAGAACATTCCATGCTCATGGATAGGAAGAATAAATATGGTGAAAATGGCCATACTGCCCAAGGTAATTTATAGATTCAATGCCATCCCCATCAAGCTACCAATGACTTTCTTCACAGAATTGGAAAAACTACTTTGAAGTTCATATGGAACCAAAAAAGAGCCCCCATTACCAAGTCAATCCTAAGCCAAAAGAACAAAGCTGGAGGCATCATGCTACCTGACTTCAAACTATACTGCAAGGCTACAGTAACCAAAACAGCATGGTACGGGTACCAAAACAGATATATAGACAAATGGAACAGAATAGAGCCCTCAGAAAAAATACCACACATCTGCAACCATCTGATCTTTGACAAATTTGACAAAAACAAGAAATGGGGAAAGGATTCCCTATTTCATAAATGGTGCTGGGAAAACTGGCTAGCCATATGTAGAAAGCTGAAACTGGATCCCTTCCTTACACCTTATACAAAAATTAATTCAAGATGGATTAAGGACTTACATGTTAGACCTGAAACCATAAAAACCCTAGAAGAAAACCTAGGCAATACCATTCAGGACATAGGCATGGGCAAGGACTTCATAACTAAAACACCAAAAGCAATGGCAACAAAAGCCAAAATTGACAAATGGGTTCTAATTAAACTAAAGAGCTTCTGCACAGCAAAAGAAACTACCATCAGAGTGAACAGACAACTTACAGAATGGGAGAAAATCTTTACAATCTACCCATCTGACAAAGGGCTAATATCCAGAACCTACAAAGAACTTAAACATATTTACAAGAAAAAATAAAACAACCCCATCAAAAAGTGGGCAAGGGATATGAACAGACACTTCTCAAAAGAAGACATTTATGCAGCCAAAAGACACATGAAAAAATGCTCATCATCACTGGCCATCAGAGAAATGCAAATCAAAACCACAATGAGACACCATCTCACACCAGTTAGAATGGCAATCATTAAAAAGTCAGGAAACAACAGGTGCTGGAGAGGATGTGGAGAAATAGGAACACTTTTACACTGTTGGTGGGACTGTAAACTAGTTCAACCATTGTGGAAGACAGTGTGGCGATTCCCTAAGGATCTAGAACTAGAAGTACCATTTGACCCAGCCATCCCATTACTGGGTATATACCCAAAGGATTATAAATCATGCTGCTATAAAGACACATGCACACATATGTTTATTGTGGCACTATTCACAATAGCAAAGACTTCGAACCAACCCAAATGTCCATCGATGATAGACCAGATTAAGAAAATGTGGCACATATACACCATGGAATACTATGCAGCCATAAAAAAGGATGAGTTCTTGTCCTTTGCAGGGACATGGGTGAAGCTAGAAACCATCATTCTGAGCAAACTATCACAAGGACAGAAAACCAGATACCGCATGTTCTCACTCATAGGTGGGAATTCAACAATGAGAACACTAAATGACGAGTTAATGGGTGCAGGAAATCAACATGGCACATGGATACATATGTAACAAACCTGCACATTGTGCACATGTACCCTAAAACCCTAAAGTATAATAATAAAAAAAAAAAAAAAACAATGAGAACACTTGGAGACAGGGTGGGGAACATCCCACAATGGGGCCTGTTGTGGGGTGGGAGGAGGGGGTAGGGATAGCATTTGGAGATATACCTAATGTAAATGACGAGTTAATGGGTGCAGTGCACCAACATGGCACATGTATACATATGTAACAAACCTGCATGTTGTACCCTAAAACTTAAAGTATAATTTAAAAAAAAAATTTAAAAAAAAGAAACAGGAAAAAAAGAAAGAGAGCTCATGTTCAGAACTAGTAAGGAAAAAAAAAAACTACCATATGGCCTTCCTCTTCTTACGTAGTCTCCAGTCCCATCATGGGGGTCCCACCCTGATGTCATAATTTAATCCTAATTACTTTACCAAGGCCCCATCTCTTAGTGGCATTACAATGGAGATTAAATTTCCACATGAGTTTTGGAGAGGATATTAAATCATAGCAAGGGTATATATGAAAATAATGCTAATATATGGTATTAGTGGGTAAATGATGACAAATATTATAATTTTATCAAAAAATCACTATACACACAGAGCATTAAATAGTTACAATATAACTATCCTCACTCAAAACTTTGGTCCAGGTAGTAGCTCCTAAAGTAAATAGGTCCAGATGAAACAGCTCGAATTTTAGAAGCGAGGGTTTTAAGCATTGCTCCTGGAGATCAGAAATGCCCTCGTCGATAGCATAGTTAGCATGGAAATAACAAAAGCATGAAAGCCAAAGATATGGACCAGGAATAAATCAGAGTGGGTTAGTGATAAACGCAATGGTCAAAGCAGTCAGGGGAGAATGTGATGCAAAGATAAGATGGAATGGGAATGTATGAGATAGCCAATGTGTATGATTCAAAAAAAATCATTTAAAACAGCACTGTAACATGTATAGGAACAGACTGCCTAATCTTTTTTAAGTTCCAGAATTTTTTATTATTATTTTTATATGTATTTTTGCATGTAGTATACTAACCTTCGTTTGGTGATTATTCATTAAGATAGCATACATAATTTTGTTTTTGAGAACTAAGATCATATGGTAAAATCCTGAGACATTTAGAAAGTCATAACATAGACAAACCACTGCAGAGAGTAAAACTGTAAGTTGGCACTTTGTTTCATAAGCTTGCACTTGACACAAATTCTGGAAGAATCAGGGAACATAGTAAAACATTTAATCCCTATCTAGTCTTTTCTTTTAATATCCAAGTAAGTATAATTTTCAATAGCACCATAAAATAGTCCAGTTTAATGACTTGAGTGGGTTATAATTTGGTAACAACACTCACCAACAAAATTGTTTATTTATTCTTAAGCATCTGTTCTTTATTCTTTGCCTAACCTGTCTTCTCTATTTCTTGGAAGGTTTCCCTTTCTATCCACTGAAATCTCTGCTTTGCATATGGTAAAAAAGATATACTTATTCAAGCTACGAATTTTGACACTATCAAAAAAATCCTAAGCAGTTAAATAACTTTTTTACTATTATACAGAACTGAATATAAATGTAACTATCTGCCTACCTCTTATCTAAAACACTAAAGATATTGCTTATGCTTTAAACCAATGTTGGCAAGAAGAAAAAAAATAGGCAAAAGTAAATTTCACACAAATATAATTCATAGCACCAAAGTATTGGGATTTCTAGCTAAAAATCCATCACTGAACATCTAAATGGGTTGTTGTCATATCTCTGACTTAAAGATTCAAAAAAGAAAACTTACATTACTTTTGCTGTATGGGTCCAATTCTGTCAGCATAAGTAACCTTATCTTGCAATGTCAACGAAATTTCTTTATTTTTAATTTCCCACCCTTTACCTTTAGGAATTCCAACTTATCTAAGCTGCGATAAATGGTATGAGTAAAGTCATATGATTTTAAGTGTGAAAGTAACCTGCCAGGTCTCATCTAGCTGAAATCCTGTTATGTACTCAGTAAATGACTGAATATGTTTATCCATTATCAAGATTTGTTGGAAACTTAGGATGAAAGCTGGTGATAAAATAAGATGTGGATTTTTAATAATTTTGTATCACTGAGTTTACACACTTAGTAGTAGCAGGACAAAATATGCAATTATAATTCTTAATGAAACTAATCTATTCAGAAAGAACTAATCTATTTAGAAAGTCTAATATCCATGAGATGAATCGCCACCCTGAATATGGTAGATTTCACACTCTAAGGTCATGTGGTTTTCTCAACCTCAGGGGACTACTCACTCGCTATCCCAAGGAACTTCAGAATGAGAGATAAGTTCAAGAAATGCCATCTTCTGTGAATTAAACTGGTAAACTTTATCATACCTTGTGATTGATTGAGCATCAATAGTGTGACCCTTCCTAGAAGGATGGATAGGATTGCACATACTGCTGAGGAAATCATAAAGAACTTGGTATTAAACCGAAATGTGCTGCTGCTAGGTTTGACAGTCAATGTGAATGATGCAAAACATCAAACAAAAAATGTAGTCTACTTAGCTACACCATTACTTAAATATTGGCTAATACTTTTTGGTAATTCATTAATAAGAGTCTTTAAAAAGTAACTTTAAATAACATTATCCAGAAGAGAAACTTTACACATATTAAATGTTCAGTATCAATTATCTAGTTTGAAATTTCTTCTTTTGCCATAGGAAATAAAATAATTCAAATTTAAAGCTGTTGGAATCTTAAATTATTCTGAGCCTTGAAGGGAGTGTTGCTATGCGGCTTGAGTCATGTGGCATGCAGCTGCAACTTCTACCTTTTTTTCCCTTTAAATAGCTAAAACCAAGCAGCATCAGAGATAAGACCTCCCGCCCCAGATCACTGTCCCTCTTCATATAGTAATAATGTCATCTTTCTTGGAATGTAGCAACCTGTAGCCAATCAAATTACTATGACATATGTGCTAGTCTCTTACAAAAAATGTGATCCTGCTAAAAGTTTTCTGTCTCTGCCTATAAAGGTGAAACTTTAACTTCACTTATTCATTTGGAGTCTGTGTCCTCCAGGTGCTATCCTCAAGCTCTGCACCCCAATGAAGTCTATATTTAATCATATTTTCTGAATCTCGTGATTGAAGTTTGACAGCTGAGAGGAGAAATTCATACAATAAAACAGTTTCATTTAGATGATCTGATTTCCCTTCCACCCACCCACCCCAAATTACACTTGCCGAAGAATCAGTTGGTATTTAACTTGAACCTGTTGATATTCTTATTAAGTAGAATTGTGCCTCAGTCATTTAATATCTTCCTGACTTGAGCATTTCATTTGAGTTTACTCACAGTGATCCAGTTGTTAGTTAGCTAGTTGCTTAGAGAAGTGATGTAGTAACATTTTGGCATTTCAAATGTTATATCCAGGATGTGGACTGTGGATTAATGTTGATCAATCCCAGTTAACTTAATTAGCCTATATGATTCTTGCTGTGTTATGTATTTTTTTGCTGTTACATTTATCTCTCACTTTCTCACCTATTATTCAATAATTTTTGCATCATTACCTATTAAATAAATGAGACTAATTTTTGTGAGAAACAGAAAATTCTGTGATTCTTGTAATTTGTATGAGTTCCATAGTATGTCTATACTAATTGTCTCATTTTACTAGAATTAATTCAATGAGATGCAAAGAATATTTATAATCAATTTTTACTGTAAATTATCCAAAGTCACATCAGTAGTTAGTAATAAAGCTGAGCAAAAAAAGCCCACACAAAACACCTTGTCTTTATTTTTTACTACATATGTACAGAAATAACAACAATATATCCTAGAATGTATTTGAAGACCTAACATCCTTACAGAAAAAAAAGGTACAAGTTAAATAATAACTTTTAAAAATATTTTGAAATGTTATTAAGCATGCTTTTAGGTAATAGTAATCTGTACTTATATAACATAATTAAGCAAAAATTACTTGTTCTTATAGGGTTAAAAATACCACCCACCTCATGTTCTCGTGCCATTTAACGCTCCATCATTTGTGGAGTTACCCGAGTTGTTCTAAATTTTATCTGGATTAAATAACTCATTCACTGCAGTCTTATGTTGTCCTGGTACCCGTAAATTCCAAGTGACAAGGTAGAACACTTCACTCTTACCATTACTACTGTTGCTGGCTGTAGATGCTGGCTTTCTGCAAAAGAGAAGTGCTTTCCTTAGCAAGAGAATTCACGCTGCTGGCTTGGTTTTTGCTACCTCATGCCACCTTGGCTAGAATTTCTCTTCTCTTCTCAATTATAAACTGCTCACATGGAGTTAAACTGCACAGGAAGCTGTGATGATTCTGCCACTGCCAACCTCATCTCTGCACATGCTCCCCTCCCCCATGCAAAAGAGCAAACTTCATTCTTTTCCTTCGACTGTTGGTGTTTCTACGGAGTTTCTTCACAAGAAACTTACGTTCTTCTCTTACAGATTCCCCACTGGCCATCTGCCCCAATTAAAGATACTTGAATAAAATCTCATATATATTTTTGGTTTACAACATATAATTTAGGTATAATACTCACACCGACACACACACACACACCCCACAAAAATACTACCAACCCAACAATACAATACGACCAATACAAACAATGCTGAAAATAAATAATACTTAGTGTCAATGAATGATTTAAATAGAAAAGACCATGAGGTCAAAAGAAAAAGATAGTCAATATAATCTGGAATAAAAAGCAGAAGGTTATGGAGAAGGTGAGACTTCCCTTTAGCATTGAAAAAAGTCAGGGGTATATGAAAATGTGGGAAAGGAATAAAAATGCCGTCTTGGAAAGAATAGTGAATGTAATAGAGCAGTGATTTAGAACGTGGATTATTTTGACTAGGATATGTTTTTAAATAATTATATTCAGATACACTTTGCATGGTAAATGGACTAGTCTGAATGAATCAGAGTCTGTATGACAGATAATTGAATGGTAAGTTTGGAAATTTAAAATAGTGACATATTCTGAAGTAATTAAATGCCAGTGTGAGGATTTGCTGACTACTCCAGTCAGGTATTGGAGAAACAAGATGAAAAAGGCATGCCCTTGAATATTTTAAGTTTAATGGAAAAGATAAGTGTATTGAAAAATAAAAGTAAACTGCTATAGGAGAAGAGGGGAATTAGCGTGCGGCATGAGGATAATTTCATTGAATAAGTAGAAATTAACTAGACAGAAGAAAGATGATAGGACATTGTAAGCAGAGAGAGCCTCTTCTGTGTGGATAATAAAAATAGCAGCAGGCAAATTAAGTAGTGAAGAATTACCAATATTCTAAAATCTTGAAGAAGATCTATGTAAGAAAGCAGAATGAGAACTGATAGAAGCTAATTTTCTCTTTTACAATTTTTACAAAAAGTTCACTCTCATATAACTGAGTTCTTTCCTAGGATTTGTTTATATGCATTTGGCAATCTCCACCCACTTTAATTAGGTAACATTTGTCTTCACTCCTATGTAGGCTTTTATTTGAACACACAGCATGCAAAGAAAATTTAAACTGTGCAACTGAAGGTCAAAAAACTAATGCCAAAGCAAGAAGTTTATATTCAGCTTCTAAGTTATCAAACACTCTGGAAGCAAGAAAAGTGCAAAGTATAATAATTGCTCAACTATTGGATCCTTCTAACCACTCACTGATATAAATATTTCAGTTATTTTGTCCCCTTTCCGTATTTCCACATTGACTGGAAGGATAAGAATATGAAAGAGAAATAGGGTTGGAATGGTGTAGTCTGACGTCTGAACTCCTCATATTATAGTCTCTATTCTAAGCAGCAGGCTTGTAAAATAAGTCTGATAACAAAGAGTAGTTGAAAGACCAATTCCAGTCTTTATTTACTCCAATCTCCAGACTGTATATTGCTCCAATCTTTCGTTCACTTCCCTGTGGCTTAGCTCTTTCTTATGTAAGGCAAGTATAGTCTTTGGCTTTTCTCTTTTTACTTGTGCCCTCATCCATCCTTGATTCAGAAGTCAAATGTTTGTTATGATTGGAAGAGAATGAAAAACTATAATTACTTAAAATTTAATAACTTTTACCTTTTTATATAAATAACAAAGAAACTTTGTATTGGATACAAACTATTAACATTCTTCTAACCATATAACCTACAATGATTAAGGATATGAAATATATATACTATTCACCTTTATCCTTGGGGGATACACTGCAGACTTCCAGTGAGTACCTGAAACCATGAATAGTATTGAACCCTATTTATATTGTTTTTCATGTGATAGCTGAGAGGCTACTATGTGACAAATGAATGGGTAGTATACACAGTACGGAAATGCTAGAAAAAAAGATAATTTATTTCCTAAGTGGGATGGAGCAAGATGGGGTGATGATTTGGTTTGGCTTTGTGTCCCCACCCAAATCTCATCTCGAATTGTAATAATCCCTGCATGTCATGAGAAGGACCTGGTTGGAGGTAATTGAATCATGGGCGCAGTTTCCCCCATGCTGTTCTTGTGATAGTTCTCATAAGATTTTTCGTAAGTGTCTGGCATTTCTCCTGCTGGCACTCGTTCTCTCTCCTGCCAGCCTGTGAAGAGGTGGCTTCGGCCATGATCCTAAGTTTCCTGAGGCCTCCCCAGCCATGTGGAACCGTGAATCAATTAAACTTCTTTCCTTTATAAATTACCCAGTCTCAGGCAGTTCTTTATAGCCATATGAAAATGGACAAATACAGGTGAGATATTGTCATGCTACTCAGAATGACATGCAGTTTAAAAATCATGGGATGTATATCTGAAAATTTTCACTCACTGTTGTTGAACTATGGTAACTAAAACTGTGGCAAGTAATGCCATGGATAAGTGGGGACTACAGTAGTCATGTTTGTTATCTTGTAAGCATAGGCAATTATGTATACATCTCTGAGCCTAAAATATTTTAATTGTATTATGGAAATAGACTAATCTACCTAATGAATGATACAAAGGTTTATATGAAAACATATAAAATCTCTCTATATATATATAGAGAGAGAAATTTATACATATGTGTGTATATGCTTGTGTATATATAGTAATGATATGAATACTATCTTCTATTTGTAGATAATACACTGTATCTGTTTGGATCTTCATAGAAAGCAGATGCCTACACTAAAATGGAAGTGTAAAATATTTATTGGGGATGGCATCGTGAAAGATAGAGGAAAGGGAGCAGACATACAGCACGAAGAACCTAAGGACCACTACTCAAGTTTGACATATGTGAAAGGACAGGCAGAAGCAAGGCAGATTGGGTAAGAAGCACCTTTGACTGCAGAGCAGATCTGAGAATGTCCCAGAGAGCTGAAAGGGCGAAGCCCAAAGATTCTTTCATAGAAGAGTCCACATTTGGAAAAAAGTAGCCAGGTCATAGAAAACCATCCTTCTCAGTCTGGCAGGTACTGTTCTGAAAGAGCAAGACTTTTGCTACAACATTGCAGTGGATCCTGCAGGTGCTTCAGCTGGAGCCTCTCAGCTAACTATATTTCTTGCAGAAGTAGAATGCACCTCCATGACTGCCACTTACATGAAGAAAGAAGTCAACAATTACAAGTTGCAATAAGTCAACAATTACAAGGCCCTCCCATATTATCATTAATAGAAAATATTCAAAACCTTTCAGTTCTATGGAACATTTTTAAAGCATGGCTGATATTTAATAAAATATTCTTAAATTTTCTTCTTTTGCTCAGCATCTAGGGAAAGATTGTCAGAACTGTGCGAACACACATCTGCTTAAGTTTCTCATTCAATTGCATGATAGACTTCAACTACGGATTCTGTGATCAGGTCACAATTCAGTTGAGATCCATTTTAAATTTCCTTTTAATAAAACATTCCACATTTTAGTATAATAAAATGGTGTATTCAGAAAAGACCTGTGTCCTACATATGCTAAAATTTTATGTAACACACACACTCACACAGGTTTAATGTGATGCTTCTTGTAAATTTCACTGAATTGTAATTCATCACTAGAGATTAAAATAACAGTGGGCAACAAGTTACTTGTCAGCTGCTACTAAAGGGTATAAACCAGTTGGCAAGTAACATTGGCCTACAGAGATAGAAAAACCCTTTTGACCTTGGAGAGAAGAAAGGGAATGAAGAGAATTGCTGATTCATGAAGGAAAACCTTCCTGAAGTGTTGAGTGCTCAGGTTAAACTTCCCTCGTAGGCAGCACTAATTTGGTTGACAGATACCAAGCTGTAGTTAATCTAAGCTGACATTGACCTTGCTGGCATTACCTGCAAAATCCCTTCATACAAATTTTCCTCAAATAGTTATTCCAATGTATTTATACACAGAAAAAGTGTCCATCAACACAGCCAAGGATTTTAAATTTTCCTCCAGCTAATATTTACCAATCTTTTGTTACTGAGGAGAGGGAAATACAGGTAGGCTTTGACAATTTGTGGCTTTTATATTGTAGGCAGTAATTTGTGGTTCAATGCAAAACCATACGTTGATTATATGGGAGCTTTTTTATAATACTGTAAGTTGTTGATGACTGATAGAGAACAAAATAATTATTGTATGTAGACATGCAAATCAATTATGCCTAGTGGCAGAATAACTTATTCCTCCCTGTGACAGAGGGTGGGGGTTGTCAGGGTAACAGGGGAACAATTTTGCCACACATTTGTACATTCATGTCAGTATTTCTAAACTAAAAATATGTCTGTTGTTGGTATTTTTTTGAAATGGCTATAACATTTCAAAAAAATGAAATCAATCATTTCATCAATGTGAAATCAAATCAATGAGAGCCTTGTTCTTTTATTGATTCATTAAACAAAATCTTTAACATGTGTTTAGTTTATATCTTCATAAGTAAAAATATTATTTTTTAAGAAATTGAAAAATATGCATAGTTTAATATCAAATATTAATAAATATCCCTTATTTTTCTGAATAGTTTTCTTGAAAATCACAATTTTAAATCTGAAGGTTGCTTACATTTAATTCACTTTCATTTATTTACCTAATTTGTTAACAGAACATCTAATGTCTTCCAGACCCTGTGCAGATGCACCAGGGATTCACTGATAATGAAACTGTGTGACAATATTTCTGCTACTATGAAGGTAAGATTCTTGTGTGTTAAAAATGTATTATAAACACATAAATTACAATGCAACAGGGTAAGTGTTATAAAATAGTAATAGATAAAAAGTTTTAAAAGGAGAAGAAAATGTAATGAAACAGTTAATTCACTTTTGGGTCTTTGGAAAAGTTCTAAAATATGAGGTGATACTTAAAATGGGTTTTAAAAAAGAGTAATTGACTGTGAAGGGTGGCAAAAATGGGCCACCCAAAAAGATACCACTTTGGCATAAGGATTATTTTGAGCTGAAGGCAACTAGGAAGGAGCAAATACAAGAAAACTTCTGTCATTTTTCTATTTGCCTAAAAGTAGAAAAAAAAATTACAAAAGTGTCCCACTTCCTCTTTCTTCAAAGAAGGACAAAAGTTAATTACCAGAGACAACTTTAGACCCTTAATAGCTTGCAAACAGCACTAGAAGAACCTACATAACATTTCATTAATTAGCCTTTATCTAACACTAGTTTTCCATACATATTTGCTTTCCTACAATTTGCTGTCCCTAGAGACTCAAAATACTTTTTTTGTCTTGTCATTTCTCTAAAAATTTGTTGTTCCTTATTGAAAATGCCATATAAGTCGGAGTTCTAAGCCACCTCTATCAGTTACATTTCTGGGTACTCCTCTATCAGTTACATTACATGCATGATACACATATTGATACAATTGATTGTTTTTCTCTAGTTAGCTTTTGTTACAGAGGGCCTACTCAAGAACTCAGGACAATAGAGAATGTCAGAAAGATGAGAGGGCATTGCAGACGTGGTGCATACATTTAGAACACTTTATCAAGAATTTTAACAACTACAACCAAATGTCATGAAAAAACAGCAGTAATTGAAATAGATTGGCCCAGCATTATTTTTCTCACTTGATAGATTTAGACCTTACAGCACAGAGGTTAACTGAATTGCATGAGATCACACAGCTAGATGGTAAAAGGGTGAAAACTAAAGTTTTACAACTTCTATTTGTTTCTTCAAAGAAATCATGAGGTTCACAGGGCATGGGAAATCAGAGGAAACACTGATGGAAAATTCAAAGTATAAAAACATAAGAATAATTATAGAGCTAGGCAATCACTTGGTGTATTTGTTTGCTAGGTCTGCCAGGATTGCCATAACAAAATATTGTAACCATAAGAGGTTCACTGTCTGATCCACACTGCAAGTCAATATACCAAGAGACCAGCTTGCAGCAGAGAAAGAGGTTTAATCATAGGATCACTGAACAAGGAGATGGGAGGAAACCTTAAATCCATCTCCCTGAGGAGTCTGCAGCTAAATCTTTTAAGCATTTTGGAGTGGACCTAAATGTGAAGATCACTGATTGATTGAAAAGTGCATCTCCCTCCCTGTCAATGGACAGGGAGATGAAGGTGCTGTATTCCCATGTCCAACCAATTTCTCTGTGGGGGTCTCCAAACTGATTGGTGTCAGCTGCTTTGCTGGAATTTGGTGTCTGAAAAACATCTTAGGCAATCCTTAAACAAAAGCTTTATGATTCTATTGTCAAAGAGCCAGTCTATGAGAACAACGGGGATGAAAATCAATTTTTAAACCGTCTTATAAGCCCTAATATAAAAAATCCTACCTATAAGAATAATGGAGATACAAATGGTCAGTATCTAGTGCTTTTACCTGACTTTTACAACAAGGAAGTGGGCCAAAGTACAGCCTGAATAATGCTTAATTATAACTATATTTCTGTGCAGAACCTGGCATGCAATTCTTGTCAGCTCTGTGGGAATAGTTTTAATACTTCAGACTAGGTGACATAAGTAAAAGAAAGAAATTTTCTCACAGTTCAGACGGTTGGAAATCCAAGATCAGGGTGCCAGCAGAGTTGATTTTATTCTGACTCCTCTCAACTTGGAGGCCTTCTCTTTCTTCTCCTGAATTTTTCTCTGTGCTCAAATATCTTTAGTGTCTCTTTGTGTGTGCTACTTTATTATTTCTATCTTCCAAAATGGATATGTTAAAGCTCTAACACATTCTTCTGTGCTTGGTTTCCATTTCTTCCATGCTTCATTTGTTTACGCAGCATGAAAATGAGAATTAAATTAATTAAGTAGAAAAATGGTAAAATAATAATTTGAAAAGTCTAAGCTGGGCATGATGGCTTAAATCTCTAACCTCAGCTACTCGAGAGGCTGAGGCAGGAAAATCACTTGAGTCCAGGAGTTGGAGACTGCAATGAGCTATGATTGAACCACTGTCTGGGTGACAGAACAAAACCCCATCTCTGTCTAATAATAATAATATTTTTTTAAAAAAGTCAACTCCTGGGAAATAGGATACTATGCAGTTATATTTGTTCTCGATGGAGGGACTCGCAAATGCCAGAATATTCAAATATTTCCAGGTTGGACATCCTGGAACATAATCCATCCTATACATTCCCAAGATGCTCTAAAGAATTATTCAGCCAGAAGTAACAAAGAGTGAGGGTAATAAGTATAAGCAACCTTTTTTTTAATTTGTGAAATTTTAGTCATGTAAGTGAAAAATAATAAAGTTGAATACAGAAAAATCAGATCTGTTTTAAACTTTCTGAAGAACAATCTACATATGGCACTTCGTTAATAAAATGTTATGCTACTAAAACTACTCAAACTTTGCATTCCTTAAATCTACAAACAGACTTTTTCCTTAAAAATAATTAACTGTTCTTCTCTAAAGTCATTATGACCAAAGAAATGCTTGTTTTCAAGCATTGTCAAGCTAACCACTCAAGGAAACTTTAAAATTCATACTTAGAATTTGTTTTCAGCAATGTGAAAAAATAATGCTGTTTACTACAAACCTGTACTTAGGAAGGGACCATCAGGTAGAATGTTAGATCCATACAACATAATAAAATAATAATTTGTATACCATTGCTTTATGAAGATTGTAGTCATTTCAAGATTTCTGTTGCTTGTCTGTATGTATTTATTACGACCAAAACCTATTTGATTAACATTATAAATAATTTTGAGTTGGGAATCTTAAGATTTGTGTAAACAATATACATTTTTACTAGAAACCATAAAGTAAATTGTTCAATTGTGTTCTTATACCTACTGACCAAGGATATAATAAAGTAATTTAAGTGATATAAATCCTATTTAAACTTCCAATAAATATTCCTTGGATACCAGGGACATAGAGAACATATTGTGGGACACAAGGTGTAGCACACGAAACGAAATAAAATTTCGTCCTTCAGGAGCTTGAAATTTGTATAGAGAACATATAAATAAACAAACAAATAAATATGTAAAGTTCTAATTCTGGATAAATATCAAACAATGTCATTTTATTTCATTTTTTCTATTAAAGTGCAAAAGTTGCCACATGAATTTTTTTTTTTTTTAATGAGAAACATTTGTCTTTTGGAATAAACCTTCACCCACAGTGGTAAAGGAGGATACCAAGAAGCTTGTCTGACAGATATTTTGAATTTGGAAACAAAGACAGAATTTTGAGCAACAATACATACTTTCACAGAACTCAGTAAGAAAGTCTCCTTCCCCAAAACTAAGTTACACAGTGCTGAATGGGCTGGTCAGTGGGCCTGTGATTAGGGTAACTAAATCTAGCAACATAGGTGAGGTGTGGTAATAGGGATACTCAGTTTGTTCTATATACTCCTATAGATACTCTATTTGATTCCAAAAAGAACAACAAAATGTAATTATACTGAAGAAGCTACATTATTCTCAGTCTGTAACCAAGACCATGGTACGTCCTTCTGCACCTTCTATCAGAGGTAAGTGACAAAAATAAAGCAGAATAAAGGAAAACAGGAAATAGCAAATACCAGATAATAGTCATAACAACCTTTGATATAATGGGGATTAGAGTGAGCCACTTCAACCTCACCAATACTAAAAACAGAGGTAAAAAATGTCCCAGGGCAATCTCACAGATTTGATGAGAAAGTGTTTAAGACCACAAAGTTGAAGCAAAAGTATAGTTCTTTCCCTTGGCATACTTTATGATGCAGGAAAAACACACAATAGCTATAACCATTAGAAAATCATTCATAAGACCGATTTACTGATCAAGGTAAAAGAGTGGGAGGGGAGAGGGGTGAAATATGCAGGTAGAAGCGATATAAAGATGAATTATTTTTGAAAATACAGGAATGTTTTAGAAAATGTTTTCTTCATTTACCAGAAATCATAAATATACCAGGAGTTCTCTTTTAAAGACAGTGAGATTAAAAAAAAGAAAGAAAAGTAAGAAAAGAGGAAAGAAATTTCAAAGTGTTGATGCTAGAGTACAACACAGAAAATATAAGTTAACTGTGAGATGGGTAGAGCTCAGGAAAGAAATGTAAGAGTAAAAAATAAAATTTTACCTCAGCTTCTGGGTTGCTGAAGACGTGGAAGTCCTAGAGGGTGGTGTGCCCAGAGAAGGCAGGGATGCTTCTTGCTCACCCCCAAGCCCCTTGTCCCATACTTTGCCCTCTGCATCTATTCATCTGTATTCTACATCTGTATTCATCTGTATTCTTCATAATAACCTTCATAATAAGCTGGTAAACGTAAGCCTTAGCATGATATCTAGTTGCGATCTGAACCCAAAGTCACAGCTGACCTCACACAGGGCAGTGCCTCTCATCTTCCTCATTTGTCACTGCCAGCACTTTTCAATTTGTCTTGCCCACCCAGCAGCTCTCATCAGTTGAAAGGAAAACTCCTGATTCCTGCCCCTAGCGAGCTTTTGCTGTTTAAGCAGTTCTTATTATCTGGAGTTGGGCATAGTGTGGGATTGGGGATAGGGTGCTTCATAATCCACAGACTACTGTAACTCATTAGTAATGGGCATAGATCTGGCTGCAGGAGGAGGTACAAGTTAACCCAATTAGAGGGAAGATTATCTGAATCTTAAAAATTCAGTTCCCCTGCCTCATTATAAGGTTTTTCTTTAAAATGATGAAATTTTTTCTTTCTTTTTATTTTTTTTGTAAGAACAGAAAATGTAAGAATAGTAAAGGGGCAGAAAATAACACCAACTGTCTGCATGTAGACAAAAAAGAAAAAGGAAATGACCCATTTAGTTGTCTTATTTGATTTTAAACTATTTAATAGTAAATAACCCAACCCATAACAAGACACATAATGAAATAAAATAAAACAAAATTTTACTGTGGTGAAATCTTCTTTAGAAGTAACAAATGAATAAAATCAAAAACACATTGAACAACATGATCGTGAATCCAATCAATTTTGTTGTCTGAAGAAAAAAACCATACAAACTGAAAATAAAACAAATTTCAAGATACAATAAAATAAAATATTTCTGCAGTAAAGAAAGACTTGAATCCACTAAAGGAGCACAGTATGCTCTTGAAAAATATACTACAAATCTTCAACACTTCAGAATGAGATAGCTTAATGTAGGATCAAGACCATACAAAGGGAAAACAACAAGCTGGTTTTACTGAGTGCCATTCAATGTCCTGAAGAGTGAAAAGTATCCAGAATGCTCTGGAAAAAAAATGTGGATTAAGTCAAATTGTTCTCTTTATAAAGGCAAAAGAGGCATTACTAAACATCAGGAAATGTAATGCCATTTTGGCACATTGTCTTCATAACAAATTCAAATAATTCCTAATTTTCATAGTAAGACATATTTGATAAACAAGGTATTGGTATTTGTCATGTAACGACAGGAAATGAAATGTGCAATTTTTATGACAAATTCTTCAGTGTAGAAGGATATCCTGACAGATCAGATATTAATTTTAACCAGATATTGATATAGGGTATTATGCTTCCCTAACAGCAATTGGGTATGAGCTTAAGATCAGAAGCTGTTGGCCCTAGGATAAAGATCCTTCTGCTCTCTCCTCCACTCATGATCTAAGGCTTCTATAGACAAACCTTCGATTTTACCCAGTGCTGATGTGTTTAGGTGTCCAAACGTGGTTTAACAAAAGTTGGCTTATCTTATCTACCTTGTGTTAGCTGGCTGAAAATATCTTGCTGAAAGAATGCCTCAGAGAAGTGAAGATCAATCTCTGCTGCCCCCTTAAAAAGCCATGTTTAGACAGGACATTTGTCTATGTTTTTAACAGTTTAGCATGTAGCAAATGGGTAGGTGCAGATTCTCAAATACAGCCATTTTACCTCCCCTGGCACATGGTATATTTCCATGCTTGCCTTAGATGTTCTAGGCTTCAGTCATTTATCTGCACCATCACAATTTGCTTTTTGCCTTCTCAAAATACCTGTCAACACTTCTATAAGTTCCTAACACAAAAGATAAAAGAAATCTCCCTGAGATGGGAAGTCACACTTGGCAAGACAGTAGTACTCAGTTGTTTGGTGAAACAATAGTCGCGCTGTTGCTGTGAAAGCATTTTGGAGATGTGTATAACATTTATAATCAGTTGACTTTAAGTAAAGATTTCCTCCCACCTTTTAACTGGAGTAATTCAGCTCCTAGGTTTCTAGCATGAAATTGTCGGGACAAGGGGGAACAGGCTTCCCTTCTAAAAATATGTAGCAGACTGTGCTAAACACAGAAGATGGAAGATAAAACATGGATCTACCTAATTCACAGAAGGCAAGTGTTGAGGACTGTACAATTATGATTATAATAAGGAGAACCAGTTCCTTTAAAAATCTGGTATAATCATGAAAATTCCATCATGAGCATTAGCCATCATCATTGAAAATATTCTTGACTTCCTTGTGCTTGAATCTATTTTTTCTCATTCCTATATCTTGACTTCAGGACTCTGCATACACATGCCTCCATACCTACTTCCAAAATTTGCAAAAGCCACTAATTAGCTATTTTGAATATTCACTCTACTATAACCTACCACATACATGTTCCACCTCCTTTTATGCATTGTAGATATGATATGTTTGAAAGGTTCTCTGTTCTAGCCCTTCAGGAACGGTGGTATAAACCTGTTCAGACACCTTAAACATTTTAGTTTTTTAAAAGTAAATAAAGAGAGACATGCATTTTAAATTATACACATTTCTCCATTTGTTAGGAGACTATACATAGGTTTGGAGCATAAGTGCAACTATCTCAACTACTTGAATTTATTTTTAGTTATATATTTCCCTTCAGATGATTCCCCTAAGATAAAGTTTAACAAATTGATACTGTAGTTGTCATAAATTTTTAATAGCAGAACATAAAGCCATTTTTCTCTCTTTTTTGAATTCATTACAAATCTTGTTATTTGAAGTAAAGTGGTTATTTGAAACTGCTATCAGAAAGAATAGCTAATTTTTCCTATGTCTACAATCAGAAGCAATTTTCACTGACCACACTTATGAAGCTAATTATTTATTATTTGTTTCCTTAGTTTTATAACTAATTTGCTCAAATATTTTCCTGGTCATTTTTCTTTCTTTTATTTTTGGATCTGTCATACATTTTTAACGACCTTGTGTTCTTTTGGTTTAATTTTTTATATGTTTACAGTTCTTATGTATTTTATAGATGTGTCTGACTTGTAAAGTATAAACCTATGGATAATTTATTAACAAGCATATTTAGAGGCTAAAAGAATTTATATATGTACCTTCATTTTTAACTTGGTGTTCCTCTTCTTTCTCCCTGTTTTTTGTGTATCTTCATTTTCTCTGGAAGTCTCTCCGAACCTTGTTAATTGGTTTATATAATCTTTGATGTATACTTCACTTAGAAACATAAAAACTATCTTGCCTTTTCCTGCATCATCATTTTTTCTTTCGAGTATGTCAGAAAATACTAATTTCTCCAAAATTGTTAAGTACCATAAACCCATCTATTGTTCTTCAATTTACTTTTTTTCATTTCCCATTTTTTTCTTAATTTATACTTCTTAGGTTGGCAGACATAGAAAAGACTGCACATATATTTATTATATTATTACTTTATTTTTACAAATTCCAGTGTAGTTGATTAACTTGTCAACAAAACCCATAGTTAGTTAAAAAAAAAAAAAGTTTTTCAATTCTAACTCTCCAGTGGAATATAGTGCATGCTGCTTCCAGTTGCATATCGTAATATCCCAACAATATTAATTTGGCAGCTTTCCAAAGGAAGAATTACTCCAGATCTTTCTTTGGACTCTGGCTGCCAGAATTCTGTCTACCCCACACTGTACATCGATTATGTGCACAGATCATTATTGCCTTTTTCCCATTTGATTGTGTGAAGCATTTCATTCTCTCTGCTGTTATAACTAATCTATGCATGCTTTGTAGAACCAGATGGTAGGCATCCACAGCCAGTCCTAGTTAATCCGTAAAAGTTCGCCATGCGTACTCTGTATTTAGAAGCATTTGGAAGAGTTTAGATCAAGTATTCAACATCGTAGAACATCACACATAGCAGTCTTCAGTGTAAAACCAAATCTGCTGATCAAGAGATTACATTTATCACCAGAAATTCATATTGATTTGGCATTTTGAGATTTAAAATCTAATCTACAGAATTCCAGTGGATATAATTCTAGATGCCTAAATACAAATTATATAAAAATAAAGAAACTGTATAGTGCTGGAAAGAGTCCCTGCCTAGATATCAAATATGTCCCCATTGGCCCTATGACACCACAGAATGTATCTCCCTTATTAACAATTAATGCTTAGTTTAGATGCCACTTTATTTCCTATTTGCCTTGTTTGCTATTTCAGCTCTCCATTTATCATATCCCAATGTTGATGATGCTGAAATTTAGACATCCCTGTTGACGTTTGCCAAAGCTTCTGCTATTGCTGCTGCTGACTACAAAAAACATTAAATGCAGTAACTTTTAATAGACTGATGCCACCCATGGTCTTCGTGGTAGCCTATGAACAAGGTTACCTTTGGCTACCATGTGGCCAGAATGACACAGTAAGACATAAAGTATATGTGTATAAAATATAAGTATGTAACTATGTTGCAGAAATAAATTCTATATGATGTCAGAAAGAGTTTTTTTCCTCTCCCCAGAAAAAATGGGAAGTTCTAGATAACAGAGAATATCCAAGCATGAAGCCCAGGGAGGAGAAAAGTGCAGGAATATATCAGAACACTAAGAATGAGACCAAAGGTAGAAGGAAAATCAGGACAGCACAGTGTCTTTTAAATGAAGTGAAGTGTGTTTTTCAAGAATGGGTAACAATTATTAAATATATCAAAACACTAATTAATAAATATTGAAAAAACTTCTTTGTATAAAATAGTGGAGATAAAAATAACTGGATTATTTCCAAGTGAGAATAGGGGGAAAGGAATTGGCAACAATTAGTATAGTCAGCATTTAATAACATTTCACAGTATAGAAGAGCAAAGGTGACAACAGGAGAGGGTTATGAAGTCAAAAAGTAATTTTTTTAAAATTAGAATGTGAGGCATGTTAGCATTTTGATGAGGCTGACTTAATAAGGTGAGAAAAAAATTGATAAAGGAGACGATCAGACAGGTTGCTGCATTAATGTGTTTAGTTAGGTGAAAGGAGTTTGGATCTAGGGCTCAAGTGGAAAGGCTGGCCTTAGAAGGGTACCAGACACCTCTTCTGTAAGAAAAGAAGAAAAGGCAGAGGAAATAGTCATGGACACAAATAGCTGAGCTGATTTGGTTAAAGGTGATCATAAAATGCTATGGTTATTGCTTCTATTTTCTGGATCAAATAGGAAACAACATGATAGACTGAGACTGAGGATAGATGGAAGTATGAGGAGAGAAGAACAAGTATGAAATAAGCATGTATACTTGAGGGAGACAGAGTGGGTTAGAGAAATGCAGTGTGAAAGTTGGCTATTGAGGCTGGAGATCTGTTGTCCCCATATTATTATTTTCTTCAAGCACTGCAACGAATGCTTGAGTGGGATCAGAGGATCATTAAAGTCAGGACGAAATATAAAGAGTGAGTAAGTTGGAAAGATGGCTAGTGGTGTCTGCAGAGTAAGGTCATTGAAATCGAGAATAGGAGAGTTTGCAGTAATTGGCCATGGCAGGATTATTGTTGTGACCAAAGGAGACAGAATTCACGACATTACTTCTGGAGGAGTAGTCAAGGAATTAAGGTTCAGGTTTGGAGTGAATCACACACAGAGTTTGAATTAACAAAGAATTCTATCTCTTTTCTTTGACATTATAATAATCTAGGTAATCAACATCATTCTTTGAACAGACTATTTGAAATTGTTTCCTATTTTTAATCCAATTTCACTTCCTCTCAGTCTATTTCTTGTAATACATGCATGATTTTCCCCTTTTTACTGAGATGCAGATATAAGCTACAGCCATTTCTGCAGGTGCACCCTCCACAGCCCAATTCTCTCATTGCCATATCTGGGATTACTAAAATTAGAGTAAGATTCCCCAATCAGTCTGGGAGGATGCTTTGAATCATAGCTGGCAGAAGCCTCAGAAGTGTTGACTGCTCAGATGTCTCTCTGATTTTGAATGATGAAATCCAGCCCTATACCCATGCTCCTGCAAAGACTACCTCAACAGAACTGAGTTACTCTCTATTGATATCTAGAGAAACAATAACAGCATACATGGTGCATCAAACTAGAAGGGGGTGGTGTCCAATGAATTGTTTCTTGTGATCTTTCCGCTCTTGATGAGTTTATTTTTCCTTTTGCAGACCAGAGTTTTTAGGTCCTAAAGAGACAATATATTTAGGATACAGATTCGTGCCCAGAAGCCCCAAAGGTGCAGGTTGGTTTTGGCACAGCCCCCAAAACTGAGTATGTGACTTATGCTTGATGAGTGATTGAT
This sequence comes from Nomascus leucogenys, assembly GCF_006542625.1. Classification (NCBI taxonomy): domain Eukaryota; kingdom Metazoa; phylum Chordata; class Mammalia; order Primates; family Hylobatidae; genus Nomascus; species Nomascus leucogenys. The sequence goes on along the minus strand of NC_044385.1, from coordinate 81,256,305 downwards.
TGCCAAATATCAAGGTAGAGGGAAAGCCAAAACTTCCACAGAAACCTTCAGTAGGTTATGATTGAGTTAATTTAAAGTAATAATTATTCTAAACTGATAGTGTGCCTTTGAGCCCTTTTCAAGAAGCTCTTTTGAGAGAATCTTAAAAGCAGTAAAAGTGAAAATGACATCCCTTTTCGCCCATTTTAGAATTTTGAACCCTTTCCTTTTCCTCATGTCAGTGTTGCCCTACTCTGCCTCAGACATGAGGTTGGGCCCAAATAGTCTCCATTTACCTTCGGTAAGGAAGAAAAGACTTTAAAGCAAAGGGGGCCGGGCGCGGTGACTCATGGCTGTAATCCCAGCACTTTGGGAGGCCAAGCAGGGTGGATCGCCTCAGGTAGGGAGTTCGAGACGAGCCTGACCAACATGGAGAAACCCTATCTCTACTAAAAAATTACAAAGTTAGCCGGGCATGGTGGAGCATGCCTGTAATCCCAGCTACTTGGGAGGCTGAGGCAGGAGAATCGCTTGAAACCAGGAGGTGGAGGGTGCAGTGAGCCAAGACCATGCCATTGCACTCCAGCCTGGGCAACAAGAGTGAAACTCCATCTCAAAAAATAAAAATAAAAAATAAAAAAAAAGCAAAGGGACCTTGCTGCATTCACCATAACCTTAACCATAACCTGAAACTTCTACCCCAGTCTGAGGATTGTAGCTCAAGAACCCAAACCCTCCACAAGTTCTTAAATCTCTTTATTAAAGCTTTTTAAGGATTAAAATAGCAGATTAATTTGATCCAATACCTAAAATTGTTTGGTGATTCACTCTGTCTTATTTACAAGGGAATACAGGATTGCATCTCCGAAAAAAATGCATAGGTCTTTTCTCAACATCCTCTTTTCTTCTTCTATAATTGAGATATAGGTTTTGCACATGTGTTTTCCTCTCCTTGAGTGAACTGTGTCTAATACACAGCACATTTTTCATGAACTGGCAAAACACAAGTCATTCTGAAGGTGTCGGCTTATACTTTATTACTCCCGAAAGCTTTCTAAGCTAGGTGAGCTTTCCTAGTAGCCTGTTTCACTATCTTACTTCTCATCACACACACACATAAATAAATATGAAATTTATTGTAAAATTTCATATTTGCCACTGAACTCTAAGTGTTAGAGATAGCAACAGGAGTTTCTGTCTTCTTGACTATACCGTGTTTAGCACACAGTTCCTGGTGCATAGTTCTCCCTTTAAAAATGAATTAACAAGTGGATCAATAAATAATTGACTCTACTGGTTTATTTTATAAGAAGGTTGTAACTTCTTATACCTGAATATCTGAATTTGATAACCAGTCCTCCGTATTCAACTCCTACTAAAATTGCTAGCGTGATTGAAATCATGCACACCCCACTGGAATTTATAGTAAAACCAATTTTTTTAAGTTACATATACATAACAGTTGTACATATTTATGTCACATATTTTGATATAACCATACAATATGTAATGTTCAAATCTGAAAAACTGGGATATTCATCAATTAAAATATGTGTCATTTCTTTGTGTTGGATACATTTCAAAGCTATTCTTCCAGTTATTTTGAAATATAATAAAGTATTTTAAGTTATTTTAAACTATAGCCTATGTGCTTCTAAACATCAGATCTTATTCCTTCAATATAACTACACTTTGTACCCATTAACCAATCCCTCCTCCACCCATCCCAGAATCCTGTCTGGCTTCTAATGACCGCCATTCTATTTACCACCCCCATGATTTTTTTTTTTCTTTTTTCTTTTTCTTTTTTTTTTTTTTTTTTTTTTTTTTTTTGAGAAGGAGTCTCACTCTGTCGTTGCCCAGGCTGGAGTGCAGTGGAGCCATCTCAGCTCACTGCAAGCTCTGCATCCCGGGTTCACGCCATTCTCCTGCCTCAGCCTCCCCACTAGCTGGGACTACAGGCACCCGCTACCACGCCCGGCTAATTTTTTGTATTTTTAGTAGAGACGGGGTTTCACCGTGTTAGCCAGGATGGTCTGGATCTCCTGACCTTGTGATCCGCCCACCTCAGCCTCCCAAAGTGCTGGGATTACAGGTGTGAGCCACTGCACCCGGCCACCTCCATGTTATTAATCTTTGTATTTCTCACATATAAGTGAGAACAGGAGACATTTGTCTTTCTGTGGCTGACTTATTTCACTTAACATAATGTTATCTGGTTTCATCCATTTTTTTGCAAATGACAGGATTTCATTTTTTATGGCAGAATTATATTCATGTATATGAGATTTTCTTTATCTGTTTATCCTTTGATGAACATTTAGGTTGATTCCCTATCTTGGCTACTGTGAACAGTGCTGCAGTGAGAAACTTCGCTGCATATAGTATTCTTGGTTGAATAGTTTTTTGTTTTGTTTTGTTTGTTTGTTTGTTTGTTTTTTCCTTCAGCACTTTAAGTACATCATCTCACTCTCAACTAGCCTGTAAAGTTTCCACACAAGTCTCCTGCCGGATATATCAGAGGTTTTTTATTTGTTATTAGCTTCTTTCTTCTTGGTGGTTTTAGGATCCTTTCTTTGTTTTTGACTTTTGAGAGTTTGATTATCATATACCTCGGGGCAGTTTTGGGTAGGTGGAATTTTCTTTGTGTTCTTTGACCTTCTTGTACCTAGGTATTTATATATTTCTCTGTTTGAAAAGTTCTGTTATTATTTATATGAATACATCTTTTTAAAGATGAATAACACTTAAATTTTCCCTTTTGAGGCTATTTTCTAAATCCTGTAAGCATATTTTTAAAAATTAATTTCTTTTTTCTCCTCTAGCTGTATAATTTAAAATAGCCTATGAGCTTACTAATTCTTTCTTCTGCTTGATCAATTCTGCTGTGGAGACACTGATGCATTTTATAGTTTATCAATTAAATTTTTTAACTCTAGAATTTCCTGTTTTTCAAAAATTATTTCAAACTCTTTAAGTTTCTCTGATAGAATTTTGAATTTTTCCCTTGTGCTATCTTGAAATTCATCTAACTTCCTCAAAACAGCTATTTTGAATTCCTTGTCTCAGATGTCACATATCATTGCTACTCTAGGATTGGTCACTGTTGCCTTATTTAGCCTATTTGGTGAGATCATATTTCCTGGAACCTCTTGATGTTTGTAAATTTTCATTAATATCAGGGCATTACAGAGATAGGAGTTTATTTCAGTCTTTGTAGTCTGGTCTTGTTTTAACCCACCCTCGAGAAAGGCATTTCCCCAAATCCTAGGGGAATTGAATGTTAAGTTCCCTAAACCTGTGGTCACTGCAGCTGTTTCAACATTGGGGGACACTCTAAGTCAAGGTACGTTGTGACTCTTGCTGACTCTTAGATACACAGCTATGGTAAACTTGGGGAAAATAAGAGCAAATTTCATGGTTCCCAGGTAAAAGAAATTTTTAAGAAATTTTTCTTCTGGCTAGGCTGCCTGGAGTTGGGACAGGGCTGATGTGGCTCCCAGAGTTGGCATGGCACTGGTTCACACACAAAGCTGAGAACCTCCCTGACCAACATAGTACCAGGCAGGATTCACCCAAGACCTGGGGCTGCTACTGCCTGGCTTTTGCTAATGTTTATTCAAGGTCCAAGGCTACTTTAGTCAGCAGGTAGTGAATCCTGTTAGGACTCTGTTACACCAGGGCAGCAGATTCCCTTCTGGCCTGAGGTGTGCCTAGAATTCCCAATGGGGAGCAGAGGTCTAAAACTGGGGGCCTCAGGATTCTGCCTGGTTCTTTATTTTTCTGTGTCTGAGCTGGTATCTGGTTGCAAGACAAAGTCCATTGTACTCTTCCCTCTCCTTTCCCCAGATAGAAGTCTCTGTGCACCCTTTACTTCTTAGAATTGGGGGAGGGGTGATGCATGCAATTCCATAGCTACCACAGCTGGTATTCTGCTGGGCTGTACCCCATGTCCACAATGTCCAAGGCTTGCCCAAGGACTGCAGTCCCTATGGCCTGATTACCATTCACATTTATTTAGGGCCTAGGACACTTTAGTTAGGTGGTAGTGAAATGAGCCAAGACTCAGGTTTCTTCTGTCAGGGAAGAGAATTCTCCTCTGGTGCAGGGCCGGTCTAAATGCTCCTTCCATGAGCACCAGCAGAATTCTGTCCAGTACTGTATTCTACTGTGACAAGGCAACACTTAGTTCTAATGCAATATTCCACAATCACTTTGCTGTCCCTCTCCTAAAGGCACAGATTCTCTGCCCTGGCTACACTGCCTTGGGGATGAGAGAGGGGTGGTGTAGGCACTGCTGAAGCTGTCCTTCCTATAATCTTCACTGTGTCTTTCCTTGTTACAATGCTAAAACCAGGTACTCTGATCACTTAGCTTAATTTTTGTTTTTTATGAAGATGTTTTCTTTTTACATGGATGGGTGTTTAATTTGGTGTTTCTGTAGGGGGAACAATTGCTGAAGGGTTCTGTTTGACCATCTTGCTCCACCTCCCAAATTTATTCTGTTCACCCTACTTCTCAAGCATAAACCCTTCCAAGATAGGTTATGGTTTTGTGATGATTTTTTATTATTGTCTAGTTCTTGTTATTTTTATTTCTAATTGAACATTTGAAAATTAAATTTTCTAATATTAACATTTATATAATTTGCATGTATAAACTTGATGTCTTCTAACAGCTGGGTGTGATATTTTAAACTCTAGCACTTGGGTATAAATATATATAGAAAAGTGTCTGAGTTTTTAAATAGTTCAGTCAAAATTTTTATCACCTCTTTCTCTACCTATGAAAATAAGATTCTCTCTCTGATACCTCTTCTTTCTTTTTAAGATATTTTCTGATCCTCATAAAACCGTTATTTTTAATTCTTGTTTTCTCTCACACTCTGTGTTTGTTGCCAAATTTACCAATTAATTCAGTGTTTCTGTGACTGATACTGTTAGCTGGACCTTGAAATTTTTAAGAGTAGGAACCGTGTGGTTTTTGCCTTTGTGTCATACAAAATGCTTACTATAATGTCTTGCCCATCATTCATTTACAACATTTTCTTAAATGGTTTAATGTTCTTAGCTCTTACAGACTTGGGTAATACTGAGATCTTGAATAAAAATATTAAAATCTTAATTATATATGTATACGATGGAAAATTTGGAGAAAGTGAGTTTCATCTTAAATGTATTTTCTAGAATACAAAATTTGAAATATTTCAATTTTACTAAGAAATGATGAATCAGAATTGACTGCATTATATCACAAATAATGCAATGGTCTTACAGGCTTGTCATTTCAATAATGGGGGATATCAAATTGCTGTTATATAAACTTATTTTCATGTAAAATTTTACTTCACACAAACTCATAGATTTAAAAAAATATTTTATTAGAATATGACTCTGTAAAGACTGTCAAAAAAATCTAGAACATATCATTTTTTGCCCCCCATAAAACTACTGAAATAGCTAAAGCAGCTAATAAGAATAATGAGTGAAACACACAATTCCAAATATTGCGATACTAATTGCAGGACACCTCTTTTAAAAAACTGGCCAGGTGGGGAGCAATAAATGATAGATGGTTCTTTTGAGTATAGTTACTACGAAGCATCTGGCCATTTAAAACTTGGGCATTTAATTTGATTTCATTATACATACTGAAAATACTTCTATTTACAATATGTTTGAAATTATATATATTCTTTTACAACATGGCAAGCTATTTTTCTAAGATCAAAATTTGTTAAATTTTAAAAGTGTCATGTTTATTATTTTGCTTTATTATAAGGATTAGTATATATTAATAAACTCAAACACTTTCAAATATTCCCTTTTACACATAAGGAGAAATTGCACTTGAAGGTTCTTTTTTTTTTCATTTGATCATGAATAAATTTAGCCATTAGAGTCTCTAGTCTTATTGCCTTTAAATATACATGTCAAAGCTGGAAATGTAGCATAAACCTAAAGCCTTAATAGTTGTTATTTTACAAAGTTCTATTACCAGTTATGAAACACTGACATTTGAAATATTTTAGCAATTCCAGAAGCACCACTATCATTAAAAGTACCCTAAAAGAAACAAGGATAACTTTCTTTATTGACCCAAAAAAAGCTTTTCAGAAATCATTTTTCTAACAAAACTTTGTATACATTATTGTATCAAATATAATATTTAATGCACTAATAAGTTGAAGAAACAAAATATAATTAGGTTTAACATAAATGTCATTAAAAGCACTAGAAAATTTTATATGACAAAGCATCTAGTATATTTTATTGATTTTCAAATACTTTATTTATTTATATCCACAAAGACACCATTGTTTCAAATAGTTTAAAAACTTGCTTTACATTTGTACTCCATGATAATGAATTATATATCACCTAAGGATCTCTCCCAATACTTTTTAGAAATATCTATTTTTGGACTAATGCTAATGTTACTTACACAAAATAACTATATTAGTCTTTGAGGTTAGCCTTATGTAATTTTTATTGTATATATTCGAATAAAATATGTTTTGTAGGAATAAAATTGTTCACTATTAAAGCTTTTCAGGGAAATGTTATAGAAACTCTTGCTTCAATTTTCAAGGACAGTATTTCAAAGTCAGTTGCTTAAGAAATGAAAATATAATTTAAATGAATATTTAGAATTCAGTTTTCTACCTCATTGGGGAAAATATATTTTTATTTTAATTAAATGCTTATAACATTCTATAGGTCATTTTTAATTTAAAAATTTATAATTAAAATTTGAAAATGTATTAAGATGTCACTTAAAAGTACCAAGTTATAAACTACCAAAAGAATATCAAGGATATAAAAATACATATATGCTATTTATGTTTCTTTTTATTAGAGAAATCTAATTGGTAATACAATTCAAAATAGCCTGAAATTAAGAAATGAAAGTATTAAAGTATATTTCTTAACATAAAATGCACATTCTCAAAAATTACTCATAGATGCAAGGGCTGATTGTAAACATTCTACTTTCTAAATTTAGTTAAGATAAATTTAGCTATGTTTCTCTCCTCTTCAATTTATTAGCTTCTGCTGTTAAATAAATCATTTTTGTACAGGTAGCTGTTATTCCTTATGAATATACACATTGATGTGTAAAGAATGTATTGAATGAGCAGTTGTGTGGGATACAGGGGCACAAACATTTGATAAAGATGCAGACTTAGTTTTGCTACTTGGAGCAGATTTACAGAATTACCACTAATATGAGATAAATTATCTAAATGTTATAAGGAATAAACAAAAAATGTGATAATCAAAGGAATGTGTGAATTTTGACAGAGTAGAGAAAATTAGAGGAGCATTCACAGATGTGGCATTTGAGTTGACCTTTGAATGAGGACTCTGTTGAAAGTAAACAGCAGAAGAAGAGCATTGGAGCACCAAGAATAACATGAGTGATAAGTGAGAGGACATTGTGGCTAAGTAAGATGGTGATGTAGTGGAAAATGAGACGATATATTGGTACCTCATTTTGTTAGGGTTTTTAAGATCAAAGAATTGGCCTATAAAATATATTTTAATGAGGAGTTCCCAAATAATTTTGAGCAAGAAAAATGTAAAAAGAAAAGATGAGCAGATCTGTTTTAATAAGAATCAGCTCTAGTGTGAAGGGTTTGTGGGTAAAATATTAGGAACGGGAAGATCAATCATTGGTTTTATCAGTTTGCTATATGCATTAACTTTTAAGGAGCATAGTCTGAATCTCTTTCATGTATTTGTATTTCTACTTTAGAAGGCAACCCACATATACACAAACTCGCATACAAATACACACAATTTAGGAAGGAAGGCGTTCTTTGGTCTCTGTATATATTTCATGTCATTCATTTAGTGATTGAGTCAATGAAGGATATATAACTCTCATTTTTTTTTACTAGTTTTATGAACTACAACTTAGGTTGTAAAACTTGGTAATTCTCAATGACATCTGTTTTAGTGCTTTAAAAAAAAATCTCTTAATCATTTCTCTAGTGAAATAAAGATGCAAATTAGGAAGAAGAGTATTTAATTCAGAAGCAGCTGTATTTCTTCACATTATTCACAGATGGGATGCAAACAGCAACAGGACATACTAATCTGTAGTTTGGTGAGGAAGTCATATACATTTTTAAATTCTCTCAGTATTTTCTAAGATTGGCATCAGAACTTCTTTTTAAAATCAATCATCTTGATTGTTAAAAAAACAAATTTAACAATCTATTTTTTGTTCAAAAATGTATCAATTTGAATAGATATGTTATATCATTTCGATGTCATTAATTTTAAAGAAAATATGTTATTTTATTTTATTTTATTGGGTATTAAACACGGAGCTTATTTAACTGTCATCAAACCATTTTACTAATTCCAAATTGGGATAATAATAATTGTAGACTGTTCATTCCACATTTTTCCTGAAGTAGATCTCAGCACAACACCTAACTTGGTTGCAGTTTTGTCAACCATCCCTCTTCCTTTCCTCATACCAGTTTTCACCTGAAATGTTAATTATCTCAGAATGAGAAATTATGACAGCAGTAGACTTACTATACTTTGTGGTTTTTCTCCTCCCTCTCTTTTTCTCCACTTTTATTACTTTTTCTTGCTCATGGGTTGTACTCTCTTCCTAGTATTTTAGGTTTTCTTGACTACTCCTTTTCTTTTGTTCCTGTAATGACTTTTGTCAATTTACACACACATGCACGTGCGCGCACGCACACTCACACACACCATTTTGTGCAAGGTAAATTGGACTTTATTAAATACAATAAGGTTGTATGGAAGGTAATTTGTCTGTAATTTGAGCTCAGCTTTGATTTAATTTTGAAGTACTTTGCAAATGCATGCTGATTTGGAAAGAAAATGCCAAAAGGTACCATAAGCTAACAACTGATATGTATCAAATACACTATAATTTACCAATTAATTTAATATTTAATATAATTAACAAAAGGTATTTATTTCAAAAGAAAATAATAGAATTACTTTAGGTCTAAAACTCAAAGAGATTTTCGCAACCATATTTAATAAGATCTTTCTATTAAAAAATCTAATAAGTAAACATTTTTAAAGTAAACACTAAATAAATCCTCAAATAGATTAAAGCTTTTTAATACTTAACAGCTACTAAAATCTGGTGATGACATTGCAAGGTTAAAGTACATTAAAAATAACTGCCCATCCTTCAACATGCCTCCATTAACAGGTAAACTCTAATGTATCTTCCCTTGAATCTAGTTGGATGCAAGGAATTGAACATTATATTGTGGCAGAAGCAACGTTCTATACATTTTGAGGTATGTCACAAAATACATTGCAGATTATGTCTGGACTCTTGATTTTCTTTCCTTGATGCCCCTGAGTTGCATGCAAAATTGTTGACTGCTGTGAGATTGATATATTAGATAGGCTACGTGAATGCTGTTCAGTCAATACTAAGTCAAAATTTCCTAGGGCAAAAAAACTATCCATCCCAGCCTTGCTCAACTTTCTGATTCACAAAATTATGAGATACAATACGCTCTTTTCTAAGCCAGTAAACTTGGAGTGATTTGTTATGTAGCAATAGATGACAATAAAAAAAAGCTACTCAACTTGTGCATTTGATCTCATCTACTCTACTATAACCAGGTTATTTGTTCCTGTATAACACCTTTATTTTTCAGCATTATTTTTTTTCCATTTTAGTGGCTGCCCATTCCAGTCAACATTCACACATGCTGTAATATCTATCTTCATTTTAAAAAGTCTATGTCTCTTTCCATCAACAATATGTTCCTATTTTCTGTTCTTTATTTCTATTACATTTTATATCAAAGTTTTCTTTAAAAAATTATACACAGTTTTTATTTTTCTTTTTTCTATCTCATTTTCAATCTAAACCAAACCCTTATCACACTATCTTATCAGAGGTACCTAATATTGCTAAATTTAATTGTTCACTTTTCAGTTGTCAATTCAAACTCTTAAGAGTATTTTATACTATATATTTATACCACTTATATAAACACTTGTATGCTTCTACATTTGTCTTCACTTTGTTTCTGAAGTGATATACTACTTTGTTGCCTCTTCCTACTTTACTAGCCACTCCCCCTCCACCTGCTTTTCTTTTTTTTTTTTTTCTTTTGCCTCTCTTTCTTGGTACAAAATGGTGGACTGCCTCCAGACTTTGTTTTCAACTATTTGTGTGTGTGTGTGTGTGTGTGTGTTTCTTAAGTATGCTTACTCTAGGTTATTTGGCTGAAATAAGAACTTTGACCTCTCTACTAAGTTCTACTATATTTTACCTCTGGTATATTTTATTTCTCAATTTGAATCTTGGAAAACAACTATTTCAAACTTAGCATGTCCAAAATTGCAATTTGAGGATTTCCTCATCACATGATTCCTCCATAGTCTTCTTCATTTTAGTAAATAGCAATGCTAGTTATACAATTGTCATGCCCATACATCTCAATTTATATTTGATTCCCCTTTTACCTTCAGTCCATAAGGAAGTTTGTTGATGTGTATGTTTAACACATATTGTGAGCTTAGCCACTTTTCATCACTCTATTCCAGGACTACATATTTTTTTACTTCTTTGAATCAATATCTTACTAATTGCTCCCATGTAGTTATTCTGGGGCATTGACTAGAATAATCTTTAAATCTAATTTGGAGTGTCTCAAAATCAACTAAAAGTTCAAATTACACTCAGAAAAATATACCTTTTTTAATTCACACTCCTTATGATGTTAGATTTATATATAAATATTTTATTTTTGAAGGTATTGTAAGTGGCATAATATTTTTAATTCTCATCTGAAATGTTCTGTGCTATATTAAATAAATATAGTTGATTTTTACATTGACTTTGTATTGTGTTGTATTTTGTAATGTTGATAAATGCACATAATAATTTTAATTGTATATTTAAAGATTCTAATTGATTTCCTACAATGACAGTCACATCTTCTTTGAACATGTAGTACTTTATTTCTTTTTTTCTAAGAGATAGGTATTATATTTCTTTTTCCTTTCTTAGTAAATTGACCAGTATTTCCAGCAGGAGAGGGAAAGGGGTTTCCTTTTCTTGTTCCCAATTTTAGGAATAAGGTCTTCCACCTGTCACTGTTAAGAATAATATGAACTGTAGATTTTTATAGAAGTCCTTTATCAGGTTGTGGAAGTTATCTTGTATTTATAGTTTGCTGAGAGTTTTTCATCAGGAATAAATATTAAATTTGGATTCATGCATTTTTCTGTATTAATTATATGGTCATGTATTAAACAACATTAAACAACATTTTCTAATGTTTAATATTGTGAAGAACTGCTTTAGTTGTATCCCATTAATTTTGATATTTTGTATTTTTATATTAGTTTAGTTCAAAATATTTTCTATTATTTTAGTTCCTCTTTTACCCACGGTTTGTTTAGAAACAGTTGATTTCCACATGTTGGGAAATTTTGCTGTTTTTTTTTTCTAGTTTAATTTCGTAACGATCAGAGAAGATAACTTACATATGATTTCATTTTAAAACTGTCAGGGTTTACTTTATCATTTTTTCTTTTTCAACCTTTATTTTAGATTCGGGGGGTACATGTGCAGGTTTGTTACAAATATATATTATGTAATGATGAAGTTTAGGGTATAATTGAATTCATCACCTGGGTCATAAGCATAGCCCCCAATAGGTAGTAATTTTACAATCCCTGAAACAATCTTATTTGGTGAATGCTCCAGGTACACTTGAAAAGAATGCACATTGCTCATTGAGTGTTATATAAATTGAAATTAGATCCAGGTGGTTGATGGTAGTTTTCAGTTTTTCTGTAGGGATACTTAAACTATGTCTACTATTTCTGTTTAATGCTGAGAGATTGGTGTTGATACCTGTAATATTGGATTTCTCTATTTTTCAGTGTTAGCTTCATATATTTTGAAGCATACACAATTACATTTGTTATGTCCCCTTAGTGAACTGATCCATTTGTCATTTTGTAATAACGTTTATGCCTGGTAGTTTTGTTTGTTTTTTTCTCTGAAGTCTACTTTCTCTGTTATTAATATAGCCACTTCAGTGTTCTTCAAATTTTTGTTGACATTGTATGTTTTTAGATCCTTTTACATTTAAACTACATATTTTCTATTTTAAGATAATTTCTTTCATGCAGCTATGATTGAGTAATATTGTTATTCTCTGAAAAATTTATCTTTATATGTATGACAAGTTGTATTTAACATTATTGAAATAGCAGGATTTAGGTTTATCATTTTATTGTTTATATTGTGTTTGTTCTTTCTGTTTGGTTCTTCTATTTCTCTATTCTTCCTTTCTATGGGTTTATAGAATATTATTTGTAGTATTTTATTTTCATTATCTATTTTCTTTTCACTTATATACCTTTGCATATATTTAAGTTGTTGCTCTAAAGATTAAAATATAATATATATTTTTAGAGTCTATTTAGTATTAATATTTTACTAACTCAAGTGGAAAATAGGAAAAATACTATATATTGATCCATTTACCTAAACTCTGTGTTATGTTTGTATCGTGTATTATATCTTCATAGATATAAACCCTATCAAAAAGTGTTTTATTTTTTCAACTGACAAATTCATAGAACTGAAAAGAAAAAATATTTATTCAATTTATCTAGCTATTTATCATTTCAATTAAATGTTTCTCCTGTTCTGTTTCTCATGTTCCAAGTGTTTCAATTTTTCCACTGTTTTAAGAAGTTTTCTTTTCAGTAATTTGTTTAGTGCTAGTATGCTAGCAATTAAATCTCTAGATTTTCTACATCTGAGAATGTCTTCACTTTAATTTCTGAAGGATATATTAAATACAGGAAAAATACAGACCTACTTTCTTTTCAGCTCCTAGAAAATGATGTGCCATTTCCTTCTATCCTCCATGATTTATGATAAGAAATTAGCAATTTGAGTTGTTGTTACCTGATACTTAATGTTCCCCCTGCCCCTTCGGCTGCTATTTTTGCACAAACTAATTTGAGAATTTCAGATAATACTGGTTTCTGGAAAAATTTTGTTTATTTTTGGTATTTTTTTCTTTTTTTCTTGTTTACCATCATCTTTCTTTTTCATATCATCAGGCTACCTTAAATGTCCACGAATTATTACATTTGTTTGCAATAATGAGATATCAAAGCTTTGAAGATTTTGGATACCTGATTGAAGCTTAATATCTATAAGATTTTATTTTATGGTGAGTAATTCTAAAACTGTGAGAAACATAAAACTATGCAGTAAACCACAGTAAACACTTCAAAATTTACTAAAATCAATGATATTGTCTCCCAGGGTGATAGTATGCAGCAGAAACAGTGTGACCACTACAGATTGAAAGGAAGATGTATTAGTCCGTTTTCACGCTGCTGATAAAGACATATCTGAGACTGGGCAATTCACAAAAGAAAGAAGTTTGTTGGACTTACAGTTCCCCATGGCTGGGGAGGCCTCACAATCGTGGTGGAAGGTGAAAGGCATGTCTCACATGCAGGTGGCAAGAGAGAGAATGAAAACCAAGGGAAATGTGTTTCCCCTTATCAAACCATAATAGGTCGTGAGACTTACTCACTACCACAAAAACAGTGTGGGGAAAACCACCCCCATGATTCAATTTTCTCCTACAGGGTCCCTCCCACAACACGTGGGAATTATGGGAGTACAATTCAAGATGAGATTTGGATGGAGACACAACCAAACCATATCAGGAGAGAAAATAGCTCTAGAAAGAAAATCTCTAAAATTAAAGAAAAAAAAGAAAAGAAAAGAAAAGAAAAGAAAAGAAAAGAAAAGAAAAGAAAAGAAAAACCTTGGAAAAATTTAGAACATGGGAAAACAATGAGTCCTCAGTGTTGTGTAAAGAGAAAAATATTCAAATTCGTCCCTAATAATGTTGCAATGAGTTTGAGACAGTCTTAAAGCAAATGACAGACAGAAAATAACATAATCCAACACAATTTTTAGTCCTATGTATAACTGCATGTATACACTCAAGACAATAAAAATAACATTTAAACAAAAACATTAAACATTAATTTATTGAATATCTGTTATTTTCTAGGGATTAGTCAGGTACAAAACAAAATTCCAATAAACAAAAAAATCCAAGCTTTCCTGAAATTCATATACAAGTAGGAATAGACAAACAATAAACAAAATCAAAGTAGACACTGGGAAAGGAGGGGCCAATATGGAAGCAATTTGGCAAACTGGAAGACTACAACAGTAATCCTGGCAAGAGAAAATGGCACACAAATCAGGGTAAAGGCAGTGGTGGCAATGAGAAGTGTTGGACCTCTAAATGTATTTTGGTGGTAGAAATAACAATATATTGTTGATGAATTAATTGTAGATGTTAAATAAACAATCCAAAATAACGTCAAAGAATTTGACCTAACTACTTGGAAGATGAGAGTCGTCATCAGATTAGATAAGGAGGACTGGGATCAAATTATTTCGCACTGAAGGTGAAAAGCTTTGTTATTAGGTGTATAAATGTTTAAGATTGTTATTGGTTCTTAGAGTATCAATCCCTTTGTCATTTTGAAATGAGCCTTTTTATTCCCAGTAACATTTTTTATTCTGAAATCTACCATCTCTGATATAAAATAACCACTGTGCTCTATTATTTTCATATTTATTTATTTATTTAGAGAAGGAGTCTTGCTCTGTTGCCTAGGCTGGAGTGCAGTGGCACGATCTTGGCTCACTGCAACCTCCATCCCCCGAGGTCAAGCGATTTCTCACTTCAGCCTCTTGAGTAACTGGGACTACAGGCACGCACCATCACTCTAAACTAATTTTTGTATTTTCATTAGAGACAGGGTTTCACCATGTTGGCCAGACTGGTCTAGAACTCCTGGTCTCATGTGATCTGACTGCCTCAGCCTCCCGAAGTGCTGCGATTACAGGTGTGACCCACTGTGACAAGCCCCATTATTTTTATTTTTTATTTATTTATTTTTTTAGACAGGAGTTTACTCTGTAACCCAGTCTGGCTGGATTGCAAACACAACTCACTGCAGCTGTGAACTCCTGGACTTAAGTGATCTTCCTGCCTCAGCCTCCCTAGTAGCAGGAAGCACAGGTGCACACCACCATGCCTGGGTAATGTTTTTTATATTTTTTAGAGATCAGATCTTGCCATTTTGCCCAGGCTGGTTTATTTTCATTAGCATTGGCATAGTTTATGTTATTCTATTATTTTACTTTTAATCTAGTTGTGTATTTATAAAGTACAATTTTAATGTAGGCACTGTATATAAGACCTTCACGTTGAGAAGCAGATAAATGGGATTATTGTTATCATAAACAAAGAAGTCATAGTAGAGTCAAGAAAACATTTAAGGTGGGAAAACAATGTAAGTCTGAATGTTTGTATGCAGAAGGGAATAATCCAGAGAAGAGGGGAAATATGATGCATAGTGGGAAAATTTATTTGCATAAGCTAAAATGTATGGGATCTCCTGCACATATGGAGGGGTTGAATTAGATTGGAGAATGGACAGCTTCATAGTATCAGCAAAAACAACAGGGTATATGGATAGAGGTAGAGGTGGTAGAAGGAGTCAGGGAAGTTTTGTTCTGGAAGTAGATGCAAATTCATCACGTGAGAATGATGATAGGGAGGAGGTGTTGGAGAGTAAAAGAGAGTAGAGTGTGGAATTATTTTCTAGGAAGGCAGAGAGACTGTACAAAAGGGGAAGTAATTAAAATATTGTTGGGAAGAATTGAGAGCTTATTTGAGGTGAAGATTCATAATTTAAATTTGGATTGGTTGGCATGTTAAGTTTCATGTAGCACTCCTGTGTGCCTGCATAAAGAGATTAAGATAAAGACTTTTTAAAAATTTTTATCTAAGAGTGCCAAATGTTTTCTCCAGCTTCTTTAATGTATAATCAAATTCTGTGAATCGGCACAAAAAGCCATATGAGGCAGGGTGGGAAGGCCTATAAATATGTCATTATACTGCTTTTCTATAGCATGTATTTCTTTTCTTCCATTTTATTCTTATTGGCACCAACGTCTTCATTTCCTCATGAAAAAATTAGGAATTCAGATTTGGTAGATAAGCTGATCAAAACAGTAAAGTTGCAACAATGGAAGTGGTTTGTGGAACACATGTTTAAGGATTGAGCTGTTATGTATTATGTATTATGAATAAATGTCTTTAATGTCTTTAATGGATTCCTTGTACTTTTAACCACATAAAAATAAGTTTAGAAATATTCACATTGTTTTCTTTGTATTTAATACTTAGTGTATAATTTCAAAGCAAAAACTGAGATAAGAATAACTTCTTTAATGGAGAAGTAATAATTATTTTAGTCACTAACAAAATTTAATTCTAACATAAATAATACCGTTTCTAAATTCAAATGTTGAAATAGTATATTCTGTTCCAGAATCCTAGAGAAATGCTGAAAAAGATTCAATACTGAGCTTATTGGAAATGGAAATGTAGTACTTATCAAATTCTGTGAACCTCCCTGTAAAAGTACATTTTATCTCTACTTAATAAACTCATCTATATAAGATATCTAATACCTTGAGTGTGGTGTTCCTTTCAGTCCTCTCTCAACACACTCCAATGTAGCATATTGGAATGACTTGTAATATGAATGTTTTAAATCACTAGATATTATGAGATATAGCAAAGTTCCTTTTTGGAAAATTCTACATAAAATGTTATCTACAGTGATGTAATATACATAAGTGCTTCTATGATTTAAGCTAAGCAAAATTTATGGAATAATAAAGATAGTATATTCATCTAAGGGAATAATTGCCATATAGGGAGCCTCTTAATCTCAAACAGGTTGATTTCTAGACTTTAAATTGGCTCCTGATTGTGTTGTTTAATGCCAGCAAACAGTAATGCTGTAATAAAGGCTGCCTGCCAGTAAAGGGCATTTTCAAAGTCACACAGCATGAACATTTTTTTATCAGAATCCACTACAAGCAAAAAAACATAAGTGATATTTCAGTAAATCATTTATTTTAAAATCTTTACGTAAAAAGGCAGAAAGCAACTGTCATTTGTTTGAGTATAGTCATAAAAAGCATAGTCACTTGCCCATGATAAGATGTAATATGCAGAAAACAAACATATTATCAATTTGCATTTTTAATTATCTCCTGAGGTGTATAAAGAAGCATTCAACATTAACAAACTTACAACAGGAAAATCTCCATATTTGACTAATATTAAAAAATTTATAAAAAGTTATAACCTTTATTGCCTCCTCAACATATTAGCTTATTTTAATATCTGAGATACATTTATCACGAATAGTTATAGCAGTTTGCATGGGAGCCTGGACGTTTTATCTTGTTCCGGGCCCCACTCAAAACTTGCAGCTTTTGGGGTCACTTTTGAAACAGCTTGCTTTATCATAACCAGATGAGGGCTATGTTGCCTCTTAAATCCTAAGAGGCCCACTAGGTGTCATGCTTCTGTTTCAGTTGCAAGAGGAGCCAGATGTAGCAACTTATTTTTCACCTTAGAAGGAATACCTCATAATGCCCTGGACCACTGGACTCAGAAATTTTACTGAGATGGAAGGCCCTTGAATTTTTGAGTGGTTTACCTCCCACCTTCTGACACATAAATGCCTTACCCATACATTTAGACTAATTGTTATTTAGTGCTCACCAGGTCCAATCAGCATAATACATCAATATAACGAACTGCTATGATATCTTGTGGAAGAGAAAGACAACCCTTGTGGACTAAATTAGAACAGAAGACTTGCTTACTGATATACCCTTAAGGTAAAATAGTGAAGGTATATTGATGGCTTGTCAGCTGAAATCAAATCAATTTTGGTGGCTACTAATAGGTATATTTTTAAAATACCAGATCAGTAACAACATACCAGGTACCAAGGAAATGTTAATTTTCTGAAACAATGAAGCCATTCATAATGTAAACTGTGGAGTCACCATGTAATTAAACTTACCATACTCTTTTGTCATTCTCTAAAATCTGTTTACTGCATAAGCAAAATATGCAAGTTAAATGCTGATGTGGTAGAATCACCATCCCTGCATCTTTTAAGTCCTCTTTGGTGGCACTAATCTCCACAATCCATTGAAGAATACGGCATTGCTTTTGGTCAACATTTTGGTAGGTAAAGGAAGTTCTAGGGGCTTCCATTTTGCCTTGTCTACCAAAATATCTCTAACTACACAGTTAGGGAACCAATATGGAGATTCTGCCTATTGCTGAGTAGTTTTATTCCAATTATGTATTCCAGAAATGTAGAAATAATCAACACATGTGTTTGGAGAGCTACTACAACCATTTTAAGATGTACCTAACCTAAAACCTTATTCATCACTTGACCTATGTAGTAACCCCTTACTCTGACTGAGTGAGCACAGTGACGTTTTGAGGCTATAGGAATTAGTGTCAGATCAGAGCCAGTATTTGGCAACTCCTAGAAAGTCTATTTTCCTCCAGCCAATGTACAGCCACCCTGGTAGATGGTGTAAGTCTTTTTGGGGAAGTCTAAAGGACTAATCATATAATATTTTAGCAGAGTAATGGGGTCCTCCCTTAAAAAGGCCCAGCATGTGCCACTGCACTCCAGCCTGGGTGACAGTGTGAGACCGCATCTCAATAAATAAATAAATAAATAAATAAATAAATAAATAAATAAAATAATGAAAAAAAAGAAAATACTCTTAGCTTCCACATCCATATTTAAGACATAAAGTGTCAGAGTATGCAGAGAAAACAAAAATTAAGATCTATGTATTTCCATGATATTACTCTATAATTATGTCAGCTTCATGTACATGTGACCACCAAATATGTACTTTATAATATGATTATAATTCAAGCATAACAAACTACTCAGGCAACAGAGTATCTAGTACACATATGCATTTAATATTAACATAAGCATACTTGTACTGGATAAAATAATGAAAACTTTTATGATCTAGAAAGATGATCTATTATGACTAAATTTATCTGATAGGCTTATGATTCATAATTTAACTTTCTTTTTTCCTTTTCTTTCAGCCTAGAAATAGATGAAGAATGTTTTCAGAGACAACTGATGAAATTGCAGGTATCAGTGATGTAAAACTAAAAAAAAAAATTCATCATTAAATTTGCTGTGTATTATGTTTTATTTAAAAAGTAGATTTTCTTAGTCCATTCAGGTTGCTTAGCCAAAGTATCATAAACGGAATAGCTTATAAACCACAAATACTGATTTCTCACAGTTCCAGAAGCTGGAAGTCTGAGATTCAGGTGCCGGAGAGGCTGTGCTCTGGTGAGGTCTTCTTCCGGGTAGCAGTCTCTGCTTCTTGCCCTGTCTTCATATGGTGGAAAAAGACAGCTAGAGAGTTTTCTGGGCTGTCTTTTATGAGATCCATAATCCCATTCCTAAAGAGTCTACCCTAACGACCTAATTACCTCCCAAAGGCTCCACCTCTTAATATCACATTGGGGATCAGGATTTCAAACTTTAATTTTTTTGGTGGGAGGAACATAAATATCCACTCCATAACATGGATATTACTTGATGAAAAGCTATTACTCATGCCCAAGATTATTTATTTGTGGCAAATAAAATATTAGGTTGCTTGTTTAGTTTCATTGTCTTATAATTATATAGAGTGTTCTTCTGAGGGAAAATTTGTTAATATTAGTAAAGCATTTAAAAGATGAATATCACTGAGCTGATTATATGTCATTAAATCAGGACTTTGTAAAAATGCAATATTAAATGCCAAAAAACAAATGTAATATATGATTTTTTAAAATCTTTCCAAATCACTGTCCGCTTTTTAACAAAAATGATATTTGAAGAAATAAGTTTTTGACCTTTTTCTCACATAAAATTGATGATGTTAGTAGCTTATGGGTATTTACGATTTCAGATTTTCTAGTGGTTTTATAGAATAATTTTAAAGAAGATTACCATATTTCCAACTAAGATGCTATAAAATGGTCTATTCTTTAGTTTCCTAGTATTTCATTTCCTAATATTCTGGCTTCTTTACAGATGTTTAAACATGCCTTGCGCATGTGTGTTATCAAACCCAAAATGATAATTCTATGTAGACCCTCTGAGTGTGTGATAGTAAATCAGGATATATAAAATAAGTGCATATACGGATGTTAAAAAATGTAAAACACCGAAAACTTCAAATTCATTAATTTATTTTATTAAATTTGTTAGGTTAAGACTAGGCTAACGTTAAAAAAAAAAAAGAGAGAGAGAGAGAGAGAGAGTAGGAAAGACCCAATAAAACAATGGTTAATGAACCAAAATAAGGTTTTGTTATTGTCCTTGTTTTTCACACAATAATCCTGAAGTATGTATTCTAAATCCAAGAAGAGGCTTTGTTTCTCTCCTAGCATTCTATACAACTGTAGGGTGACTATAGTCAACAACAAATTACATATTTTCAAATGCTAGAAGAGACAATTTTGAATGCTGCCAACACAAACAAATGATAAATGTTTGAGGGGATGAACATGAACATGTTAATTAACCTAATTTGATCACTGTACACTTTATGTAATGAAACTCACTGTGTACTCCATAAATATGTACATTTATCATATGCAAGTTTAAAAAATAAAATTAAAAAAAGAAGAGACTTCACTTTTTAGTTGTTCAGTTGCTACTAATACTTTCTCCATTATCCCCAAGAGATTCTAGTTCTCTGTCCTGGGAGGATGAGACATAGTCAGGAGGAGGGATTTCTCTTTAAGAAAGTAAATGTGAAATTCTCTAAAGCAATTCTGTTCCAATCCATTGGCAAGAATTCAGTCACACGGTCAGAAGCAATTGTAACGAAAAATGTAAAATGTAGTCTCCAAATAGGAAGCACTATATCCATAAAATGAAGGCAACCAATCTTTCTTTCAAAATTATATTGAACATCTGTTATATGCTAACCTTGGTATTAGGTACCATATTAGGTACTGCATTATGGTGAGATATGACGATATTTAAGAATTGGTTCCTGCCCTGCCAAGGAAAGGAGGGATCAGATTTCATTCTAATCGGTAATAGGAAGGGTCACTTGTACAATACAGACATTTACTTCAAAGAAAAAGTTATGTGGAACCTGAAGTATCAAGTAAGTTTTGTGGAAAAATCATTATAATAAGCTTTAAAAGGAAGGGTTTTTATAGTGGGAAGTAGAAATGTGAGGAGTTAAAAGATATCCTTGTTGGAGAAAAGAAGATCAGAAATGGAATAGATATGGGGAAATATAAGTTTTTATTTTAAAACTGTGTGTTACACAGTTTAATTTTAGAAAGGATTCAGTTGAAATTTTAGAAAGTAGAAAATATGAAAGAAATAAACAATATAAAGTATTAAAAGCTTGAATACCAATTTAGGATACCCTGTAATAGGTAAAACTTACAATGAATCAAAAGAAATAATCAAAATATCACTCATAAAAATGCCTTTAAAAACATATATATTTGAATAAATACTTAAAGCAACAGACTCACACACAAAAACAGCTAAATAAAACCTAAAAGAAAAAATGTTTACAACTCAAAGTAATACCTTAGTTAAAAACAAATTTAAAAATGTTTCAAGCATTTATATTTTGTGTTATTCAAATAACAAGCCATTAGAGCAGATATCTATATTTCTCTGTGAAACTTTGTAAATCACATGATAAAACAGTGTCACGGGTTAAATTTGTTATCTCATGATAGGGAGTAACAGCAGGGTCCTTAGTTTTTATTAAAAATACTAGCTTGCTGCTTTAGTAACCCAATGTGTCTCAATTATGAAGATACCTTGATGAGTATGAAATTAACCCATGCCACTAAATAAAATGTCAACAACTCACCAATGACTTAGAATTAAAAATGGAAATAGTTACTTTCCTGTTACTTAAGTAGACAGCATGAAAACATGATTAATCATAGCCTTATGGGTAAAAATTAAAATCATTTGAAAACTTCTCTGCAATTGAAATGCGCCAACATGCCGCTATTCAACCTGATCATGTTCAACTGCAGTAACTGTTGACCCATGCAAAACATAAGTATTATTTTACCCTAAACCTCTTAAATCCTCTCCTAAAATGTTATGCTTCTTTAAGATGAACCTGACAGAATTTGACACCCACAAAAAAAGCCCTGTATGGTAGACATGTACCAAGCATCACTGTGACATTCAGAGATATTCTGGTTTTGGCAACTGTTTGAGATTTGTGGCTCTCCTTTGACATTTACAAAGACTCTGAGACTATTTTTGAAAAGGGCTGGAGCATTTCACTAGATATGTGGTTTCTTCAAAGGCCACTTTCAGATTAAACTATCTCTGAAACTCTGAATGAAAGTAATGTGAGATTGAACTAGAAAAGTATTTATTTTACTTCAAATAAAAAGAAAAAAATAAACAGATGACTGATTCTACAAAAAAAAAAGTAAAAAATAAAAAGTCAACATATTCTTCATTGCTTTGTCTTGGTTATTGCTAAAGTTCCCAAATTATCTTGTTTGTGTTTTGCAGGATAACATTCATCACATAGAATAATTCACATGGCTCTTTGGGTACACTAATACTAATTACTACATCTTTTCAGGATGCATTCTTGTTATTGTTTTATTATCAGTTAAATTATTGCAGAAATTTGTTTTGCATTGAGATGCTGATTTAAAGTTAGAAATCTTTGAACTTCCTTGTTGTATATATCACATTTTGGAAGCTTATATGAGTATTGAGATTTGAAAATACAGGCAGAAGTCCCGAGAGGATGTATAATGCAGTGAGCGAGCAGGTTAGACTTTAGGCCACATTTTTACCTCTTTCAGCCTTGATTTTTTGATCTGTGAAAGTAAGATTTTGGTAATTAATAACTACTATGCATTTAATCAGTTTCAGCAATTAGAGAATATGTAGATCTTTCAAAATACACACACAACACACATGCTTGTGTATGTATGTATAAACTTGCACTATAATGAAAGCTAGTGAGGTACATATTTACAAAGATGCTAAGTTGGGTGTCTGTTGTTCTTGTGAGACTCACTGTTCTCTTTCTAGCAGAGACAGTACCTATGAATGCATGGTATTTAGCAGTGCTGCAGAGCCGGATCACATATCATTCCTGACCCCCCCATACTCAGACCCCTCTTAAGTGGATATTACCTAGGGCTAAAGTCATTCTAGGTCCACTTGGTGATAAATTTAATCTATAGTGGGGCTTTCAAAATCAGGTGATATATTCTAATAAGTCTCTACTGGGTCAGACAATATTTGAACCAGACTATATTTGAGAGGTAAATGTTTCTTCCAGTATAATGCTATGAGTTTCTCTCCTACTCTATTAACTACTTTAATGGATAATGATGGCAGGTCAAGGCTAGTTTCATCCATCCATATACCATTTGTGTATATGAATTGTGCATCTGAATGAGATGTATATTCCTCTTCTCATAGGATTTTCTCTATGTCCTTGCAAATACTCCTGTCTACAGGCAACTGTGTGCTGTCTACACTGACCATTTCCATTAGCTTTTGGATTTTAATGACTTTAAAATGTTCTAATTGGATAATCTCCTAGGTGAGAACCGTGAAAATAAAGTACTAGGGCTATTGAGTAATTGCCACATAAACAAAAATTTGAAAAAGGTGGCAGGTTTAGTTTTCACCTCTCAGATGCAGATGTTGAAACAAGCATACAAACATAAGTAGTATATTTGGGAAGAAATTCAAGAAAACATCAGTAGAGGAGTGGATGAGTAAAACTGGAAGTAAGCCCCCATCAATAAAGGATGCATCGTCAAGCAAATCACCAAACCACCGTGGGTAGCTGGAGCTTAGTCTTGCTAGTTGCTAACACAAAACACAGCACAGGATAAGAATTGTGGCCACAGCTGAAGTAACAGAATTATGTCAATTCATTAACACCTGAGTATATGGAAATAGACCAGAATTCTAGAAAAATACAAAGACTTTATTTGTCTATCAAAATACTGAAATGGCTTCCAGAATAAAAGAACAAATTCTCTTTTCTTGAGGTCAGCTTAATGACTTACATCAGAAAAGCTGGAGGAAAATTCCCAGCAATATTTGCAAAACCCTGCAAAATATATTATTTGATCTAAGGAAAGAAAAATGGTTCTACCTTTAAAACTCTTTAAAGCTCTTATTTTATTTGTCATCACTGCAGTAGGTCAGAGAGATTTAATATTATAGAAAGTGAGCAAAAAACAAATAACAATAAAGAAAGAGATTACATTATTTGATCTAAATTCACAAATACATTATATAAATTAAAACAAAATTTAAAAAATAAAAGACCTAAGTCAAAAATATCACTGTGAAAAATATCTGACGATATATGGGGGAGGGGGGTAGATAGAGATGACATGCTTTTCAGGATGTAACTCTTTAAAAAACATAATGCATTATCAGTTTGGCTGAACGTAAGTAATATGTAAATGAGTAACTATATTTTCTTAGTACTCACCACGGTTATCATATCCAGAGCACTGAGTCTAGAAATGCACGTTCTTGTATGTATTTTCACCTAAGATATCTATCTCACCCCTACTCCTTCATATGCAGCCAACCCTCTCGCAGACTATGCCCCCGTAGGCATACAAATACCTGGTACTTTAATCTGGCCTTCAGTGTCAGTTCCTAATCTTTTGGCTTTGGCAAACATTTCAGACACTGTTTGTGATTTCTGGCTTTTCACTACATTAAAATTTGTATGATTGACTAATTTTAGTATCTTTCATATTTTTGGATGAAAGATCTCCATTTTTCACTAGTCTCTCCAGTCAACTTAATCTCTTTATTTAAAGAATAGAGTGCATAGAGATATTTGACTTGGCATCCAAGTCAACCAGGACTCCCCTTTACTATGCAAAAACAATAGGAAGAAAAGCAGAAACGCATAGCAGCATCACACAGTGGGGGATGAATCAGGTGGCAGCGCTGCGTTTACTGCCCAGGTCATCAGTACTCCCACTTTTTGAAGATTCACAAATGATTCCTGTCTTTTTCTACAAATGCAGTTGTGTACGAAATCCCTGACTTAGGAGCAGACCATGTGATGAAGACCTTCTTTAACTAGATGGTATTAGAATATGACAGATGAGTGGGGTGTTTGCATTCTCAAGTGCTAAGGAGAATTGATATTTTCTTTTGATCTTGGAGATTAGACTATAGGGCATTGGGAGCATTGAGAGACACAGAAATTGTCCATGACCTCAACTCTGCTTTAAAAAAATCAAGGCAAACTAATGGGTTTTAATGCAACAGTGTATAAAAAGCTTCTGTTATATGGATTTTTAATCCAATATCACAATCAGCCTTTATCAAGTTTGATGTAACATTAAAGCCACAGAAAGGTTACTAAAATATTATTCTTTCCAATTTTATGTATGTATTTATATGTATGTAAATGAATACTCTTATTATGTCTGATTTATGTATTTCATTTAAAATAATATATCACAAGTGATTACAAGCAGAAACAATTACGAGATGTTAGTAACTGTGGGTTTTGCCATTTAAAGTAATGGCAAAAACCTCAATTACTTTTGCACCAGCCTAATATTAAGGAAGTTCTGTAAATATAACTAAATAACACATTTGTCACTACTTTTATTTGACTTTGAATACATACCTATTTTAAAATATATTCTTTATTTAACAAGTAATGGTCATATTTTATAGTTAAATTAATTCATAAATGCTTTTTAAATGTTGTTAGTTTTAATTTCCAATACAATATGATAGGAAGTGGCCTTGTTACTGCTGGGTGATGGTGAAGGATCTGACTCTCCTCTAGCCCTCCTTTGACACCACCCTCGTGGGATG
Source organism: Nomascus leucogenys (assembly GCF_006542625.1). NCBI lineage: Eukaryota > Metazoa > Chordata > Mammalia > Primates > Hylobatidae > Nomascus > Nomascus leucogenys. The sequence continues at coordinate 81,230,467 of NC_044385.1, read as the reverse complement.
GGGACAGGCGCCTTGTTACCACTGCTGCAGGTAAAATTTCAGTCTCTCCACATGGTCTACACTGACACAGTGAAAAGACAGTCTCCTTAATATAAAAAAAAATGAAAGTCTTCATTCTCTAATCGTGCTTCTCTGACATACACTGGAGGACAGATCACTGTGCCTCATTTAAGCCTGGCGAGGTTGGTTGTCCAGTTTTCCCTCTCTGCTTTTGCTAATTGAGGTAGGGCTGCAATTTTTTTCCGTGTTGTTTTACTGATGTACAGAGGTACTTGTGGTAGGTTTTCTGTGTTGCTTGGTTGCCCTTTCCTAGAAGACTGGAAATTTGTTATCACTATGCCCATAGTGTTTCTGTATTTATATTTTCTGTTGGCTCCAGTCTTGGTTAAGGGACACAAGAAGAAAATCCAGGGGACTTGCCACTGTGTCCTTCCTCATCTCCTAAGGTCTCAAGTATTGGAACCACATGAATTTCCATTCATGAAAACATACACAGATGATGAAATTAGAAACAGTAAATGGGTCTGGTTACATCTTAATTTCCTAACAGAAAAATTATAAGAAGTCCTTCCAAACAAATTTTTAAATATATTATGTAATTATTTTGTTTGAAAAAAATTATATGTAAAATAGAGCAAAGTTAAAATATGTCTTCGATGCCATAGGAAGTTTACTATAGGAAAATTAATAGTGAAATATTTTCTAAAATGTAAAATGAGTCACAGAATTAGTTTGGGTAGAAATCAGTTAATTATCTAATGTCTCTCAGATATCAATAACTTTTCTGTCACATTGACTTTTCATGTTAATAGCTTCATCAGTCAATAAGAAAATAACAATATGTTCACTTTGACTTGTATAAACGTTTGGATATTGATTATGTATGTGACAAATACACTTTTGTACATTGTTGCTAAAAAAGAAAATGGTCAAATTCCTGAAGTTTCGTAGAAGATTGTGAGTGCAGATAATAAACGTACATTGATCCTTCGGTAGAAACTTGCATATCTAGATACTTCTATCAATATTTGATCATATGTTGCACTACTTGTCGTTGAGTTTTGCTTTAAGGCTCTAGAAAAGTGTGGTAATATGTCTGGTTGTAGCTATTTTCCTGAAACCAGTGTTTGTGAAAAAAATCAAATTGGATTTACATAACAGACAAAACAACAGTATTAGTCATGTGCAGGTCAAAGAATAATGCTCATTTGCTGTGTTTCCAAGGGGACTTTTTATAGTATACTGACATGTCATAGGACAGTGAATAGTTAGAAATTAATATGCCAAACAGAAAGACTCATTTTATTCTAGATACTTAAAAACTCATCTCCTATTGCAATTGAGCAGTCAGAAGCTATTGTAGCCAGAAAAACACAGCTGTGAAAATAACACTACTTTGGATAGAGGGCTTCATTTAGAAAAATATAAGACTGCAACATCACAGAGTCTGAGCCAGGAGTGTACCACTCTCTCAAGGAACAAAAAAAAATGTGTATTTTCTTAAAGACATTGCATCATAATAAGTGTATTAAAAAGACTAAAAGACATAATAAAAACTTCAAATCACCCATGTAGATGTCATTTAAAAAGTCAAGGTGGGATACTAAGAATAAATATTCTGTAGCCAGAATCATTATGCATTTCTTGTGGACTCAGAATCAATTCCACAAGCAATATACTTTAATGTAGGCATCAATAAATTTTTCTGTAAAAAGGATCAGAGAGTGAACATTGTCAACTTTTCAGGACACATGGTCTCTGTCTTAACTACTCAACTCTGTAGTTGTAGAGTGAAAGCAGCCATAGACAATATGCAGATATTGTGTGGCTATATTTCAATAAAACTTTGTGAATGCTGAAATTTGAACTTCATATAATTTTCACATGTTACAAGATAGTTATTGTTTTAATTTCTTTTCAAGCATGTAAAAATGTAAGGCCATTTTTATCTCCTGGGCTCTGCAAAAATAGGAGATAAGCCATGTATAGCATACAGGGTATACTTTACTGACCCCTGCTTCAGGATGTATTATCATTTAGATTAAAAATGTATATATGGGTTGCATTATCCAGAAAAAACCTTTGTCATAGTTATATCATCCAATTTAAAACCAGTTTATATTTTTTATGCAAAAATACTTCTACTGGATGGATGACACCTGCTTATTTTTGATAACTATGATTCTTAGATGCTTTAAAAGAAAAATCACAGGTGGTATATCCTTGCAGTATTATATGTTGGTGAGGCTTAGTCTGTCTACAGATGAATCACATTACAGATTCATTCCTGAAATGTTGACTATGGAAAACAACAACAACAATAACAACAACAGATAGCTTATAAGATGGGATATGTGTTCTACGTACGCTTTAAGAAGTGATGGTATCATAATCATGTCTTAACACACAAAAATTCATTTTAGCACCAGTTGCTTCACCCAGGGCAGATAATAACAGCAAGAAAGATCCAATAACCATAGAAGAACTGGCTCTAGACATGGGAGAGTCAGGTAGGAAGTTTCACATTTGTTTGATTTGATTTGAATCTAACATACATTATTTTTCTGATTGTTGAAGACATGCATACATAGTAAAGAAAATTTATACATAAATAAAAACTATGTAAAAATGAAAATTCTTCATAATTCCAATAGTGACAAATAACACAGTTAATGGTAGTTTTAACTGTTTGTTACTTACCTGTCTAGCTATCTAACGTTTCTCCAAGTATTCTGATTACACTAACTTTATAGTTTTGAAAGAATTTACTTTCACTTTCCAATATTTAAACATTTACTTTTATTTATAAATACTGCATCATACTTTCTTATCTATGTATTATATCTCTCATACATGTACAGCATTATATAACTATGACCTTATTTTTGAACAAAATGTTAATTTCTAATATATTGTTTAAAATAACTGCAATATAATGTAATACATGGATATATACATAAATCTGCTTTAACTGGGTTATTTATTTAGCATGTATTCACTGGAGAGGAGTATATGATTGAAAGATTAATAAAACTTTCAATTTTTCTCATACTTATTAAAATTTACCATTCAAAAATCTATATACTAATTATGTTCTCATTAAAATTAGATAATAGAATTGTGCCTTTGCATTCTTTTTTCCAATCTGGGGACTGTTGTGGGGTGGGGGGGTGGCGGAGGGATAGCATTAGGAGATATACCTAATGCTAAATGACGAGTTAATGGGTGCAGCACACCAACATGGCACATGTATACACATGTAACAAACCTGCACCTTGTGCACATGCACCCTAAAACTTAAAGTATAATAATAATAAAATAAAAAAAGAAAATATTGTATATCATTTCTGTATTTACCTAATGCTTGAAAAAAATCGAATATTTTTCTTTTCTAAAGATATATATATTTATATATCCAAAAGGACCTTTACAATTTCAACAAATTATGCATGCATTATATTTTAAAACTTGTAGAATACTATAAGCTTATATTGGCCTGGAAAGTCTACAAACATGTTAATACATTAAGAATCCTAAAAATTTAAAGTACTTGACAGACCGTATGTAGTTTTATACTGCTACTGTATTTCGTTTAGGGATTGTTCAAAATTATTTTGACACTCACTCTAAGTCACTTTATCTCTAAGTTTTATGAATGAGACTGAAGCAAACACCAAAAAACAAATAAACAAACACAAAAGGTGATCATAAAAAGAAAACTCCTAGGCTAAGGAATCTTCATCAGCCATAAATCCTATCAAAATACATTTAAATTTAACGGGAAGAATATATCAGATGCCTGATTGACATCTCTGCCAAATATCAATTTGTGTGTTCCTTTTACATGCCTAATACTAAAGCAGATCAAAAAATGCCGTCAAATAACACTAATGCTGTTGAAGCTGGTTTTAAAGATGGCTTTAAATCTCATTAGCAGCTACTGACAAGAGGGGCACTGAACCACATTAATTGTAGATGTAATGTGTGAGACAAAAGGTCAGGCATGTAGAGGGAAGTCCATAGTCTGATTTAAAGATGAAACAGTAGCAGTCTGCTAACTTTGGCTATTCCTTTTCTTCAGAAACTTTGTTCTCTAAGATAAGCAGAATTAAATACAATATTTAAACAAACTTATTTTTTAAATGATTAAGTATCTAGATTACTGAGCTGAATTTATATTTATAAAAAGAAATGTTGGCAGTAGTGGTTGTGGTGATGATGATGATGTGTGTGTGTGTGTGTGTGTGTGTGAAAAACAGCAAATATATTTTTTTGTGTGTATGTATTGTTATCTCTATATAAAATCTGGCTTTATGGTTATTATACTGTATATTTTTTATCTAGTCTATGCAATTAAGTTATTTTAAAAACCTTCTGTTTCATACATAAAGCTAAAATGTTAGCTATTTAATAGACCATGTTAGAATGTGAAATTTCCCTTCTTTTACCATAATGCTTTTCAATTGCCTGTCTGAAAAGATAATGAAAAAAAATAAAAGAAACCAAGAGAAAAGGTTAGTACTTTTGATTCAAATGAGTGGGTACTTCTAAATTTAACTGAGCGATAAAATAACAAGTATATGTGAGAGATAGAAAACACAGTAATTGATTTTAAAATGACAACTGCTTTATGTGAAGTTTGAACGTTTAGAAATGCTAATATTTCCAGTATAAAACTCCTTAAACACTCTAAATGGTAACCAAAGGAAGTAAAATATCATTAAGCAATTTAAAGCTTTTAAAATGAAAAAAGACAATGTTTATTTTATAATTCTGTTGTATTTATTTCAATGGCTTTTTAAAAATAATTGATTTTTACAGGTATATCTTGGTAATAACTGTAAGGTTACAGGAACATATTACTTGATTTCTTTCTTCTTTCAACAGTGTCCTATCATGATTTAGTTGTGGTCCATTCATAGATTCTTAAATACATTTAGACATTTTGATCTAGTTTTAGTTATACATTTTGTTAGAAATTGGCTTATTTAAAAATAATATTGTGTTGCATTTATATCCAAATATCTTAATATACTTTCAGGAGCTTTAATTGGAGTTTACATTTATATATATATATACACACACACACAGACACACACACACACATATATATGATAAAAGAGAATGAGTCTGTAATGTAAAAGCAGTTTAAGTTTGTAGTGATACAGTAATTGAGGTAACTAATTTTCAGGAAAAAGTACTTGGAGTTAACTAAATAAAAAAGATGTTGAATCTGCTATACTAAAACTACAAATATTGCTGAAAAATTATTGAAGAATTAAGTGGAGTAATATACCATATTTAATGATTTGGAAGCTCAATGCTTTTTAAGACATCAATTTTCCCAAATTATCTATAGATTCAATGAAATTACAATAAATTTTGGGTAGGTATCTATTTAATGTAGTAACTGAAAAGCTAATTATAAATTTGGACACATAGAGTGGAACAACACACACTGGGCCGTTTCAGAGGATGAAAGGTGGGAGGAGGAAGAGGATAAGGAAAAATAAGTAATGAGTACTAGGCTTAGTACTTGGTTGATGAAATTATCTGTACAACAAACCTCTATGACACAAGTTTACCTAAGTAACAAGCCTGAGCTTGTACTCCTAAACTTAAAAGTAAAATAAATAAACACATAATTCTTATAAAAGTATAAGTAATCTAGGTTAGAGAAAGAAATTATAAAAAATAAAGTTTATATAATTAATGCCTTTTAATTTCAAGAGCTATTACAATGCTACATTAATCAAGACAACATGTTATTGGCAAAAAGACTGACATATAGGTCAGTGGAACAAAATAGAAAGTATAGAAACATACCAATTACATATTTTCATATGATTTTTAATAAAAGTACTAAAGAAATTCAATTGGAAAAGGGAAGCCTTTTTAAGAAATGATGCTGGAACAACCAGATATCTGCTGTATAAAAAGGAGAGACATTAACCCATCCTTCACATCCTTACTCAAAAAATAAATCTCTAAGTGCCCCAAAGATTTAAAATTAAAATCTAAAACCATATAATTTATAAAAGAAAGCAGAGGAGAAAATCTCTGTAACTTTGGCTTTCTCTCTCAACAACAAAAATTATGGCTTCAAAATGATCATTAACATCAAATCAATTACTAGCCATTCCATAATGCAGTAGAATGGCTCAATGGCATGGGAAAATAGGTGGTCAAATGTGACTGATGTTATGTTTATTTTTCCCCTTTGTGAAACACAGAATTCTAACAAATAGACCTGGTTTATTTTAATGTCTTATTTATCTTAAATACGTAGGTCTTATTTATTTTAAATAAATAGGTCTTATTTATTTTAAATAAATAGGCCTTATTTATTTTAATATCTGATGTTAAATATACTCTATCTGAGTTTTACCATTAGTTATGCAATGTTGCATATACATAAACTTGTTAGAGATTTGAGCTAACTGTAGTAAGTTGTTACCTTAAGTGTCAGTCTCCTCTTCGTTGAAGTTAGATGCCACCTTTTACACAAGGTGCCTGGGACAGTAATTAATACATTATACATGTATTTAATATATATAATATATTACATATATTATACATGTTCAATAAGTATTTTATTACAAAAATATATTATTTTGTAAATTATTTATATCTTTGTGATTTTTCATTTTTTTACTGTCTATTCTTAGATTTAAAATGTGTTTATTCTTATTTACTCCATTTTCTTTTTTTTAACTTTTTTGCCACTAATATTTTTACTTTTTAAAATATCTAGATATCTAAATCTAGATATCTCATTTGGAAAATCTAAACTATCTAGTTAATCTATCTTTCAGTAAATGGATATTTGAATAACATAGATTTAAAAAATTGCCTATTTCCAGTGAATATAGAGAGGTTGGTCTTTAATGTGAATAAATAAATGCATTTCAAACCAAAAAAGAAAAAAAAAGTTCTTTGGTATTGTAAACTTTGACTGAAATAGGTAGTTTAAAAAAAAAAGGCAAACGAGAAAGAAGTAAATAGAATAAATGTGAACATGTATTCAGGTTTTTAAGAAACTCAGTCGTTTTTATTCTCTCTTTTGGCAGTTCCAGTAGGATTATTTAGGTTTGAGTTATGTGTATAATCTAATAAAATAATAAGAGATAAACACATTTCACTCTTGGTATTTCAAGAAGAGGACTATATTAATAAATTATCATAGGATCTCTGGCTTTTCTCTTACACTTTACCTTTCCTTATCAGTGGGGGAGCAAGTTATCCTATACAAGCTTTGTTAGTAATAAAGATGATATTTATGTTCTTCATTTATTCTACTTGAATGAGTTGGTTCAGAACTTAAGTAGGGAAATGTGCTGTTACTTTGAACATATTCATACTGTAACACGTGCAGGAAGATGGTAAGGCTCCAGCTACACAGAATAATTTTAGAGCTGGTAGGAATGAGAATCAATGTTTATATCAATCATTATTTCACAAACAAGTAATGTACTGTCTAAACAGGTTAATTAACCTTTTTAGGGCTTACAGTTAATTTATGGTAGAAGTATGCACTAAAACTCCAATTTGTTGGCCATCAAGGTCATGTGTGTTAAAGACTCCTTCCAACTGGCTGTATTTGAATATTCATGATGAACAAAGCCAGAGGACCTCAATTTTATACGTAGTTCCTTCTCTTATTACTTGTTATACTATTCAGTTTTCTTTTCTGCAAAATGTAAAAAGCATTCTGAAATAGAATGGTATGTATATGTGAACAATCATCTGTAAACTGAACTGTTGAATAAATATCCACGCTCATTATATTATCACACTATAACTCTTTTTCTAATCTGCATCATAAAGAGTAAAATATGAACTCTTAGTGGGTAAATATTTTAAAATATTAGTAGCATTTAGCAACGTTAAGATAATAAAATGTAACCAGACAGTTCATTTTAACTACGTAAGAGTTTAAAATACATTCATTTGAAAGGTATAAAAGTTATGATAAACTTTATAATGTGAAATTAATATTTGTTATATAAGACAAATCTAAAGCTTTACTAATATGCCATGTAGATGTTTTCCTAGCTAAACAAATAAGCAAAAAAAATCCTTATTCACACTGCCATTCATTTTAGATGCTGTTTATCTTTTCTGTCCCTTTTTTCACCTTCTAAACAAATTTCATTTGCATTAATTCAGCATTACCTTCCATTTAGTTACTATATTTGACAGTTAATTTAGTAACAAACACAAATCACAAAAAAAAATTCTCTTTAAGTAAAAATAATGTCTTTAAAATAATTTGTTGCATTCTCAATTAAATAGTTTGAGAAAATAGGCAGTTTCAAATGAAGAATTGTTATTTATTCACTCTTCTTTTTTTTTAATTTCAATTTTTATTCTAGATTCAGGGAATAGATGGCAGGTTTGTTATATGGGTATATTGTGTGATACTGAGGTTTGAGGTAAAATGGTTGATACACCCTTCTTTCTACCTATCAGTGTTACCTATGGGATGATTGTACTGATGGTGTCTGCATGCATGATTATATTCCTAACCCGAACTTTACTTTATAACCTCACATCAAAGTAAAATAATTTTATATAAAGGAAAGAAAAAAGTCTGGATATATTAACTTTAAGTGAGTCTTTTCTTACAAAGTGACATTCTACTAAGAAATACTTTTCTAAAATCTAAACAGCAAGTTATTATATTTATTTTGTAAAGTATTCGATCTAATTTTGGTAATTCGTTATAATTTTTAGAGCATTCTCATCAATATTCTTTATTTAAAATTAGACCCCAAAGTAATGCATAGTAATTATTTCTAAGATGCTGAAAATTGACAAACAACATTCAAACCTGGGTTCAAGCCCATCAAGTAAGTCGTATCAAATTTAAATTGCTATTGAATATTAATTTTGTAATCACTCAAGTTAACTGTAATTATTTCAAATGGGGCCAATAATTTTTCGTTAATTTTTATTTATTCAATTTTAACGAATATTTATTGAATGCTTACTATGTTAGAAATTTACCTCTCCTGAAAATGACGATATCATAGTCTAACTGATGCCATCACTATTCTTGAACCATATGCAAAGAATCAGGAAAATTGCTATTTTAGGTTAATCAACATATCAAAACTGTATATAATATTGAGATTCTTAAAATACTAATACCTGAGTTGATTTCTGTTTTTGCCATTTGTTGTCTCAACTTATTTATTCTTTGTGCTATCCTAGAGGGCCAGAAATGGCCGTTACATAGAGTCAGTTCATAGAGTTCTTCACCCAACTCTTGTGGAACTCACCCTGTATTTCTTCTCTTTTTCTTGTGGCATGAAATGAGGTCAGAGGGGCAGTAAGGGCCAGAACAAGTTGAGCTTTCTAGGCCATCGTATAGATGTCTCTGGATTGAAATTGAAATTAAAAGGAAATGGCAGCTGGGCAAGGTGGCTCACGCCTGTAATCCCAGCACTTTGGGAGGCCGAGGTGGGCAGATTACGAGGTCAGGAGTTCGAGACAAGCCTGGCCAACACAGTGAAACCTGTCTCTACTACAAATACAAAAATTAGCCTGGCATGGTGTCACACCCCTGTAGTCCCAGCTACTCGGGAGGCTGAGGCAAGAGAATTGCTTGGGCGGAGTTTGCAGTGAGCCGAGATTGTGCCACTGCACTCCAGCCCAGGTGACAGAATGAGACTCCGTCTCAAAAAATAAAAAAAGGAAACGGACTGCAGGAAAGAACAAGGTACCTGAGGCATCTCATCAGCAGTCTAATGAGAAAAGTGACTTAGTAGCAGTTCTAAAACAGCCTACACAGCTACTTCTGGAATTTGCTGCCAGAAAAATATTATCGTATCCTGAATTCAAGTTCTGTGCCACGTAAGCAGAGCAATAGAAGCAGAATACCAAGTACAAAACAGTCCATCAAATGTTTCCTCTTTTATGCTTCGCTAGCACCCACCCACTTTGTTTATGTTTTTATACTATCCGTCTTATATACACCCTCAGGCAAATGTGCACATATCCCAGAATAGTAATACACAAAGTGCTACAGTACACATAATTATTCCATCACAGCTTAAGTTGATATTTTTAGAGTGTAGAAAAGAATGTGAAAGATTCCTCTCCTGCAGATGAAATGTTCTTTGGTATTCAGTCTTGAAAGATTATTATTGCTAATAAAAATTTTATAACTAGGGAAACTTCTATAAACTATCCCATCTATATAGCATTTGGCAGATATATAGAAGAATAAATTTTAGAAATTCCAGGAGAAGAAGAGAACTTAAAAACATTACAGTGTACCACACTGATGTCAAGATGCTTAACCTGGAGGCAACATCCAAACATGCACCATCACCTTGGAATTATTAAGTGAAATTTGTGATTTTGTGGAGGACAGGACAAGTAACACTCTTAGAAAAGCAATGTGAGGTTCAAGAAACCCTAGCTTCAGAACCTCTGAGGCAGGAAAAGAGAAATGTTTGATTCAAACATATTTCTCTCCTCCTATTTCTTCCCTCCCTTTACAAACAGAATATGAACATATTAAACATGAAAATAGCAATTGAAGAGAAAAATGTCTATTGTTGAATAAGTTGACATGAGCTTCAACAATGAACAAATATTCACTGAGCCTCTTTTCTATTTCAAGGCACTGCACTAGGCACCAGGGATACATGAAAAAAAAAAAATGATACAGTTCCTGCTCTGATAGATTTTCTAGAGTGCAGACAAATAAGATGTTTGGATAATATTCTGTAATAAATGCTAGCTTGATTTTCAGAGAATTTGAGGAGCACTTAGTCTCACATGGACTTTAGAGGAAACAGGAGATGGAGGGATCGACTATTTACCCTACCTTGGCCCAGTCTTCTTCTATAAGTGCAGCCTATTCCTGAATTTTGGTCTACCTTGAATCTTTTGCCACACAGATATACAGATATTCGTATGCAAACATAAATACATTTCAGCATGTGATAGCTTTAATTAGAATATATAAGAAGGGCTAGATCTCATTTGCCTTATTTCTCTCCCTCATTCTGCCCTATACATAATATCAGAGGTCCTTAGAAGATAATATCTATTTCTCAGAACCCCATTTCTGTGCATCCTGTCCCTGTCTTTTTCCCTGCATTTTAAACTCTTCTGTAGCCCTTTCTTACTATGTACACATAATTTATTTTAATACGTGTTCTGCGTAATCTCATCTAACATGATTTACTGTGTGTTTTCTATATGCCAGTAATTTCTTTTTTTAACTTTTATTTTAGGTTCAGAGGTACATCTGCAAGTTTCTAATATAGGTAAACTTGCATGGTGGAAATTTGGTGTGCAGATTACTTCATCATTCAGGTAACAAGCCAAGCACCCAAAAGTTGTTTTTTGTTTGTTTGTTTCTTGTTTTTTCTCTGTTTCCTCCCACGCTCCACCCTTAAGTAGGCCCCAGTGTCTGTTGTTCCCCTCTTGTATCCATGTGTTCTTATCATTTTGTTCTCACTTATAGGTGAGAACATGCAGTATTTGATTTTCTATTCCTGTGTTAGTTTGCTAAAGATGATGGCCTCCAGCTCCATCCATGTTCCTGCAAAAGGCATGATCTAGCCCTTTTATATGGCTGCATAGTATTCCATGGTGTATATATACCAAATTTTCTTTATCCAGTCTGTCATTGATGGGCATTTAGGCTGATTCCGGATCTTTATTATTGAGACTAGTGCTGCATTGAAATTGCACATGCATGTGTCTTTATGGAGAACAATTCATATTCTTTTGGGTATATAGCCAGAAACAGGATTGCTGGGTTGAATGGTAATTCTGCTTTTACCTCCTTGGGGAATCACCACACTGCTTTTCATAGTTGGCTTAACTAATTTACACTCCCACCAACCATGTATAAGTGTTCCTTTTTCTCCACAATTTCACAAGCATCTCTTATTATTTTCGCTTTTTAGTAATAGCCATTCTGACTGGTGTGAGATGGTATCTCAGTATGGTTTTGATTTGCATTTCTCTAATAATCAGTGATATTGGGTTTTTTCATATGATTATTGGCTGCATGTATGTCTTCTTTTGAAAAGTATCTGTTCATGTCTTTTGCCCATGTTTTATGGGGTTCTTTGTCTTTTTGCTTGTTAGTATGTTTAAGTTCCTTAGAGATGTTGGATATTAGATCTCTTTCAGATGCATAGTTTGCAAATATTTTCTCCAATTTTTTTTGCTTGTCTGTTTACTCTGTTGATAGTTTCTTTTGCTGTGCAGAAGCTCTTAAGTTTAATTAGATTCCATTTGTCAGTTTTTGCTTTTGTTGGGATTGCTTTTAGTTCTTAATAATGAAATCTTCACCTACTCAATGTCTAGAATATTATTGAACATGTTGTTTTCAGGGTTTTGGGTTTTACCTTTAAGTCTTTAATCCATCTTGAGTTGATTTTTTAATAAGGTGTAAGGAAGGGATTCAGTTTTAGTCCTGTGCATATTTGGCTAGCCAGTTATTCCAGCACCATTTATTGAATAGGGAATTTTTTTCCTATTGCTTGTTTTGTCAGTTTTCTCAAAGATCAGATACATATAGGTGTATGGCCTTATTTCTGGTTTCTCTATTCTATTGACTTGGTCTATGTGTCTGTTTTTGTAACAGTAACATGCTGTTTTGGTTATTGTAGCCCTGTAGTATAGTTTGAAATGGGGTAACATGATGCTTACAGCTTTGTTCTTTTTGCTTAGGATCACACTGGCAATTTGGGCTCCCTTTTGGTTCCATATGAATTTTCAAAAAGATTTTTCTAGCTCTGTGAAAAATGTCATTGGCAGTTTTGTAGGGATAGCATTGAATCTGTAAATTGGTTTGGGCAATATGACAATTTTAATCATATTGATTCTTCCATGAGACAGAATGATTTCCATTTGTTTATGTTATGTCTGGAGCATTTTATAATTCTCATTGTAGAGAATTTTACCTCCTTGGATAGCTGTATTCCTAGGTATTTTATTCTTTTTGTGTAGTTGTGAATGGGATTGTGTTCCTGATTTGGCTTTCAACTTGGATATTGTTGCTGAATAAGAATACTAGCCATTTTCGTACATTGATTTTGTATTCTGAAACGTTACTGAAGTTTTTATCAGCAGAAGTAGTTTTTTATGGGTGGGAACGATTGGATTTTCTATTATACATATAGAATCATGTCATCTCCAAACAAGAATAAATGGACTTCCTCTCTTCATATTTGGATGTCCTTTATTTCTTTCTATTGTATGATTGCCCTGGCCAGGACTTCCAATACTATATTGGAATATGTAGGAGTGGTGAGAAAGGGCATCTTTCTCTTGTGCTGCTTTCAAGGGGAATGCTTTGAGCTTTTTCCCATTAAGTATGATGTTGGCTGTGCATTTGTCATAGATGGCTCTTATTTTTAGGTATGTTCCTTCAATACCTAGTTTATTGAGAGTTTTCATATGAATGAATTTTGAACTTTTGAAAAGTTTTTCTGCATCTATTGACATTATCATGCAGTTAGTTCTTTAGTTATGTTTATGTGATGAATCAAATTTATTGATTGACATATGTTGAACCAACTTTGCATCTCAGGGATAGAACTTACTTGATCATGTTGGAATAGCTTCTTGATGGGATGCTGGATTCAGTTTGCAAGTATTTTGTTGAGAATTTTTGCATCAATATTCATCAAAAATACTGGCCTGAAGTTTTCTTTTTTTGTTGTGTCTGCTGGGTTTGGGTATGAGGATGATGCTGGTCTCAGATAATGAGTTGGAGATAAGTCTCTCCTTCTCAATTTTTTGGAATAGTTTCATGAGTATTTGTACCAGCTTTTCTTTGTACATCTGGTAGAATTTGACTGTGAATACACCTAGTCTTGGGATTTTTGTGTCTGGCAGTCAATTTACTACTTAGTCAACTTCAGATTCCAGGAATTTATTCATCTCTTCTAGGTTTTCTAGTTTGTTTGTACAGAGGTGTTCACAGTAGTCTCTGATGGCTATTTGTATTCCTCAGTGGACTCGATGGTAACATTCCCTATGTCATTTCTAATTGTATTTATTTGGGTTTTCTCTCTTTTCTTCTTTATGAATCTAGCTAGCAGCCTATCTATCTTACTATTTTTTTCAAAAAAACAACTCTTGGATTTGTTGATCATTTGAATGATTATTTTTGTATCTCAATCTCCTTCAACTCAGCTCTGATTTTGGTTATTTCTTGTGTTCTGCTAGATTTGGGGTTGTTTTGCTTCTCTAATTCTTTAGGCTGTGATGTTGGGTCATTAATTTGAGATCTTTCTAACTTTTTGATGTGTGCTTTTAGTGCTATAAATTTTCCTCTCGATATTGCCTTAGCTGTGTCTCATGCATTTTGGTATGTTGTATCTTTGTTCTCATTAGTTTCAAATAACTTCTTTACTTCTGTGTTAATTTCATTATTTACTCAAAAATAATTCAGGAGTATGTTGTTTCATTTTCATGTAATTGTACAGTTTTGAGTGATGATTTTAGTCGTGATTTTTTACTGCGTTTTAGACTGAGAATGTGTTGTTATGATTTTGGTTCTTTTGATTTTGCTGAGGATTGTTTTATTTCCAACTCTGTGATCAATATTAGAGTATGTGTCATTTGTACACTAGAAATTTCTAAGGACTTTATATCCATTATTTTTTCCTGTAGTCTATCCCTAACAAAAAGTACAGCATCTAACATATAGGCCCAATAAATGCTTCTTGAATACTGTTATGAAACCATCCCAACTTGCAGTTGTAAAATTGCCTTAGTGACTAAGTAACATGACTGTGTCCCAGAACTATAGCTCTCAGCTCCCTTTTCCAAGATCGTATCTAAGCTTCACTTACTGTCTCAGCTTTGTCAACTACTCTTGGGCTGTTCTTTTGCTGATTCTTGTATTTAAGTTCACACCATAACAACATATTATTCTTTTTTCCCCATGATTTTACTATTATAACTATCAGAAATGTAATCATTTTTCTTAACGAAGATATGTCTTGTTTCTTATAAACCAGGATGTTGTTTTAAAATATTATCTGATAAATTTTCCTTCTCAATAGTTCTAGCAGCAGTTTCACCATTTAACTACACCAATATATCCAGTTGCAAACATACAATTTTGTTTTGCAAATGATGACATATAAATTAGAACTCAATTTTAAAAAAGACTCACAGTCGTTGCCCTAAAGAAGAGAGTAAAATGAAGACTTTGGGGGAAACAAAACTTAAACTTTTGGCTTTGTTTTTTAAAAAAATCAAATATGAGACCTGATTAAATGACGCTAAAAGAATAAACTATAATAAATGATAAGCATCAGTATCACTCATATATAAATTATCTTCAATTACACTTCTTTATTATAATTATTCACTATTTAAAAATTTTTAGTTATTATTAAAACTACTACTTATTTAGACTTATATCATTTGAGCTCTTGAAGGATGTGTGTATATACATATTTTATTCACAGCATTTTTATAGACTGTGGCAGCATAATTATTGATGAAAAATAAAATTTCATTAAAGGGAAAAATAAATGTACCATAAGATTCTGAAGAAAGCTCAATTGTTTATGTATTTGATAGTTTCATTGGTATAAATTATAACAGATAACTTTACCACCCCAGTCAGACATTTTGTTTTAATTTTATTGACTTATATAATTCAAGGGTTATATATCTCTCAAGTACACAACAAGTCCTAAAACTTAGTAAAATTCTTGTTTCTAAGCCTCATCATCCAAATTCAATATCAGCAA
This sequence comes from Nomascus leucogenys, assembly GCF_006542625.1. Classification (NCBI taxonomy): domain Eukaryota; kingdom Metazoa; phylum Chordata; class Mammalia; order Primates; family Hylobatidae; genus Nomascus; species Nomascus leucogenys. The sequence continues at coordinate 81,214,718 of NC_044385.1, read as the reverse complement.
GGCTGCTCGGGGGCTTAGAAATCTGATTATTAAACAGTCACAAGACAGAGGTGATGCTGATGTATGTAATCCAAGGATCACACCTTTGAAATATAGAATAGTCAGTAGGGCCTGTGACAAGGAAAGAGAAGGAGAATTTTCTAATGACGACAGGACCAGTAAAATTAAAGTACAACAAAGTACAATGTAAAATGTACTTTAATTTCACTGGTCCTGTCATCATGCGAAAATTCTTTTTTCCTGAGTGTATTCTTCTTGCTTATAATATGAAAGAATAAATCAAATATGAATTTTCAACACAAAATAAATTCTAATTAAGCTTTCAGTTTTTAACCTAATCTATGGCATAACATTGTCCATTAAACACAAAATTAACATACAATCTTTTCCTCTTCCTGATCTTTTTTATTATAAAGAATGTGATTTCAAGTTGTATTTTGTCTACAAGAAATATGTCCCTGGATTTCCTAGAGTTGAATGTAAAACTATGAGGACTATGCATTTGTAGTCTTGTGATTTGGGGAGATTAAAAGTAATGATATGACCTTTTGGAATTATTAAAATAGAAACACTTACTTCAAAAGTTCTAATTTATAGTATGCTACAGAAAAAAAAGATTTCTGATTAGCCCAGATTCCGTTTAGCTAAAATTAGATACTTTTTTTTTATCAGGAAGAAGAAAAAAATATAAAAGAAAAAAATAAGCCTAAGCTAAAAAAGGAAGTCTATCTAGCTTCCTAGATTTATCCAGGAATAAATCCAGGGTAGTGTTCATTGAAGCCCAACTCCTACACTTACATCTGCAGAATGACTGTGATAGCATGTATAAAATGACAATCCAGAGATATTTTATAAGCTTTTATCAAAGACAGCTTGACTTTTACCACGATACTTCATAAGGATACTAATGCTTATAAAAAAATCCATATTATAAAGTCAAAAACAAAGGATAGTCATGTCAACTTTTACTTTAGCAGAAAAAAAAATTGGTTAACAAGAACTCTGGTAGTTTTATTGCTACTACTAATAACATTTAACCTTTATTTTGTGTTCCACAATGCCTAAATGTACTTACAGTATGTTGGTATTATTATTAGAAAATATATCCATCAGTATGACAGAAAAAGTGTGATTACCTACTTGCAAATTCCTCAGAATGAATAGGTATCAGGTCTATCACTGGAATTCAGGACTTCTTTCACTAAACCATGCTCCCAGGTTCAGAGTTAAAAAGGAATTTTTATCACCTTCTCTAATGTAGCTGTCTGTTAATTACAATTATCCCAAGAATGTTCACTTCTTTTATGTTGTGTATCATTATCTGTAATATTGTTCCTCATGTATAACTAAAAGATGTATTCCATAAAAGTGGTACCATGCCCACTCTGTTCTCTGCTATATTATCTTAAAGTATGAATGGGATAGAGTACACACTCATTGTATCTGTTTAATGATTAAATAGCAAAGGAAAAGTCAGTTGTTCTTTTCTCTCTCTTTTTCTTTCTTTGTCTCTTTCTTTCTCTCCTCTTTTCTCTCTTTTTCATCTCTCTTTCTTCTCTTTTTTAAATGAAAAACTTAGCTTATTTCTATTCACAACCTAATTTGGCTTCTACAAAACAGGTACGTGAAGATACATTAATTATAAGTATAGTAGAAGATATTCTTTTTTTTTTTTTTTGACGGAGTCTTGCTCTGTCACCAAGTTGTAGTGCAGTGGCACGATCCTGGCTCACTGCAACCTCTGCCTCCCGGGTTCAAGCGATTCTCCTGCCTCAGCCTCCCGAGTAGCTGGGACTACAGGCGCCACCATGCCCAGCTAATTTTTGTATTTTTAATAGAAACGGAGTTTCACCATGTTGGGCGGGATGGTCTTGATCTCTTGACCTCGTGATCCACCCGTTGGCCTCCCAAAGTGCTGGGATTACAGGCGTGAGTCACCGTGCCTAGCCAGAAGATATCCTATGAATATATCTGTTTACAGTTTTCAGGAATTACAAAGTCTGAGATTTTATTCTGCTTGCAAGCTCACAATTTAGCCAGCCACTGTTTCAAAAATGTGGACAGAAGCTGCAACTCCTGGGCCAGGGACAAAAGACTGATGGTATAACAGATGGATAAGCTTCAAGTTCATATCAGTTCTCCTTGTCCCCCACAAGTTATGTTCAGATATATATGAATAAATTCTCTTAGTAATACAGACCTCCAAAGTCAATATTGATAAAATGCTTTTTAGATGAAAAATTGTTGACTGTCACTGCACTAATGGTAATAATGTGCCTTACCCTTGTGGTGACGATCTAAACAAACACATGGAAAGAGAGACCAACTTCAAACAAACTTCTTTTGATTAGAATATATCAAAACAGGACTGTAATCAGGGAATATGCTGATCACCTGTGAATGGAAATCATTATTTAAAATGTTGGTCATATAGATTCAATAGTGCAAAAAAAAGGAAAACTTTCGGTATCATATTTGTTATACAAACTTAACAGTTGGATTAAAATGAAAGGACAGTTATTAAAAGTAAGGGATCAGCTTATTTGTTTTTATTCAAAATTGATGAGTAGGGACATTGCATGCCAGTTCTCCTCAGAAGAAAGATCAAAGCTACCAGTGAATGGTCAGGATTTGAATGAGAAATGGAGAGAAGACAGCCAGGAACTCTCAGAGAGCTTATGGGAAGAGGCTAGGGAGCAAAGAAAGAAAGCAGCAAAAGTCTGGCTGAGACTAACTCCAGAGGAATTCATAGCTCAGTGGAAAGGATAGGTGGGAGTACTTCTTGTCTTCCCTCATCCCTCTGACAATCTGATCATTGCTAAACTTTGGGGAGTCCCTCCACCCTCATGAACCAGGTCAACACAAAGGTTGGTGATTAGAGAACTTCCTGGGACCAGAGAATCTGGTGGCCCGCTCAAGCAGGCATGCTACCCCTCCCTCAGACCCAAGCTGAGACGGTAGGCACCACACTGATACTGCACCTGAGATGCCACTGCCCAGCCTGGAAATCCTCTGCTCTTAAGCCACTGCACCACCAAACCATATACAAACAAATCCCACAACCTGCTCTAACTTTGGCAAGCACAGGAATTCTTAGTTCCCTGGGTAGTTGTGGGACCCCTGGGTATGTAACCCTCAGTGTAGATCACCCCTAAGAAGAAAGGAGTACAGCTCACCAAAGCACCTCTTGGGACAAAGAAAACAAGGGCGTGGTGCCAACTGCTAGAGGAGGAACCACAAGTACCCAAGCAAAAACATGCAGAGGGGGTCATCTCTTGTCTCTCACTCTCCCTTGCACTGTTTTAGCTGCAGCAGCAGTTCCTGCCACTGCATCCCTATGAGCATGCACAGAAAGAAAGCAGTTTTTGACTTTTCTGAGGGCTTCACCCTCATTGAAAGTGAGCGTGCACTGAAAGAAAGTGCTTTTTATGCTTCTCTGGTGGCTCCACAACCACTAAAGATACTGAAAGAAAGCACTTTGGGGCTTTTCCAGTGGTCCATCCCTGTTGAAAGTGCACCCATGGTGGCTACAGCTTTTACAAAGGGTGGGGTCCAACTCCTCCTCCCTAAACAGAGCAACAGTATCCTGGCAATGAAGTACAATCCATGGAGCTGCCTGACCCAAACTGGGGAAAGAGGCTGTGTCCCCCACCCCCATCCTACTGGTAGCTGTTAGAGGAGTGAGACCATGGTGCACTGCCATACTCTGGCTGGGAACCAAAAGACAAAGCTTTTATAAATGGAAATGTCATGACCCCTGCAACAGGGTCATGAAGGAAAGTGAATTATGCTCTTCTGGGTCTGGAGGAGGAGCTGATGCACACCCTCACTCCTTCACCTGAGGCTTCAGCATATCACATTCTCTTCCTGTCACCCGCTGTCAGGGAGAGTGCATCCACTGGGGCACCAGCTTAGTGGCCAGCACTTATGCTCAAGCACCATCTGCTGGACTTCAGCCTGAATTGCACCATCAAACAAAAATACATCCTTACAATGAGCAGCATGTGAAAAAGTCACCTTACGAAACTTTCTGGAACAAAGGAATTAATACAGAACTTTGACCTCTGAAAGCACCCAGAAACAAGCCAGTCAATCATATACAACATACACCACAGTCATGCATTCAAGGGAAAAAAGAAAAAAATAATAAAAAGCTTCATTCAAATGAGAGGAAATTTTCAGCTTCATTGGAAGAGAAGGAATTAGCACAAGAACTCTGGCAGTACAAAAAGCCAGGGTGTTTAATCATTTCCAAAGGATCACATTAACTCTTTAGGAATGGGTGCTAACCAATTTGAAATGTCTGAAATGAGAGACATAGAACTCAGAATGTGAATGACAAAGAAACTCAATGAGATTCAAGATAAAGTTGAAATCCAATACAAAGAAGTGAGAAAAACTAACCAGTTTTTCTGGACATAGCCATATTAACAAAGAAACAGACAGAATTTCTAGAATTGAAAATTTCACTACGGGATTTCAAAATACAATTGGAAATATTAATAATAGACACAACCAAGCAAAAGAAAGAATTTCAGAGCTAAAAGACCAGTCTTTTGAATTAACACCATCAAATAAAAACAAAGAAAAAATAATTTTAGAAAACAAAACCTTTGAGAAATATGGGATTATGTAAAGAGACCAAACTTACGACATTTTGGTATTCCTGAGAAAGAAGAAAAAGTAGCCAACTTAGAAAAACATGTGTGAGTGTATACTTCAGGAAAATTTATTTGATATTGCTAGAGAGGTGACATACAAGACAAGAAATTCAGAAAACTCCTGAAAGATTCTGTACAGGATGATGATTCTCAAGACACAGTAATCGGACTACCCAAGGTCAACACGAAAGGAAAAAAGTCTTAAAAGCAGTTAGGAGAAAGGGCCGAATTACCTACAAAGGGAATCCCATCAGACTAACAGTGAACTTCTCAGCAGAAACCTTACAAGTCAGAAGAGATTGGGAGCCTGTGTTTAGCCTTTGAAAGAGAAAAAATGCCAGCCAAGAATTTTTTATCCTGCCAAAGTAAGGTTCATAAACAAAGAAGAAATAAAGTCTTTCCCAGACAAGTAAACACTAAGTAAATTAATTACCACCAAACCAGGCCTACAAGAAATGCTCAAAGAAGTTATAAACATAGAAATGAAAGAACAATACTTTCTACCACAAAGCACATTAAGTACAAAGCCCACAGATCCTATAAAGCAACTACACAATAAAGATGCCAGTGTTAACTAGTTAACAACACTATAACAGAAACTAAACTTCAAATATCAGTATTAATCCTGAACATAAATAGCAGAAATGTTCCAATTAAAAGACAGAGGGGCAAATTGGTTTTAAAAAAATAAGTCCCAACCTCTGCTGTCTTTAAGTGACCCAGTTCACATGTAATGACACTCGTAGGCTCAAAGTAAAGAGATAGAAAATGACTATCGCGCAAATGGAAAACAAACAAACAAAAAGAGTAGAAGCCAATTTTCTTGTATCAGATATAACAGATTTTAAAACAACAAAAGTAAAAAAAAGCACAAAGAATGGTATTTCATAATGATAAAGGGGTAAATTCAGCAAAATTTAACCAATCTAAATATATAACATTGAAGCAACTATATTTATTAAAAAATTACTACTAGACCTAAGAAAAAGACAGCCATACAATAATAATGGAGTACTTCAAAATCCAACTTACAGCATTAAACAAATCCTCAAGAAAGAAATCTAATAAAGAAATTCTGGACTTAAATTGAACACCTGACCAATGGTCTTAATGGATATCTATGGAATACTCCACTCAGTAACTATACAAGACAGATTCTTCTCATATGCACATGGAACATACTCCAAGATTTACCACGTTTGGTCATAAAGCAAGTCTTAATAAATGTTTAAAAATTGAAATCATACCAAGTACCTTCTTAACCACAGTGGAATTAAAATAGAAATTAATAGAAAGAAGAACTCTCGAAACCACCTATAAAAAACAAACAATTTACCCCTGAATGACTTTTGGATAAACAACAAAATTAAAACAAATCAAAACATAATTTGAAACAAGTGAAAATAAAGACACAACATACCCAAACCTCTGGGATACTGCAAAAGCAGTGTTAAGAGAAAAATTCATAGGGTTAAACACCTACATCAAGGGGTTAGAAAGATCTCAAATTAACAACTTGACACTGCATCAAAAGGAATCAGAAAAATAAGAACAAACCCAAAGTTAGCAGAAGAAAACAAGTAACTAAAATCAGAGCAGCCCTAAATGAAATTAAGACAAAAACAACAGCAAAAAATACACAGTATCAAGAAAATGAAAAGTGGTTGTTTGAAAGGATAAACACGATTGATAGGTCACTAGCTAGGTTTAAAAAGGAAAAGAGAAAAGCATATTCTCAAATCTTTATAAAACTAAATTTAGTAATCAATGAGAAAAGATAGTTGGAAATCTCAAACTATTTGGAAATTTGATAGAAGCCTAGTAAATAACTTATGAGTTAAAGAAGTCCAAAAAGAAAGTTAAAAATATTTTAACTAAATAAAATTAAAAATACAAATTGTAAAACTACTTGTATGCAGCTAAAGCAGTACCCAGAGGGAAATGTATAGCATTAAATGCATATATTGCAAAATAAGAAAGACCTAAAATCAATTACTTAAGCTTCTATTTTAGGACACTAGAGAAAGAAGAGAAATATAAACCTAAAGCATGTAGAGGAAAAGAAATTGTAAATATTACAGCAGACTAATAAAATTTGAAATGAACAAAACAATACAGAAAAATTACAAAACAAAGAACCAGTCCCTTGACAAGATGACTAAAATTGCTAAACCTTTAGTTAGATTAACAAAAAAAGTGAGGATCTTATTTACTAATAGCAGAAATTGTAAAGGATCATCACTACTGATCCCACGGACATTACGGGAATATTAAAGGAATAGTATAAACTATTGTATGCCTTCAAATTTGATAACATAAGAAAACATGAGCAAATTCCTCAAAGATACACTATCAAAATGTACACAAGGAAAATCATTATATTAATAGGCCTATGTTTTTAAAAATATTGAGTCAAGAATAATCTCTGTAAAAGAAAATATCATTTTCAGATGGTTTTACTGGTAAATTCTACCAAACATTTAAGAACTAAGTAATACTAATACTCTACAATAGCTTTCACAAAATAAAAGCAAAAGGAACTCTTTTTAGCTTGTTCTATGTTACCAGCATTACTATAATATTACTCTAATACCTAAATAAGGTAAAGACATTACAAGGAAGGAAAACTACAACCCACATGTCTTGAGTTTAGATGTGGAAAAAAGTCAACAAAACATTAACTGCAATGTATAAAATAATTATATATAACAATCCAATGGGAACTGTCCAACTTATGGATGGCTGGTTCATTATGGAACAATCAATCCATGTCATCTGCCAAAGCAGCATAATTATATGACCATATCAATTGATGCATATGAAGCAGTTAATCAATTCCAAAACCCCTTCAGAAAGAAATAAAACAAACTCTCTAGGAGTTTTACACTAGGAATATGGGGGAAATTATTCAATTTGATAGATAACATCTGTAGGAACCCACACTAACTTGATATGTCAAGGTGAAAAGAAGAATGCATTTCTCTAAGATCAGAAACAATGTAAAAATATATTTCTCACCATTCCTATTCAACACTGAATTGGAAGTATTAGCCAGTCCAATGAGACAAGAAAAGGAAAGCAAGAGATTAAAAAGGAAGCAATAAAACTGTTCCTATTAACAGATGAAATGATTATCTATGTAGAAAAATCTCAAAGAATAGTGAAAAAGAAAACCTCCTAGAACAAAGAAGCAAGAATAGCAAAGTCAGAAATCATAAAGCTAATATACAAAAGTCAATAACTTTTCTACAAATCAGTAATAAACATTTGGAAAATAAAATTTTTTAAATATTTGATTAGCATCAAAATATAAAATACTTAGCTATAAATCTAGTCAAATGCATATAAAATCTGTAAACTGAACACTACAAATCTTGAGAAAAAAGGTCAAATAAATGGAGAGATAGTCTATGTTCGTAAATTGGAAGGCTACATATTTTTAAGATGTCATTATTTTCCACTTTATCTATTGACTGAATGTCACTTCAGTCAAAATCCCTGTAAGCTATTTTAAAGATATTGACAAACTGATTCTAATGTTTGTGAGGGACAGCAAAAGACTTAGAAGTATCAACACAATACTGAAGAACAATAAAGTTGGAGGATACAGACTACCTGACTTCAAACCTTACTATAAGCCAAAGTAATAAAATCTAGTCTCACACAAATATAGTAAATTGATCTTTCGGAGAGGTGCAAAGGTAAGTCAAAGAAGAAAGAAAAGTCTTTTTAAAAAATTGTTCTGGACAAAATGGACACCAATACAGGAGTTGTAGTAGTTGCTGAGTATACTTCATCTAATAGCACACATAAGAACTTCAGAAATGACATTGTATGTCTCTCATGGTATCTTACCTAAAGTAGAACTTATGTTAAAAGTCTATTTATCACTTGCTCTCCATCAAAGACTGCTCCTCTTGATGAACTGCAGTGGCATCCAAGATCCATGGGAAGTGTTTTACAAACACCTTCATAAGGTCTGGCTATTTTTCTTTTTCTGATGTAGATCCCTTTGAGGAAAGCTAATAGATGATTCACAGATTGTGCTAATGACCTACTTTACATGCCTTCCTCAAGGGTATTTGTCCTCCCACTTATAGGGGCTGGGAATCTATTAATGATGTCTGGAGTTTGGTAAAGGACTGTCACCTAAAATAGTGTATAAAATTTGAATTTGGTTTGCCAGATCAAGAATGATTGCATTTATATAAATCAAGTTAGACTTTAGTGTACTATACACAATTTTATTATTTAATATTCCATAAATACTTCTATCTCTAAAAGATACGTTTATGAATCAAACCATTTTACTTATCATGGCACTGCCACCAGAGCCACTTCTGTCTTGGGAACTTAACCATCCTTCAACAGAGAATATTTGTTATTATTCTGTTTCCCTTTCTCACTAACTTCAAAATAAAAATCCATGATAAATATCTGACTGGTGGAGCCAACATCCTAGTTGTAAAGAGGTAAAAAAGTAATTTTTTGATAACAGCAATGCACACAAATTAAGAGATTTTCCTGAGATCTTGGATTTACTGTTTATAAGCTCTGTCTTGGGACAGTTAGTTACTCGTTGTGCCTTACTTTATTCACCACAAAAATGGAAATAATAGTACTGTACTTACCTAAAAATGTGGTATGAAAGATTCAATTAGTTAATTATCATAAAATTCTTAGACGAGTGCCGACAGGAAGAGCTAAATTAGTATTAGTTTCTTAACAAGATTATCATTTTCATAAAGTTATTATTTTGATCACCAATGTCATGAATATTTGACATGTTCAACCTATTTATGGGACACAAGTTCTGCCCTCTACCAATATTTGTAAAATCAGAAGTTTCCAAATTTAGAAGTGCAATTTAATTAAGGGGAATCAAAAAGAATAACAGCATTACATAAAATTGTTCCCAACTCATAACCTGTTAATCAAATTTTTATTAATTCCTTTTATCCTACAAATCAGAAGAAAATTTACCCACCTTTCAATTCTAAATTAGAAACGTCAAAGTTGAATTTTTGTATCTGGAGCTCTTGATCATCTCTTGGTACTCACTTTGCCCATAGATTAAAATTCCAGTTTTAAGAGACTTTCATATCATTGTATTTTTCTATCATGTAAGACAAATCTCATTAATTATGTTATTTTATTATACCATCCTCCATTCTGTCTGGGTGGAATATTATTACTCACAAATAAACGGTGATTTGAAAAACTATTGTGAGCAAAATCTTTATTATTATTATTATTTTGGGTAGAGATTTGGCCTGACTATGTTTCCCAGGTTGGTCTTGAACTCCTGGCCTCAGGGGATCCGCCTGCTTCAGCCTCCTAAAGTGCTCCAATTACAGGCATGAATCACTGCACCTGGCCCAAAATACTTGCTTTAAAAGTGAGTGATTATACCAGATATCCTGGAAAGATGGCTTAGTCCAGTCTGAGAGAGGATAGGTGCAGAAGACCCTGACATACATATCTTGTTATGACAGAAAATGAAAATGTGATCAAAAAAATAATTCGAGCATGTCACAAAGACCATGACACCAAACCTCATCATAATTTATAAAAGTAAGTGTCTGGAGCTTGAGGATATTTAGGAAAATAATATGAGAAAACGGATTGAAGCACACCTAAGAGTACAGCATCTTATATGCATTAATCTGCTAATGGTGTATATAATTTATTTCATCTTTACTTTGAAAAAGTAAAGTGAGCAGAGTGGAGAGGGGTGTGTGAGCCAGTGAGCAAGCATGGAGTCCTGCCACTGCGCACAGCCAAACGTGCTGTGCTGGCGATGTGCAAACACCACACAAGCAGTGACCACATATAGATGTTGATTTTTTTCATTAACGTTATAAGAAAACAATGTTATTCAAGGATCTGCTGTACCTGTATTAAAAGTGAGATTTTCTCATCATGAAAACACTAGAAATTATAGTGCTTAATAGTTTGTGTGTGTCAAATGTCTGTTGTTTTTCAGTGTTACCGTTAGAGACCAAAAGGTTTACTCAACAAATCATTCTCCTATGAAACAATAGGTATAATAGGAAGAAATAACAGTCAATGCTTTTCATTAGAAAAAGGTCACATGCAAAGTAAGTATACACCTTGCCACTTTGAAATATATTTTGGATTGAGGGACAGATCATTTGCATATACACCATTAAAGTTCAGGTTTTCAGGGTTGTTGTTCTTTTTTTGAGCACAGGAGTAAGAAAAAGGGAATTTGCTTTAGGGGCATGAAACTAAAATATCAGAATGATAGGACTAAAATCAACAGAGTTTAGACTTCAGTAGTCGGAATAAAATACTTCTGAAATATTCCAGATATTTATAAAACCACAGTTAAATATGCAAAGAAGTTATTAAGCATATTTTATTATTATTAATGAATATGACATTTAAAGCTATGTGTATTCTCCATGTCAAAAACTTCCTTAGTGAATAAACCCAGGGCTGCCTATAAATACACCATGCAAATGTTGGATCATCTCAATGGAGAATTAAATACCATATTTTATTAAATGAAAAGAATACAATACTGAGTACCCTAGTGGTGGATTTGCCTACCAAAATTGGTTGACAAATCTTCAGTGGTGATGATTATAATAAAAATTAAAAATCATTGCTGATTTTATCTGTTATATCGTTGTAGAGACCTATAGATGAATTAATCATATTTAAACTTCAAAATTTTAATTTATTGATTATCAGCACAAAACCATAAAATATTTGTTGAAATTATTAAGAGCAACTAGTTCATGTGAGTTTTGCTAAAAAAAAAACATTTTAAATAATTGCATTTTTTTTAATGAGATACATTGCAAGTTCCCAGTCTTTCATGCATTAACATAACAAGTGAGTTTCTTTGTAATTAAGTCCTTAAAAAAATCCAAAGATGTATTACTTTATGACTTCACATCTAATTTCTCTTATTCGTTGGTAGTAGGCAAGGTGTCTGGCTGGCTCTCTTATGTGAATGATTGAACATTTCTTGTAAAGGATGGAATATAGTATGCTGTAGGAATTACATAAAAAATCCTCAGTGAAGGGAAAAAGGCTCTGGGACCTTGGATGTCAGTTCCAAGAGAGAAAAATTTACAGTTATAACAATCTGTCTTTTATAACTGACATATAAGGTCCAAGAGGTCTTTTTTCCTATCACTAATAATTTTTCATGCATTTCCTACAATATGAAAAAACTATGTGTAACATTTAGATATTGTTGCTGCACATTAAATGGAATCTTGTTAAGTCTGTTTCAGGTTCATACTCAAAAATCAATTTTAGTATTAGATTAAAATTTTGTTTTTAATAAAAATAAGACTTCTTAACCATTGCAATAAATATATGTTAAAATTAGGCTTGCTCAGCAATTTAATATTTCACCAGTAACCAGTAACAAAGCAGCTATCTGCTTTTGTGGTAGTAGGCATCAAATGAGGTATGTTCTCTTTGGGACTCATTTTTAAAGGTGTGGTTATAACTCACAGAACTGCAAAGAAATGCAAATGACATGGACTAGTGGCCTGAAGTTCTAAGCAAGTTCTTCAAAGTGACATTTACAATGGACTGTTTAAGGCGATGATAGAAAATAATAACTGTGTCTCAATGAGGCTAAAATATTGGACAGCACAGTGCTAGAAAATTATCCTAAAGCTGCCTGCAATCATATGAAAATATTGATCAATCAATGGGGCCATTTAGGCACGGGAGCCCATTCCATCTATACAGTAATAATTTCTTTTTAATGATTCATTTCTGCCTTTGACCAAAATGGTACTAGTTCGTCAGATTTAAGCACAGGAGTGTAACAATACGGATTTCTCTGGTCCATGAGCGTGGTATATATAACTTTATTATTATGCTTGCTTTTGTTTTTGTAGCAATGTTTTGTAATTTTCATTGTACTGAGTATGCACATTTAATTAGTTATCACTAAATATTTTATACTTTGAATGCTGTTAAGTATATTTTTAAATTTAAATTTTATATTTTATTGCTAGTATATTAAAGTACAATATCTTAGTAGTGTTTGTTACATAAATGTATATACTTTTTATATTTCACTGAACTCTGAACTTAAAATAGGGAATTTTATTATATGTAAATTGTGTCAATAAATTTGATTCAAGACTAATTATGGTAATCTACTGCACAGGCTTTTAGAGATAAATAAGTGAATTAATGCATGTAACATGCTTATCACAGTCCTTAACAAAAATATAGACTTGAAAACAATTATCTATTATTATTTTTGAATTCTGTATTTATTTACTGATTTTATTTACTTATATTTATTTATTCTGTATTTATTTTCTTATATTTATTCTGTATTTATTTAGTTATATATTCTGTATTTATTTACTTATATTTATTCTGTATTTCTTTATTTTCTGATTCTATTTACTGTAATTTTTTTTGTAATACATGTACTTGGGAATTCAAGAAATATAATTTTTATATGCAAACATAACATCTTGCTGGACAGTTCTTAATATCTTAACTCTTTTCATATAGAATCTGTGTAAAGACAGGGGATGTTGCTGGCTTATATTTTTCAGTGTGAACCCTTGGAAATTATTGTTGGTTGAATCCTTTTAGCTTTCTTGCTCACACCTCTTTTTTGCTTCCCAGAATTAAGCCACATTTCACTTCTAACTTTATAATAGTCATGTTAAGAAAAATATTATTTGTGTGCTTAGCTCACCTTTCTTTTCTTTAAAGTTATTTGCTAATACAAAACACCTCTTAGGGCAGGATGACTATGTAGTGTTGGACACAAGTTTTGTTCCCTTCATGAACTTCATCATTTATTATTACATCAACTATCTCTTCTTTCATCCACCATATACTTGGCATTAGAATTCAAACACCTCTAAAAGTGTATTTATATGCAGTGTTAATTATAATAATAAATAGGAGTAACAGTAATCATTATATATAATGTGCAAAATTTCAGGCAGTTTTAAGTGTTTTACATATATGTAATATTTATTATGCAAAATAATTAGGAAGTGAGTGCTAATTTTACTCTTATTTGCAAATGAATTCGTAGAACAGAGTAATTAAATTACTATTCTAATGTTTTATAATTTTTAATTATCTTCAAACCAAGGGAGTTTGAGTCCAGCAGCTAGGATCTGAAACATTACATTCTACTACTCAAAATTCCATTCGTTAATAAAATGAGTAAATTAGTTACAATGAATTATGGAACTTAAATTTTCCACGGTTAAATTCATTCATTTTTTTTATCCGCTAGTGAAAACATAATGATAAGCACGGCCTTGGGCTCAGATATTCACTGGTGAAATATATATATTATCACTGCTAAAAATGGAATCGGGTACCAGATCATTAATGTGAATCAGATCAGTTATATGACTCTTCCTAGCTTATAAGACTGGAGCCTGACAGCGTGAATATGAGAAATGGAACCAAGATCAGTTACTCAGCACTTGATTCAATCCTCATTGTGGATGAATGCTTTGGTGTGAGCCAAGTGAATTCCTCTTAAGCTCACATGTGATTTCCACTTATGGTGATGAAATCCAGTTAAATTGAATATGCTACATTTAAACTAGTTAAAAAGATGCAGGTATGTTTTCCCTTTTCTATAGGTATTTGATTAGTGACCAATTTGAGCTCAGTTTTATTACCTTCTTTATTCACAAAATGAGCTTATCTACAGTTTTTAAAAGGCAGTGGGGGAAAGTCTCTGATTCTGTCATCAAATCCTGGACGGTCCAATTTTTTTTTTTTTTTTTTGGATTATTAGATAATGCTGTGTTTCAGAGGTTTCTACAAGCAAGGCTACTGGAAACAGCTTGCAGCAATAGAAGTATACTATAGTAAATACTGACTTTGCATTTATTCTTAATTTTAATTTTGTTGATAAGGACCACTAAAAACTGACAAAGAAGGATATTTTGGTTTTATTCAGTTATTTTAAAATTTTGATGCCCCTTGTAACCTGGTACATAATAGAGAATACCTCTAATGATTGGAGCAAATTTACAGAAACAAAGTAAAATTCAAATAGATAGATTCTATTATTTGGAACTTTAAATCATAAAATAAATCATATTTAGAAGAATAATATTAATAGTTATACTAACACAAAGCCACTAAGAGTATGACTTAAGAGAAAAGTTAAGAAGGCCGATAAGTACGCCTGAAAATGTTACCATCAGAAATCAAAATAAGTAAATATCGCATTGTTAAATATTTTCCAATTAATGAAACAGAACAGAGAAAAAAATAGAAAACTGTTACTTTTAAAATATCTATGCCATAAAACAGAAGGGTAAATATGATGCCATTGTAATTCTACTTGAATTATTGCTAAATTTATTTGCACTCTTCATTATTTTAACCTGAAAGAAGCCTTTGCGGTCATAGCAACCATTTTAAGTTTCCTACTTTTAGCCCTTTACTTCAGTCTCAAATAAAAATTTGGGAGTCATCCAATCTTAGCCCTTAATTGGGACTTTAATTGGGCCTTTGGCACCCTAATTATGAATTACTTGAGTAATTATAGCAATTATAGATAAATTAGAGTAATAATCAGTAATTATAAATTAAGTCAATCCGAAGTACATTTGAAATATACTTACAAATGGCTCTTTAAAGTTATATTACCACCTCGAACATCATGTTGCATTATGCTTTGTATCTCTCATGCCTGGGTTAGACTTTCAAGAAATTAAAGTTTTATAGATACATATATATATATATATATTTCACTTAATTCTTAATCCATTCTCCTGTCTATTAAAGAAAAGTAATACATTTGCCTTCTGTGGAATGAAGATTTTTTTCCTAAATTATGTAAACAATTCTCATAAATTACATGGGAGTAAATAGTTATAAGTACATTCGCATTGTTACAAATATTGAAATGCATGCACAATTCTGGCAAAAAATATTTTGGAAGTAATTTTAATATATTTTAAAATATTAAATCTATAATCATAAAATTTTTAAAAATTTTTACCATACAAGTTATTTTGAGCCATAAGTGTGATAACATTAATGAAGTAATTAAGAAGAGACATGTCTGAAGTCAGGTGATTTCCATGCATCTAATATCTCATTTAATCTCACAACAAATCTACAGGAGATGGGATGACATTAATGGAGCTGATATTATGCCCGTTTCAAAGATGATTAAACTTATCCTACAAATGCTTAAATAGCTAGTTCACTGTCTATCCCACAGCTAAAACAATAAATGGCACAGTTGGAATGGAAGCAGAGATAGATTTAATTCCAAAACTGATAATCTTTTCAAAATACCATACTATTACTTTTATAGGTGAATTAGTAAAAGGAAAAATGAATGTTACTCTAATTAGTTTGAATTTCTAGATATTTCTGAAAATAAAAAATACATTTTCTTCCTTACCACTGCTTATTTAAAATGATGAAAATATTTATAGTTTATTCAACCTTTAAAATGATTACCTCTGTTTTAATTCGTCTTTTAGGGATGTCTCACTAATTTTTTAGCTTTTAACCACCAATGTTTGTTCCTCTCATTTTCCCCCATATGCTCCTTCTCCTAATTGTATTTCTAATGAAATAGAACACAGTTAGTTTACATTCTATTTAACTCAATCTGCATGTGCTGAATAAATGCAACTAAAACAGAGGCAATCCATTTATTACAATTGTGGACTAGAACTTTGACAAAAATAATTAACTAACATATATTCTGCTTCATCATTTTAGATTAGATTATTTTCTGTCTGGAAAGTATTGTTAGGGAAATAGTTATTGAACTCTCAGACAACTATCAAACCCTGGCTTAGCTATTTACAACTGTATGTTATAGTACTGCAATTTTCTCTTCTGAAAAATATTTCGTATTTGCTGAGAGTAAAAATAAAGAATAATATAAACATTACTTAACTATGCTAGGCACATAGATGGAATGAATGCTAAAAGAATGGTAGGGATAATTATGGAATGGCTCTACTGAAGTAGTGATGACAATGTATGCTAGTAATTATTTATAGCCATGAAACCCACTCCCAGTGCATTTAAACTGGATATTTATATTTATATTACCAAGCTTGATAATACTATGATTTAATTGAGCTTCAGAGAAACCACTTCTTTCAAAACTTGTTTCGAGATCATATGTCAGAGTAAAGGGCAATTGATTTCATTTAAAATAATTAAATATACCAACAAGAATAAGTGGTTTTTTATTAGACTCACTCTTGACATTTTAACTGAAGATATTAAAAGTACCTGAAAATGTCAAAGATTAATTTCAACTTGAGTTTTAAAAAGAAAGCTTACATTTCATATTTTATATTGACCTATTTTCAAGCTTACAAATAATTTCTTCAGGTTCATCTCGGATACTGATTAGCACATCAAAGGTAATCAATCTTTATTTCTCTAACTGTTCTACTGATTTCCATCATTTTTCATTCTTTTTCTTAATTTTCATACCTCTGCTAAAATTATCTGATCTTGCATTTTGTCTATCTTTTCCATTATAATCTCTAACGTTAATCACGGTTATTTCAAATCTCTTGTCTGATATTTTTAACATCAGTGTCATATTTGAGTCTGGTTATGATTGTCTTTTCAGACTGCTTTTTTTCTTCTATACACCTTGTAATTTTTTAATGAATGCTAGAAATGCTGAATAGGATATGTAAAACCAAAAGTTTATTTGTTTGTTTTAAACCCTTAAAGTTAACCCTTTCTTTCCTTCTATTGGGTCTTTAGTTTGTAGGTTTGTATTAACCTTGTCAGAAATTGAGCTTCAGTGTTTAAGACATTGTTGCTATTCTTGACATATTTGAAATTTGCTTTTGCTATGGACATTAGAGACTTCAAATTTTCTAGTGATACCTTGTTTTTATCAGCCCCATTTGGCTTTGGATCTCACTTTGTGATGGTCCCCAGAGACAGGATGCCTCTTATAACTCTTCCAATTGTACTCTAACATTATTTTTACTCAATGCATATTCATGTGATAGGGGAAGGTGAGAAAGTGGGCAACTATTTTTGATCTTTAAGTCGACTCAGTCTAACCCATGCACTATAAGCCTAGGTTTTAGAAGTTAACTTCACAAATATTTCTTCCAAATTGTCAGACATAATTCTGGGCCTAACCTATATGCTTGTCCTTCCCCCAATATGTACTGTGTAAATTTTTTTTCTTCTCCTTCCTCTTTTAGCTCTAGTGGTTTTCCACCAGTGCCCTCCAACTACCACTTGAATACACTTTCCCCTGAAGAATAATGTTTTTTTTTCCTTTGAGATTGGTAGAGGAGATGAATCTTAATGGTGGTAGTCCCTGTTCTACTCCAGAAATTACAATGGGATTACACCTATGACTTCACAGTAAAGGTTTGGATGACTTTAAAAAAATTGTCCATAAGTTATTGGGGTACAGGTGGTATTTGGTTACATGAGTTAGTTCATTAGTGGTGATTTGTGAGATTTCCATGCAATTATCACCAGAGCAGCATACACTGCACCATATTTGTAGTCTTTTATCCCTTGCTCCCTCCTGTTCCTCCTCCCAAGTCCCCCAAATCCATTATATCATTCTTATGCCTTTGCATCCTCATAGCTTAACTTCCACATATCAGTGGGAACATATGATGTTTGGTTTTCCACTCCTGAATTACTTCACTTAGAATAATCGTCTTCAATCTCATCCAGGTCACTGCAAATGCTGTTAATTCATTCCTTTCTATGGCTGCACAGTATTTCATCATATATATGATATATACATATTTATATAATATATGTCTATATATCATATATATGTATGTACATCATATAGGTATGTATCTATACCTATACATATACATATACCTATACATATAGGTATGTGTGTGTGTATATATATATATATATGTGTATATATATATATATATATGTGTGTGTATATATATATATATATATATATATATATATCACAGTTTCTGTATCCACTCATTGATTGATGGGCATTTGGGTTGGTTCCACAATTTTGCTCTCGTGAATTGTGCCACCATAAACATGTGTGTGCAAATATCTTTTTCAAATAATGACTTCTTTACCTCTAAGTGGATACCCAGTAGTGTGATTGCTGGATCAAATGGTAGTTCTACTTTTAGTTCTTTAAGGAATAGCCACACTGTTTTCCATAGTGGTTGTAGTAGTTTACATTTCCACCAGCAGTATAGAAGGGTTCTGATGACCACATCCACGCCACCATCACTGTTTTTTGCTTTTTCGATTATGGCCATTTTTGCAAGAGTAAGGTGGTATTGCATTGTGGCTTCTATTTGCATTTCACTAAAAATATCATTTTACCATCATCCTGCCCAATTTGCTTTATTTTAATTACGCACTTTAATTTACCAATGCATTATTTACATGAGGTTTTGTAATTTCCAAATGTATTTTTGAATCATTACTTTCTAACTCAGTTACAACATAGACTCAATAAGAATAATAATTTGAAATTTGTTAGGCTCAGTTTTATGATTTAGCATATGGACTCATTTCTATAAATATTCTATATGTGCCTGAAAATGTGTAAGTATGTTCTCTAATTGTTTGATGGTACATGTTCCAGATATCAAATTTTTTAATCAGATTCCTTAAACCTGCTATATAGATTTTTTCTTGTTTTTGTTTTGAGCATCAATCAATATCACACGGAAGTGTTTTAAATGTTTTTTATTTTGTTGCTGTATTTGTCAATTTCTCATAAAAAAGAGCTACAAATTTGCTTTTCATATTTAAGGGTATTTCTTACTCATATATTTATAATGTTTATATATTTCTTGTAAATTGTGTTTTTCATGTTGTTACATTCTTTAGTTCTATAATATTTTTCTTTTAAAATTTACCTGCTTGAAATTGTGTATCAGTTTTATTTGCTTAAATTTGCTGGGTAAAACTAATTTGTATTTTATGATTTCAATGTAACTCAGTCTTTTTAACTTAGATGTGTGCTTTTTTCTGCGAAATATAACTAGATTTTGTACTTTGTTTACACTAAACATTCATATGATTTGAAAGGAGAGTTCTTAATTCAATTTGTTTTTCAGTCTTATGCTTTCTGTTTACCACTCTCTAAAATCATATATGTTTTCTTCTTTTCTGGGTCTTATTCGTTTTGGGTTTCTTGCTTCTTTTTCTTATTTCGTTTGTCTTCCATTTCTTTTGAAGTTATATTAATTATTGTTTTGTGTGTTTGTGGTTTTTTTTTTTTTTTTTTATACGGAGCCTCATTCTGTTGCCAGGCTGGAGTGCAGTGGCATGATCTCGACTTACTGCAACCTCCACCTTCCGGGTTCAAGTGATTCTCCTGCCTCAGCCTCCCAAGTAGCTGGGATTACAGGCGTGTGTCACCATGCCCAGCTAATTTTTCTATTTTTTTTAGTAGAGACAGGGTTTCACCATGTTAGCCAGGATGGTCTCAATCTCTTGACCTCATGATCCACCCTCCTCGGCCTCCTAAAGTGCTGGGATTACAGGCATAAGCCACTGTGCCTGGCCATATTAATTATTTTTAGTGATTAGCATACCTATATAAATATGCATATTCAACCGTATCTAAAGTTATTCAAAATCTTTATCTTGTCCTAAAATGTACACAGATGTTAGAACATTTAAACTCCAATAAACTATTTTCCAATTTATGTGCCTTTTTGTCCCAGTATTTTAGTTCTATCTTGTTTTTCTTCAAAAATTAGAATTCTATGGAATCAACATTTATCTTATTTCATGAAACTATTTTATAATGTCTTCACTTAATATTAAATCTTTACCTTTAGATTTCCACTGACAACTATTTTTCTCTTATGTAAAGTACACCTTTTAAAAGCTAGTTTACTGAAGACTCTATTAGAAATATGTCCTATGTTTCTACTAACTTCTGAAAATACTATAGGTGGGATAATTTTTTTTTTTTTTTTTGAAATGAAGTCTTGCTTCGTCACCCAGGCTGGAGTGCAGTGGCGCAATCTCTGCTCACTGTAACCTTCGCCTCCCGGGTTCAAGTGATTCTCCTGCCTCAGCCTCCCAAGTACCTGGAACTACAGGCACATATCACCACGGGGGGCTATTTATTGTATTTTTAGTAAACAGTGTTCATCATGTTGGCCAGGCTGGTCTTGAACTCCTGATCTCAAATGATCCGCTTGCCTTGGCCTCCTAAAGTGCTGAGACCACAGGCGTGAACCACTGCACCAGACCAGATAGGATAATTTAGCCCTCTATAAAATTGAAAATTGGAGACCATTTTCTCTTAGAACTTCAAACATTATTTTTTGTCTTCTGGCCTCTATTGTGCTGTTAAAAAATGTGTTATAATTTTAATTGTAAGCCCATTATAGATCATTGTTCTCACTTTAACTGATTTTACTATCTAATTCTCTTTATATTATTTAGTTTCAATGATGTATCTATATTTTAAACAACTTATAGGATATTTGCTTATCCTATAAGTTTTGATAAAATTCTTAGGTCTATGACATCTTTGAATAATCTTGTCAAATTCTTATCTATTATCTCATTAGATATTTCTACTTTCCCATTCTTACTTTTATTTATATACAACTTCAATAAATTATATATTGCATCTTCCCATTCTAGCTTTCATTTCACCATCTCTTTTTCATATTATTATTCACATTGTCTACTCTTTTTTTCCTCCCTCTGAGTGGCATTTAAGATAATTTCTTCAGATCCTCGATATCATCCCCCTTTCAGCTTTAGCCCACCAGTTTCCTAGTTACCATTGTCCATTTTCTTATGTGTATTCCAATCCCTCAATTGCATGCTTTTAACAACATAGAATGTTATTACACGTTTTACTTTCGACTATATGATCCACTAATTGCATGATTATTGAACCATTATATTTTCTTTTCTAAATTGGGTTTCTTCCCCCAAAGTATTTTACCACTTTTCATGTAGAATTCTCTTCTTAGCTTATATTATGTTCTGTTATCTTTATATGTATTAAATATATGTACTTTATACTCTGTATCTGATTATTTTAGTGTCTAACAATTTTGACTCAATTTATTGCCTTTTTTGTCCTGATCTTCATTTTTGGTACATTATTCTACATGGTTTATAATTTTTTTTTTATTTTGCATAACTTGTTTTCTTGGAATTTTTGGAATTACTGTGATACAAGAGTTAAGTTACATTCTTTCAGAGAGGATTTGTCGTGGTAACCATTAGTTATTCAAGAGTAGTATTGATTTAGAGAACTGCAATTAAATTTTCACCTTGAAAATATTTGTATTTTTATAAGTTTGGGTTTATTTAGATTTTTCTGAGTATGTATTTTTTTTCTACAAAGTCTAGTAATTTTGGACTACAAAAATCATATATGGTCCAGTAGGTATTATACAATCTCAAGGTGAATGTATTTCTTTTCTCCCTCTTCTCAGTACTAAAAAGTCAAATACATAGGTTTTGTTATGTCTTCTTCTTGAAAAATAGTTTATATTTTGCCCACTTTTATTTTGTAGACCATATTGATTACAGCACTGTATGTGTGTGTGTGTGTGTGTGTGTGTGTGTGTGTGTATGTGTTGTGGGTGTGTGAGGGGCTATATCGTTTGCTAAATTTCATCTTGGAAAGAATCTAGGTTTTGTCTCTGTCCATTGCACCACAAGTGGCCATCATGTCACAAGCTTGTTTTCCCATAATTTCTCCTTTAACTTTCTCTTTGTATTCTATCAAATCTTTACTTTTGTGACCTCTCAGCAGTTAACCTGAAGAAGTTTAATTTTTACTAATGGCAGCTATGCTGAGACATGCAGTTTTATACAATATTATCAACAGAAGTAACAAATGAGTTTTTAAAATTACAAAACAAGCATTTTAAAACTGAAAATGTTAATATTAGGGAATTCTTAAAAGAACAAAATTACTTTGGTGGAACAACCTAACTTCAAAGTGCAAGTCAGATTAGAAAGTTATTTGTAAGGAAGCAAAAATATCCCACTGTCACTGCCTTATTTACACTTCATTTTTCTCCAATTTTAGTCAGGTATAATTGACAAAAACGGTTTATATTCAAGGTGTACAACATGATGATTTGATGTATGTATACAATGTATACATTGTGAAATGATTATCCCAAACAAATTAATTAACATATCCAACACCACACACAGTTACTATTTTTTGTATGTGTGTATGTCTATGATGAAGACATGTAAGATCTACTCTCTTAGCATATTTTAAGTAAACAATCCAGTATTCTTAACCATATTCACCATGCTACACATTAGGTCTTCAGAACTTATTCATTTTATAACTGAAAGTTTATAGCCTTCAACAAATATTTCCCCATTTCCCCTGACCCCCAGTTCCTGACAATAACCATTCGACACTGCTTTTATATGTTGCACATTTTTAGATTCCACGTATAAGTGAGGTCACACAATATGATGAACTTGAGGTACACTATGCTAAGTGGAGTAAGCCAGGCATAGAAAGACAAACATTATTTTCCAATGAGATGACCTAGTGAAAAGACTTAAAATAATGCTTTCTACTTTAATAATATATTTAGTTGTCAAATGAAATTACCTATACCTATGGTGTACAGACTGTTTTGAAAGATGTGTAAAGTGGCTGAATCAAACTAATAAACATATACATTACCGCACACACTTATCCTTTTTTTGTGATGAGAACACAAAATCTACTCTCAGCAATTTTCAAGAATATGTTTACCACTTTTAGGAGATTTAATTGCTGAAGGTAATGGCTCTGAAAAGACAGTATATTTTTATTGCCAGGGATGTTACTTCCATAGCAGAATCTGTTCATCATAGCAGTGCGAGTCCTGAGGGATTGTGTTAATGGACCATGCTGCCACCAATAAACACCTTGTTGAATTGGTAGTTATTTCAGGAAAAAAGGGAAGTCACTCTGAACCTTTTATAGACTGAATATTTTAAATGTACTGTGAAATGAAGGACACATAAGCTTAGGAGTAATTATTCCCATTATGCACACTTTTATGACTCAAGATAGTGAGATAGCAAGAAAAATATATGCAAAATAGGCATGCATGCAAAGTGTACCAGGAATGAGATTCTCAATGAGAATAGATAACACATTGTATTAGTCTGTTCTCACATTGCCAATACAGATGTACCTGAGACTGGGTAATTTATAAGGGAAAGAGGTTTTACTCACAGTTCAGCATGGCTGGGAGGCCTCAGGAAACTTACAGTTATGGCAGAAGGTGAAGCAAACATGTCCTTCTTCACATGGTGGCAGGAAGAAGAAGGGCAGAGCCTAAAGGGGAAAAGCCCTTAAGAAAACCATCCACTCTCATGAGAACTCACTAACACAAGAACAGTATGATGGTAACTGCCCCCATGATTCAATTACCTCCCACTGGGTCCCTCCATGATATGTGGGGATTATGAGAAGTACAAGTCAAGATGAAATTTGGGTGGAGACACAGCCAAACCCTATCATTCAACCTTTGGCCCCTCCCAAATCTCATGTTCTCACATTTTAAAACACAATCATAACCTTTCAACAGTCCCCCAAAGTCTTACCTCATTCCAGCATTAACTCAAAAGTCCAAGTCCAAAGTCTCATCTGAGACAGGCAAGTCTCTTCTGCCTATGAGCCTGTAAAATCAAAAGCAAGTTAGTTACTTCCTGGATACAATGCGGATACAGGCATTCCAAATGGGAGAAATTGGCCAAAACCAAGAAGCTACAGGCCCCAAGCAAGTCTGAAATCCAATAGAGCAGTCACTAAATCTTAAAGTTCCAAAATGATCACCTTTGACTACATGTCTCAAATCCAAGGCATGCTGATGCAAGAGGTGGGCTCCCATGGCCTTGGGTGGCTCTGCCGCTATGGCATTGCAGGGCACAGCTCCGCTACTGGCTGCTTTCACAGGCTGGTGTTGAGTGTCTGCAGCTTTTCCAGGTGCACAGTGTAAGCTGTCAGTGGATCTACTATTCTGAGGTCTGGAGGATGGTGGCCCTCTTCTCACAGCTCCACTAAGCAGTGCCCCAGCGGGGACTCTATGTTGAGGTTCTGACCCTATATATCCCTTCTGCACTGCCCTAGCAGAGATTCTCCATGAGGGCTCTACACCTGCAGCAAACTTTTGCCTGGACATCCACGTGTTTCCATACATCCTCTGAAATCCAGGTGGATGTTCCCAAACATCTATTCTTGACTTCTGTGCACCAGTAGGCTCAACATCACATGGAAACCACCAAGGCTTGGGGCTTGCACCCTCTGAAGCAATGTCCTGAGCTGTATCTTGGCCCCATTTAGCCACAGCTGGAGCTAAAGCAGCTGGGATGCAGGGCACTATGTGCCAAGGCTGCACAGAGCAGGGGGGCCCTGGACCCGGACCACAGAACCATTTTTTTCTCCTCGGCCTCTAGGCCTGTGATGGGAAGTGCTGCCAGGAAGGTCTCTGACATGGCCTGGAGACATTTTCACCATTGTCTTGGTGATTTACATTTGGCTCCCTGTTATTTATGCAAATTTCTGAAGCAGGCTTAAATTTCTTCCCATAAAATGAGTTTTTCTTATCTGTTGCATCATCAGGTTGCAAATTTTCCAAACTTTTGTGGTCTGCTTCCTCTTGAATGCTTTGCTGCTTAGAAATTTGTTCCAACAGATACCCTAAATCATCTGCCTCAAGTTTAAAGTTTCGCAGACCTGTATGGCAGAGGCAAACTGCCACCAGTCTTTTTGCTAGAATATAGCAAGATAACCTTTACTTCAGTTCCCAACAAGTTTGTCATCTCCATCTGAGACCCCTTAAGCCTAGACTTCATTGTCTATATCACTATCAGCATTTTGGTCAAAGCCGTTTGACAAGTCTCTAGGAAGTTCCAAACTTGCCCACATCTTCCTGTCTTCTGAGCCCTCCATGTCTCTTGGACATTCCAAATTTTCCCACATTTTCTTGTCTTCTACTGATTCCTCCAAACTATTTCAACCTCTATTGTCCAGTTCCAAAGTTGCTTCCACATTTTCAGTCATCCTTACAGCAGCACCCACTCTCTGTCGTACCAATTTACTATATTAGTCTGTTCTTGTGCTGCTAATAAAGACATACCCAAGACTGGGTAATTCATAAAGAAAAGAGGTTTAATTGACTCACAGTTCCACATGGCTTTGGAGGCCTCAGGAAACTTATAATTATGAGGGGAAGCACACATGTTCTTCATATGATAGCAAGAAGGAGAAGTGCTGAGCCAAAGGGGGAAAAGCCCCTAAGAAAACCATCAGATCTCATGAGAACTTCCTATCATGAGAATAGTATAAGGGTAACTGCCTCCATGATTCAATTATCTCACACTGGGTTCCTCCATGATATGTGGGGATTATGGGAACTACAATTCAAGATGAGATTTGGGTGGGGACACAGTCAAACCATATCACACATTAATAAAAATTTTAAAGAGTATTGATTATTTTATGATATAAATAGGAATAGAAATATTTTATCATTGAATGAATATTTAATTTAAGCCAATGACTAAGCTGCTTCCTATTGTAGATTATATATTATTAAGGAGTGTGGTTTGTCTTTTCCATCTTGTTTCCATCCTGAATGTTTATTATTCAGGAAACTTTAAGACAATGAGAATTTTAATATTAACATTACATCTTTGACCCCTGAGGGAAAAATAAGATGTTAACATAAACTAAAGTCTCACAGAAACCACTTTCTGAGTAATTTTATTGTTCTCCATTATGCCATCTTCTCACGAACACTCTTTAAATTAAACAAAAAGAGATAAACATTATGGCCATGTTCTGTTAAATGGGATGTTGTAGTAAACACTGTATAATTTAAGAATTTTCTTACCCTTCAATTATATATTTGATGGTACTGTAAATTAAGACATGGTAGAAGACATTTTCAAATAAACAACTATTTATCATTGAAGGGAAGTGAGAAAACATTTTCAGTTTAATTAAAGTTCATTGAGAGTCTAAATGTATAGTACATAATTATCAATATACTTACAAATTGTGAAAATATACATTTGAGAATTTGTAACAGTAAAACCAGCCACTTTTTATTAAAGAGACTGAATATGTTAAAAGGCCCAAAGTTAAATTCTTTTTCCTTTTGGGATAGCCCTTACGTTAATTTTCTATTTCTACACAACAAATTGTCACAAACTTAGTGACTTAAAACAATACCTGTTCATTTTTTCAGTTTCCATAGGTTAGGATTCCAAGTACGTGCTCATGTCCAAGAGGCTGCCTGCACTTCCCTGCCATGAAGCCCTTTCCGTAGAAATTTTCACAACCTCTGTATTTTGTTCTTTAAGGCCAGCAAGAGAAGAGCTATACAACAATCTATTAAAATGAAGTCTTATAAGTGTATTGTAATCCAGTCACTGCAGAGATACCCCAGCACCTTTGTCATATTCCATTAAATGCAAGTTACAGTTTTGCCCACATTCAAGGGTATGGTATTATACAATAGGTGACTTCCTGGGGGTTACACTAGAGTGTGTCCACCCATAGCTCAGATTGACTCACATATCTTTATATTTGAATGGTTGCAATACTAAGGTTGTTTTTGGTATCATAGAACACTTAATAGCATTTACTCAATATGACTCTTTCAGTATCCCTTGAGTAAGTTACTAGTGAGTACTGTAAATCTCCAAGCCATATAAGGTAAAGGAGTGCTCAGAATAGTAAATTACACTTAGTAAATATGTAATACATATAATCTGTCAACATTATTATTATTTGTATGATTATTGATATATAAATTGGGTTTTAACATCAGTGTGATAAGCCATACTTGAGTTTCGATGGGACCTGCAATAGATGCACTACAACAGAACAAATAATATGATTGGAGTGACAGAAAAATTAACAACCAATGATAGAACAAAATCTGAGCCTCCTGATGAACTAGAAACATTGTGAATACTTAGGTTTCTTGTAATTCTATAGACTCTCAGTGCTTGTTTGTTTAATTAGTTAATGCAGACTTGGTAGGTGGACTGGAAATGTAGTGAGAATGAGTAAAAGATGGGTTTTCAGAAAAACATGTAGGCAGCATTGGGTACGTCTTTGGGATATGTCTATAGTAGGTGAAATTTTGCATCTTTTCTACAGACACTAGCAGAACCAGGAGAGAAGATAATTTCCCTATTATTACTGATGTCAGCTTACTATTATAAGTAGAAAGGCATGACTCAACGAAAGACTAGTAGAAGAGGGGTATCTCATTAATTATGTCCCCGATAGCTATAATCACTCCTACTTAAAATTTTTTATGCTAACGTTACTTTTTCCTAAGAAGAAATGTTGATAGGCAGTGAAAATAAGACGATCACAAGAAAAAATAACTCTAACTATCAAATTTACTATCTTATTTAATGTCTAGCAATTTTTGCAATTTTTGGGGGATTCTCTCCTACTCTCCCTTTTACATTGAAGAACATTTATTCTATATTGTTAGTTCTTGGCTACTGAGCTTTTAGTTTTGACCATATTTATTTGTTGAATTATTAGTTATCACTGGGGTAGTAAGACTGGATTTTATATAAACAGTGAAGAGACATCCCTAACAAATTTGCTTGTAGAACTGGGGATAGTTAATTATCAGCAGCTTACAAGTGAGCTTAGTCTTTGAAGAATAAATGAAGAAACAAAAGTGAAAACATTGAGGAAAGCATTCCAGAAAGATGAATTCAAATGTGCAAAGCTTTGGAAACATGAAAATGCATGATGTTTTATAAAGAGAATTTTAGAAGAAGCTTTATGTCTGGAAGGTAAATGAGTTTTGAAGATCTGGCAGCCATGTGAGGCTAAAGGGAGAATCTGGGGCCAAAATATTAACAGCTTATGGCAGCCGAAAGTTTGCAAATATAGAAGTGATGAAGATCTACATTTTACAGACATCTCAGGAGATGAATTTAGGGTTGGTTTTAAATGACAAGGGTTCATTTAGAAAGATGGTACAGTAATACAGGTGAAAAAATAAAAATTTAATTAAAGGAAGCATTCATCAGTATGAGAAAGAGAAGGCTGATTTGGAAGATATTTGAGGGATAATTTTTAACAGAAATTGGTGACTAATTAGAGTCTGGTTCATATGATTTAGCTCTGTGTCAAACCATATCAGCCAGACTCTAATTAGTCACCAAGGTTTACTAAATCTCATTCAAATTGTAATCCCCAGTCTTAGAGGGGGGTGCCCATTGGGAAGTGACTGGATCATGAGGGTAGAGTTCTCAAAAATGGTTAGGCACCACTGCCTCAGTGCCGTTCTCTGATAGTGAGTCAGTTATCACAAGGTCTGGTTGTTTTAAAAGTGTGTGGCACCACTCCCCTCTCTCTCTTCCTTCTGATTCAGCCAAGTGAAGTGCTGACTCCCTGTTTGCCACCCACCATGGTTGTAATTTCCTAAGGGCTCCCTAGAAACCAAGCAGATGCTGTCATACTTTCTATGTACAACCTGCAGAACCATGAGCCAATTAAATCTCATTTTTTTTTTATAAGTTACCCAGTCTCAGGCATTTTTTATAGCAATGTGAGAATGAACTGATACACCGGCTAAAGAAGCAACATTTACCTCAAACTGCACTGCCCAATAAGATATTCCCAAGACCCATGTGGCTATCCACTTTTACCTTATATTGATTAATAGGTAAATTTAATTCCTGAGCTGGCATGAAGGAATCCTGAGTCTCAGCAACTCAGGAGATTGAGGCAAGAATTTGAGACCCACATCTCTAAAAAAAAAAAAAATATATATATATATATATATATATATATATATATATATATCTCAGTAGCAATAGTCAATTTTAAGTACTCAATAGCTTCATGTGGCTTGTGGCTACCATATCAGAAAGCACAAATAAACAAGATTTTCTTCCTTATTGGGCTATCTATTGGACAGCAGTAATACAGAGTGAATTCCAGGTATCCTTTGTCTTTATTAGAAGAAACTTATGAAAAAGTCCAATTGGGAAATAAAATAATAAGATAAGTCATAAATTTATTATGTTTGCATTAAATGTGGGTATACAATTGTTTTCCACCACTCTTCTGCTTTTAGCAATAATGCATCAACAATATATATGTTCATATAGCTTTCTATTCAGATGCAAAACTGTAGGCAAAATTCCTAAGTGATTATTTATTACCTGCAAGAACATGTAATATTTAAAATAAATAATGATTGCAAACTTCTCCTCTAATTTATATTATCTAGTTATATGAGAAATCTTATTTCCCATGCGATAGCTTACAAAACTATATAATACAAAAAATAGTGCTTTTCCAATCCAATCGCAGTGTAAAATTGCATATCTTACTTCATATGTATCTGACTACGAGTGATTCTAAATATTATTATATCTTTATAAGCAACTTGTATAGTTTTTTAGGTCTGACTTTATTATATTTTAAGCTTCTTTACTCCATTGGTATTGATTTGTATGGCATTTTTATAGATTTACAATATAAAATTAATCACGAAGTTGTCTTGTAAGTTAAAAATCCCATTTCCCCATTATTTATTTCTTCATTTACCTTGTTTATGATGTAAGTGTAGCCCCTTTAAAATGTTGTTAAATATATCAATATTTCCTTTATGATTTGTGGAATATAATTCTTATTTATGTATAAGATCACTCATGCCTTCTAGTATCTTCATGGTTCTTATGTTAAAGTATTAATATTTGATCTCCCATTTATTTTTCTATAAATTTATTTTAACCTAATAAGTGGTAGAACTTTAAAAAATAGTAGCTATATACTATTGTATGAAAAAAAGAAAAGCACTAAGATTTCTTTGTTTTGCTTTTGTTGTTAAGTGACAAAAAGTGGCTTAAAAATCCCCTAGACTTTGTATGTTTGCATGCAGAGGATAAGCAGTAGAAATCTAATATTTATAATAAAATATTGGAATAATTCCAAATAAATTAAAGAAAAAGTAAGTAATATTTTTCTCAATACTATATTCAGGCATTACGATAAGTCAAAAACAGAATAATGTAATTTTATTTTTGAAAAAAAGCAAAATATTCATGCTTTTAAATTTGTAGCAGACCTTATAAAAATAACAACCTAAAAGAATTAACTGATACAATGTTGATAATTGGATTAGTTTGATTGAAACTTATAGAGAAATTAAAAGATAAACCTGAGTTTAAGCTATTGGAAAAATACATAGTTTATATGACAGAAATAAGACCAAGAATAATATGTTAGAAAATTACTGAATCAAGGTTGCTTATATAATCTGTTCCTTAAGAATATCAATTAATAACTATTAAGGAAATAGAAACTGCATTGGCAATACCAGCATATCCTGAAGAACAAACTGTAAAACAGACTGAAGTGTTTTATTTCCAGTCAACTACTTGAATGAAACTCCCATAAGGCCGTAGGTGTGAATGGATGGAAGGGAAGCAACGCAGAAAGAAGCAGTGTCAAAAGACACTGTATCCCCTAGCCCTGCCCAAACTCATTTTCTAACATATCATTTTTACTCAATGATAGATTGGTGCTGCACATATCCAACTTTATTAATAGATGCATTTGACTTGGAAAATGCAGACCATATGGTCACCTGATGTCATCTTCGGTTTGTTCTCTTCTAAGGGCTAATAGTAAGCCAGAAGCTAATTCTCAAGAAGTAGGAAATTTACTTTCAGAAGAGAATATTGATTTACTCTAAAATCCTAGAAGTTGTCCTTGTGGTTCTTCTATTAGTGTCTATCAGGATGGCCTATAAAGCATCTCTATTTACCACAGACACTTTGAATATCAATGGATTTACTGAATCATTAGGCCATGGGGAAGAGCATCTTGTACTTTAGCCTGTATTTATTGAAAAGTCACCTCTTACTATAGCTCTCAAAGATATAGGCAGCCTTAATATATGATTTGGTAAATATGCTGAAGAAGCACTCTCAACTGTGGTATGTTGGTCTCCAAAATCTTGAAAACCCTGCCATGCATGGAGCCTTTACATTTTTTTTGACAGTGCAAGATGAAAAAATATATTTGCTACCTTTGAGGAAAGTATAGACATATTCCAGACATTTGAAACCACAAAACTTTAATGAAGAGTTGGATCCATGCATTTTTGTGGAATTACCGCCCAGATTCTGGCTAGAATTTCCCTTACTAAACTATGTCATAGTAATTGCTACCTCTTACACATCAGATTCAATAAACTCAATGTCATCAATGTAGTGGACAAGACTGGGGCTTTGTGGAATGTCATGATGATCAAACTCTCTGCAAATCAGATTATATCTAGAAGAAAAAAAATGACACAACCCTATGAAGGCTTACTGTTAGCACAGCTAGGTCAGAGCAACTGACTTCTGGGGATCTTTACAGTATGGAGAAGAAAAGCATTAGCCATATCAGTAGGAGCATATCAAGTGTTCAATGATGTATTTCATCATCCTGGTAGTAAGTACAGTACTTAATAGGTAATTTTTCAATCATCATCCTCCTCCAACCCTCTACTCTCAAGTAGGCTCTGATGTCTGTTGTTTTTTGTGTCCCTGTGTACTCAATGCATATTCCTGCTGTATAAGAGAGACACGTGGTATTTGTTCTTGCATTAGTCCACTTAAGTTAATGGCCTCCAGCTTTATCCATGTTGCTGCAAAGGACATGGTCTTGTTCCTTTTTATGTCTGCATAGTATTCCATGATATATGTATCCTATTTTCCTTATCCATTCTACTATTGATGGGCATTTAGGTTGATTCCATGTCTTTGCTATTGTGAACAGTGCTGTGATGAACATTCACATCCATGTATCTTTCTGGTATGATAATTTATATTCCTTTGGGTATATACCCAATCATGGGATTGCTGGGTCAAATGATAATTCTGATTTAAGTTCTTTCAGAAATCATCAAACTGCTTTCCACAATGGTTAACCCAACTCATAATGCCCCCAACAGTGTATAAGCATTCCCTTTTCTTTACAACCTCACCAGCATCTCTTATTTTTTAATTTTTTAATAATGGCCCTTCTGACTGGTATAAGATGGTATCTCATTGGGGTTTTGATTTACACTTCTCTAATGATTAGTGGTTTGAGCATTTTTTCATACATCTGTGTCTTCTTTTGAAAAGTGTCTGTTCATATCATTTGCTCACTTTTTAATGGGGTTGTTTGTTTCCTTGCCTGTAAATTTGTTTAAATTCCTTATAGACTGTGGATATTAGGTATTGGATGCATAGTTTGCAAATATTTTCTCCCATTTTGTAGACTGTCTGTTTACTCTGTTGACAATTTCATTTTTTGTGCAGAAGCTTTTTAGTTTAACTAGGTCCATCTGTCAATTTTTGTTTTTGTTGCAGTTGTGTTTGGCATCTTCATTATAGAATCTGTGTCAGGGCCTATGCCCAAATGGTATTTCCTAGGTTATCCTCCAGGGTTTTTATAGTTGTAGGTCATATTTTTAAGTCCTTAATTCATCTTGAGTTTATTTTCTTATGTGGTATAAGTGATACAGTATCAGTATTCTGCATATGGTTAGCCAGTTATCCCATCACCATTTATTGACTAGGAAGTCCCTTCCTGATTACTCGTTTTTGTCAACTTTGTTGAAGATCAGATGGTTGTAGGTGTGTGGCATTATTTCTGGGCTCTCAGTTCTGTTCCATTGTACCAATACTATGCTGTTTGTGTTACTGTAGCCTTGTAGTATAGTTTGAAGTCAGATAGACTCTAGCTCTGTTCTTTTTGCTTAGGATTTTCTTGGATATTCAGGCTCTTTTTTGGTTTCATTTGAATTTTAAAATTGTTTTTTCTAATTCTGTGAAGGCTGATGTAGGTAGTTTGATAGGAATAACATTGAATCTATAAATTGCTTCGGGCAGTATGGCCTTTTTAATGATATTCATTTATCCATGAACACAAAATAATTTTCTATTTGTGTCATCTCTGATTTGTTTCAGCAGTGTTTTGTAATTCTCATCGTAGAGATTTTTCACTTCCCTGGTTAACCATATTCACAGATATTTTATTCTTTTTGTGTCTACTGTGAATGGGATTACATTCTTGATTTGGCTCTAAGCTTGAATGTTGTTTGTATATGGGAATACTACTGATTTTTTTACATTGACTTTGTATTCTAAAATTTGCTTGTTTATCAGACCTAGGAGATTTTTGGCAGAGATTATGGGATTTGATAGAGATTATTTGGCAGAGATTTTGCACATATAGAATCATATTATCTACAAACAAAGGTAATTTTACTTTCTCCTTTCTTACTTGGATTTTTTTTTTTTTACCTGATTCCCTTGACCAGAAGTTTCAGTATGATGTTGAATACGAGTGGTGAGAGTGAACATCCTTGTGTTGTTCCAGTTCTGAAAGGGAATGTGTCCAGTTTCATTCCATTTAGTATGATGTTGGCTATGGGTTTGTTATAAATAGCTCATTATTTTAAGGTATGTTCTTTTGATATCTACTTTTTTGAGAGTTTTTATGATGATGGGATGCTGGATTTTATTGAAAGCCGCTTCTGCATCCATAGAGATGATCGTTTGGTGTTTGCTTTTACTTCTGTTTATGTGATTAACCACATGTACTGATTTATGTAGGTTGAACTAACTTTGCATCCCAGGGATAAAGTCTACTGGATTGTGGTAGATTCGTTTTTTTTGATATGCTACTGGATTTGATTTGCTAGTATTTTATTTGAGGATCCTTGCATTCATGTTGGTCAATGATATTGGCCCAAAGTTTACTTTTTTGTTGTGTCTCTGCCAGGTTTGGTGTCAGAATGATGCTGTACCCACAGAATGAGTTAGGGAGGAATCACCCCTTCTCAATTGTTTAGAATAGTTTTAGTAGGTATGGTACCATCTCTTCTTTATATATTTGCTAGAATTTGGCTATGAATCCATCTGGTCCTGGGCTCTTTCTAATTGGTAGGCTTTTCATTACTGATTCAGTTTTGGAGCTCATTATTGGTCTGTTCAAGGTTTCAATTTCTTCCTTGTTTAATCAACAGAGGTTGTATGTTTCCAGAAATTTATTCATTTCTTGTAGGTTTTCTAATCTGTGTACATAAAGGTGTTCATAATAGTCTCTCGGGGTTTTTGTATTTCTCTGGGGTCAGTGGTGTTATCACCTTTGTCATTTCTGATTTTGTTTATTTAGCTCTTCTCTCTTTTTTTCAATGTTAGTCTAGCTAGTGGTCTATCAATCTTATTCTTTCAGAGAACAAACTTCTAGATATGTTGATTTTTTATGTGGCTTTTCACATCTCAATTTCATTTAGTTCAGCTCTTATTATTGGTTATTCCTTTTCTGTTGACAGCTTTGGTGTTGGTTTGCTGTTTTTTATCTAGTTCCTCTAGGTGTGATGTTAGACTGTTAATTTGTGGTCTTTCTACCTTTTTGATGTGTTCACTTAGTGCTATAAAATTTTCTCTCAACACTGTTTTAGCTGTGTTTCACAGATTCTTATATGGTTTATCTTTGTTCTCATTAGTTTCAAAAATGTTTTTTACTTCTGCCTCAATTTTATTGTTTACCCAAAAGTCATTCTGAAACAAGTAGTTTAATTTCCATGTAATTATATGGTTTTGAGAGACTTGGGTGTTGGTTTTTCTTTTTATTGCACTGTGGTCCAAAAATGTGGTTGGTATAATTTTCTTAAAATTTGTTGAGAATTGCATTACAGCTGCATTTGTATTCAGTTTTTGAGTAGGTGCTGTGTAAGGGTAAGAAGAATGTATATTCTGTTTTTGTTGGGTGGGGTTTTCTATAGATGTCTTTTAGGTACATGAGGTCAAGTGTCAAGATTAGGTCCCTAAAATCTTTGTTAGTTTTCTACCTGAATGATCTGTCTGATACTATCAGTGTGATAGTAAAGTCTCTTGCTATTATTGTGCTCATGTAAGACTCTTCATCGATCTCTAAGAACTTTTTCCATGAATCTGGGTGCTCCTCTATTGGATACATATATATTTAAGATCATTAGGTTTTCTTTTTTAATTGAACCTTTTAACATTATGTAATGCCCTTCTTTCTCTTTTTTAGTCATTGTTGGTTTAAAGTCTGTTTTGTCTGAAATTAGAATACCAGCTTATGCTTTTTCTCCATTTGCCATTTCCTGGGTAGATTTTTCTTCATCCCTTTACTTTGAGCCTATGGGTGTCTTTGCATTTGAGGTGGGTCTCTTGAAGACAGCATTCCGTTGGGTCTTGCTTCTTTATCTATCTTGCCACTCTGTGCCTTTTAATTAGGGCATTTAGCCCAGTTACATTGAGCATTAATATAGATATGTGTGGATTTAGACCTCTCATCATATTTTTAGCTGGTTACTAAGCAGGCTTAATTGTGTAGTCATTTTATAGTATCAATGGTCTATGTACTGTAGGGTGTTTTTGTTGTGACTGGTAATGGTTTTTATTTTAATATTTAGCAGCCCCTTAAGTATCTCTTGTAAGCCAGGTCTGGTGGTAATGAATTACCTTAGCATTTGCTTGTCTGAAAAGCATCTTATTTCTCCTTTGCTTATAAAGTTTTGTTTGCTTGGATCTGAAATTCTTATAATTTCTTTCCTTCAAGGATACTGAATATAGGTCCCCAATTTCTCCTGGTCTATAGTATTTTTTTGTGGAAAAGTTCACTGTTAGCTTGATAGGGTTCCTTTTGCAGGTGACCTGTCCCCTCTGTCTCAGTGTCTTTCATATTTTTTACTGCATTTTGACCTTGGAAAATCTTATAACTATGTGTCTTGGCAATGCTCATGTTATATTGTATCTCTCAGACTTTCTCTGCATTTCTTGTATTTGAATGTTGGCCTCTCTAGCTAAGTCTGGAAAATTTTCATGGCCAATATATCGAAATATTTTTCCCAAGTTGCTTGCTTTCTGTCTCTCTCATTCAGGAATATCAATGAGTCATTCATTTGTTTCTTTACATAATGTCATATTTCTTGGAGGCTTTATTCATTCTTCTTTATTCTTTTTTCTTTATTTTTTCTGACTGAGTTAATTGGGAGAAGTGGTCTTCAGTCTCTAAGAGTCTTTTTTCAGCTTGATCTATTCCACTGTTAATGATTGCAATTTTATTATGAAATTCTTGTTGTGTATTTTTAGCTCCACAAGATCAGTTTGCTCTTTTTATAAAATAGCCAATACATCTTTCAGCTCCTGTATAACCTTATTTTATCTCTCAGATTCCTTGGATTAGGTTAGACTTTCTCCTGATTCTTTTTTTTTTTTTCTTTTTTTAGATGGAGTCTCACTCTGTCACCAGGCTGGAGTGCAGTGGCACGATCTCGGCTCACTGCAACCTCCACCTCCCGGGTTCAAGTGATTCTCCTGCCTCAGCCTCCTAAGTAGCTGGGACTACAGGAGCATGCCACCATGCTCAGCTAATTTTTGTATTTTTAGTAGGGATGCGCTTTCACCATGTTGGCCAGGATAGTCTCAATCTCTTGACCTCATGATCCACCTGCCTCGGCCTCCCAAAGTATCCTGATTCTTGATTTTTATTTCTATCAATATTCTGAATTATATTTCTGTCATTTCAGCCATTTCAGCTGGTTAAAAACCATTGGTAGGGAACTAATTCAATCATTTGGAGGTAAGAAGATGCTGTCATTTTGAGTTTCCAGGGCTCTTGCAATGATTCTTTCTCATTTGTGTGGGCTGATATTCCTTTAGTCTCAAAGGACGTTACTATCCTTTGGATAACATTTTTTTTTTTCTTTTATCTTCTTTGATTTACCTGGGAGTTCAATTGTGGTATAAGGTGGGTTCAGCCAACTGGTTCTGTTTCTGGGGATTTTAGGGGTCCAAGGGTCAGCTCAGCACTTCTGGACTGTGTGTTCTAATTCTGGAGGGCTGGTACCAGGCCACCAGCTTTGTTCTCTGGCCCCTCAAAGTTAGTAATCTCTTGTGCTGGAAAGGCAAGATATTCCTAGTCTGCTGGCCACAAAAATCTGATGAGAGGTGCCAGCCAAAGCACTGTGTTGGGGCAGTGGCAGTGAGATACATTCTTGCTTCCACATGCTAGCAGCTGTTGTGGCACAGCAGGAGCAGGGCACCAGTAGGGGTGGAGCAGCTGGTGTTTGTGTTTGCACTTGCACTGGCAGTGGCAGGAGTATGGCAGGTTACCCACACATCACTATAGGCATGGCACTGGTGGAGCGGGGCAGGTGGCATTTGAGTGTGTGTTCACACCAGCAGCAGCTGCATGGTGGTGTGCCCACCACATCAGTAGGGGCAGGGCAATGGAGTGCACTCATGTTGGCAATAATGCAGTGGTGGGATATATGCACACATGAAATGGCAGCAGGAAAGAGGAGACAAAGTCCGCTTATGCCTGCACACCAGTAAATAGGTGAAGTGCAATCATGGGTGAGTGCATGCTGGCAAAGTGGCAGAGGGAGTCTGCAATGGGGGGAGGCTGCAGGTGGGCTCGTGTATGTCAGCAGAGGCTGGACTACTGGAGCTATCTGACAGACAGGTGTATCTGCTGGTGAAGGAGCTGTGATTAAGTTCCCTGAAAAGCACCCAAGCTCCTACTGTGTGCAGGTCTGACAGTCTCCCAGGCTAAAGTCTCTAAGAGAAGGATGGCAAGCCTTGGGGGATGGACGACCCTGGCCATGCTCCACTGTAGCCATTCCTCTGCCAAAACCTCTAGGCTCCACACAGGCTGGAGTCTTGCCCTTGCCTCCCCTCTAAGCAGCTTTGCCTGCCAGCTGAAGTGTCTGTGAGGTTCTTGGGGTCTCTTGCTACCAGGATTCAAGAGGCCTGTGGCAAGAGTGGACCACTCTACCTGTTCAATTTACCCCTTCCCTAAGAGTTTCTGGGGGCCAAGAACAAGTCCCAGCGCTTGGCAGCCCTGTCCAGGGTTCCCAGCTTCGTCCCTCTTCAGCCTAGTATTTGTATTTTCCCCTGCCCACTCTCAATGCTCTCCTTTCAAAGATCTGCCAGTAGTGTGTCAGTCTTCCCAATGTCCCAGTCGCAGTGGGAGATGTTCCTGCTGGCTATGTCTAGTTGACCATATTGGCTGAATATACCTGAGTTGGTTCTGCAGGCTGAACAAGCATTGTGCTGGTATGTGCTCAGATTCTGGGGAGGCCTCAGGAAGCTTTTACTCATGATGAAAGGTAAAGCTAGATCAGGCACGTCACATAGCAAGAGCAGGAGCAAGAGATCCCACATTTATCATCATATGAAAAAAGGCAATTCAATATTTTACAAATGTATTACCTTAAGCTTACATTTTTGGGACTGTTTCACGTCTGTAGGACACATTTGAATTTCCAGGAATGAAAGTTGTGTGACCTCCCAAATAATTCAGGATAACAAACACTTAGCGTAACAGATACTGGCTTTCTCAGAAAGCAGCCATCAAAGCAGTTACTTTATTTAATGTTTTAAATATATTGTCATGCAGCACTCATCATATTACATAAATTGCAATACCTATATATTATATATTCTACATTCATATGAATTGTTATAAGTTTGACCACAGCATGCAAGGCAATAGATACTAATAATATCACTATGTTATATATCATTTGATGCTAATTTTTATCTCAACTTCCATGGGAAAATAGATATATTCCAGTGTGTGTGTGAAACATAGAAATGATTTTTAGGTCATAGTTTACCAAAAATAGGAGAATATGAGATAAAGAATAATTTTCTCTTAGGCCAGTTGAATACACATGAACATTTTTAATATATCCTTTTATTCCATCTGCCATTTTCATGCTTTAGTGCGTCAAATGTTTCACTCCTTCTCAGTCATTTTTTGCTTACAAAATATTATCCATATCCTTCTATATTAACCCAAGAGCCCTGGCATATGCACTGCTTCAGTGCTCACCTACTAGGATAAAATGTCCAGCAAATTTAGTCTGAATACTGCCCTTCTGCCTTCTCATTCTTGTGTGACATCCATTTGTTATGCTGCAAGATACTGGCCTATTCCCTGCTGTGAGTACCCAAAGATCTCTCCACCTTGAGGTTATGATGCGAAGTAACCTAGCTGTTTTGTGTTCATCCATATTTCTTTTGTCTCTGTCTTCCTTTTTCTGCCAAAATTAGAGCATGAATAACAACTAAAATATAATTAAAGTCAATATTATTTGTGGCTAGAATGCTATTTTAGTAAATCATATTGTTGATAGATTACTTCTAATCCAATGTGACTAATAATCATATTCATGATAGTCATTTGTGTTCTTTCCAAGACAAAAAGACAGACAGACAGACAGACAGAAAGAAAGAAAAAAAAAAAAAGAAAGAAAGAAAGGAGATAAAGAAAATTTTCCTACACTGAGCATATTTTGCTTTTTTGCTGTCAGCTGTGATCACATGCTCATCCTGATGGGCATTTCCTGGAGAGCTACATGTACATGTGGATTAATTAGGGGGAACTGTAGCCCCTGGTGAGGATTTCAGACCAAATATACAAATACAAGTCTCTCTCCATATTCTGAGGCTTAGAATAAGGGAACCATAAGCTGCAGAGTATGCAAAAGTTTTTCGCCTCAAGCCTCCATTCATGATCTAGGAATCAATAACATTAGTAGTCTAAACTGAGTTAGATGTGACCATGAAAAGTCAATTTTCTAATTTTAGTTAAACTTAAATATAAGAAAAATATAATAAAAAGAATAATATGAATTATAAACAAAAAATACATGAAGCATTATACTCTTTTCCGTAAATTATTTCACCAATACTCATTACTATGCTATTTTTCAAGAAACTGAGATATATTAAATAATTGTTCATAATTGTTATGTACAATGAGAAGTATTGTCATTAGCTAAATTTTTGAACAATTCCACAAAAAGACATTCCATTATTGCTTAAAGACAGGAGATATGAAGCTAGGGAAAGGCAGGTGTACACTGTAAATTATTAAGTGGGTCATTTTACACATGAGAAGTAGAGTCCAAGAAGTTAAAGAGACCAACTATGTGTCAAGCTTACAAAAGTGCAAGTTAGCACATAATTAGAAGACTTAATATACCTTGAATACCCTGTCTTTATAGAGGAGACAATTCAGAATAGTTTCTCTTACTTGTTAATTCAGATTAAATGCCTCTATATGGGACAATAATTCAATAAAAAAAACCTCTTCTCTTCCACCACTATATTTATATACCATGTCTATTTCTATATATAGGTATGTTAATGAACTTCAACTGATATAAGGTTCTTGGAGTGGGGATCATGGCTGTATCAGAAGCTATCAATAAGCAATCCTTATGTTCTTCATTTACTGCTTTAGTAATAATAAGATCCATGTGTCAAGCATTGCACTAAGAGCTTCACATATGTTTACATATATTTTCATATTCAATTCTCAGAACTACCAGACAAGGTAGATTTTATTATCTCCATTTGAAGATAAGGAAACTTAACGTTCTGTGAAGTTAAATAACTTGTCCAGGATCTTGCAGCTGGTGTGTAGCAGCCCAGATTTAAAATAAAATATTTCTCTGAAAAAGCCTTTGATCTTAATAAGCATTGTATAACAATGTGTCTTTTGACTATTTTGAGGCAATTGCATTGTTATTCTGACAGACACATATCACTGTCAAAATTATGCATCATATTCTCTATACAAAGTAATTGCATAAATATAATTCATAATATATATTACAATAGAAATTTAGTTCCTTTCAAAAGCAGGAGTTACATCTTATTTATAGTCCATGTAGTTCCTAGATTACTGTGGACTCTGAATAAATATTAAATTACAACCGTAGATCATTTAACAATAAAAATTTTAACATCATGAAGTTAAAAACCAAAACAGTAGAATTCACTTTAATGTTGCTATACACAAATTCTCTGTCTTGTTTATTTCTGATCCACACATGGTGTGGCTGTACAAACAGAAGGACAGATGTTGCAAGATAATTCACCTTTATAGGGAGATTTAATTTACATGATGCTGGAGTGAAAATGTTTGACAGAGCTTTTTATTTTTTCCTTTATATGAGAATATAATAACCAGGGAGAAAATCCCTATTTTTAAATGAAAGGTCTTTACATAGTCTAATGTAGAATACCTGCTGGGGGTCGTGGTGGTGAGGGCTGGAGGATGCTATGACCTGTTTTATAATACTGTAGTGATTTGTAATGCAATTAAAATAAAAAAACATTTTACATGTGAGGTTCCCTAGTCAGCAAAGGCAGAGTTTGTTTCAGGCATAAATACACTTCGTCCCTGTGTCAAGAGAAAGAACTCCACATTGCTTTGAAGCACCCCTGGCAGTTGATAATGGAGGGCTGTTGGCAATGATTATGGAGGCAGATGCTCACCTGTACTCCTACAGTGTACAATCTTGGCTGTATGACAAGGTGAGGAGAAGGAGAAGCTGTCACAGAATGAGGGCAACTGGCAGCTGGAACCCTCGCAGGGAAGGGTAAACTGGTCACCCAGGGCTGCTTGCTTGACTGTAGCAGATCTCATCAATCATGCCAACATATGCAGCTGCCTGAAAATAAACAGGCTTCTCAGACAGGAGACGAAATGAGGTAAATTAAAAGGCCAATAATTTAAACAAATTCGTTACCAGTTTCACAGCAAAGATGGATGGATAAATTCTGCTGATAGACCCAGATTTCTGGTTAATTGATAAAAGTCACTGGTACATATTAATGTGATTAATTTAAATAATTCTGAAACACAATCCTTTTGTATTTTTTAAAGTTGCTATCCTTCTTAAAAATATAGGTAAGACTTTTTTTACATTTGTCAATTAATATCTTCTCTTTAATTTTACTATATGTATTACTAATGAATATGCAGCTAAAATAAACATTGTAGTTCTAGGTAATATACCAAAGCACATGTCTTCTTGTTTTGACCAAAGCCCCAACTGAAATCAGTGAGAATTTGTCTGTAACAATGACTGCATGATTATCCACACAGCGTAAGACAATTCTATTTATTTTCATTTCATTTTCCTCTGTTCTATTAGTTCATAGCTGATCTTCAAAATACTTATCACAATATTGCCTTAATCCATTACTTCATTATTATACATTCTCCTTCACTCTTTTATTCTGGTTAGATTAACATTAGTTTAACTCTTTAATATACGTAGACACTATATACATAAATGTACATACATATACATTTTATATATAAGTAATTTTTTGAACATTCTTTTCTAATTCCTCATAGTACTGCACCAACCTTCTATTTTACATCAAGAAAATAAATCACTTGAAGTTCTTTCCTTTTTGGCTGAAAACAGACCTCTCCTGGGAACTCTTGACTAATAACCACAGATTCCCTAAGGTTAGATGATGATGAACTCCACCATTAGACACTTAGTTGTTTTTACTCCTTGTTATCACAACTCTACATTGAATCAATCCTTCATCCTCCATCTAATTTAGATTTATCTAAAAGGACCAGAGAGCTCAGGTCCTTTTTACTGATGGATTTTATATTTATATGCTTATGATTGCTACCCAGTGCCCTACAGAGAGCACTGTGTGGTGGGGGTCTGACGAAACAATATCAGAAGATGGTGATTTACTTTCTCAAATCTGACAGTGGTGCAGAAATTAGAGAAAGACAAAACTAGCCTGAGGTCAATGTAATTCTCTCGTATCTCAAGCACATCTCCTTACACAGGTGGCGTTACAGCTGTTGTTATGTCTGCAGGGGAATCACAGTCTTTGGCAGCCTCTTACACAGCTGGCAGCCCAATGCAGGAACACGAGAATCAGGTTCGACATTGCTAAATGGGAAGTGTCCACCTTGTCTTCTAAATGTCCACTTTTCTTTAATCTACATTATGAGACGGTTTGTTGTTGCTGTGTTTTTATTATTTTAATCACTGCTGAGAGTTCAAATTTCTCCTCACCTAGTAAGTTACTTAGTGGTCTGTGATCTAATATTACCAGCTATCTCCACCTTAGGAACAAATAGGCATCTCTCCAAATGAATTAGCTAAAGATTTTAAATCAGATATTAAGCTAAGAGTTGATTTTAACCTTTCTTCAGAATTTGTAATTGCTTGAGGTATGTTATAGAAATAAATCCACAAGAGAAATAAATTATTTGGATTTTAATACAGTTGTTTTTTGTAGTAGCAATTATTGCATAAAACTACAGAAAATGTGTCATTTGTGGGAGGGAAAAGAAGATATAAATTCAGTAACTACAACATTGACAATGACATTTTATAATGTCCAGGTACTACTTAGACATCTGGGTACTCTAATTTTATTTATTGTTTTGAACATATTCCATATATGTATATATATATATATATATATATATATATATATATATATATCAGATTCTTTCTCACATACATTGGATTTCATCTCTCTGTTAGATGGTTACTGAAGCCATTGTGGAATCCCTGGGACTAATTGCAACAAGCACACTGAGAGCCATGGCTTTTTTCAGGCCTTTATGTTAGTACTAGTGGTAACCTGGGCTCCACAAATCTTTCCCTTTATCTCAATTTTCCTTTAACTTCAAAGAATATCCATGGTGTCTGTATACTCTAAGCTCAATTAACTCTGATGGCAGTGGCATATGTTTATAATCAAAATGATATTATGGACATAACCCAGGCATAGGTTAAAAGTGTCTCTATTATAATAATATAATAAAATAATAAAAGTGGTCCTGCATATCATCTCATATTTCAAAACACTTCAACGTAATCATTTTTGCCACATTTTGTGTGACATATAATAAGAGCATCATAAATTGTCTCTCAGCTACAGTGCATGAAATTCCACCATAATTAATTAGTGTTGTTATAGCAACACGTTTTATAGCCTTTCTTAACACCCAAAAGATGCAGTGCTTGGGGTAAACTGTCTAAAAAACATTTTGTCAATTTCATCTTCAACCACTCTCATGACTATTTGTTCCTCTTCTTATTTTAATCATTTTTCTCTCAACGTGGATCTCCCGTTTTGGC
Organism: Nomascus leucogenys; assembly: GCF_006542625.1. Taxonomy (NCBI): domain Eukaryota; kingdom Metazoa; phylum Chordata; class Mammalia; order Primates; family Hylobatidae; genus Nomascus; species Nomascus leucogenys. Next base: position 81,170,083 of record NC_044385.1, on the reverse strand, counting down.
AGGAATTGAGTAGTCAAACCCCAGCACAGCAGCACATTTTAATATCAGTTTGCTTGTGTGAATACTGAGAAGCTAGCACTAGTTTCCTGTCAGGCAGAACAAACACAGTTTGTCTTTCAGTTAAAATTAACTTTTATTTAGCATGACTGCATACAGCATGGAGACAGCATACCACATTTGACTGCAAGTCACATTGCCCTGCATCCACAGTGCACTATTAGGAGAAAAAATGTGTATTTTTTTCTTTATAACATGACCTACTGAACTATGCTTGTTAGCATATTTGTAAAAAAAAAAAAAAGTCTGTGTTGGAGGGGAACTCACAGGCCATTTGTATGGTCTCTCTAACTTACAGGCTGAGAAAGAGGAAGAAGGAGATGTGCAGAGGTCTCGTGTAGTTAACTGCATAACTGAGATGTGAAGTAAGGTCTCCACATTTCCTAATTGGTCAGCTTTAAACTAAATTACAAACTGCCTCCTGTCATGTAGCTATAGCACACACAGTATCCTTATTTAAGATATCAAATAAACTTGAGGAAAGTTGTGCTGTGCTGTAATGCTTAAGTGCATGACTGTCTTCCCCGGTCAGTGGTAGAAAAGTCATACTAGTGATGCAATGTACCATGTATCTGTCTATATTCTAAGGCAGGTCTATTAGCGCATTCTCATGCTGCTATGAAGAAATACCTGTGACTGGGTAATTTATACAGAAAATAGGTTTAGCCATAGGCTAATGGTTCCATAGGCTATACAGAATGCATGATTCTGGCATCTGCTTGGATCCTAGGAAGGCCTCAGGAAACAATCATGATGGAAGGCAAAGAGAGAGCAAGGTGTTTCACATGATGGCAGCAGGAGGAAGGGGGGAGATGCCAAACACTTTTAAACAACCAGATCTCATAATAACTCTATCACAAAAACAACACCAAAGGGATGGTTCTAAGTTACTCATGAAGGATGCATGCCCATGATGAATCTAATCACCTCCCAACAGGCCTCACCTCCAACACTGGGGATTACAATTGAATATGACAACTGGGTGGGGACATAGATCCAAACCATATCATTTCACCTCTGACCCCTCCCAAATTTTATGTCCTTCACACATTGAAAATAAAGTCATGCTTTCCCAACATTCCCGCAATGTCTTAAGTCATTCCAGCATTAACTCGAAACTCCAAAGTCCAAAGTCTTATCTGAGAAAAGTATAGTCCCTTCCACCTATGAACCTGTAAAATCAAAAACAAGTAATTTACTTGCAAGATACAATGTGGATATAGGCAATGGGGAAATACTCCCATACAAAAAGGGGGAAATCAGCCAAAAGAAAGGGGCTCCAGACCTCATGCAAGTCCAAAGCCCAACAGGGCAGTCATTACATCTTAATGCTCCAAAATAATTTATTTTGATTCTCTGTCTACATCCAGGGCACACTGGTGCAAAGAGTGAGCTCTCAAAGCCGTGGGCAGGTCTGTCTCTATAGCTTTGCAGGATTGAGCCCTCATGGTTGCTCTCAAGGCTTGCTGTTTAGTGCCTGTAGTTTGTACAGATGCAAGGTGCAAGCTGCTAGTGTATCTACATTCTAGGGTCTGGAGGACAGTGACCCTTTTCTTGCAGCTCCACCAGAGGACAGTGGTCCTCTTCTCACAGCAGTATCCCAGTGGGGACTATGTGTGAAGGCTCCAACCCCACATTTCTCCTCCACACTGGCCTAGTATAGGTTCTCTATGAGGGCTCCAATCCTGCAGTAGGCTTATGCTTGGATATCTAGGCTTTTGCATACATCCTGTGAAATCTAGGTGGAGGCTCCCAGGCCTCAAATCTTGTACTGTGTGCAACTGCAGGCTTAACACCATGTGGAAGTCTCCAAGGCTTATGGCTTGCACTCTTTGAAGCATCAGCCCAAGCTGTACATTAGCCCCTTTTAGCCACAGTTGGAACTGGAGTGGCTGGGATGCAAGAATCAGTGCCCCGAGGCTAAGCAGGGGAGCAGAGGCCTGGTCCTTTCTCAGGAAACTATTCGGTCCTCCTAGGCCTATGGGCCTGTGATGGGAGGGGCTACCATGAAGGTCTCTAAAATACCTTCAAGCACTTTGCTCCATCATCTTGGTTATCAGCATTTGCCTTCCTTTTAGTTATGCAAATTTCTGCAACCTGCTTTGAATTCCTCCCTGAAAATGAGCTTTTCTTTCTACCATCTGGCCAGATTGCAGTGTTTCCAAACTTTTATGCTCTGCATCCCTTTTAAATATTAGTTCCAATATCTGGTCCTTTCTTTGCTCACGCATATAAGCATGTGTTGTTAGAAGCACCCAGTCACATCTTCAATGCTTTGCTGCTTAAAATTTTCTTCTGCAAGATACCATAAATCAGCTCTCTGAAATTCAAAATTCCCTAGGGCAGGGACAAAATGTACTAAGATTCTAAGCTAAAGCATAACAAAAGCAACCTTTGCCCCAATTTCCAATAAGTTCCTCATCTCCATCTAAGACTTCATCAGCCTTGCCTTCCGTGTCCATATCACTATCAGCATTTGGGTCACAACTATTCAACAAGTATCTAGGAAGTTCTAAATTTTTTCTCATATTTCTTATTTCTTTTGAGCACTCCAAACTCTTCCAACCTTTGTCTGTTACCCAGTTCCAAAGTGGCTTCCACATTTTCAGGTATCTTTAGAGCAATGCCCCACATCTCAGTACCAATTTTCTGTATTAGTCTGTTGCCATACTGTTATAAAGAAATACCTGAGACTGGGTAATTTACAAAGAAAAGAGGTTTAATTGGCTGCTGGTTCTGCAGCTGTACAGAAAGCATGATTCTGGTAACTGCTCAGCTTCTGGGGAGGCCTCAGGAAACTTACAATTATGACAGAAGGCCAAGGGAGACTGAAGTGTCTTACATGGTGGGAGAAGGAGAAAGGTGGGGAAGTTCCATATACTTTTAACAAGATATTTTGAGAATTCTATCACAAAAACAGCACCAAAGGGATGGTTCTAAACCATTCATGAAGGATGCACCTTCTTGATTCAATCACCTCCCACCAGCTCCGTATCCAACATGGGGATTACAATTGAACATGATACTTGGTTGGGGACACAGATCCAAACCATATCAACAGGATATTAGTTTCAAGTAGAATTGGGTATGAGAGAGCAAATAAAATCTGAAGAGGCAGAACATTTCAGCATTAGGATAGTATAACTGTGAGTGAAGGATAGAAGTATTCAGATAGTAGGAGTATTATGGAACTCCAGACAAAGATAATAAGTGGATACTGGCAGACCTCCAAGTCCAGGAATTTGAGAAGATGCAGAAAACTGTGATTCCACCAAGAGTCAGCATCAAGAAACAATATAACAATAGAATTCAGGAAATTGAGATTTAGATGGACAAGTAATAAAAGAAATACCCTAACAGATATCTTTGCAATATTAGAACTTGGTAACATGTCAAACTGTAAAGATTATTAATAGTACCAGCTCCATAATTTGGGGGACTCAATGCAAAATAAGAATATTGGGCTTTTCACTCAATTCTTAAGAATTCCAACACGTCAACAGCAAAGCACGAAACCAAATGTACACGAAACCAAATTGTACATGTAGGGAGTTGAGAAGCTAAAATATACATTTCACAAAATTCTTTGTAGCTAGAATTCTGGACTTGACTTTGGTTTTACCAATTAGATGCAGTCACAACTGATTAAAAAAGCAAAAGTAAGGTTTTTGGCTATGGCTGCTAGTAAGCAATTTGAATTGTGTCACTTAAACCAAAGCTGTAGTTCTTCATTCTACAGCTTTCTGAATATTGAGAGACAGGTGTTATAGTGGCGAAGTTTCTACTGCAACCAGAACTCAAAAGGTTGCCTTAGGACAAAAGTACCTACAGCAAATCATTGTTTAATTACATGGAAAAGTTATTCAAGGGGATTCGGACAAGAAAACGCTGCCTCTACCCTCCCAACAATTTTGTGAACATCTACTTCTCTTAGAGATATCTTTCTTAAAATACCAAAATTGGTTTGTGTTTGTTTCTTTGTCTTGTTTGTAATTGAATTCTGTCTGATTCAATAAAATTGAGTTGATTCTACAGGTGGAGACATTAAGAATCCCCAGCAAAATTTTGTAACAGAAATTATAATAAACTTTTCTAATGTACAAGTGATGTAACTTCAATTTACATCTATAGAAATGTACTTGGTGGGCAATGAATGATGGACAGATAATTTTTTAAGTATTGACTTAGCATCTATAATCAATGTATTTATTTCCTAGGGCTGCTGTAACAAATCACCACAAACTTGATGGCTTTAAAAAACAGAAATGTGGCCGGGCGCGGTGGCTCACGCTTGTAATCCCAGCACTTTGGGCGGCCGAGGCGGGCGGATCACGAGGTCAGGAGATCGAGACCACGGTGAAACCCCGTCTCTACTAAAAAATACAAAAAAATTAGCCGGGTGTGGTGGCGGGCACCTGTAGTCCCAGCTACTCGGTGAGGCTGAGGCTGGAGAACGGCGTGAACCCGGAAGGCGGAGCTTGCAGCGAGCCGAGATTGCGCCACTGCACTCCAGCCTGGGCGACAGAGCGAGACTCCGTCTCAAAAAACAAACAAACAAAAAAAACAGAAATGTATTCTCTCACAGTCCCAGAAAGCAGAAATCTGAAATCAAGGTGGCAGGGCTGAATCCTTCTAGAGGCTCAGGGGGAGAATCTGCTTCATGCTTATTTTTAAGAGTTTGGTACCTTCTGGCAATCCTTGGCACTCCTTAGCTTGTAAATATATCACTCTAATCTCTTCCCCCATCTTCATGTGGTCTTCTATCTTGTGTGTATGTGTCTTCTTTTCTGTCTCTTAAACACTTGTCATTATATTTAGGGCACACCCTATTTTAAGATGATCTCTTTGAAAGATCCTAACCCTAATTATACCTGCAAATAAACTTATTGCAAATAAGTCTACATTGGAAGATTACTGGCTGATGTATGTTGAGGGGATACCATTCAACTTCCTAAACTAAGGAAATAATAATATTAAGCTTACTAAGGAAACTAAAATATTTTCTATTTTTTGTTTTGTTTTTCTGTTTACTTGTAATAGAGAATAATATAAAATTAAAACATGGAAATTGACCTTTTGAAAAGAAGACTTAAACAAATGGACTTAGAAAAGAGAGAATCCAGATGGATTCTTCAAGTAAAAAACAATACAATATGCATTTAAATGTTTTTTAATTGCAAGATTATCAACGTTTTCAAGTTCCTGGTGGAAAACTAGAAAACTTTTCTTTGCCTATTTCAGATGTCACTATTACAAAAGTAATGACTAAAGTTAATTTGCTAGGGTTCAGTAACTTATAGAAAATTCTCAAGATTTTATCAATTTTGAACTAGAAATAGAGGGGATAACCATTCCTGTACACATACACATGCACTTATCTGTAACATGCTTCCACTGATTGCAGGACACTGTTATGATTTAAAAATTCTTACTGATAGTTAACTTCTAACTTTATTCTGAATGTGAAAATTTCATTATTGAAACTATCTTAAATTCTGGAAAACAATTACTTAAAACTACAGCAATCAACAGATATTTTGATAATGCAAAATAAATGCATTTTTGATTCATACACTTGCAAATAATTGTTTTAACATCTTCTTTGAGCACGTAGTTCATCAAATAATGTATAGTCCTATACTGATTATTTAAATAGAACCTGTATAATTATTCAATATGTATAAAACCTACATGGGATTTAGTGAAACAAGTTAATGCTGAATAAACATCATCTTAACGTTTATAAAATTAGAGAAAATCATTCAATTTTCAAAATTTATTTCAATTTTCTATATGTAATTTGCTGTTGAAACAAACTTTAATTTTGACAAAATGTTCATTTACAAATGAAAATTCTGTCCATTTAATTTCAAAAGTCTAAAATAATAAAGTTAATGTTATATACTGGAAATAGAGGAAGACAATTTATTCATCAATATTATTGCAAATTATATTAGAATGTATAGAAATATCTATAACACATAATTAATTTAGTAACTATTCAGAGTATACTAAGAAGGTAAACAATAAACTTTCTATCTACTTTAAGTAAAAAACGATAGCTTTCTGATGTTGCATCATTTAGGAAATATATTTGTTAGGCTTTTGTAGATATTGTTCACTTCTTTTTCTTTAACTTGACTGAGTTTCATTTTAAAGATATAACATTAAAATCTTAATAATAACAAAATTCAGGATTTAACTAGCAGTCTGCATGGTTAAGCACCATGAAAGACATAGTCAACCTAAGATTTAACTATTTAACCATCAGGCTACGGAGCCCATATATGTTTTTGTGGACTGCTTCATACAGAGAAATATTGGCCTTTATGAGTTGTTCTGTACCTTCATAACTGTTTAATTAGAAATTATTTTATTTTTGTTTCATATATACTTGAAAATGTTTTTACATGACATATTTTACTATACATGCCATTTTATGAGACAAATAGAATGTAAACTCCTCACTGATGGCCAGTTTTTGTTGTTATTGTTGTTTTTTGGTTGTATTTTTTTTTTTTTTTTTTTTTTTTTTTTTTTGAGACAGGGTCTCACTCTGTTGCTGAGGTTGGAGTGCAGTGGTGCCATCACAGCTCACTACAGCTTTGACCTCCTGGGCTCAAGCACTTCTCCCACCTCAGCCTCCAGAGTGGCTGGGACTGTAGGTGCACAGAACCATGCCCAGCTAATTTTTGTATTTTTTGTAGAGATGGGGTTTCACCTCGTTGCCCAGGCTGGTCTCGAACTCCTGGTCTCAAGAGATCCACCCACACTGGCTTTCCAAAGTGCTAGGATTACAGGCATGAGCCACGGTGCTTGGCAAGGTGGCCAAAACTTGAATTAATTTGTGTTTATTTTAAGTTGTGCAGAGAAAAACAATACCCTAAGGATCATGGTGAGACAATGTATTAAGTCTTATCTCTCCCCTTAAGTAGCTCCAACACCCAGAGGTAACAAGTCAATTGTTCCATGCTTCAGTTCCTTATTTGACAAAGCAAAATTGTAACTAATCTCTTTAATGCATAGAACTATCTTTTAAAACTAAATTGAAGTGATGAATAAATAAATGCTTAGCAATGTAAAATAGCCACCCAATTGCCTTTAATTATATTACTAATCTAATTATGACAAATACTGTTTTCAGTATAAATAATCAGTAATAATAATTGATTTACTAAACCAAACATGGAAACATAATCTAAATATGAGGCAGAGAAGGAAAGAGGTGAAATATAATACAGACAGACTCATCTGAAACTTATCTACCAATCCCCTTCATAACTTCTCAGGTATAGCTTTCTCCACTAACTTTTAGGTATTAACCAGTCCTATAATGTTGTCAAAGAACCCAGCACATATCTTTCTTGAAGCCCATTCACTTACATTTATTACTGATATAGCTCTCTCCTCTCCTAGGCTGTGAACAAATTGAAAGTAGAAATTGTGCTTTATCCATCCGTACATGTTTTATTCTCCCTCTCTTTTTTCTCTCATTCCCTTCCTTCTTTTCTATCTTTCTATATATATATAGTCAGTAAATACTATACTGCTTCACTGGGATAGTGATTTCATAATGTTAATGGGTTTTAGAAACATGTGGACATAATTTTAACAAATGCAGATCGTTGCTCCCAGACTCGGACTTTACAACTCAATAGATCTAGGGTTGCATACCTTTGGATTATCATGTCTAGTAAGTTTCCAGATAATGGTAATGCTGCCTGTATTGGAACTACACTTTGAGAACCACTGCTCTAGCATATAAAAAGTGGTCAATAAATGTTTGCTAAATAAAAACTTAAACTCCTATACTAGTGTACCCCACATTGCAATTTTCTTCACTGCTCATAGAGGTTTTTATCAGTTTGATGGTCAACTCTAATAACTGCTCTTAACAATTTATTACAAGAAATCATTGAATTAAATACATCTATCCTTTATATGGGTTCCTCAGCACCCAGTAAAACAATATTAGCCTTAAATTAGAAAAAAATAGATTTATGGGCAAAATTGATGGCAAATTATTAAAATTACCCTCAAAAGACTATGAATTTCTTAAGAAATAGCCATAAAAGATAATAAATTTAAACTAATAGTTTCTACAGTCTTGCTTTCATTTATGTGTTTAAATTGCTTCCCTATGAAACTCGAATATCAGGCTGACAACACCTGCTGTGAGTTTGTTAATTTTTGGTTACTAAGCAAAGCTCTTGATCTTTGCCTTTAAACAGCTCATTCGGTAAGCAGAGAGAGAAAAATGTGAGTTTCATTAGAGCGGGGCCAATAAACTCACTGCTAACAAAGCCAAAAAAATAGTCTCACTTCCAAATTCTTCATTAAGAAGCTAATTACTAAACATTCACTTCTATGGTTTTAAAATTACATCGTTTTACATGTGAGTAGCAAACTGGCCATTGATAATTACCTATAACCTGACCCTATGAATGAAGTCATCATATTCAACAAGCATAGAGTATCATATGCAATATTCAAACTCATATAATAAATTTCATTAGAATTTTTAATTCATTCTAAGATTATGAAAAGCAAACATATTTTAGAATTTCTAAAAAAAAATTATGAACAATAAAGACCTACTCATCTCTTATTTAATGTTTGTTTTTATTTTAATTTTATTCTGTAAACCTCAGTTTGCATTTTTAAAAAAGCTTTCATTGGTTTTTACTATTTAAGAATAGCTTACTTTCTACTTAAGAGCTTTTTTTTGTTGTTTTTGTTTTTGTTTTTGTTTTTTTCTTTCAATTTAAGCCAGTGGCTCTCAAACTGTGCTGCATCAGAATCACCTGTTGGGCTTGGTAAAACAGTGTTGGCTCCTAGCACCAGTTTTTAATCCAATAGGTCTTGGGTTAGGACCAGATAATTTGCATGATTCCTCTATGACACTGATGATGCTGGTCCAGGGACTATACTTTGAGGAATATTCACTGATTTAAATATAAATAATGGTACTTTGGTTCTTATTTCTCATCTTTGAACAAATTAATTCATATATAAGAAATAACAAAACAGAAAATAAAATACAGCTTGTTTCTTTTCCATTTTTTTTAAAGTTCATAATAATGCCAAATATAATTTTGTAATCAAATTATAATTTGCAAGTTTCAAGTTTATTACGCATGATTCCATAGTTGTTTAGCTACAAGTTTCCCAAAGTGGAAACTTTACATTTACAATTGTAATATTATGTTCTAATAATACAATAACTGCAAATGTGGTTACATAAACACAGTTTACTTTTAGAAGATTTGACTCAGTTGATCCCTCTACACTTAAGTATCAGATTAAAAATTTAGTATGTGTATATGTGGTTTGCGTGTGTGTGTGTGTGTGTGTGTTTATTCTATTCAAAGCCTGGTTGGTTATTTAAAAAATACATTTAAAAAATAAACAGTTTTCTTTCTCAATGTTTATTTTGCTTTTATTTATTTATTTATTTATAATTTTTCCCAGGAATTTAAAAGACTGGGAAAATTGATGTTTTCAACATACCAAAGTAGAGAAATGAGTACAGTGAATTCCCAAGCATTCATTATCCTTCCTCAACAAATATCAATTTGTGGCTACTTGTACTTCTATATTCTGCACTGATTATTTTGAAGCAGATCCCAGGCATGTTATTTTATGTATAAATATCTCAATAAGTATCTCTAAAAAACAAGAACTCGTCTTAAAGATAATAACAATACCATCATCCTTTAACCTTAACAAATACCTAGTCAGTGTTTACATTTTCCAATTGTCCTATAAGTGTTTCATTTTTTTCCTTTTTGCCTTTTTTTTTTCTTTTTTCTGTGACAGAGTCTCTCTTTGTCACCCAGCCTGGAGTGCAATGGTGAGTTCTCGGCTCACTGCAACCTCTGCCTCCCAGGTTCAAGCCATTCTCCTGCCTCAGTCTCCTAAGTAGCTGGGATTACAAGTGTGTGCCACCATGCTCAGCTAATTTTTGTATTTTTAGTAGAGATGGGTTTTCACCATTTTGGCCAGGCTGGTCTCAAACTCCTGACCTCAAGTGAATCTCCTGCATCGACCTCCCTCTTTTTACCTTTTCTACTTGTATATGTAAACCCATTTGTTAACGGAAAACCCAAACTCTAAAGTATTTTAAAGAGGTTTATCTTGAGTCAATATGGGTGATCATGGCCCAGAGAAAACACAAACACAAGAAGCCTTGAATAAGTGGCCCCAAGTTGGTGGGGTCAGTTTCGTTTTATACATTTTAGGGAGACAGCAATTATAAGCAAAGACATAAATCAATATGAGAAAGGTGTACATTGGTTTGTCCCAAAAAGGTGAGCTATCTTGAAGTGGGGGATTACAAGTCATAGGTGGGTTTTAGGGATTCTTTAGTTAACAATGGGATTAGAAAGTTAAGCTATTGCCTAAAGACTTCAAGTTAGTAGACCGGAATGCTTGAATTAGGATGGAGAGAGAGACAGCCAAGGCCTTTGGTATGTAGATGAAGCCTCATAGGTAGTCTTCAGAGAAAATAGTAAATGTCTCTTTTCAGAACTTTAAAGGTGTCAGACTCAGTTTATTTCTCCTAGATCTAGGAAAGGCCTAGAAAAGGAGGGTCTGGCTGCATTAATGAAAATTTTCTGCAGATGCAAATTTCCCTCACAAAAGACAGCTTTGAAGGGCCATTTCAAAATATGTCAAAGAAATAGATTTGAGGGTAAAACATTTTTATTTCCTTCAGCATATGCTATCTGTCAAGTGATTGCTATACCAGAATCAGGTTAAAAAGCAAGCCACATTACACCAGGTTAATTTTTAAAAATTTAAGAAGATTTTATGGTGAATAGGGTGTATCTTAACTCTTGCCTTGCATAGCTTTGTCTTGTTTATAATCTGATATCTTATTGCCACAAAGAGTATTTTGTCAGTCTTATGATGTGTATTTTAACCTTAATGCTATTGTGCCTAAATTCCAAAAGGGAGAGGGTGCAATGAAGTGTATTAGATCTCCCTTCCAATCATGGCTGGGAATTCAGGTTTTCAGGTTTCTCAGGGATCACCTTGGCCAAGAAGGGTCTGTTCAATTAACCAATTACATGCATAGATTGTGAATGGTAAAGTCAGGGCTTTTTGAATATCCATCACTTGAATAATGTACATTATATCTATTAAGTAAAAAAAAACATTTTAAATAAAATTCAAAATTTCATGGAACATTTAATAGCGTCTGTTATTGTTCAATTTCATTTGAGATCTAAGAGATGGAGAACATTTAAAATGCTACGATCTGGAACTTGGAAAATGTTCTTCCAGCTAAAAAACGTGTAGTAGAGAGTCCACTCCTGAATTGTGCACTATTTTAAAGCAGGGCCAATGACAGCAGCCATACTCCTGCTATCATAGAGTTCCTTCTCTATGGAACTCTATGGCAAGAGTATGGAATTTCTCATACAGGAATATTTTAACTACAAACTAGAGAGCTGTAAACTGAGAGGTAGCTGAAGGAAAATGATATGATTTGAGCACCTAACAATTGGTCTAGAATGATTCAGCAAGTCAGGCCTAGAAATATGGAAAGACAAATAATAAAATAACATAATCACAGGGAGGCATTTTTCACTCCTGGGGAACCAATAGTGAGTTTGTTTTAGAATCGAGTAAAAATTTCTCTAGTAAATATAATCCTGAATTCGAAGTTATATAATTATAAAAAATATATAACCATTGGTAAGTGTAATTTTCTTCCTCTAAAATCAATATTGGTCTTTGAAAGTGGATTAGATCTTAAGGTGAAAGACAAATGAATCCAATTGTTACAACATGAGGATTTTGGGGTCTGGAAATCAACTGGAACGTCTGGAGCAGCATTTTAGTGTTTCAGGTTATTTACTCTTTCACTACTGGTCAATTCCTATAACTAACTTTTCAAACCAAGAAGCTTCATATCAAGTTTTTTTTCAAGTGAGGGGGGCTCAGGACATCCTACCCCAAAATATGGCACCTTCTAATACTGAGTATTTTAGGTTGAAATAAATTGAGAACATAACAGAAGCAAAAAAAATTTCTCTGACCTTCTCCCAGCCTTCTTCCCTGAAGCAGGGTTTAAAACCTAGAAAGGACAATCTGGCCTTCTATAAAGCAAGCCATAAAGAAAAAAAAGCTCCAGTTTCCCTTTAAAGCAGGTCATAAGGGCTGTGTGAAAGGTGCCTACCCTATACCCAAAAAGAAGGAATGTCCTTATTTCTGAAGACACAGAGACACAGAGAAGAACTTGAACAAATAGGCCTAAATTCCCCTCAGCTTGATATCATTAGATTATATCCCCTTTGGCCAATCATACTTCACAACCATTAATTAATTTATTAAACCTAGCTAAAAACACTCAGATATCTCCTGTTCCTTGGGATATTCATTTCCTTATGAAAGTTCCTGTATCATGTGAAATCTATTAAATAAATTCATACACTTTTCTCCTATTAATCAATCTATCTTTGCCAATTTTATTTGCAGAACTAGCTAGTGACTCTAATAGGGTTGAGGAAAACCTTTTTCCTCTACACAAGCAATGAAGGAAAACTGAAAAAAATATGAAACAAAATATTTGTACTATTTCAAAGAAGTTATTGGTGACTTTTCTGGTTGAAGAAGAAAGGAAAAGAAAAATTGTAAAATTATAAGAGTAGATGACCATGTTTAAATATTGGTAACTTGTCAATATCTAATTAATTGGTAATCTACTAATATATTTGGCTTTGAGATGTCACTTGAGAGTAAAAATCTAGTTCCCATTTTCTCACAGGACTAATGGAGAATAACAAAATACAAGAAATGGAGTACCTTTCTATTTATATATTTAAGCAAACAATATATAATATATATATAAAGGTTTTAATGATCTGTATTATGAAGTAATGCTGTTAATATTTACATATATTAATAAGCTATTCATACTAATAAAGTGGAATCTATTTTTCTAGTTTATTTACTAACTTACAACTTAAGCCTATTTCATATCACAATGTTTCTAAGTCTCATCTTCCTCATATTTAAGTTATACACAAAATAAATTAAAGGTCATTGGAGCTCTCAATTTCTATAGGTTATTTTTGAATATATTAGTTACTAATAAACAGTCCATCAACTAACGCATATAATACTTTCTATAAAGTAAAGCATATTGGAAATGCTGATTTCAAACTTAAAAATGGATAACATAGGAAGTGAAGGAGAGGAATTTCGGCTTAATTTATCATCTGCAGGATGATCAATAATCTAAAGCTTTGAGAGGACAGCTGCCAAGAGACAGCATGAGAGCATGGCAGAGTCAGCATGACTTCTAATAAAAAGTGGTTTAAAGTGAATGGGAGTTAGTATCTGAGTGGGTAAACAGAAGTAGTGACTAACATAGGAGGAAGCTTAAAAGAGGGAGGAAGGAAAACAGATCAATGGAAACCTAGCTTAACAATCAGAGAATAACTACAAGGAAGGAAGTTCTGAGGGAGTTCAAAGGCATTCAGGTAGTTGACACTCTTGACATTTATAAGATCCAACAGGATGATACAGAAAAACTAACAGAAATCAGAATAAAGAAAGCTCTCAAAAGAATGATTTCTGTAGAAGAGCATGCAAAATGTCCCCTCTTTTCTTGTGTAATAAAAGACAACTGAGAGATAGAAAACATAAAAGCAAGATCATTTCCATTCTGGAGAATAGAACTGGACATGAAACCATTTTCAATATCAAGTAACTTGTTCAGAGACTGGTGAAGAAAAGAAAAAGAAAAAAAAGAAAGCAAGTATGTTTGTATCTGGAAGTGGGCTATTCTTTGAGAAAAGCCTGTGAGTAGCTCACTGGCATTTACCATTTGCTAAACCTCCAGAGTGATTTTCTTCCTAGAGAAGGTATTACTAATTAGTGTAAGATCAGTAATTTCCTTGTTCAGAGCAATTTGTATTCATGGTTCAGCTTTCTTGGCGTGTAAACATGTTCTTTGACGGTAGACAGAACGTCTCCTAATTCTCCCTCAGCAACTCTAAATTCCCATGCTTTAGAGGAATTGTGCTTAGGAGAAGAGCACAATGTACTGTTATACCAGCTTATTTTGCCCCCATTTGTATAGGAATACACCCTCCTACTTAAATGTTGTTTATTGTAAAAGAGATCATGTTTAAGGCTGAGAATGACAAAGACTCTCTCCTTGATCTAACTAAAGTCAAGCTCCTCTAAGCCCTCAAGTCCCCTGCCTTAAGCTCTGTCCTTGGCCTATTTAGTGCACTTTCACAAGAATTCTTCTGGGGCGGTCTAGTGAAAATCCTCCACCCTTGATATCAGATCAAGTTTCTCATCCCTCACCCTCTATATCTTATCACACTAGACTATATTCAGCAAAAATCCTGTGAGTGAGTCTAGCAAGAATCTCCCTACCCTTGATGTTTTATCACGGTAATGTTTCCTTCACTGTTCCACACCCTGCTTCTGGACTATCAACCTGCATTTGTCTGTATTAAATTGAGCCCAGTTTGTGCCTTGTACTGCAAAACCTCATTGACATTGTCCCCATAACTATTGAAATAGTCCTGAGTAAAATTTGCCTTACTATCTTAATAAGTATCATAAATATTGTTTTTTTGTTTGTTTTTTTTTTTTTTTTTTTCAGTAAGAGTCATTCAGGCCAGCTGTAGTGGCTCATTCCTATAATCCCAGCACTTTGTGGGGGCTGAGGCAGGAGGATGGCTTGACTCTAGGAGTTTGAGATCAGCCAGGTAACATAGTGAGACAGCATCTCTACAAAAAATGAACAAATCGGCCAGGTGTGGTGGTGCATGTCTGTAGTCCCAGTTACTTGGAAGGCCGAGGCAAGAGAATCGCTTGAGCCCAGGAGGTCAGTGCTCCAGTGGGCAGAGATTGCACCACTGCATTCCAGCCTGGGTCATAGAGCAAGACCCTGTCACACACACATACAGACACACACACCACACACACACAGAAAAAAAAAGAGTCACCAGGCCGGGTGC
The DNA here is from genome assembly GCF_006542625.1 of Nomascus leucogenys. Taxonomy (NCBI): domain Eukaryota; kingdom Metazoa; phylum Chordata; class Mammalia; order Primates; family Hylobatidae; genus Nomascus; species Nomascus leucogenys. The sequence goes on along the minus strand of NC_044385.1, from coordinate 81,155,036 downwards.
GGTGGCTCACGCCTGTAATCCCATCACTTTGGGAGGCCAAGGCGGGTGGATCGCAAGGTCAGGAGTTCAAGACCAGCCTGGCCAATATGGTGAAACCCCATCTCTACTAAAACTACAAAATTAACAGGGCATGGTGGCGCATCCCTGTAGTCCCAGCTACTTGGGAGGCTGAGGCAGAAGAATCACTTGAACCCAGGGGATGGAGGTTGCAGTGGGCCAAGACTGCACCTCTGCACTCCAGCCTGGGTGACAGAGTAAGACTCTATCTCAAATTAAAAAACAATAATAATAATAAAAAGAGTCACTCACTTCTCTTCTGTTAGAGATTTTCAATAATAATTCATGGCCATACACATAGAAGTATCTAGCCAAATGTGGGACATAGTAATTTTATTCATCTAGAATACACCCCATAATATACAATACTTAAGATTGAAGCTGACATTCGTTTTCCACATACCTGACCTAGATTTAAATTTTGGCACAATGTCTATAGGCCTATGATATACAAATAGTATCTATTTATATTTAATTTGAGACATTTATTATTGTCCAAAATTTATTAATACATATTAATTAAAAGAGCGGGTTAAGTGCTATGAGAAAAAAAGATGAGTACATTGTGACTGATATCTTGACATTTATTGTTTTGTTAAATCTGAGTTGTTAGCTAGCAGGATATCCAGGTAGAAATGTCCAAAAATATAAATAGAAATGGAAGGTTGAAATTCAGGGTATTTAAAGGATTTATGTATTTTTTTTTTTTTTAGTTTTTTTCTTCTCTACTTTGATTATATTTGGAGAGTTTCTCTTAGAAGAAGTAATATATCACAGAAAGAACAAATTTTTTAAAGGATTAGTCACTCTTAGAGGATCAAATATGTTTTGAGAGTGGTAACTTCATATGGTATTTCTGAGGAATCAGAACCTGATCAACAAAGGTTTTGAAATCTTTACCATTTGTATTAGTCAGAGTTCTCCAGAGGGACAGAACCAATAGGATATATGTATATATAAGAGGGAGTTTATTAGAAAGAGTTGGCTCACATGATTAAAAGGTGAAGTCCCACAATAAGCCATCTGCAAGCTGGGGAAAGAGAAAAACTGATAGTCGCTCAGTCCAAATCTGAAGGCCTCAAAACCAGGGAAATTGACAGTGAGGCCGTCAGTCTGTGGCTGAAGGCCAGAGAGCCCTTGGGAAGTTGCTGGTGCAAGTCCTGGAGTTCAAAAGCCGAAGAACCTAGAGTTTGAAGTCCAAAGACAGGAGGACTGGAAGTAAGTGTCTAGCACAGAAGGAAGAAAGTGAGTCAGATGACCCAGCAAATAAACTCATACTGCCTTCTTCCACCTGTTTTGACCTAGCCACACTGGCAGCTGATTGGATGGGGCCCACTCCCGCTGAGAGTGGGTCTTCTTCTCCCAGTCCACCAACTCAAATGTCAGTCCCCTCTGGCAACAACTTCACAAACACACTCAGAAACAACATGTTAACAGCCATCTAGGCATCCTTCAATCAAGTTGAGACCTAATATTAACCATCACACCATGTAACTTCAACTTTAATTTGTAGGCAATGATTAATTACAAAAAATGTCATTAGCAGAATTAAAAACTTCAAGATAACGATTTATTTGAAGAGATTAAAGCAATGGTTCTCAATGTATGCTTCATGAACCAGCAGCATCAGTATCACCTAGGAATTTTTTGGAAATGTTTACACTGGGACATCACCACAAATTCCATCAGACCCACAAAGCGGAGCTAGTACCAATCTTACTAAAACTATTCCAAAAAAAATTGAGGAAAAGAGATTCCTTCCTAACTCATTCTATGAAACCAGTGTCAACCTGATGCCAAAATCAGGCAAAGACAATAAAAAAAAAAAAAAGGAAACTACAGACCATTATCCCTGTTGAACATAGATGCAAAAATCTCCAACAAAATACTAGCAGACTGAATCAAAATAGCACATCAAAAACATAATGTATCACAATCAGTTGGATTATATTCCAGTGATGCAAGAAAAGTTCCACATTCACAAATCAATAAATGTGATTCACCATGTAAACAGAATTAAAAACAAAAACCATATGATCATCTCAATAGATGAAGAAAAAGCATTCAATAGTATCCATCAATGCTTCATTGTAAAAACCCTCAACACACTAAGAATCAAAGGAACATAACTCAAAATAATAAGAGCCATCTATCACAAACCCACAGCCAACATCATACTGAATGGGAAAATGTTTAAGTATTCCCTCTAAGAACTGGAACAAGACAAAGATGTTTAGGCTTACCACTCCTATTCAACATAGTGCTGGAAGTCCTACCCAGGGCATACAGGCAAAAAAAAAAAAAAAAGTCATCCAAATTGGAAAACAAGAAGTCCAATCATCTCTGTTCACTAATGACATAATTGTACATCTAGAAAATCATAAAGTCTCCTCCAATGGACCTCCAGACTTGATAAGTGTTACTTCAATAAAGTTTCAGAATACAAGGCCAATGTACAAAGATCAGTAACATTTTTATATTAACATTCAAGCTGAGAGCCAAATGAAGAATGCAATCTCATTTGCAATAGCCCCAAAAATTTAAACACCTTGGAATGCATTTAACAAAAGAGATGAAAGATCTTAACAAAGAGAATAACAAAACACTGTTTTAAAAAGAGATCGAGACCATCCTGGATAACACAGTGAAACCCCGTTTCTACTAAAAATACAAAAAAATATTAGCCTGGCGTGGTGGTGGGCACCTGTAGTCCCAGCTACTCAGGAGGCTGAGGCAGGAGAATGACATGAACCCGGGAGGCAGAGCTTGCAGTGAGCCCAGACCATGCCACTGCACTCCAGCCTGGGCGACAGAGTGAGACTCCATCTCAAAAAGAAAAAAAAATTATAGATGATATAAAGAAATGCAAATACATCTCAGGCTCATGAATTGGAATAATTAATATTGATAAAATGACCATACTGCCCAAATCAATCTACAGATTCAATGCAATTCTCATCAAATCACAAATGTAGTTTTTACAGAATTAGAAAAACAATTATAAAGTTCATATGAAACCAAAAAGAGCCCAAGTTACTAAAGTAATCCTACACAAAAAGAACAAAGCCAGAGGCATCACATTACCTGGCTTCAAATTATACTACAAGCCTACAATGACAGAAACAGCATGTTACTGGTACAATAATAGTTCAATGGAACAGAATAGAAAATCCAGATATAAAGCCACATACCTACAACTAAGTGATTTTTTTTCTGAGACCCTTTCTCACTCTGTCTCCCAGGCTAGAGTGCAGTGGCACGATCTTGGCTCACTGAAACCTTCACCTCCCAGGTTCAAGCGATTCTCACGTCTCAGCCTCCCCAGTAGCAGGGATTACAGGTACAGCCACGACACCCATGCCACCAATCCCACCTAACTTTTGTATTTTTAGTAGAGATGGAGTTTCACCATGTTCAATCAACTGATCTTCAACAAAGTTGACAAAAATAAAAAATGAGGAAAGGACACCCTATTCAATAAATGGGAAAATTTAATAGTCATTCGCAGAAGAATAAAACTGGATCCTGATTTCTCATTATATACCAAAATCAACTTAAGATAAATTAAATACCTAAACATAAGACCTGAAACTATAAAAATTCTAGAAGAAAACCTAGGAAAAACTCTTCTGGACACTGGCTTAGGCAACTAATTTATTACAAAGACCCCAAAAGCAAATGAAACAAAAACAAATATACACGAAAAAGACTTAATTAAGCTAAAAATCTTCTGCAGAACTAAAGTAATAAACAGAGCAAACAAATAACTGAGAAATAGGAGAAAACAAATAACCAAGAATAGGAGAAAATATGTGCAAATGCCTCTGACAAAGGACTAATATCCAGAATCCACAAGAAACTCTAACAACTCAAAAAGAAAAAAATCAGATGACCCCTTTAAAAAGATGGCAAAGGACATGAACAGACATTTCTGAAAAGAAGACATACAAGGAAAAAATGCTCAACATAACTAATTATTAGAGAAATGCAAATTAAAACTACAATATCAACTTACACAGACAGAATGACTATTATTAAAAAGTCAAAAGAGAACAGATGTTGCCATAAGCATGGAGAAAAGGGAGCACATGTACTTTGGGTGAGAATGTAAATTATTTCAGCCTCTATGGAAAACAGTATGGAGATTTCTCAAAGAACTAGAAATAGAACTACTATTCAACAAAGCTCACTACTTGGTTGAAATGTACAAACACGCTACAATCTCACTACTGAGTATCTATGCAAAGGAAATCATTTTATTAGAAAGACACCTGCAGCTGAATGTTTATCATAGAACTATTCACAATAGCAAAGTCATGGAATCAACTACATGTTCATCAATGGTTGATTGGATAAAGAAAATGTAATATATATATATTATATTATATATACACGCATTATATATTATATACACACATAATATATATATTATTATATATATACACACACACACACATATATGCCATAGAATACTATGCAGTCACAAAAAAAAAGAAAATCATGTCCTTTGTAGGAACATGGGTGGAGCTGGAGGATGTTATCCTAGATGAAACAACTCAGAAACAGAAAATCAAATATCGCATGTTCTCAGTTATATGTGAGAGCTAAAAAAAAATGGGTACACATAGACATAAAGTTGGAAATAATAGACACAGAGGACTCCAAAAGAAGAAAGGGTAACAGAGGGTGAGAGTTGAAAAATTACCATTTAGATAAAATATTCACTATTTGGGTGATGGGTACACTAGAAGGCCAAACTCCACCATTACATAATATACCTATGTATCAAATCTGCAAAGGTATTCCCTGAATGTAAAACAACAAGAACCAAAAAAAGATTAGAGGAGATGAATAAATTCTGAGTAAAAATAAAACACATTTTTAGGTATATGAAAAGAAAAGTAATTCTTTTACTTTTTACTTTTACTTAGAGTAAAATGAGCACTAGTGGGAAAAATGAGTAAGAATAATTCCATAGGTTATTTACCCATGAGACTAATATAACAAGTAGATCAGAAAATCAAACATTTAGAAAATCTAGGGTTTGACCCAAACTTAAACTTCAGGCCTCCTTTCACTCCCATATAACAGGCAGCTAAATTGAAATAAATGTTAATTAAAGAGACTTCAGATTTGTTTCATGTTAATATTTCAATTTTTTTCTTGCTTCTCTGAGGATAATAGTTTTCATTTTGTTTATTATATATTTATATATTAATACCTTGCTGTAACACTTGTATATACCTAGTAACTGTCCTTTAGATATGATGTACATATTTTATTTCTTCAGTGTAGACCTACAGCACTTTCCGAGGACTCATTTTGTGTTTATCCCCAAATTCTCTTTGATATCCTTGATAGAGATTACCTTCAGCTCCTGAGATGGCAATCCCTGGAACTGGCCTATCTCAGCTGTACAACAGGAAATATTCTCTGTCTATGATAAATAACATCTTTGATTGTGGGCATCCTGGGAATGGAGGCAAGAAAAGAGAAAAGAAGAGATCATAGGAAATATGAAGAGGTTATATAATCTCAAGTGTCGTTAAAGTCATGTGATAATGAAATCATTGGTTTTTTAAAAACCATACTTATGCACTGTAGAGAGGAAAGATGGGACTAAAATTAAATATAATAGAAAGGTATTAATTTTGAGAATCAAGATTTGTAAGGCCAGTTCAAGAATACTTACTAAGCATTAAGTTCCTGAGAATTATGATAGGATCAAGGGCAGAGAAAATAATTGCCAGATGTAAAGTACTTAAATATGCTAAAACATATCAAAGACTGCCCTAAGGATTAGTAAGTGATAATGGTGAGCATGGGGAGAGGTTAACATACCCCGTATTAAGTATGTTCTAGGAAGACGTGTTGTTAGGAAAGAGTGATGGAAGTGTGGTTTGATGATATCCCTGACAGGAGGTTAACTCCTCTAGCACATCTGGTATCCATGATCCTGGGGAGGAGAGCACTGTTATAGAAAAGGAAAGTTTCAGTTATAAACTCACCACCTGATCCCTATTTGCCACATCTGGATAATTCCAGTTTACTCTTTATATTAGTGTGTTCTCGCACTGCTGTATAGAAATATCTGAGGCTGGGTAATTTCTAAAGAAAAGGGGTTTAATTGGCTCACAGTTCCACAGGCTGTACAGGAAGCATGACAGCATCTGCTCAGCTTCTGAGGAGGCCTTAGGAAACATGCAATCATGGTGGAAGGCAAAGGGGGAGTGAGCCACTTCACATGGCAGGAGTAGGAGAAAGAGAGACCGGGGGAGATGCTACACACTTTTAAACAACCAGATCTCAGGGTAACTCACTGACTCACTATCATGAGACCAGCACTGAGAAGATGGTGCTAACCCATTCATGAGAACTCTGCCTCCATAATACAATCTCCTCCCACCAGGCCCCAACTCCAACACTGGGGATTACACTTTGACATGAGATTTGGTGGAGACACAGATCCAAATCATATCACTCTTCAAGTTTTAACATCTTAATTCTCCTGGAAGGCTCTCTTACTCAGTGTCTCCCTCAGAGACATCCAAATAATTTAGTTGTTCTCTGCTTACTCTTGCCAACTTATTATGCGTATATTGACTGCGTCCTTAGTATCCAACTTAGAGCTTAGAACATAGTATATAATCAATAAATATTTGTTGAATTAATAAAAATTCACTGAAATTCTCTCTGTGGGATTCAAAATTATTTAATTGTGTAGACCTTGAACAGAAAAGCTATGTGTATACAAAAGTTAAATCCATCAGATTTTTTTCAGTAGTTTAAAATTTGGATTTTTGCATTAAAAAATGTAAAGGAACAATAAGCATTGGCCTAAAGTTTCTAAATATGATATAATGATCTGTAATCCCATAAATATATTAACTTTCCTACAGCTAATTTTATTTCTTTAAAAAACTGTGATAAACAGCAAAATAGAGTCTCTTCAAAAACAAAGATGTAATCATTCTTTCAACAATATAAATATGAGAGAGTAAGAAAATGACTACTCATATATCTACTCCCATGTCAGAGAAGAAAAAGAAAACCAGAATGAAAAAATATCTGGGCAAGAGTTAACACCTAGTAAAGGATTCTAATAACTGGGGTTTTCAAATGGGTTGATTCATTGCACCTGGCAATGATGAAAACATAAGATGTGTCGGAAGAAATATCTCTACTATATATCAAAATGTGTAGAACTGTAATACTTCAAACAAAACTACTTAGATAGTTGCTTTTCCAGAACAATAAAGTATTTAAGGTAAGAATATAAAACATATAAGTAAAAAGAAAATCCACAACGAAAATTGACTACAAGGTGAAAAATGTAGACAAAAACATGCTACAAGAACTATTAGAATTAACTGATTTCTGAGTTTTTCTTCTTCTGATTTGAAAATACAGTCAATGCAGAAACGTTTAGGCCTCTAAAATGAAAAATAAATTTTGGCTTTACCATTTTGCTATTATTTTCAATCAGATTTTCCTATGTACATTTTGCCATGACTTCAGAAGTTTTCTTTTTTGTCAAAAGTGAGTATAGATAAGTGAATATACATACGGTAAAATAAAAAGACCAAAGTAAATTAGAGTGATAGATTCCTAAAATTGTACAATCTTGAATCTGCACATAATCTTGGGGATCATGGAGTTTAGCCACATTATTTTAACGAGAACAAAGGCTAGAACCAATAATAGGTGTGAAGCTATGCTCCTGACAGATACTGAACTGGTGGTAAAGTTGACATCAGAAGCTGGTTCTCCTAACTTTCATGCAGTGTTGTTTCTGGTATAGCAGGTTGCATGTTACTCATAAGTCAAACACAGGGGACAAAATTTGTGTCTAAATTAGCAAAGAGAAAATAAAAGATAATCTCTATCTCCTTCAGTTGTGCTCTGATCTCAGTTATTTCTTGCCTTCTGCTAGCTTTTGAATGTGTTTGCTCTTGCTTTTCTAGTTCTTTTAATTGTGATGTTAGGGTGTCAATTTTAGATCTTCCCTGCTTTCCCTTGTGGGCATTTAATGCCATAAAATTCCCTCTACACACTGCTTTAAATGTGTCCCAGAGATTCTGGTATGTTGTGTCTTTGTTCTCATTGGTTTCAAAGAACATCTTTATTTCGGTCTTCATTTCGTTACGTACCTGGCAGTCATTCAAGAGCAGATTGTTCAGTTTCCATGCAGTTGAGCGGTTTTGAGCGAGTTTCTTAATCCCGAGTTCTAGTTTGATTGCACTGTGGTCTGAGAGACAGTTTGTTATAATTTCTGTTCTTTTACATTTGCTGAGGAGTGCTTTACTTCCAACTATGTGGTCAATTTTGGAATAAGTGTGATGTGGTGCTGAGAAGAATGTATATTCTGTTGATTTGGGGTGAAGAGTTCTGTAAATGTCTATTAGGTCCACTTGCTGCAGAGCTGAGTTCAATTCCTGGAAATCCTTGTTAACTTTCTGTCTCCTTGATCTGTCTAATGTTGACAGTGGGGTGTTAAAGTCTCCCATTGTTATTCAAAAAATCAATGAATCCAGGAGCTGGTTTTTTGAAAAGATCAACAAGATTGATAGACCTCTAGCAAGATTAATAAAGAAGAAAAGAGAGAAGAATCAAATAGACGCAATAAAAAATGATAAAGGGGATATCACCACCGATCCCATAGAAATACAAACTACCATCAGAGAATACTATAAACACCTTTACGCAAATAAACTAGAAAATCTAGAAGACATGGATAAATTCCTGGACACATACACACTCCCAAGACTAAACCAGGAAGAAGTTGAATCCCTGAAAAGACCAATAACAGGCTTTGAAATTTAGGCAATAATTAACAACCTACCAACCAAAAAAAGTCCAGGGCCAGATGGATTCACAGCCGAATTCTACCAGAGGTGCAAAGAGGAGCTGGTACCGTTCCTTCTGAAAATTTCCAATCAATAGAAAAAGAGGGAATACTCCCTAACTCATTTTATGAGGCCAGCATCATCCTGATACCAAAGCCTGGCAGAGACACAACAAAAAAAGAGAATTTTAGACCAATATCCCTGAAGAACATCGATGCAAAAATCCTCAATGAAGTACTGGCAAGCTGAATCCAGCAGCACCTCAAAAAGCTTATCCACCACGATCAAGTTGGTTTCATCCTTGGGATGCAAGGCTGGTTCAACATATGCAAATCAATAAATGTAATCCAGCATACAAACAGAACCAAAAAAAAGAACCACATGATTATCTCAAAAGATGCACAAAAGGCCTTGAACAAAATTCAATAGCCCTTCATGCTAAAACTCTCAATAAACTAGGTAATGCTGGGATGTATCTCAAAATAATAAGAGCTATTTATGACAAACCCATAGCCAATATCATACTGAATGGGCAAAAACTGGAAGCATTCCCTTTGAAAACTAGCACAAGACAGGGATGCCCTCTCTCACCACTCCTATTCAACATAGTGTTTGAAGTTCTGGCCAGGGCAACCAGGCAGGAGAAAGAAATAAAGGGTATTCAATTAGGAAAAGAGGAAGTCAAATTGTTCCTGTTTGCAGATGACATGATTGTACATTTAGAAAATCCCATCATCTCAGTCCAAAATCTCCTTAAGCTGATAAGCAACTTCAGCAAAGTCTCAGGATACAAAATCAATGTGCAAAAATCACAAGCATCTTATACACCAATAACAGACAAACAGAGAGCCAAATCATGAGTGAACTCCCATTCACAACTGCTTCAAACAGAATAAAATACCTAGGAATCCAACTTACAAGGGATGTGAAGGACCTCTTCAAGGAGAACTACAAACCACTGCTCAATGAAATAAGAGGACACAAACAAATGGAAGAACATTCCATGCTCATGGATAGGAAAAATCAACATGGTGAAAATGGCCATACTGCCCAAGGTAATTCGTAGATTCAATGCTATCCCCATCAAGCTACCAATGACTTTCTTCACAGAATAGGAAAAAACTACTTTAAAGTTCATATAGAACCAAAAGAGCCTGCATTGCCTAGACAATCCTAAGCCAAAAGAACAAAGCTGGAGACATCACGCTACCTGACTTCAAACTATACTACAAGGCTACAGTAACCAATACAGCATGGTACTGGCACCAAAACAGAGATACAGACCAATGGAACAGAACTGAGCCCTCAGAAATAATACCACACATCTGCAACCATCTGATCTTTGACAAACCTGACAAAAAGAAGAAATGGGGAAAGTATTCCCTATTTAATAAATTGTGCTGGGAAAACTGGCTAGCCATATGTAGAAAGCGGAAACTGGATCCCTTCCTTACACCTTATACAAAAATTAATTCAAGATGGATTAAAGACTTAAATGTTAGACCTAAGACCATAAAAACCCTAGAAGAAAACCTAGGCAATACCATTCAGGACACAGGCATGGGCAAGAACTTCATGTCTAAAACACCAAAAGCAATGGCAACAAAAGCCAAAATTGACAAATGGGATCTAATTAAACTAACGAGCTTCTGCACAGCAAAAGAAACTACCATCAGATTGAACAGGCAACCTACAGAATGAGAGAAAATTTTTACAATCTACCCATCTGACACAGGGCTAATATCCAGAATCTACAAAGAACTTAAACAAATTTACAAGAAAAAATCAAACAAACCCATCAAAAAGTGGGCAAGCAACATGAGCAGACACTTTCCAAAAGAAGACATTTATGCAGCCAGCAGACACATGAAAAACTGCTCATCATCACTGGCCATCAGAGAAATGCAAATCAAAACCACAATGAGATACCATCCCACACCAGTTTGAATGGCAATCATTAAAAAGTCAGGAAACAACAGGTGCTGGAGAGGATGCAGAGAAATTGGAACACTTTTACACTGTTGGTGGGACTGTAAACTAGTTCAGCCATTGTGGAAGACAGTGTGGCAATTCCTTAAGGATCTAGAATAGAAATACCATTTGACCCAGCCATCCCATTACTGGGTATATACCCAAAGGATTATAAATCATGCTGCTATAAAGACACATGCACACATAAGTTTATTGTGGCACTATTCACAATAGCAAAGACTTGGAACCAACCCAAATGTCCATCAATGATAGACCAGATTAAGAAAATGTGGCACATATACACCATGGAATACTATGCAGCCATAAAAAAGGATGAGTTCTTGTCCTTTGCAGGGACATGGATGAAGCTGGAAACCATCATTCTGAGCAAACTATCACAAGGACAGAAAACCAAACACTGCATGTTCTCACTCATAGGTGGGAATTGAACGATGAGAACACCTGGAAACAGGGCAGGGAACATCACACACTGGGGCCTGTCGTGGGGTGGAGGTAGGGGGGAGGGATAGCATTAGGAGACATGCCTGATGTAAATGATGAGTTAATGGGTGCAGCACACCAACATGGCACATGTATACATATGTAACAAACCTGCATGCTGTGCACGTGTACCCTAGAATTAAAGTATAATAAAAAATTAGAAAATTAACAGTAATATTTTAATTTGTACAAAACAATTTTCAAATGTATACATGATTTGAAAATAAATTAAACATATATTTGAAATATAAAAAAAGATAAAATATTTTTATGAAAACTAATGTCTTAAGTAGTTAAAGACAGTATTTTAAACAAAGGAAGGAAGGAAGGAAGGAAGGAAGGAAGGAAGGAAGGAAGATAGATACATAGTACAACGAGAGTTTTGAAGGTATATAGAAGGTGCATATATAGGCCTGGCATGGTGGCTCACGCCTGTAATCCCAACACTTCGGGAGGCGGAGGCAGGCGGATTACCTGAGGTCAGGAGTTTGAGACCAGCCTGGACAACATGGTGAAATTCCACCTCTACTAAAAATACAAAAATTAGCTGGGTGTGGTGGCAGGTGCCTGTAATCCCAGCTACATGGGAGGCTGAGGCAGGAGAATGGCTTGAACCCAGGAGGTGGAGGTTGCAGTAAGCTGAGATAGTGCCACTTCACTCAAGCCTGGGTGACAGAGCAAGACTCTGTCTCAAAAAGAAAAAGAAAAAAAAAAGAAGGTGCGTATATATACACATACACACACACACATACATATATTCTTTTCTTTTCTTTCCGGTTTTTTTTTGAGATGGAGTTTTACTCTGTCACTCAGGCTGTAGTGCAGTGGTGCAATCTTGGCTCACTGCAACCTCTGCCTCATGGATCCAAGCAATTCTCCTGCCTCAGCCTCCCGAGTAGCTGGGATTACAGGTGCCTGCCACTACGCCTAGCTAATTTTTTTTTTTTTTTTTTTTTTTTAGTATTGGCAGAGTTTCACCATGTTGGCCAGGCTGGTCTTGAACCATGACCTCAAGTGACCCACCCACCCACCTTGACCTCCCAAAGTGCTGAGATTACAGGCATGAGCCACCGTGTTTGGCCCACATGCATATATTCTAACCTATCAAACTGCTCAATCAATAATCTAGAAATTATTCCTCTGAATACTTAAAGAATGGAAGAACGTCTTTAAAGTCGCTAGGCAAATTTATTTCTCAAAAAGCATTACCTGATTTAATTGTAGGGTCAATTTACCCATTAATCATGTTTATTATACCATGTACCTCTTCTCGTATCATGAAATTACAGAGTATTTAACTAAACTAGATGGCCTATAATTCTATTTTCATATTTGGTCTGTGTGCGTGTGTTTGTGTAAATGTGTGTATATTCTGTATCACCAAAACCTTACATAGTGCCTGTCACATATTATGTAGTCAATCAATATTTATTTGATTAGGAAGTAATTTAAGATATGCATTTATCTCAACAGATAAATGCATATTTATTTATATTTATATTTATTATATTATAAATGCATATTTATTTATATTTTTTATTATATATTTAAACCATAGGAATGAGCCACAAGCACCTTCATTGTCACTGAGGCTTGCATTTTGAAGTTTCTGACATTTAACAGAATTACTCAAGGCAGTTAATGTTTCCAAAGTATGCTGCAAATTGTCTGCCACCACGCGTGTGTGTGTTGTTGTTTTTTTTTAAATACCCTGGGAGTGGCTTCTTTTTCTACGTGTAACACTAGAGTCTCAAAATTATTTTGCTGGATTAATTAATCCATTTGAAAACAATACTTAGTAAGAACAACTGTGGCAGTCACACTGCCAGGAGTAAGAGCTCCAATGAGGATTAGAGTTGCAGTGGGTATTAAAATAATTGGCACCATCCTGCCTTCATAGAGATGGTGACCTTCTGAATTTCATAATGAAACGTGGACAGATGTGGTGGCGTAAGCCTGTACTGTCAGCACTTTGGGAGATTGAGGTAGAAGAGTTACTTGAGCCCAGGAGTTTGATACCAGCCTGGGCAACAAAGTGAGACCCCATCTCAAAAATAAATAAAAAAAAATTAGCCACACACTCTGACCGGCACTTGTGGTCCTGGCACTTGGGAGGCTGAGGCGGAAGGATCACTTGAGCCCAGGGGTTCCATGTTGCAGTGAGCTATGATCATGGCACTTCACTCCAGCCTGGACCACAGAGCTAGCTCTTGTCTTCAAAAAAGTAATAATAATAATAATAAATACGGATCTCCAGACTTCCATCTTTGCATTATTGTACTCAACGCATTAGCTATTCTAATATTATTCCTCAGAGTAGAAATAGTAATATTTGAAACCTGATTTATATTGTGTACGAAGTAGGATATTTTGTATCTCTTGTGCTCACTACCATTCATCCTTCGTTACTAACACTTGCTCAGTATTGTATCTTTGAAACTATAAACACATATTTTGACAAGTCCAAAAGACTCAGTAAAGGATATACTCATCATCCCTAAATGGTTTTTCAGCACAGCAATTCCTATGTATATTAGAAATGTTGCAACATCTGTCTAAACTTTTGTCCTAAAAGTATTAGTGCCAGATTTTAAATAGTGAATACCTGACTCTATGATATCCTGATTAAAGAAAGAAATCACCTTTCAATACATACTTACCGTTAATGATTGTATAGACTTCAACCATATCTACAGACTTTAAAAATCAATCATTTTGTCTGACCTTAGGCAGATTTATCCACAACATGAGGCAAGGTAATTAAACATCTTATGAAAATCTCCAATTCAATTTGCCTTTACTGTCACATACACTACTCTCTGTTGACACGTCATGTGTATATAAGGGTAGGACTCAGAATAACATTAACAGATTCAGATTCAGGCTACCAGTTTCCAAAAATTACTTGAAAAATTTTACTTCCCTTCTCTGATCCTCATTTTCCTTCTCTCTAGAGTGAAGATAATCATCATTATTGAATTTCATCTAATCTAAAATACCTTTTATTGTAAAGAATATCACTGTTTATTTACCACCAAGAAGCTATAATAAATGCTAACAATTAATTGTGACAAATCTTCAATAGTAAGATACACTGTAATTTCAGAGATGCTTCCTAAAAATGACAAATATTTTGCATATTTGTTGAATAGTAATATATGTAAAATATATAGCATGGTTCCCTAGAGCTTTCTTATGTTAATTTCTTTTCTGATTCACTTTCAGTTAGGCTCTTATTCTAGTAGTTTTGATGATCATATTAAATGTGGTTTACATGCATGATAGTATCCTACAAATCCATTGCCAATTCTTTTGCTTACTGTTGCATTATATGTTCAGAATCTATGAATATTTACTCAAGCACTACTTTTAATTTGCCATGTGGTTTTAAAGAAGTAACTTAATTATCTTGATTCACTTTATTAATTAGCAAAATGGTAATACAAGCTACAAACATTTTATTAGGTTTAAAATGTATGGTAGATTCCAAAATAATATCCAAATATGATATGTTAAGTATTAGTGGAAAGATGCCTAAAGCCAGTGAAATTTATGTAGCTTTGTTAATTCAAAAAAAAAAAAAACATTGTAACCTATGTGAGAGTGCCACTGAATGAGAAATCCTCTCAAGAGAAAGACAAAGGTAAAGAGCTTGAAAAGTCTTCTCATCCTTTATAGGTAAAATCTCCACAGCAGTGGTTTGGGCAGATGGGAAATTTGTACTCCCTGTGCTATATCTGTTCAGTTGATAAAAAGAGAACTTTGATCTCTGAGACTGTCAACACAGCTCTTTTTAAGAAAAATTTGCTTAAAGTAAACAGTAAAAGTAGCAAAGCAGTTATTAAAATTCCACCCCAATTGTCTATGCTCCCAGTTCCCAAACCCAAAACATAATGCCCACTGATTACTCAGATTATGTTTAAGACATTTTTGTGCATGTTTTTGAAGTTCAGCACTATAAATAGCCAATCTAGTTGAGAAAATTACAAATTTTTCTTTTCAAATTCTAATCATATTAGATGAGTTAAATAAGTTTCAGCAAAAATCCTTGCAGTGACATTGCTATTGATACAAGCCCTAAGTAGTAAATTCTGAGCTGCATCCAGCCACTAGAGTTTTGTGGATAACTATAAAATAGTACCATTAAGCTTAAAACCACTGCCTGTCAATCATTTGAAAAGTACACTGATCTGTACAATTCCTGTACATTTTTTAAAGTTTGATATGTTAATCTATTCATTGGGGCAGTCTTTAAAAAAACTCTTTTAGTCTTTAAAATCTGGTTTTTTTTTTAATGATATGCGCACTTACCTGAGATTTTCAAACAAATTAGCAATACGCAATGAAAAAAACTCAGCTCTACCCATTACAGGTATTTATTTTACAATCTTGTTAGCTGTAACTGTGTAGTAAACACATTCGGTTTTACCATTCCAATTTTTGCAATTTAAAGAAGTTAAGAAGTTCAAAAGCTACATTCTGTAATCTCTATTGCAACTGGGATGATAGGTATAAATGAATTAATTTACTTCTTTGAGTGATAGAAGGCAGAAGTAAAGCAAAAGCCACTTTCTGTTTCAGCTAGAAACAAGCCACAAAAAGTGGGTGCTTTAGGATGCTTAAAGGCATCTAGACTCAGCATTTCAGGCTCTAACAACATATGTGTGAGCATCTGTAGGCAGACTTGCTGTGGGGACTGTGGAAACTAAAGTAGGATCCTCATCTCTGAAGTGCAGTAACAGTTGCAGTGAACCCTGAGCTTCTCTCATCCATACTCGCAATATTTCTAAGTCCCCTGTATTAAATTCCTTTCATGGGGAACACCTAAAGTGATTTCTTTTATTAAATCCTGACTGCAAACCTACTAATGGAGAGCACATTTAATTTAGAATCACTTCCCAAAGATATTTAGGCATAAAGAGAAAATTAAAGACAGCAGATATATGTCTTTGAAGAAGGAATGAAACAGTAAAAGGTTTAGAGAAACAGTTATGTTCCAGGGAGAAAAATATTCCATGTAACTACAAAAATTTTATGTGTGGTTCAAAGATATAGCATAGCGCTTGTTCCAAAACTTACAATCACGCCATTTCAGAGGGAAAGAATTATAGTATAAAGTTATTTAAATCCATGAATAAACTGATCTAGAGAGTAGTAGGATTCTCTCAATATTATATGGTTAGTATCACAAGCATGAATAAAATGTAGTTTCTGACTTTTCTTAAATCTCACTGTAACTCCACAAAAATCCCCAACTTTAGGAGTTTCAGCTCATTTTAGTTGAAAAAGTGGAAGGGATTGTCAAAGAGCATTAAAATTCATTAACTTATTTAATATTAAAATAATATTAATATTAAAATATTATTATATTTCTACTAGGGGAGAGGCACTTTAATAGATGCTTTATTAGGAAATAAGAAAAACTGAATGCATATGAGTTCTACAAATATTTCTTTTATGTCAAAAGAATAATGGAGAAAGCACATAAGTAGAAAAAATAACAAAATGATAAAACAATAAAAGTAATTATAGAAACTGGAAACAAACACAAAAAATAGAGAGTGTAAACAAGGCTAGCACTTGTGCCTTTGTAAAAACTTATAAGCTAGATATTTGAAAATACTTATTAGGAAAAAATGCAAAAATAGCATACAGAAAAAAATGGCAAATAGCTATAGATAACAGAGTTTTAAAAGCATAATGGCTTGTCATTAACAAATTCAGGTGATCCCCACTTTAGCATGGCAGTGTAGAACCATAAAAATGACTATGCAAGCTGAACCCCAGCAAGCCAAAACCATGCAAAGCAATCTGAGTAATCAATTGAGAAAATTACAATTTTTCTATGATCTTTAATTTAACTTGTCACATTAAAATCAATCTTATGGTTAGTTAACAATGTACAAGAAAATTTTAAAATCATAAAACTATTTTTTACACACTAATTTAAAACATTAGAAACACCGAGCATCAATATGTTATATTTCTTTGTAAAAAAAATTATGAAAAGAACTTGGCACATTGCTCTCTTTCTAATTCTCATGATACAGCTTATTATGAGAAGGGAACATTTATTTTCTATACATTAGGAATTGACTTGTTCATTTATAAGTTTGGATCTGCTTCAGCATTTTATCACATTTGCAATATTGTGGAGTATCTCTGAGTCCCTTTAAAATAAGGATTTCCCTGGTGTCACTTCCTCTAAGGCATCCTCATCCTTTTGGACACACTTCCTTTCCTAATTTATATTGGTGGATTTAGTTTTGCTAAGTTCCTGTGTCTGCATATCTGGAGTCTCTGGAAAGGTGGAGGTATCAACATTCTCATGGTCAGCTATTTCTTTTATAACTACATTTACATCCCATTCAAATTTCACGTTCTGTGTTTTTATGACACTTGTACCTTTGTTGGGCAACTCTGTCTTTGGATTATCTATTTTGTAAATGATCATTTGGGCTTATCACTGGGGGCCAAGGCGGCAACACAACAACATTCTTTGTTGTCTATTTTTGAAATAAATGATATATGTACAGTCACCATTCCCTGCAGACAAGGAATGTGATGATTGGTCACTAATTATGGTATACAATTTATTATTTATACAGTGATTTGTAGATTGAAGAGTTAGCAGCAAAGTTCAGACTATATGTGATTATTTACAGTTATTTCAGTCATGGTAACTGAAATGTGAACCATGGTAGATGGGGAACTGGTGTTATTTAACTAAACTTTGGGAACTAAAATGTGTGCATATAGAACCACACAGATAAGGACTATTATATCTGTATCTACTCATCAGTTTGAATATTTGGAAAAATAACAGACAAATTTCTGAAAAAATATAAAAAGCTAAAATTGGCACAAGAAATGATAGAAAATTGTGTAAGCCAATAGGCATGAAAGAAAGTTTAAGCTATATTCAAAACTCTAGGGCCCAAGTGTTTTTACAATCATGCAAAGCACCTTGTTTTCTTGTGGTAACAAGAATACAAAAATACAACAATCATAGTTTTCTACAGAACTAGCCAAGAGTGTTGGATCCAAGGAAACCTTGATGAATTGTGTTTTAAAAAGAAACTAAACAAGACACATGAAAGCAGATAGACAGTGATCTGGGTATGGGATGGCCTTCTAGAAGCAGAGAAACATTGCAGAGTGAAGATGAAAAATGATTATTTAGTAGAAATTGAGAAGCTAATTCTAAGACTGTATCAAATTGCAAAGAATTATAATAGCTTAAACAACTTTCAAAAGAAGAAAAAAACTGGAAGACTTATATTACCAGATTTGAAGACATCATAGAGCCATGGTTACCTAGACAGTGAGTTTGGATGTGAAGATAGGCATATACTTTAACAATGAAACAGAATAGAGAGCACAGAAGTAAACCCACGTGTACATATTGGCAGTTGCTTTTCAACAAAGTTACCAAGACAGTTCAATGGAGAAAGGATAAACTTTAAAACAAATTGGGCCAGAATAATTGGATAACCATAAGCAAAATAATGAACCCATCTTGTCCTTTATCGCAATCAAAATTAAATTGAAATGGATCGTAAAAATAAATGCTAGAAGTAAAACTTATGCTTGTATAAGTAAACATAGGAGAAAATCACAGTGAGATTGGACTTGGAAAAGATTTTTAATAGTACACAAAAAACAAGTTTTTGAAAATCAGTAAATTCGACTTCATCAAAATCGATCTTTTGTTCATCAAAATATACCATGAAAAATTCTCAGAACATATTTCCAACAAAGAACTTATATCTCGCATGTGTAAAAAACCTTCCACCCAACTGGGCTATTAGACAAAAAGCCCAATTTAAAAATGAGCAAAACATCAACAGTAACATACACAAAAAAACAGCATAAATTTGAAGAGATACTTTGATAAAGACGAGGATACAAAATGTGCAAGATGTTAACATTATCAACCATTAGGGAAACTGAAATTACAACCACTGTGAAAGCTCATCACACACACACTACAAAGAGCTAAAATTTAACAGATTAACCATACCAAGTTATGGGAAGAATGCAGAGGAACCAGAATTCACAAGCACTGCTTATCAGTTTATAATAGGGAAACAACTACTTGAGTAAATAGTTTAACAGTTTTCTTAAAAATTAAACATACATCTGTCATACAACGCATCCACTTTTCTCCAAGATATTTCTTGAAGAAAAATAAAAGTTTTATGTATACATACACACTCTATTTATGTTAATCAATATTGAAAATAACTCGTATGTTCACCAATTGATGAACAAACTGTGGTATAGCCATACAAACGAATACTACCATCAATGAAACAAATGAACTATTGGGACGTGTAACAATATGCATGCATTTCAAAATAATTATGTTATGTGAAAGTAGCCAGGAAAAAAAACAAGTTTATACTTATGAGTTCATTGAAATAAAATTCTAGAAGTACAAGCTAATCTATTCTGACAGAAAACAAATCAAAGCCCATGGATGGAAGAATGGAGTAGAGAGCAATTGGGTTACCAAGGGACACAAGGAAACTTTTGAGGGTGATGGATATGCTTATATTCTTGTAGTAATGGTTTCCAAGGTATATACATATGCTAAGACTCATTCGATTGTACACTATATATATATATATGCAGTTTATTATACATCATTTATACCTCAATAAGTCTGTTTGAAATATAGACTAAGTTTGTAAGTGGAGAGGCAGAAAGAACCCTATAACAACGTAGTATCCATAGAAATTAAAATCAATTTCAAAATAATAAACAATTTATAATAACAAAATTAAAATGTATGCACCAAAAACACATGAAAATAAGTATGATTGCTTGTGGCAAGGAGAATGGTGTAAAAAATTTAGATTAGTAAGTATACATCAATAAATAGACATATATACATGTAGGGATATGTTTCTTTTCAAAACTATTGACAATTTTCATGAAGTTAAGAATGTTTTACTCAATTCTAAAATTAAAACAATAAAATAAGTAAATATCCCAAATTTGAAAATTTTCTATTCTTTCCAAATGTTAAAGCAGTAGTCATGGTTATGGGCATTGATATATTTCTCAATACATGCAAAGTTTATTCAACAAATCTTTATTAAATGCCTATTTTGCAATGAGCATCATGCTGCGGTCAATGATCCATGGAACTGCTGTAGTTTACTTACATTGAAATTTTATTTGAATGCCAAAAGCAGAAAGTAAAATGCTCCTTTCTGTCGAGAACATTCTCATTTCTGCTCCTGTTTCTGCCTGAAGTTTCATTCCTTTTGCTTTTCCCACAAGCTAAAAACCATGATCTTTCTGGTTTTGACCTAAAGCCACCTCAAAGAAGCTGATTCCTGATGTCCCATAACCTACATTTTCTGCTTCTCCTTGGCTTTTTGTCTCCAGCAATGCACCTTGCTTGCTTTCTTATTTGCTCGTCTTCTTTACTGTATTGCAAACTTCACAAGCACAGGTGTTTGCAGTCTTAGAAACTGACACATAGTGTGCACACAATAGTAGTTTTTTCTATTTTATTTTTATTCTTTTGGAGGCAGAGTCTCATTCTGTTGCCCAGGCTGGAGTGTAGTGGCATGATCATGGCCCACTACATCCTTGATCTCCTGAGCTCAAGTGATCCTCCCACCTCAGCCTCCTGAGTAGCTGAGACCACAGGTATGCACCACCACACCGTGATATTTTTTTCTTTTCATTATTTTTTGTAGAGCTGGGGTCTCTCTCTGTTGCTGAGGCTGATCTTAAACTCCTGGGCTCAAGCAATCCTTTCACCTTGGCCTCCTAAAGTGCTGGATTACCGGTGTGAGCCACCGTGCCTGGCCTATTTTTTAAAAAATAAATATATGAAATATATCTAAACGCACAAAATTAATGAGAGATTAATACATTTATCACAGAGAAAACTAAATGCATTGTGATTTTGAACAATATTAGAGCAAATAGTACCATTGCCAGGAAATTTTAGAGGAGGCATACATTTAATTTCAAGACAGAATAATCCCTGACCATTTGGACATTTTCTGACTTCAACGTTAACTTGAAAAAAAAAGGAAAAACAAAAACAAAAACAAACAAACAAACAATCAAAACACAGTAAAAGTTAAAAGGGCACAGCACTGAGAAATTGCTGTAATGCCATCGTAGGTGTGAGATTGTTTTGTTCTCCCAGATGGCATAATAGATCAAAATGCACTTTTGACTGATAATTGCGTAAAAAACTCCTAAATGGGGAAGTGGTTTGATACAGAAGTGAGAAACACTCCCACACAAATATTGTGATGTTCTTACAACTTTAAGATTCTTAGAATTTAAAAATATACACACATGTCTAATATTTCATTGATTATGCATTGGGTTAGAGATATTTGTGATTAAATTCTGCAACATGAATCTATGGGGTCTAAACAAAAATATGTATGCTCTATTGACACATCCCTATCAATGTGTTTAAATGCATGTTTTCTTAGTTCCTTCAAAAATAAAATTGCCAAAAATTCTAATTTTCATAGACAGTGATTATTATCAATGTTTGTGAATTTTGTTTTAGTGTTTTTTAATTATAAAAGAACAATTGAATCTCTAATTATGGCAGATTTTATTTTTTAAAAGTGCATTACTGATGCTTTGGTAAACCCTAATATTAGAAAATACCTATTATACTTATTTTGCATGCAGCTCTTACATACACATGTATATGCTTTTATATACACATGCACATACTAAAAGCAGTAGGTGTGTTTGTAAATTAGGTATTCTAAAGAAACTTCAAAATGCACACACAGATACACATGCATATATTCACAGTTATATTCAATCTGTATAAAGTCACAGTCTTTGTTCAGGAGAAATTTCCATTTTGTTAGGATATCAAGGAGAATAAAAACTTAAAACCAGTGAAAAGACAAGTGATTCAAGAAATCTGAAACTCAGACAATGAAAAATACCTTAACTGCAAGTGATAACTAATTTGCTCCTTGAAGCAGTCAAACCAACGCTAAGAGCTATTAGATAATTATGACTTATAAGTTGATTTTGCACCTATTTGGTAGCACTGCAATGAGTCATAAGTATGATGTAACTTTATTCCAATGCACAGAATGTTTGAAAATCTCTGTAAACAACTGATAAAAGAAAAAGGTCTCCTACCCTATGAGTTTTACTTGGCTTTGCCCCAAGAGACTAAATGAGATAATCATGGATATTTTGCAAGGAAAAGATATATTCATGCACATTTTTAAATGAAGAGTTAGATGTTTTAAATTTCTCATTTGAAAACAGAAGTTTGGAGTTTCATATGACTTCAAGTTTCATATGTTTATCTATCCTGTGTAGCTGCCACATTTTAATTGAGACATATGGGAAATTTTTGACTGGGCACTTAATAGTCCTAACAGCTTGCTATTTTACAGAAATTTAATTATGGTAAATCTAGCAGTATTAGTGATCTAGCACTGGTATTACTTGAATGACTGGCACAAAGATACTGCATTTTACAAAATGAATACTTAATAATTTTTATTTTATAAAGATGAAAAGATGTATCTCAACAGTGGCAATTTGCATTATAATAAATGTTGCCCTTAGAGATGGGTGAAATGAAGTAAAAACTATATAATTTTAGGCTTATTTAAATGTAAACAAATAACTCTAATGGATTTTAAAATAAATTGTTGCCTAAATTTTGTCTTATTTCCAAAATGTACTTTGAGAAAATTGGACAAATAACAAAGATTGAGAGCAAAATACCCAGATTGGAGAATGCAGAATAAAAATCTCTTTATTTTCTATTTAAAGAAAGCTATATATAAATAGGCAGAAACCACTGGTATGAGCAGCATGGGATAGAATTTTAATTTCCTTTTTGTAGAGCTACTACTTGGACAGGGAATTTTGCCCATGGTGGGTGATTATAGCCAGATGTAATCTGTCAAAATAAAAAGAAACATGACAACAAATAAGGAGTAAATACAACTCAACAATGGTGGGGGCTTTTTGTACTAGATTAAGTAAGGAAATTTGGTATGAAAAAAATATATATGATCTCAGACCTCAAAAGTACTGTTATCTGGCATGAGATTTTATACAGTTTGGAATATACGTGCACCTAGTAATCTATTTTCTTAGATTGTAAATATCTTAAATACAGAGCTGTGCTTTACTCATGTTTAGGATCTCAGAACTTTATGATATTTTATATCAAGGCATGAGAAAGTATTAAAAACGTTTGTTCTTAAATTATCAACCCAATCTGGGTATTATGAATTTAAATATAATAAACTGTCCATATAGTATTAAATATTCATCTGTATAAGCACTTGGAGTATTTGGCTGCGGATTATCAACTGCAATTTGTTGAACATCCATTTATTACTGACACATTTTTGGTTCATTCAAACAACCAAAGCTTATTGGGTGGGTATTGACCTAGATCCTAGAAAACAGAAGTTTACAAAACATACATAAAACTCTATAGAGCTTATGTTTTTGTAGAGCAAACAATAAAAAAATTAATTTACTTCTAATAATAAGTGCTACGATGATGAGTAAAACCAGATGAATGATAAAGGTTGATACAGTGGAGGATGCCTAAGAAAATCTCTCTGATGACATGACATTTGAACACAGGTCTAAATGAAATGGAGAAGCAAGCTACCTGAACATTTTTTTTCAAAATCGTTACAAGCAGAGATAACATTAAGTACAAATACTGTGGAATGAGACTGAGTTTGGCATGTTTTGGAAAAGCAATAAGAATAGAATGGCTGGAGCCAAGTGAATAATGGGAAGAAATTTAGAAAATGAGTCAGAGATTTAGCGATAGGTTGCAGGCCATTTAGTCTTTTAGCCCATGTTAAGTCTTGGTCAAAATACAACTTTGGCCTAATTTTAGAACCTCTATTGTATTTTCCTCTGAAGCTGAACACCTCATGGAGTTAAATAACAGCCAGGATTTCAGTCAAAATAGTGTGTAGTCTGTATTCTCTCCTATTTCAGGACTCCATGAGGGCAAAATACTATTCATAAGGAATCAATGTATTAATAGTATTAATTTTGCAAGAGAGATTTTTGCACAAAATGCTATTGAAGCTTAAAATAGGGATACTTGACTAGCTAGAAAAATATATATTAAAGCAGAAATTAAAAAAAACGAATAACATCAACAATGAAATTCTGATGATATCAATTAGCCAAACAAGGTACAAAGAAAGCAACATAAATGGACAAATGAAGAGAAAGAGATGTATTTAAACCTATTACTAAAACTAGAACATGAAAGATTTGGCAAGAAAACACAAACAAATGCTATAACAGGTCTCTAATAAAAGATTTTGAGGACATTAAAAATGTTTGCTTTCATGAAACTTGCAGACTATTTGAGGAGATATAAGACATGTAAGAAAATAACAAATGTAATGATTTTAGATCAGCAAAAAATAAGCTTTATATAAAGGTCCATATTTTTTAATCAATTTGTTAAAACAGTTTAGTCTACCCTAATTGATTCAGGAAACAATATAGTATAATAAAAAATAGAAAGAAAACTATCAAATAGAAAGCATACTATAAAAAGAAGTGTCAGACTTAAAACTATAAAATTTTTATTCCATACAAATGGAATAAGGTTATCTATTATCAGAAAAAAACTCCTTCCACACTGGAGCATACGTTGCTCAGAAGTGATATAATAAAATAATTAAATTAATAGATAAAGGCAGAGAAAAAAATGCAAACAATTTTTGAAAGCACAGGCCAGAATACCAGTATTAGAAGGAGGCGCAATTAACTTAATTAACAAACCCAAATTTAGTATATATGAAACCATTATAGTTAATAAGTTTAACCTTATTCATGTCTTCGTTTTTTCCCACGTTATTTTTATTTTCTCACTCTACCTACTTTTTAGCTCATTTTATGGGTTAAAGAAGGCTGGCTTTCTGAAACAAAGTTGAATATAATATCTTATCAAAATATGTTTAAAACTGAATAATAAAATAGAGATAAATTAGTACAATGACAATTACATGTACTATCGATATCTTCAACTTTAAGTTCCCAATGTTTAAAGTGAACGTATTTTCTTTCAGGAAATTTAATTTCTGTTGAAAATGCATGTTGGTGTTTAAAATATCATATTACTCTGTGGTTGTTTTCTACAAAAGAATTTGTTTTAAAAGCTGTATATTGCATAATCATGTTCCAGTCCTGTGGGAAGTTTAATTAATATATCTATAATAATTAAATATAGAAAAAAACTTAATCAGGAATAAAATGTAATATGCACTTCTAATAGTTAAGAGACTGCCTTAGTTAGGAATATAGGAAAATGAAAAGGTATTTGTTTTATATTTATCAGTTGCTTATTAAGCAAAATGAATAAATGATTCTTGTGAATAAGAACCATCCAATGAATTATCATAAAGATATCATTAATATGTAAAGGAAAATAATAAAGCATGGCACTTCTTGTTTACCTTGTATTCAATAGCCCTCAAAATTCTATCTAAATACTTCCTAAAAGTTGTATCTCCTACTGCCTTTTAAACATACCTAACCATTGGCCGACAATGTTAGTCATTTTTGGCTTCTTGATCTTCTCTGAATCATTTCTTCACTCCCTGCCTCCTCACTTTACTTAGGTTTTTCTTTTTGCCCAAAGCAGTGTAAACCCTCATCCACTGCGTACAGCTTTATCCATCCTCAATGTCCAACTCAATGGTCATGTTTTTGAAGTCTTGAAAAATTACCTTCCATCTGCTAACTCCATCCACACAAAATAAGTCCTACTTTACATATTAGAGTAAATATTTAACATTGAGTTATCTCTTACTATTTTTATTTGCTCAAAATCTTATTGTACCTATAAATACATCTAATAATTTCTGTTATGTTAGTTGTTTATTTGATTGTTTAATTTATTATCCTGTGTGTTACTTAAAAACATGCTTAATCACTATAGTTACGAATAGTTCCTAGGATGGTACCTGGTACAACATAAACATTTAATAATTGCTTTATTGAGTCGAATTGAATTGAATTGAATTGAATAAATTGTGTAAAACAGAAAGCCTGGTGGATAGTTATCTATTTGGTGTTAAACAATATATTGGGCTTTAGATTTATAAAATTAAAAAAAATTAAATTAAATTAGTATTTTTCTATATAAAAATATTAGAAAATTGTACCGAGTAATGACAAGCAAATATTTTAAAAATTCCTTTTCATGAATCTTTCCATGATATCTGCATGAAAAGAAAATGAATCTGCCATTATAGAAACTAATAAAGGAAGTCGCAAATCTAAGACTGTACTATAAAATAACTGATGACATCGGTAGGAGTCATTGTCAACTTAGAGCAATAGAAATGTACTTTTGCATCTGGAAGGCACCAGAACTAAATCCAGAGGAAAAGAACTCAGTAATCAACTAAAAACTATCATTTTCAAGTTCAAATAGAAATATTTACCACAGGATTATGCAGGAAATCTATAAAATAACCCATTGTTTTACATGTTTTGTAGTAAAAAAGAAAACTGTTTTCTTTCTTAATCATTTTCTCTTTTTTTTGAGACAGAGTCTCACTCTGTTACCCAGGCTAGTGTGAAGTGACGCGATCTGGCTCACTGCAACCTCCACCTCCGGGATTCAAGTTATTATCCTGCCTCAGCCTCCCGAGTAGCTGGGATTACAGGTGCGTGCCACCATGCCTCGCTAATTTTTGTATTTTTAGTAGAAATGGGGTTTCAGCATATTGGCCAGGCTGGTCTCAAACTCCTGACCTCAGTTAATCTGCCCACCTCGGCCTCCCAAAGTGCTGGATTACAGGCATGAGCCACCGTGCCCAGCCACAATTTTACTTTTTTTAATGGAAAATTTTTATCAGTACTGTAGCATTTACAATATATAAATATATATATATATATATATAATTTTTTAAAAATTATACCTACCTCTTGCTTCTAGGTGAGGAGCAGCACAGGTACTCCACTGAGAGTATATTAGGCCAGAGCCCAAGCCTACTGAGTGAGAATCTGCATTGTAACACGTGACTCACATGCTGCCTAATGTGTGAGAAGCACTGACCTAATCTAAAGCCTGATCCTTAGTATATGCCAAAGAAATGTATTTTTGCTTCCTCTTTCTATGCCCCTACTTGATTTTTGTAGCCTCCAAATTTAGAGGAATATCAGGCTTGTGTCTCCCACCTCCATAGTCTCACTACCTGTTTGAAACAATGAAGTAAATCTAAGACCAAATTTCAGCATATGAACAGACCTTTTCCAGCAATTGAAGAAAACAGTCATTGTTTTTGTTGTATCATTTAGCTATCTCTCTAGTCAAATTAGGGTGTAAATGCTTAACCTAGTGCTGGGACATAGGATTGATTAAGGTTGTCAGCCCTTCAAGCACCGCTAGAGTGTGTTAAACTGTTGGGGTTATTACTTTCTTATATAATATTCATGTAACTTCATGGATGCCTATACAATATTTGTATTCAATCTATATATGTTAATAAATAATTCCATTCATAATGACTTACTTATGGCATTCTGTTAATGTTCAAAACCATAAACTACTCCTTAGTTTCTCAAATATTAACAAAACTATGTCTGGGTGTGTATTGCTAATTAGAGTACACACATGGTCAAAGGTATTAAGTATAGAGTCACAGCTATGTGACAAAAAAATAAGTAAATGATAGTACCATTTTCAATCTCTAATAAATTTTCTTGAGAAAAGTGAAACTAAAAATATTTCAACCTCTCTTTACAATGTTTTCTGTAGAAAACTGAGGTGGGTTCAATAGGTTTGCTTAAAGAGCTGCTTTTTACTGTATTATGGTAAGAGCCATGATTTTTTTTTCCTTGAACTATAGGCAGGAAACTGCCGATAAGGGATTTCCACGGATGATTGACAAATGTTTTCTGCTTTACTGGAGCAATAGAGCTTTAGCTGGTTTTCAAAATAACAAATAATGGGAATCTCCTGAAGAGCAAACCTTTTTATATGCTTGGACTAACAATCATCTCTGGAAAAACTTCAGTGCCTTCAGGGATTAAGAAGAGAATTTGCTGGCAAACTGATTCATTCCAGAAATGTTTCAGGAAGGGGACAGAGTGGAGAAAAGTAAGAGAGAAAGAGGAGACATAATGGGTCCGAGTGTAAGACAACTGATTCTCCAGTCGAATAAAATAGTGCAATGTGTCATCAAGAATTTATAGACCTTGGGGAAATTCAGATTAATTTTGATATTTCTTTCCAAATGTTATATTTGTTGTGTCAGTTGAGTGCGCTCTGCATTAGTTTCTGCAAAAGGATGTTAAAGGTTCTCATTGATCAGAAATACGAATTTCATATTTCTTGTATAGTCTATTGAAGATAGATGGATATGGAAAATTGAATGGAAAGAGAATGATAGTGTAGGGTTTTCCCATTGAGTAGTTAGTTCACCAAGGTATTTTTAAATTTTCTGTATTATCTAAGGAGTCTATACTATGACTTGATAGCTCACACTGTTGATTAGAATTTTAAAAGATAACCTTCACTGATTAACTCACAAAACACAAAGTATGTAGTCCAGAGAGGCAATTAATTAATTTGCAGTGAGAGATATTACAGGAGGTAGGTCAGACTTTTGTGTTTGTCTAACCATTAATTTATTTCCCCTATAGACAAGCTACATGGGAAGAAAAGTGATCACTAAGAGATAGCTGGATAGGCATGAAAATAAGACAAAGAGATGAGTTATTGAATTTAGATATTTAGTAGCATAAACTCTGGTACCTTTATGAATCCATCTCAACACACTTTACCACCACCCACTAAGAAGCTTGGACTTAAAACTTTGATATGATCTATCTTCCTTCTTTTCTCTATAGCTCACCACAATTTCATTACTTGTCTTTTAAATTTTACCTCGAAAATAATTCATGTATCTGATTACCTCCCACAATGTCTTTATTCAAATCTAGTTAAAGCTATTCTCATTTTTGGCATGAACTACTGTGGCAGACGAGTAGCTAGTCTCCCCTTTACAAGTCTCAGTCTCCACTCCCATCTCCATAGTTTCTGTCTATAGCCACTAGAGTGCTTTGTATAGGAAGTAAAAGAGATCATAAGACTATTGTATATACAGACTTTAACTTCTCACTGCCTTTATAGTAATAAAGTCAAAATTTTACAAGAAACTTAACATTCACCTTTTATCACCCACCCTCCTTATTCAATATGCTTAATCACTTTACTTTTGCTATTGTGCTTATACTATAATGGAGTTTTACGTTATGTTGGACATGACACTCTGACCAACTCATTGATCATCCGAAATATTTTAGAACCCACAGGATATGCTGGAGGACAAGGGCACCAGGCACAATGTGGCCAGATTCCTCTAGGCCAAGCTGAGTTTCTATCTCTGTCTCACTGGGATTTTGACAAGAGAAAAGCGAAACAATCACTTCTGATCTCTAATCCTTTCCTCTTACTCCTGAGCCTCAACAAGAGTTTTCTTCCTTATTCTGCATGGTTAGAATCCATGTCATAATTCATATAAACTTAATGGCTTTTTTATATAAATTCTGCAGTTTACAGTCATGCAAGCTTGTCTGATACTGCTAAGTGTCCAGCTGCAAGCATTCCAACAAAATTTCTTTCTCTCTTAATAAAGTAAAACTTCTTCAAATTAAATGTGTTTGCTTTTAAATTACTATCTCTTAAAGGCATTAAACAATTCTATGAAAAAAATAATACCTAAGCACCAAATTGTTATGAGGGATATATTTGCACTCCTGAAGAAGCAAATAATAGATATTAATCAGGTGAAAAGATGAGGAGCAACTATGAACAATTCATGGTGGGTGTGGGTAAAGATCAGGTTATTCCTTTCTTCCTGCATAACTCTCAAAGGTTTACATATCTTTATTACTTGAGAGTATAAGTATACAGGGAAAATGTGGTCATGTTCATTCCTGAAGCTTCTGAAAGCTATAAGTGAGCAATGTATACCCCCTAATGCAAAAGGTGGCCAAGCAAAGTAAAATCAGAATAGATGATTACTTGTCTAATTAGAAGATATCATGAATCCAGCAGTACAGGTAAGATAATTCTGAAAATAAAATGAAAACATAGCACACAAAACAATAGTAAATTAGCATCTAAGGATGCTAATACTTATTTATTTTGGAATATTATGACTGATCAAATTTCCAGGACTGTATGTAAAGTTATTCGTGTTCTGTAGTGTCTTAATGCCGACAGTGTATCTCTGATAAGCAAACTTTGAAAATTTACACTGTAATCTCAACTTCTCTTTTGTATTATATTTATTTTTTACCTAGATGAATTGTCAAATATATATATTTTATATATATATATGTTTAGATCGTATGTATGTGATCAAAACAAAACTCAATTTCATTCTTAAACCTGGTCTATTCTTATAATTTTAATTTTCTTAACAATATCATTTGCCACTCTAGTGTGGAACCTAAGGAAACTTCTTTATTTTTCCCACATTATTATTACTCTATTAGTTACCAAGTCTGAGAATTCATCACACACACAAACACACAGTAAGTACACTAACTCCGGAGTCAAATTGCCTATGTTTGAATGCAGGTACAACCACTGACAAGTTATGTGACCTTACTTTGTGTTACTTAAACAGCCTGTTTTTCAGAATTCTCTTCTGTAAAATGTGAACAATAATAGCATTTTTCTTTTGGCATTATTATGAAGCGCAAATAAAATGATTCATGTAGAATGCTTAGTATCCAGTAACCTCTTATGAATTTTTTGCTGGTATTATTTATGAATTTTATTTGGAATCAGCTACTTTCCATTCATATCTACTGATAATACACAAAGTATTCTCATTACCTCCCACCTGGAATACTTCAATACTATAGGCACTTTGTGTCCATTTCGAGTTCTTATTCTAGCTCCCATTCATCAACTTCTCTAAATAACCATGCAAATGTTATACTAACAAAGTGTCTTCAAAACGAGATTCAAAGACCTAAAAATAATATTCCAGGGTCTCAATGTGGTCAAAATTACTTTTCTAGCCTTTGGTTCTCTTTGCTCCTTTCTAAGCTACAGGCAAACCAGAAACTAATCTGCACTTTCCTACATATATGAAACATACGTTAATGCTGTTTGCATTTACTGGAATTGCATTTCCTACTATTTCTGGTTGTTAAAGTCTACAATGGCTGCTCTTATGCGTGCCATCCATATTCCCTCTTTGGACTAAAGTATGTATTCCCCTAGCTGTTGAAATATAACAGAAGCTGTAAGCCTTCATAATTGTCTGAGTTGCCATGCCCATGATTATGACTCCTTCTTGGGGTAGCCCATATCCAGGAACTCATCAACAAGTAAGTGTAAATTCTCTGGCTTATTGCCTCATCTCATGACAACAATGAAGGGCTTTCAGTATGTTGGCCAGGATGGTCTGGAACTCCTGACCTCAAATGATCCACCCGCCTCGGCCTCCCAAAGTTCAGCTGGACATGGTGGTGGGCTCCTGTAATCCCAGCTACTTGGGAGGCTGAGGCAGGAGAATTGCTGGAACTCAGGAGGCAGTGGATGCAGTGAACCAAGAGTGTGCCACTGAGCTCCAGCCTGGGTGACAACAGCAAAGTTCTGTCTCAAAACAACAGCAACAAAAAATATGAAGGGCTATATCAGCCCCATAGATCTCCTTGACTTTGGTTGATGGTTTCTTGAAATGTGGCAACCTTAATTCTCCCACTGTGTAACCCTGCTTCCTTAATAATAATTCCAATAGCAGTCCCTAAAATTCTTCATTCAGGTATCCATCTTACAATCTACTTACCTAGACAGCCAATCTGTAGAAAGGTCTTATCTACCTTCTAAGGCCTTGCTCCAGTATATGAACTTTCTCTTACTCCCAATCACAAACCAACTCATCCTCTTTGATTTCATGAAAATCTGTATTATTCATACGGTATTTGGCATATAGTGTTTATATTTAAATATTAATCATAAATATAGCAGTAATATTATATTCCTAGTAAATAAGATGCCTGGGTTTACTTTTATATGCACCATGGTTCCTATATTAATACATATTAATTAAATGATTATTATTTATTAATTATTATATTTATTAATTATAATAATTATATTATTTGTTATTATTTAATATTTATTAAACTTATTTATTTATTTTCAAGATAAATCCTCAGAGCTTTGTATTATTTATTAAATAATATTTTCTATTTATGTGTGAGGCAAAAAAATAATTTTATTTGTATATATGCATGACTATATGTAAATCATTTATGTGTGTGTGTATGTGTTTTATAAAACAATTTCCCTGTGTGGTAAATAAAGTATAAATGAAGAAGCCTTTCTGTTAGAAGATGTTCAGAACAAATGTGTTATATTCAGCAAAATTATAAGAATATGAAATCTTTTCTAAGTTTAAATTTTAAGTTCAAATTTCTGAGCAATAGCTAAAATTTCCATTTTAATACCTGATTAGGTCTAAAGCTAGAAAGACTTTCTGAAAAATATTAGACTAGAATATTCAAAAAATGTAATCAATTATCTTTTGACTTAAGTGCAAAATTCCTGGATTTTTAGTCACTTTTATATAAATAGCTTTGACATATATTTTATGAATTTTAAGGATAATCCTCTGAGTTGGCATGTAATCATTCCATTCTTGATACTTCTAAAACGTTTTGTTTATACCTTTATTTTAGCATGTGTTACATCGCAGAATGTCCATTGAACTCATCATATTGAATCAATTTCCCTCCATTAACCTTGGAAATATTTAAGGTCAAGAGGTACATATTTTTATCTGTTCTAAACCAGGTGATGGCAAACTCAGATTCTGAAACATATATGTTCATTAAATGTTTGTTGAATTAATTTTTTACTTTTATACTTTAGGCATCACACACATGTACACACTTACACACAAACATATATATATAAGTATTATACTGAAATATTGAAGTTGTGCGTCTATTGTTAGAATCTTATGAACATAGGTATTATAAATTTAAAGAGTTGATTCTATCTTTGTGTCGATAATTTGCTATTAATTAAATTGTTTTTAATTATCATAATGTGTCGAATAATTTTAAAAGATTTTTGAAAATTTTAACTGTACTCAATATCTCACTCAAACCACAAGATTAAATATAACCATTATTTTTTTCTTTTATTTTTAGTTAATATTTAATAATTGTACATATTTATGGAATACAGTGATATCTTGATACATGTATTCTATGTGTAATGATCAAATCAGTGTAATTAGCATACCAATCACCTTAAACATTTATTACTTCTTAGTGTTATGAACATTCAGAATCTTCTAGTTTTCTGAAAACATACACTAAAATTATTGTTAACCATATTCACCCTACTGTGCTATTGAATACTAGAACTTATCCCTTCTATCTAACTATATATTCGTACCCATTAAGCAACCTTCCCCTATCCCTCCACCCTTTCCAGCCTCTGATAACCATCATTCTACTCTCTACCTCCATGAGATCAAACGTTTTAGCTCCCACATATGAATGAAACTATACAATATTGGCCTTTCTAGGCCTGGCTTATTTCACTTAACATAATGACCTCAGTGCTATCCATGCTGCTGCAAATGACAAGATTTTATGCTTTTTTTCTGGATAAATAGTATTTCATTGTGTATATATACCACTTTTTGTATCCACTCATCAGTTGATGAACACTTAGATTGATTTCCTGTCTTGGCTATTGTGAGTATAGCTGCAATAACAATGAGGGGCCAGGGATCCCTTCAATATACTGATTTCCTTTCCTTTGAATAAATAATCAGTAGCTCTTATGATAGTTCTATTTTTGGTTGTTTACTTTTTATTTTTGTTTAAACTTTATACTGTTTTTCATAATGATTGTGCTAATTTACATTCTCACCAACAGTGTGTAAGTATTCCCTTTTCTCCACATCCTTGCCAGCATCTGTTATTTTTTATCTTATTAATGATAGTCATTCTAACTGAGATAAGATGATATCTCATTGTGGATTTGATTTGCATTTCTCTGATGATTAGTGATGTTGAGCATTTTTCATATACCTATTGGCCATTTGTATGTTTTTTTTTTTTTTTTTGAGAAATGTCTAGTCAAATCCTTTGCCCACTTTTTCATGGGATTATTTGATATGTTTTGCTGTTGAATTTGAATTTCTTGTATATTATGGATATTAGTCCCTAGACAGATGAATAGTTTGCAAATTAACTATTTTTTTAGCTATTGCAAATGGGATTGTTTTTCTTTTTCTTTTGAGATAGTCTTGCTCTGTTGCCCAGGCTGGAGTGCCGTGGCACGATCTCGGCTCA
Source organism: Nomascus leucogenys (assembly GCF_006542625.1). NCBI lineage: Eukaryota > Metazoa > Chordata > Mammalia > Primates > Hylobatidae > Nomascus > Nomascus leucogenys. The sequence goes on along the minus strand of NC_044385.1, from coordinate 81,120,285 downwards.
CTGCAACCTCCGCCTCCCGGATTCAAGCAATTCTCCTGCCTCAGCCTACCGAGTAGCTGGGATTACAGGCATACGCCACCATGCCCAGCTAACTTTTTGTACTTTTTTGGTAGAGATGGGGTTTCATCATGCTGGGCAGGCTGGTCTTGAACTGCTGACCTTGTGATCCGCCCACCTCAGCCTCCCAAAATGCTGGGATTACAGGCATGAGCCACCGTGCCCGGCCAGCACATGAAATTGTTTTATTGTCTCCTCTGATTCATCATTAATTACTAATTAACAATATGACTTCTTCCAACCCATTCTACATGTCTCTTAACTCTGTTGATTGGTTTCTTTGCTGTACAGAAGCTTTTTAGTTTAATATAGTTCCATTTGTCTATGTTTGTTTTTGTTGCTGGTTCTTTTAAGTCTTAGTCATAAAACATTTGCCTACACCAATGTCCTGAAGCATTTTCCTGTGTTTTTTCTTTTTTTTTTCTGTTGGTTTTATAATTTGGGGACTTATGTTTAAGTAGTTAATCCATTTGAGGTTTATTTGTGTATATGGTTCGAGAAAGGGTTTAGTTTTATTATTCTGCATATGGATGTCCAGTTTTCCCAGCACCATTTACTGAAGAGACTGTTCTTTCACCAATGTATGTTTTTGGCACCTTTGTTGAAAATCAGTTGCCTGTAAATGTATGGATTTATTTCTGGGTTCTCTACTCTGTCCTACTGACCTTTGATTCCTTTTTTAGACTGATACCTTGCTGTTTTGGTTATTATATCTTTGTAGTATATTTTGAAGTTGGGTAGTGTGATACCTCCAGCTTTGTTCTTTTACTCAGAATTGCTTTGGCTATTTGGAGTCTTTTGTGGTTCCAGATAAATTTTAGGATTATTTCTCTTTTTATGTAAAGAATGTTATTGGCTTTTTGATAGGTATTGCATTGAATTTGTAGATTGCTTTGGATAATACGATTATTTTAACAATATTAATTCTTCCAACTTGTGAGCACAGAATGTCTTTCCATTTTGGGGGTCTCCTCCTATTTCTCTTATCAGTGTTTTTAATTTTTCATTATAGAGACCTTTCATTTTCTTGGTTAAATTTATTCCTAGGTATTTTATTTTTATTTTTTGTAACTATTGTAATGGGATTGTTTTACTGATTCCTTTTTCAGCAAATTCATTAGCCATATTTACAAATGCTACTTGTTTTTGTATGTTGATTTTCTATCCTAAAACTTGACTGAATTTGTTAATCTGTTCCAAGCATTTTTTGCTGGAGTCTTTAGGTATTTCTACATGTAATATTATGTTATCTGCAAAGAACAATTTGTCTTCCTCTCTTCCAATTTGAATGTCCTCTATTTCTGTCTCTTGCCCAATTGCTCTTGCTAGTAATTCCAGTACTATGTTGAATAAAATTGGTGAAAGTGGAAATCTTTGAATAGGTCCAATTATTAGAGAAAAGAGTTTCAGCTTTTCATAATTTGGTATCATGTAAGCGATAGGTTTGTCATTTATAGTTTTGAGGGATATTTCTTCTATACCTAATTTGTTAAGAATTTATATCATGAAAGGATGTTGAATTTTATAAAATGATTTTTTTTGCATCTATGGAGATGATCATGTTTTTTTCCCTTCATTCTCTTGATGTGATGTATCACAGTGATTGATTGCAAATACTGAACCATCTTTGAATGACTAAAATAAATCTGATTGGCTTCCGGTTAATTATCTTCTGGATGTATTGTTACATTTGGTTTGCTGAGGTGTTTTCCTGAGAATTTTTGTATCTGGATTCATCATGGATTTGGCTTCTAGATTTCTTTTTGTTGTCTTTGGTTTCGTTGCCAGGTCAGTGTTGGCCTTATAAAATGAGTTAGGAAGAATTAATTGCTCTTCAATGTCTAGGAAAAAACTTGAGAAGATTTGTTAATTTGTTAATTCTTCCTTAAATGTTTAGTCAAATTCATCAGTAAAGCCATCCAGTTCTGGGCTTTTATTTGTTGGGAGACTTTTATTACTGATTCAAACTTATTGCTCCTTATTGAGTGCTCAAGTTTTATATTTCTCCCTACTTCAATCTTGGTAGGTTATTTGTGTCCAGGAGTTTATCCGTTTCCTCTAGGCTTTCTAACTTATTGACATATAGTTGTTTACAGTAGTAGCTAATGATCCTTTGTATTTCTCTCATGTCAGTTATAATGGTTCCCTTTTTTTTTTCCTGGTTTTATTTATTTTGGTCTTCTTTCTTTATTTTATTTATTTATTTTTTTTGAGATGGAGTTTTGCTCTTGTTGCCCAGGCTGGAGTGCAATGGCATGATCTTGACTCTCTGCCACCTCCACCTCCTGGGTTCAAGTGATTCTCCTGCCTCAGCTCCCTTGTAGCTGGGATTACAGGCATGCACCACCACACCTGGCTAATTTTTTGGTATTTTTAGTAGAGATGGGGTTTGTCAGGCTTGTCTCGAACTCCCAACCTCAGGTGATCTGCCTGCCTCGGCCTCCCAAAATGCTGGGATTACAGGTGTAAGCCACCGTGCCCGGACGGTCTTCTCTCTTTTTTAAATTAGTCTAGCTAATGGTTTGTTAATTTTGATTATCATTACCAAAAAAAAGAAGAGCTATCAAATATTTAGAAAACATTGTAGAAGAATAACTGTATAAATTTGACTTAAGGAATAACTTCAGACCATGTCTAAAACCTGGGTCTTAATTTTATTATTTTAAGTTGTGAGATACATGTGCAGAACTTGCAGGTTTGTTATATAGATAAACATGTGTCACGGTGGTTAGCTGCACCTATCAACCAGTCACCTAGGTTTTAAGCAGCACATGCATTAGCTATTTGTCCTGATGCTCTCCATCCCTTTGACACCCACCAACAGGCCCTAGTGTGTGTTGCTCCCCTCCCTGTGTCCACGTGTTCTCATTGTTCGACTCTCACTTATAATTGAGAACATGTGGTGTTTGGTTTTTGTTCCTTTGGTTATTTTTCTGAGGCTGATGGCTTCCAGCTTTATCCATGTCCCTGCAAAGAGCATGATCTCATTCCTTTTGTGGCTGCATAGTATTCTACGGGGTATACGTACCACATTTTCTTTACCCAGCCTATCATAGATGGGCATTCAGGTTGGTTCCATGTCTTAGCTACTGTGCATACTGCTGCAATGAACATACACAAGCATATGTCTTTATAATAGAAAAGTTTATATTCCTTTGGGTATATACCCAGTAATGGGATTGCTGGGTCAATTGGTATTTCCGGTTCTAGATCCTTGAGGAATCACCAGACTGTCTTCCACAATGGTTGAACTAATTTACATTCCACCAACATTGTAAAAGTGTTCCTACTTCTCCACAGCCTCACCAGCATCTGTTGTTTCTTGGCTTTTTAATAATCATCATTCCGACTGGTTTGAGATGGTATTTCATTGTGGTTTTGATTTGCATTTTATTTTGTCCTTTACATTTTTTAGTCTTAATTTTATTTAGATCTGTTCTTATCATTATTATTTATTTGTCTACTAATTCTGAGTTTGAGTTGTTCTTGCTTTTCTAGTTTCTTTAAGCTCATGGTTAGATTGTTTATTTGTGATGTAGGTGTTTGTTGCTTTAAGCTTCTTTCTTAGTACTGTTTTTCCTGTATCCCATAGGTTTGGTATATTGTATTTCCATTTTCATTTGTTTCTATAATTTTTTTATTTCCTTCTAAATTTTTTTATTGATCAGCGGTCCTTTAGGAGTATGCTATTTGATTTCCATGTATTTGTACAGTTTTCAGAGTTTCTCTTGTTATTGATTTCCAGTGTTATTTCATTGTGGTAGAGTAGCTTTGTTAGGGAAAACCTTTTTCTTGTAGAATATAATGTCAGTTGGGTAGAGTGGTTTAGCTTTAATTTTGAGTGGGCACTGTAACATAGTCCCTGTATGATTTCTTCTATCATAATCAATGTCCGTGGTGTCTGTAAGTTCCAAATGGTTTAGGCTATAGTTCTTGGTAAAGGCTAGAATGGGGCTTTGCTGAGGAGTGGGGCACTCAGTGGGCTAGTCGTCAGACCTCTGGACAGCACACACTGGTATCAGTTGTCACTGTGGCAGTAGACCAGCCCATGCAATCCCATATGGCTTTTGTGGATATCAATGTGGCAGCAGTAGGTCCAAGTTGGGCTGGTCCTTGGGCCTCTGAGAGAGATGTGTGGGTGTCAGCAGTGGCAGTGGTGATTTGGATGTGTCAGGTTTCTTGTGCTTGGACAGCACATACAAGTATACAGTGGTCCCGCTGTTGGGGATGGCAGAGTTGCTTTTAGTGGTAGCAGGCCCAGGCAGGTAGTTGTCAGGCTGTGGGAAGCACATAATTTAGCTCCTTATGTCCTGGAAGCAGTTTCCCGTATGTATTGAACCACCCTGTTCCCTGAGGCATAAGATAATTCATGGGTTTAAGTGCTACAAAAAGAGCCATATCACTGGGTTCAGCTGGTGTCATAATATTGCAGCCAACAAAATGGATATAGGGGCCTCAAAGATGTAGAGATGCAAGAATTATTGGGCCACAGGGAAAGATATAGCTTGATGTTGGTTCCACTCTCAAAATGGCACCATGATGCAGCAGCTTATGCTTCAGGGAGTAGGTGGGACCCTGTGTGATTTTCCTCTCTTCAACAGTATAGTCACATGAACTCCAGACAGCTTCCTGTGCTAGGCGCAGAGCTTGTGAGAGACACGGGGCTCTCTATAGTTAGGATGGCAGGTGTATATGAGGGGAATGTGGATTGTTGGGGATCACATGCTTGTTTTTTCTCGTTATGAGGAATCCTTCCTCATTCCAAGCCAATCATGGCTAACTGCTTTGCTTCCTTCTCTATGCTGCCATCTCAAGTTTTCTTGCCTCAAGTGTTTCCAGTCGCTTGCTGCACTCCAGTGTTCTCCTTCAGATGCTTTATGTGATGCTTGATTATGCACTTCCAATTTTGGTCTTTGTTTGTGGAAGAGGAGAGTGCTGTTTGCCTCCATTTGGCCTTCTTTTTCTCCAGACATTTTTTATGACCATTGTTTTTTATTTAGTAAATACATTCAACCTGCTAATAAAAATACATTTTTTTAAAGTAAGCTGATGTGGACAGGTATCACAATTTTATAATCTATTGAATGCAGTGAGGAATTACCAAATATATTTTTTAATGTATAGAAAAAGTTACAGCATTAAAATGTTGCTTGAGGAAATGTAACTTAGTAAGACATATTACTCATTTGCTTTAAATTTTTTATATAAGTGACAGAAAGGACCTTGAGGATATCTGTATATTATTTCTAGAATAGCAAGAATTTTGTGAAAAGCAGAAGTCAGCTATACTGACAAACTAAGCAGACAAGAGTGAACAAGTCACAAAAGTTATTTAAATTTACCCTGAAGGGGAAAAGCCTAGAGGCAAATTTTAAAGCAAGAATTATGGGGTATTTTAAAAATTATTTTAGTATTATGAGACAAATTTGAGAAATCTGTTTTGCTATTACATATGCAAGCATGTAATGACATTCATTAATGTTTACCATACTCTAATAAGACACACTAACCAAATTCACCTAATAACATTTTAAGTAAATAGAAAAAATAAGCAAAGAAAGGAAGGGAGACTGTATTCCTACCACATATCAAGAATTATAAAAATGTTGTAATTAAGGCTATTAGTATTGGTGCAAGGATAAATCAATAAAACAGAATAGAGCATCCAGATGGGAAAAATAGTCACACTTATAAGGAAACTCGATTTATCACAGAGTAAGTTTGCAGATTGGTAAGAAAATTGCAGAGCTATTTGAACAATGATGGAATGATTAATTTCATAGAAAAAGTAAATAAAATAAGATTCCTATTTCATACTATATACAAAAAAATTAAGGTACATTAAAGTTCAAAATGAAAAATAAAGGAGCTATCAAATAGTTAGAAAACATGGTAGAAGAATAACTGTATAAATTTGACTTAAGGAATAACTTTAGACAATGTCTAAAACCTGGGTCTTAATTTTATTATTTTAAGTTGTGAGATACATGTGCAGAACTTGCAGGTTTGTTATATAGGTAAACATGTGTCACGGTGGTTAGCTGCACCTATCAGCCAGTCACCTAGGTTTTAAGCAGCACATGCATTAGCCATTTGTCCTGATGCTCTCCATCCCTTTGACACCCACCAACAGGCCCTAGTGTGTGTTGCTCCCCTCCCTGTGTCCACGTGTTCTCATTGTTCGACTCTCACTTATAATTGAGAACATGTGGTGTTTGGTTTTTGTTCCTTTGGTTATTTTTCTGGGGCTGATGGCTTCCAGCTTTATCCGCGTCCCTGCAAAGAGCATGATCTCATTCCTTTTTGTGGCTGCATAGTATTCTACAGGGTATATATACCACATTTTCTTTATCCAGCCTATCATAGATGGGCATTCAGGTTGGTTCCATGTCTTTGCTACTGTGCATACTGCTGCAATGAACATACACAAGGATATGTCTTTATAATAGAAAAGTTTATATTCCTTTGGGTATATACCCAGTAGTGGGATTGCTGGGTTATTTGGTATTTCTGGCTCTAGATCCTTGAGGAATCACCAGACTGTCTTCCACAATGGTTGAACTAATTTACATTCCACCAACATTGTATAAGTGTTCCTACTTCTCCACAGCCTCACCAGCATCTGTTGTTTCTTGGCTTTTTAATAATCACCATTCCGACTGGTTTGAGATGGTATTTCATTGTGGTTTTGATTTGCATTTATCTAATAATCAGTGATGTTGAGCTTTTTCTCATGTTTATTGGCTGCATAAATGTCTTCTTTTGAAAAGTACCTATTCATATCCTTTGCCCACTTTTTGATAGAGTTGTTTGTTTTTTTATTGTAAATTTTTTAAGTTCCTTGTAAATTATGGATATTACACCTTTGTCAGATGGGTAGATTGCAAAAATTTTCTCCCATTCTGTAGACTGTTAGCTCTGATGATAGTTTCTTTTGCTGTGCAGAAGCTCTTTAGTTTAATTAGATGCCATTTGTCAATTTTAGCTTTTGTTGCAATAGCTTTTGACTATTTCGTCATAAAATCTTTGCCCATGCCTATGTCCTGAATGGTATTGCCTAGGTTTTCTTCAAGAATGTTTATGGTTTGGGGTTTTACATTTAAGTCTTTGATCCATCTTGAGTTAATTTTTGTATAAGGTGTAAGGAAGGGCACCAGATTCAGTTTTCTGCAAATGGCTAGCCAGTTTTTCCAGCATCACTTATTAAATAGAGAATCCTTTCCCCATTGCTTGTTTTTGTCTGGTGTGTCAAAGATCAGATGGTTTTAAATGTGTGGTCTTATTTCCGAGTTCTCTATTCTGTTCCATTGGTCTATATGTCTGTTTCGGTACCAGTACCATGTCGTTTTGGTTACTGTAGCCTGTAGTATAGTTTCAAGTCAGGTAGCATGATGCCTTCAGCTTTGTTCTTTTTGCTTAGAATTTTCTTGGCTATGTGGGCTCCTTTTTGGTTCCACATGAATTTTAAAGTAGTTTTTTCTACTTCTGTGAAGAATGTCAATGGTGGTTTGATGGGAATAGCATTGAATCTATAAATTACTTTGGGCATTATGGCCATTTTCACTATATTGATTCTTCCTATCCATGAGGATGGAATGTTTTTCCATTTGTTTGTGCCCTCTCTTATTTCCTTGAACAGTGGTTTGTAGTGCTTCTTGAAGAGGTCCTTCGTATCCCTTATTAGCTGTACTCATAGGTATTTTATTCTCTTTGTAGCAATTGTGAATGGGAGTTCATTCATGATTTGGCTCTCTGCTTGTCTACTGTTGGTGTATAGGAATGCTTGTGATTTTTTGCACATTGATTTTGTATCCTGAGACGTTGCTGAAGTTGCTTGTCAGCTTAAGGAGTTTTGAGGCTGAGACAATGGGGTTTTCTAAATATAGATCATGTCATCTGCAAACAGAGACAATTTGAATTCCTCTCTTACTATTTAAATACCTTTTATTTTTATTTTTCTTGCCTGACTGCCCTGGCCAGAACTTTCAATACTATGTTGAATAGGAGTGGTGAGAGAGGGCATCCTTATCTTATGGCAGTTTTCAAAGGGAATGCTTCCAGCTTTTTCCCATTCAGTATGGTATTAGTTGTGGGTTTGTCATAAATAGCTCTTACTATTTTGAGATATGATCCATCAATACCTAGTTTATTGAGAGTTTTTAACATGAAAGGAAGTTGAATTTTATCAAAGGCTTTTTTTGCGTCTATTGACATAATCATGTGTTTTTTGTCACTGGTTCTGTATATGTGATGGATTACTTTTACTGATTGGCATATATTGAATCTGCCTTGCATCCCAGGGATGAAGCCATCTTGATTGTGGCTGATAAGCTTTTGGCTGTGCTGCTGGATTCAGTTTGCCAGTATTTTATTGAAGATTTTTGCATCAATGTTCATTAGGGATGTTGGCCTGAAGTTTTCTTTTTTTGTTGTGTCTCTGCTAGGTTTTGGTATCAAGATGATAGTGGCCTCATAAAATGATTTAGGGAGGAGTCCCTCCTTTTCAATTGCTTGGAATAGTTTCAGAAGGAGGGTTACCAGCTCCTCTTTGTACTTCTGGTGGAATTCTGTTCCTGAGCCCCTGGCTAGAGTTGGAGTTCCTACAGGGAGACCCTGCAACCACAGTGTTGGCTGCTGCCCCTCCCCCAAGGAGTTCAGAAGGCTTAGACAGCAGGCAGCAGCAGCAGTGGTGATGGCCTCCCCTCTTCCTGGTAATATGGCAGGAATTAGGCCGAATCTAGCCAGTGGCTGGCTGTTGAGAATCAGTGCAGCCTTGTGTTTGGAACCCAAGATCCTAGCGTCATGGGCTCACGAGTGGGATCTTCCAATCCATGGGTTGTACAGTTCCATGGAAAAAGCATGGTTTCCCAGGGTGGGTAGCATGCTCACTCACCACCTCCCTTGGCTGGGGGTGGGGGCTTCCTTGCCCTGTGTGGCTCTTAGGGGGACCGTGGTCATGCCAGCTACCTAATCAGTCCCAGTGACACAACCAGGATACCTCAATTGCTGGTGCAGGATTTGCACACTGTTTTGTATCTTTCTGATGGGAGCTTCAGATCGCCCAGGTCTTAATTTTTCTACAAAGTACATTATATCTAAGTATTAACAAAGTTAAATAAGTCTTATTAAATTAAAACTGAGTAACTTTTTTAAAAAAAAGTAAATAGACCCCATAGAACAGTGAAACAGCTAGCCTTAAACTGGTAGAAGGTACTTATTTCATAGATAGCTGAAAAGTAATTAATAATCAACATTTTTAAAAATCTCCAGGGGAAAAGAAGAATAAGGGAAGTACCACAGTAGTAAAATGGGCAAAAAACCTCGATAGATACTTGTTAAAAAATTATACCCTTTTACATGACACAAAATGTAAAAATTTATGAAGTCAAGGAATAACAGGAATATAGAGCAATGTTTACATTTATCTACTAATGTGAAAATTAGTGAGATCAATTTATTAAACAATTTGATTATGTAATAAAATCAACTATATATAAAACCTAGGACTCAAGAATTTCACTCTTTGTTATAGCCTCTTAACAATTCTTGAGAACATGAACTGTGATTCATGTCCAAGAATGTTTCTCTTCTGCTTCTAATTCATCCTCCACAAAAATGACAATTTCTAGTTAGTAAGACTCATGTCCTCTATAATCTCGGTGATGTCGACTATTGCCACATCAAGTTCCCTATTAGTTAGCTATCTCCTCATTGAGGAACTGTTTTCACGTTTGGCTCATGCTTACCCTTTTATGAGAAAATTATGCCTTGTAGATTCTTATCAGTCTTTCTGAGGAAGTAGACATTTTCTTTCTGCAAAGAACAGACATCAAGGGGAGATCATCAGATACAGCGGTTAGAAGCCCAGGCTCTGGGCTCTTCTATTCTTTTTGACAGCAGTTGTGTGACTTTGGGCAAAGAACTAGTCTTCAGAGTGCCTGTCTGTGCCATCTGAGAATAATGAACCAGTGCTAAAAAAGGAAGTATCATTGCATACTGAAGTCCCTGTCCCTCTAAGAACATATTTGGCTAACTCCTCAGTATATATGTAGAATTTCCTTCCATAAAAGAAATATTTTATTACAACATTTAAAGAATAGTGAACACATCTTAAATTAGGTATATATGCTATATCAAATATGCCTTTCTTTGAATTTTGAAATTAACTAATGGTGGAAAGTTTAAGTTCTTATTTTCTTTGAAAGTAAAGTCTGTTTGTTGTTAATTTTCATACCTCTGAATTTCAAGACACATTAATTAGAATTCTATTTTTAAAATTCATTGTTTGTTTTATAGCCAGGAACTATTAAATGTCAAGTCTTATTTAAAATTCTCACATAACAAATAAATATGATGTTCAAATATAACAATAATTTTAATTGCAATTATGTTTTAATAATTAACACATGAAACCCCATTGTCTATATGACTTTCCAAAAGATCATTATTCAAGAATGGTAAATTAAACATTTTATTATGCTGAAAAATGAAATCCTATTAAAAAGCCTTCTTTTACTAGTTATTAATAATTTTATAATATCAAGAGACATTCTGACTTTTTAGTTTATAAACAAGAAAGGATTAATAAAACACGGCAACCACAAAATACATATAATTATTCCCTAAAATGAGAGATATTGAATATGTCAATATTTGTCTAAAGTAAAATATGGAAAAGCACAACATCAAAAGACAATGGATTATAGCTAATGTAAGTCATTCATGCTACATATATAAAACCTGATTATACATTGCAATAAATTTTTGTAGGAAATTACATTTTTATATTATTTAGTTTGTTTTATACAGAGCATTAAAACATTTTGTCTACAGGAAAATAAAGAATTTTTTAAAAAGCATCCAGAGTGTTCTGCAAAAGAACAATTTTTTCTAAATAAAATTGTTATGAATGTATTTTTTAATTATTAAAATAATTTTCTAAATAATGATATACTTTAAGAACAACAAAGAGTTAATAATGTTGAGGTATAGAGTTTGAATATGTTTTAAACAAAATAAAGGGGCTTTCCAATATATAAATATAATGTTTTAATTTTATTGTTTTCAGTATTTGAATTTTGACATATTTAGGTTTTTAATTCTAGCTTTTATTTTAATCTAAGAAAAATCATTCACATTACATATAAAATGTTCAATTCTTCCCAAGTGACATATAGTTATAAGAGAAATATAGATAGATGAATGGATGGATGGATGGATTAATAGATAGATAGATAGATGAATAGATAGATAGATAGATAGATGATAGATAGATAGATAGATAGATACAGATTTGGCTATAGACATGCATGCTAAGAATGTACTATATGCCAACATTGTAAATCCAATTGCAGTACATTTAAAAATACAAAAAATAAAATGTAACACATTTTTCTTTCTATAATCAATTTCGTTCTCCTTTTGAGGTCCTCACCCTACTGAGCAGTATAGGAATAAAAAATAAATAAATTGAGATCAGTCTGACATTCACGGTTTATTTCAATGATCTAAATTTTCTCTTTGGGTACTTCAGCCTGTTTTGTTTAAATATCCAGGCTTTCCAACATCCTTCTCTTTCTCCCTCTTACTGATGTTTTCATGTATGAAGAAGGTCTTACATGAGCTCATAGGGATGGTAAAGATACAACCCTCCTATATTAAATCCATATTAGACGCTTATATTGCCCATGAACTTCTATGGTTTCTCCAGCAATGGTCCTTTTCCACCTTCCACTGTTCATCTTTCTGGAACTTGGAGATTTAAGACTGTGTATCTGGCCAGGCGCGGTGGCTCACACCTGTAATCCCAGCACTTTGGGAGGCCGAGGCGGGCGGATCACGAGGTCAGGAGATCGAGACCATCCTGGCTAACACAGTGAAACCCCGTCTCTACTAAAAATACAAAAAATTAGCCGGGCGTGGTGGCGGGCGTCTGTAGTCCCAGCTTACTCGGGAGCCTGAGGCAGGAGAATGACGTGAACCTGGGAGGCGGAGCTTGCAGTGAGCCAAGATTGCGCCACTGCACTCCAGCCTGGGCGACAGAGCAAGACTCCGTCTCAAAAAAAAAAAAAAAAAAAAAAAAGACGGTGTATCTGATTCTCATGGGTCTATTCCCTCTCAATTGAGTCATGCCCAACAATTTTCCCTGAAACTCCATGTCAGTTCATGGAGTTTCCCAGACCTCGGATATAATTCACATTTTTCTCCATCCATTTGGCTTGCCCTAAGTTCTATTACCACTGAGACACGTTGACACCTTCTGAAAAGATTATCAGTCAAGCTCAACCAACTTTCACATAAACTCCCTAAGGGCCTATGGGAGTTCACACACCCAGAAACCAAGCATTGGCAGCTAGAGGAAAATAAAGACCTAAACATGCTCTTCTACTAAATTTATTTTAATCTCAAGTTGGCATTTGTTCATTTCCTGTGTCTCAAACATTTTTCCTAGAATTACTCTCAATTTTTTAAACACTTCTCTCTAGGAAGTATACAGAATGAGAGGGCTGCAAAACATGTGTCTCAATATGTTCTTATTCTATTTCTATCTTTCAGATATACGCCATAATAAGCTGCACCAGAAAGGGCAGGTTATTTACATATGCTGTGACATCAAATTTCACTAAAAGATTGAGTTCAGTCTTACTGAACTAAGCTTCAAGTCAGGCCTTTTCAGTGATAAAGAAATGGACAACACTATAACAAATAGAACATTATGCCACAGAGACAGTTAAACTAGCAAGGTAGTACTTAGAAAAGTTTGTAAATTTGAAGTCTATTGACTACTTTGGGAAATTGCAGAAAATATACACTCTATGTTCCTTTTTTTTTTTTTTTTTTTTTTTAAGACAGAGTATTGCTCTGTCACCCTGGCTGGAGTGCAGTGGCGTGATCTCGGCTCGTTGCAACCTCCACTTCCCAGGTTCAAACGATTCTCTTGCCTCCTCCTCCGGAATGGCTGGGACTAGGGGTGCCCACCACCACGCCTGGCTAATCTTTTGTATTTTTAGTAGAGACAGGGTTTCACTGCATTAGCCAGGATGGTCTTGATCTCCTGACCTCGTTATCTGCCCTCCTTGGCCTCCCAAAGTGCTGGGATTACAGGCATGAGCCACCGTGCCCAGCCTACACTCTATGTGCTATAAAAGACTGTGTGATCGAGTCCACCAGACCTAATTACAATATGTTTACTAGCATTCAAAGAAGTTAGAAAATTTAGAAATTATTTTCTTTCTTAACAAAAACTGAATTTCAAACTACTGTTTCAATAAAGATGTACATTTCGTGATCAAAATATGAATGCCTTATTTCACATCTGCTACATCAGATTTATTCAAACTGCTGATTTCCCACATCCCCAGCAGGGCAGATGAATGTCTTGGAATGTCCAGACAGAAAGCCATATCTGGCCGGGCGCGGTGGCTCACGCTTGTAATCCCAGCACTTTGGGAGGCCGAGGCGGGCGGATCATGAGGTCAGGAGATCGAGATCACGGTGAAACCCCGTCTCTACTAAAAATACAAAAAATTAGCCGGGCGTGGTGGCGGGCGCCTATAGTCCCAGCTACTCGGAGAGGCTGAGGCAGGAGAATGGCGTGAACCCGGGAGGCGGAGCTTGCAGTGAGCCGAGATCGCACCACTGCACTCCAGCCTGGGGGGCGACACAGCGAGACTCTGTCTCAAAAAAAAAAAAAAAAAGAAAGCCATATCTGAAAAGGAAAATGTAAATTAAAATAAATTGACTAAAAACATTACTTTATTACACCTTCAAAGTGATTTTCTATTAAATCACCATTTACTTATTTTCTTCCACCATTCAAAGGTAAAACTGACAAATGGAGTTAGCATAATGGAAAAGCAAAACAATTGGTCATTACTAAAATCATGTAAAATTTGAATTTTAAAATTTTATCTTATACACCTGGTGCTTCAGAGTAAGAATCAAACTAAATAGATATACATAGTGAGCATTTTTTTCATATTTAAGCTTAATATATTGCTATTCATAATAGAAGTAGTCTTCAAGGGAGCTAAAGTTAAAGAATATTTGAAATTATCTTTTTACTGCTTTACTATAAATATCTACTGCTATTCCATTCCTATTGATTGATTTTTTTGTTAACATAGTCTCCATTTAACATACATGTCAGTTCCTTTAGTGCAAAGCTTTTTGTTTAAGTAGAAGAGACATTTTTCATATTTCTAGAGGGAAAAGGTAAAGAAGAGAGTATTCAAAATTTAAAAATAAGTTTAATGTTTCATTTGTCATGACAGGCAGGCATTATATTGTCAGAAATTAAATGATTATTTTTTCTTTATTCCAAATTATTCCAAGCTGTTAATTGAGTTAATCAGTGAACATACACTTTCACAAATGTATAATGTCATATATACACATAACACATACACATACAAACACAAAAGTTGAACTTTTTATTCTTTTTTTGTAATACTTAAAGCATTCTTCTCTTTAACAGAGTTGTCTCCCTATGTTTCCCTTTTCTTTAAGTCTATAAAGTACATGAATACATGATCTTTTTGCTGATTTTATCCACATAACCCCCAAAGTACTTAAAATACTATCTTGCATATATATTTTCTTCTTAAAAATAATTTTTAAAAGTAATACGACTAAATTCAAAATAGAAACAATAAAATACACTATAATTTAGTGCAATATAATGTAATATAATATTAAATATAATATAAATAAAAATTTTAGGTCAGGAACCAAAGTCTAATAATTAATTTGTTCATTTAGGGAATGTTTACATATTTCTAGTTTTATCCTCCTGTTCTTAATTTATGGTGAGTTATTTTAATCTTTATTTTCAAGTTCTTCAAGAACATAAAATTGTCTATGTAGTAATCATATCTTTAGTTATAACAATCTAAAATTCTATGAGTTTCTAAAATAATAAAATGGCAGTGGAGGCAAATAAATACCCAAAAGAAGGAAGAGACAGTGACAAAATCTTAAATGTATACAGAAAAAGGGAGGACTTTTTTTAATACGGGAGAGAAGTGAGACAGTTTACAGTCATAGAAACAAAAAGGCAAATATTTATGAAATAAAAAGTGTGGATTTACAAATATTTATTTTAAACTATTAAAAGTATATTGAGCCAAAGATGTTTGGTTAGTAGCAGTTAAAAATACATGTTTAATCCAGTGTTTCTCAAAGCAAGAACAGCATCTGTTACCAAGCAACTTTGTTAAAAATGAAGATTTCTGGTTTGCACCACTGAACAGGAATCCTTTAGTATGGGACTTGGAAGTATGCATCTGAAACATACACCCTAGGTGATTCTGATGCATGTTAAGCTTTGAGATTCATTGGGAGTGTACATTTGGAAGTGATTCCATGAGCAATTACTTGCTGATTGCCTATTATAACAGTGGCAGCCACTGTTATTGGAAAATATGAGTGGAGGAAAAAAAAACAAACAAATGGAAAAAACAAGTGCCCTGGTGAAGCTTACATTCTAGAAGGAATCATATGCAGAAAGAAAACAGATAAAGCTACAATGTGCTTAAAATCATCAAGACAGAATCAGTTAGGCAAATGGTAGAAAAGAGAAGCCAGGGAAACGTTAACATGCAGCCTGTTGGAATCAAAATACTAAGCAAAAATAGAGAAGGATAATCAGAGAGCAAGAGGAATGCAAAAAGAGGACAATTCCATAAAATTAAAAGGAGGGAAAAATAAGAAGAAAAAAAAGGGAGGGGCGCAGATGTGTAGGTCAAACTTTCTAAAAACTATAGGCTGGGTGCAGTGGCTCATTCCTGTAATCCCAGAACTTTGGGAGGCCGAGGCGGGCAGATCACTTGAGGTCAGGAGTTCAAGACCAGCCTGGCCAACATGGTGAAACCCCGTCTCTACTAAAAATACCAAAAATTAGCCAGACATAGTGGCAGGCGCCTATAATCCCAGCTACTCAGGAGGCTGAGACAGGAGAATAGCTTGAACTGGGGAGGCAGAGGTTGCAGTGAACCGAGATCGCACCGTTGCATTCCAGCCCGGGCAACAAAAGCGAAACTTCATCTCAGAAAAAAAAAAAAAAAAAAAAAAGGTTGATACGGCTAAGAGGAAAGAGACACTGACTTTTGGAATAAATCAAACATAATAAAAATGACGTGGTAAATAAAAATAAAGAGATCTTTAAAATCTCTGTGTGCAGACTTTAGTGTGAGTTTTCAACTCATTTTGAGCACAAATGCTGGATCGTATGGTGAGAGTATGTATAATTTTTCAAGAAACTGCCCAATTGATTTTCCGAGTACCTGGATCATCTTGCATTTCCACCAGCAATGAATTAATTCCTATTGCTCCACATTATTCCCAGGAATTGACGCTGTTAAGTGTTCTGGATTTGGCCATTTTAACAGGTGTATAGGTTCTCATTGTTTTAATTTATATTTCTCTATATGATGTGAAGCATCTTTTCATACACAAATATTTTAAAATACAATTTTTAAAATAATTAGATATCAATAGGTCAGGAATTCTCTTGCTATACATGAACTTCTTGTTCTTCATGCAATTAGTTGATGATCTCATTATTCTAAATTGATGAAACAAAATCTGTAATCCTAAATTCATCTTTCCCATTCCCTCCATATAGCTAGTCTTTTCTGCCTATATTTTTATGTTTTATCTAAAATGCAATTAGAAATAAATTTGAATAACATGAGCTTGATAAGACGGATCCTTTTTCAAGCCTTATTCTAGTTTCTGCTAAGATTAGATATATGTAAATTTTGAATAAAATAATACACTTGCTTTTTTGATTTCTTATTCCTCAGTTTTAAAGATTTGTATATTTGTGATACAAGTCCTATATCAGAAATGTTTGCCAACATGTTATCTCATTCTGTGGCTAGCTTTTAGTGTTGTTGTTCATTTTATAAGTGTCTCTTCCACAAGTTTTAAATTTTAATACAGTCTAACTCAGCAATTTTTTTCTTTCATGAATCATGATATAATTTCTGTATTGTATCTAAAAACTCATCACTAACCCAAGGCCTTATAGATTTTTCTTATGTTTACCTCTAAAAGTTTCATAGTTTTGTATTTCATATTTAGGTCTATAATTCATTTTGAGTTAATTTTTGTGATAAATGTAAAATTTGTGTCTGTTAATTTTTTGTGCATTTGGATATCCAGTTGTCCTAGCTTTGTTGATTGGGAAGATTTTACCCCTTGGTAAAAACTCCACTAACTATATTTGCATAATTCTATTCCTAGGCTCTCCATATTTTATCAGTGATCCATATTTCTATTCTTCCACCGCTATCACACTGTCTGGATTACTATAACTTCATATATCTGTTTTTTCATTAATACCACACTGTCTGGATTACAATAGCTTCATAATTGCCAAAAGCAGATAGTGGGAATCCTCCAAAATTTTTCTTCTCTTCCGTATTTTTTTTTTAAGTGAAAGCGAAGGGATAAGGGAAAAAGGGGAGAGGAAGACGCCTTCTCTTCAGTATTTTGTTGGCTATTCTAGGCCTTTTACCTTGACAAATTTTAGAATTTGTTTGTCAATATCTACAAAACAGCTTGCAAGGATTTTAGTTGGGATTAAATTAAATCTGAATGTCAAGTTGAGAAGAAATGACATCTTCACAATAATTAGTCTTTCAATACACATTATAAATATGCCTGTGTTTATATCTTCTTTTACTTTTGTCACACAGTATTAGTAGTTTTCAACACATGTAGAGCTTTTACATATTTTATTAAATTGTTACTTAAGTGTTTCATGTTTGGAACCTATTAATTTCTTTTAATTTCTACTTTCAATTGTTCATTTCTGTTGTAGAGAATAGCAGTTTATTTTTGTACATTGACACAGTATCCTATGACCTTAAAGTGCTCATCTATTAATGTCAAATTGTTCTGTTCCTTTGATTTTCTTTGTTTATAATTTTTATTTATTTCATTTCAACACTTATTTTAGATATAGGGGTCCATGTGCAAGTTTGTTACATGAGTATTATTTTCTATTTTGATAGTCATGTAATCTGCAAACAAAGACAGTTTATTTCATCCTTTTTGAGCTCTATTTTCAATTACTTTTTTTATTTTTACTGCATAGCCTAGAATTTTTACTATGATGATGAGTACACTTAGACAAAATCCTTGGCTTTTTCCTGATCTTAATGGGAAAATATCTAGTTTCTTACCATTAATATTAAATGTAGGTTATTCATAGATGTTCTTTATCAAGTTAAAACTTCCCATCTACTCTTAATTTGTTGAGAATTTTATCATGAATTATTGTAAAATTTTGTCAAATTCTTTTCTGCATGAATTGATGTGACAATATAATTTTTCTTTTTAAGCATACTGATGTGCGGGATTACATTGGTTGAATTTAAGGTTTAATAAAATTTAAGATATTTTTCATATTTAACCAGCCTTGCATACCTGGAATAAATGCATATTGATTGTTGTGTTCAATTCTAATGTAGGATTAGGCTCAATTTTCTAATATTTTGTTCAAGATTTTTGCATCTACATTAACGAAAGACATTACCATAGTCATTTTTCTTTCTCATAATGCCTTTTTCTGATTTGAATATTTGGGTGATAAAATATCCTAAAATCAGAGAATTTTTCCCTTTGCTTCATTATCTAGAAAATATTCTAGAGAATTGATATTATTTTTATCTTAATTGTTTTGTAGAATTCAGTAGTGAAGTCATCTGGGTCTTGAACTTTTGGGAAGAAGTTTATTAGTTATCGATTTAAAAATACAGCTTTTGTTTTTTTATTTCTTTTTCTCTATTGTTTTCCTATTTGCAATGTTATTAATTTCTGCTCTAATATTTATTTTTTCCTGCAAGCTGTAGACTTAAATTTCTCTTATTTCTCTAATTTTCTAAGGTAAGAGTACAAATCATTGATTTTTAATTTTTCTATTCTTACATATACAATTTATGCCTCTATTTCCTCGCTACGCACTGTTTTTGTTGCATCCCACAAATTTTGATACATTTTCATTTACTTCAAGATATTTTAAAATTTATCTTAAGAATTTTTTGATCCAGTGTTATTTAGAAATGTTTTATTTAATTTCCAAACATTAGGGCATTTTCCAGCTCTATTCCTTTTATTTATATCTTGTTAATTGTATTGCTATCTGGAAATATGTCTTCTATGATTTCTGCTTTTTGAAACTTGTTAAGGTATGTTTTTCTGGCCCAGAATGTAGTCTAATTTTGTAAATCTTGCATACAAGCTTAAGAATATGTACTCTGATGTCATTGGAAGTGGTACAATGTCAATTAGATCAAATTAATTAATGGTGTTTTTCATTCAATTATATTCTTATTGATGTATTTCACTTCCTTGACTTATCAATTTTTAAAAGAAAAATTGTTAAAGTTACCAACGATAATGGTAGTATTGTCTATTTCTGTTTGAATTTCTGTGAGTTTTGCCATTTATAATTTAATGTCTTGCTATTAGGTGCATACATATTAAAGATTGTCATGATACCTTAGAGAATTGACCCTTTTGTCATTATTTAATAATACCTTTTAAACTGATAATTTTTTCCATTCCTCATTTGAATAGGATATTTTTTCATTGTTCTGGAGTATGCATTGTCTGAAATTAATAGAGCTACTCTGGCTCTCTTCTGATTAGTATTGAAGTGGTATCTTTCTCTAAACCGTTACTTTTAAGCTGCATTGATATTTAATGTAGATTTCCTTTAGGCAACATATAATAGAGACTTTTTTTATTATTCTGAAAAACTTTCTCTTTTAGTTGGTATATTTTCATGATTCCTATTTAAAGTGATAATTGATATAGTTGGATTAATACTCTTCATATTTGTAACAGTTTTTTATTCATTGAATGTGTTCTGTGTTTCATTTTAATTCCTAGTATTTTTCTTTCTTCTCTGGTTTTGATTGAGAATTTTATGATTTTCTTTTAACTTTTACCTTAGCATATCAATGAGTTATTTTTTAATTTATTTTCCTGTTTGCCCTATATAGCCTGCAATATACAATTTTAACTAATTTATGTCTATCTTCAGATAATACTATTCACTTTATGAGTAGTGCAGGTATCTTTTAACAGAGTAGTTCCAATTCCTTCCTACCATCATTTATGACGTTCCTGTCATTCATTTAAATTATCCATATGCTATAATCTTCCAGTATATTATTATATTATCAGTTAAAGAAGAATATTATTCTTAAGTTAATTAGGAATTTTAAATAATTATTTGCCTTCATTTACTTCTCCAATGTTCTCTTCCCCTTTTCCTTTCTCGCTTTCTCTCTCTCACCCTTTCTCTCTCTCTCTCTCTAATGTACATCCAAGAACTACATAATTTTCCTCTGCCTAAAGAAAAGTATTTAAAATTCTTAATAGGAAGGTCTATTGATAAATTTCCACCATTATGGCTTATCTGAGAAAGTTCATTTCTTGTTCATGAGTAAACTAGGATAATTTCACTGGGTTTATTATTCTACATTGATGTCATTTTTTTCATTCAGCATTTAAAATATTTCACTGAACTGTCTTATTACCGCATGGATTCTGACATAAAGTTCACAATAATTCTTACTCTTGTTACTGTTCAAGTAATGCTCCTTACCCCACAGCTTCTTGTGAGATGTACTGTTGGTCTTTCATTTTTTGCAGTTTGAAAATGATATGCCTAGGAGTATATTTTTTGTTATTTATACTGCTTTGGGTTTGCTGACTTTCTTGGATCTATGTTTTAATTTCTGTCATTAATTTTCAAAAATTTTCAGCCATTATTACTATACATATTATTTCTTTTACTGTATTAGTTTTTTCTCCTTCAAGTGTCCCCATTACATGTAGGCTATACCTTTTGAAACTATACCACTGTTCTTGGTACTTGGATATTCTGTTCAGAATTCTACCTTATATTTTCTTTCTGCAATTCCATTTGCAAAATTTCAGTTTTATCTTCCAGCTCACAAATTCTTGCCTTATCTATTTCCAGTCTACTGATAAATCTATCATAGGCATTTTTCATTTCGCTTTTTTCATTCTTTGTGTATTTCACTTTTGATTCTTTTTTAGATTTTTCACTTCTCTACTTACATTATGTTAGTTCTTGCCTATTGTCTACTTATGTGCCATTAGAGTTTTTAACATATTAATCAGTTATTTCAGCTTCCTGTCAATTTTAAAATCTGTAAAATATCTAAGGCTAATTCTGATGCCTGTCTTGTCCCTTCCCACTGTATGTCATTTTCTTGTCTTTTAGATGCTTTGCAAGTATTCGTAATAATTATACTAACAATTATAATAATTATTATTATGTATTAAAGAGTGCAAAATGAGTTAGTAGGTTCTTTAGTGTGGGTTTAGGTTGTTCTGAGTAAGCATTCTGCTATGATTAATTCTTCCTATAACTGTAGGAGTCAGAGGTATCTGATCCTGCTGGAATCCTTGTTTTTGCCTCCATTGTTACTGTAGGTTTCCCTAAGAACTCTTAGATTGAGTCTGATTCTTCCGCTTCTTTTAGTTGTAGTCCATTGTTTTTATATAGGAACTCTATTGATATGGGGCTAAAATATTGGAGAAGTGAAGCATTATATAATCTTATGATTTAATGTTAATTGTTTAGTGACCCTGTGCCCCTCAACTATGACCTGAACAATTTTTTGTTTGTTACCCAAATCGCTTCAATCTCCTTAGGCTGAAGTAAGCTAGAGAAGTGTAAAAGAAATCCCTTTTACCCAAGTATGTTAAGGGCCAGGTAGAGCCTTTTTCCCTGGACAGTAGGTCTTTGTTTTGAAGAACATTATATGTGTATTTCACAATGATACCTTTTCCGCTTGCCTTGCAAAAGCCAAGATGGGATCTTTGTCCAATTTGCACTTGAACATGGTGGGGTTCCGGGAGGTTAAACCTACAAAAGTGTGGACTCCCTAACTTTTTGCTCCCTACAGTAGTTTTTTACTCTCATACTAGTCTACATTTAGCCTCCAGCAATTTGTCAACAATATCATTTAATTGTTCCTACCAGTTAATTGCTCCAGCAGTTCCTGCTCCAAGTAACCTGATCTGAATTGTCACTCTCTGAATTTGCCTGTCTCTTCAGATTCTCAGGTGGTGATTTGCCCTGAAATCTCAGTTATTTTCTTTAATGGATCCAAAAAAATTCATTTCCAGTGTATTCATCATTTTTTCTTATTGAAAGAATGGGAGAGCTGACTTCCAAGCATTTTACATGTTTGAGCTAAAACAGAAAGTCCTGAATTGCTTTTTAAATGGTATTTAAGTATTACATACAAGTATTTAAAAAAAATATTTTTTTACTCATGATCATGTAATTCAGGTTTTATCAAAGAAAAAAGGACTATGGTGATTAGTTCATTTCTGTAATGTTTAAAATTATATATTAATTTATTTGCTGATTTATACCTTATTTCTTTAAAATCTCTTTTATTACAACAATGCTCCAATACTTTATTGCTCTTATAAATGTTTTATAAAGGATTTAGTCATTTTTAAAGTACGTTCGTAAGTATATTTGACATCTTGAGGCAATTTTTCCACTTGGAAAAAAGTAAATTTGAAGAAAAAACAAAAACAATCACACAAAAGTGCTTCTAGCAAGGATTGTACTATTTCTGCTTATTCAGATATTTTACAAATAAAATGCAATAATTGAGAAAAAATGTTGAGTAATATCTGCTTTCTTCAACTTGTACAGCGTGAAACAGAGGACTTGCTAGAGTATTTCTCATTGTTTTGACTGTGTGTGAATTACCCTGAATATCCAATACATTTTATTCTACAGTCTCTCATTAAGACCAAAACTGTGAAAGTTTGTGGGCCATCATTTTCTATGCAACATTTAATATGCAAACTAATTTTGAAAGGCAAAAGGCACCTGCACCACAGATTTCAAAGAAATTTGCGTAATGAATATAGTACAGACTCAAAGCTTGCCTTGCAGAGGACAATGACAGACGTGTAAGCAGTTTTGTGTGAGAGTCCTGCATAACAAAATTTGCTTTAGAGTTGAATTTCAGGGTCAGGGTAAGACAAGCAATCTATTATAGGATAAACATTTCATGTAAGCAAACATTCTATATTAAAGCATCCAAGGATTATTCTCTATACAAACTGTGGTGGTGGGAGGTTTTTTATTTTATCAAAAAAATCTTAGAATTTCTTCTTGAATACTGAGGGGGGCTAAAATTTGAAGATAAGAGCCTGTAACCTCTTTTCAACCTGACAAGAGAAAGATTACTAAATTCTGATATTGTTCCTTTTTTCATTTAGTTTATTTATTATGCTTACTGTTAGTGTTTTTTTCTGCAAATTGCATCAAATCTTTTTTTGTCTATATGATGGTGATGGTTTTAAATATTAATGAATGAATAACAAAATAACTCTGATCTACAGGAAAATAATCCTGTCTAGAAATATATTTACCAACTTTTTTTCCCACACTATGAAAATGCACAAAACTAATTGACTAACAAAGTTAACTTTCTAGTATAGCCCAGAGGAAAACTCCTTTCTCTCAAAAGTGATTTGTAAAGTGATTAATTTGTGATCAGAGATGTATTAGCCTCATTGTTATAGTCATTGAACACCAGAAGTAAAGAATAAACAATGCCTGGCATCTACCTAATGGTTGCTCCAGGTAAATTATAAGCCAGAGGAACTGTGGACAAATCATTTGCTTTCCCAGGCTAATGCCCATACATGTTGTAATTTAGTGATGCCTTACATGTGAAATCTTTATTACACACAAAAAAGAGAACTCTTTCCTCATACCCAGTGATTCCCTCAGCTGGTCACCTTCATATTTTTTCTTCTAGAACCCCAGAAAGAGTCTTAAATACATTAAGTATTTAATCATCAATGATGGGACTTTTAAAATATGGAATGTTTGACTGTAAGGACAGATTTTACTGGTTAAAAAGACTTTTATAATCTAGATAAGAAACATTAATCAATTAAGTATAAACTGGTAACACCGTATGTCAGTAAAAATTAGTTTAGCTGATAATTACAGAGACAGAAAATGCAACAGCTTAAACAAGATAGAAGTTGATTATTCTCTGAGATCAATGTCATTAAGTAAGCAGCAATGGTACAATATCCTTGGAAATCCTGACTCCTTTCACTTTACAAATCTGCCACCTTTAGGATTTGAAAGATAACTTGGTGGGATTCATATCCAAGTAAAGAGGATGAAAGCAGAAACAAATAAATGTGGGCTCAGCTTAGGCTCCAACTATCCCTTACAGATCATTCATGGAAATTACCATATCACTTTTCACTTATATTTAACATGAATTAACTTTAGTCAAATGATCACACTTAGCTTCAAGGATGATAGAGTAATGTAGTCTCTGTTTTGAACTGTTGCTGATCACCTAAAAATTGAGGTAAAATTACTATGGAGGAAAGGAGAAGAAATATTACAGACAAACCTCCATCCCTTATCCCTGCACTTGCACTAATGTGTTACTAAATGAAAAATATATACATGAATATAAATATTTTCAAGAAAAAAGAACAGCATAAAGGATTAAATCCATTAATAATTTCTCATAATTTGTCTTCAGAACTTCTGCAAAAAGTATTCATCTCTCTTTCTCATTACTACCCATTTACCTTGCTCTTTAAGTTACTTAACTTTTATGTAACAAGACCGCTTTCCATAAAAATTGTGCAGATCACAAAGTTGACTGATCACAAGCCTATTGGTTTTTGTATTCTCAGAACATCTAACATAAACCTAAGCACACAGCTGTCATTCAGTACATATATACATAGCAATAATTAGAAGTATATGTATGTATACAAATATACATATATGACATAACATTAAGCATATACTAATAAGTAACACATTTAAAGTGATATATAGATTGGCATTTTAGTTCATTTGATGAAGTATATATAAATTCACTTTGATCATGATTTGTGTAATATAGTTAGTAATATAGTTAGTATGACCTTTTTTTTTTTTTTTTTTTGAGGTGGAGTTTCGCTCTTGTTGCCCAGGCTGGAGTGCAATGTCACGATCTCGGGGCACCGCAACCTCCGCCTCCCGAGTTCAAGCGATTCTCCTGCCTCAGTCTCCCGAGCAGCTAGGATTACAGCCATGTGCCACCACGCCCAGCTAATTTTGTATTTTTAGTAGAGATGGGGTTTCTCTATGTTGGTCAGGCTGGTCTCAAACTCCTGACCTCAGGTGATCCACCCGCCTCGGCCTCCCAAAATGCTGGGATTACAGGCCTGAGCCATCGCGCCCGGCCTAGTATGACCTTTTAAACTGCTCCTTGGTTTGCAGAATTAATAAAACAAACAATTAAAATTATACATATATGACTTCTACTTCTGATCAAAATGAAAAAGACAGGACCCAGATCTACTTTTCCAAATAAAACAATGAAAAAAAAATAGCCAAATATATAAAACAAGGTTTTGCAAGATACCGAACATAAGGCTTTGAAAGGGACTGGTTCCTGAGAAGTAAAAACCGAAGGAAATGAGCACTGTGATGAACCAAGCCACAGATTTGAAAGAACTTCCAAGCCACATGGCAAGGAGGAAAGGCAGGCATAGACCAGTGGACTCCCTAAGTTGAGGAGACAAACTGCGGATGTAGGAATAACAAGAGATCTAGAATTTGCAGAACTGAGTATAACAAATGAGAGACTAGGAAGAAGAAAAATCTCCAAAGATTTTCAGAAGATCCCTCTTAAGTATTCAGATGAATACCAATGAGCTCATGAGCACGAGGAAACAATCCAAGGCCAAGGAAAGAACAAATATAAAGACTAAAGCTAACAGTGTACAGCACTCACACGGAGCTGGAAATCATGCTTGTTCCCATCAGTCAGCCTGTAAAATCTCATTATTCATGGGACATTGGGTAGAGTAAACAGAAAACTTCTGCCTCAGTAGTGAGATATAATTTGTTTTAGTCAGAACACTGCTTCATTCCTATAGAAAAAAAATAAAATAAAAGCAACACCTGAAAGGATAAAAGATGTTTCCAAGTCAAGTACTTTATCTCACAATAAATTTCAAGAATATATGTAAGATTGTAAAACATCCATATCCAGAATCCAACAAGGTAAAATTCACAGTATCTGGGATCCAATAGAAAATTACCAGTCATGAAAAGAAATGGGAAACTACAACCCAATGAGGAGATAATCAATTGAAACTTCCCAAGAATTGACACAGATGTTAGAATTACCATACAAAGCAATTAAAAATGTATTATAATTGTGTTCCATATGTTGAGAAGCTATTTAGAAACATGGAAGATATAAAAACAGAATGAAACCAAACTTCTAGATATGAAAAATGCCCTATCTGAAGTGAAATATATAATGACTTGAATTAATAGCAGACTAGAAATTGCAGAAGAAAATATTAATAAATTTTATGACACAGCATTAAAACCTATGCAAAAGGAAAAATAAAAAGAAAAAATGCTTTTTAAAAATTTGAAAACAGCATCAGTGTGCCATGAAACAAAAAGACAATAGTCTAATGTATGTAGAATGTCCCAAAGGAAAGAAGAAAGCATAGAGTGACTACACTATCTAGTCTTGCCAAGAATGGAATTTCCATTGATGTGGGACTTCTAGGTTCAAAACCAGAAAAGTCTTAGTAAAATTGTGATTTATTAGTCATCATAGCAGAGAGTGATGTGGTAGAGAGTGCAAACATTTTTTTTAAGAAAATACTTGCTGGAAAATTGCCACATTAAATGACAAGTATTACCTCAGAGATTAAAAAATATTGAAAAACTCTGAGAACAAGAAATGAAAGAAAAAAATTCAAATCATAATCAAATTACTTAAAACCAATGATTTAAAAATGATTTTAACTTAGATTAAAATCTAAATGCAGCCAGGTGATAAAAGATGCATTGTGTGCAAAGGAGAAAAGTTTAGAAAGGCAGCAGATTTGGACCAGGCGTGGTGGCTCACGCCTGTAATCCTAGCAATTTGGGAGGCCGACGCAGGAGGATCATGAGGTCAGAAGACCGAGATCGTCCTGGCTAACACAGTGAAATCCCATCTCTACTAAAAATATAAAAGATTAGCCAGGCGTGGTGGCAGGCGCCTGTAGTCCCACCTACTCGGGAGGCTGAGGCAGGAGAAGCGTAAACCAAAGAAGTGGAGCTTCCAGTGAGCAGAGATTGCGCCACTGCGCTCCAGCCTGGGCGACAGAGTGACAGAGCGACAGAGAGAGACTGCGTCTCAAAAAAAACAAAAAACAAAACAAAACAAGGCAGCAGATTTGTTGTAAAATACAATGCAAGCAAGAAAACAGCAGAGCAATTAAAAAAATAAAAACACTATAGCGTTCTCTACCCACCTGTCTTAGTCCATTTGTGTTGCTATAAAGAAATACCTGTTGGGAGGCCCAGCCGGGTGGATCACTTGAGGTCAGGAGTCCCCGAAACCCTGTCTCTACTAAAATTAAAAAAAAAAAAAAAAAAAAAAGCCAAGCATGGTGGCCCACACCTACCGTACCTATAGTCCCAGCTGCTCAGGAAGCTGAGACCAGAGAATCACTTGAACCTGGGACATGGAGCTTGCAGTGAGTAGAGATAGCACCACTCTACTCCAGCCTGGGTGACAGTGCGAGACTCTGTCAAAAAAAAAAAAACAAGAAATACCCGAAACTGGGTAATTTATTAAAAAAAAAAAAAATTGTCTCACAGTTCTACATGCTATACAAAAATATTTCCAATGTTTGCTTCTGAGGGGGGACTCAGGAGTCTCTCACTCATGACAGAAGGTGAAGTGTTGCTGGCATGTGCAGATATTACATGGTAACCAAGGAAGCAAGAGGCAGCAGGGAAGGTACCAGGCTCTTTTTAACAACTCACTCATGGGGGAACATCTGTGGGAACTAATAATGCCGGAACTCACTGATTATTGCTGGGACAACACCAAGCCACTCATGAGGGATCCACTCCCATGACCCAACACTTCTCATTAGGCCCCACCCTCAACATAGTGGATCAACTTCCAAGGTAACATTTGGAGGGCCAAATACCCACACCATAACACTAACCAAATGTCTCTCTTTCAAATACGAAGGCAAAATAAAAACTTATTCATATGTTTAAAAAAAATTAAAATAAGTCATCAATATCAGACACATACTACAAGAAATGTTAAAGGAAGTTCTTCAAGCAGAAGGAAAATTATATCAGATAGAATGTGCATCTGCACAATGAAATGATGAACATAGAAAACAATAACTGCATGAGCTAATATATAAGATTATTTTCTTACTATTTAAACCACTTTTTATATTAAATGACAGTTTAAACAAAAATAACAACACTTTAGAATGGATTTATTATACATGTGTAGATAAACTATATGATAACAATAGCACAAATGTTAGAAAACAAATGAGTACACTATTTTAAAGTTCTTATATTGTGGGAAGTAGCATAATGACACTTGAAAGAAGATGCCAGTAAGTTAAAGTTCTGTACTATAAAACCTCAAGAAACGACTAACAAAAAAATACAAGAGTTTTATCTATAAGGCCAAAAAGGGGAATAAAATGCAATTATTTAAAAATAATTAATCAAAAAGAAGACAGAGAAAGGAGAAAGGGTTTGGAAAAAGAGCAGATAAAACAAGTAGAAAAAAAAATGAAAACTTAAAATCTAACCATATCAATAATCAATGTTACATGGAAATGATTTAAAATTATACAGAAAGTTCACATTGTTGTTATACATAAAGTAATAGAACAGTTGTCTTTTGCTCAGCTGCTTAACCCAGCCCAATATATAGCATCTTATAAATTCTGAAACAGCAGTGGCATCTAGATTCAGGGCTGATTAATTCTTTAATGATGCCTCTTACTCTCCTTTCGTATTTCTCCCCATAGATAAAAATGATTTCAAACAATGAAGTAGTGAAACAACAAGTAAATAAAAAATTTAATTAAATGTTTTAAATCATTAGTCCATAGAAAATGCTGAATAATGGAATAATGACTGTGCATGAACATTTAAAGATTATCAGTTTCAATTCATATCAGAAACCTGATATGGTTTCTGATATAGCTTTGGTCAATTGTTCATCAAGCCAGTATATTAACAGTTTGTAAAATCATAGTACTTAACAGGACCATCATCTTTCTCTTCATGATTATATTATTTAGTAGAAGTTTATGCCAAGTAAGAGAAAATAAAATGGACTGACACCATAAATATAATACTAAGGAGATGCTACTTTAGGTATCAGGAGGAGGCAGAGCAAGATGGCCTAGTAGAAACCTCTACTAATAGTCTTCCAGACAGGAACACCAAAATCAACAACTATCTACATAAAAAAGCTCCTTCATGAGAACCAAAAATTAAGTGAGTAATCACAGTACCTGGTTATAACTTCATATTGCTGAAAGAGACACTAAAGAGGGCAGGAAAAAAAAAGTCTTAATTGCTGACACCACCCCTCCATCATTCCCTGACAGCAGCCTCATGGCACAGAGAGCAAATCTGTGTGCTTGTGAGAGAGAGCACAGTTACTGTGGAACTTTGCATTGGAACTCAGTGTTGCCCTTTTGCAGTGTAAAACAACTCTGAGTAGAACTCAGCTGGTGCCCACAGAGTATTTAGTTGAGCCCTAGAGAGAGGGGAAAAGCCCATCCCAACTGTTGCACCTTGAGTTTCAGCAAGCTTTGCCAGTGCAGGCTAATGTTCTCTGGGGTCCCAAATAAACTTGAAGGGCAGTCTAAGTCACAAAGACTGCACCTCCTAGGCAAATCGTAGTGCTGTGCTAGGCTCAGAGCAAAAGGCCTTGGGGAAGGAGGGGGTGGGTACACGACCTGGTGAGATACCAGCAGGCGCAGTTAAGGGAGTGTTAGTGCCACCTCTCCCCCAAACCTAGGCAGTGCAGCTCACAGCTCCAAAAGAAACCTCTTCCTTTCACTTGGGAAGAGGAAAGGAAAGAGTAAAGACGGCTTTGTCTTGTAACTTGAATACAAGCTCAGCCACAGTAGGATAGGGCACCAGGAAGACTTGTGAAGCCTTCATTCCAAGCCCTAGCTCCTGGATGACATTTCTGGACACACCCTGTGCCAGGAGGAAACTCTTTGGTGGTGGCCAAAGGGGTGCTTGTGTCACTCCTCCCCTAGCTCCAGGCGGCTCAATACAGAAAGAGACTTCATTTGCTTGGGAAAAAGTAAGGGAAGAGAACAAGAGTTTCTGGTAATCCAGAGAATTCTTCTGGAACTTATCCAAGACCACAAAGGTGGTATCTCTACAAGGCTACCAGAATGACAGTGTTATTGTGGTTGACAGTGTCCTTTAATGCAGATTCTGCTACAGTACTAAAAACTTAGATCACAACACACAAGTCCTTTTGAATACCTGGAAGGCATTCTCAAGGACAGATACAAAAAAAAACAGGTCTCACCAGTTCATGTACCCACCCTCTCTTTCCCCAAGGCCTTTGCTCTGAGCCTAGCACGGCACTACGATTTGCCTAGGAGGTGCAGTCTTTGTGACTTAGACTGCCTTTCAAGTTTATTTAGGACCCCAGACTGCAAAGACTACAATAAATACTTGATTCTTTAATGCACAGACACTGACAAATAGCCACAAGTATCAAGATTATTGATTGACTTCACCAAACAAACTAAATAAGGTACCAGTGACCAATCCGAGAGAAACAGAAATATGTGACCTTTCAGACAAATAATTCAAAATAGCTATGTTGAGGAAACTCAAAAAAGCTCAAGATAACATAAAAGAATTCAGAAGTCTATCATACAGTTTCTGTTTGTTTGTTTGTTTGTTAGTTACAAGTTCTCGCTCTGTTGCCCTGGCTGAAGTGCAGTGGTGTTATTACAGCTCACTGCAGCCTCAACCTGCTGGAGTCAAGTGATCCTCCCACCTTAGTCTTTCAAGTAGCTGGAACCACAGGCATGTACCACCACACCTGGCTAATTTTTCTATTTTTTGTAGAAACAGGTTTAGCCATGTTGTGCAGGCTGGTCTTGAACTCCTGAGGTCAAGCAATCCATCCGCCTAGCCTCCCAATTTTCTGGGATTACAGGTGTGAGCCACTGCACCTAGCTCTATCAGATAAATTTAACAAAAAAATTGAAATAATAAAAAAGAATCAAGCAGAAATTTTGGAATTGAAAAATATAATTGACATTTGGAAGAATGCATCAGAGTCTCTTCATAGCCGAATTTATCAAGCAGAAGAATGAATTAGTGAGCTTAAAGATAGACTATTTGAAAATACACAGAGAAGATAAAAGAAAAAAGAATAAAAAAGAAGTACGCATACAAGATCTAGAAAACAGCTTCAAGAGAGGGAACCTAAGAGTTGTTGGCCTTAAAGAGGAGGTAGAGAGAAAGCGTGATAGAAAATTTATTGAAAGGGATAAAAACAGGGAATTTCTCAAACCTAGAGAAAGATATAAACATTCAAATACAAGAAGGTTATAGAACACCAAGCCAATTTAACCCAAAGGAGTCTACCTCAAGGCATTTAATAATCAAACTCCCAAAGGCCAAAGATAAAGAATGGATCCTAAGGATCTCAGCAAGAGAAAAGAAACAAATAACATGCAGTGAAGTTTCAATATATCTGGCAGCAAACATTTCAGTGGAAACCTTACAGGTCAGGAAAGAGAGTCGTGACATATTTAAAGTGCTGAAGAAAAACAAACAGACAAACTTTCACCCTAAAGTAGTATACTTGTTGAAAATATCCTTCAAACATGAGGAAGAAATAAAGACTTTCCCAGACAAACAAAAGCTGAGGGATTTCATCAACACCAGACCTGTCCTACAAGAAATGCTAAAGGGAATTCTTCAGTTGAAAAGAAGATAATATTAATGAGTATTAAAAAATTATCTGAAGATATAAAATTTACTGATAATAGTAAGTACACAGAAAAACAGAATATTATAACACTATAATTGTGGTATGTAAATTACTCATCGTGAATAGAAAGATGAAAAGATGAATCAATCAAAAATAATAACTACAACTTTTCAAGACATAGTCTGAGAAGATATAAATACAAAAACCAAAAAGATAAAAAGCAGGAAACAAAGTCAAAGTGTAGAGTTTTTGTTAGTTTTCTCTTTGCTTGCTTGTCTGTTGGTTTCTACAATCAGTGTTAAGTTGTCATCATTTTAAATTAATGGATTATAAGTCATTATGTGCTAGCCTCATGGTAATCTCAAATCTAAAACCGTAGAATGGATAAACAAAAAATGAAAAGAAAGAAATTAAAACATATTCCCAGAGAAAATTACCTTCCCTAGAAGGAAGAGAGGAAGGAAGGAAAGAAGGAAGAGATTGCAAAACAATCAGAAAACAAATAACTAAACGGCAAGAGTAAGTCCTGTCTTATCAATAGTAATATTGAATGTAAATGGAGTAAACTCTCAAATCAACAACCATACAGTTGGCTGAATAGAGTGGCTGCATAGATTAAAAAACGACACCCAGCCCAGTGTGGTGGCTCACGCCTGTAATCCCAGCACTTTGGGAGGCCTAGGCAGGTGGATCACCTGAGGTCAGGAGTTCGAGACCAGCCTGACCAACATGGTGAAACTCTGTCTCTACTAAAAATACAAAATTAGCCAGGCATGGTGGTACATGCCAGCAATCTCAGCTACTCGGGAGCCTGAGGCAGGAGAATTGCTTGAATCTGGGAGGTGGAGTTTGCAGTGAGCTGAGATCACGCCATTGCACTCCAGCCTGGGGGACAAGAGGGAAAACTCTGTCTCAAAAAAAAAAAAAAAAAAAAAAGAGAGAGAGAGAGAGAGACTACCCAAATAAATAAAATCAGAAATGAAAAAGGAGTTACTACAAGCAGAAAAATGAGTTAATACCACAGAAACTCAAAGGATCATTAGAGGCTACTATGAGCAGCTATATGCCAATAAATTGAAAAACCTAGAAAAAAATGGATAAATTCCTAGATTCATACAATCTACCAAGATGGAACCACGAAGAAATCCAACACATGAGTAGAACAAAAACAAATAATGAGATTGAAGTGGTAATAATGTTTCCTAACAAAGAAAATCCCAGGAACTGATTGCTTCACTGATGAATTTTATCAAACATTTAAAGAACTAACACCAATCCTACTCAAACTTTTTAAAAATTAGAGGATGCAAGAATACTTCCAAACTCATTGTACAAGGCCAGTATTACCCTGATACCAAAACCAGACAAAGGCATATCAAAAAAGAAAACTACAAACCAATATCCCTGAAAAGAATTATTCATCTTGACCAAGTGTAATTTATCGCAATAGAGGCAAGGATAATTTGATATATGCAAATCAATTAATGTGATACATAATATCAACACAATGAAGGACAGAAACCATATGATCTTTTAAATTGATGCTGAGAAAGCATTTGATAAAATTCAACATTCTTTCATGATAAAATTCCTCAAATAACCAGGTACAGAAAAAACATCTCAACACAATAAAAGCCATGTGTAACAGACTCACAGGTAGTATCTTATTGAATGGGAACAAACTGAAAGCCTTTCCTCTAATATCTGGAACATGACAAGGAAGCTCACTTTCATCAGTGTTATTCAATATAGTTCTGGAAGTCCTAGCTAGAGCAATCAGACAAGAGAAAGAAATAAAGGCCATCCAAGTTGGAATGGAAAAAGCCAAATTATGCTTGTTTGCAGATGATATAATTTTATATTTGGAAAAACTGAAAGACTCCAGCACAAAGCTATTAAAACTGATAAATTCAAAAAAGTTGCAGGATACAATATCAACATACAAAAATCAGTAGCATTTCTATTAATATTTGCCAATAGCAAACAATCAGAAAAAGAAATCAAGAAAGTAATCCCATTTACAATAGCTACAAATAAAACCAAATACCTAGGAATTAACTTAGTCAAAGAAGGAAAAGACCTCTACAATGAAAACTATAAAACACTGCTGAAAGAAATTGAGTACACCAGAAAATGAAAAGATATTCTACATTTGTGGATTGAAAGAGTCAACATTGTTAAAATATTCATAGCACCAAAAGCAATCTACAGATTCAAGGCAATTCTTATCAAAATGCCAATGACATTCTTGACAAAAATAGGAGAAAAAATCCTAAAATTTATACAAAGCTACAAAAGACCCACAGTAGCCAACACTCTAATGAGCAAAAAGAATAAAACTGAAGAAATTACATTACCTGACTTTAAATTATACTACAGACCTATAGTAATCAAAACAGCATGGTACTGTAATAAAGCAGAAAAATAGACCAGTAGAATAGGATAGAGAACCCAGAGATAAATCCATACATCTACAGTTAACTCATTTTCAACAAAGTTTCCAAGACTATTTGGAAAAGGATAGTCCCTTCAATAAATGGTGCTGGGAAAACTGGATAACCATATGCAGAAGAATGAAAGTAGACTGCTATCTCTTGCCACATAACAAATAAAATCAACATGGCTTAAATACTTAACTCTAAGATCTGAAACTATGAAACTACTAAAAGAAAACATTGGGGAAACTCTCCAGGACACTGGACTGGGCAAAGATTTCTTGAGTAATACTCCACAAACATAGGCAATCAAAGCAAAATTGAACAAATGGGGTCCCATCAAGTTAAAAACTTCTACCCAGAAAAGGAAACAAAGTGAAGAGACAACCTACATAATGGGAGAAAATATTTGCAAACTCTGTCTGACAAGGGATTAATAACCAGAATACAGAAGGAGCTCAAACAACTCAATGGGAAAAGAACCTAACAATCCAATTTTAAAATGGGCAAAAGATTGAATAGACATTTCTAAAAAGAAGACATACAAATGGAAAAATGGCACATGAAAAGGTACTCAGTGTCATTGATCATCAGTGAAATGCGAATTAAAACTACAATGAGATATTATCTCACCCCAGTTAAAATGGCTTTTATCAAAAAGACAGACAATAATGAAAGCTCATGAGGATGTGGAGAAAAGGGAACCCTCATCCACTGCTGGTGGGAATGTAAATTAGTATAACCACTGTAAAAAATGGTTTGGAGATTCCTCAAAAAACTAAACATAGAACTACCATATGATCCAGCAATCTCACTTCTATGTATATACAGAAGGAAGTCAGTGTATCTAAGAAATATCTGCACTCCCATGTTTACTGCAGCACTGTTCACAATAACCAAGACTTGGAAGCAACCCAGTTGTCTATCAACAAATGAATGGATAAACAACATGTGGTACATATACAAAATGGAGTACTATTTGTTCATAAAAATTAATGGAATCCTGTCATTGGCGACAGAATGTGTGGAGCTGGAGGTCATTATGTTAAGTGAAATAAGCCAGGCACAGAAATACAAACTTCACATCTTCTCACGCATTTGTAGGAGCTAAAAATTAAAACAATTAAACTCATAGAAATAGTAAAATGATTGTTACTAGAGGTTGGGAAGGGTAGTGAAAGGCTGAGAGGGGGAATTGGGGATAGTTAATGGGTACAAAAAATAAAAAGCATTAATAAGGTCTAGTATTTGATAGCATAATGAGGTGACTATAAGCAATAATATTTCAATTATACATTTCAAAATAACTAAAAGAGCATAAGTGGATTTTTTGTAACACAAAGGATAACTGCTTCGGGTGATGGATAGTCCATTTACCCTGATGTGATTATTACACATTCTATGCCTGTGTCAATATATTTCATATATCCCATAAATATATACACCTACTATGTACCTACAAAAATTAAAAATAAATTTTTAAATAATAAAAGATATTTTTAAAAGACAAACATCAGATAAGGGAGCCAAATACGGGAGTATAATTATTTTCATAAATATTTGTATGTTCTGAGCAAATGTAACAGGATATCCAGTGACTATAGTTCTAGCATTGAATCTAATGTGAGTGTAAACTTCCATGACAGAGCTGGATTGAATAATGACTAAAGTATTGCCTATGAGATTCTATTGCAATTTGAATAAAGTCCAAACCCCATTTATATATATAATATATATATTTATTTAATAAATAAATATATATTTATTATATATTATATATTTTTATATATCTATATATGAGCCAGACATGATGACACACGTTTGTAGTCCCAGAATACTCAACAGCCTGAGGCTGGAGGATCACTTGAGTCTGAGGTTTGAGGTTACAGTAAGCTATAATTGTAGCACTGCACTCCAGCCTGGGTGACAGACCAAGATCCTGTCTCTAAAAAAAAAGGAAAAAAGAAAAAAAAAAATCTCCCAGCATAATACTCTGGGAATCAGCCTTAAGAAACAAACACACAGTGCCTTAGATCAACAATCATTTTCTTCTGCGACTTGTGGGTTTATGTCATGTGAACACATGTAACACGTGAACACATGTAAAATAGATTTTAAACAGATCGTAATGAAGTAATTGAGCCCCAAACTATATTTACATCATAAATATTGGAAGTAAAAATCAGACCTGAATAAAAAGGGTCTGCTGAAGATCTATATTTAATTTTAATTGTGCATGTATAGGTAATTAAAAATTTAAAAATATAAAATTGTCATACATTTTATTAAAATGTATATATACATACATATTTGTAAAACATGTGTGACCTATTATTTTGTTTCTTATGAATACCCTTAAAAGCTATTGTTTGAGTTGAAAGGCTAAATGAATTAGTTATATAACTATGTGCTATGGTGGACTCATTATGATAATTTTTGTAATCAAAGCTATTCAAACAATAAAATTTGAAGAAGTGAGTAATAATATGATTCTTTAACTATATTAAATATTTGATTTTTCTGGAGGGGAAAGCATAGTTAAAATATCTGGACATAGAAGTGAAACAGAGTATTTGTCAATACAGGGAGCTCTTAATTGAAACTGAACTTTAATTAAAAAGATACTGAAACAGCTACCATGTTCTTAATGAAATCCTTGAGGTTTTAAGCATAATCAAAGGAAAAGGAGAGGGCAAAATTAAAAGTGCCTTTATTTAAGTATAAAAGTTACTTCCTAAGCATGCAAATTGAGCTAAATCATTTGGGTTACAATTGAATCAAGAATTATTTGTGAAATGAACTGCTTCAATTCTTTGTGTTCCCATCACTCAAGTAGACGTTGTGATTGGATTCCGACTCAGTACAAAGTAGAGGTTGTTTGATTAAACTGAGATATCCCAATAGAGTCACTGAAGCAAAGCTTCTGTTATCTTGTATGAAAGAATATGGTTAGGAGTAATCCAAAATTCCATGTTGTTGAACTAAAAGGAAAAATAATTCTGATGTGTCTGACTGAAAACTTTGAGGTTTTTGAGGTCAGGTTATTAGCAACAGGAAAAACTAAGAAATTAAACAGCAGTCAATAACTACAATTAAAATTTCTCAGAACTGTATTTAAAAAAGTATGTAAAGAAAAAGAAATCAGATCTAAAATATGTATCAATGTTTGTCTAAATACAGTGCTAAGGTAAGATATTCTGAAGAAACGTATTTCAATTGTTCTAACATAATTCTATTTTTATAAAACAGCTATATGGAATACATATGTTAAAGGTAATAGAGGGTTGGAAAGATAAAAGATAAAATATCAGTAGATGAAGAATAAATCATTAAATGTCAGAAAATCATTACTTATGAAATAGTTAAAGCAGAGTAACTTATTCTAGCAGTATGCTAATATAACACCAAATAGTGTTCTAGAATTATGAAAATAACTAACTCCAAATCAACTGAATTTTCCAGGAACAAAGTTCTTGACATTATGTAACATTTCTTTCTTGGGCAACACTTAATATAAGAGAGTTGACTGATACAAGAGGAAAATATGAGAAACAAATTATTCATAATGCGCATTTAAAAACTGATGAAATTAATAAGGATGAAGCATGGAAACTTCAGTACCAAATACTTACTTTTAAGGGGAAAAAATGTAGTGTTAAAATGCAAGCCATTTCTTTTTTTAAGATTTTTTCAGCTTTATTTTTTCAGAATTATTCTATTTGTTTCAGAAAAGCTAAGTGAAACTCCCTAATAGGTAAGTAGGGATCATTCTAATTTAGACAAACACATGTGATGATTTGTTGAAAGCAAAATACTTTGCATTTAAGTTATTGTTGAGCATCTAAGACAAGTTGGGAAGTTCATTAAACACACAAAAAAAGACAATAAAGCTTTTATGAAAAACTCGTGTCATCTCACTAGTATACTTTGAGAATAGCTAAAGAAGTATGGACAGTATATAAAAACCACTAAAACTAGTCTTGACATCTCTGGAAAGATTCCTACGGTGAAACTCAAGGATATCCATGAACTGAAGAAGTTAAAAGTATTTCTTGTGTGTTTTTCAATTGTTCCATTTCTAAAACACACACACACGCGCACACACACACACACACACACACTTTCTTTTATTTCCACTGAAAATTACCTGATGAGGAAAAAAGTCAAAATAAGAGAAGGAGAAATAAGGTGGAAGTTTTGGGGCCAAAAGTATATTACATAACATACCATACTAAGTTTAAAACAATGGTTATAGGTATACAGTAGCTCATAACAGTTTTTTTTTTCTCAATGAGGAACTTACGAATATGGAAGTCAAGAAAATTTACCAAGCTGGGCACCATAGCTCATGCCTGTAGTCCCAGCATTTTGGGAGGCCGAGATGGGTGGATCACTTGAGCCCAGGAGTTTAAGACCAGTCTGGGCAACATGGCAAGGCTCTGTCTCTAGAAAAACTTAGCCAGGAGTGGTGGTGCACACCTGTGGTCCCAGCTACTCAGGAAGCTGAGGTGGGAGGATAACTCGAGCCCAGGAGGTCAAGGCTGAAGTGAGCTGTGTTCACAGCACTGCAATTCAGCCTGGATGACAAAGCAAGACTCTATCTCCAAAAAAGAAAAGAACAAAATTTTTTGTTTGCAGGCAGGAATCCATCATGAACAGGAACACACTTATCCATGGTCTTTTCATAATACCACATTGCTTCACAGTTATTAATACTTTAAAAAATTACTAATTTGTTTGTGTATACTAATTTATCTTTTCTAAAATCTGTTGAAATTTTTTTTGAATACCCTCTTTATATAAACTAAAATCACACCATAATGAATCATGTGAAATAAAAAGTAAAATTACCTATCTTCCCACAATCATAATATATATCCTGGAAGTTTTTTGACATATTGTCTTGATATGTATGATTATATTTTTGCATATTCACACTAAGAATCACTATTTTTATCAAATACAATTATACTCTATACATGTCTTTTTTTTTAATATAACAATATGTAAAAGATAAATTTCTTTTTTTTTTTTTTTTTTTTTTAAGATGGAGTCTCACTCTGTCACCCAGGCTGGAGTGCAGTGGCACGATCTAGGCTCACCACAGCCTCTGCCTCCTGGGCTAAAGCAATTATTCTGCCTCATCCACCTGGGTAACTGGGATTACAAGCACCCAGCATCACACCTGGCTAATTTTTGTATTTTTTAGTAGAGACAGGGTTCTACCATTTTGGCCAGGCTGGTCTTGAACTCCTGACTGTAGATGATCTACCCACCTTGGCCTCCCAGTGCTGGGATTACATATGTTACATACATGAAATGCATATGTTAAAGGTAATAATACAGGTATGAACTACCGCACCCAGCATATGTAAAAGACATATGCAGAAACAACTCAATATTTCTCATTGTTAATAATTTTATTACATGACTCAATAATAATTGAATTAATTTATTATTTTTTGGTTTCTGTTCAATGTATTGACAAGTTTTTCATAATATTCAGTTATTACACTTTCAATATCTGTAAGATCTGTAAAGAAATCATCTCTCTTATTCTTCACAGGGTAATTTATGTTTTTTCCTTCCTTCTTAATTTGTTTGGTCAGTTTTGTCAATATTATTACCAATTTCAGAAAGCCAACTTTTGGATTCATTGATTTCTATTTGCCTGTGCTCTATTTCAGGGATTTCTGCTATTTTCTTTATTATCTCCTTCTTTGCTTTAGATTTAATTTTCTTTTTTTCTTTTCTTTTTTTTTTTTAAGAAGGAGTCTCACTCTGTTGCCCAGGCTGGAGTGCAGTGGTGTGAACTCCACTCACTGCAAGCTCCACCCCCCGGGGTTCACGCCATTCTCCTGCCTCAGCCTCCCAAGTAGCTGGGACTACAGGCGCCCACCACCACGCCCCGCTATTTTTTTGTATTTTTAGTAGAGATGGGGTTTCACTGTGTTAGCCAGGATGGTCTCCATCTTCTGACCTTGTGATCTGCCCGCCTCGGCCTGCCAAAGTGCTGGGATTACAGGCCTGAGCCACCGCACCCAACCAGATTTCATTTTTGCTTACTTTTTCCTGGTTTCTCTAGCTGGAAGCTTACATCAATTATCTGAGAGCTTTCCTCTTTTTGGTTTTATTTTAAATCAGAGGAAAATATTTTCTAATCCCTCACAAAATTCTTTAACCCCTGGCTAATTTAGAAGTTTTGTTTACCTTTCAAATATTCAAATTTTCAAGATATATTTAATTATTATTACATTATTATTATTATTATTATTATTATTATTATTTTGAGACAGAGCCTTGCTCTGTCACCCAGGCTAGAACGCAGTGGCACAATCTCAGCTCACTACAACCTCTGCCTCCCGGGTTCAAGCAGTTCTCCTGCCTCAGCCTCCCGAGTAGCTGAGATTACAAACTCCAGCCACCGCGCCTGGCTAATTTTTGTATTTTTAGTAGAGACAGGTTTCACCATCTTGGCCAGGCTGGTCTTGAACTCCTGACCTCGTGATCCACCTGCCTCTGCCTCCCAAAGTACTGGGATTACAGGCGTGAGCCACTGCACCTGGCCTATTTAATTAATTTTTAACATGATTCCTTTTCTGTACTGTTAGATTTATTGAAATAGACTTATGGTTCAGAATATGACATGTCTAGGCAAATGTTTCATATTCACTTAAACTTATTTTATGTTTACTTATTTTTTTTTTCAGATCTGTTCCACAGGAAGTACTCACTCTGTCAAGTATAGGGTTGACATTAACAAATGTAATAGAAAAGTATTTATTTATCCTTTAATTTTTATTTATTTTTGCTTTCTGTACTTTGAAGTTCTTATATTAGGTACACGCATATTAAGGCATTTATGTCATACCTATTCAATAGA
The DNA here is from genome assembly GCF_006542625.1 of Nomascus leucogenys. Taxonomy (NCBI): domain Eukaryota; kingdom Metazoa; phylum Chordata; class Mammalia; order Primates; family Hylobatidae; genus Nomascus; species Nomascus leucogenys. The sequence goes on along the minus strand of NC_044385.1, from coordinate 81,079,036 downwards.
CCCTTTAATCATTATGAGATGATCCCCTTCATTCCTGGTAACATTCCTTGCCCTGAAATCAACGTTTTCTGATTTAATATAATAATTCCAGCTTTTATTAGATTAATAGCATTGTTCACATTTTTTTAAATCCTATGACTTTAGACTCTGTTTCTTACAGGGAACATATAGTTTGGTTCTGCTTTTTTAAAATATATAATTTCAATGTCACCTTTTAATTAAAAGAATTAATTCATTTACATTATGTATTGATAATGTTGGATGTAAATCTGATTTTCTTCTTTTTCCTGTGTGTTCCATCTGATTTTTTTTTTTTTTTTTTTTTTTGAGATGGAGTCTCACTCTTGCCCAGGCTGGAGTGTAGTGGCGTGATCTCGGCTCACTGCAACCTCTGCCTCCTGGGTTCAAGTGATTCTCCTATCTCAGCCTCCCAAGAACTAGGACTACAGGTGCATGCAGCCACGCCGGCTAATTTTTTTTTTTTTTTTGTATTTTTAGTAGAGACAAGGTTTCACCATGTTGTGCAAGCTCATTTTGAACTCCTGAGCTCAGGCAATCAGCCTGCCCCAGCCTCCCAAAGTGCTAGGAATACAGGCGTGAGCCGCACCCGACCGATTTGATTTTTTCTGCTTTTGGATTATTGATTATTTTCACATATGTTTTATCTTCTTTCTAAACTTCTTTAAAACTAATTTTAGGCTTATGGAAAAGTTACAGAAATTGTACAGAGAGTTTCCACATACTCCTACAACCAGATTCCACTAATTTTATCACTTGGCAAAACCACATTGTAGTGATCAAACCAGAAAATTACTTTTGGTATATTATTATTAAATAAACTAAACACCTTGTTCAAAGTTCATCAGCTTTTCCACTAATGTTTTCAGTATGTGAAATAAAAATTATATCTATCTATATACCTATCATTCCCAACTGCTCTTCATTCAATTATGTAGATCTAAATTTTCATCTAGTATAATTATCCTTATGCCAGAAAGATTTTCTTAAACATTTTAGTAATGCTGGCATGCTGGCAGTGAAGTCAAATGACTAAGAGAAAAATTCATCTGTTCCTTCCCTACCCTACAACTTATAATGGGAACAGGATAATCAAAATAAAAACTGCCAGACAGAAGAGAAGACGTTGCATTATATGAAATGCTCAATTAAATACAAAGGACAGAAAAGAGTGGGATACAAAATAAAAGCAAAGAACAAGGCAACAAATATAAAAAGTAATAAATATGATAGGTATGTATCCAACTATATCAATAAACATTTTGAACATCAGTAGTCTAAACGCACCAATAAAAACAGATTGTCAGAGGAAATCAAATAGCCTGAGAAAACTGTGTGTTGTCTATAAGAAACTAGGGAGGTACTGAATTGTCCGTTTGGGGGTGGATGTAGTGGTGCCTGGTTCTGTGGGTGGGTGCATGTGTGTCAGCAGCAAAAGTTTCCATGGTGGTGGTTCCAACCCTGAGGTTGTGCAGTGGCAGCTCTGACCCTGGGGAGACACAACAAATATTTCTTGCTCCAGGGTTGCAAGGCTCAGAAATGTAAATTCTGGGCTGCTCCATCAGCCGGGGTCAGCATCAGCAAATACTGTAGGGGTTCTCAGCAGCTGGTGCTACAGTTGTCTACAACAGTGGTGAGGTGGTGAGGGCTGCTAGAGTCCTCAGTGCACAGAATCCAAAAGTCCTCCTGCTCTCCTTTCCCTCCGGCGGGTGAGTGGCGAGTTACAGCCAAGAGGATCTCTCTTGGCTCCAAGCTATATCTACCTAAGGACAGGTGACAATTTTCTATGTGGCCATCCTCAGTTTTTGTGCCCTAATTGGACAGCTCCCTAATTGTACTTGACAGCTCTCCCAAAGCTATTTTCACCCATGGGCAGTTGTTAAATCATTGTTTTTGTGGCAAGGCAAGGTAAGCGCTAGGATGTCCTGGTCAGCCATCTTGCTGTTTCTCCCTAAAGCTGCCCTTTAAATATGCCTCCACCTTTCATGTGTAATAATAATAAATAATCTTCTCTTTTAAGAAACACAGCAAAATACTGGGAGCCTACTATCAGAATTATGGTCTTGTTACTTTGGAGCACTGGTTTGTTACTTTGTTGTTTTTTAAAATTTTGAATCTTTTGCCTATGAAAGACATTTTCCCCATCAGCAGCAACTGCAAAGTGATGCAGTATTACTGTAGTGTTAAATTTTGTATAGTTTTGTAGCATATCTGGAGCCTTTCAACAATATAAGATTGTTTATTGAGTCTATCAAGTACAAACCTTGGCTCATGAGTCAGGTGAATTACAGGTCTGAGAGCATGGCATATTTACTGTAAAGGAAGGCTTAGCAGTCTCTGCTTTTACCTCTGAGAAACGCTGCAAGCCTTTCAGAGAGAGCTCCTACGTTGCTATCAGTAGTGTGAGCAGCGGCACTTTTGCTAGCAAGCTTCATGTCATTAGGTACATAACTCTTAATTACAAAAAATCATCATGAAGTTAGAAATCTATGGGGAAATTAAAAGACCTGTGGCAGAAAATCCTGAAAGGGAGATCTGCTTTGCACAAATTAAATTGACTTATGTTACCCAAACAGTTCTGATAATTTGGGAAGTCTGTCTTTTTAACACTGCAGAGTAGTTTTAACTATATAGTTCATTACCTTAAAAGATACAGACATGTTCAAATTGAAAAAAATGCAAACAGTACCTGATAAAGAGATAAAAAATGGTGGTCGATCGACCTACTTAAATTAGACTGTGAATCTTTTGAATAAAGAAATCTTTATGTACACACTTTCTCTTAACCTAACTTTTCTTCAAGTTTTGAAATCTTTAGAAATAAACTTTTCCATCTCAATGGAAAGAACCAAGTTTCCATTTGGCAACAAAAGGTTCCTGCAAAAAATGTTTTGTAATAAAATTACAAAACAAAATGAAACGTTAGGGGCATTTCGAAATGTATGTTTTCCATGCCATCAGGTTTACTTTTGTGGGCATAAATACATTTTCTAATCACTTTTGGCATTCAGTGAGGAATGTATAAATCTAAGTAATAGTTTGCTCATTAAGAAAACACACATATAAGGGCCAGGCGCAGTGGCTCACGCCTGTAATCCCAGAACTTTGGGAGGCCGAGGGGGGCGGATCACGAGGTCCGGAGATCAAGACCATCCTGGCTAACACCGTGAAAACCCGTCTCTATTAAAAATACAAAAAATTAGCCGGGGTGGTGGCGGGCGCCTGTAGTCCCAGCTACTCGGGAGGCTGAGGCAGGAGAATGGCGTGAATCTGGGAGGCGGAGCTTGCAGAGAGCCGAGGTCACGCCGCTGCACTCCAGCCTGGAGGACAGAGAGACAGAGTGAGACTCCGTCTCAAAAAAATAAATAAATAAATATATAAAATAAAATAAAACACACATATAGATATAGTTACATACATTACAAGGCTAGAAGTGGTGGCTCATGCTTGTAATCCCAGCACTTTGGGAGGCCTAGGTGGGAGGATTGATTAAGCCCAATGTAGTGAAACCCCATCTCTATAAAATACACAAAAATTAACTGGGTGTGGTGTGCCTGTAGTCCCAGCTACTCGGGAGGCTGAGGTGGGAGGATGGCTTGAGCCCCGGTAAAGGTAGTTGCAATGAGCCATGATCGGGCCACTGCAATCCAGGCTGGGTGAAAGAGCAATACTCTGTCTCGAAAAAAAAAGAAAAAAAAAAAAAAAAAAAGAAAAGAAATGAAAAGAAAAGAAATAAAACTAGTGGAGGAAGAAGAGTGAGTGAGTAGCATGAGCCGCAGAGCTTGGGGCTCGGAAGGAACATGCAATTTGTACTGAAAGTATATCAGAACAACATTACCAAGATAAATGTGACAGTGCTTATAAAGATAAGAACTAGGTATTTATGGGGCTTTATGGAATTTCTGACCAAATCCCTTGCAAATTGTTTCAAACGTCAGAGGGAAGACCATTAGGCAAATTTCCCCACAATGAAAAGCTGAGTTCCTGGAATCCATAGGAAATTAAATATATTTTTTAAAAAACAGAAATAATTGTAGTGAGATAGAATTAGTTAAAAATGGTACACTCAACACGACATAAAAGTTTTAGATATTGTCAATAGTGAGTCAACATTAAGAGGATTGTGGATGTTTGACTAAGTGTTGAGGCCCAGCACTAAAGAAGCACAGCAATAATTGAGAATGCAGTTGTTTGTGGGAAATGGTGGCACTGGGATGAAAGAAAGTAGCCTGAAATGTTCTTCCAATGTCCACTTAGTGTCCTAATCAACCTTGAGTGCCAGCTCAAATATCACTCCTATGAAAGGTTTGCTTATTAACCAAAGGCTCATTTAACTTCTCAACCATCAGTAGTTTCATAGCACTACATACACACTTCTATTTTTCTCGTTGGGTTGCCATTTGTTCACATGACTTTTTTTCCCCACTAAACTATGAGTTTTTCAATGTGGAAACATTTTCTTAATCACCCACTCACCACACCATACTCACCACACACATGCTCAACAGCATTGTACTTAATAGCTAGGAAAAAATAAGCTGTAGTAACATAGACATTTGTTGAATTAATTAAAAACAAATAAGTTATATTCTTGAAAAATTTAGCATTAAAATATAAAGTCAAATTTCAGGTTATTTCTAGTTAGTATTTGTAGCCTACATAATTACTGGTTTTTGAAAGCCTTCTCTTTGATTATTTCTCCAAAAGCAATGTGTTGAGACCACTAATTATATTATTTGCCAAGCATATATTTACAAATAGTGAAAATAGTGCATCCTTATCCATACAGTTAATTTTCGCTATTCATCTGCAACTGAAGAATGTGAATAAAATTACAGTTGGACAATTTCTGAGACTTCATTTGACTAGACATATGGTTACTGCCCGGTTATAAATTCCAAGAGATGATGAAATGTCTAACTCCTTTTTGTGCAAGAACTAAAGCAGGGCCATACATAGGTATTTCTGCCATTAAAAGATGAATTTTTTAACCTAGCAATATAATCTCTGATTCACCTCTCTTAACCCCGTGCAGTTTTGAAATTATGTTATATAATATTCATCTTTTTCTTTCCTCACAATATTGCAAAATCCTCAAGGGCAAGAGATGTGATTAATATGTACAACAACAACCTACTTTAGCATTAATATAGCTTAAAGTTGCTCATATTTTTTAATGGTTGCTACTTCTTTTCTCATGATTTCTAGTTGACTGGAAAAAAGTTTATGCATTGCAAATGCCAAATATCTCTCTGGAGACAAACTGGTCTTAATTTCTCTACACAATAATCAACATAAACAATTATTTTTATATCTCGCATATCTAACCAGTGACCCTTATCAATGTGCCTATTTTGCCCATCATGGTTTAGTCCACTGTTATTTCCTTTCTGATGTCTCTGTTACTGATTTTATTTGCATTAAAATTGTATATATACATTTAAAATTTATTACAAAATTTAGAACATGATTTTTGTAATTGTTATTTTTCCTTATCATAGACAATGTAAAGTTTCACCCCCATCATAAAAAAAGAAAAAAAATAGCAAATACAAATTAACAGTGGTATCCTCGGCACCTATATTGTCTGTGACAACTGACAACCAAGCTCCAGATAGTTTCACAGAAGAGGTCATATATCACATTAGTTTGGTAGAATGATTGGGTGAGGAAGTTGATGCTAAAATTTATCTGTTATGTCCTTGTCTTCTTTCACTAGATCATAAGCACTTCGAGGACAAGGATAACAAGGAGTATGTCTTTTTCATTTCCTATCATCCATGAGTAATGTAGTGACTGGGATATAAAAGGTGTGTAAGACAAGTTTGTTAAGTGAAACTGTTGAACTAAGAATAGGCAGGAGGTTGTAACAGGTAGGAATCTGTCCGACATATGAAGGAGTGTGATTGAGCATATACTACTGCAAGTCAGTAAAGCAAAGAGATTCCAAGAAATGTGAAACCATCATTCAGTGCCACAGAAAATTAAAGTAAAATAAAAATAGACAACTAGATTTTTGTAATTGAAGATTGGGTGACTTTTTATATATTAATTGGATATGTGTGTTTCCTAGCTTTTGAAATGTATGTTTGTATTTCTCCTTCATTTTTTCCCCAGATTTTTATACCACTTTTATTGACTTGGGATGATTCTTTATATATTTTTATATGAATCCTTTGATGATTATGTCTGTTTAAATTGCTTTCCCAGTTTACAACCTTTATATTTACTATCTTTAAGAGTGCTTTATTTTAATATGGTCAAATATATCAAACTTTTTTTTTTACATCTTACTTATCAAATCCTTCCCTACATCAGGTCTAAAAATTATTCACCTACATTTCCTGAGAGTTTTAAAATATTGTCTTTGCCAAGCAAAACTTGAATCCATCTGGATTTGAATGTATATATTTCTACATTTCTATTTATGTATGTACATATTTTGGGAGTAAAATGATGAAGAGTAAAACTAATCAAAAATATTCGTATTCAATTCAAATAGTATTTTAGAAGTAAATAAGTTAATATGAGGTAAAAAAAGGCTTGCATAATCAATCAAAATAAGAATGGCAAAGGTCAGATTAAAACCAAATGATATTTATAAGAAATAACAAAAAGGAAACATTTGGTTCTTTATACAATTTTTATCACAGAACCATATTTTCTGCACATTTGGAAGAATATCAACTAGCTTTAGCGTCATTACAAAGAAAGAAATAAACAGGCTTTAAGAATGAACTGTGCTGGCTCCAAACTGAAGTTACAATGCCACTAATGACATATAAATAAATGGTGGAGGGGAAGACTAATTTGGGAAAGAATATAGGCAGAACTTTGACACAGACAGCTTCAAAAAGACAAGTTAAAACTGCAAGTGGATCCAAAACATGAATTTGGATTTTGTAAAAATATGTACTTCCAGACATGAGTGTTTTTGAAATTTTAGGGGTTTTGCAAAGCAGTTGATTTCTCTCTTGACTCTAAATAGTGCAGTGGTATTAATAAATCATGTAATAATACAAGAAATTTGCTTTACTCGTTTACCAATTAGTCAGTATAGATGTATGATGGAAAAATAGCAGAGTTCACTATACTAATATTTGGGATAAGTTGGCCTGGAAGAGAAGAAAGAGCCCACAGGGATAGCATGTGGCTTATATTGTTCTCAGCATTCTCTTAAAATCAAGCCTGCTCAAAGGCTAAGCAGAGGCAACTTTTATCTCTTTCTCTGTTCCTCTTTTTCAGCCTTTTTCAATTCCAAATTATTTAAGCAGCACAACTGTCAGACTGGGATGAAGCTTCCAGTAAAAGACAAAAAAATTCTAGAAAAGAATGTGTCATCAAGATCTTGTCTTGTTTTATAAATACTCTTAATTTCTTAATATTTATATTTCAATATAATGTTAAATAATTTCAAATATGTTTGTCAATTTAAGGATAGCTACTACTGTAAGAGAATAAAGGTTTTCAAGTGAGATGCAATACAGAATAATGGCTAAGAGACTGGACTCTGCAGCCTCCCTCACCTGAGCTAGGTAACTTGGATGTGTTACTTAAATACCTTGGATATGTTACTTAAATACTTGGATATGTTACTTGAATACCTTGGATACGTTACTTAAATACTTGGATATGTTACTTAAATGCCTCAGGTTCTATTGCTGTAGAATGGGAGTAATAATGAAACCCAATTCATATGGTTATTGTAAAGATCAAATGAGTTAACATATGTAAACCACTTGGAAAAGAGGATGGAGTTAATTATTAAAATTAAAATTATTAAAATTATTTAAATTTCAATTATTAATAGAATATTTCATCATATATGAGGAAACCTGAAAGCAAAGATATGGTCAATTTTACTAAAGTCAGGAGAAGGAAAAGGAGAAAGATGATCACACGGATCTTAGATTACAAAGCAGGATTCAAACAGAACATATTTATAACCACAATGAAAATGAATATATGTTCCTATAATTTATCAATTTATTCATTCATTAATTTCACAAATATTTGGTATACTTGCCATTCCCAGGTATGAATATTCTCAGTACCATATTACATAGATTACTACTGTGCACAGAAAAATTTCTTATCATCATGGAATTTTGGATTTAACAGAGGAGACAGAACTGTGCTGCCTAATACAGTAACCAGCATCCACATGTGGCTTATTTTATATTTAAATGAATTAAAATGCAATAAAAGTAATAATTTAGTTTGCAGTCTCAGTAGCTACATTTCCAGTGCTCAATCATATGTGGTTAATGGCTACTGTATTGGACAGTACAGATATAGAGCATATCATTCATTGCAAAACATGCTATTGGGCAATGCTAATATAGAAAGAAACCAAGACAATTTCAGATTTGGGCTGTGAAGGAAATAAGGAATAGCAGTGTGATAGAAAATGACTGGCAATTTTTTAAAAACAAGAGCTGGGCTGAGTGACAGACAGGGAGGTCACCAAATGCTTTTGTGAAAAGACATACAAGCTGAAATCTGAATGGTAAGACTAGAACAACAAAGACAACAGTTTGTAAAAGTTCAGTCTGGGAAGAGGTAACACTACGGGCAAATTCTAGGCAGAGTACGCAGAGAAACTGACAATAAAGAGGAAGTCTTTGAAATATGCTCATGGTAAAATGAGAGATGAGGCATTGAGAAATATAGTTAGATATGCAGAAAGAGTAGAAATCAGCAGGGGCCAGGTGGGCCAGAGTAAGGAACTTGAATTTAATTCTTAATGCAATGTGAAGCCATCAAACGTGTTTAAATAATTGAAGTTTCAAAACAAATAAACAAACAAATCAATGAATAAACTTCCAACTGAGCTTTAAAAAAAACAGCAATACTCCATTGTTAAGAAATTAAAATAAAAGTGACATGGCACCACTGATTATCATGTAATGGATAAAGCACTAGACAATTGAATATGAAACTCAGAAAAAGGCATCGGTAGCAATATTGTTAAGATAAATTGAAAACTATGGCAATGGAAGAGGCTAAAAGCAATACTTTATAATGATTAATATAAAAGGTACAAATCATCAAGTTTCTCCCAAAATGTTTCATATAAAGCATTGCTGAGTATTGGAAAGGTAACTATTTGGAACATAATAATTCAACACCCAAAGAATTCATAGTGTGGTATCTTAAAAGGTGATGGCATTTGGAGGGATTTTTTAAGAGTAATTAATGCTACATGAGGTCATATGAGTGGGCGCTAATCCAATCTGACTGGTGTTCTTATAAGAGGAGGAGATTAAGACACAGACATGAACACGGAAGACCATATGAAGACACAGGAAGAAAACAAAGTCCAATTACACATGAAGGAAAAGGGCCTCAGAAGAAATCAATCCTGTTGGCATCTTGATCTCAGACTTCTAGCCTCCTGAATTGTGAAAAAACAAATTTCTGTAGTTTAAGTCACTCAGTCTGTGACATTTTATTATGGCAGCTCTAGCTAATTAATATAACTCTTTAACACACTTGAATTTTAAAAAAATCAGGTCATATCTTCCTCTAATCCTTCCCCCAAATCAGAGGCTATATATAGTAAATGTATATGTATATATATTTAATTAAAAGTTATTAAAAAATACATGCCTCTCCTAGAAATCAATGACAAAAATTTTGACACTTTGATTTTTAATTAATATTAATAGTAGAAAAAATATTTTTAAAACAAGCAAAATATAAATTTAAAATTGATCCTTCCTATTATTTCTTTGAATATTCAGATACTCAGGATAAAGTTTGATTATTGTTCAGTTATTACTACTTATACTGGGATTCTTGGTATGACCCCTATTAAGTGCTCTCCCATTAACACTTGTATCATTTAGCTTTCAAAATACTTCAAATAAGTGTATTTTACAAAAGCAGAACATAATCTATTTTATTTTGTAAGTATTTGAGGCTATATTTCAGAAATCCTATTAAGTTGATGCATATAAACCTCCTTTTTACAAATGAAACCTAGAAAGAATGGGTTTTTGAAGAAAACATAGCTTGTAATTAGTAAGTTGTAAATACAAAGTCTCTATTATCCCAAAATTCCTCTGTATTCATCATAATGTGATTCTGTTCATCCTTTTAAAAATTAATTTATTTTCCTTGACAAGTAAAACTTGAATGTACTTATGCCACACAGCCTGATGTTTTGATATATGTATACATTATGGAATGGCTAAATCAAGCTATTTAAGTTGTCTCCCTTTTGAATGCATTTATGTAATAGTCAACTTGTATCACTGAATTTTCTTAATTGGTGTTTTTTCAGTGTTAGGAGTTCACACATAGAAAGAGTTGATGTCAAAAGGTCTTCTAGTTCATTCTTCAGGCTCTGAGCAGGAATCTATAAAAACCAACTCTAAAGAGATTTGGAATGAGAGAGCAGTACCACCTTGCATAAGAAATATTCACTGCTTTGTACTATTCACCTCCATTAAAACATGCATAATTATACTACCTTTCATTTGCAGATTTAAACCATTCATAGTTGAATCTGAAATAATATAATTTCATCCTGTGTCTACTTTATAAACAAAGTACATAAATGGATTAGCAAAATGAAATAGAAAATATCTCTACAGAGATTCATAACAAAAACAGAGTTTTTGAGAGGTCTATCTTTACCATTCATCCAATTTTTAATTAAGATATGCCTCCTAACTTGAAAGAGGCTCATTTGTAGCTCAGGTGCCACATCATTCTTAATTTACTCTTGCTTACAGTGCATATGCTATAAAGCATTATTATTGTAAAATAAACTAAGAAGAGAGAAAAGAAAAGCATACTAGATAATTTCACCTTTTTTTGGTTTTCATGTGAGTGGAGCAAATTACAAAATCTGTAGTTGCCAAACTGTGCACATATTTGTTAAAGGAGCAGCTGGTAATATTACATACAAGCTGCTCTCCAGAAATCAATTGTGAATATTAAGAATAATTCTGACCTGGGTCACAGCTGCACTGATTTATTTTTTCTCCTACACATTTATCAGGCCTGTCTCTTCTTCCACCTAACTGAAACGCAGGAAGTCTTAGAGTTTATAATGAAAAATCTGCCAATGTATTATGAACCTATACGAGCAAGACATCTGCTTAAAAACCCATGCTTTGGGGTTTTTCATGATTGTAGTATGCCAAATTATGAACACCATATGAAGCATAGAATTGCTTTGGCTCACCTTCTTATTATAGGTAATTTTTTAAAAAGACTCATCTAAGTGAACAGATTAAACAAAATTTAGTAGTGTATATTGAATAGATCTAGTGATAACAGTAATTTGGTGTCTGGGCAAAAAGTTTGTATAAAGTATATTGTTTTTTGGTGGCAACAAAATCAAAGAAAATGATTTCTGGGGATCCTGACCCAAGACTTTCTATTTTTGTTTCTGTGTTTTTAAACTTCATTTGTGATAAAGCAAGTGCAAGTAATTTTTTTGAAATAATAGATTTATTAGAGGCATATAAGTTTTATTTTACTATTTCTGATGCATAACAAAATATGATATGCTGACTTTCAAATTGTGAGTTTTGGCAATACTTCAATGTTGTGTTAATTTCTTCATATGTAAAATGGGAATTATAAGACAAATGTGATAGGATCTTTACAAGACCCACTAACAGTAGTGTAAAGCATATGGCATATAATAATTCCATACCTCATAAACGCTGTTTTTAACAGAATTTAAAGGCTGAACGCAGTGGCCCATGCCTGTAATCCCAGCACTTCGAGGCCCAGGCAGGAAGATCACTTGAGGTCAGGAATTTGAGATCAGTCTACGCAACACAGTGAGACTCCGCATCTACAAAAAAAAGCACGAAAATTAGCTGGGTGTGGTGGTATGTACCTGTAGTCCTAGCTGCTGGGGAGTCTAAGGAGGAAGAGTCACCTGAGCCCAGGAGTTAGAGACTGCAATGAGGTATAATTGTACCACGTACTCCAGCCTTAGCGACAGAGGGAGAACTCATCTCTAAAAGAACAAATAATTTATTTTTCTTAAGTGCCATTACAAAATCATGTTTAAAAGCATGCTCACTGACTTCATTAAGCATTTAAATCCTGGCTCACAGTGCTATATTTTTCTTGTCAGTTTATTCTCTGACTTCCCACATTTTTCTTTTTTAAATACATTTTATTGTGTATAATTAAAGTATACAACATCATGTAAGGAGATAATACCTATAGATAGTAAAATGATTACTATGTTGAAGCAAAGTAACATATCTATTATGTCACATAGTTATCCGTTCCTGTTTGTCTGTGTGTGCGTTTATGTATGTGGCAACAGCAGCATCTACTCATTTATTTAAAATCCTGAATACAATATACTCTTATAAACTATAGTTCTCATGTGGTACATCACAGCTTGAGACTTGTTCACTGTATGTAAATGCTACTTTGTATCTTTTGACTTACGTCTTATATTTCCTCTAGCCTGCCTCTAATAACCACTCTTTATACTGTATCTCTGTATATTTGACTTTTTCTGGGGTTCCACATATAAGTGAGATCATGCAATATTTTTCTTTCTGTGTCTGGGTTATTTTACTTAACATTTTGTCCTCCACATTCATCCGTGTTGTAGCAAATGACATGATTTTTTTTCTTTTGTAAGACAGAATCATATTCCATCATATATATGTACCAGTTTCTTTATCTATTCATCCATCAATGACCACTAGGTTGTTTCCATATCTTGGCTATTGTGAATCAATGTTGCAATGTACATGGGAGGGCAGTTATCTTTATGAGGTGGTGAATTCATTTCCTTTGGGTATATACCCAGAAGAGGATTTGCTGGGTCATATTGTAGTTCTGTCTTTATTTGGGAACCTTCATACTTTTTTCCATAATGGCAGAACCAATCTACATCCCTAGAAACAGTGTACAAGGATTTCTTCTTCTCTACACTCTCACCAACACTTGTTATTGTTACCAGGGTTCCTCGCTCACAGAGCTTCCAAGATGGTGGAAAGCCTTGTGTTCTCTGACCTGGGGTTTTTGGCCTCATGGATTCCAAGGAATGGAATCTTGGATCATGCGGCGAGTGTTATAGCTCTGTTAGAAGCTGTGGGTCACAGAAGAGAACCGTGGAACCCAGTGACTAGTGTTCAGCTCAGTTAGGATGAACCCAGGCACTTAGCTGTGCAGGAACAATGGCAAGTCTTTAGCACAGTCAGAAGTGGCAATGGGAGTCTTGCTGGATCAGGAGCACCCTGTCGGATCTGGAGGAATGGGAGTCAGTGGAGGGATGGGAGTCAGCAGCGGGTCTGCAACAGTCACAAACAGCAGTGGTGGACAGCGAGGGAAAAGCTCAGCTCTAGCCATAACAAACATGGATGAGAAGAGTGCAATTGCAAGATTTAATAAAGTGAAAACAGAGTTCCCATAGGAGGGGAGGGGACCCAAAGGGGGTTGCTGTTGCCGGCTCAAATGCCTGGGTTCATATCCCGATCCTTGTCCCTCCCTCTGTGCTCTCAGGCATAGATGATTGGCTATTTCTTTACCTCCTGTTTTTGCCTAATTAGCATTTTAGTGAGCTGTCTGATTGGTTGGGGGTGAGTTAAGTGCAAGCCCCATGTTTAAAGGTGGATGTGGTCAGCTTCCCAGCTAGGCTTAGGGATTCTTAGTCGGCCTAGGAAATCCAGCTAGTCCTGTCTCTCAGGCCCCCCTCTCAACAGGAAAACCCAAGTCCTGTTGGGGAAGTTGGCCGATGACTGCTCTAACTGCTTCCTGCTGAATTGGGGCATAGTAGGGGTTGTGCAGTTGAGATTTCCTCAGGAGGGGTGCCTTCGATGTCATTAACATCGGAGCATGGGCTAGCAGGCCGGTCCAGGGGTCCGCAGTGGATCTTAGACAGGGACTGCATCTGGGGTTCCATTTGAAGAACTATTTGTAGTTTTACAGTTTCAATTCTGGAAGAGACAAGCTTAACAAAGAGGTTAAAGATACAGGGATTGAAATGTATGACCTGCAGCGCAGGGAATTACATCTTTGGCACACTTTACAGGCCCTGACTATCTGCTTGATTGTTTAGAAAGGGCTGGTCTAGTAAATAATAATTTGGCCATCTGATGGGTGCTATCAATGTCTAAGCGAAAGGTTTGGTGAAGGGTTTTAAGTAATTTCTATTGGTTAGCTGCAGGCATAAGTATTTTTCCTTCTTTGGCGGCTGGCCATCCTGAGGGGAGGAAACTATGTCTTTGTGAGTTTCCTCATTCTATTTATTCTTCTGAGTACTGGGGCTTGGTTTCCTGGAGGGGATTATCTCATACTAGGGGTCCTTCTATAAGCATTTCTAATGGAGGGTCCTGCCTTGCGGCTCTTTTGGCTTCAATATCCGCTTGGCGGTTCCGTTCTATTTCCCTTTCCTTTCCTTTCTGGTGACCCCGGCAGTGTAAGACTGTGACCTCTTTAGGTTTCTGTACAGCCAATAGTAATCTCCTAATGGCTTCCTGATGTTTGATAGGTGTTTCTTCAGAAGTTAGGAATTCCCTTTCTCTCCATATTGCTGCATGGGCATGGAGGACTAGGTAAGCATACTTAGAGTCTGTATATATATTTACCCTTTTCCCTTCTCTTAATTCTAGTGCCTGAGTGAGGGCTATTAGTTCTGCCAGCTGAGCACTAGTTCCCGGAGTGAGGGGATTACTTTCAAGTATTCCATTATCACTGACCACTGCATACCCCGCTTTTCGAAGTCCTTTTTCTACAAAGGAACTTCCATCAGTATACAAGTTGAGGTTGGAATCAGTCAAGGGAACCTCTAAAAAGTCCTCTCGAGTGGAGTTGGTTTGAGCAATTACTCATTGACAGTTATGTTCTATCTTTTCTTCATTGTCTGGAAGAAATGTGGCTGGGTTAAGAGTTGCACAAGTGCGCAGTCACAGCACTGGCTCTTCAAGTAATAGAGCCCGATATTTAAGTAAATGGTTGTCTGACAGCCACAAGTCTCCTTTAGTAGTGAGTATGCTGTTCACATCATGAGATGTCCACACAGTAAGATCTCCTGTATTATTTTAACTGCTTCAGATACTAAGACTGCTATTACTGCCACTACCCACAAACAATGAGGCCAACCCTTTGCCACTACATTGTTTTCCTTACTCAGATATGCCACGGGTTGCAAGCTCGTCCCTCAGACCTGTGTAAGGACTCCTAGAGCCATTCCTGTTTCTTCTGTGACATATAAAGAAAAGTCTTGCCCCATTGGCAAGCTTAACACTGGGGCTTGGGTTAGGGCCTTCTTTATGGCCTGGAAAGCCGCTTCTGCTTCAGGTGTCCATCTTACTAAATAGGTATTGGCTTTCTGAGTTTCCTTAATCAGCGTATATAATGGCCTGGCTATTTTGCTGTATCTGGGAATCCATATTCGGCAGAAGCCTGTTATGCCAAGGAACACTCTTAGTTGCTTTAGGGTTTTGGGATAAGGATAAGCCAGTTTAGGCTGGATATGTTCCTCACTGAGGGCCCTGGTGCCTTTGGATAATTTTAGCCCTAAGTATTTAAACTGCTAAGAGCAGAGCTGAGCCTTTTGTTTGGAAACCTTGTAGCCACAGGTAGCTTGGAAATTTAAGAGCGCTTGGGTGGCTTGATGGCACAAGGTTTCTGAACAGGTGGCTAAAATTAAATCAACCCCATACCAAAGGACAAGAGTGTCCATGCATGAGAATTGACTCAAGTCTTGGGCTAATGCCTGGCCAAATAGATGGGGGCTATCCTTGAACCCTTGGGGTAAAACAGTCCAGGTGAGTTGAGACGTTGGGTTTGAAGGATCTTCAAAGGCAAACAAGAATTGAGAGTCAGGATATACGGGGATGCAGAAAAAGGCATCTGTAAGGTCCAGGACTGTAAACCACTCTGCTTCCTCTGGTATTTGGGAAAGCACAGTATAAGGGCTAGATACAGCTGGGTATAGAGGAACAACAGCTTCACTGATAATCCTGAGATCTTGCACTAACCTCTACTATCTGTTGGGCTTCTGTATTCCTAAAACTGGAGTACTGTAGGGGCTACTGCATGCTTTTACTAGGCCTTGGGCTTTTAGGTCCTTAAAAATCTTTTGGATTCCTTGTTGGGCCTTGGGTCTGAGGGGGTAGGGAAAGGAGGCAGAATCCTTTAGTTTAACTTGAACAGAATGGGCATTCTTTGCTCATCTATACTGTCCTTCTGCTGCCTAGACTTTAGGATTAATTCCTTCCTCAAGCAGGGGACAACAAACGGGTGTTCCTTCTCCTATGTTCAGGTATTAGTATAATGGCCCCTGCTTTTGCTAGAATGTCTCTCCCTAACAAGGCAGTGGGGCTTTCAGGTGTAATTAGAAAAGCACATGAAAAAGAGTAAAGCTCCTCAGTCATAGCTTAGTGGCTAGAAGTATCCAGTGACTGGCTGTCCAAGGACCCCTAGGATAGTGACCAATCTGGAGGACAGTTGACCGGGACAGGAGAATAAGACTGAGAAGGCTGTGCCAGTGTCCAGGAGACAGTTAACCTCCTGGCCCTCAATGTTCAAGCATATCTGGGGCTCTGTGAGGGTGATGGCATGGGCTGGCACTTGCCCTGGGCACCCTCAGTCCTGCTGCTGGATCATCTGGTTAGGGGCTTCTGACTCAGAGGACCTTCATCCCCTGGGGCAGTGGGACTTTCAGTGATTCCTTTGACATAAGGGACATGGACGAGAGGGCAGCTTACTTCTACTTGGACAATCTTTTTTAAAGTGTCCTTGTAGACAACACTGGAAGCAAGCCCTATTAGGCATTCAATTTGCCCAGCTTTTCCCTTTTCCAGAGACTCCAAAGCCCACTTGCCTCAGGGCCATGAGTAAAGTGGTGGCCTTTTTTTTTTTTTAATCCCATTTGTCCCATTCTGCGTGCTCCTCCTGATCTCTATTATAAAAAACTGAGGTTGCCAAGTTCAATAGGATTTCTAAGTTTTGCTCTGGGCCTAAGGCAGACTTTTGAAGTTTTTTTCTAATGTCTGCAGCTGACTGAGTGATAAACTTATCCTTTAAGATTAGTTGGCCTTCAATAGAGTAAGGTAACAGACAGGTATGCTTCCTCAATGCCTCCCTTAGTCTCTCCAGAAAGGCAGTAGGATTTTCTTCCTTTCCCTGTGTTATAGTGGACATCACTGAATAATTCATAGTCTTCCTAGTTTTCCTTAGTCCTTCTAGCATGCAAGTTAGCAAATGTCTGCGGCACCAATCTCCATGTTCTGATTCTGTGTCCCAGTGAAGATCTACACTGGAAACTGCCTGCTGGTCTGTAGGGAATCATTCTCTTTCCTCTGTTGTCATCCTATCATTGACCTAACTGAGATACCAGAGATTGCCAAACTCTCGGGCTGCAGTTATGGCAGCACTTCTCTCATTTGGGGTTAGTGTCTGATTTAGCAGTAACATTGTGTCTCTCCATGTCAGATCAAAGGATTGTCCTAACCCTTGTAAAACATCAGTATAGCCATCAGGGTTATCTGAGAATTTACCTAGGTCTGTTTTAATTTGCTTTAAGTCTGAGAGAGAAAAAGGTACATGCATTCTGGCTGGGCCGAATTCTCCTCCTCCCACTGCTTGGAGGGGGCATAATCGGAGAATATTGGCACTGTTTGGTTCATTATTTATCCCTTTGTTTATCTCCTTTGGACCATCTGGGTAAAAGGGGGGTCCTTATTAGTTGGGGAAGGAGTCGGGGGGGACACTGGGATTCGGAGGTAGAGTCTGAGGGCTTCCTGTAGGGCATAAACCACAATTTTTACATTACGAGTTGTCTCTTAATGAAAAGAAAGTTTGCACATATGGCACTTCACTCCATTTGCCCTCCTTTCTACAGAAGAGGTCTAGCTGTAAGATGGTGTTATAATTTATACTTTCCTCAGAAGGCCAGGTTTCTCCCCTTTGAGAGGATATTGTGGCCAGGCAGTACTGCAGAAGAATATAAGTCATTTCTTTCTTAGCGTCTGAGGGTCAAATTGGTCCTAATTCTCCAGAATACATCTTAGGGGCGTTTTTGCCTTGGGGTGGGGGGAATGTTTCCCATCTGAAAAAAGAACATAGGGATGCCAGCACCCCTAGTCATTTTCCAATGAGCATTAGTCCTAGAGCGTCCTCTAAGGGCCTAATGCTTATTCTTTTCCAGGGTGCATAACCACCCATGGACCTCTGCTTATCAGACTAGTTATGCTCACCGATGTAGCAGTCCTGCACCTGTTTTCCCCCCTCTCTTGACCATAAAGAAAGGGGTCTGGGCTGCAGGATTCTAGTGGTCCTTTACCAGCGTGCCCAGCATTGCCTTTGCACTCAGGAGTGAGTCCTAGAGCTGGGCCGGGTTCCTATTTCATAACAACCCAGCTGCCCCATCAAGATGCATTCCCATAAAGAATAGTTCTTATGCAAATTCATTCCAGAGAGGGTGTAGCGAATCTTTTGAGTCAGGATTGAGATAGTCTTTTGATTCTGTAAGTATTTTAAGGCTTGGCTGAGTGCAAACAGCTTGCACGTTTGAGGAGACCAATTATTAGGCAATTTTTCTAGCTCTGCTTCCACAACAGTCTCCGTATCAATTACTGAATACACATTGTGGTTTTTTCCTCAGTCATCTGGGAGGAAGCATCTACCATCCTGTCCTGAAGGGAGTTCCTCCTAGGTCTGGTCGGACCTTTGTATGGTAATTAAGATTTAAATCCCCTGTTAGGAAATCTGCCGGGTTAAGGGAATTATCAGTGGTTGGAGTACATTACCCTTTTCTAAAATGATAGCCCAATACTTTAAGATTTTTGAGTTAATAAGCTACCTTTGTGTTTTTTTTTTTTTTTTTTTTTTTGACTTAGAATAATTCTGAACTGGCGAGGTGTGCTCACAATGAGGTTTCCTCTAAAAGTTACTTTTCTACTTTTAGCAAAGAGTTGCCGCTACCGACTGAATGCATTTGGCCATCCGTGGGTTACTGGGTTAAGGATTTTTGACAGGAAAGCTATGGGTTGTCAGTGGCCTCAGTGCTTTTGGGCTACGCCCTTATTTACACTGACAACAAAGTGGCATTGGAGTGTTACAAGGTCACGGAGAAGACTTTCAATTATCAATTACAGGTTTTAAATTTACCCTGGCTTTTAAAGGAATAGGGTACACTTTTTTTACTATTTCTTTTTCTTTCTTTCTCTTTGACTCTTTGTCTCTGTCTCCGTCTCTCTCTCTCCATCTCTCTCTCCATCTCTCTCTCTCTCCATCTCTCTCTTAGCCATTACAAACTCAGGACCCTGGCAAGGGTGGTGGGGAATGGGTCCCACATGACTGCCCATGTCGAGAGCTGTATACCTAAATTGGGAGGGACACCAGGGATAAGACTCCCTGGGTTACAGCCTAGATGCCTAAGGACACAGCATAGAGCTTCCTTAGATCCCTTTGGAGATATAATTTGCTAAAGGAAATGAAAGTCTGAACCATTAGTACCTAGGAGGCAGGGATCAGAGGAAGTAGATTCAGAGGTAAGGAGAATTTGGGGCTACACTTTCAAGAAAGTCGTAGTCAGGACCCAGGAGGTACGGATCAGAAGGGAAAGGTAAGGGCACACGCATGGGCGACTGTTGAGTAGAGAATTCTGGCTGCGCCATGATCTCAACCGGCTACTGCCAGGAGTTCGGGATGACAGCCTTCTGCCTCTAGTCGGCCCTCGGCTTCCCCATGAAAATTGAAAGCGGAAGCTGCTGTGGCCAGACCAATGTCCCCAAGCCAGAAGGGTTGGGGGTTATTAGAAAGCCCTTCGCCAGATAGTCTCACACCTGAGTCTTAAGTCCGGTGGCCATGCTAATCATTTTGAACTGGCCGACAGGTGCCCGGTATTTTCCTCCAATTCTAAGGAAGGATAGGACAGAATAGCAAGCGAAAGTGGTCCAATATTACTCACCGCTTTGGAGGTCCCTTCGTGGTCGCCAAAATGTTACCTGGGGTCCTTGCTCACAGAGCTCCCAAGATGGAGGCAAGCCGCTTCCAAGATCGTGGCCGGCGGCTTCCAAGATGGTGGCGGGCCGCTTCCAAGATGGTGGAAAGCCTAGTGTTCTCTGACTCGGGGTTCTTGGCCTCACGGATTCCAAGGAGTGGAATCTTGGATCATGCGGTGAGTGTTATAGCTCTATTAGAAGCTGTGGGTTATGGAAGAGAACTGTGGAACCCAGTGACAAGTGTTCAGCTCGATTAGGATGAACCCAGGCACTTAGCTTTGCAGGAACAAGCCTTTAGCATAATTGGGAGTGGCAATGGGAGTCTCACTGGATCAGGAGCACAGCAGACACCCTGCCGGATCTGGAGGGATGGGAGTCAGTGGAGGGATGGGAGTCAGCGGCGGGTCTGCGACAGTGGCAAACAGCAGTGGTGGACAGCAAGCAAAAAGCTCAGCTCGAGCCATAACAAACATGGAGCAGAAGAGTGCAGTTGCAAGATTTAATAGAGTGAAATAGAGTGAAAACAGAGCTCCCATAGGAAGGGAGGGGACCCAAAGGGGGTTGCTGTTGCCGGCTCAAATGCCTGGGTTCATATCCTGATCCTTGTCCCTCCCACTGTGCTCTCAGGCAGTAGATGATTGACTATTTCTTTACCTTCTGTTTTTGCCTAATTAGCATTTTAGTGAGCTCTCTGATTGGTTGGGTGCGAGCTAAGTTGCAAGCCCCGTGTTTAAAGGTGGATGTGGTCACCTTCCCAGCTAGGCTTAGGGATTCTTAGTCAGCCTAGGAAATCCAGCTAGTCCTGTCTCTCATTATCTCTTATCTTTTTGATGACAACTGTCTTAATAGGTATGTGGTGGCATCTCATAGTATTTCTAATTTGTGTTTTCCTGATGATTACTGATGTTGAGCATCTTCTCATATACTTGTTGGCCATTTGTATGTCTTTGGAAAAATGTGTATTCAAGGCCCACACAACATTTCTTAATGTTCATTCTCTCTTTTACACATTCTCTATTCATTCCCAGATCCTGAGCCAGCAAACATTGCCCTCAGTTCAGTATATAATGCTATCGTTTTCACAGTTTTAAAAAAAATAGCATTAGGTGGGCTCTTCCTTGACCTTTTACCATCAGTCACTAAAATTGCCTGTACTCTCATTCTGTTCCTCCTTTCCCTTCTGTATTTTTGGAATATCTGCCCTCTGCCTTTCACTGATGGACATTACTTCTACTAGAGTTATCACCTCCTCTCATTTTCCTCTCTGCTGACCCCATTATGCTTGCATTAAAAGATTTTAAAGTTCAGCTAATTTTGAAAGAAATTCTCTCCAAGTATGGTGAAATGCCTGGTGTAGCCATTACCAAGAGTAATTAACCATGAAAATTATATTTAATAAAAAGTAAATATTATGATAGTGATAGTTAAATACAATAATTAAAAAAACATAAAATAGAAGACAACAGAGAACACCATATGTAAGTGCATATGGTTTCACATCTTTCTTGTTGAGGTGTTGGGCCAAAAAGCCATCTAAATTTAATAAAGTTAATAAACAAGAATGTCTGCTATAATTTGAAAAGAACTATGAAAAGCACTAAAAATAGTAAATAGTAAATAAATAGTGGGGAAAAGGAAGCTTTAAGGAGAAGTATGAGGAAATATAAATGAACTAATTTTCTCATTTTTCCCATTTTTCATAACGGGAAATAAAGAGCATTATGATATTGTTAAAAATCAATCAGTAGAAAGAAAATTTGAAGATGGGTCTTGGAAAATACTAAGGGAAACATGCTTATAAAAGCAAAGCAACACAATGGAAAAGCAATTCCTATAGCAAAACAAGAAAACGAAAGTAAGCATTAAAAACTGGGAAATAAAATTTTTAGTCTCAAATGAAATGTTAAGTACTCTATCATCCATTGGGAAACCACGTTGCAATTAAAATATAGAAATTCAAAAAGGAATCAACTCAGACAATGACAAGATAATGTAAGGAGGAGGCTGGGGAGACAAAAAGTGAGAGATCTTAACAAATTTATGGAAGATGAAAAACAAAGTGAGCGATATACATTTGGTGTATTAAAATGTGGGAATAATGTAACTCATTGTGATGGTTAATATTGCGTGTCAACTTGATTGGATTGAAGGATGCAAACTATTCTTCCTGGGTGTGTCTGTGAGGGTGTTGTCAAAGAAGATTAACATTTGAGTTAGTGGGCTGGGGAATGCAGACCCACCCTCAATCTTGGTGGGCAAAATCTAATCAGCTGCCAGCATGGCCAGAATAAAAGCAGGCAGAAGAATGTGGAAAGACTAGACTGGTTCGATCTCCCAGCTCACATCTTTCTCCCGTGCTGGATGCTTCCTGCCCTTGAACATCAGACTCCAAGTTCTTCATGTTTGGGACTTGGACTGACTTTCTTGCTCCTCAGCTTGCAGACGGCCTATTGTGAGACCTCACCTTGTGATTGTGTGAATCAGTACTCCTTAATAAACTCCTACATCTATCCTATTAGTTCTGTCCCTGTAGAGAACCCTAATACGCTCATAATATATTATAAAGACATTACAGAGGAGGGTAAAAACTGTTGGAAAAAATTGAAAAATAAAATAAAATAAAATTTGAAAACAGCCCAAATGTAGCAGGCATTAGAGAGAATGTGAGGGAAACAAGGTGGAAAACAAGAGAAGTAAGTGAAATGCTTGCACAAAGCATAATCATCTCAGTCAAATATCACAGACACACTTAGGAATTTAGCCTCAGGTAAGAACCTCTTTTCGTTGTGCTGAGTCCATTGTATTGGGTTGAACAGTGTGCACCCCAAACTGATGTCCATTGAAACCTCAGAAAATAATTTTATTCTGAAATGAGTCTTTGCAGATATTAATTAGTTCAGGATCTCAAGATGAAATCATCTTGGACTGAAGTGAGCCCTAAAAACAATGACCGGTGTTGAATAAGAGAAAGGGGAAATTTTTTTTTATTTCAATAGCTTTAGGGATTCAAGTGGTTTCTGGTTACATGGATGAGTTGTACAGTGGTGAAATCTGGGGCTTTTAGTGCACCCATCACCTGAATAGTGTTCACTGTACCCAATAGATAATGTTTCGTCCTGTACCCTCCTTCCTTCCTTCTCTCTTCTGAATCTCCACTATCTATTATACCACTCTATATGCCTTTGTATACCCATAGCTTAGCTCCCCCACTTATAAGTAAAGACATATAGTATTTGGTTTTCCATTCCTGAATAACTTCACTTAGGATAATGGCCTCCAGTTCCATCCAAGTCACTGCAAAAGGCATTATTTCATCTTTTTTATGGCTGGAGGGTAGCATTCCATGGTGTGTGTGTGTATCTATGTATGTATATATATACACACACACATATAGATATTCCATGTCTGCATATATATATACACACATGTATATATTCACACACAAATGTATTGCATGGTGTGTGTGTGTGTGTTTATACACACACACACACATATATGTGCCATATTTTCTTTATCCACTCATCTGTTAATGGGCATTTAAATTAATTCCATATCTTTGCAATTGTGAATTGTGCTACAATAAACATATGCGTGCAGGTGTCATGATATAATGACTTATTTTACTTTGAGTAGATACCCTGTGGCAGGATTGCTTGATCAAATGATAAATCTACTTCAAGTTCTTTCAGAAATCTTGATACTATTTTCCATAAAAGTCATACTAATTTATCTTCTCACCAACAGTGAATAGCATTTCCTTTTCACTGCACCATTGCTAACATCTGTTGTTTTTGGCTTTTTAACAACGGTCATGCTTACGGGGTAATGTGGTATCTCATTGTGGTTTTAATTTGCATTTGCCTCACGACTACTGATGTTGATGTTGATCAATTTTCATGTTTTTTGGCTATTTGTATATCTTCTTTTGAGAACTGTCTGTTCAGGACATTTACCCACTTTTTAGTTGAAGTTTTTTTCTTGGTGATTTGTTTAAATTCTTTGTAGATGCTAGATGTTTATTCTTTATTGGATGCATAGTTTGAAAATATTTTCTCCCAATCTGCAGGTTATCTCTTTACTCTGTTGATAATTTCTTTTGCTGTGCAGGAGATTTTTAGTTTAATTAAATCTCATATATTTATTTTTGTTGTTGTTGCATTTACTTTTGGGGTCTTACTTATAAATTATTTGCTTATGGTTTACCAGAGTTGTATAAAGGGAGAAGAAAGCCACATCATGACAGAAAACAAGGCAGAGATTGGATTTATGCTGCTGCAAGTCAAGGAAAATCTGGGGCTACCCAAAGCCGGAAGAGATAAGGAAGGATTCATCCTTAGATCCTTCATAGCTCTGCTAATACTTTGATTTTATATTTCTAGCCTCCAGAACTGTGAAAGAATACAATTCTCTTGTTTTGGTCTACCCAATGAGAGGTAATTTATTGTGGCAACTCTAGCAAATGTAATACATCCATCATCTATCATAATCTTTCTTTTGGAAAAGGGGAAAAAAGTCCTCTCAGATTTTTTCTCCTTCTCTTACCTCATTTTCTGTGGTTGAAGTCGGGGTAGGGACTAAGCATGGCTAGACATATTGACCCGCTGGGCAGGTTGGATGATTTCACTTCATCTTCTGTAAAATCAGATGAACTTGTAGCTGGATCAGCAATTTACTCTAGTTCTGCAGTAAGTTGTACACTCACTTTCACACTCCTCAGGAGATTATTTTGTATCACTTTCTCTATTCTTAAATATTTTATTCTCTCCTCACCACTTCACTCTTAGCTAATGGTTTTTCATCACATTGTTAAACAGAAGGTGTCCAAAAGGAGCTGTATCTTCTCCCTCCACAACTCCAGTAATCTGTGCTCTCATTCTTTTCTCTCATGTCAGTGGCAGAATTGGTCCTCTTTCCATCGATTAGTTCCTATACATGTGTTCTGGATGCCATCTTCTATTACCTTTGAAAGCACTGTGCCTCTTCATTATGCCATCACTATACCGCATCATTAGTCTGTATTCCTATTCCGTCATTCACAGTTTACAAACATGCTTTCGTGTTCCTTATCCTTCAAAGCAAAATATAACACAAACATGAGAGTTACTTGGGAATAACTGCCTTTTTCTATTTCCATTTACTTCATAATGAATGATATTCAAATGTAAACACCTAGTCCAAATCCTTTATATGTTTACTCTGGCAACATATTTGTCAACACCAGTTAAATGTCTTACTATATCAAATATAATTTTTTGTGAAAAAATTCTGCTGATTTTCTAATCTCTATCATTTCAGAGTAAAACTACTACAAACTAGTCATTCAAGAAAAACTTTTAATGAAAATATAGTTCCTATAATGAATGAGGACTATATATTGAGATTTGAATTAGTAAGATTATTAGGCAGGTTTTATTAAAATAGTCACTAATTCAAGACTTTTCTATAATGCTTAAATTTTAGGTCTGAAACATTATGAATATTCTAAATTCATCACCAGATATAATACCTTCTTTATTCTCTCTTAAAATTGTTGATATAGCCCAGAGTTACTGTTATTAGGCAAACAATTCACCACTTTTGCTATATATCTGTGGAGAACTCTAACATTAGCAGATAATCTTTACTTCATCATCTTCCTTATCTCTGCCTGGTTTTATTACTTATGATCTCATGCAGGAAGACATAGCTTCTGAA
Organism: Nomascus leucogenys; assembly: GCF_006542625.1. Taxonomy (NCBI): domain Eukaryota; kingdom Metazoa; phylum Chordata; class Mammalia; order Primates; family Hylobatidae; genus Nomascus; species Nomascus leucogenys. Next base: position 81,053,378 of record NC_044385.1, on the reverse strand, counting down.
TGCTTCTCAGATTTTTCTCTTCCTCAATTCTATTTGCCCTCAAGGAAAGATTCTAAGTCCACTTTAACCATTAGTCAGGAATTCACATCCAAGATCCAAGATTCATATGCAAAGGATCAGACTTGAATCTTCATTCCAAAATAAACTCTTTATATCTTTTTTTGAAACTTGCTTCTTTTTTTAACTTATCTCAGGAATTTGATAAAACCTTAAAAATCTTTTTGTCAAACCCTTTAATAAGGTAAATACTGTATTCCATAATAAAAATAAAGTATAGTTAAATGTAATGACTACTAAATGTTTGTTAAATTTTGCTTGCCATAGTTTTCTTTACAACCTCCTCTGTCTAAATGCTTTCTATTTACATGCTTATAAGTAGTGACATTAAAATAGAAACAAAATGTTTTAAAACATGTTAAAATATGCAGATTACATTCTATTTATTATGCTACATTTATCACTGGTCCTTCTATATCACAAAATAATAGAATAAAATACATATGATGCAAAATATTTCTTTTATCCTTAGTCAAACACAATATTTATCTTATATGCATGATTATGATTGCTCTGCCGTTACAATCAGCAATAATATTCAAAAAATAGATTTTTTTTCTAAGTAAGTAAATATTTTGATTGGAGATTTAAAGCTGTTGGGCTAAAAGGTGCTGATAGTTCAGTAGATCAAAAACAAGAGTCAGCATTCTATTGTTTTGCCAAATTTCAACTTTTTTTGTATAATTCAAGGCAGCTAATAGCTTTATGTTGTGTGCTAGTGAAGAAAACAAATCAGATTCTCGCAGCATTGCCAAAATCTGTTGTGACATCTATACATTAAAGATGGAAAGATGAACGTCTTTAATGAACTTGGTAAATTCAAGAGGAACAAACTAGATAAATGAAAAGGGCATAGTAGTATTTATTTTGATTGTGTATATATAATACACACCACAAATTAAACGCTGAAAACTGATATTTTTTTAGTTTAAAATGTCTTTAGTTTAAATGTAAGTGACTCCCTGATTGCCTATTTAGCCTAAAAAAGATTGACTACAAAAAAAATTTAGGCCCACATATTTGCCCATAAAAGAAATGTGCACTGTTCTTTTACTAAAGCCTAAGGGACTAATGATTGAAGGAGGAGAAGGAGCATGCTGATGAAAAGAGGACACGATCTTCTCATGCTTACAGATATGCTGGCAAAACACAGAGTAGTGGGCACAGTGCCAGCTGCCTTCTGAGTAGGTGTCACATAAAACTTCATTATCTAACATGTCAAACTCTCCCTAGAATGGACGTGAACTAAGCTTTCTGCATGGTAAGAGCACATGGATAAAGAGTAAGTAAATATAAAATGATGTCAAGCATAATTTATTAATCATGTTAACAATGATCTTTGGCATCATTTACCATCCACATGTGTATTCATGTCATCTAATTGTAGAGCAGTACCAATGAATTAACTCAGGGAGAAGAATTAAAAGCTAAATTATTACAGACATTTTCCTGGTGCTTTATTTTTCATAATGTAAGGCTATTCTATATGCTAGATCCTCAGCCCATAGTTCAATATTTGATATCCAATAATCTCATTTTCCCAAGATAAAATTTATTGACTTCAGATATACAAATGTGGGAGAAAAAGAGCTTGGAATCTAAACGATATTTGGCCCACCAACTTCCTGATAATCCGTACAAACTCTTAGGCATTTCAATACCTAGAAGCACCATAGCTTCTAATGTGAAGATTTGACATTGGTATTTAGGTCATCTCTAATTAAGCTATCCTTGGTTACAAACGTATAGAGCTTTTTCAGATGATATTATGATAGTTTTAAAGTACACAGCTACAAATTTTAATATCTTCATAGTGCCTGGAAAATACTTTTAAAAACTGAAATCCAACTTACTGGCAACTGGGAGGTTTTATTGGAAAATCCATAACCTTAAAAGTGTAAAAATAAATATTTTGAAACCAAACTAGAAGGCAAAGAGAATGAAGCTTTAAAATCAGTGTAAGCACTAAAATGTTGTTCACTCAAAATCTCATTAATTATTGAAATATTTGTGTTGGCCACTGCCAGCTTTCTGTACGTTTTTTCCTCATTATGTTTATTTGTTATGTGTTTGTTTCGTTTACCTATATATATAGAGTTGGCATTTTTAGTGCTTTTGTTCCTACACAGCAACTACAAAGAAACAGGAAGAAGAAGGAAAAAGAAGAAGTAGAAGAAGAAGGAGGAGGAGGAGGAGAAGAAGGAGGAGGAGGAGAAGAAGGAGGAGGAGGAGAAGGAGGAGGAGGAGGAGGAGGAGAAGAAGGAGAAGAAGAAGAAGAAGAAGAAGAAGAAGAAGAAGAAGAAGAAGAAGAAGAAGAAGAAGAAGAAGAAGAAGAAGAAGAAGGAGAAGGAGAAGGAGAAGAAGGAGAAGGAGAAGGAGAAGAAAAAGTAGTTGTTTATTGAGAGCGTGCTTGCAAATCAGGAGGGGATTAATCATGTGAAGACTCTGCTAATTGACTTACGTTTCGTTCTCCATCATCTTAATCTTCCTACTAGAAAAACAACAAAATATAATTCTACAATAGTGAACAGTTTGTTTATTCTTATGTATTTATACCTCACCTTATTTCATAAAAGACTTCAGGTCATTAAAGGTACTCCATTGTAAACCAACATAGAGCCTGGAGAAAGCACAAAACATCTTTCATGTGAGCATAAAAATGTCCTGCTTAAGTCCTTTAATCCATTCCATCCTAATAATATGACTTATCAACCTGCTCATGTTGAACTAGAATCATTAATTATTGATGTTCTTTTTGTAGTTTTAAATGAAAAAATGGTTAACTTCTTAAATATTTGTAAAACAATAAACAAAGTGGCTTAAAAACAGAGTATTAAGGCTATTATTTGGCTCCTTAAGGTAAATGGATTACAGACTTAGAACAGCTATCACATTGCAAGTTACAAATCCTGATTTTTGGCTGCCGTTAAAATGTCTATTTGTGCTATTCACTCTAATTTCCTGTTTGAATAATGCATAGTGGGCATTAGAAAAAAAATTTGTTAATGTTAATATTGGCAAGGGATTGTCTGAATTCTATCAGTCACCAACAATCTTAATTACATCAGAGCAGTACTCTATTATTACAAAAAATGTTTATCTGTTTTATTTCTTTAGAATTTATAATAAATTCATTTTTATTAGTTATTTAGGAAATTATATAGTTAGTTCAAACAGATAACATAAACTATGCCCTTCCATTGACAAAATTGTAATTGAAATAGTAAAGTTGCCCAATTAATTCAGTCAAATATTTAGTCTGTCTTTTCAATCATAGTGCCTGAATGTGTGTGTGTGTGGTTTCAACTAATCCTATAGTATATAGTTTGTTTAAAAGATGGTGTGACCTATAAACTAGAATTATTTGTTACCCCAGTTTTTTCTCCATATAGCCAGGTTTCAGTTCTGGATTTATTATTTGAATATATAAAAACAAAATAAAATCATTTTGTTTTTATAAACACAGTCCTAATCACATTACCTTCTACAATGGAGTTAAGAAGTTATGGACAAGGGCCAAATTCAGCTCTCTGCTTGATTTAATTTAACCATTATAGTGACAATGCTTTTATCGCTAATACTACAACCCCCCAAGTATTAATAATTAGGCTTTATATGATCCCTTTTATTACGTTATTTAGCATATTTCTAATCTTATAGCTGTGTGTTATAGTTAAGGAGCTATAAAAATAATTATACAGCAAATTATTATTGCAAAAGGTATTTATATTTATAATATCATATACTAAAATGCAATGTTTATAACTAATGTTCACTAAGACTCCATTATGTATCTTGCTTTCTTTGGTTTCCTTTTATCTTTATTATTTTACTTTGGTTTTGAAGTCTCACATAAGACTCTTCCCCAACCCTTTCTCTCCCTTGAATCTGGTTATGTCTTTTCCTTTCTCTACATCTCCTCCTATTGTTATACCTTGATCATTCCCCCAATTTATCTACACACTTCTTTTACTCATCCTCTCCCTACACTAATGCTTAGCAAATTTTATGCAAACGGCCACATATTTTTCATGGATACCAGTCTGTGGATATACTGACAACAACGAGTCCCATGAATTTTGATAAAAAGGAGACTAATCTAGCACAATGGTGAATCACTCTGAATAAGTAGATAACTCTGTCATTTCTCATGACGTCATTTTTTACCAATTACTGCTAGATACTAACAGCTGGTTATTCCAAAGCTACTCAAACTCAGCATATCAAAATTGGAGCACCTTACCTCTCCATTTCATTTTTATAACTTACGAATAACGTTTCTGCCTGGTTACAAGCTGTATTTCATCATTTATCTTTTTTTTTTTTTTTTTAAGACGGAGTCTCATTCTGTAGCCCACGCTGGAATGTAGTGGCGTGATCTCAGCTCACTGCAACCTCAGCCTCCTGGGTTCTGGTTCAAGTAATTCTCCTGCCTCAGCCTCCCGAGTAGCTGGGATTACAGGCACACATCACCATGCCCAGCTAATTTTTTTCTATTTTTAGTAGAGATGGAGTTTCACCATGTTGGCCAGGCTGGTCTTGAACTCCCTACCTTGTGATCTGCCCATGCTGGCCTCCCAAAGTGCTGGGATTACAGGCATGAGCCAATGCGCCCAGCCCACTTATCTATTTTGTCAATATCATTCTATGTTGAGGTATAAAATTTAGGGAACTTGGGATATCTTTGACTACTTTCCTTGCGTACCATACTAAATAGTCACCAAGACTTTAACAGGCACTCTTGTTATCCATTCTCAATGGCACTGCCCTGGCCATGTCTTCATCATAACTTGGATACATTATCAAAATTACCTTTTAATTATTAATCTTATTAATCACCTCCAATATCTATCCCTTTCACATGTAGTCATTATGCCACATTTATCATTCTAAAGTATGGTTCTTATCATGTGCCACACCCCCTCCAGTAATGTTAACATTAGATTGTCTTTTGTCTTCAATAGTTGGCAGGCTATTCTAACTGTTCTGCATGTATTTTATGTAATTAAATATTCACAACAATCCTGTGAGGTAGGTGCAGCTATTATTATTTTACATGACAAATTGTCTCACATAAAAAGCCTTTCGAGTTAAGTCAAAAATGATTTCCAATTACTTTTAAATGCTCAACTTACCATAAGCAAGTACTTAATAAACTCAAGTTCTGATCATGATTATTTTAGATATACACTGATGACAACCCAGGGGTCTGTGATATAATTTTGTTTCATGGCATTTTGAATATTTGTTTTTATCTGCAGAGTTTTATAACTCTTGCTCTATTAAGGGATTGCCATAGATTTAAAAGAAGCTTAATAAAAATTTTAAACTATTAAATTTTATTGCAATAAACTCAATTTTTGTAGATGACTGAGTTATAAATTATGTAAGCATCAGAGGTTTTAAAAAATATCGTGTCTATCAATTACTTTACTAGTTTATTTCAGTCATATAGTCAGCTGAGAATCCAGTAAAACGTTTCAAGCATTTGGGTCTTTCATATTTAAATTTATGATTTTGGCACAAGTTTATCTGTATGGATTTATATACTTAATGCTTTTCTTTGAATCAGCACATTTTTTGGTGAGATAAATTTCTTTTAATGAAGACCTATATCACTATCACATATAGTAAGCCAGTATAATTTTCATTATAAAAATGTTATCTTAAATATGAATATATAAATCTAGTTCCATTGATGGTGAAATAGCTTGTATGAACAAACCCTCTTACATTAACAATTATAAATCCTAAACATAAATTTTTTTAAATAATAAAAATACTACTCAACAGCACTGAAAAGTGACAATATGCATATAGATATTGTAGAAAATTTGACCTATAAAATAGGTCCCATATTAAGTAAGATCAAATTCTCAATGAAAACAGTTCCTAGTCTATGCAGAACAGGGTGCTTAGAATTCAAAAGGAAATCCAAAGTCATACAGGTTTGAGGTATCAGAGGATGAATTTTAGGGCTTCCAGCTAGCAACCAAAGGGGTAAGTCCCAGAAGGGAGAAAGCCTCAGAGAGCAAGCCTTAAATCTTCGCATAAACTCACCTCAAATCCATGGCTGACTTCTGATTTAGATATGTGTAGGAGAAACTCCAAGGAACTCACACAAACAAAAAAGGAAAGAAGCGGATAGAAGACTAAATAAGCTGATTATAGATTTCAGCGGCTGCTCTGGATGAGAGAGTTGAAATATGTAGGTCTTTAAGACAGAGGACTTTGTGAACATTTCCATATTTCCATACAATTTTCAGAAGACCATATAGTGTGATGATAATTTTTCCAGGACTGAGAAATTACTATGACTGTAGCCAAAACCGAAACAGGTCAGCTGTAGGAAAGTGTTTAGTAATAACTCCACAGTTTGAAAGTGGTCAGGTATTAAATACATTCTAGGGGAAAAATCAACCTTAAAAAAAAAATTGAAGGTCTCTACAGTGTTTTATCCGCAATGCCCAGTATATTAAAACAACAACAATGAGCATTTTACATGTGAATAATTAGAAAAAGTGACTGATTTTCAAGAGAAAAGCAGTCCAAAGAAATTTCACAGTGTTCGATTGTTGCAATTTGCTAGTAAGGACATTAAGCAGAATTATAAGTATTCTTAATGACTTAAAGAAAAATATAGTCACAATGAATGAATAAATAAAAACTGTGGCCAATAAATGGAGAAAAAACTGAGAGGCTATAAAGACAGCAGAACTACATTACAAAAAAAAAATGTGTAAGAATGTTCTTCAGGCCAAAAGAAAATCATAACAGAAGGAAATTGTGATTTATAAGATTGGATGAGTGGTAATGGAAATGGAAAATACATAGCTAAATATAAAATGAATTTTTTATTATTATTTAAATTAATTGAAAGCAGCTGACATTAACCTAAAACTTATAACATTGTATTGTGGGACTTAGACTGTATGCAGGTATCCTTATATGACAATAGTAACCCAAAAGATTTAAGTAAAGTAGACGGTTATGGTGTTGCAAGTTTCTTACATTTTATATGAAGTAAAAAATATTAATTCTAAGGGGTGATTAAGGATACCTATTATAATACTAAGAGCATCTTCTAAAAAAATACAAATCTAGAACTAAAAAGAATTAGTGGAATTAAAATGCAATATTAAAAGTATCAACTCAAAAGGAAAATAAGAAAGGAGAAGCAGGAGATACAAATATAAGTAAAAATAACAGAAAAAAGTATAAAATCGTATACTTAAACCAAACATTATCCTTAACTATGTTAACTACAAATGAAATAAACACTCCAAATAAAAGTAGATTTCAGAAAGTGTTGTTTTTTAAAAAAAATGCATTTATATGCAGTTACTATTGAAGCATTTTTAATAAAAAGAGATAGGCTGATTGCAAAAGGGTGGTAAATGTATACCAGGGAAATATAAAGACTAAACCAGTTGTGTTAGTATCAGACTATGTGGACTGGCAACAAGAAATACGGGAAACAAAAAAAAAATTATAATAATCAATGGGTTGATTTACCAGGAAGAGATAACAAACCTAAACATGTAATTACTTGTTCAAGATAAAATGTGCCCGAAAATAAAAAGAGCACAAAATGCCAACACTGGCATTTTAATCACTTTTGTTTGGATATTATTATTATCAATTATACTCTTTGAAATATATAAAGCAAAATAGATGATTTTGTTGTCATTTTCTAACATTTATAAAGGCCAACAATGAGAAGTGTTCAAAAAGGTTACCAAAAAAAAAAAAAACTTTTGTGTTTTGTGTTGCAAATATATGTGCAGCAATTTGTGGCTTCTGTTGCTATGAGCTACAGCCAGCGAGATTCACTGTGTGTGGTTGATTTTGATACAGTCTATGTTTATTAAAAATATACTCCACTTCAGGTAGGAATAAATCAGTTCATTTAGACATTGTCCTCCAACAGAATTGCACAAACGAAGCTATAAATTAAAAGAAAATACAATATTGGGACAAGAAGGGAGTATTTGCCACAGATCCATTTTAAAGGTGCTAATTTTAGAAAATTTATTTTAGAAAAGATAAGCATAGACCTCAAGATATATACAGCTCTGGGGTATATTTAGCATGAATAGCTATAGTCAATTATTTTGAGAAGAGAAAATACATATCAAATTGATTTTTTAAAAATGTCTTGCAAATCTAGGCTTTCTGTAAGAGCAACTGTAGCAATTACTGTTTGTCTTTGGTGTCTTCTTCCTTCCTATAACAATTTTTCAAAAAAAGAGTTTTTTAAGATCTCAAAATAAATGCTATGCTGAAAAGTATTGTGATAGTAAGAGGGAAAAAAATAAAATTCAAATTTAGAAAGAAACATCATGTTTCCTGACTAATCTAATGCTCAAACACTACTATTTCAGATAAAACATGGGATTTGACAAAAATCATAGTATTTGTTTGTAGTATTCCTCCTAATCAATCTCCAATTCAGAAAACTTTTAATTATTTTTACTCGTTTTCAACTCTAAAAGATTAACAACAGAACATTTTTATTTTATTTAGAGACATGGCTGTGCTGTGTAATGCAGGCTGGAGTGCATGGTACAATCATAGCTTACTGCAACCTTGAACTCCTGGGCCAAGTGTATATTTTTATGAAAACAGTCTAGGTCAAGAATTAAAAATATGAAACATTGTAAAACAATATTTTGGCATTGTAGCTTGAATTACAGATTCCATAAATAATTCAAATGAGGGGTAAAATGTTATATTGGGGCACATGATTTAACACAGTCACATATTCCAGATTGAAATAATTTCCCAAATATTTCACAGTCACTGAGATCAAAACCAGAGTATGTTCATGTATTAGTCTGTTCTCATGCTGCTATGAAGAAATACCTGAGACTGGGTAATTTATAAAGAAAAGAAGTTTAATCGACTCACAGTTCCGCATGGCTGGGGAGGCTTCAGGAAACTTACGATCATGGTGGAAGGCACCTCTTCACAGGGCGGCAGGAGACAGAATGAGTACCAGCAGAGGAAATGCCAGATGCTTATAAAACCATTAGATCTTGTGAGAGCTCACTCACTATCACAAGGACAGCATGGGGAAAACCACCCCATGATTCAATTACCTCCCACCATGCCCCTCCCATGACAAATGAGGATTATGGAGTTATGAGATTTCAATTCAAGATGAGGTTTGGGTGGGGACACAAAGCAAACCCTATTAGTTAGGAAACGCATCACTTTATACACCACCCTGGAAAATTAAAGTAAAAGAAAAAAATGGGTCACTTACTTGAAGAAATGTGGCCCAGAGGCTACGTTAATGAGAAGAAAGTTATATCTTTGGGCTATATTATCCAAGTGACTGCTAACATCAATTAGTCTCACCAAATAACTACACTCTTCTCCTTTTAGTCTAAAGAACAGCTGTAAGTGGTACAACTTGACTGGGACTAGCCAGTCTTCAGCAGAACAGCCAGAGAGTTTGAATTAGAAAGAAATCATGTAACACACATACTCAAATACTAGTGTAGACGATTCTCATTTCTATTATCATTAGGCAACAGGGACCTAACTTAAATATGAAAATTACAGTAAAAATCACGTAAAGATTAAATGAGAAAGGTCACACACATTTAGCACCTTGCTTAACAAGCTCATGAAAAAGCCCTTTTTTAATGCCGTATGTTTCTCTTTCAATCTCTGCTCCTCCTTCTGCTTTTTCTAACTTTAGTTAAAAGTTTATTCATGGAAAGCATAGATGGTTTAGATTTAGGAAAAATGTGAATAAAATGCACAAATCTAAGTTAAGTGAAAATATCAAGATTATTTCAGCAGATTTAAAATGTATTAGAGAATAATCATCATTCACTCCCACATTAAAAAATAAAGTCATTCTGAAGTTGGCAGTGTTAAAAAAAAAAAAAACTTGTGCAATATAACATGTGATTTTCCAGTACCAGATAATTTTATATGAAATAGATAAATGCTGGTAGCATTGCTAGTATGCACAGTATATTTTGCAACACTACAAATTCGTGGTTTCAAATTTAGCTGTTTGACAAAGTAATGTCTTTCTTTTTCTTTTTTTTCTTGAAACCACTATTTCAAGTCTCGTTTATTCTTCCAGAGACTCCTTCTACTCAAGATTTCCCACTCACTCTAAGTGAATGGCACTGCCTACCTTCTTACTAAAGAAATAGAAGCTTTGTTCTGGGAATTTCCTCTAGTTTTGTTTTCACCTCAGTGTAATCCCATAATCCCATTTTTTTCTTCAGTGAATAATTTCACGTCTGTTTTCTCTTCTGGAATCTTGTTTATATTGTAAATCTCTTTTTTATATTGTAAATCAGTCACTCTTTACCTCTCTTCCCTCCACCAACATGTATGCTACATAGTTTCCCTTTATCTTTATGCTAAATCTCCCACTATTAAGGTGTCTTGCTTCTTTCATTTATAGCCAAGCTGCTCAAAAGAATAGCTAATGTGTAATGACCATATGTCACTACCTCCTCAATGTACTTACATCTGATTTCTAGGTTTATAATTGAGATAGCTTCCACCATGCCAAGCAATCACTTGGCATTGCTGAAAATTAGATATTTTAGCTCATTCAACTGATAAATCTTTTTTCTTGGTTTCTAGGACATCATTTCTTTAATTGTTTCATTACAATTGCTTCTGTCTGATAAAGTGCCTGAAGTCTATATATTAGTGTTGTATTGTAGGGGACTGGGGTGAAAGCATTGAGGTACACAATGTCCTAACCCCTGAAACAATAAGCTCTTCCAGGCCTTCATGAAAAATAATGGGAAATATATTCAAGGCCACTTTGAAGCCTTTTGCAGCATACCAATATACCATGACCCACTAATCACAAATCTGCATCTATACACCTTCCCAGCTGAATGCCAGCTATATTAGCTGCAACTCAAATTATCACTCTCCCCTTGACTCCATATTTACATATTGAATTACCTACTCTACATCTGTCTTTAGACTCCAGTGAGCACTGAAAAACCAGTACATGAAATGAAGCCATAATATTCCATCTTTCCTCACCTTCCTCTCTCCTAAAATTTTATTTAACTTGGTAATTTTCATCCGCCAAATGAAAATACCATAATCTATTTATTCTGTCAAGCAAGAAATGGGGAAGTCATTTTTATTTCTCTCTCCTTCCTAAATCTGTACTTTCAAATTTTTCATAAATTCTAGTTGATTTTATCTCTTCAATATGTTGCTATTTCTCTTTACTATCACTAACAGTTTTCCTCCTTTCCCATGCCTCATAATTTTATACCAAAAGTCACATTAGAACTATTAGTTTTTAATATTCACTAACATTGCTACCTTCAAGTATATTTTACATTGCTTCCACCATAAAATTCCTCAATGAAAATATTGCCATAGCATACTCCTAATTAAAATTCATGATGGCTCCTTATGAAGACCTGGATATAGATACTGTATTAGTCAGGATTATCTTAGAGGGACAGAACTAATAGGATAGATGTATGTATGTATGTATATATATATATAAATATATATATATATACACACACACACACATACACATCCAACTCCTATATATATATATATATATGAGTTTATTAAGTATTAACTAACATGATCACAAGGTCCCACAGTAGGCTGACTGCAAGCTGAGGGGCAAGGTGAGCCAGCCCAAGTCCCAGTGCTAAAGAACCTGTAATTCGATGTTCAAGGGCAGGAAGCATCTAGCACAGGAGAAAGATGTAGGCTGGGAGGCTAGACCCCTCTCTCAATTCACATTTTTTCTGCCTGCCTTTTATTCACTGTAAGCTGATTAGAATTTGCCCACCATATTAAGGGCAGATCTGCCTTCCCCAGCCCACTGACTCAAATGTTAATCTCTTCTGGCAACACCCACACAGACACACCCAAGGCTAATATTTTGTATCCCTCAATCCAATCAAGTTATCACTCAGTATTAACCATCATGGATACTTATATCCGTTTCTCCATCTATAGCTCTGTATTCTGGACTTTTAAGTTTTTGGTAGGGTTTACAAACCTATTTTAATTTATTTTTCCCTGTAAAAACCCTGAACAATATTATCTGACTCTGTTCTATGTCAAAAGAGAAATACACCTTTTTTTTTCTTTAATTTTCATCTTCCTCTTTGTTATTATCAAGCAAATTTGGAAGCGGCTTTCACATATGAACAAGTAACTAATACGTAGGGAATCCTTGTTTACAACTGTAGTTTTCTTCAGTTATTTCTCTAGTTACCAAACCCCATTATTATCCATTATTTATCATTATAATGGAGATCACTGAACACTGCTTGATTTGTTATTATTTGCAATATATTTTACCTAAATGCTTATATTTTCTTTCCTCAAATGAAAAATGTGACTAATTTCATGCACAGGTGAGTCTTTTATTTATTTTACTTTACTGTAGTAAATAATTTGAATCTATATTGTTAAAACCTATTTTTCAACTCAATATATATTTTTAAAATCATGACTTTGACATTTCTGTTATTGATTTTGTTTTTTCTTTAAATGAATCTTATGTGAATTTACTGTTTCTTCCTTATATACTCTAATTATTTTCACCATGTCTTTCCAGGGTTTATGCATTAGAGCAGTTCATCTTGATTTATTTCCTATATGAGCATTCAATTTCCTCTTTTATGATTTTGCTTCCTACTTTACTCAATGTGATGTTAGTTCAACCACCTGACTTTTAATCTAAACTTTTCTCTTTGAAATGTATTGTTTGGTGTTTTTTAAATTTATTTTCTATCTCAATAAACACTTATCTCCTAATAGCAAATCTTTGATACAAACACCATGCTCTTCTTGCATGTTATTGAATATATTAAGCACGTTTCTGAAATTTTATTTTGAAACCTGTGAAATATTATGTTTCACAAATAAGCCTCCTTCATCTTAAGCATGATGAAAACTTTGTTCTCTCTTCCACAGCATTTTTCTTCTTTAATGACATCTTTTGATATCCTTAATCATTCTTAAAGAATGAAAATTCTACTCAGTTGACTTTTGTTAAACAATCTGAATTTCTGAAGTTATATCATTACTCTCACCTCCTAAATGAGAAATGTTCAAATTGCCTTCACCCAGCCTAATTAACACTGTATAGCAAGAATTAAATCAACAATAATATTTGCTAAAGATATACTTTCCCTAATTATTCTCTGACACTCAGAATCAATGCACAACATGGTAATTTAAATATTGGATTTGTGATATCATAAATTAGCTTCTTGTTTAACAGAGCCAACCTATGGAGCCTCTGAAATATATACATATGAAAAGAATGAATTGCAGGTTGATTACACATTAATGTCACCCATGACTAAGCATTTTTGGTTCATGTCTATATGTTTTTCTTTATACTTAAATCATTAATTTAGTCAGTGGAAGTTTCACAATATTTTAAAATGTTAGGTGTCATTTATTTATTTATTTGAAAACCCCTTACTTTTAGTTACATCTTTTTCTTTGTTCTTATAGGTATTTTAGTAGAACAATAAGAAATACTCTATAAGGGGCACTAATGAAGCACATTTTTTCTTCATAAGTATGTGATGACAAAATGAATCAAAGTCTCAATAACCTATATGAAAATTTCTAAAGCTTTAGAAAATTCCATAAGCTTAGTTTTGAAATCAATAGCTTATATTCATTCATTGAACACTTATCACTTCATGATTTTTTTCAAGATATTCTTGTTTTCCCTTTAATTGTCTATTCATACATTTTTATACTGTTAGAACATACATTTTTATACTGTTGGGTAGTCATGGTTTGCAATATGACTACCTCCCTCAATTAAATTAACAACCTCTGCTGACTTTTTTTTGTTTGCTTGTTTGTTTTTTGAGATGGAATCTTACTCTGTTGCCCAGGCTGGAGAGCAGTGGTACAAGCTCAGCTCACTGCAACCTCTGCCTCCAAGGTTCAAGCAATTCTCCTGCTTCAGGCTCCTGAGTAGCTGGGATTACAGGCATGCACTACCATGCCTGACTGATTTTTATATTTTTAGTAGAGATGGAGTCTCACCTTGTTGACCAGGCTGGTCTAGAACTCCTGACCTCAAGTGATCCACCTATCTCAGCCTCCCAAACTGCTGGGATTACTGGCGTGAGCCACCACACCTGGCCCTCTACTGACTTTGTATTTTATTTATTTTTCAAGTGTTTTCTGTTGTGTACAGCATCATTTTTTGCAGTATATAGTCATTGTGGGATAGTTAGATCTAGCTCATTAACCAAAATGTTACCTTACATTGTTATCATTTTTGTGATAAGAGCATATAACATCCACTCTATTTCTTTTTTCAAGAATACAATATTTCATCACTAATTATAGTTACCTTATTGTACAATAGCTACTTACTTTTAAAAAGACATGTAATTAAAGATCCTAATAGCAAGCCAATTCATTTTAAGATTATTTCAAGTTTTCAAACTTTGCTTAGGTATGGCTTCAATATAACTTGTATAATAAAATTGTTGCCTTTGAAATACCTCTGCATGAAAGAAAATCCAATACATTTTAAACTACAAAATTTGTAGGGAACATGATAGCCTCATACAGCAGTCCCACACCCCTGCCTGCTTCTTTAAGCTAAGAGGATTCCCAGTAAATTGAGGTTAAAACAATAGAAGTCTTTAGTGAGTCATTTTTTTTGTGTTTTCTTTCCATTGGTAATAAGAAATAATTGTATTCAATATGAATAATAAATCGTTCCTATGTGTTTTCAAATGTTTGCCATGCATTCAGTTTTGATTTTTCAATACTGCTGTTAGTTGTACCATTATCCAAGCTTGACTAAATATAATTTCTTCTGACACTAAAACTATAGGTAAGATGTTGGTAATATAATTGTAATGCTAATACTTACACTACATGTATTGCTCTATTATAGTCAACAATAAAAGCATGCTGAAATGTTGTGAAAATGCCTCGTGACTGTATTATGTTATGATCTTTGAAAACCTTTATTTTTAGATGAAAGTAGTTTACTATACTGTATCAGCTATAATGAGCACCAATAAACAAGCTGCTTTGCCAAGGGCAAATATAATTTCAAGCAATAAAATCGGATCTACGACACTGTATCTTCTATTCTTCATTTCAGATTCATTAACTATTATGGAGATCAATCTCTTTGACACAGTATATTTCTAACCTCATTTATGCCAGAATATGTACTCATTAGCATGTTTGAACTCCATAGCTAAACTGACAGGATTTCCCCCTTGCTTTGTGATATTACACATAATTTGAAAAGCAGGCCTTGAGCATTCTGACAACCACATTATTTAGGATACATTTTTTTTTCTCTACATGTGTACATTTACGCACATCCTATACCTTTGAGGAGTACGTTAAACATATTGAAAAAATAGTATTGTTTATAAAACTTTTTAAAATTTAAATAAGAGCAATGCTTTAAGTAAACTATCTTTAGATATCAGTGTTTAGAAATATTAATATATTTTTATTTTTCTTCCTTATGTATAATTGTAAATTTTAACCATACGTGTGTGTGAGGGTAGATATAAAATGAAATCACTACATTTATCACCTAAAGCTTTTGCTGTTGACAACTTTTGGAAAGGTCATCTATTAAAATTTATAAGGTTCCTTCTAAGTGTCATAGCTCAGTTATGTTCTTTACAGCTTCAACCTTATTTCCTTGACACAACTCACTGAAATACATTTAATAATGAGGAACAGAAAGAATAAAATATAACCAAGGAAAAAGTTGATATCAATCAAAAGTTATATTTCTAGGCAATTAAGACTACCAAATTTTCCTTTTTTTTTCTCCACTGAATATTGTATTAGGGTTTTTTTTTTTTTTTTTTTGACAGAGTCTCACTCTGTCGCCCTGGCTGGAGTGCAGTGGTGCGATCTCGACTCACTGCAAGGTCCACCTCCTGGGTTCACGCCATTCTCCTGCCTCAGCCTCCCAAGTAGCTGGGACTACAGGTGCCCGCCACCACGCCCAGTGAATTTTTTGTGTTTTTAGTAGAGACAGGGTTTCACTGTGTTAGCCAGGATGGTCTCGATCTCCTGACCTCACGATCTGCCCGCCTTGGCCTCCCAAAGTGCTGGGATTACACGCGTGAGCCACCGCGCCTGGCCTAAATGTCTGTTTTTTATAATAAACAAGCAAACAAACAAACCATAGTTGTTCAAATATCTTCTCAGTACTTCATTTTGCTTGGATGTGGTGAATGCATAATTCCTTAGTAGGAAAGAGAATGGCAATTTTGAGGAAGGGTAAGTAGTTAGGGATGGGCTTGAATACTTGTGAGCAGTGCAAGAAAAACAAAAGAAGAAGGCTAGTTGAGAAGAGGCTTGTTTTTCAAGTGAAGAAGTTTATTTAGTGTTTTCGTTCTGACTATGAAGGTACATAAAATATATTTGATCTGGGAAATGACATGATGGTTTTATTTTAATAAATTCTGCCAACTGCATGGAAGGGTATGGGATGCAAAAGGGATTATTAAGGTGCCCGCTGCATGATTTCAGATATTTTTAAGTTAAATGGAAGTTACAAAAGGACACTCAGTCTTAAATATTTAAAAATGAAAAAGTCATTAAAAGATTTACATTTGTGATTTTTTTGCTGGAAACATAGCAGGAAGTTCAGAACTAGATTTAGTCCTAGACCTGTGACATATTAGCTGCATTATTTTATCACATTACAAGCTAGGAAACTTAATTTTCTTATATGTAAAATGGGTTGAGAATATCTGATGCCTTAAGTAGTTATTATTTGAATTAAGTTCATGGGCGTATAATTAACACAGTTTTTCGGCACTGACAATACAACTCTGATTCAATTGGCTTCAGTGAAATGGAAACACAAACTTCCTGTGTGACCTGGAACCTGGGAGAGACTGGGGAGTTCTTTGAATAGTAACAACAGTAGTTGGTCAAGAAAGGACCTTTTTATGAAAGACTCAGGGGCCCAAATATTAATCATTGTAACTGTGGATCTAGAGTTAAAAAACAGAATGCATTATTGTAAATTTCAGCAAGAAAAAGGAAGAAAATAATGTGGACAAGAGCACTGGTATACCTTGATTCTGTTTTAGACTCACAATATTATTTTGGAGTTAGCTCCTTACCAGAATTTTGCAATATCAAATCATGAAATTTAAGAAATGTGGCATATTATACTACTGTGTCAAGTTAAAATAACATTTTTAAAAACATTTAAGTTCAGGGGTACATGTGCAGGATGTGCAGATTTGTTACATAAGTAATTGTGTGTCATGAGGGTTTGTTATACTAAAATGACTTTTAAATTACCTCTCTTTTGTGAATTCCCTAATGGTTTCATTATTTTTTTATCTGCCCTTTCAACTTTACATTGCCCCTACCTCCCCGTAATTGCCGTACCAACTGCACTGGACCGTAAGTGTGATAAAGACAAGATCTATGTCTCACTCCTGCCTTTTTCAGATAAATACTGCTTTGTCTTGCTTAGAGAACATGTGGAACCATTAAGAGTTAACCAGAGAAATGAAGGATAAATACGTATTTTTAAATCTATTTGACACTAAATGGGGCATTTGTATTCCTAACTACATCCAAATATTCTTAATTCTAAGAAGTGTTTACTCCAATGCTCTCTATTTAATAATGTCTTTTCAAAAAAAAGAAAAAGTCCTACATTTAAGTTCACATTTGAGGTCACAAATGTCAATGTACAGCAATAAGTATCTTTGGGGAATTATTATACTTTACTTTCTCATTCTTTTGTTTTTATCTCAAGGGAGTATACATTTTTATTACATTAATGGATGAAAATGTTGAAGTCCTCTGTATGTATAAATCTGAGAATGTAGGGCAGAGAATCTTACAGAATCAGTTCAAGAGAAAAGCCCTAAACAAAAATGCTATAAAGAATGGAGCACATTATACATAAAGTTATTAAGAGTCTGATTAAAGGATAAGAGTATGATTGAGTATTGAGGATCATTTTTGGTAGACTTTACTTTTCTCAGTCCAGATCCAAGAAACCCAGAGAATAACTTGCTTTCTGAGAATACAGATATCAAGAAATCAGATTGGAAAAACTACCAACTACAAAAAGTGACACACTGCTCCTCCTCCTGCCAGTAAATATTGGTAATAATTTAGAAAGGCTTGATACTGATGCCTACTAACAACCCAGGCATACAGTAGATGCCAGTAACCCATATTCATATTTTACTTTGGATTGGGAAATGTCCAGACGCTGATGGACATCTGGCCTATGTGACTACTAAATGCCATTAAGATGATGATTGATGTGCTTTTCATCAGCGATATGAGGACTACAAGTTGTCAGATTTAAGCATTTCACCATTAGAATGAGTGTTAGAAACAGAAAAGAAATTATTATTTAGTTCCATGTCAAAAATATAGTATCTTTACTTGCTCTATTATCTGTTTATCCACACACAAAAAGCCATGGTACTCTTTAGTAAGTTCCAAAAGTATGGCTCAAAGATGACCAAGGAGGCGGAGAACAGCCTTAGTAGAACAAAGACTATTCTATCAGAAACAAAGGTGAGAATATCATGACTTGTAAATATATATTAATAGCATCAATATTAGTTACAGAATAGGTACTATAAAGGCTTCTGATTAAATAAAATACAAATTATAGCTAAAACAAATGTATCAGTCATAAAACCATATAATAGCATACACTAAACACTACCTTTGAAGCATGAAAGATATTTCTTGGAATTAGAGTAATTCTTTACAATTTAATGAGACTCTACAGATACAAAATAATTTTATGTAATCTTATTTTATTTGATCTTCCCTTTGATTCTTTGAAATAGATGATATCATTGACAATATTATTTTGAAAATAATAAAACTGAATATCAGAGAGTGTTACTGAATTTGCCCTGAGTGTATGACTCTCAAAAGAGATGCATTGCTTTCAATCCCAGTGCCTTCCAACTGAAACAACCTGCCTATTAACAACATGTTTGGATAGAATTGGAATGGAAATGGGCTGAGAAATTATTGTAGTTCGAAAAAAAAATGAAGCTCATGGAAATTACGCAATTTGTCTATATTTGTAAATCAAGTGATTGTCAGACTTCAGATTAGAACTTAACTTACCCAAATTGTACTTCCAGAGCAACACTAGGGAAACAAACTAAAAATAAAATGTTGCTTTATAAGTTAATACTAAACTTAGAATTCATTTATGTATGAATGACTGAACCAGTAAGTTTAAAAAGGAATATAAGCTGTATTCTAGTATCACCCTAATGTTTTAAAAGTTGATCTCTAAAAATAAAAAAAAAAAAAGTTCCATATAAAACGTGTATTTTGTACCTGTTAGAAAGTACTTGGCACCGGGTGCGGTGGCTCACGCTTGTAAGCCCAGCACTTTGGGAGGCCGAGGCGGGCGGATCACGAGGTCAGGAGATCGAGACCACGGTGAAACCCCGTCTCTACTAAAAATACAAAAAATTAGCCAGGCGTGGTGGCGGGCGCCTGTAGTCCCAGCTACTCGGAGAGGCTGAGGCAGGAGAATGGCGTGAACCCGGGAGGCGGAGCTTGCAGTGAGCCAAGATTGCGCCACTGCACTCCAGCCTGGGCAACAGAGCGAGACTCCATCTCAAAAAAAAAAAAAAAAAAAAAAAAGAAATTACTTGGCTAGATAGTTTAGTGTGTGACATCTATTATAACAAACAATTGAGATCAGGCTAGACAAAAAGTATTAGTTGGCTATAAAATTTTATTGCAAAAATAAATTACTCATGCATGTCAAAAACTTTCAGAATAAATAATGAAATCCCACTTTGTTAAGAAGTCTTACCATTTACTAATAAGCTCATATAAGAGAAATCCAGAGAAACAGGAAAACAAAGAATTTGTTTACAAAGTCTCTGGTGAACATTCTTGTCAGCAGGAATACGTATCATGTACAAGGTCATGATGCTGTTTACGTTAGGTTAAATGCACTAATTAATACTTTCTTTTGACTCTACCTACAGGGAAATAGAAGTAGAAAGTGTTAGCAAGCCAGAGATTTATAAGATTGTGTTTAGCGACAAGTGTTCTGCTGTATCCCCTTTACCCCCACCCCTCAATGTTCAACTTCTAGTGATCTTCCCATTGTTTCCATGTGGTTTACTGGAAATGTAACATTTTGCAATGTTTGTTGAAGGGGTAATATTTGCATCCAAGCCCTAATGTTTATGCCCAGCAGTGTAGTATGGAGAGACCTTTATTAATAAAACATTTATGTTTTCTTTATCTCTTACTTGCTCTTTTCCTAGGGATGGAGGTTGGAGTGAGAAGGAAAACTGCCTGGCCGGGCGCGGTGGCTCAAGCCTGTAATCCCAGCACTTTGGGAGGCCGAGGCCGGCGGATCACGAGGTCAGGAGATCGAGACCATCCTGGCTAACACGGTGAAACCCCGTCTCTACTAAAAATACAAAAAATTAGCCGGGCATGTTGGCGGGCGCCTGTAGTCCCAGCTACTCGGAGAGGCTGAGGCAGGAGAATGGCGTGAACCCGGGAGGCGGAGCTTGCAGTGAGCCGAGATCGCGCCACTGCACTCCAGCCTGGGGGACAGAGCAAGACTCCGTCTCAAAAAAAAAAAAAAAGGAAAACTGCCTGACTAATGATTTTGGAAAGAGAAACTAGGCATGGTCCCTTGCTCTTTCTCTTTCCCTTAAGACTTTGCTGACCACTGAGAGCATGAAATCTAATGTAAACTCCTTTCTTATACAGATAAAGCCATATTTTCTGTACTAACTTTGTTCATAATAAAGGTAATATTTTTACCCTTAAAACTTTATTGTATGTCATTATATTTTCAATTGGATGGACACTCAAATAGAAAAAATAGGATGATATTTATTTAGCTCTTTGAACACTCAAAATTTGTTGCATTGATCTGTTTGCCTCAAGAAATAGGCAAAGAAAGTAAAATTTGTAGAATAAAATACAAATGGAGTGGTTGAGGTTTTTCATGTGGCTACAGCCTTGAACTTGAGTATGTTATTGGGAAGCTGTGATGTTGGTGGCTTATAAAGGCTTAAATTGGATCATATGACTGGGTTTGCCTTATGTTTTCAGGTTACAAATTCTGAACAACTGGCATCCAATCAACAGAATGTATACTGAGAAGTCTGAAGCCAAGAGTTTAGATTCTACATACTCACATACCACTGAATCACTCTTATGTCTAAGTAACAGCAAATACTGGGTTTTAGAAACAATTTGTTTTAGAGTATGTGCATTATAGGCCTAAAATGGAGTGTTTATTAAATGTTGCAGGTATTCAGTCCATTGCTGAAATGATTTTGCTTGCCCTATTAAATATTTTCTACCTTATAAAAAATGAGGCAAATAAAAAACTTTGAATGCGTAAAACATCTTATGTCCTAAACAAACTAAGAAATTACACTCATTCTAACCAGAGGCACTTCACATGGCAATTGCTTGAGGAATGCCAACTCTACCCAGGAATTAAGCACCCTTCTCCCTAATACTGGGAAATAAGAAATTGGAAGGATAAATTTTAAACTTTTTTTGTTGAAACACTGGTTTTAGATTTTAAGACCAATAAAATATTTTGGATTTTATTTTAACTTTATTTCTCTGTGAGAATTTGATAATGGGATAAAATTATATTAGTTTAGATTCTGTGCCATTTCCTTTCATTTTTAAAGTTCCAATGACTTTATTCAACAATGAAGCTGCATACAATTTAAGATGAACAATAGAATAAAAAATTAATTTCAACCTCACATACAAAGTAACCTAAGCATTAATTAATACGCTACTCTGATTCTTTTGAGAGTCCTCTGGTATCAAAATATCTACTAGTGCCCAGTGATCTCAGGAATATGAAAGAAGTTCAGGGTTGTTGCTGTAAATTGGCTTTATGAAAGTGAAATTAGGCCCATCTTGATGGAATATTGACCTTCAAAAAAGGAAGAGTGATAGTTCAAATGACCACAAATTCAACATTTAATCTGAACGTATTAAATAATTCCACTTAACTAATGACATAAGCCACATGTTTCAATATTATCTTTATTGGTAATAAAGGTAATATTGATACAAATCTGACATACTCTTGTCTTTATTCCTCAGTTTGTTGGAAACAGCCTCTGGTAAGTAAGGCAGTGGAAAGAAGTACTCAATGACTAACATTTGCTTTGTTGCTATTTTTGTTGAACTAATTACTTTATACTTTCTAAAATACGTTAAAATTTTCAAAAATTAACAAAAATGACACACCTAATTCTGAGATATCATTTACTCATTTCATTGAGGTTTAACATTTTCTCCCTATCATGAGAACAGCATGAGGGTGTTCCCCATGATTCAATTACCTCCCACTGGGTCCCTCCCATGACATATGGGGATTATGAGAACTACAATTCAAGATGAGATTTCGGGTGGGACACAGTCAAACCATATTATTCTGCCCTTGGCCCCTCCCAAATCTCATGTCCCCACATTCCAAAACACAACCATGACTTTCCAACAGTCCCTGAAAGTCTTAATTCATTCCAGCATTAACTCAAAAGTCCAAGTTCAAAGTCTCACCGGAGACAAGGCAAGTCCCTTCCACCTAAGAGCCTGTAAATTGAAAAGCAAGTTAGCTATTTCCTAGACACAATGTAGGTACAGACATTGGGTAAATACACCCATACCAATTGGTAGAAATTGTCCAAAACGAAGGGGCTGCAGGCCCCATGCAACTCTAAAATCCAATAGAGCAGTCATTAAGCCTTAAAGATTCAAAATGAACTCTTTTGACTGCATGTCTCACATCCAGGTCACAATGATGCAAGGGGTGGGCTCCCAGGTTCTTGGGCAGCTCCACCCCTGAGGCATTACGGGTTACAGCTACCCTTCTGGCTGCTTTCACAGGCTGGTGTTGAGTGTCTGCAGCTTTTCCAGTTGCACGGTGCAAGCTGTCAGTGGATCTACCATTCTGGGGTCTGGAGGATGGTGGTCCGCTTCTCACAGCTCCACTAGCAGTGCCCAGTAGGGACTCTGTGTGGGGGCTTCAACCCAACACTTCTCTTCTGCACTGCCCTTGCAGAGGTTCTCTATGAAGGCTCTGCCCATGCAGCAGACTTCAGCCTGGACATCCAAGCATTTCCTTACATCCTCTCAGATACAGGTAGAGTTTCCCAAACCTCAATTCTTGCCTCCTGTGCAACCACAGGACCAACACCATGAGGAAGCTGCCAGGGCTTGGGCTTTCACCCTCTGTAGCAATGGGCTGAGCTGTACTTTGGCCCCTTTTAGCCACAGCTGCAGCAGGTTGGATGCAGGGCACCAAGTCCAGCTGCACACAGCAGGGGGGCCTGGACCCAGCCCAGGAAACTATTTTTCCCTCCTGGGCCTCTGGGCCTTCAATGGGAGGGGCTGCTGTGAAGAACTCTGACATGCCCTGGAGACATTTTCCCCACTGTCTGAGTGATGAGCGTTTGGCTCCTCATTAACTATGCAAATTTATGTAGCAGGCTTGAATTTCTCCCCAGAAAAGGTGTCTTTCCTTTCTACCACATGGCCAGACTGCAAATTTTCCAAACTTTTATGCTCTGCTTCCCCTTGAATGCTTTGCTGCTTAGAAATTTCTTCAACCATATAATCCAAATCGTCTCTCTCACAAAGTTCCACAGATCTCTAAGGCAGGGACAAAAAGCCACCAGTCTCTTTGCTAAAGCATAGCAAGACTGACTTTTACTCCGGTTCCCAGCAAGTTTCTCATCTCCATCTGAGACCACCTCAGTCTGGAATTCATTTTCCAAATCATTATCAGCATTTTGGTCAAAGCCATTCAACAAATCTCTAGGAAATTCCACACTTTACCACATATCTGTCTTCTGAGCCCTCCATGTCTCTAGGAAATTTCATACTTTTTCACATTTTCCTGTCTTCTGAGCTTTCCAAGTCTCTAGGAAATTCCAAACTTTCCTACATTTTCCTGTGTTCTTCTGAGCCCTCCAAACTGTTCCAACCTCTGCCTGTTACTCACTTCCGAAGCTGCTTCCACATTTTTGAGTATCTTTACAGCAGAGCCCTACTATCCTGGTACCAATTTACTGTATTAGTCTGTTCTCATGCTGCTATGAATAAATACCTGAGACTGGGTAATTAAAAAAGAAAAAAAAAACGTTTAATTGACTCACAGTTTTGCAGGGCTGTGGGGGCCTCAGGAAACTCACAATTATGGCAGAAGGGAAAGTAAAAATGTCCTTCTCATGGCTGCAGGAGAGAGAAGTGCCTGGCAATGGGAGAAACATCCCTTATAAAACAATCAGATCTCGTGAGAACTCGCTCACTATCACAAGAACAGCATGAGGGTAACTGCCTCTGTGATTCAATTACCTCTCACTGGGTCCCTCATGACATGTGGGGATTATGGGAACTACAATTCGAGATGAGATTTTGGATACCATTACACTTTTATAAGCCAAGTGAGCTTGGGCTACTTTGTATCAATGTTCTTCAACTCAGCAAATGTTTTATTATTAACATTGTTACAGTCTCTAACAATCTAACATGAAAGAATGTCTGGCTTTTCCTATTTTCCTTGCAAGGAAATTATTTAGCTAAAAATTATTTAAATCTTTAAATCTTTAAAATAAATTTAAATTGTTTACATTTAAATATTATTTAGCTAAATAATTTTTAATTAAAACATAAATGTGAGTAAAAGAACTTGTTATTATGTTACATGGTATGATTTTTCATGTTGGCCAATCAATAAAAATTGTGTTGGTAAGAAGATATGGAATTAAATAAGAAAAATATATAATAAAAAGTATATTTTTAGATAGTTATAATAACAAAATAATCTAAAATGAACGATCTCAAATTAAGCTATCTGAGAGCTGATGACTAGATAAAAAAATTAAATATAATTGCTTGGAGTTTCATGTTAATTTTCTAGATTGTAATGATTTTGTAATGAAAATAACCAATTATTAAGCAATTAATATAAGTGCAAAATAGTGTTAAATTCTAAACATAACAGATGCTAAAGTAAACAGCGAAATTTATTTTATTATTCCTTATTTTCACTTGGGTAGTTACTTATACCCAGTAGTCATCCAGGAGCGGGTTGTTCCATTTTGATGTAATTGTGCAGCTTTGAGTGAGTTTCTTAATCCTGAGTTCTAACTTGATTGCACTGTGGTCTGAGAGACTGTTTGTTATGATTTCCGTACTCTTGCATTTGCTCAGGAGTGTTTTGCTTCCAGTTATGTGGTCAATTTTAGAATAAGTGCAATGTGGTGCTGAGAAGAATGTATATTCTGTTGATCTGGGGTGGAAAGTTCTGTAGATGTCTTTTACGTCCACTTGGTTCAGAAGTGAGTTCAAGTCCTGAATATCCTTGCTACTTTTCTGTCTCGTTGATCTGTCTAATATTGACAGTGGGGTGTTAAAGTCTCCCACTATTATTGTGTGGCAGTCTAAGACTCTTTATAGGTCTCCAAGAACTTGCTTTATGAATCTGGGTGCTCCTGCATTGGATGCATATATATTTAGGATAGTTAGCTCTTCCTGTTGCATTGATCTCTTTACCATTATGTAATCCCCTTCTTTGTCTCTTTTGATCTTTGTTGGTTTAAAGTCTGTTTTATCAGAGACTAGGATTGCAACGCCTGTTTTTTTTTTTTTACTTTCCATTTGCTTGGTAAATCTTCCTCCATCCCTTTATTTTGAGCCTATGCGTGTCTCTGCACGTGAAATGGGTCTCTCCTGAATACAGCACACCGATGAGTCTGGACTCTTTATACAATTTGCCAATCTATGTCTTGGAATTGGGGCATTTAGCCTCTTTACATTTAAGGTTAATATTGTTATACGTGAATTTGATCCTGTCATTATGATGCTTGCTGGTTATTTTGCCCAATAGTTGATGCAGTTTCTTCATAGTGTCGATGGTCTTTACAATCTGATATGCTATTTGCAGTGGCTAGTAGCGTTTTTCCTTTCCATATTTAGTGCTTCCGTCAGGAGCTCTTATAAGGCAGGCCTGGTGGTGACAAACTCTCAGCATTTGCTTATCAGTAAACGATTTTATTTCTCCTTCCCTTATGAAGCTTAATTTGGCTGGATATTAAATTCTGGGTTGAAAATTCTTTTCTTTAAGAATGTTGAATATTGGCCCCCACTCTCTTCTGACTTGTAGGATTTCTGCAGAGAGATCCGCTGTTACTCTGATGGGCTTCCCTCTTTAGGTAACCCAACCTTTCTCTCTGGCTGCTTGGGTAGTTATTTATAAATGTAGAAATATAAAATGTTATTTTATTTAATGCATTTTTCTTTAAGAGATTGTGGAAACCATCAAACTGGCACTTTTCACTGCATGATTACCACTACCACCATAAAATTATTAGAAGTACTTCAGTAGGCAATAAACCATAAGCTAAACCATTTATTATAAAAATCACTTTGCTAGATACATACATTTATGAATTACAAAATAACTATGATTCATTTAAAAATATTTCAGACATCTTTGATCACTGTGTTATATGAGGGAAGAAAATGTGAAGCATTGTTGAGATGAACATGTTTTCATGGGTAAAGAAACAAATATTTTATTATTTTTATGAGAGAATTGTATATATTTTAATATAAACAACTTTTAAAACCTTAAAATGCTATATTCTTTTAAACAATTTGAGTATATGTTAAAACTTAGATATATTTAAAGTATAGAATATATTGAATACATTTTATCATTTTAATATGAATTTATGTTTTAATCTTTCTACTTTCCCTAGGAATATTCCTCAATTTATTATATAAGAGATAAATTACTTTATCAACATAATGTTTTCAAATAATTTGGGGCTATACATAGTAGGAAGAAAAGCTTAAATTAAATATGGAACTGGCTGGGCGTGGTGGCTCACGGATGTAATCCCAGCACTTTGGGAGGCCGAGGTGGGAGGATCACAAGGTCAGGAGATCAAGACTATCCTGGCTAACATGGTGAAACCTAATCTCTACTAAAAATACAAAAAATTAGCCAGGCGTGGTGGCAGGTGCCTGTAGTCCCAGCTACTCAGGAGGCTTAGGCAGGAGAATGGCATGAACCCAGGAGGTGGAGCTTGTAGTGAGCCGAGATCACGCCACTGCACTCCAACCTGGGCGACAGAGCAAGACACTGTCTCAAAAAAAAAAAAAAAAAAAAAAAAAAATTGGAACTATGATCTAATGGGAAAATGAGAAAAATTATGAAAATTGTGGATGATTCAATACAAAGTGTATTTAATAAACATAATGATAGCTATTCATGTTTTAGTCATCCTTTGCTCAAATATTAATAATTTCTTTCTATAATATAAGCTTGCTATTTTCTATCTGATGCTATAGGACTTTCTTGGGACCCTCCGGCTAAATTGAGGTTCTAGTACCAGAGCCATTATCAACCTTGCCCTAATAGGAAATGAGGGGAGCTGGACATGAGTATTTGCAGTGTGTCTCTCACAGTGTTGCAGGAAAAGGAAGCCCCAACTTTGAGCCTCCACCTGTGAAATTTCTTGGCTTCCTCCAGGAAGGGATTCAAAGGCAAGCAGGTGGTAGAAGAAAGCTTTTTTGAAGTGGCAGGGTTGCAGCTCCATGACTGCTCTTGCAGAGCAAGGCTGCCCCATAGACAGAGCATCAAGAGTAGCAGCTCAGGGGCAGTTCTGTAATCGCATGTATATCCACTTTTAATTGCATGCGCATCAAGGCACAAGTTATTCCGAAATTCCTAGAAAATGGTGGTAACTTCCGGGCATTGACAGGGAATGGGTAAACTGTCAGGGTGCTGGTGGGCATGTCAGTCAGTCTTCAACCTGGTCTGGAGTTGAGCCCAGCCTCCAGAATCAAGTTCTACTTCCTACCTCAACAAGATACTTCTTTTATCTGGCAGCAGCCTAATGCCTAGCTCTCCCACCCATGACCAGGGCTCACTCACATGGAGAACTTGTTTATGTTGGCAAACACTCTTATGGCTCTTGTCTTACCCATTGCTGACCCATGCCTGCCTGACCATTGCTCTGGTGCAGAGGGAAAGTGGGAGCACAGTCTGCTAGGCAGGAGAGAGAGCTCTAGGTTTTTATCTCAGGCCATAGGCTTGTGCCATTTGGGTTTGGTGTAGAACTAGAAATTGTGTCAGGGTAGCTAAGCCCTGCTTCTGGTATGAGAAAGTTAAACTTGTACTCAAAACGGATGTTGAGGCAATTTAAAATGATAAGAATTTACTACCAGATCGAAAAGCTGTTAAGAAAAGACTGATTTCATTTAAATTATTCAATCAAGATAAAGGTCAAAGTTATCAATGTAAATAAAAGACCTAAATAAAGATTAAATTTCAACTCATTCCTGATGTTGAATTGTTAGTAAGAGAAAATTTAACCATATCTAATGGTAATTTGAAAAACATCCTAAATCAAGAACAATGTAGAACATGTAAAATAAACAAATAGGTAAATACACATATATACAAAGATATGCAAGCATACTTCCAAAATGACATACATATATTAACATTACATATACTTGTAAGACATCCATTTATATCACATTTAAAACTCTTGAATATCCAAATAATCTTTATTTACTTACATTTGCTGGTGTAGCTTACTTCACAGAAAACCTTTTCTGTTCTTTCTTTTATTTAAGGCAAAGTTTGAAAATCAATACCAATTTATTTTTGACATGAAATATGTCTCATTCTCTTCCAGTCTAATATCTTTCATAGTTTATTGGTGATATGAAACCCCCACATAAAATTCAATTCTGCACAACATGCTATCTAAGAGCTAATCCAGGATAAGATTTTCTTAGGTGAAAATGAATAGTCCATTCAATCTGAGACATGTTTAACACTTTGTATAGTGGAGTTAATATTTGTCCTATTAAACATATGGCAAAAATAATGATAATGTTAACATGCATGAGTTCAGGGATCTAATCTCTTATAAAATCTGGGTGACAATAATACCAAATTGCCATTTCACAACATATCACAAATTGAAGGCAAGGCTACAGAAGAATTCAAAAAGGCTATAGTAATTCAAGGAGCTTGTGGTTCTTCCCAAGCTCTTTGTTTTTCTACAATACAACAAAAAAAGTTAAAATTTTCTTTAAATAAGTATATATTCTGAAACTGTTATTTATAGAGATTGTTTTTATTAAAAAAAAATTCCAAGGATAGTGGCATGGTTTGGCTGTATCCTTACTCAAATTACGTCTTGAATTGTAATTCCCACAGTTCCCTTGTGTCATGGGAGAAACCTGGGGGGCGGTGATTGAATTATGGGGGCGAGTCTTTCCTGTGCTGTTCTTATGATAGTGGATGAGTCTCATGAGGTCTGATGGTTTCAAAAATGGTCTCTGCACAAGCTCTCTCTTTGCCTGCTGCCATCCACATCAGACGTGACTTGCTCCTCCATGCCTTCTGCCATGATTGTGAGGCCTCCTTAGCAAGGTGAAACTGTGAGTGCATTAAACCTCTTTCTTTTATAAAGTACCCAGTCTCAGGTATGTCTTTATCAGCAGCATGAGAAGGACTAATACAGTAAATTGGTATCAGTAGAGTGGGACACTCTTGAAAAGATACCCAAAAATGTAGAAGCCACTTTGGAACTGGATAACAGGCAGAGGTTGGAACAGTTTGGAGGGCTTAGAAGAAGACAGGAATATGTGGGAAAGTTTGGAACTTCCTAGAGACTTGTTGCATGGCTTTGCCCAAAATGCTGATAGTGATACGGACAATAACGTCCAGGCTGAGGTGGTCTCAGATGGAGATGAGGAACTTTTTGGGAACTGGAGCAAAGGTGACTCTTGTTATGTGTTAGCAAAGAGACTGGTGGCATTTTGCCCTTGCCCTCGAGATTTGTGGAACTTTGAAGTTGAAAGGGATGATTTAGGATAAATGCCAGAAGAAATTTCTAAGCAGCAAGCATTCAAGATGTGACTTGGGTGCAGTTAAAAGCATTCAGTTTTAAAAAGGAAACAGAGCACAAAAGTTTGGAAAAATTACAGCCTGACAATGGGATGAAAGAAAATCCCATTTTCTGAGGAGAAATTCAAGCAGGCTGCAGAAATTTACATTAGTAACAAGGAGTTAAATGTTAATTACCAAGACAATGAGGAAAATGTCTCCGGGAATGTCAGAGGCCTCCCATCACAGGCCCAGAGGTTTAGGAGAAAAAAATTGGTTTCCTGGACTGGGTCCAGGGTCCCTCTGTTGTGTGCCGTCTAGGGACTTTGTGTCCTGCATCCAAGCTGCTCCAGCTGTGACTAAAAGGGGCCAAGGTGTAGCTCAGGCCATTGCTTCAAAGGGTGGAAGCCCCAAGCGTTGGCAGCTTCCATGTGGTATTGAGCCTGTGGGTGCACAGAATTCAAGAATCAAAGTTTGAGAACCTCTGCCTAGATTTCAGAGGATGTATGGAAATGCCTGGATGCCCAGGCAGAAGTTTGCTGCAGGGGCAGGGCCCTCATGGAGAACCTCTGCTAGGGCAGTGAGGAAGCGAAATGTGGGGTCGAAGCCCCCACACAGCCCTTACTGGGGCACCACCTAGTGGAGTTGTGAGAAGAGGGTTGTTGTCCTCCAGACCCCAGAATGGTAGATCCATTGACAGCTTGCACCATGAGCCTGGAAAATCCACATACACTAAATGCCAGCCCATGAAAGCAAATGGGAGAGAAGCTATATCCTGCAAAGCCACAGGGGCAGAGCTTCCTAAGACCAGGAGA
This sequence comes from Nomascus leucogenys, assembly GCF_006542625.1. Lineage (NCBI taxonomy): Eukaryota > Metazoa > Chordata > Mammalia > Primates > Hylobatidae > Nomascus > Nomascus leucogenys. Next base: position 81,022,556 of record NC_044385.1, on the reverse strand, counting down.
ACCCACCTCTTGCCTCAGCATGACCTGGATGTGAGACATGGATTCAAAGGAGATCATTTTGGAGCTTTAAGACTTGACTTCCCTACTTGATTTTGAACTTGCATGGTGCCAGTAACCCATTTGTTTTGGCCACTATCTCCCATTTGTAATGGCTGTATTTACCCAATGCTTGTACCCCCATTGTATCTAGGAAGTGACTAACTTGCTTTTGATTTTACAGGCTCATAGGCAGAAGGAACTTGCCTGGTCTCAGATGAAACACTGGACTGTGGACTTTTGAGTTAATGCTGAAATGAGTTAAGGCTTTGGGGGACTCTTGGGAAGACATGTTTGGTTTTGAAATGTGAGGACATGAGATTTGAGAGGGCCCAGGGGTGGAATGATATGTTTGGTTGTGTCCCCACCCAATTTTCATTTTGAATTGTAACTCCCACAATTTCCACGTATTGTGGTAGGAACCCAGTGGGAGGTGATTGAATTATGGGGACAGGTCTTTCCTGTGCTTTTCTCATGATAGTGAATGAGTCTCACAATATCTCATGATTTTTAAAATTGGGAGTTTCCCTGCGCAAGCTCTCTCTTTGCCTGCTGCCATTCACGTAAGATGTAACTTGCTGTTACCAGCCTTCTGCCATGATTGAGAGGCCTCCCCAGCCATGTGGAACTGTAAGTCCATTAAACCTCTTTCTTTTGTAAATTAACCAGTCTCAGGTATGCCTTTATCAGCAGTGCAAGGACAGACTAGCACAGATAACTCTTATTATTACTGGCATTCCTATAAAGTCTAGATATATTTTGTCAATGAAAAGAGCCAAATTCTGTAAAATATTTGAAGAGATTTATTCTGAGACAAATATATGTGACAATGGCCAGTGACACAGCCCCAGGAGGTCCTGAGAATATATGCCCAAAATGGTATAATTGCAGCTTGGTTTTATATGTTTTAGGGAGACATAAGATACCAATCGATACATGTAAGGTACACATTGGTTCAGGACAGTAACTTGAAGCAGGGTAGGGATGGTGTGAGGGTCAGTCTTCAGGTTATAGGTAGATTCAAAGATTGCCAATTCTGATTGGCAACTGGGTGAAATTTTGTTGAAAGAGTTAAGAAATTATCTAAAAACCTAGAATCAATAGAAGTGAGTGTCTGGGTTCAGGTAAACGGTTGTGGAGACCAAGGGTCTTATTACGCAGATAAAGCCTCGAGGTAGCAGGCTTCAGAGAGAATAGATTATAAATGTTTCAGATAAGACTTTAAAAAATGACAGACTCTCCCGGATCAGAGAAGAGACCTCGAAGGGAAAGAGGATTCTCTACAGAATGTAAATTTTCCCCACAAGAGACAGCTTTGCAGAGCCATTTCAAAATATGTCAAATAAATATATATTATGGTAAAATGCTTTGATTGCTTTCAGGGCCTGCTGTCCTGTTGATATCTTATTGCTACAAAGAGTCTGTTTTGTCAGTCTTTTTTTTTTTTTTTTTTTGAGACGGAGTCTTGCTCTGTCGCCCAGGCTGGAGTGCAGAGGCACAATCTCGGCTCACTGCAAGCTCCGCCTCCCGGGTTCACGCCATTCTCCTGCCTCAGCCTTTCCGAGTAGCTGGGACTACAGGCGCCCGCCACCGCGCCCGCCACCACGCCCGGCTAATTTTTTTGTATTTTTAGTAGACACGGGGTTTCACTGTGGTCTCGATCTCCTGACCTCGTGATCCGCTCGCCTCGGCCTCCCAAAGTGCTGGGATTACGAGCGTGAGCCACCGCGCCCGGCTGTCAGTCTTAAAGTCTGTTTTAATGTTAATGCTGGTCAGTTGTGCCTGAATTCAAAAGGGACAAGGGTATAACGAGACATGTCTAACCCCCACTTCCCACCATGGCCTGAACTAGTTTCTTGGGTTAACTTTGCAATGCCCTTGGCTGAGAGGAGGGGTCCATTCAGTTGGCTGGGGGAATTAGAACTTTATTTTTGATTTATAATTTTCAAGTATTCTTTCCTGCTCTAGAAATCTACTTGTCATATGTTGTAACATACCTAATATAATTAATTACATAAATTATTCTATTAAAAGTACCTATTTTAATAGCATAATTTACTAAATCTTATGTAATTAAATCATAATATATGTTGAGCATGAAGTTATCAGAAGTAATGGCACTTTACTAAAGCACTTCTCTGAAATACATCCAAAAAATGTGCTGTTAATAAGAGCATGTTACAATTATTACATAATATAAAAATACAACATTTCTTGTTAAGCCACACATTTTCCAAATTATTCAAAACTTCTTATAACTACTAGTTCTCAGGCAAAAGGAACAAGTGCATGTCCATAGCAAAACAAGGAGTTCAATTATTAACTTTATGTAAAAGAAGAAAAATTCAATAAGAATTATTTAATAGCAACATTTCAATTGGTTAAAAATAATCAAATATCAGAATACAGTTCAAGAAAATAGTAATCTGTTGAAGAGGCAATTTTTAATGTTAACTGAAAGTGGCAATAGAAGTAAGCTATTACTTCTTCAAAGCTAATGCAGATTTTGAAGATATTAACTTTCCAGCTACTTTCTTAACTAGTTTTGGAATCTCAGGAAAGCTACTTCTTACATTCTCTGGGTTTTAATTTCCTCATTTATAAAATGAGAGGTTTGTCCTCATTGATTTCCAACCATTACTTAAAACATATCATTCATGGCTACTCAAAGAAAATGACAGTGCCTCTGGCTTACCCTTATGCTCCCACATGTCCCTTGGAAGGAATGTCACAATACAAAACTAGCAAGAAACCTGCAACAGCTCTGGAAATCAAAAGTGAGTGCCCTCTACTTGTCATAAATTGGGGTTTCTGCAGTGATGGGACAGTTGCTGTCAGATTTAAAATAATACCCGAAGGTCAATTCAAAAGGCATGCCTCTTACTCCCAAAAGAACCTGATTTCCTAAGAAACAAGAGGAAAGGCTAACCAAGATGGCCTTAGTCCCCGTCAACTTAACTAAACTTTTAGACAGAATTCTTCCTGACTGTAGGCCCCTGACCTACCCTTTATTTGAGCATTTACTTTAGAAAATTTCCAACTGTAAATTCTTTCTCTATCCTTTTGAGATATAAATCTTCTCTCAGCCTCTTGCCAGAAATGCCTTTCTGAAGGACCTGGGGATCATCTGTTTTAAATGTAATAATCTAAAGAGATAGCATCCCAATCTCCTGGTTTGTAGGGGAGGGCAGGAGCCTAATGTCAGTAAGCAACAATTAACAAACACAAATGTTCTAATCACAATGACCAACCCTCTCCTCCAACATCCTCCAGTATGTTTCCGTGAGCTCACCACAGAAGTGAAAAACCCTTCCACCTTTTGTGGAATGGTATACAAGCTTCTGTACCTCCTTAGGGGGGTTGGGTCTTCATTCTGAAAACTCCCATGCATACACATTCAGTTTGTGTGCCTTTTTTTCTATTAATCAATCTGCCTCATGTCAGTAATTTTTCAGCAAATCTTTAAGTGGCCGACGGCCTTGACCCCCCCACTCCAACAATAGACGCATGTGCACACACATGCAAACACACACAAAATGGGAATTGCCTCACTTGATTATGGAGTCAAGAAGTCTGAAAATCAGCAGGCTGGAAGTACAGGAGAGCCCATGGTGTAAGTTCCAGTCTGAGTCCAAAGACCCAGAAAACACCAGCATAGATGTCTGAGGGCATAAGAAAATGGATGTCCCAGTTCAAACCAAGTGAATTTCCTTCTTTGCTTTTTTTGTTTTATTTTGACATGAAACAGATTGGATGATACCACCTTCTTTGGTGAGGGTAATCATTACTCATTTCATTGATTCAAATGCTAATCTCTTGTAGAAACAATCTTACAGACACAATCAGAAGTAATGTTTTACCAGCTTGTTCACATAGCTTGTAAACACATAGCTTGTTTACATAGCTTGTAAACACATAGCTTGTAAACACATAGCTTGTTTACATAGCTTGTTTACCAGCTTGTTTACAGTAATGTTTACATACCTTGGCCCAGTGAAATTGACACATGAAATTAACCATCACAAATTGAAAAAAAAAAATGTGCTACAACCATACTGTGGAATTTTATAATCTGCTAAAAGGAATGAGTTAAAACTACATCCATTGTTTAGGAGGCATATCCATGTTAAGGCAAATAAAAAAAATTGCAGAGCAATGTATATAATAATTTGCCTTTAAAAATATACTAACCAAATAACCAAGCATGGAGAAAGCTGTGAAAAAACATAAAAACTGTGCTGCCATTATCATTCATGTTACTGAAATGGGGGAGTTCCCTGATTCCCTTCACAGGACATGCAAGGGGTGTGGCTCACATGCTTGGTCACCCTACAGCTCAAACTCTTAGTAGGATCATGCAGATGGGAAGGTGCAGAGGCTGGTGCAAGTGTTTCTGGGCTCCAGCCCTGTGGCGGGGACTAGGGGTAGGTGTCTGTTACACCCAAAGTCCACTGTGATAGAGTGTTTCCTTAACTGTAAACATCTAGAGGCTAGTAATAACTTACCTCCTGGAAATACAGCCCAGCAAGTCCCAGCCTCATTTTTCCTAGCCCTTGCTCAAGATGGAGTCGCTTTGGTTCAAATGCCTTTGACAATATGAAACATACAGAAGAGAGCTATCCTCTACTAAAAAGTAAAATCATAGCATTAATATTTTCGGTAATAAATGAGAAAATAATCATGAACCTTAACATATTAGAAACTGGATCCAAAAATTAAAAGTAAATTTTAAATATGCATGAAAAAGGAAAAAATTAAAGTAATAACTAAAAGAAATAAACATAGGATAGCTTTAATGTTAAAAATAGAGAAGTAACAAAATTAAGAAAATTTGTCAAATACAATCAAAAAGGAGTTAAAAAGCAAATATCAAAATCGTTAAAGCAAGGTAATAATAACAGAGTGACAATGAAAATTGAAAAAAAAGATATGTACAATAAGGAAATTAAAATAATTTACCCCACAATATATACTTCTTTGACATATTTTGAGATGGGTTTTCAGATAGCCAGAAAACAGAAGTAGTCATGCAAAACTGTTTTTTGTGGGGGAGATATGCATTTGTAAGAGAACATTTGCATTTGATGTAGCTAGAATTTCTCTGAAGGTCTTTCCTTGTCTGATTCAGGAAGGATTAACTGAGTCTGACACCTCTAAAGGTCTGAAAGACACATTTACCATCTATTCTTTTGAGGGCTGCTACCTGTGAGGTTCATTTAAATAACAAACCACCTTTACTAGCCAGGCCTCCTTTGCTCTCCCTCCCATTACCTGTCTTGCCACCATAACCCGATTTAGCCACCATAACCTACTTGTGACCATGCTCTGAACGCTCATCCTTTGTGTAACTCCAAAAATGGCATGTAAGTTTCTGTACCGCACTGGGAAGTTGGGGGAATCACTCTGTGGTTCTCACTTATGTTCAGATTAATAAATTTTGTGTCTTTTCTCCATTAATCTGCCTTTTGTCAGTTGATTCTTCAGTGAACTTTCAGAGTGTTAGGGGAAAACTTTCCCTTGGCCCCTGTAACATCTTCACATTTTAAAATTTAAAATATTCATTACAAGAAAAATTATTGAAGAGTTAAAAGATTATACTACCCCCAAAGAGTATACATATTAACTAATCCATTCCTATTAAGCGGTGACTCACTATGGAGCACAGAGAGATAAAAGAGGCAGTGAAGCTCTCTTAGTTAGGGTTCCCCAGAAGTAAAGGCTTTGAATGGGATTCATTTAAAAGTGATTTATTGAGGGCATGCCCACAGGAGAGTCCTATGAGAAAGGGAAAAAAGCAGGACTGAGTGGGGGGAAAAGCTATGCAAAATTTGATTTCAGTTGAAGTCTCAACTTGATCCTGTGGGGAGCTGCATTTGTGAATGGCATCTTAGAGTTACTTCCCCCTGATATAAGAGGACTGGCCTTCTGTATCCAAGTAATTGGCTGTGATACAGTGTCTGGGAAGGTTGTAGCATCCCATGAATTTCTACATCAGATTGTGCCCAACAGTCCTGGGAAATTCTCCAGCCACAAGTGCAGCTGTGAGCTCTCAGCAGCTAATACTCATACCAGCCGAGGAATGTGGGAACCTGCGAAGCAAATGGGGTCTGAGTAGGTATCAACAGCATCTATTTCTAGCTTCTGCTAATGAAACTGTCTTTACAAAATTATGACAGTAAGAGAAATCTGACATAGTTGACTCCATCTTGCTCCTAACCTCTAGGCTGTCTTTGGTCATTCCTGAGCATATGCCAAGCTTACTTTGGGAGGAATTTAGTTTATAGTTTAACTTTAAAGCAATGATGATAATAGTCCTTCCCAAAACTAAACTGCCTTTGTAAAAGTAATGAAAATCATTCTGCCGATGTAGGCATAGTAAAACAATAATCAGCCAACCCATTCGGAAAGTCGCAAGATTTGTAACTTCTCTAATTATTCCTGTAGATAACATCACTATTTTAGAACATGAGATTGGACTTTTGAGATGTCTTTTCATAATTTTGCATTTCTGGCAACTGGCTGACTCCACCTAGACCTATGACCTGTGACTCAACCAATCCTGTTGACCCTGCCCAGAGGCTGATGCAGCACATGAGGACCATTTTCCACACCCCTAAAATTTCATCCCCAACCAATTAACATTTCCCATTCCCAAGCCCCTGCACAACAAATAATCCTTGAAAAGCCCTAACCTCCAACGTCCGTGGGGATATTGATTTGAGTAATCACTCCATCTCCTGCATGGCTAGCCTCACATCAATTAAACTCTCTTTACTTCAATGCTGCAGTCTCAGTGAATTGATTTCATCTACGTAGTGGGCACAAAGAACCCTTCAGTTGATTACACTGAAAGAGTTTCTGTTAAGAGGGTTTTTATTAAGCACCTATTTTAAAGTATAAGAATAATCAGAAAAAAAGTTTTCCCAAATTTCAAAACTTAAAAAACAAGTCATTTCGAAGAATATATTTTCACTTTTATGTAAGGTCAGGCATGTTTTACTAATTTAGAGTCAGAAGGGAGGGTAACTGAAGAAAGAATTATCTGTGCTTTAAAGAGAGAAAGGGAGGATGAGAAATTCTGGGGACAAAAGAGATAGACTGAAAAGCCAAAGCGATTTATATAATTGTAGAATCAGTGATTACAAATGAGTAGAGTGAAGGTTCTAATTATGAAAAAATGAAAGAATATTAAACTAAAGAACTTTAGAAATGAATAGGCCAACAACAGTGTCTTGTCACTGTTTGAGATACAACCAAATACTCTCAGTTTATCTGTAGAGAGGATAAACTTATTCTCATTTACTTAGGTCAATAAAAGTATTGACTACTATGATGGAAAGGAAAAATGACATTATGCTGCATGAAACAAGCCTTACACAACAGTATGTGCTATAATATGAAACTCTAAAACAAACAAAATTAATATATGATAGTGTAGGGGAGGATAAATATTTTCTATGTTCTATACTTTTTAGTAGGGACAGACTCCTGTAATGAAAGACAGATTAACAAAAGAAAAACAAACAGAAGTTTTATAACATGCATTCTTCCTGTATATATGGGAGGTAGCCAGAGAAATGAATAAATCTTTACAGGAGATCTCAGAGAAGTGGCTTTGACCTCAGGCTTATATACTATCATTCTCTGAGGCAAAGAAAGTAGGGTGTGGAAAAAGGTCTACTTAAGGCAAAATGGCCAGTAAAAGCACTGTGTTACAAGAGTAAGGTTTGTCTCACACATTTATACCTTTAATTTAGGATTTAAAATACTTTCTGCATTGATTAAAACTGTCTAGTAATTTAGTCATCCTTATCTTTGTGGTGCAGAGAAGGAAATACCCTTACAAATTGAGATTTATTTAATAGGTTTAAATTTCTCTTACAAAAGGGTAACTTTCCGGAGCATCTTATGTATCTGTATTTCTTAAAATAACCAATTCAAAAGAATCCTTATGCCAAAAAGGCATATTTTGGGCTAGCAAATTCTGTTCTTCAAAATGTGAGCAGTCATATTTTAGGATAATGAGTCCTAAACCCCATCAGTGAAAAAAAAACAAAAAACAGTTCATGGTTTTATATGGTGAGATGGAGACAGAATGTTACTAGAAAAGGTCATAGACAATCATTCTGGGATGATAGTAATGCTATGTGTTCCATACAGGTGTTTGGATTATATAGGTTACATGCATTATCTGGTTATACATTTGTCAAAACTCAGCATATGCTTATGAAATTTGTCTATATTTCATTGTATACAAAATAGAACAGTGAACTCTGGTTAATGATATGTATAACAAAAGATTTAGGAGGAAGTATACTGATACCTAAACAATTTTCTATAAAAATCAAAAAGTAAGATTATGTAATAATAAAAGAATGGATAGAGGGAAGTTCTGTGATTGAACAAGTATAATGAAATGTTTAAGGTAGAGTCATGGTAATGGGTATATTAGTCTTTATTGTCAAATTCTCAACATTTTGGTATGTTGGGAAATATCCATAAATAAATGTTGTGAAAGATGGTTGACAATAATTGAAAGAGTCATTTTAAACTTGTAACGGGCATGTTAGTCCTGGATTAATTTCATATTCTGATGCAATGTGTTCAGAAGAGATAAATGGTCACTCATTCTTACAGCACATTTTCTCTCTAACAAGAGATGCTCATTATAACAGTAAAGGATTTTTTTAAAAATCAGGACTCACCTATATTAAATCTTTTTAATGTTTTGGATCATTACTGAAGAAGAGATGTATATTTAATCCTCAAGTTTTCTAGCAATTTGAACAATGGGATTTGTGTACCTTAACTTATGTTTTTAACCACAGACCAGAGAACACAGAACACAGACCACAGAACAATACAACATGCTGAATTTGGCAATTGTGAAATGCACAAACCAGAAGCTGGTTTCATATACTTTATTAGTGTTATTGAAACACCAGAGATTTGGTCTAGGTACTGCTGCTCACCACAGAGAAAGCCAATCACTGAGATGACAAGTATTGCCAAGGAAGAAGGCTTTAATTGGGTACATTAGCCAAGAAGATAGGAGCTCAGTCTCAAATCCATGTCCTAACTGACTAAAACCAGAGGTTTATATAGCAGGCAAGAAATCTAACAATGTATAAGAAAACAGGAACCTGGGAGGGGCAAAAAAGCAATCACGGTAAATGAGGAATCCAGCATCTGTTGTGGTAATCTGGTTTCAGTTCTTTGATACTTTTCATGAGAGGTCTAAAGATCCTTCCCTGAGGAAGGAACTCAGATAAAGCAAATGCAACTTTCAAGCTTTTTAAGACCAGAAGGGCCAATTTCTATGTTTATCCCAAAACAGCTGTCTATAGGACTATTGGACCAGTTTCATTAAGAAATAATTAAGTTTCAGAATTGGCTTCCTACCATTTCTACAGTCCTAGGAGTTAGACATACTCCAAATATTAGGAGACATGTTGTAGTGAAAAAGCTGATGTAAATTCCCTTCTCATTGGAAAGAAAGGTCCATTGAACTTTTAAACTGTCATGTTAATTTTCTACTCATTGGTTTATTCATCTGTAAAATGTAATTCTCAGTTCTCAACTTGCATGGTCATATAAATTGGCAAATTAGATAATCATAAAAATTAGATAAAAACATACAATTTATTTTCAGTATGTTTACTTAGTTTTCTATTCTATTAAGTTAAAACAATAAAATACAAAAATAATTATTTAACACAATGGTAATTAAGACATGCTTTCAAAAACTGAAATGTGTGGACATTTCTATCCAATGATTTGAGGACTAAGGTTTCACAGTATTGTCTATTATGGCAGAAAGTGTGGTTGCTTTGAGGAAATGGAGACACATTTTCTGAAAATCTAAGCCCATCTGAAAAATTACCATACCAATACTTTGAAACGAACAGAAAATTGTCCAAATGACAATCTCACCACTCCAAATTAATATCTTAATCTTGACAATTAAATTATGAATATCATCATGACCTATACCATATCTCTCTGCTAAAATTTCTATAAAGAGAGAATTTATAGCACACACACACACACTCACACACACGCACCAAACACAAAGAAACAATAAACAAATGTAATAAAACATAATAGAAAAAAACACATATATCTGTCCTCAAAAGACATTTTTAATTCAGCTGATAGGAGTTTTTTTCTGTTTACCAAGGCAAATTAAAGCATTTTTAAAAGAAGAGACATAAGTAAAAACTTGTCAGCACCCTTGTCTCTATTTTTGGGCAAAAATCTAAAGGTGAGAACACACTCCGCTAAGCAATAAGAAAATACCTATTTGTATAGTGTGAAAGTAATATAATTTGGTTACAGACTCCTGCTACTTATCTTTTCCTAATAACAACACATGTCAAAACTCTCAGCAATATATTTCTCTCTCCTGTAAGTAATATGCAATAAGACCAATCTAAATTTAGAGTTATTTTTGTAGCTTTACTAATTAAGGAAGGTAAATAATTATAAATGGTATAATTAACATATATAACACCATAAAAATTGCCTTTTACTAGATTAAAAGGAGTAAACATGAGGCCACTGCTAGCTTTGATGGCTAGTCAGTTATTCCTATTTACAGAATGAGCACAATGAGCACACTCATGACTCTCAGCAGTGGGTCCATGCTTATTTTACAAGGATTTTTTTTCTTTTATCACAGCCAACTTTGTAGTTTCCAAAATTTTGTAAAAGTCCTTTAACAAATATATTTAATATAATGTAGAATAATAAAGAATAAACATTTTCAAAATTATTCATAAAATATGAAAGGACTCATGACAAAAATTAAAATTATAATAAATTAAAACATTAAAAATGAGATGTTTTGTTGTTGTTCCTATTGTCTTTTTTTTTTCCCCTCACCTGTCATTTCCGGGCTGCATCCACTTCTTCACCACAATCCTTTTGCTGATAAAGAACTTTTATATGTGGATTCATTTTCCTGTTATTTCATTGCTCCCCCCATCCCCACTATCAATTTGGCTCTAGTTGTCTCAGCCAACAAACTTTAACTTTTAAGAAATCATTTTTCATTTTTAATGATATTTACTAATATTCTGCTTCAGTAACTTATTCTAATAGGCAATTCAGAAACTTGGCGTCAATTACATCTGTCAGACATTTACAACTTTAAAATCTAACACTTCAATTTCCTCATATTCATGTTCTTTTTTTCCCCTCATTCTTACTCCTTTTATGTTTGTTCGTTTGTTTTAATTAAGGGCTCAATTTCCTTTATCTTTCTATGTCCTTTTGGTCTACCCACATACCCCTGGGACTTTTTTTTTCTATTTTAGATCTAAAACCTATGGTCTACTACTTTAAGAACCCTCTTTCTAGGACCTTTAATTATCTTCATTTCTTTTTTTCCAGACATACTCCAAAATTACAAAATTTTAAATCTATTCAAATGACTATTTTCTTCCATTTTTAACCTTATGTTATTAAGTATTGCAAAATAAAAATATAAACATTGTCATTACTTGAAACCCATTGTTTCTAAACTCAACCAGAATGTTAAAGATGTTTATTAATTCATTTTCTTATACATGGATATTTATTTCTCTCTCTGCCCACATCTGTCACCTTAGGTTCTAAACCTTACCACTTTCTCTTTTTCTTCTCAGCAAATAAAATAATTAAGCAAGAACTCCTTCTGTTACCAAAACACCAGGGATTAGGTCTAGGTCCTCCTGTTTGCCACACCAAATTCCAATCACTGAGAATATGAGTATTGCCAAGAAAGAAGGCTTTAATCAGGTGCTACAGCTGAGAATATGAGAGATCATTATCAAATCCATCTTCCTGACTGACTAAAATTAGGGGTTTATATAGCAGAAAAGAAATGTAACCATGTGTGGTAAAACAGGAATTAGGGAGGGTTAAGGAAGAAGATTTGGTTAACAGGAAGCAGGTGGTTGGTTAGGTAGTCATGATGGGTGAGGGGTTTGGAGTCTTATTGTCCAAATGCAGTGATCTGGTTCATTGCAGCTCCTTGATACTATCTGGGAGGCGTGATGGTTGGTTTCCCAAGAAGGGAACTCAGATGAGTCAAATATAACTTTCTCAAATTTGAAAAGGAGGAGGGCCAATTTCCATGTTTATTCAAAGAAAGCATAAACATCAGCTCTATGGGACAACTGGGTCAGTTTCACTTCCACTCCCCATCTTACTGCCAGCTAATAAATCACTATCTGCATTTATTCTTCCTTTCCCTTCCTGTCATATTGAAACAAGTATTCTCCTCAATCCAAGCATAACCCTACAACCTACACCATGAATACATCCGTCATTCCTCATCTGAGACCCAGATGGAACACTTCTCTTCTCCTCATGTTAACTTTAGCATCTCAATCTGTCTTGACTTCTATGACATTGCCACCTTCTGGCTTTCAGCCTTTCTCTTTGGTCTCTTTCTGCTATATCATAGTTGTTTTTCTACCTTTTGAATTTTAAGCTTTCTAAAATTAGAAATTAAATATATCTTGCTAAAATATCAGATTAAACTATCAGATGACTGTAGTTGGAAACACCTTTTGTAACACATAAGCCTACATGCAACATACTTCTTAAAGATGTAAAACAGTGATAACAAATATGGCATGATTGATAATACTCTGGCAAGAAAGATTCATCAGAATTTAATTAAATTTTAAATTGCAAAGAACGACATCATAGAACTAATGAGAAAGAAGAAATTTAAACATTTAAATTATAATAACAAATGTCTATTAAAGACTGATATAAGGTGAGCCAAACATTAAAAACAAAGAATATGAGAGATGGCATATGAAATAACAGAAAGTTGCCACCAAACATTCTCTTTACTGCTGTTTTAAATGATCACATCTACTAAAATAATTGGTGGTGAGGGGGTGAAATTGATATGATTATCTCTGGAAGCTGTGTACATAAGTCACAGACCTAAAATTAAAAACCCTATGTCAACATTACACAGTGTTATGTTCACTATAATTAACGTTGTAAAGAATAATTATATCATGGCCTGAGATAGAGCTGTAAGATTATAAATGTGTAATGAGGAAAAAGTACAACTATTCTGTAATACAAAAATTATTCAGTATCAACTATTCAACTGAGCCCCAATTAAAGGAGTCTATTGTACTCTTAACTTCTTACTTTATCAAATTAATTCTAGGAAGTGAACACTAAATATAAGGATCTGTGAATCTTTGCCAACAATACATTCTGGAAAAACCTTCAAAAATTGTTATTGTTATTGAGCACTTTTGATACTGAAATTAGTATGTTGAAACATACAGAGGTAGTTTGACTAAAGAGTAAAGGCTGACTTGAAATTAAGCCATTGCTTATAATTTACATTTTTTTTTGGCCACAGAAACTTCAGTAATTGTCCAGTAACCCACTTCATAAATATCTGCCTCTTCAATGCATAATTTTCTTCTATGCTATATTGACAATGTGAATATAGAATAACTAATAAAATCCCTTACTTCTTCTGACCCCTACTAAGAGTATCTAATTGGATTTTTCTCTTTAATTCCTTTTCACAAGGTGTGAGATAGTCAGTTTTCACTTGCTCAGCATGAGCATCTCTGTTTCTAATCTTGCATCTAAGAGACAATGGATCATTAGCTAATGACTATAGTTGACTGTGATATTCACTATAGAGCAACGTATGAAAATGAGGCTAATGACTACAAACAGAAAATGATAAAAGGACTATATCCTTAATAAATATACAGTACAAAACACTTAGAAGAATGAAGTTATGTAGATTCAAGTAGTATAAACATGCATGAAACAGCCTTATTAATATTAATAGTCAATGAAAAGTTGACATACAAAACCAACATAGATTAAATCATATTCAGAAGAAAGGATTTCAAGGAAACATTCAAAGCATGAATTCATTTAAAAAATAGGCCCTTTAAAGTATATGCATACTTAAAAATCAAAATAAGGAAATAAAAATGAATATGTTTCACTGTTTTTTAGAGGTTAGAGTTCTTGAACTTTGTATTTGGATGATTATATATAATTTGATATAAACTGGTGGAAAAACAGTTCCTTTTGAGAACTTCTCCAAAATATACAGCACACAATTCAATAAGGGAAACCGATGAAACAATCAAGTCCCTGCTTTATGTCGAAGTGACTAGTGTGATTCAGGAATACGAACTGTATTTTTTTTTAAGCACAGAGGGAGCTTGTTCATATGAATGTTATTCAATCTTGTGAGACTTCTTTTTCACTTTTCTTCTATTATTTATGTACTTCCTTTACTCAGACACTATTAGAAAGTGTATTTTGTATATTTGCTCTTCCTTGTTGCAATGTGTAACTTTGAGATTCTATCACAAATCTGGTGGGTATAACTCTCCTGCAGTCATGCTTTGTATGCCTGTGTTAGTGTTTTAAATCTTATTTTGCATCCTAAGGCACTTTTCTTTGTTTGTATTCTTAACTGCTCACATTCACACATATATTGCTTTTCATCTACAAGGTGTCTGAAACTTGACAGTTATAGTGAACTGGTATACACAATATGAAAATTGAAGAAAACCCAATGTAGCTTATCTACACTCATAATTGAGACTTATTTATATGCCTTGCCATATTAAGAAAGAAATAATTTTGTATCTAGAACATGGTATATACCTTACTTACTTGCTCCACGGAGGATCCATGGTAGGAACAAGGGACAAATAATTTTAAATATCAGATTTACAAGAGAATCTAAAGATGGTGAATCAAATTCTGCTTATTTTGGCAATGAGAAAATAGACCCTTCTGAATTCTTAAATGTAGACATTGCAAATGAGAAGATCCTGTTGGAATGCTAGCTAATTTACTCTGAACTACAAGCATATAGTATAGTAAAACCAATTAGAATAGGTAAATAGATAAAAAGAAAAGATACAAAGATAGATATATAGGCCTGGTGCGATGGCTCACAGCTATAACCCCAGCACTTTTGGAGGCTGAGGAAGGCAGATCACTTGAGGTCAGAAGTTTGAGACCAACCTGACCAACATGGCGAAACTCCGTCTCTACCAAAAACACAAAAATTAGCCAGGCATGGTGGCGCGTGACTGTAATCCCAGCTACTCTGGAGGCTGAGGAACCTGGGAGGCAGAGGTTGCAGTGAGTTGAGATCATGCCCCTGTACTCCAGCCTGGGCGACAGAGTGAAACTCTGTCAAAAAAAAAGATAGATATATAGATGATAGATAGATAGATAGATACATAGATGGATACATAGAGACAAACAGCATATAAATATCGAGTTTGTTCTCTCTAATTTTGAATGAAGCATGCACATCAATATTGAATAAAATAAAATATCAATATTGACTAGCATGGGGTTCTTGGAAAAGAAGATTAACCAAAATTGATTACTGACTCCGGCCTCTTCTATCCACATTGTGGGTATGAAAGAGCATGGATAAAGAGAGAAGCTATGCTTCAAGTATTTCTCTGGGGAGCGCTGTGTTGCAAGGGCCTACACTCTAGTGGAACAAAGTGGCATAACTTTCTCTTCACTCAGGAGAAGAAAGAAGTTTGACAAATCTTTGCTGCATTCAGAGGGACTCAGCAGTTTTGTTTCTGCCTCTCACCTGGGAAATCTAGAGAGACAGGAGACAAGAGATACAGAGTGGCTACTTGATTTGGCGGCTGAGTGGAGAAGAATGCTGTTGTTGAAAATGGCTCACTCCTAGAGTATGAATATCTCTTATAAATCAAATTGTATTTTAAACACCAGACAAGCCACGAGAATACAAAGCCAGCTTATGCAGTATAAGGCGACAACTTTTCTCTCTCTCTAAACTCACCTCCCTCCAGCCATTTAATATCACTGTGGTCAAGGATCCTTAGCTAAATTTAAAAGAGAGGTGAAAATATAAGGGAGACATAACACCACTGTGTCCTGCCAGAGGCCAGCAAGCAGCAAGTTGCGAAAGAGAAAGGGAAGATCTCATTTTATATCAGGTGTGATGTTTAGATTACTTTGAGAACTAGAAAACAACTAGAAGCATGTAATCACTAAATTGAAAAGGTATTTTTTTTTCATGTAACTATAAGACCTTTTATAACAAAAGTAAGCCAAAAAGCATAGGAATGCTTTTGGAGGAATGCTTTTTGGAATTCTCAGCAGAGCATAGAGGTGGTACTTTATCACTGAACAAATTTTTAAAAGACAATGGAAGAGAAAAGCTGCTTTCTGATTATATCCATGAATCCTGGTTTCTCAATGCATGGCATACAAACCGTTTGTACTTTCAACAACAAAAATGTAAAGATATGAATGTTTGGAGGATATAAAATTTGAAGGAGTCCATTAGACTCAAGTGTGTAGTGAAAGAACATTGTTTTATAGCTCAAATTTTATCTCCAACTCAGCCTTAGTTCTCTAAATGGTGGACAACATATTTGAGTCAACTTAAAGTGCTTTCTCACTGCAAATTCAGGATATATAATTCAGTCTTTTAAAAGTAAATAGTGATTTCACAATTCTTTCTCCTTTTTCTGCCTTTCTCGCTGGGCTGATTTCTGTTCCCAGGGATTGAAGAGAGAGTTGGTGGGTTCTAGTTGGCTTTTGATGAGATATAGCTCACTTTATCTCATCTTTGGGTGTCTGCCCCTTGGCATTTCCAGTGACCAGCTTTGAAAATTTTGTGTTCATTTCTTTAGGGTTACAAGTCCCCTTCGGGACTGTGAGTTCACTAGTTCACTCCCAGTCAATCTCCACACCACATTCTGGGAGATGCAGGGATTCGAGTACGCCCCTCTCCATGCCAGGATCACATGGAGTAGGGATTGCAAGGACAGCTCTTTGGGCCCCCTGCCCACCTTCCAGTACTATCCTACAGTGTGAACAAGATATTTTTGAAAGGAGGTGGCCATAGCTTTTGCTTTGGTTTCAATATATAATGAGACAGCCAAGTAAAAAGGACCCCCTGAAGAACCTCCAATCTAGCCTGCACACTGGGAGAACGGGGTGGAGCCACGGAAGTTTGTCCTGTTTGCAGAGGGGAGGAGCCCGGCCTCTTGAGTTCCTGTGTGGTGGGTCAGGAGCTGGTTAACAGGCTTCCCTCTCACTCTGCCAAAAGTTTTTCTCTTTTTCCTTTTTTGCCCAATAAATTTTGTTTTTCCCACCCTTCTATGTGTCCGAGAGCCTAATCTTTCCTGGTCATGTGACAAAAATCTGGTTTTTAGTTGAACTCAGGAGAAAGTCCTGCAACAAAATGTCCCTCCAAAGTTCATACTTTGGAACTGATACCCAATGTGCTTGTAGTAAGAGGTGAGGTCTTTAGTGATGTGATTCAGTCATGATGGCTCCACCCTCGTTAATGAATTAGTCCTTTTATGAAAGAGGTTGAGGGAGTGCCATAGTGCCTTTTGCCCTTCAACCATGTTAGGACACAGCAACAAGGAGCTATTCTGGAAGCAGAGAGCAGCCCTTACTAGACCCTAAAACTGCTGGCACTTTGAGTTGGACTTAGCCCCCAGAACTGTGAGAAATAAATTTCTGTTCTTTACAAATCACCCAGTTTAAGGTATTTTGTAATAGCAGGGCAAATAAACTAAGACAGCTTTTTCGTCTGTAAGTTCTAGGTAGAAAGCTGGACACAGGCCTCTAAACTATCCAGGTTCTCCTTGCATAAAACCTGAGGTTTCATTCCCAGAATGGGATAAAATAAAAAGCTTTATTATTATGTGATGACAATAAGGACACTCTAGGTATTATTTAACTGCTTCTCATCAAACACAAATATGAAATACATGGAAATAATTTCTGAATAATAGATAACATGAAATTATTCCAGTTTAAAATAGCAAAATAGTAAAATGTCTTGCAAATCATGTGATATTTGAACATATATTATTTTGTGTAATGGAAGTATGGCATCAAGGAATTTAAACTGTGCTACACACCATAATATATATATAAATTCATTGATATACACATGTATAGTTTAGGATAATATGCCTTACTGAGTGATCATTTCTTTCTACCTACAGGTAGGAAGTCCTAAGATGATTCACAAGTCCTAAGATGTACGTGTATATACACACATACACATATCACAAACATCATATATGTATGAAAGTGATTTGCCATTATGACAGTAACCAATGAAATTGATTAAATTTAATAAAACTAAAACTCCGTCACTCAGATGTAAACAATTAGTCTGGGTAACATAGTGAGACCCTGTCTACAAAAATAAAAAAATTAGCCAGATACAGTGGTGCACGCCTATAGTCCCAGATACTTAGGAAGCACAGGTGTAAGGATTGCTCAAGCCCAGGAGATCAAGGCTGCAGAGAGCCATGATCAGGCCAATGCACTCCAGCCTGTCCAACAGAGTGAAATCCTGTCTCAAAAATATATATATACAAATAATTGAAATATTACAGTAAGAACAAGAAAAAATGCATTCACAAAATTGACATTTTATTCAGAAGGGAATTTTTTTTTCAGTTACAAACAACATAAAACATTAGGTCACAAATAAAGAAACATAGATAGTAATTGTGTTTTGTTTATTTGCATATGTGTGTATCACTTTCGTACATATATATACAATTATTGCATATTTTACATAAAAGCATGGCCTTCTATATTACAGTGAATGTGTCCCTATCCTTAGCAATGTGTCCCTGTCCTCTGTTACTGGGGTCTCTCACTTTCTCCATCTCTCTTTCTTCTCACTACCCAGTAGTTGATTATCTTCTCCTCCCTAATCCTAGCGAATACATAGCTGCCTTTGCCTAGTTTCTTTGTTTAAACTTGAAAGCATGGATGTGGATAAACTGTTATCAATATGGGTAATTGACAAGGAATTCTTGGAGAGGGGAAGGTGAGATACAGAGGAAAACATGGTCAACAATAGCTCTACAATCCATTCTCTCAATTTAAGAGGTTACATGTCCTGGGGAAAGAAAAAAGAAAGGTGATTTGCTGAAACCTCCTTGTAAACATGCTGACTGCTAGCAACAGACTTGGCAAACATATAATGATACTTCCTAACAGAGACTATTTATGGAATGCACTAGGTTTGTCTAAGATTGCTTATGGTAAGCAAACACAGAATAGGAAGATGTATAGGCATGGCTCCCTGGAAAATGTCATGTGAGCTATGTAACTGAGTATAAAATAAGATGTTTCAGGAATGAAACATCTCTATTTTGTGTATGTAATCCAGCCACATATATCACTTAGAATCCTAAGATATTGTTCTGGACAGAGCATGTGCTAATGTGACAATAAAAGACTCATGGAGCTGTGGTGATACTCTCAAGCCTCTATTTTGCATGTGGTAGATATTTGTATCCTTGAAATGATTAGGGCAGGTTAGTTCTGGGTAAGATCTCTGATTCACCTGAGTCTAACTTGATAAGTTGGTCCTTTCTGTTATCTAGATACATAACTCACTTTCATTCCCAAATAAAGTATTACACAATTTGACTTCTGTGCGTAAAACATGGTGGGAATAAAAGCATTGTACTGTTGATTTAACTATTTTGATTACTTCAAGTGAAAAATGGAGCTTACAAAGTTTAGCAAAAATTGGGGGGAAAGTGCTTTGTGGAGCATCTATTATGAAGCAATTGTGGTACTCAATAATTTTTGCTTTTTGGGTTCCCTCCCTCACCGAATTATATTTGAGAAATGTTAGACCTACTGAAAAGTTAATAGAATAGTCTATGAACACATAGACAGTCATCACTTAGATTCACTAATTTTTAAATGTTTTAAATGTTCGTTTCATCTCTGCATATAAATATATACTTTATTATGATAATCCTTTTAAAAGTTGAAGATTTTATGATGGTGAACCTCTATATATTTCAGAATGTATTTCTCAAAGCTATTGTTTTATATAGCCTCACTATTATTATTATACCACAGGACATGAACATTTATACAAAATTCTATCAAATACAGTCTACATTCAAATTTTCCTGAATTTACCAATAATATGCTTATAACTGACCTTAGTTTCCACTAGAAAATTTTGATCACTCTCTCACTTGTGGGTGACAGATATCTAATTGAAACAAACTCAAGTACAAAAAAGAAATGTACTGGCCTATGTAACCCTGAGAAAATAGGGTTAGATTTCAGAGAGAGTTCTAAGGGCTTGGTACCATCATGTCTCTCCATCTCTTTCTCTTTCCCTTCCACTTTAGTTTTCACTTTACTCTCTCTTCAATTTCTTTCATTATTGAGCAGGATCTCTTTATATTGTGTAAGTATTGCTTACATCATTCTTACAGTTTGGAGTTCAAAAGAAAAGAATGCTTCTTATTTAAGAACTGTAGCAATCATCTCAAGGATTGATTTTCACTGGTGAAGTCTACTTTGGGGTTATAGACTCATTTCTGAAAAGAATCATATTATTCAGGCCTAGAGCACAGGTCTGCTCTTTGAGTCAAGTATAAAGTTGATTCAGCCTAAAGCATGAGATGGAGAAGGGAAATGAATGGTTGTTCAAAAGGGGAAAATTTCAGATCAATTTAAAAGTAATGGAAACTATCAGTACAACCTGGTGCTGAGAATTTAAAGCAGAATATATGTTCCAGGTCAGGAAGCTTACTCTGTAGTAGGGGAGACAAACATAAATAAATGCACATAATATTGTATACCAAGTTTCACAAAAAAGATGTAATTCAAAGTGAAGTCAAAGCACAAAAATTTTTATTTTGACCTTTTCAATCCGAGATATCTACCTTTTTGTATGGAATAAATAAAATATTTTTCTGCCTTTCATTCAAATAAAATATAACTAAAATTATCATTTATTTTGGTTTGGCAATTGCTTTTGATATTAAGTGGCTGAAAACTCCAGAATAGGCCGCCTCAAGGTTAAAGGGTAGAGTCCATTATTTCATTTCTACTTTTGAACACATTTTTTCCAGCCATTCTACTACGTATTGGAATAAAAGATGGTCCTTGCTCTCAAGAAGCTTAAAGTTCAGCAAGACTGCAATAGAAAATGGCCTCAGTTGTGATGCCTTTCCTTATTTATGTGTGCCGAGGGCTTATTCTTCTACTTGACTTCACCTATTTCTCATTTCCTGCTGATGCCCTGCATGCTCTTGGGACATATTTTGCTCTGATTTCTATGTGATATGAATTTTTCTGGTTCCTGTCTATCTAACTAAATTCTGTCCCCTCACTTTTCTGACCCCAATTCTTCATGTTCACACATTGCTTTGCTTCCCCAAACCCAATAAATGTTTCTTTTAACTCATTGAAATGAATATCTTTGTGAGAAAATGTTTTTAACATACTAGTGGTGAAAGTGAAAACTAGTTCATCAAAGCAGAACTGATAATACAGATGTCTTATTTTACACCTCTAGAGCAAAGACAAGTCCAAAAGTAATATTATAATGTCCTGAAACCTTAATTATGATGTCTTGTGCATGTTAGCCAATTCATTTTAGTTATAAACTGTTTTCCTGACCAAATGTTGACTGATAAATTCATTATTTTAAAATGTCAATTTAAAATATAATTTAAATATAATTTTTAAAGTTTTTATTATTAGGAATAGCATTGTTTGGCCAGGTGTGGTGGCTCATGCCTGTAATTCCTGCACTTTGGGAGGCCAAGGCTAGCAGATCATCTGAGGTCAGGAGTTCAGGACTAGCCTGGCCAACATGGTGAAAGAAACCCTGTCTCTACTAAAAAAATACAAAAATTAGGTGGCCATGGTGGTGGGAACTTATAATCCCAGCTATTCGGGAGGCTGAGGCAGTAGAATCACTTGAACTCAGGAGGCAGAGGTTGCGGTGAGCTGAGATCGTGCCACTGCACTCCATCCTGGGTGACAGTGAGACTCCGTCTCAAAAAAAAAAAAAAAGAAAAAGTATCTTTGTTATGGTCTCTTATTATTTATAATTTGTTTCCAATTTTTGCAAAGTCAAAAAACAAAAAATATAACTTGTTTTAATTTACAACTATTTGATTATTAGTGACAGTGAACCTTTATAGATGTATTGATTACATATCCTGATTTCTTCTTACATTAACCATTTATTGTGTTTTTGCCTAAAGCATATATTGAGATGATAGGGCTCATTGTACCAACTTATATCTATACTGAATAATATATAAATACTAATCTGTTGTCTAACATAGCTATAATACAATTTCTTCATTTTACTGTTTTGATGTTTAAATGTATCATTTTGTTTGTTTTTTAAACATAAACATAAATTTGTTGAGAAATGTATTGACTTATACCTGATTCATCTTTGGATCACAATATGCAACTTATATAAAGTAAACTGATATTTCTGTATCAAGCAAAAATATGTGCATATATGTGTAAGCATCTCAGCAAATAATAAAAATAAATTGTTTTACACTAAAACAAAAATGGTTGGGTTTACTGTAAACACACCTAATGTCAGACGATAGATAAGAAGAACAGCCCAATGGTTCAGGATGACAGAGATATTAATAATTTATTTCTGTTTCTCATCCACTACTAACTTGACTCATTTGTATTTTGGTCTATGTGAAGAACAAGATGTCTGCTGAATGTAAACAGTCTCATCATTCTTTAAAAAATTCACCCTCATTAGAGTGTTGGGTTGACATTTCTTTCAAAAGCCTTTTAAATTATCCTCATTGTATCTTTAGTCATTAAAACCACTTCACCACAATTGCCACCTAATACTCTTAAATTTGACACTGTTATCTATATTAATGAATGTTAATACTTTAGGTGGATAATTTACCCGTGGTTGTTTTCTTTCTGCCAATTCAGCCATGAAGTTTTATAAACAGAGCTGTAAAATAGTAAGAGAACAAGAAGGCTTGACAACTGCCTTGTGATTTCTAAGAACTCAGTGTAGTGTTTCCCCTTTTACACCTGGTGGCATATTTATCTATATGTATAAACACTGGCAAACAAAATAATCTTTTTCCAAAAAATTGAAGGAAAGATTTGTATTCTTGAATAAATTAATGTAGGCCTTAGACTGGCTTCTATTCAATTTAGCTTCATGGCGAGTAGACACTGCAGAATCAACTTTCCTATCTAATACTATATATTCTAAGTGTGAAAGAGAAGAGGAGACTAAGCTTGGAAAAATTCTAGTAAGTTCAAAATTTAACTGAATAAGAAGAGAAAGATGAGAAAACTCTATATTGGAGAAAATAATAATGGTAGGAGAGCACACTCGGATATACAGCTACACAAGTTTCTCAGATGAAGCTGTAGCCTAAGAGAGTATAGAGGGAAAGAATTCTGCTGAATAGGTGAGCCCTGGGATGACAAAAGCTGGAGATGAGTAGCCCATCCAAAGTTAAAAGAATCTTCTCAAACATCAGTCATCGCATAACAGCTTATTCTCTGGGCTAAATTGACACAAAATCCTTACTGAACATAATATACATGGAAGATACCTATAACTATAATCCTACATTTGAAAGTGAAAAAGTCCCATTTTTCATACATAAACACAAGCTTTGGAGTAATGCCACAGAGCAATTTCTCTAGCAGGCTTTGTAGAGCAGTCTTTGAAAATCCATTCAGTAATAACTAATGTTTTTAGAAACCCAAATTTGCATCAAAGGCAACATTTGTTTACTATAAACTCTCCTCATGATACACTCTTAGC
The DNA here is from genome assembly GCF_006542625.1 of Nomascus leucogenys. NCBI lineage: Eukaryota > Metazoa > Chordata > Mammalia > Primates > Hylobatidae > Nomascus > Nomascus leucogenys. Next base: position 80,998,870 of record NC_044385.1, on the reverse strand, counting down.
TGTCACCATCTTTGCTGTCAAAGAATCTTTGAAGTGCCAATTGTTAACAGCCAGGAGCTTTCAGGCTTTGGAAATTTGCTACAGTGTTTCTTATCAACTCTGTTCTTTCTAAAAGATCAAACGACCTATTCACATAGAGCACTCATATATGGAGGATATTTAAAAATTTATTTAGCTTGTTACTGGTTTATTTCACCACTAATATCTAATACCAGGGATGACTGAAACATTATTTACATAAACATATTGCACACTTTTTTCACGGAATGAACATGAAAAACTGGAAACTATTTTAAGGATAAAAATTTTACATCTTGTCTTTTGGAGAAAAGACATAAATGGAACTCAGGCAAAGCAAGGAGAGACAAGCAATTGAACTTAACTCTGATTTGGAGTGGCGTTTAAAAATTGTAAAAATAGTATTCATTTAAAAAACAAAATAAAACTTGAAATTACTTTCACTCATTAAAATGCAATCAAGGTTTTGGTAGCTTTTATTTGAATGTCATTTGAGATATGTCACCTCTAAAACTACATAAGATCACTAAATGGGTTTTTGCACAGATTTTAAGTACATGCTCAAGTTCATTTCCAAACACAGATTTTGGCTTTACAATACTGACGGGAAATGTGGCTTTCATGGTTTCCTGTAGGTTGTTCAAACTATGAACCGTTCCAGGAGTCACCATATGTGTTGGCATCTCTCTCTAATCCAGTTTTGAAGGACAAACTAAATCTAATGTGGAACCTCTGAATACAAGTTTGCAGTGCCTCAGAAAAATAATTTAAAAAAATTAACTGAGCAGAACTTATAGCTTCCAAAGCCAGAGAGATAGAGATAGAGGAAGAAAAGAGAGAGAAAGAAAGGAGAGAAAAAGAGAAAAACAGAAAGTCTTAAATTCTTGTTTTCCTGGATTAATAACAATGAAATTGTGATTCTAGAAGAGTTTAGAAAAAGTAGCAAATAACCTAATGCAATAATAGAGCAGCAGCAACCAATATTGACTATACTTTGCTTTCTTTAATAAATGCTAGATCATATTACCTGGGTATAAAGTGAAACTCACTTGTTTTACATCAATGAACTTATATCCTTATGTGGAAACCAAAGCTGAAGGAATATGAAACATATTTTAATTTTATGCTTTGTCTGTGGAACCTAAAAAATAATCTTTTTCAAAAACAATTTCAAACATTATTCAATAAATTCCAGAATAATGAAAATTTAGAAGCTGTATCATATATCAACTATAGAACCAGGTTAAATACAGAAAGGTCTAAATATGAATCAGCAAGACATGATTAAGCATTCTAATATGGGAAAGATACTGGCCAATAGTATTTAACACCCGCCTCCCTGCAATTTCCCTTAAATTAACAAGGCTACTGTGTTAATAATCTAAGGAGGGCAGATTAAAAGGCAGAGTGAGTCAGTAATTAAGCTAAAAGAAATGTAAAACACAAGGGAACCTGTAAGACACTCTAATAGCTAATCAGCTGTTAAATTCCCAATTTCTGTGGGATGAAAAGTGCTATGCTTGCCCCTCCTTTTCTCCTTGCTCTACTTCTTTGACTTTGACTCATTGCTCCTCTACCTCCTTGGTCAAAAAAATTAAACAGCAATATTAGAATTTAAAAATTGAATCACCATGAAAAAGTTTCCATGAAAATAAAAAAACAAATACTTCAAAAGCTTAGGAGCCATATAGAACATAGTTTCCAACAGGGCAATGGCAATCCCAGTTTTTGAAAAAGAAAAAAAAACCATTGTCCTTATTTTCATTTAGCTCATTCTTATTTATTTTTAGGAGATCACAATAAAAGAATATAATCAATTCATAAAAATTTGACCAAATGATTAGAAGTTAATAATATCTTCTTTGACAACCATAAGTCTGCATCTGCATTCAAATCCAGGCCTTTTGAATTTGATAGCTTTACATCTACGGTCATAGCTTTGTTTCCCCGAGAATTAAAAGAAAGTATCACCTACTGTTAGTCCTGAATTAAAGTTTATGTAAATAATATATTTAAGTACGTTGTGTTAGGCTGTATCTTATTTTTGCAAATATTCGTTGCCCCTACTTAAGGAAGATTTACCTTCTCTCCCTGATGACACCAGCCTGAAGACATGGATTTGCTTTCGCCTGTAGTAACTGGTTAGAAGTTTCATGTGTAGCACCTGTGGGCAGAAGTTTTGAGATGCATCATGTGGTTTCTACTATATGCCTTTTCTCTCTTCTACATGATGGATAATACTCTTAACAAACGCAGACCTGAGTGAAGGTGAAGCATAGCAGAGTTATAGCCAACCTTCACTGGACATGTGGCATGAGGGAGAAATAAACATTTGACTGTGGAAGACCGTGAAATTTTAGAGTTCCAGAAGTTACCATATGTGTTGGCAATGCTCTCTAATCCAGTTTTGAAGGTCAAACTGAACCTAATGTGAAGCTTCAATACGAGATGGTAGTGTCTCTTAAAAATAAAATTTAAAAATTAAATAAATTCAACGAAGCTTACTGTAGACTCCAAAGCTGCAGAGAGATAGAGGTAGAGACAGACAGAGGGAGAAAAAGAAACAACATAAGATAGTCTCTCCTGAAAGATATAAGCACAGTGCTGTTGCACAGTAAGCATGGTAACTATAATTAGTAATAAGAAGAAACTTCAATAATCAAAGTATTTTTTCCTTTGATATTTCATGAGAAAAAAGTATATTTAACATAAAAAGGTGCTATCTAGATGGCAAAAACCTATTAAAAACAAACAAAAATTAATTATATGCTGTATGTTAAATTCAGCATGGATTAATCCTAATACCAGATAGCCAATTTGGTAGCTATATAGGACTTATCATTTAATTTTAAATACTTCACCTACCTCATTTTAGCAATAGGGAAACTGACACCCTATGAGCAGAGGGATTTTGCTAATATCACCTAGCACTTAAAAAACAGACCTGGCTAGGTACAGTGGCTCACACCTGTAGTCCCAGCACTTTGGGAGGCCGAGGTGGGAGGATCACTTGACCCCAGGATTTAAGATCAGCCTGGGCAACCTAACGAGACCCTGTCCTACAAAAAATGAAAAACTAGCCAGGCATGGTGGTACATTCCTGTGGTCCCAGATACTCGGGAGGTTGAGGCAGTAGGATCGCTTGAGCATGAAGGGTCAAGGCCACAGTGAGTCGAGATCTTGCCACTGCACTTCAGTCTGGGCAACAGAGTGAGACCCTGTCTCTAAAACAAACAAACAGAAAAACAAACAAAAGCACAGATCTAGAATCCTAGTCAAATTACTCTTAGTTGCAAACAATTAGCACTAACCTACAACTGAAAAATAGCACTGTCCATATATTTGATAGAGAGAGGAGAGGCATCCAATACTACAAATTTATGAATCATTAAAAGAAAGTTAATTTTTAAAACTACTTTCTAAGGAAGGAGAGTAGGCAACATTTTATAATGACATAGTTTATATATATATAGTTTATATTTTTTCAATGTGCTTTCATAATATGACACAACATACAGATAGATAACCATGTATGAGAGGAAATTAATTGCAAAATAAGTAGATTAGGCATTTCATTTTTCCGTGTGGATAAAACCAAAAGCACCTCGATGTAGTCTTTGAGGAGTACCTGGAACAGCTTGTTTTAGAATTATTATTTCACCAAAAATCTTTAGAAAGTCAGAAAATGTACATAAATTATCTATTTAATGGCAACAGAAAACTAAAGTATACCAAAGACTAGAAGACTTAAAATTTTATTACAGAAGAGTAATAGAGATGGCAGGGTGATTACAGCCAATTCTGTGGGGTGTAGGTGTGGATTTCATGCCTGACCAAAAAACTAAGAATTCAGATGGCATGAAAATGGGCAAGTCCAGAGATAAACTGGCAGAGCTGGAGTAACCAAATAGAAATAGAATAACCAAATAGAGTAACCAAATAGAAAACTTGATGAGCCTCAAACTCAGGCCACCTTTCCCCCACATATGAGGTATTTATAGTAGTAAAATTCATAGAAATAGGGGTTGCCAGGGGCTGGAATTGAGGGGTAAATAAGTATAAAATTTAAATTATGCTAGATGAGTAAATTCTAAAGATCTGTTATACAACATAGTGCCTGTAGTTAACAATACAGTGTTGGGCTGAGGCTCAGATACTGACACCCCAAAAATATGGCACTTTTGAACTGATGAACTGAAGAAGCCTCTCAAGGTCTCTTTGACCTTTCCCCTCCCACACACTTTCCCCCACCTTCTCTTAACCCTCTATCCCTCCAAAGCACGAGATGAAGTTGTTCTCTGAGTTCCCTTATCTGCCCAAAGTCTGAACACACAAAAGAAAAGAATAATCACCTCTGGTTCCTTTCTTGAGCTTTTAATAACTGAACTCATATTGCATGAAGAAAGACTGAAATCAGTCAACACACCTGGACAGACTATTGTCACAAACCATTGTCTGTTACGTGGGTCCAACAGACTTTGTCCCAGGCCACTGTGCATCCAAGCCCATTGAGTCCCCTAAATATAATTTACTACTCCCTTGAAATAATTTGCACTTTCCCATCTCTCTTCCTCCTAAAAAGAAGTGGATATAAGCACTGTACCGTATTGCACAGTGGAGTAATTGCTCTGTGATTTTCCCCCATTCAAATTAATTAATTTGTATGTCTTTCATTAATCTGGTTTTTTGTGAGTTGATTTTTCAGGGAACCTAAAGTGGGCGAAGGAGAAGTGTTCCCTTGGCCCCTACGGTTTTGGCACAACCAGCAGCGTACCAAAGACGCTCTGCTCTTCAGGAAGGCACAGTAAAGGGAACCCAGGACCTGACAAGCGAGCAGGTAAGAGATTCTTACCAGCCAGGCTTTCAGCCTCTCTGTCTGTGGAATCCAGTCACACAGAAGGTAAATATCACTGTCTCTCATTGCTAAATTTTGATTAATGGGAGAAGAGAATTCATGTGACTAGCTTTGGGTATAGCAACCCTGATATACTTTCTGATCTGAATCGTCATACTGTTTGATCCCTTTTCTGCCAGAAATAGTATTTTCCCTCGTCTGTGTTTTCTATCATAAAGAGGGGTACCACAGAGTAGAACAAGGGCCTAAAACTTCTACAAACCTGACATTCAAGTTGGTTTTGCAGACCAGTCAGTTTTGAGATTCTGATCAGACAAGTGTCTATAAACTTTACCGTGGGTTCCCAAAATATAACTGGATGAGGTTTCCTCCTGTCTTGTTTCAGTCTTTAAGAGCTTGACTTATGACCAAATTGAAGCAGTCTCTCCTGGTCTCTACCATCTGAGGGACATGATTTTCAGATTACTTCTGGTGGCCAGTCTGAAATGGCTGGAAACCCTGAGGCACATAAAATTTTAAGCATCAAACTGTTTGTTCCAAAGATGTCAGGCTGTCAGGGAAATTTGTCTTAATGAAAAGTCCCATCCCTATAGGACTTTCGTCATCTCAACCCCTTTGTTGCCTGGTCAGTCCTGAGAAGCTCCAATCCCAGGAGAGCCTATTTGGTGTCATGGATTGACATGTCTGTGACTGGTGGCCCTTCACACATTTGTGGGATAACAAAGGCACTTTGTGCTCAGACATTGTCCTTAACTGTCTGTGACAACAAGAGTATTTTGCCATTTTAATCTACTCCTGAGAGTGAGTTTTTTGACTGAGAGGATCACTGGCACTGCCTCGTCTATTCTCTATCCAGATAATACCTCTTGCTAAGGTAAAAAGTTATTCTAAACATGAAAAATTACCTCCTGGGCTCTCTATGAAGAGGTTTATGGAATTGGGTCCCTCCTTATTCCCAATGGAATAAGTACACCATTGGAAATTATTTGTGTGACTCTTGAATTCCTGGGGGGGTACCCATTAGTTATTGATAATTTTTCTCTTTCATGGCCGGCTTTTGACTTCTTTCATATTTGGGCCATATGCGAATTTGGGGCCTTTGTTTGTAGATGGTCGGCTAAGAAGCTGAGAGTCTAGAGACTATGGAAACATTCTTTTCTTTAAGCTGTTTTGGGGTCATTATAAATCTTGCAAGCACTGCTCTGCATCTCTTTGGAGATATCTAGTATGTCCTTGTTTAAGTCATAACCTTGGTTAAAGGCTTATTGGTTTTGGTAAGTCACTTAGAAAGGTATCTTTGATTTAAAAGAAAGAAAGAAACAGTTTAAAAGGCAGCAATATTGGCTGTTTGTCCTGATTGAAATCTGATAAGAGATTTGCAAAGATTTTTTTAATAGCTCTATGGCCAGAAGTCAGCTTAACTAAAAGCTGACAGTATCAGGTTATAATCATTTTTTTTGAAAAAAAAAAAAAAAAAAATTCTTTCTTTTTTTTTTTTCTCTTTTGGATCCTGATTTTGGGAAATTTTTTTCAGTCAGTTGTGACACTTTTTAATTATGTGTTTGGTCCCTCTGTTCATTTTCTTTCTTGCTGGTACAATTTTGCTGAAGAAAAAATGCAACACTTCCTTGACCCCGTTGGAAAACCTATAGTTTTCTGAAAATGGCTCCTCTAAGATTTGTACTCCCCTTTACTTCTGCTCCTCCTTCCTCTTTGCCATCTTCAATATCATGTAAAGACATCTAGAAGAGTTATCTAGAACCTCTGAGACCCTTCAGGAACACAGAAAAAGGCACTGAACACACTCTTTTTGGGATATTTTGGATTACTTTTGCAGTCTGAAGAGACATGGGCAGTTTTCTGTCAGGTCTAAAGCTTTGCTCTCTTTCACATTAAACTATGTGATCTCTTTGGCTTTGGAGAGTACCAGGGATTACTTAATACTGTGAGAGAACTGGATCTTTGGGTGTGTAATAGCTGGCAAGTTACTAGAGAAGGTTATATAGTTTCTGAGGTGACTGACAGTGCAGTGAATGGTTGTGACTGCAAGGGGCTACTTATTTCTTTGGGCCTGGAGATAAGAAAGGTGTGGCTTAAATATCTGGAGGCTATGGGAACACTTGCTACCAAGTGATAAGACTCCCATGAGGGAAGTCTGATCACAGAGTGGGCTGATTGGCATTGTATCATCCACCATCCTCAGGAAAATGCCCAGGTGGTTAGGTGCACTGTGGAAGCATTGCACAGCCACCCCCATGGCATTTACTTCCTTTTGGGCACCTGGGATTCAGTGTAAAAGTTGAAAGTGGCCGGGCATGGTGGCTCACACCTGTAATCCCAGCACTTTGGGAGGCCAAGCTGGGTGGATCACTAGGTCAGGAGTTCAAGACCAGCCTGGCCAAGATGGTGAAATCCTGTCTCCACTAAAAATACAAAAAATTAGCTACCTGTGGTGGCGGTTGTCTGTAATCCCAGCTACTCGGGAGGCTGAGGCAGGAGAATTGATTGAATCCAGGAGGCGGAGGTTGCAGTGAGCCAAGATTGCACCACTGCATTCCAGCCTGGGCGACAGAGTGAGACTCTGTCTCAAAAAAAAAAAAAAAAAGGTTGGAATCTTGATTTTTGAAAATCTAGATGTTCTGTCTATCAGCTGCACCTACTTTTTACGTATTTAAATGTTAGGCCTTGAAAACTACAAATATTTTATTGTTCCTATTTGTTAATGTGTTCATCCTGAACTCTGTGGTCTAATTGGAAAACAGAACCAAAATGAGAAGCTACCTATCCAAATAAAACTGATCTCCTTATACAAATCTGTGGTGAATTCTTATGATTTTGTATTACCTTGGCAATTATTCTTAGTCTTCCTCTAACAAACTTAAACTTCTTCTTGAAAAAGCTTAAATTCTCCCTTCTCTTTGAGATGTAAATTTGCTACACTATTTTCTCCAAAACTCAGTAAGTGCTTCAGTCATGTAGGACAGATAAACTTACTATATTTACAGAGGCACAATTTAATACAAACGTCCTTTTAAGCTAGTGAGTTTTCCCTATTTTACAGCTAAAATTTTAAAATCAAAGCTATATTTGTACTGTCTCTATTTTTATGTATGCATGTCTACATATCTGTATTTGTATATTGTCTACATAGTATGAAATTGTCTTACAAATAAATAATCACTTATAAGTAAGTAAGCCTACATGTTTTGCAAGTTTATGTGAGTTTAGTAATCTTTGGTAAATAAAATGAGTGTTAAAATTGTTGGTGAAACAAAATAAAAATGTTTTCAGAATTTGAGAAATTTTGCTTGGGTCTACTAGTTAGACAAACTTATACTATCACTGCTAGATGTTTTAAGGTTATAAAACTTGCTTCTGTGAATTGGTGATACTTGCTTGATTTGTCTATGAGCTTATGCCTTTGGTTTTGAGCCTTCAGATTCTAAAGCCTAGTCAAGTGGCCATGGTAAGGCCTGAGGACATATGTGTGTCTGCACTGCCTTAGCCCCATCCTCCCTGGCCCAGCTGTGCCTTTTGGCCACGCTGGAACGGGTCAGACTTTCCAGGCATTGCCTTCAAAGCTCTGTCCTTCGTCCCGGGCTATGCATCTAATACATAACACTTAAAATTGCTTCCTATGTTTTGCACTGAAAATTAGGGTTACTAAGAGTTAACACTGTAAGTAATAATATATAGTTAAAACTTCTAAATATAAGAGAAACATTTCTGTATTTGAAATGTGTATGGAAAATATATTGTGTTTTTGGTACAAAATATAAGGAAGGCATAAAATGTATTTTATGTTAAAGGAAAAGTAATTTTATCTAGTTTAAAGATTTTAAATTGAAAAAATAAAAAGGGGGTGACAGATAAAACTAAGTGAATATAGAAAGTTGGAGAAAGAAAGAGTATGGAAAGGTTTATGAAAATTTTATCTTGTGTGGTCAAAGCTGATTGAAATTTGATAGATTTGTTTGTAAGTTTTTAATAATAATGCTAGTCATAAAACATCTGACAAGTGTTTGACTTTTTGGTCATCATGGAAATGCAAATTGAAACAAAATATGAAACCATAATATAATTCATGAGAAATTTAGACAGTGCCAATTTTTTATTGATAATGGGAGGCAATTTTTTTTCAGATACTGGTAGTAGGAGTGTGAACTGGTGTAACCAACTTGGAAACTATTGATTATATTTACTAAAGTTAAACATATTCATGCTTTATTATCCAGCACCTCTACCTTTAGTTATATAGCTAATAGTAATAAAGACAGGTACTAGAACTTTCTTAGCAGCATGATTTGTAATATTACAAAATGGAAAAAACCTAAATGTCCATCAATAGTAGAGCAGATAGAAATATCAATACAGTTTTACAAAATAGAATATTATTCAGCAATGAGAATGAACCAACCTATAACTCCACGAACTGCATGGATGAATCCTAGAAACATAATGTTGGGCAAAAAAAACTAGACATAAAAATGTACACACTGATTAAAACAAACAAATGCCAGCAAAGCTAGTACAAAAGGTTAGAAATTAGAATAGTCATTATCCTCAAATGAGGGAGTAGGGGCTGGAGTGTGCATGAGAGGGACTTCTGGGACGCAGAAAATGTTCTTTATATTATTCTGTGTGCTGATTAGTTTGGTGTGTATGCTTCGTGTTGTATATTTATGACTTTATACACTTTACGTATATAATTAAATGAAATATCTCCTTAAAGTATTTCAATATAAAAAAATTATTTATGTAGGTTAAATTCAGTCTTCACTCCTTCTGATGTTTAAAGAGCATTAAAGTATCTTAATCACAAAACCATAGATCCTATGGAATAACTAGAATTTGACATATATTCATTATGAAACCACAATTAGTATATATTGTTAGCAATATAGTTAGTGTAATCAGAAATATTCACCCTCAGAATTGCAAAGTATATTGACTAAATTCTGTTTTGCACTAAAATTAACAAAAGTGATGACATCTACACCACAAATCATTGGTGAAATTAGTGGTGTTCAAGATTCATGTTTGGATAGAAACATTTTATAGACAGCCTTGTACATATAATCGAGCTATAATAAGTAAGCAGGAGCAGCCAGTTCTCGCTCTCTGATGCATTGTTCATTTCTGTGCTACCCCATCTCACACAGAACTCTGCAGATTACTAGAGTATTGGCTGATTCGTCAACGAGAATACTGTTTTGTTGGCCTCTAGTCAAATTTTATGCAAGGTATTTGTCAAAATGCTGAATAACATGTTATAGGAACAAGTGATATGGTGGCTTATGTACTACTTTCTTGCTAATAAATATTGTATCACTGGCAGAATTTGGTCTACAATTGACCTTTACATAACATATCATCCGATAATAAGGTTATGGTTTCAGGGTCATAGAAGGTAATGATAACTGCTGTAATAAATAAACCTTCAAATTCCAGTGTGTAAACACAACAGAGCTTTATTTGTAACCAAGGGCAATGGAGTTTCTATCATGATAGCAACATCAAAGAAGAGGTGTGACACATTGTGCAGAAGCCTTTCAGCAGCTAGACTTAGGATAGATCAATTTAGTCTATTTTCAATTAATTAGAATATAGACAATTGAACCCACATAGAACAAAGAACAGACAATATTCCATGCTGGACAATACTACATACCATAAAGGCAAGCAAAATCTCTGGTAGAAAGATATATGTCTCTGCTCTGTGATGTCCCTCTGACCTGTCTTTGTAGTCTCTTCTTCCAATGCCTATTTCCCTTTCTGTTCTCAAGAGGAAACAATTCTGAAATCCCTCTAGTTCTCCTTCCATTTCTGCAAGTACAGGTGGCCAGAATTTCTTTCAAAAATTATTAATCAAATGCTTTTATAAGATATATTTTGTAGTATAATTTCTTCAAAAATTTAGTAGGATTTTAATCAATTTTCTTTCTATTAAATTCATGAGCCAGCATAACACAGAAAGTTATGGCATAATTCTCAAAGCTATTCGCTCCATTATTTCCCTACCTCAATATCTCAGTTATTGAGATATGACTAGTAGCTATTTTGTGATTCTCTAAAACAGGTGGGAAAACCACATTTTAAATTTTTGCCATAAGACTTACTGAGCCTTGTAGATCAGACATTTAATACTTATAACTTAATCTCTCTCTTTCGCTCTCTCTGTGTGTCTTTGTGTGTGTGTGAATGCACATGTGTGTTGTAATAGACTTCATTTTTTAGAAAAGTTTCAGGTTCACAGTAAAATTGAGAAGTTACGGAGATTTCCCACATACCCACTGATCCCAAACATACACAGCCTCCCTCATTATCAATATCCCTAACAGAATCCCATATTGTCCCAATTGATAGAACCTACATTGCCACATCATTTTTACTCCAAAACAACAGTTTTCATTAGGGTTCACTGCCAGTGTTGTATATATTATGGGTTTGGACAAATGTATACTGACATTTATTCGTTATTACAGTATTATATAAGAATATGTTTACTGACCTAAAAATCCTCTCTGCTCTGCTTATTTTTCCCTCTCTCGACCTAAATTCTGGCAATTACTGATTATTTTCCTATCTAAGAAGTTTCGACTTTTCCAAAATGGCATATGTTTGGAATACTACAGTATATGGCCTTTTCTGATTGACTTCTTTCACTGAGTACTATGCATTTACGTTTTCTCCATGTCTTCCCAGAAATCTATAGCTCATTTTTTTATTGTTGAAAAATATTATGTTTTCTTGATATGCCATAGTGTATTTATCTATTCACCTAGTAACGGACATCTTGGCTGCTTCCAGGTTTTGACAATTATGAATAAATATGGTATAAACATTTATGTACAGGTTGTTGTGTGAACATAAGTTTTCAACTCCTTTGAGTAAGTACCATGGAGTGAAATTGCTAGATCATATGGTATAAGCACATCTAGTTTTGTAAGGAGCTTCCATATTGTCTTCCAAAGTGGCTATAGCATTTTTCTTTCTCACCAGCAATGAATAAAAGTTCCTCTCGCTCCACATCCTTACCATTATTTGGTTTATTAGTTACCCATTGGAGATTAGAATTACTTAATATGATACTTTCTCATTTTGGAAGACTCTAAATTTTTCTTTTTTTTTTAAATTTAGTTTGGCTTGAAAAACCATCTGATCTCTCTCAAGTGAATTCCTTTTTCAAACATTTTGCTAAATGCTACCAATAACAATCAACAAACATTATTAACTTTCTGTTTTTCAATCTAATCTAATCTATAGACTTAGCTCGCATATAGTCTGCTCCTCAAGTTACCTCACTCAGTTTCACAAAATATTTTCCAGTTGATAACATGAGACAGTGTTTGGGAATAGGAATACAATCTCATTCTGAACTCAAATTTAGAAAGAGATATACTTATAAGTAATGTGTATGTTTTTATCTTACATTCGGTGTGACTCATTACTATTCTTATATTCCTTTTGTTTTTTGACACAGAGAGCATTGAGGCAACAATGTCTTGCCATTTATCAGGCACACAGATAAGACCGCTAAACATTTGCTTGAAGCACTTAGCTTACCCTTAATTTCATCTTATTTGGCTAATGTGGATTGTATCCTTATTTAAGGTGCAAATTTCGGTTTTAGTTAAGGTACCTGTAACTGATGAAAAACATATGCTCTAAAACTTCAGTGGTTTATATATGCTCAAGTAAATTCCAGTTGGTGGCAGTAGGGAGGGTGGAGAGAAATACTATGTTCAATGCTGTTATTGAAGGGGCCAATATGGCTGAAAACCTGCCATCTTCAATGTGTCACTCTCAAATGTCACCCAGAGTTTCAGCATACAATTGGTGCTAAGAAGAAGAAAGAGGGTTGGGGAATCATTTGAGTTTAGGCTTAAAAGTTGCATACTTCAGCTTACAGGTCATTGGCCCAAATGTGCTCACATAGCCCAGCAGATTCAAGAGGACAGGACATATACAGTAACTGCTCTATGGCAAGGGAGCATTAATCTTTGCTCTACAGCTGGATATTTTTTCCCAAGGCCTTGCTCACCTCTAAGTCCCAGAGGTTATTGATAGCTGCCAAAAATACCTTGATAATGCCTCAGTAGCAAAACAAAATGAAACTAAGGGTAAGCTAAATGCTTGAAGTGAATGCTGGGTGGTCTTATCTGTGGGCCTGACAAATGGCAAGACACTGTTACCTCAATGTTTTCTATGACATAAGACAAAATAAATATAAGAGCAGTAATGAGTCACGCCAAATATAAGATAAAAACCTAGACACTGCTTAGAAGTACACATCTTTCTAAATCTGAGTTCAGAATGAGATTTTATCATAAGACTTTATTAAAAATATTTCTACAATAAATAGGAACTTCACTGCACTTTTTATAGTGTCTCCAGTGTGGGCTTGCTATATAAAAGCATTAATAAAATAAATAGAAATATGCGGTCATAGAAATATGCTGATATTCTGACTTTGTTTAGTGAAAAATATTCAACCATATAAAGTTGGTATACGGACCTTTCAGGAGTCCTCTGTACATTTTATTTATTTTTTGATTGCATGTTACTAGTGGCGAATTTGAGGTGGTCACTCCCAAAAGGAACTGAATTACAAACAGCACATCTACTCTTAATTCAGAAACATGGTTTAAAAGTCAGCTGAGCTGGAGGATTAACATTTTTGTTTGGAGGTCAACTATTCTAAAGCAGACATTATTTGAGTAGAAAATCTTTCTACCTCTGTATAACCTGGGCCAAATTAGAGTTATAGTTTAAAGAAATATTTCCCAAAATGTGCTACTATATTCTGCCCAAAAAAGAATAGAATAAATTAGTGCCCAACAGTCTTTTCCATGGAGCCTGGCTATAAAATCATTAGGTTGAAAAACAATCAAAATAAGAGTTATGAAGCACCCACAGGACATCGTTATTGATACTGAATTCTCATAGTTTAGCCCTTTGTTCTTTTCCTAAGGCTTTAAGTTGTGGAAATTCAAAATATATGAAAATATTATTGTTTTGAAATATCCATGCATTGTGTGCACAGCTTCCCAGTCCAAATAAAATCCACCTTTTAACATTGGTAATCATGTAAAGGAATTATTTGAAAAACAAAGTCATATATAAGTAAAGGAGCTAATTTTCTCCAAAGTAGTTTTAATTTTGTCAATTAAATGTTAAAGAACACATTTCAAACTGGTGTCATTGTCTATTAACTCTCTGACTATCCATCATTATAGAGCAGACTAAATTGTTAATGAGGTATTTGTAGATGGAGCCAGAAAAATTATACCATTATTATATAAAAATACGTTTATATGTTTTACCACGTTAAGTAAGAAAAGTGAGGCAAACAAACAAAATGAGGACAAGCTACTGAGGTAGACGAAAAATATAAAGCCTTTGGGAAAAGTGGGAATGGGATCACTGATTTGCATTTTGGGAATTACTACTTGATTCATCTTGAGATTCTTCATCTGGATTCTGACTATCCTGGGAGATTTTAGGTGCAGTTTTGTAAGATTTTCAAGATCTATATTGAGTTCTTAGAGTTTAGCCTAGTAATGATTCCTGTACACTGAGTCACGGGGCACACAAAGGTCATAAAAACTGTCAATGGCTTTATGTTATTTCTAATAGATTTCTATACTAGGTGACATGGAGAATAAAAATGGTCAATAGCTGAGCTTTGGCAAAATTGTGTAGTCCTTTGTTAGACTGCTGGCCTAAGTTCTTGAAAATTATAAAAATAAAAACTAGTGATAGATTTTATATATATTAATTCATTTTTCTCTAGTATTTGTGTATTCAGCAGATACAGAGTTGAATCTTGGGGACATTTATGTATGGTAAGAGGAGATGGGCTGTATTGGTACAGGAACGCCTCTTACTTGGGCAACTAAAATATTCACCTAGGTGGCCTCTGTTTCTACTATTACTCTCCAAATGTTTGTTTTCTGTATAAAAGCTTGAATAATCTTTTTAATTGTTTTAAGAGACAGGATCTTGTTCTGTTGCCCAGGTTCAATGAAGTGGTAAGTGATCATTGCTCACTACAGCCTTGGACTCTCGGGCTCAAGCAATCCTCCTGCCTTAGCCTCTGAATAGCTAGAACGACAGGTGTGTGCCATACACGGCTAATTTCTCTTTTTATTTTTTTGTACAGCTGGGGTTTTGCTATGCTGTCCAGGCTGGTCTAGAACTCCTGGCCTCAAGCAGTCCTCCTGCCTTTACCTTCCAAGTTGCTGGGATTACAGGCATGAATTACCATGCCAGGCTAGAATAATCTTTTAATAAGTAAAATGGAGATTATTTTATTTCCATCTGCAAAATCTTCCAAAGACTTCCCATCACATTCAAACTAAAATCCAAATTCCTAACCACGTCCAGAATAAACCTTACGTGATCTGGCCCTTTTCTATTTCTCTGACCTCATCTTACATCGCTCTTAGTGACTTACTCTGGTCTTGTGACACTGACATGCTTCTAGTTCTTACAATTTTCTATGTTCTCTCATCAATTGCAAGTGCAATTCCCTCAGCTTGGATCTCTTTTCCCACATATCATTGCATAGCATACTCCATTTCATTCTGATTTTTGCTTTGAGGGCATTAGTCTCACTGTAATCTTTCCTCATTCTCTAAAATAAAAGAACCCTGTCTTCCTAATCGGTCTTCATCTCCTTACCCTTCTTCATTTTTCCTCAGGGAACTTACTACTAACCACAGTTGTGAAATATATTATTTTCTTTTCCACCTTGGAATGTACTCTCCATGAGGTTAAGAACACTATCAGCTTTATGTACTGAAAGATAGGCTCCTTCAATGCTGCCTAGAACTTAGCAGAAGCTCCTTTTTGTTGTTGCTGTTGAAAGATTGAATGAGTTAATAAATTGAAATATAAAATAAAGTGTCTAGTAGTAACTATACAGAAATAAAATGACTGCATGAATAGACACAATCATTAAATGTTATGAATGCTATATAAGAAAGTTAAGGAAACTATAATGCATGGTTCTGATTTATTTTGAAGATCTATCATAAGTTACACTGAGGAGCAGATATTTAAACAGTAACCTAAAGAATGAGTGTGAATTATTTTCAAAGAGTGGAAAGAAAAGCAAGAAAGGTGGAAACCTACAAAGAATATCTGAGGCTAGAAAAACCTAATTGATGAAAGATCTTCATTAATGTGAGGAAAGGTTAGGTTGTCAACAAAAAAGAAAAACCAAAATGTTAAAAATTCAATACAGGCCGGGCGCGGTGGCTCACGCTTGTAATCCCAGCACTTTGGGAGGCCGAGGCGGGCGGATCACGAGGTCAGGAGATCGAGACCACGGTGAAACTCCGTCTCTACTAAAAAAATACAAAAAATTAGCCGGGCGTGGTGGCGGGCGCCTGTAGTCCCAGCTACTAGAAGAGGCTGAGGCAGGAGAATGGCGTGAACCCGGGAGGCGGAGCTTGCAGTGAGCCGAGATTGCGCCACTGCACTCCAGCCTGGGCGACAGAGCAAGACTCCGTCTCAAAAAAAAAAAAAAAAAAAAAATTCAATACAAATAACAAACAATAAAGAAATGATTTAGAAGATTTAAACTAAAATTATATAATGGTTTAATCCTGAATGGAGTGTTTGCTTTTTAACTTTTTTGATGGGGTATATTGCGAAATTGTATATATAAATATATATTTATATTAAAAATTTTTTTTAATTGTTAAAAGTGTATACACTATCTATATGTTTTCTATATGTTTATTTTTTCTTTCTTTTTTTTTTTTTTTGAGACAAAGTCTCACTCTGTTGCCCAGGCTGGAATGTAGTGGCGCAATCTCCACTCACTGAAACATCCCCCTCCTGGGTTCAAGCAATTCTCCTGTCTCAGCCTCCCAACTAGTGAGGATTACAAGTGTGCACCACCAAGCCTGGCTAATTTTTGTATTTATTGTAGAGATGGGGTTTCACCAATTTGGCTAGGCTGGGTTCAAACTCCTGACCTTAGGTGATCCACCCACCTCGGCCTCCCAAAGTGCTGGGATTACAGGCCTGAGCCACCACACCTGGCCTCTATCTATACATTTCTAATAGCTAAAATAATATATATGTAATGTAAAACATTTGAAAAAGTCAGAAAAACACAAGAAAATAATATTTTCCATACATACTAGTTAATTTAAAATTACTGTTTTCCTGGCATTTTGATATATATTATCGCATGATTTTTATATATCTGTCTCTAAATATCTTTTGATATAAAAAGCAACAAATATGCAAATAAATTTGTGTTATAAAAGTATATTATTGCTGTGCCTGATTTTGGCCAAATGCCTGAGAAGCAATGTGTGAATTATTTCTGTATTTTGAAATAATTTTTACTTTTTAATATGTTGCAAACATTTATTATGTCAAAGATATTCTCATATAAAATGAAGTTTATTGACTCTACTGTAGTATATATTATTGCATAACACATAAGTTTAACCAGTATCCTCTTAAAGATTTATTTATTTATATTTTCCCCATGTCAGCATAAGAAAAATTTGCTCATAAAAATATTTTAAATATACTAATTAAAAACTATAATAAACTTTCTGTGCATATATTTGACTATGTCTTTAAAATAAATACTTAGAAATGAAACCATTGAATCTAAATATATTAACATTAAAAATTTAAAACAGGCTTTCTCTTATACAACAAATTATCACAATAAAGTGAACATAAAATTGATTAATATACTATGCATCTTGCACAATTTTTAATGGCATAAATATGGCTTAGATTTAGTAACTATCAGTAACTAACGCTTTTAAAAACTATTGCTTGAACAACAGATATTGTAGATTATAATCATGTGGAATAAAGGCTATTAAAATGTTAAGAATGGATATTACCTGCCCTTACAATATTAATGCCAGTGGTAATAGGAAAAAACAGTTTTGGATAAAAAGCATAATATTATTAAACTCTGGATTTGCTCAGTGATGCTTAGACTTATAGCAACAAATGCAAAGTATAAAACTACATTCATTGTTGAAATTCCTGGAAGAAAAATAACTGAGTTTGCTATATTTTATTATAAAAGTAATAGTTTCACTTGGGAGAAAATGGTTAGAAACTAAAAAGTCCTAAACTTTCTTATTCAGAACCATTTTTACTCATTTGCTCTTTTGCATCAGAGTTTTTTCTTTTTTTCTTTCTATTTTTTTTGACACGGAGTCTCGCTCTATTGCCCAGGCTGGAGTGCAGTGGCAGTCTCGGCTCACTGCAAGCTCCGCTCCTGGGTTCAGGCCATTCTCCTGCCTCAGCCTCCGGAGTAGCTGGGGCTACAGACGCCTGCAACCACGCCCGACTGATTTTTTGTATTTTTAGTAGAGGCGTGGTTTCACCATGTTAGCCAGGATGGTCTCGATCTCCTGACCCCGTGATCCACCCGCCTCAGCCTCCCAAAGTGCTGGGATTATAAGCGTGAGCCACCGCGCCCGGCAGCATCAGAGTTTTCTAATAATTTTTTTTTTTTTTTCTGAGACGGAGTCTTGCTCTGTTGCCCAGGCTGGAGTGCAGAGGCAAGATCTCGGCTCACTGCAACCTCCGCCTCCTGGGTTCAAGCAATTCTCCTGTCTCAGCCTCCCGAATAGCTGGGACTACAGACGCCAGTCACCATGCCCGGCTAATTTTTGTATTTTTAGTACAGACGTGGTTTCACTATATTGGTCAGGCTGGTCTTGAACTCCTGACCTCAGGTTATCTGCCTGCCTTGGCCTTCCAAAGTGCTAAGATTACAGGTGTGATCCACTGCGCCTGGCCATAACTTTTAAAAAAATATAGTTTATATTATAAAAGAGAACTATACTTATTCCCAAAATAATTTTATAAATAGGAGAGCAAAATTATACTCGTTAGCAATGTTGAGATGATTCATTTATCTGCTTTTTTGCTTATTTGAATATCATTTTGTGAATATTAAATGTTGAAAATTTCAATGAGCTGAATTGCATTTCTTTAATTACTAAAGTCTTTTTTGCATATATGTATTAGTCACTGTCATCTGTGCTTTTGTAAATAAATTATTCTATTCATAAAATTTATCAATTTTTCTGTTTAGTTGTTGCTATTCTAAACGGATCATTTTATCTGTATCTATTATTTGGGCAGGAGAAAAAAATAAGAAAAAGCAGGTAACTAATTACATATTATTAGTAAATATGGAAGCACTTAATGTAAACAGTGTAGACAAAAACAATTTTACAAGTTATGTTTTTGACTAAGTTATGATTTGTTAGATAATAAACATATACTCTCTTGGAAAAAATGAAGTAATAATAATGTTTTATGGATATTTGTTTTTACCAGATGTTCAGACATGATTAAAAATATATATTCTAGAAGTGATTTCAGCAAGATGTCAGGATAGGAAGCTCTGAACTCTTCTTCCCTGACAGACACACTGACTCAACAGCAGTACATTAATCAATTATTTTTATGAGAAATTTAGAAACAAGCTTAGAGACTCCTGTACCCTAGGCAAGTGAGAAACCAGCCACTTCACAACTGGTAGAAGCAGTGGAGATACCTCTTGCCATAATACCCATACCCAGCACAAATCCATAAGATCAAGATGGAAGCCCTGCTCCCAGCTTCTCCTTGAGAAGCAAAGGAGTTAGAATGCACATTTGGTATCCCAAATTTTCAGCATGTTACCTGAGAGACTGTCTTCAGTCTTGCTGGTCCCAAAGAGCTGACAGCATCTGGCATATGGTATCTGCTGATGGCTATGGAGAACAAAATGTTGTCTTGAAATAGTGAGTAGGCACTCAGTATAGCTCTACCCCTTGGCTAAACACAGAACTAGTGGGCAAATAACTCCAGTTACCAGTTTCTCTCTGGAGAGGAAAAAAGTCAAACCATAAAGTGTTCCAACTTTTCTGGTAGGTCCTTAAGGAATTAACTTCTGCCCCACCTGTCTTGCCATGCTAACAGGATCTGGCATACTCTAGACGCTTGAGGGCTGCTAGCAATAAAGACAATGGTTCAAACTACCACAAAGATTTGAGTGGTCAGGAAGATTGGTGAAGGTCTTGGCTTATAATAGGCCAATACACAAATACTGGGAGCGGTGGCAGGTTTTGTGTGTGTTTCTTTGTTTTAAATGTAGGTACCAACACAAAGAGGAAAACATGAAGAATGAGAGAAATAAGATCCAAAGGGACAAGACAAATCTCCAGAAGTTGATTCTTATGAAATGGAGGTATATTAATTATCTGACAAACAATTCAAAATAACCATCATAAAAATGCTCAACTAGCTCAGGAAAATAATGCAAAAATAAAGTAAGAATTCTTTCAAAGAAATAGAAAATGTAAAAAGAAACCAACAGAAATCTTAGAGCTAAAGAATACAATACTCAACTAAAAAAATTCAAGAGGAGTTAACAGCAAACTACAGCAAGCAGAAATAAAAGACTAAGTGAACTTAAAGATAGGTCATATGATATTATACAGTCAGAAGAGCAAAAACAGAGAAGAACGAAAAAGAATAAAAATAGCTTAAAAGACTTATGGGACACTTTCAAGCAGACCAATATATGCATATGGAAATGCCAGCAGGAGAAGAGAGATAAGCACCAGAAAGCTTAGTCAAAGAAATAACAGCCGAAAACTTTGTAAATCTGTGTAGGAGATGGACATTCAGGCTTAAGAATCCTAAAGGATTCCAAGTAAAATAAACCCAAGGAAATTTACACCTTGGGTTCACACACCAAGACACATTATAATCAAATTGTCAAAAACAAAGAGGGAATTATTAAAGCAGCAAGAGAAAAGTGACTCGTGATGTATAAGGGAACCTTGACAATACCATCATGAAATTTTTCTGCAGAAACCTTGCAGTCCAGAAGGGATTAGAATGTTGTAGGGTCAAATTGCTGAAAGAAAAAAATAATTATCAATGAGGAATTCTATAACTAGTAAAAAATGTCCTTCAAAAATTTAAAGAAAACAAAGACTTTCCCAGCCCCTATCCCCAAAAATTGAGCAAGTTCATCACTACTAGACCTTCATTAAAAGAAATATTAAAGGGGAATTCTCATCTTGAAAAGAAAAGATGCTAATCAGCAACAGAGCATAAAAACATATAAAACTCTCTGGTAAAGATAAATACGTTGACATACAGAATACTCCATTACCGTCACAATGAAGTACATATTATTTTTTAATTCTAATATAAAAGTTAAAAGGAAAAATTATTACAACTAAGTATAAATGAAAATATGTTAACAGATAAGCAATATAAAGAGCTTAAATTGTCACATGAATAACCTAAATTGTGTATGGGGAGGAAGAAGTTAAAGTGTATAGTATTTGTATATGACTAAGTCAAGCTATTTCAGTTTAAAATAGACTGCTATAATGTATTTTACATTAGACACATGGTAGCCTCATGAAAATACCTGTATAAATGTTACACAAAAGATAAGGTGAAAGGAATACAAAAATATGTAAACAAAACAATCGCAAGGGAAGACAGCAAGAGAGGACAAGAGGAACAAAATAACTATGAGACAAACAGAAAACAAAAAAGCAATAATAAATCCTTCCCTTTAAATAATTACCTTCAACATAGATATATTAAACTCCTTCCATCAAAAGACAGAGTAGCTTAATGGAAGGAAAAAAAGGAATATCCAATTTTCTCCTCTCTGTAACAGATTTACTTTAGATCTAAAAATCACACAGGCTGAAAATGATGAGGTGAGAACAGATAATTCTTGCTAACTGTAACCAAGACATAATAGTAGTGGCTATTGAAGGGCGACAGGCTAGTCAGAGACGACACCGGTGGCAGCCAAGAGATCTTTATTGGAGAGGTAGAGGTCAGGTCACGCAGGGGAGAGAGAGAAGAGAAGAGGAGAGAGAGAGAGCTGCTGGTGTGCTGGGTTTTATATCCCTTGGGCCTACGTGGGGCGGGCTCAAGGGAAGGCGGGAGATGCTTCTTTCTGATTGGCCCTTCTTTGGCGGGCTCAGACAGTGCCCAGTCAAGGAGGGGAGAAGAACCCGGAACTGGCGCCATTAAGGTACCCCTGTTGCCTAACAGCTATACTTATATCAGACAAAATATAGTTTAAGTAAAAAAAAAGAAAGTAGGCAACATTATATAATAAAAGGGTCACTCCTTGAGAAAGATATAACAGTTGCAAACGTATATGCAACCAATATCAGAGCACCTAAACATAAAGGAAACAGTGACAGTACTGAAGGGAGGAATTGAACAACAATACAATGATACTAAGAGACTTCACAACCCATTTTCAATAAGAATAGAGCAACTAGGCAGAAAGTCAACAAAGAAATGCAGCTTTTAACTACACTACAGACCAAATGGACCTAACAGACCTAAACAGAGCATTCTACCCAACAACAGCAGAATGCACGTTTCTCTAGTGCAAAAAGAACATTATTCAGGGCTGGGCATGGTGGCTCACTCCTGTAATCCCAGCATTCTGGGAGGCCGAGGTCGGAGGATCACTTGGGGTCAGGAGTTGGAGACCAGCCTGGCTAACATGGCGGAACCCTGCCTCTAAAAAAATACAAAAATTAGTGGGTTGGTGGCCCGCTCCTGTAATCCCAGCTACTCCAGAGGCTGAGGCACGAGAATCGCTTAACCTGGGAAGTGTAGGCTGCAGTGAGCCGAGATGGTGCTACTGCCCTCCCGCTGAAAAAGGGAAGTTCCCTTATCCCACACATAGGAGGTGTGACAGGGGTGTGGCTTGTTCCTTTGGTCGCCCTGCTGCTCAAAGCACTAGGGGGAGCATACACAGGGCAGGCGCAGCGGCCATGGGGAGCACTTTTGGGCTCCGGCCCCAGGGCAGCATCTACGGTGAGTGTCTGTGACTCCTGAAGCCCTAGTGGGCGTGTGTTACAATGTTCCCTTTTCGCTTTGCTGTCTGCAAATGGCTTGTGTTAATCAGCTCAATAGACCCTCTGCCTTATAGCAAAGGCAGAGGGCCAGTGTGACAGTTTTCTGTATCCTGAGGTCTTGCCCAGGGTGCCAGGAAAATAGGATTACATGTGGGCTTGTAGGATGGATGCAAGGCTTTATTGAGTGGTAGAGGTTGCTCTCAGCAAGATGGATGGGGTGCTGGAAGGCGGGGATGGAGTGGAAGGTGATCTTGCCCTGCAGTCCGGCTGTTCTCAGCTGAGGTTCAGAGGTCTCTTCCCTCCCTTTGTGCCATGCGGCCCTGCTGCTCTCTGCCACTCTCTGCATCTCTGTTCCTCTACTCTTCTGGATGTTCGGCCACTTGTGTCTACGCCCGCTAAGGTCTTAGGTTTATATAGACACAGGATGGGGGCGTGGCGGGCCAGAGTGGTCTTGGAAAATGAAACATTTGGGCTTGAGAACATTAGTACCTGTTTTTCACTTAGGTCCATGGGCACAAGCCCAGGGTGGAGCCCTCGCCAGAGACCCTGCCCTTCTCTACCCAGCACTTCTCTGCCCTGCTTCGGTATTACAGCCATCACACCCTGGCAACAAAGGGAGACTTTGTCTCAAAAAAAAAAAAAAAAAAATTCTTGGGATAGATCACATGTTACATTACAAAACAAGTCCTAACAAACTTAGGGAAATTTAAATCATAGGAAGTATCTTCTCTGGTCACAATAAAATGAAACTGGAAATTAATAAAAGAAGGAAACTGAAAGATGTACAAATATTAAAAGCAACACTTTTAAACAACCAACAGGTCAAAGGAAAAATCTAAAGAGAAATTAGAAAAAAACTTGCAACAAACAAAAATGCAAACACATCATTCTTCACTTACGGGATGCAACGAAAGTATCACTAAGAGGGAAGCTTACAGCAATAAACACCTACATTAAAAAAGAAGAAAGATCTCAAACAACTTAACTTTATATCTCAAGGAACTAGAAAAGGAAAAACAAATGAAACTCAATTTATCATAAAGAAGAAAATAATAAAGAATAAAGCATCCTTTCCGCCGGAACCGCCATCTTCCAGTAATTCACCAAAATGACAAACACAGAGGGAAAGAGGAGAGGCACCCGATGTATGTTATCTAGGCCTTTTAGAAAACATGGAGTTGTTCCTTTGGCCAAGTATATGCGAATCTGTAAGAAAGGTGATATTGTAGACATCAAGGGAATGGGTACTGTTCAAAAAGGAATGCCCCACAAGTGTTACCATGGCAAAACTGGAAGAGCCTACAATGTTACCCAGCATGCTGTTGGCATTGTTGTAAACAAACAAGTTAAGGGCAAGATTCTTGCCAAGAGAATTAATGTGCATATTGAGCACATTAAGCACTCTAAGAGCCGAGAGAGCTTCCTGAAACGCGTGAAGGAAAATGATCAGAAAAAGAAAGAAGCCAAAGAGAAAGGTACCTGGGTTCAACTAAAGCGCCAGCCTGCTCCACCCAGAGAAGCACACTTTGTGAGAACCAGTGGGAAGGAGCCTGAGCTTCTGGAACCTATTCCCTATGAATTCATGGCATAATAGGTGTTAAAATAATAATAATAATAAAGGACCTCTGGGCTGTAAAAAAAAAAAAAAAAAAAAGAATAAAGCACAAATGAATAAATTAGAGAATAGAGAAAGCAATACAAAAAAGAAAACCAACAAAACTAAAAGTTGGTTTTTCAAAAAGATAAACAAAATGGACAAACGTTTAACTAGACTAAAAAAAAGATGATAAATCTCAAAATATAAATTCAGAAATTAAAGAGGGGATAATATGACTGTTGCCACAGTAATACAAAGGATAATAACAAATACATATGAATGATTATACTCAAACTCAATAACCTAGAAAAAATGGAAAACTTCATACAACCCACCAAAACTGAGTCATTAAAATACAGAAAATCTGAACAGACCAATAAGTAAGCAAGTTAAATCAGTAATCGAAAACCTCCAAACAAAGAAAAGTTCAGGACCAGACAGCTAAACTAGCAAATTCTATCAAACATTTAAAGAATAATTAATGCCATTTTTTCTCAAGCTCTTCTGAAATTTGAAGAGGAGAGAACAAAACTAAAACCATTTAATGAGGCCAGCATTACACTGATATAGAAGCCAAACAAAACACTATAAGAAACCTTTAGGCCAATATCCCAGATGAACATAAATCCAAATATCCTCAACAAAACACTAGCAAATCAAGTTTAGCAGCACATTAAAAGGATTATACACCATGACCACATGGGATTTATCCATAGGATGTAAGGTTGAGTGGACATATGAAAATCAATTAATTTGTTATATCACATTAGCAAAATGAAGACTAAAATCACACACTTACCCAAATAGGTCCAGAAAAACCATTTGATAAAATTCAACACCATTTTATGATAACAATTCTCAACAAACTAGGAATAAAAGTAAATTACTGAATATTAGGCCATATATGACAAGCCCAGAGCTAACATCATGTTCAGTGTTAAAAAACTGAATGCGTTTCTACTAAGATCAAGATCAATAAAAGGGTGCTCTTGTCACTTAAAAACTATTCCTGTTTGCAGGTTCTATATACAGAAAATCCTAAAGACTACGAAAAATCTGTGAGAACTAATGAATAATCTTGGTAGGGTTTTAGGATACAAAATCAGCATCCCAAAATTAGTGGTGTTTCTATATACAAGTATCTATCTGAAAAGGAAATTAGGAAAATACTCTTTTTACAATAGCGTCAAAGTGAAAAAAAAATAGAATAAACAAAGAAAGTGAAAGACTAATACATTTAAAACTATTAAAAAAAAGTGAAAGAAATGAAAGACATTTTAAAAAATGGGAAAACATTCCATGTTCATGTACTAGAAGTTGTGATAGTTTGAAAATGTCCATACTACCCAAAGCAATCTACAGATTCAATCAATCTCTGTCAAAATTTCAATGTCATTTTTATAGAAATAGAAAATTCTAAAATTTATATAAAACCACGACAGATCTCAAATAGCCATATAATTTTGATAAAGAACAAAGCTGAAGGCATCGCACTTTCTGATGTCAAAATATATTCAAAAGATATAGTAACTAATAGTATGATGCTGGCATACAAACATATAGACCCGTGAAACAGAACAGAGAGCCCATAAATAAGTCCATGCATATACAGCCACTGATCTCTGACAAGGGTGCCAAGAATACACAATGGGGAAAGTATAGTCTGTTATTAAAAATGATGCTGGGAAAGCTGGATATCCACACACATGCAAAAAAAAACGCAATCAGACTTTTTTGTTACACGATATACAAAAATCAACCAAAAACAGATTAAAGACTTAAACGTTAGACCTGAAATTGTAAAACTTTTATGAGCAAATATAGTAGAAAAATTTCACAATATTGACCTTTGCAATGATTTCATGAATATGACACCAAAACCACAAGCAACAAAAACAAATACAGAACAAGAGAAACGAAATTAAATGTAAAAGCTTCTCCTCAGCAAAGTAAACCATCACTAGAGTGGAAAGACACCCTACTAAATGGTGGAAAATATTTGCAAGCCATATATCTGATGAGGTTTGAAGTCCAAAATTATTTAAAGAACTCCTATAACTCAATAGCAAAAATACTGATAACACAATTTTATGAATGGGCTAAGTGCTTGAGTAGACATTTCTCCAACAAAAATACGAAAACTCAACAGTTATATAAAAAGATACTCAACAGCACCTGCTTCATGGAAATGCAAATCAAAATTACAATGAGATATCACTACATACCTGTTAGAATGGCTATCATCAAGAATACAAAAAATAAGTATTGGCACACCTGTAGAGAACTTAAAACCCTTGTTCATTGTGTTGGGAATGAAAGATGGTGCGATCACTATGGAAAACAATATGAAGGTTCTTCAAAAAACTAAAAATATGACTATGCTATTATCTAGCAAGTAAATTTCTGGATGTTTACCTCAAACAATTTGAAATCAGGATCTCAAAGAGATATTAGCACTCTCATATTTATTGAAGCATTATTTACAATAATCAAGATGAGAAAACAACCTAAAAGTCCCCTGAAAGGGAAGTGGATTTTTAAAAATGTGATGTATACATACAATGAAACATTATTCAGCCTTAAAAAAATGAAATCCTACAATATGTGACAACACGAATGAAACTTGAGGACATTAGCTGAGTGAAATAAGCTACACGAAAGGACAAATACAAACACTGCATGATTTCACTTACATGAGGCCTCTAACACAATGGAAGCTCACAGAAGGAAAGCTTAGAATGGCAGTTGTCAGGGACTGAGGGAAAAGAAAATGAGTTGTTCAATGAGTATAAAGTTTAACGTTCCAGGCACGCAAGATAAGTAAGTTCTAAGACCACATGTATAACATAGTGCGGATAGTTATCCATGCAGTAATGTGCCCTTAAAATTTTTTTAGAAGGGTAGTTCTCGTGTTAAATGGTCTTACAATAATAATAATAATAATAATAATAATAATAATAATAATAATATACTCTAACAATTACAATGACATTGAGCAAAAATTTATCTTTTCTATGAGCTTTATTATTATAGGTTAGTTAAGACTTTAGCTCATTTTTTACATTTTTTTTTGCAAGAGAAACAGAAAAAAAGTTTCGTTTTCAATAAAGTCACTCCATTCTAATGGTTTTACAATATCAATGACCACAGCTATTGTTTCACATTGCTATATAATAACAAAATATAATTATAAATTGATTCACTGTTAATTAATGTAAAATTTTCCCCATTTTTCAATAGCAAATCTAATTTTCAATTACTAATATTCTTGGGTCTCCACAATATCTTTCCAATGTGTCATAGTTGCTAAATTTCTCATTGTAGTAAGTGTAGCATATATATTTATCATCACCTGAAATAACATGAATTTCTATCAAATGCAATACTGAACCACAGGGTGAAACCTAGTAGTTGTAACGTGTTTAAAAAGACTATATATACATATATATATATACATATATATATGTATATACATATATATATACATATATATATGTATATACATATATATACATATACATATGCAGTAAAAACAGTAACAAGTTTCAGTAGAACATTTTAGAGTGACAAAACACACAATGGAGACAATTAATCTTTCATAATAAAATGAAGAAAACATCCTAAGAAATGCACATATGTTTTGGAAATTCATAGAGAGACCCATAATTGTGTCCTAGCTGGAAGTATGGTCATATTATTCTGGATGATTACTTATGGTCAATCCTTTTCACATTTTATTTGTATTTCGATAACAAAGACTTAAAATAAATGTTAAAGAAAGATTTAAAGAAAAATGAGTTCTAAAAGACTGTGTTAGAAGGAGAAAAACAACCTTCTTTTTCCAGTGTGAGATCTTAGGAAGATCAAAGGCTTATGTTAACATTTATGTACCACTTTGGCATAACTATTCTGACTCATTTCCAACCAGTTTCTCAAAAGAACCTGGTTAGAATGCTAGGTGTGAAACTGTGACTGAATAGCAATAGGAGAAGCTGAGGCTAGCCAGGTTCTTTAATTAAGGCATATAAATAATGAAACATGAAACAAAGAGAACAAAACCAAAACTCACAAAAATCATATCCTGAAAAGCATATATATATATACGTATATATATATATATACACACACATATATATATACGTATATATATATACGTATATATATGTGTATATATATACGTATATATATACGTATATATACACGTATATATATATACACATATATATACGTATATATACGTATATATATACACATATATATATATACACATATATATATACGTATATATATACGTATATATATATATATACACACACACAAAACTGGTTTCTGAAGGATATAACATGGTTAAAGATCTTCTTTTGAAGTAGTATTCATCTCTAGCTTCGTAATTGAGTTCGCATAATCTCCATTTCTATTTGCTCAATTCTTCACATTCTTCTGCCTTAAGATAAATCTCTTTTTGATTCCTGTACAACTCTAATTTGACTGGAATGTTTTGGCACTGCCAATGAGACTACTCTGAAAATAAACTTTATTGAGGTATAATTAGCAAAATGTCTTATTACCTCCGTTGTAATTCTTTCCAACTCTCCTTAGAATTCTTCTAAACCCACCTTAAGGAACCCACTTATCTACTTTTTGTCACTATAGATTAGTTGGCATTTTGTATAATTTTATATAAATAGAATAATATATCAAATCTTTTGTTTGTTTAGCTTATTTCCCTCAGCATTATTTATTTAGATTCATCCATACTGTAGTGTGTATGTATATTCTTTTTTATTGCAGAGTAGTATCCCATTGTATAGATGTAACAGTCTGTTCATACCTGTACCTATTGGTAGACATTGTATTTATTTCCAGTTTGGAGCTATTACAAAGAAACTTGTTGTAAACCTTAACGCACAGATCTTTGTATGGATATCTGGACTATGGAATGATTGGATCATACAGTCGTATATAAACTTTTTAAGCATCTGCCAAACTGCTTTTCAAGTGATTGTGTTATTTTAAATTCCTGTTAGCAGTTTATGAGAATTCTGAATTCTTCATATCTTTTTCAGCACATTTTGTAGGTTTTTTTTTTTTTTTTTTTTCCTTTGAGACAGGGTCTCATTCTACAGCACAGGCTGGAGTGCATCAGCACAACCTTGTCTCACTGTAGCCTCAACCTCCCGAGCACAAGCTATCCTCCCACCTCAGCCTCCCTCCCAAGTAGCTGGGACTATGGGACTACAGGCGAGCACCACACCCCGCTAATTTTTATATTTTTTGGAGAGACAGGGTTTCACCATGTTGCCCAGACTGGTCTCAAATTCCTAGGCTCAAGCCATCCACCGAGCTCAGCCTCCCAAAGTGCTGGGATTACAGGTTTGCAGCACTGCATCTAGCCTGTGTAGTATTTTTAATTGTAGCCATTCTAATAATTGTGTGTTGGAATTTTGTTGTAGATTTTATTAGTATAGTCATAACCACTAGTGATGTTAAATTCTATTTCCTGTGCTTATTTGCCATCTGTATACAGCTGAACCTAGAACAATGCAGGGGTTGCAGCGCTGACCCCTGCATAGTCAAAAATTTACTTACTACTTTTGATTGATCAAACTTAACTATTAATAGCCTACGTTGACCAGAAGTCTTACCAATAGCATTAACAGTCAATACACACAGATTTTTGTTACATGAATATATACTGTAAATTTACTTATTTTATTATTAACACAATAAAGTGAGATAGAGAAAATAATGTTCTTAAGAAAACCATAAGAAAGATAAAATACACTTACTATTCAATAAGTGGAAGTGGAGCATCATAAAGGTGTTCAACCTCATTGTCTTCACACTGACTAGGCAGAGGAGGAGGAAGAGGGTTAGTCTTGCTATCTCAGGGGTGGCAGAGAAGAAAGAAGTAGAGGAGATAGAAGGGGAAGCAGGAGACACAGGAACACTCAATGTAACTCTTACTGAAAAGAATCCCCGTGTAAGTGGTCCCATGCAGTTCAAACCTGTATTGTTCAAGGATCGACTGTACCATCTTTGATGAAGAAGTTCATTTTATCAATTCATTTTTTTCAGCATCATCCTTTTGCTGTAGTATCTAAGAAATCTTTGTATAATTTGAGTCACAAAGGTTTTTTTTCCTATGTTATAGAATATTAAATTTTACATTTTACATTTAAGTCTATGATCCATTTTGTGTCAATTTTTATACAGTGTGAAGCATGTATTTAAGCTTAAATTTTGCATAAGCATATCTAGTTGTTCCCAAATTGTTTACTGAAAAGTTAGTTGTTTTTATATATGTGGGTCACTTTTGTACTCTTCATTTTATTTCAATTATCTATTCATTTAACACAGATGCCATTTTGTCTTTATTACTCTTATTTAAAAATAATTTATAAAATATGTAGGTAATTACATAAATGTATTGGGTTTTCTTAAAGTTTTTTTCTTTAATCTATGCTATGACTTTCACATTTTCATTGAGTTTTAGAATTAATTTGTCAATTTCTACAGAACAAAAAAGACAAACAAAAAAAAAACCTCCTGAGGGTTTGCTTGGTGTTATCTTTAATCTCTACATCAATTTATGAAGACTTAGCATTTTTATAGTAATCGGTTTTCTAGTTTATGAATATGGTATAACTCTCCATTATTTGGTTCATCTTTAATTTATCTTAGCAATGTTTCCTGGTTTTGAGTGTAAAGGTCTTGTACACATGTCGTCACTTCCTCTTAAGTAATTTTATATTTTGACACTAAATTGTATTAAAATTTTAATTTCTAATTGCTTGTTGCTAGAATATAAGCACGACTTTTTTATGTTGATTTTGGATCTAGTTTTCTTGCTAAACTCACCTATGATTTCTAGAAATATAAGGGAGCTTCCTTAATTTGATAAAAAGACATTGTGTAAAACTTACCTGTAACCTTACCTTTCCCTCTGAGAATGGGAGGGCACAAAAAAAAAATAATAAAATAACATTATCCTGAATTATACTGATTACTTTTTCAAATGTCAAACATGGGATAAACTACACTTGGACATTTTTTCTCCCCTTTTTGAGACCATGTCTCACTCTGCTGCCCAGGCTGAAGTATGGTGGCATGATTTTTGCTCACTGCAGCCTCGACCTCCTGGGTTCAGTTGATCCTCTCACCTCAGCCTCCCAATAACTGGGACTACAGGCACACACCACCTAATTTTTGTATCTTTTGTAGAGATGGAGTTTCACCATATTGTTTAGACTATATTTGGACATTTTATTAGTTCTTAAGGTGGCTGTGGATAAATTACCATGAACTGGCTAGCTTAAAGCAACAGAAATTTATTCTTTTAAGTTTGGAAGTCCAAAATCCAAATCAGTTTAATTCAGTCAAAATCAAGATGTTGGCCAAAATGTGCTCCCTCTGGAGGCTCTAGGAAGAATCTATTCCTTTCCTATTCCAGTTTCTGTTGAGTGTTGGCATTCCTTGTCTTCTGGCTGCATCACTTCAATTCTGGCTTCTGTGGTCATATTACCTTTTCTTCTTTCTGTGTCAAATCCTCCTCTACTTTCCTCTTTCAAGGATATTTTGTATTGCCTTTAGGGTCCACCTAGATAACATAAAATGGTCATGCCATCTCAAAATCCTTAAACACATCTGCAAAGTCTGTTTTACCATATAAATTAATACTAGTTCCAAGAATTAGGGCATGGATATCTTTTGGGAAGCCATTATACTCATACCACAGTCTCCCCTGTGAACTCTCAAAATTTATGTCCATGCTAAATGCAAAATGCATTCCCGCAATCTCAACATTCTCATAAGCTCAAACAACTACAGTATCAACTGAAGTTCAAAATCTTATCTAAATATAATCAATTTTAAACTCTCAAATCTTATTATCTAAATTGTCTAAATTATTATAGGGAAGACTCTAAGTAAAATCCAACCTGCACCAAAATTTCTTTCCATTTGTAGATTTGTGGATCTAGAAAACAATTAGTTGTTTCCAAAATACAATGATGAAGGAAGCGTAGAATAACAGTTATTTATGTTCTCATTCCAAAACAGACGATCAAGGAAAAAAGGATGACCAATTCCAAAAAATTTTAAATATCCAGTACGTTCCATTAGGATTCCAAGTATAGAAATGATCCTCTGTGCCTAATAGCTCTACCCTCTGCACCCACGGCTTCAACCTCTGCATCTGGCCTCTGAGTCATTCTTCCTTATTCTTAAAAGGTAGCACGTGTTTACAGATGAGTAGGTTTATCAGCCCGTTTTCTCGACAACTTGGGAGTCTGGTAGCCATAGAAGTCAATAAACTTATTGCCTTGGAACTGGATGTGGCTGACAGTGGCTCCTGAGAGCCACTTGGCAAATAGGAATTGAGCAAGCCACTAGTTAAATCATTCATAGTTTGAAATTGACCATGTCTGGGGCATTTATATCACAAAAAATTAGTAAAGAATTTAAATCAAAACTTTTTCCCCCTTTCCATTAGGGCTGATTTACCAATGTACCACTACATATACTGTGTCTAAGTAATTTTTTCTAATTTTCATCACAGCAAACCTAATTAGATCACATTAGTAAGATTATGTATATATATGGAGTTTCACAAACTGGTGTACAACTTATGTGGCCTTTATATGAAGAACAAGCCATGAAAGAGACAGTGGCCCTTGAAGTCACTTTCTTTGATTAGCAGACCTAGAAATACACAATTGTGTGCTGCTGTTCTGGTAGTAAGTCCAACAGTGTTTATCGCATGCCATCTACCAGGTAATTTAATATGTGAAAAACAAAGCATGTTTATTTCTTAGAGTCTTTTAATGTCATCATTTTGGGTGTTTCTTTGGATAACAAAAACACTTTTTTAAAGTCCATTGCTTATATATAAACTTAATTAAAATATATAGTGTTGTGTCACAAGGAGCAAATATTGCTGATAGAAAAACAATAACTACACATGAAATAATTCAAGAAGAATGTAAAGCGTAATATCCAGAAGTAGGTAGAAGAAAACCTGAACCAAACCCAATGGCACAGAGGATATTGTGAATTTATACTGATGAGTCCAGCTAGCCATTACTGTTGAAGAACAGCACTGAATTACACTGCTTGTCCTCAACATTCCTAGAAAGGTCCAAAATAATTGATATCAATCATAAGGGTGTGTGTTTTATATTTGTCTATCAGCTGGCATCTCATACAAGCCTTATTGAGAAGAATTTATTTTTTCCTGTGGAAGAAAATATTCCAGAAGTTCTTTTATAATTAAAAGATTAACTGTCTAATTTTTAAAGTAATTTTTACAGTCTGCTTACTTTTTTTCTATTAGGTAGCAGTTGTAGGTTTTCTTAGTATACAGCATTTTTTTCCCTCATGTTTTTTCACAGTAAGCAAGAAGCTAAAATACCACTTACTTTTCTAGACTTCCATACAACTAGGGATTGCTGTGTGACAAAGTTGTGGCCAATGAGACTCCAGAGGAAGTCCACGTTGAGGCTTGGGAAAATATTTGCTTCCTTTTAAATGGAAGAAGTGCTGATTTTTTTTTCCCTTCCTCCCACTCCAAAAATGATGTGGTTCTTGGACCTTTGGAAGTCATATTGTATTAGTCTGTTTTCACGCTGCTAATAGACATACCCGAGACTGGGAAATTTATAAAGAAAAAGAGGTTTAATGGACTCACAGTTCCACATGGCTGGGGAGGCCTCACAATCACGACAGGATGAGAAAGGCCTTCATGGTGAAAGACCACATGGCGGGGCCGGGCGCGGTGGCTCACGCCTGTAATCCCAGCACTTTGGAAGGCCGAGGCGGGCGGATCACGAGGTCAGGAGTTCCAGACCAGCCTGGCCAATATGGTGAAACCCCGTCTCTACTAAATACACAAAAATTAGTCAGGCGTGGTGGCACGCGCCTGTAATCCCAGCTACTGGGGAGGCTGAGGCAGAAGAATCGCTTGAACCTGGGAGGCGGAGGTTGCAGTGAGCCGAGATCGCGCCGCTGCACTACAGCGTGAGCGACGGAGAATAATGGGAGCTTTAAGTCAAGATGAGATTTGGGTGAGGACAAAGCCAAACCATATCACATGTGATGATGAATCACAAAACATTCAAGGACGAAAGACCAATATACAAAGGGATAGTAGATGAGAAAAATGGAAAGCTTCTTAATGGTGATATCGGGCTGCTGAACAAGCCCTAGATTGCCTTCATCAAGAATCCTTCTTAAGAAATTCTATGGTTTAAGACACTATTATCTGGGTTCCCTGTTCTTCCAACTATATCATTTCTAAAAGAACTATAGTTGGATAAATAGGGAGAAGGAGGAAAGACATTTAAAAGGGAAATAAGGAAACAAGGAACAAAGGAAGGAAGGAACAAAGAAAATAAGAAAGTAGGGGAAGGAGAAAGGGAGGGAGGAAGAAAGGGAGAAAGATATTGGCAGTGTGGATAATATTAACTGCTGATGGAGAATATATGGCTAAAAGACAGTGAAGGGTCTCCTGCTGCTGCATCACATGAAGTGATTTCATGGCATACTGTAAATTCACTGAACCTGCTACTTCATGTTAACTGACATTTGACCAACTGGAAGTTTCAAAACCCTGGCAGCAAGTTCCAATATCTTCGTATGATTCTGGAGATTTATTATAGTAACTTAATGCTGTGGCTAAATGAATTCTCCATAAATATTCTTTTGACATGGCGATTACCTCCTAATCTCTCACAGAGAAGAGGTCAATGTCAGACAAATCTGAAAGGAAGGATGCTGAGACTTTGCTGTGAGAGAAGCAGTGGTAGGAGGGACCATCATGTCCAGGAGCAAAACCCGCAGGAACGCCTGCAAACCCATGGGTGATAGAGACTGGGTGGACTCTAAAATTGCATGTTTTTGCCAGAAACCCCATAGCCTCCTCCCCACCATGTTATTTCAGCCTAAGTAAAGCAGTAACATCCTTTAATAGAGATTTTTGACCAACTGTGCTTTCCTATTCCCCAACATGCTGGTTACTACTTACTCTCTCATTAAAGTTGTTACCTCATTAAAGACTAGTAATTTGAGAACCAATTTTCATTTTGGGTCACTAACATAACAGTAGTTTGCAAATAGGCAATTTGTTTGCTAATTCTTCTATATACACTTTTTTTCTTGCAATCTGACCATACAAGTTTCATTTTAAATGCTTTGTTATTGGAAAAAATATATAACTAGATAATGAATATTTTACATTGTTTAAATTTGTATAAGGTATTAGATAATATCAATATCTTTAAAGATAATATCTACAATTTATTCTAGAACATATTACCTTTTTTAAACATTTATTTTTAGTGTATATTTACAAGGATACATATTTTTAGTGTATTTGTGCCTACAATGTAATTATTTTATGATATTAGCTAGCATTTATT
Source organism: Nomascus leucogenys (assembly GCF_006542625.1). Lineage (NCBI taxonomy): Eukaryota > Metazoa > Chordata > Mammalia > Primates > Hylobatidae > Nomascus > Nomascus leucogenys. The sequence continues at coordinate 80,963,074 of NC_044385.1, read as the reverse complement.
TGGTATTTATGCCAAGCAGGGGTTTAACACAGGTTAGAAGACTCACCTCACTTAATCCTCAAAACAGCCCTATGAGTTTGTTATGATGACTTAAACTATTAAATATGTGAGAAAACTGAGAAAACTGAGTCAGAGATATATTGAATAACATTCTCAAATACTTATAGCTAATAAAATCTAAGCCAAGACCAGAATTTGACCCCAATCTGTCTGACTTCAAGTTTACTCATATAAAATGATCTATAAATGCAGAATGGCACAACATATAATAGGTAAAATTGACTATAGAACTCCCAATAAACATTGACATCATTTGCTTTAAATTGCTCTTCTTTCATCCATTAATCCTCACTTAAACAATCTATTTCTAGGTTTACTAACAAATAGCATATTTGTTATTTAAATTGGAGTTGACTGGATAGCTATGCAGGATCTTTAAATGTCAAATGAGAGTCTATGGAAATAGATTGGGATTCCAATCTCTCTACTAAAGGTCTTCTATGGAGCTGTAAATGAAAAACTGTGTGAGAACATTGTATTAGCACCTGTTTTATTGCCTGCAGTTGATGTAATTAGTGTATTTAAAGACAGCCCTATTGGTTACACCATATGGTTTGCAATCATTAGCGTAATAATAGATGTACCATTTAAGATGAAGCTCCACAACTGAGTGCTATTGTTTCATTATGCTAGCATAATAGGGTGTTTTCAGAGAGTTGACTGAATCCCAATTTTCAATCTCTGACACACTTAGGTTCCCTAGCAGAAGAAATGTTGGGTGATAAAAAGCAAATTTACTATCGTTATTTGATTTAGATATTAGTAAATATTTCCATGCTTTCTCTGGCACAGCTGACCCTAAAATAATAATATTTTAAATAAACTATTATTAATAATGATAAAGAATCTCATTAACATTTTAAAAAGTAAAGATGTGTTATGTTTTGGTATACTAAAAGTGAGTTTCCATTGTAAAAAATGCAATTAGCTTTTCATTCACACTATATTCAGTTGTTATTATAATAAGAAAGATGTAAAATGCATAAGAACATAACACAGGTCCTTATAAACTATAGAAAAAGTGCCTTTAAAACCTTGAAAATATCCTTTGTGTTTACAGTTTGCTCCTCAGTGACAACACTTAGATGTTAATCAGTGATTCTATCTTCTCACTTAGTACAAGCTACAAGAGGTGACAAGCAAAACAAGAATCCCATTGGAGATAATATTGTCAGAAAATTAAGAAGACACTAATTTCCAGTACTATTAATCAATGCTTACATATGCACATACACACTCATTTGCAGACATACTTGTGTAAAGAACTTACATTTGTGACTGTATATGTTTATAAATAATATAAATTTGCATGTATATTTATTATTTATCCATAAAACCAAGATTAATTTCCATGCTGAAAATCTGAGTTTGGAAAAGTTAAAATATATGTAGACACTAAAAAGGAGGACTTAATGACTATATTTTTCTCCAACATGTAAAACATGTTTGTGTAAATTATAATTTTTAGATTAAATTCCCCAATGTCATTGTTCTCTGACTCTTTTTTTATGAGAATCTCTTTAAATTAATGAAGACAGCAACAAAACACTTAGTATTCCATTGTCCTGGGGAAGACCTTAGTCTTCCTATCTAGGAAGATAATATCCTTCCAAAACAAGACCTTAGTATTGCTATCCTTTGCCTTTCACTCCAACTGCTGACCTGTTCTGCTTTGCATTTTCTTCATCTATTTTATATTTGCAGATGACAATACTGTCATAATGCACTTGCCAATAAATGTAGCTTGATTTACCACCCATGAGGCAACACTCCTTTGCTCTGACTTGTGTGATCCCTACACCCCTTACACTTGCTATTGTTTTGCTCTTGACTATGCCCTTGTCATTTGTCTTGAGTCAACACTTCAACCACTATTAGGCCTTCTTTTTAAGTATATATATTTTTTTCACTTTTCCATTCAACTACTATGTTACTGGTTCATGTATTTACTATACTATACTTTTACTGATATTTTAGAGTATACTCTTTCTGCTTATTTTTTAAAATTTAAGTGTAAAACAGCCTCAGGCAGGTCCTTCAGTAGGTATTCCAGAAGAATGTGCTACTATCATAGGATATGACAGCTCTGTGCTTGTTATTGCCTCTGAAAGCCTTCCAGTGAGATAAGATGTGGAGGTGGAAGGCAGTGATATCGATCCTGATCCTGTGTAGGTCCAGGCTAGTGTGTGTGTTTGGGTCTTGGTTTTTAACATAAAAAGTTTAAAAAGTTACCAAAAAATTACAAATAAGAAAAATCTTACAGAAAAAGAATATAAAGAAAATATTTTTGTATAATGGTATAATGTGTTTGTGTTTTAAGCTAAGTATTATTAGAAGAGTCAAAAGGTTAGAAAGAAGAAGTTTAAAAAGTAAAAAGGTAACCATAAACTAAGGTTAAATTATTATTAAAGAAAAAAATTTTGTAATACATTTATTGTAGCCTAGGTGTGCAGTGTTTATAAGGTCTATATTGGTGTGCACAGTAACGTCCTAGGCCTTCACAAGCACTTGCCACTCACTCAGTGACTTACCCAGAGTGACTTCCAGTCCTGTGGGCTCCATTAATGGTAAGTACCCTATCCAGGTATACCAATTCGTTTTATACTGTATTTTTACCATATGTTTTCTTTATTTAGATATGTTTAGATACACAAATACTTACTGTTGTGTCACAATTACCTACAGTATTGAGTACTGTATATATTTATATATATACACACAAATGTATATATATACATTGAGTACTGCAACATTATACAGGTGTGTAGCTTAGAAGCAACAGGCTATACCTTATAGCCTAGGTTTGTACTAGGCGGTCTCGTCTAGGTTCATGTAAGTACACTCAATGAATGTTTGCACAGTGATGAAATTGCCTAACGATGCATTTCCCAGAAGGTATCTCCTTCGTTAAGCAACATATGAGTGTAGAGTGCTTAAAATCTAGTGAAAAATAGGCAATTACAATAGTATATGAAAAGAGTGACATATTATGTTCATTTAGGGGTCAGAAAAGCCTTTTTAAAGTAAATAACCTGTAAATGGATGTTGAAATACGTGAAGTATGTGTAGAAGTTAAGTTAGCAAATGACAGAAAAATAATATTAAATATGAGAACAAAGCATTTTGTGCAATGAATCAAAAAAATTACAGTAGTGTGTTTAGAAATGAAGGCAAGTTTAATCCTGCTAGAATATATCTTACAAAGGAAATAGGGTGGAGAAGTGAAGCTAAAGGAAGCTGTAGCCAGCAGCCAGATTAATAAGAAATCTCACTAACAATTTAAAGATTAACCTAAATGCAACTGGATAGCAATTGAATGGCATTAAGCAGAAGAAGAGCAAGATCAGATCCAAATTTAAGAGTATCATTTTGCTTACAACATTGAAAATACATAGGGAACAGGAAAGAAAACTTGTTGTGTTATTATTAAAATAATGTACAGCTGGGCACAGTGGCTCATATCTGTAATCTGGGCACTTCGGGAGGCCAAAGCAGGTGGAGCACCTGACGTTGGGAGTCCAAGACCAGCCTGGCCAACATGATGAAACCTCATCTCTCCTAAAAATACAAAAAAAATTAGCTAGGTGTGGTGGCAGGCACCTGCAATCCCAGCTACTTGGGATGCTGAGGCAGGAGAATCACTTGAACCCGGGAGGCAGAGGTTGCAGTGAGCTGAGACCATGCCATTGCACTACAGCCTGGGCAACAAGAAAGAACCTCTGTTTCAAAAAAAAAAAAAAAAAAAAAAAAAACTCTGTCTCAAAAAAAATGTGTGTATATATACACCAATCAGTACTCTGTGTCTAGCTAAAGGATTGCAAATGCACCAATCAGCACTCTGTGTCTAGCTAAATGATTGTAAATGCAACAATCAGCACTCTGTAAAAATGCACCAATCAGGGCTCTGTGTCTAGCTAAAGGATTGGAGGACCCACCAAGTCCTCCCAGGTCTCTGCTGTAGGAATTCATGGACAAGTCTCCAAACCCTGAGCCATCCCTCCACTCTTCTGCTCCCTACACAACTTTTCCTTCACTTACTCTTCCTTAATCCTGCCCTTATGTCCAACTCTGCTCCCGGGCAGAGACATCCTTTCAAAAATCCACACTACTCTCCACCTGCATGGTGACCTACTTAGAAATTCAACTTTCCCCTGGGGCCCAAGCTATGAACCCAGCCCCAGCAGCATTAATAGATAATCTACCCCTGCCCTCCTCCCGAAGCAAAATCATTTTTTTTCCTAGGGGTAGCAGGGTTTTTAAAAATATGGATTCCCAACTTTACCCTCCTAGCTCGCCCCCTCTATGAAGTGGACAAAGGCCCTCTCAATGAACCCCTAAATCCCTCACATAACATATTCTCCAACTTCACAAACTTCAAACTGCTTTAGTCACTGCACCAGCTCTGTCCTTACCTGATATCTCCCAACCTTTCACTATCTATACTACCAAAAGCTGAGGAATAGACCTCCGTGTCTTAGGACAACAGAAAGGAAATCCTCCTTCCTTCACTCCTTGTAGCCTACCTTCTAAACAATTAAACAACACAGGCAGAGTGAGAGGAGGTGCCAGCTGGGCTTCCTGGGTCGAATAGGGGCTCAGAGAGCTGTGAAACTCACTCATTTCCTGCATCAGGACTTACATCGGTCCTGGATGAATAATATTGAAGATATATGCTTAAAATATTCCTAACACCAAGATTTGTGCATGTGTTTTCTTCCCCCAGAAAGCTATAAACAGCGAAAATTTTGCTGTAAGTTTCCATGTCCTTCTCTCCCTCTCTCCCTTCCCCCTCCCCAGAAACTAAAGTAAAAGGAATGTTAATTGCCTGTTTTTCTGTGACCAGCAGAGCTTATCTATACTCCCAATTCCGATTCCTTATAAACATACTGTGTAAAGTCCTGTAAGATCCTGTCTCCTTTGCCATGCCACTGCAAAGTCATAAAGTAGATAAAACCTAAGTTGCAATTCTGGTTTTCCGCACAATCTAAGATATGTCACAAAATATTTTACTACCTTTGTTTCTCGCTCCTATAACAAGCTTCCTGCCTCACGTATCTCCTGCCTTAAAGAGTTTACAAGGCAATCACCCAAAACAAACAGTGGCTACCCATTCGGGACCCCTTCTACACTGTGGAAGCTTTGTACTTTCACTCTGCTCAATAAAGCCTACAGCTTTTTCTCTCTCTTGGTCCGTGTCTCTATCACTCGCCATGGTCAGCCGCCATACCAATTCTTTGGTGTGGCTAGGCAAGAACCTTAGCCATTACAAGATGATGGCCAGTCTCTCTTAGAGCACTAGCAGCAGCGGGCAATTTAACTCTAAAAAAGCAGAAAACTAACATTCAGCCAAAATACCACCATTTACAGTCCTTATACAGGATCTCCTTTCCTCCCAAGCATTAGGTTCCCTTCTTCCTTCCCGAATTCAATTACTCCTCACCCTCTTTATAGAAAATTCCAAATTCAGTCTTGCCAAAAGCGCTTCCCTCAACCCAACATCTTTACTCCCTGTATCTTCTTCCCTTCCTACTCATTCTTGTGCTGACATCCTAGATCACCTGCAGCCACACTTTCCAAATATTTCCTCCGAGCCTGTAATCAACCTTGATGACCAGCTATTTATAGATGGCTCCTCTTCTGGGCCCACTGACTCCTGCAAAATTGCTGGGTATGCAGTTGTTTTCCTTGACTGAGTTATTAGAGCTAAACCCCTACCTCCAGGAACCTCTTGTCAAAAGGCAGAAATCATAGCTCTCACCAGAGCCCTAACCCTTTCCAAAGGCAAACAAGTCAACATTTACACAGACTCCAAATATGCATATCACATTCTTCATTCCCATGCTGCCATCGGGCATGAGAGGGGATTTCTTACTGCCAACAGGACCCCCATCACTAACAGTCCCCTTATTTACCAACTCCTTCAGGCCTCACACCTCCAAACTGAAGCGGGAGTTATACACCATCAGGGACATCAAATAGGAACAGATAAAAATCTCAAGAGGGAACAGAAAGGCTGATGAGGCAGCAAAAGAAGCCTCCTTTTCTTCCGCTCCTGCCTCCCTCCTCCTCATTACCCCTGAAATGCAACCTCAATGCTCCCCCACTGAAAAGGCCTTATTACTACAACAAGGAGACTTCCTCCAGAGGGAATAGATAGTTAAGGACCAGAAGCTAGTCCTTCCCCAGGGCCAAACCAACGAAATCCTAACATCTCTCCACCAATCCTTCCATAGTGATGCACATGCCCTGTATCTCCTCCGCCACCCATATTTCTTCTCCCCTCACATATTAACCTCACTAAAAAACATAACTTCAAACTGTCATATATGCTCTGTTACCTCCTCTCAAGGAGCCCTCCATTCCCCACCTATCATACTACTTACCCTATTGTTTACAGTGAAATTATATAATGTAACTCCTTCCAATTGGAATACCAGCCAAAAAGTCTCCCTCACTTTAGCCTTCTGCCTAATCGTTATCCTTATAGCAGAAATCACAATCACTAACAAACATTCCCACATTCCCCCTATATGCCCTGCTTTTGTCTATCCTGCCACTTCACTGTCTTCCTTCACGTCCTCCCACAAGATATTTCCTGGTTCCGCCCATGGAACTACACCCTAGAAACCTTTTTCAAGTGGATAACCGACCTTTTCTTCCAGGGCTCTCTCTATGGCTTCACTCCAGGTAAAACCAAACTATTTACTTTTCTGCTCACTCTCTGCCTTTCTAACTCAGCTCGTAATCAATACCCCAACCCTTCTTTCAGCCAAACCAATACCTACAACCCTTGAACACCTATACAAAACACTCAGTCTCACACATTCCTTACTAAAAAACTCCAATTCCTCCCTGGCAAAAGTCTGCTGGCTCTGCATATCCCTCCTCTCCACAACATACAATACAATCCCTGCCTCAGCATATAACTGGACTTCCACCCAAGTAAACTACCATCCTGAAATCCTCATTAACAGCCCCCTCAAACTCGACATACGGGCATTAGCAGAAAACTCCTCCCATCCCCATTAGGTAGCGAGTTCGGTCCAGCTGTTACAACCTTACATCCCTACTTACGCAACCTATGTCCCTACAGCAGCCGTGATAAACCCATATTAGGAGCCATAACAACCCACACAATCTTATCCTATCCAGCTCCACTGTGCATCCAACGACATCTACCCTCTGGCATTCCCCTTGGCAACTATACCCTACAACTCAAACCTTCCACCAAACATACTACTCTCAAAGCCGCCAACAATGAAAACAGGCTTGGCTTCTCTAGCTGCCCCCCTGGCCCTTGACACCTTCCACCTCCTTAATAAAAATTCAGAGTACTGCAATGGCGGACACTTTCCCTGTTTATGCCTCTTCTCTTGGCTCCCCTCTCCATGCACCATCCCTGCAGCCACCACCTTTTTATCCCAACCTCTCTTTATCCCAACATTCAACAACACTCCCACATGGATCTTAGTGGACACAAAATGCTTCCTCTTACACTGGGAAAAAAAGGACCTCAAAGCCTCCCAGCCTAAACCACATACCCCTTTACAACCACTTACAGCAGCAGCCCTAGCCAGAACCCTAAAAGTACAGATGTATGAAAATAACAAAATAGTACTGTGTCCGGAATTGGTTCCTTCCAGTGGGTTCTTGGTCTTGCTGACTTCAAGAATGAAGCCGCAGTCCTTCACAGTGAATGTTACAGCTCTTAAGGATGGTGTGTATGGAGTTTGTTCCTTCAGGTGTTCAGATGTGTCCAGAGTTTCTTCCTTCCAGCAGGTTCGCTGACTTCAGGAGTGAAGCCACAGACCTTCACAATGAGTGTTACAGCTCTTAAAGGTGGCGCGTCCAGAGTTGTTTGTTCCCCCAGGTCAGTTCGTGGTCTTGCTGACTTCAGAAATGAAACTGCAGACCCTCGCAGTGAGTGTTACAGCTTTTAAAGGTAGTGCGGACCCAAAGAGTGAGCAGCAGCAAGATTTACTGTGAAGAGCGAAAGAACAAAGCTTCCACAGCATGCAAGGGGACCCCAGCGGGTTGCCGCTGCTGGCTGGGGGTGGCCAGCTGTTATTTCCTTATTTGTCCCTGCCCATGTCCTGCTGATTGTTCCATTTTACAGAGCACTGGTTGGTCCGTTTTACAGAGTGCTGATTGGTACATTTACAATCCTTTAGCTAGACACAGAGCACTGATTGGTGCATTTTTACAGAATGCTCATTGGTGCGTTTACTATCCTCTAGCTAGACACAGAGTGCTGATTGATGTGTTTTTACAGAGTGGTGATTGGTACATTTACAATCCTTTAGCTAGACACAGAGTGCTGATTCTTGCATTTTTACAGAGTGCTGCTTGGTGCATTTACAATCCTTTAGCTAGACACAGAGTGCTGATTGGTGCATTTACAATCCTCTAGCTAGACAGAAAAGTTCTCCAAGTCCCCACTGGACCCAGGAAATCCAGCTGGCTTCACCTCTCAGTACATCTTTTTAACATTCACAACCAGTTCTCTCTGCCAAGTCAAGGCATACTTTCCCTATGCGATACCTCAACCTATATTTGCCTCCCCTCTAACTGCACAGGCACCTGCACCCTGGTTTTCCTCAGTCTAATCCATTACAAATCTCCAATCGCAAATAAATTCTTTAGCAGCAGTAGTTCTTCAAAACCATAGAGGCCTAGACTTACTAACAGCCGAAAAAGGAGAACTCTGCTTTTTTGTACATGAACAGTGTTTGTTTTTTTATCTTAATCAATCTGGCTTAGTACAAGATGCTGTGAAAAGACTAAAGGACCAAGCACAAAAATTAAGGACAACATCTCCCGATGGCCAACATGGCCATCCTGGTCCTTTAGTACCTGGTTTCCATGGCTAATGCCCCCCGTAGGCCCGGCCATAACCATTCTTTTTTTTCTAGCATTTGGCCGTTGTCTCCCACGCCTTCTCACCCAGTTTTTACAAGACTGTATCAGAACATTCACCCATGGAACAATACACGATATGATGCTGCTCCAGGAATACCAACAGCTCCAAGAACAACAGTCCCTACCATCCAGCTGTCCCCCAAAACTGTCGCCCCTTCCCAGCAGGAAGCAGCCAGACAACAACCAGATAATGGCGACCCTCTTCTATTACCTATTAAAAGTCTGGAATATTAGGGACAAACTGCCCGAAAAATCTTATTGGTACTGCCAACACTCCCCTGAAACCTCTCCGTGCTGCCCACCCTCCCCCCAAACCTTTTTACCTTTCTAAGCCCTTATCTAGGTACCATGGTGAAGCCAGCAGACTTTACCTATAAGGTCTTGCTACGATAAACAAACCCCAGTTACAAACCATCTGGACATACAGGGGGAGGTCGTGGGAAGCATAAGCAAACTTTACCTACATCCTCCTGAAGTTCCTTCATCTAGCTGCTACCGTAAATGTCACAAGGTGATATATGGCAAAGTTAACCAATAAACGACCCCAGGGTCTCTCTCCTCCATATAAACCCCTCATTTTGTAAGCTCAGGGCTGCCTCCTCTGTAATGGAGCAGCCAGCAGGTTAATAAAGGCTTTCCTGAACTTGGGTCTCTCTCTCTCATCCTTTCTCTCAGCTGACCTTACACTCCTGTGGTTTCATCAACACTATGATTTTGAATTGTAGCACCAGGATTATACAATAACCTAAATGTGTGTATTTGAGATATTGCGAAATATATATTTGGTTTTCATTAACACTTCTTGGCATACAACTCCTAAAATCCTTGAAATATATAAGTGCTGTCTTTTTGTATGCTAATGTTGACCAAGAGCTTCAGGATGGGTTATCCTGTAGACAAAAGCACGATTGCAGGGTTGGAATATTCTGCCCTACCCCCACCTCCAGGAATGGGAGACAAGCTGATGGTCAAATTGATTACCAACGGCTGATGACTTAATCAATCATGCCTACTAACGAAGCCTTCACAAAAACCCAAGAGGACAGGGTTTGTACAACTTTTGGATAGGTGAACACCTAGAGGTTCCTGAAAGGTGCTGTACTCAGGGAGGACATGGAAGGTCCATACACTTTCATCCATATTTCATCCCATACATCTCTTCATCTGTGTCTTTGCTATATCTTTTATAATAAACTGGAAAAAGTAAGTAAGTGTTTCCTGGAGTTCTGTGAGCTACTCCAGAGAATTGGACCCAAAGAGGAGGTAGTGGGTGGGAATCTCAATTTGAAACCAATTGGTTAGAAGTTCTGAAGTCCTGGACTCATGACTGGTATCTAAAGGGAAGGCAGTTTTGAGGACTGAGCCCTCAACCTGTGAGATTTGATGCTATCTCCGGGTATACAGTGTTGAAATTGAATTGGAGGACACCCAGCTGGTGTCTCCTACAGAACTGATTGCTTGCTTCGTGGAGAGAAACCCACTCCCCCACATTTCATTACTGAAGTGTTCTGGGTTGATTTTTGTTGTTGTGTTGCTGGTGTGAGAGCAGAGGAAAAACAATTTGGGTTTTTATCCAGACAAAACTCTAACAAGAATGCCAAACCAAACATAATATTTCTCTCTAAATTTCATCATCCTCATTGATTCTTTTTATTAAAGAAAGATGCAAGTTACAAACATGGGTATTATTCTTTATTTTCTCAAATCCTTCAACCAGAACATCAAATTTTTCAATAAATGTTGTTGATTTTCTCTTTAAAATATCTCATGAATTCAAACCTTCTTTTTTTCATTGTCCTACCCCATGGGCTCATTACTTCCTGCCTTAACTGTTCTCCCTGATTTTAAGTCCCCATTTCTTCTTCAAATCATTTCTATTTTTTTTTCACATAACCTATCAAGGATCTCACTGCTGACATTTATATTGTCACTGGACTGGATGGATCTTTTAAAAATAGAATTTGGTTCATGTTCTTTCTTCTACTGCATATTTCTAAGTTGGCATTTTCTTAATTTAGACCTATAATACACACACACACACACACATATACATATACATATATATATGTGTGTGTATATATATATACACACACATATATATATACGTATACACATATATACACATATATATGTGTATATGTATATATATATATACCTATAGAGAGAGACTTTTAGTATGATCTTGCTTCTGGACGCTTATTTATCAATCTTACACTGTCATTCTCCAAACATTCCAGCTAGTTTGAACTAATGAAAGGTATTAAAATATATTTTTAAGCCCTTGATCTTTATCTTCTACCATATCTTCACCCTCAGTATCCTTTCTTTATCTCATGAATGAAGAAGGGAGAAAGAAGGGCTTACTCTTTCCAATTAGTCTTCACAGAATTCCACAAAACAATACTGTTGATGTCTTATTGATCAGCATTTAATTACACAGACATACTTTATCTTATAGATAGCCTTAACTTTAAAGAAGGCTGGAAAACATAATGCTTTGTTCTGGTCCAAACACAATCAGTTTTCTTTCAATAAAGAGGAAACAATAATGGATACAGAAACTAATAATTAACAGTATGTCCATAATTTACTACTCTGGCTGCATACCTACTCGTAAGTGTGCACTGATTTATATAATAACAAATGATTACATTCCCTGAAAGAAAAAAATTAAACAATTATTGCATCTAGCACAAATTCTTGAATCTCTGAATGGGGTAAGGATCTATACACCAGGGCTTTGTGCAGCGATTTGTGATACAGTGATCTATAAACTAAATACTAATTAACCTGCACCACATACAATAGAGGAGAACAAAAAGAATAACCACAGTAAAAACACCCATGTGGAAACAGAAAATTGAAAGTACATAAGTCCCTACAAATTCAGTTTGTGGGTTGGAGTAGTAAAGATTCCATGAACTAGAAGGAGAAATAACATAATTTTTTGGCCCATTTCACAGCCTCTTCCAATCACTGGGAAGGACTTGATTGTCTTCTATCTTCTGTGCCCATATTTGAGATGGGTATTGGAGAATACATATTTCTTGGGCATGTCAAAGTTTTAGCAGCAAATTTCTTATTAATTGGAGTGAGGGAGCTCTGGCGCTTTTTTAAAACATTTAACAGTCTTGGTCTGTTTTATGCGAAGTTAGCATTCATTTGACGTTATAATTCCGTGAACAATACAAAAGGTTTCTTGTCTGTTTTTTGTAAGTTCCATGGACATACTTAACAGTCAACCCTTTTGTAAGATACTGGTTTTTAAGTTTTTAATATCTTTATGTATTGGTATTATCTTGAATGTACACATAAGATTTCTGGACCAGAGAAATTTATTATTATTTACTTACTACAAATGATAACTGTGTTGTTTCCAAGTGACTCAATTCTTATACAATGAGGTAATAAAAGACAGCTGTCACACTCCAGGTACACGTCTATACTGGAGAAAAATTTGGTTGCCCTCACTCCCTGAGTCTCCTTGGAAAAACTATGGTAAGGATCCTGAGTCATTACTTTAATCTATTCATATGTAAATAATTCTCTCTTGAGGAAAAATAAGACCAGCTTCTCCAGCTTTATAACTCTAGTGTCCCATGATCCCAAGTTTTATTCACTCTTGAAATATTCTTCCCAAGAAGTAAATCTCTCTGAAGCTCTCATTATCTTATCTGTCAGAAATTAACATCCAGAGATCCCAGGTCCCAAGTTTCAGCAAAATTTTCTTCAAAAGACCTGACTGTGAAAAAGTATAAAATATATTTTATCTACAGTCCCACAGACTTTGAGCTTGAACATTACCAGTTTTTATTACTTGTCTGTATATTTTACTTATCAACTGACCCCTCAAATAACTGTAGCTATCTTAAAACCATTTAAAGTAATAGATTTGAATGAAGAGGTAACATATCTACTTTCCTTCTCAAAGTGTTACAGGACAAGGGTTCCAATCCAGACCTCAAGAGAGGGGTCTTGGATCTTGCACAAGAAATAATTCAGGGCAAGTCTGAGTGCAAAGTAAAAGCAAGTTTATTAAGAAAGTAAAGTGATGAAAGCACAGCTTCTCCATATACAGAGTAGGACGTTCCTGAAAGTAAAAGGAGGTACATGTACACTCTAGGTACAATGCTTGTATATGTAAAGGATAAAAAAATGATCTTGGGCCGGGCGCGGTGGCTCACGCCTGTAATCCCAGCACTTTGGGAGGCCGAGGCAGGTGGATCATAAGGTCAGGAGATCAAGACCATCCTGGCAAACACGGTGAAACCCTGTCTCTACTAAAAATACAAAAAATTAGCCAGGTGTGGTGGCTGGCGCCCGTAGACCCAGCTGCTCGGGAGGCTGAGGCAGGAGGATGGCATGAACCTGGGAGGTGGAGCTTGCAGTGAGCCGAGATCGCACCACTGCAGTCCAGCCTGGGTGACAGAGCGAGACGCCATCTCAAAAAATAAAAATAAAAAAAAAAGATCTTGGGGAGATGTGCTCGGCTATGAAGGTTTGTGATAAAAGATTAATTTTATTAATGACTATATTTTGCAAGAATCAATATTATTATCTTTAAAGCAAAATTAGGAATGCCATTGTTCTCCAGGTATCAGGATATCTGTATGCTCCCAACTCTGGGTCTCTTTAGTAAACATTATGGATTTGTTCCCTTAACCATAAACATCCAGAAGCTAGGAATGCCTAACTTTCTGAAAATGCTGCCTAGTAAGTCCCAGGCTCATTTTCCTAGCCCTTACTCAAAATGGAGTCACTCTGGTTCAAACACCTCAGACAAAAGGGCTTATGAGTATTTTATGATTGTCATGCATATTACCTAAGACTGTAATTTTACCTCCACCAGTTATAATACCTTTAACTTAAGGAACAGAAGAAAGAGATGACACCTTCAGTATTCCACATTACAAAATATTCAGTTGACTGTTTTTATTCAATGAGTAGAGGTCTCTTAACTTACCCATCTCTGTTTTAAAATTTTCTGGCTTTAATCTGATCTTATCTGTCTCAGTTCTTTACTAATAAAGAACTGCAAATATAGACCAAATTTTTATAATTTACTCAATTATCACTCTTTTTTTTTTTTTTTTGAGACAGAGTTTTGCTCTTTTCACTCAGGATGGAGTGCAATGGCGAGATCTTGACTCACTGCAACCTCCGCCTGCTGGGTTCAAGCAATAATTCTTCTGCCTCAGCCTCCCGAGTAGCTGGGATTACAGGCACGTGTCACCATGCCCTGCTAAGTTTTGTATTTTTAGTAGAGATGGGGTTTTGCCATTTTGGCCAGGCTGGTCTCAAACTTCTGACCTCAGGTGACCCACTTGCCTCAGCCTCCCAAAGTCCCAAAGTGCTGAGGTTGCAAGCATGAGCAACCATGCCTGGCCTCAATTATCGCTCTTACTGATAAGTATGAAGAAAGACTTCTAATGTATAGTAATCTGTAAAATATATTACAGATTAGTAAAGTTTCTCAGCCTACAAAATCAGTCATCAGTGCTTCTAATGCCTCAAATCTTTTATTTGGCCAAATTCAGTTTTTATATTACCTGAAGCACTTTCCTTTCAGATACAAAGTAAAGTACCAGTTAGGATTAGGTTTGGTTAAAGTAATGGAAGCTTAAAGACAGGAACATGAACATACCAGGCAGGAAAGTATTTCAAGGCTGGTATTTTGGATCCAGGAGGCCACCAGAGACACAATTTCTTTCTCTCTTTTTGGTGAGCCGTGGTGACCTGTATCCTCAAGGACACCTCCTGGGCTAAGATATAGCTGCTGATGCTTGAGGCATTGTATTCATGTTCAAGACAGCTAAAATGAGGAAGAAGGGAGGAAGCATTTATTCTTTTCTTTGCAGAACACAGTTTTGCTGAATGTGATTGGCTGTCTTAGTTACATGCCTTTTCAGAAGATTGGGAAACGTGTTTCTATAATAGTTTGCATTAGAACCTTGAAGAACATTAAAGTTTCTTCAGTAGTAAAGTAGAAAGAAACGAATCCAGCCATCTCTGCCTCAATTAAGCAATTTCTGTAATACTTGTGGAATCCCAAAACTATCTTCAATTTCTTTTCTTAATACCCATTCTCATGAATAAGTGAAGCAATTTAAAAACTTATAGTCAGGCTTCTGTTTCTGTATCTTATTGGTTAGCAACCTGATTTTTAGTCTCAGTATAATTCTAAGCTTTTAAATGTTATACTCCAAAAACCCATGTTACTCACTTATTTGGGTTTTTTTGAGACAGAGTCTTGCAATGGCATGATCCTAGCTCGCTGCAACTTCCACCTCCCAGGATCAAGTGATTCTTCTGTCTCAGCTTCCTGAGTAGCTGGGATTACAGGTGTGCACCACCACGCCCAGCTAATTTTTGTATTTTTAAGTAGAGACGGGGTTTCACCATGTTGGCCAGGCTGGTCTCAAACTCCTCACCTCAATTAATCCACCTGCCTCGGCCTCTCAAAGTGCTGGGATTACAGACATGAGCCACTGCCTGGCCTCTTATTTTGTTACTTATTTATAGTCAGTTCTAGTTTAGGCTTGATATTTAAATTCTAGAGAAATCAGAATATGGGGGATTTAAAGCCTTGAAGCTGAGTGAGATTGCCATGAAAAAGAGGATAGGTAATGAAAAAAAGAGATATGAGGACTGAGGCTTGAGCACTACACCATTTAGAGGTCCGGGAAAGAGTGCTCAGGACAAGTCAGAAGAAGATAGTAAAATGAAAGGAAAATTGAGAACATGGTACCTACTAAAAAAGTAAAGAATGTATTTCAAATGGCATTTAAAATCTGTTAACAAATGGTATGGAGAAGACAAAAGACAAAAAGAGTTTACCAGTGAATTTGACAATGTGGTAGTTATCTTGACAAAAACTTTTTGCGGAATAATGGGAACAATACTTGTCTGGAGTGGTTCAATAGAGAATGAGACAAAGCTAATTGCGGACCGTGAATACAGAAAAGTTTTGTGTAAAAAAGGAGAGAGAAGAAATGTTAGTTGGAGGGAAATGTGGAGTCAAGGGGTGGAATTAGGACTTTCTCTTTCTTCACAGGATATATTACAGTTAAGGTAATTGATCCAGTAGATAGGAAAACTCAATAAGAACAAGAAGACCTAGAACCACATTTCTACGGAGACGGATGAACATTAGGACTAGGTACACAAGTGGAGGAATGGGTGGAATTGTGTAGTTCATTCATGAAGTATGATTAAGAGTCAGAAACCAGGATGTCAAAACCTATTTGAGGCAAAATATGGCTCAACTTGTGCTACATCACTATATTTGTTTCCTAGGGATGTCATAAAAATTACCACAAACTTGGTGACTTAAAACAACAGAGATTTATCGATTTATTCTATTGCATTTCTGGAGACTAGAAGTCTGAAACAAATGTATTGTCAGGGCCATGCGCTCTCAAAAGGTCTAGAGAAGAATCTTTCTTGAAATAGTTCCTTGCCCCTTTCTATCTTCCGGTAGTCCCTCCCCAGCAATCCTTGGCATCTCTTGTTTTACTGTGGCATCACTTTAACCTCTGCCTCCATCTTCACGTAGCCTTTTTTTGTGTGTGTCTCAGTTTTCTTTTTCTGTTTGTTAAAAGAACACGTACACTGTATTTATGATCCACCCTAATTCAGCATGATTTCATCCTGATCCCTACCTTAACTACATTTGCAAAGATCCTATTTCCAAATAAGATTACATTCTGAGGTTTTGGGTAAAGTTACTAAGACCAACTATTATCTTTACTATTGCTTTAATAGAAAGTATTTTTCATATAAATTACATAAAAATAATTGTCTCCCCATTTGTAGGTACTACTTTCTCATTATAAAAATTGGAGTGCCATGCCTTCTGCCAGGACCTTGGTAAGACATTTATAAGGAAATGATATTCATTTCTTGGAACCAATAATTGTCAGTTTTATTAATTATAGCAATTGTGTGAGAAAGGTCACACAATTTTCCTTAACTGCTGTGAGTTTAGGAGTAAAAAGCAATTTCGAACAGTGGAAATGGAGCAATGTTTTCTGAAATTGATCAGTCTGATACAATTAAATAGATCATTTCAACCTTGTTTATTTTTGCTTCAAGATGTACCAAAATGTTTTCAGTAGTGAAGCACACTGAGATCTCCTCTTCAAATGAGTTATCTTTTTTTAGCCAACACTTATCATCTATAATAATCAGCATTCCGTATAAATGATGGTTCTAAATAGTAGCTGCATGCACACACACACATATATACACTATATTATATAATGTATAATAGAGATTATATAATATGTATGTGTATATTTAGTTATATGAGTATTTGAAAAAACCCAAATATCCACTGATTTATATAAATGTTTAACTAATATCAAGCATCTTGAGTAACTTATAAAAACTGTAACAAGCCATTTAACATTAAATGCATATTGTTTTATTGGAATAAAGGCTCAAAGCAATTGTTCATGAATCAAGGAAAGAATCCCAGATCTTTTAGTTAAGAACAATTTTCTCTTCTTTTATAGAAATTATGTCTCATGGGCTGGGTGCGGTGGCTCACACCTGTAATCCCAGCACTTTGGGAGGATGAGGCAGGCAGATCATGAGGTCAGGGGTTTGAGACCAGCCTGCACAACATAGTGAAACCTTGTCTCTACTAAAAATACAAAAAATTAGCCGGGCATGGTGGTGGGTGCCTGCAATCCCAGTTACTCGGGAGGCTGAGGCAGAAGAATCACTTGAATCCAGGAGGAAGAGGTTACAGTGAGTTGAGACTGCACCATTGCACTCCAGCCTGGGCAACAGTGCAAGACTCCATCTCAAAAAAAAAAAAAAGAAAAGAAATTATATCTCATAATATAAATATAGAATATTAAATATACTAATATTTATTTCTTACAAAGTTCTTTAATTTTTTCAGTGTATTATTCCAGACTACTCAACTGTAGTATGCAGTAAGATCTAGAGAATAGTGTCTATATTTTATACATGAATTCCTTTTACCTCCCAAAGCACTACAGAGACATAGCAAGCACTAAAGAAAAACAAACCAAAAACCTCATAAAAGTGTAAGAAAAGGAGTAGATAAATTAACAAATGTATACTCAATACCATATGATGTACTATATTTCAACTAAACTCAGAAATTTCCTAGCCACTTCTATAATTTCAAGATAATAATAAATAGAGCTCAGATTGGCATGATATTTACTACTTGTTGAACTAATGTAAATTTGTAAAATTAAAATACCTTTTTAAGCTATTAAAGAATCTGAAATAATTAACTGAAAAAACTGTTTAAACATATTAACATAGAGGTCTGTTGAGAAATGTTGCAGAACTAAAAATCGAAGGCTAAATTAAGGCTATTAGTCAAGATAACCAACATACAGGTAATTTCCTGCTAATACTATTTTGAATTAGGGGACATGGATGTATCTATAAGCAGTTCTAAAAATAAATACATATATTGAAAGACTAACAGGAAACATATTGCACTTAGTAAAATCAGGCAACAAGCCTAAAAGAGATAAAATATGCTTTTCCTCCTCATTTGCTTTGCTCTTATTAGGTAGTCAATTTAGTCAGAGATACATAGGGTGTTCATTTGCAGCAGGATACTTAGTTCTTTCAGTCAGATAGAATTTCACTCAAAAATACTGTAATTGACACTTTGAAGAGACAGAGAGATATAAATCTTATGGGCCAAAAGACATGTACAAGAACTCAGGGCAACATGACACTTTTTAAAGGGCAACTGTTCTCAGTTTTCAATCTCTATGTCCTATAAGCCAAGGAATTCTCTTTCTACCAGCCAATGAATTATCTTGACTAAGACCACTTATGGCATTTTCTCAGGTACCTGCAGTGCTCATTCTGGCTGTACTATATCCCACAGTGTGGGCAGATGGCTCCAAAAAATTGACTAATGCAGCCAGCAGTAGTCTCTTTTGACATGTTGTGAATGGGTGGGTGATATTTCAGACCAAAAATAATGTTTTTTTTTTTCTTTTTTCAATCTCAAGTGTGAGGAATTCTTATCAAGTACTCTTCACAGAGGGTAATACCTCATCCTTCTCAGAAATACTGCTTCTTTTCAGAGTTAATGATGTTACGCTGAGGAAAAAAAAAAACCTTTTGAGCATTACATCCTCAGGACAAAAAGAGTCTGCAAAGTCAAGGTCTAGGCAGTAATTATGTATTATAAAGATGAATTTGTATTCATGTGGTATTATGGATCAAGGTATGACAACTTTCAGTAGTTAAAAAAATAAGCTGGACAATACTTTTCCTTGAAGAAAAATGAGTCTTGGCAAACTAAAATGTACTGTATGATTCTCCACCTTGAGAGTGCCTATCAACAGCAATATAATTGACACAAATTAAGTTTGACAGGTTGCTAAAGAAGGCTTAAAAATGCATTCTTCTGCTTTCATAGAGTGTACAAGGTTGTGCATACAATCACACTAGAATAATCTCTAAACTGCTTTCCGTTTATTTCTTTAATCTACAAATTCATTGTGGGACAAAGAGATTAAGGAATGTCACATCTATGCAGACATGGTAGGGGACAAGTAGTTATATATAATATGTATATTTATGAAAAAAGGTGGGAGAAGCAAATGAGGTTAAGGATTGTATTATTTCAAAGTAACCTCACATGAAAAATTCTTATCAATCAGACAAAACAAAAATAAAAAATCTGTTTTTCAAAACCTCTTTATTAACATGGCTTTAAGGAAGTCAATTATATATATATTCTTTGGCTAAAATATAGTTAAAATGTAGTTTCTAACTATATTTTTATAGTGCAAAATGATATGGTCACCAACAGAGTTTATGATTCCTCAGTACTCTATATCATTATTGATATTTAGTATTGTTGAACTTTTCCCTGTTTTACCAATCAAATGGATAGAAAAACAGGAATTTTAATAAATCATAAAGTGTTTTTTTACATGTTCCCTAAAAGAGTTCTTATTTTTTAGAACTTGCACATAGATAGACCAAATATATAAACTTTTTAAACAGAATGGCAGTTATTTTTTTCTAATATGTATGTGTGCCTACATGTAAAGCATGTATTTATACACACACACACACACACACACACACACACACAGATATATGTATACATTCAAAATTTTATATCTGCACTTGGAAAGAGCAACATTTTGTGTTTTTATAGCCCCCATGATGTCCAGTCCTTACATGTTCTCTAAAGCAGAATCTAAAGAAATATCCATTAATCAAGATATCAACTTTAAAAAGCCTGATTCAAATATTATTATACTTTCAATGTGATGAAAAACCCAAAGGAAATATATTTAAATTTTTCTAAGATAAATAAATAATACATGAATATAACTCATCCCAGAAGGAGTTTAAGCAACCAAATGAGAACTTAACAGTATTTATTTGATAAGTTGGTCAATAATAATAATAGCTTAAATTTTTTGAAGGTATCACAATGTGCAAGGCATATTTGCACGGGTTTTTAACTGTCATGATACTTAAATTTCTGAGATAACAGGAGGCATTAAAATTTTTACTTTCTAGCTAAACAACTGAATTTCAGACAGGTTAAGTTTCAGCATTACGTGGTTCATAAATGTTAGTTTATATCTATTTCTCTATCAACAGTGCTGTTAAAATATATTTACAGACCATAAAATTAACCCTTTTAATTTGCACAATTCCATGGTTTTAATAACATTCACAGAGTTGTGCAGTCATCACCACTATCTAATTTTACAACAGTTCATTATCATCCAAAAAAGAAATCTCATACATATTAGAGGTCACTCCCTATTCCCAGCACAATTAGCCCCTGGAAACCACTAGTCTGCTTTCTATCTTTACAGATTGGCCTATTTGGGTCATTTCACATGAATGAAACTGTGCCACATATTGTCTTTTGTGGCTGGATTTATTCACTTAGCATAATGTTTCCACGATTTATCCATGACATAATACATATTAGTACTCAATTTTATTTTAATTGATGAATCATATTTCATTGTAAAGA
Organism: Nomascus leucogenys; assembly: GCF_006542625.1. Lineage (NCBI taxonomy): Eukaryota > Metazoa > Chordata > Mammalia > Primates > Hylobatidae > Nomascus > Nomascus leucogenys. Next base: position 80,942,076 of record NC_044385.1, on the reverse strand, counting down.
TATATTTTATTTATTCATTGGTGAACATTTGGGTGCTTTCTACTTATTTACTACTATGAATAAAGCTGCTATAAATAGTTTTAGTGTAGATTTATGGTTTCATTTCTCTTGAATATATACCTAGGAGTAGATTCCTGGACTATATGATGTTTTATATTCTTTTATGAAGTGGTCAGTCAGGTGTGGCCATAATAGGGGACAGAGAAGAGGCTCAGGGAAAACAAGGTTCATTATACTCACAGGTCCTAGAAACAGGAGAAACAGGACACCACATTAGTCCCTTCTCACATTGCTATAAAGAACTACCTGAGACTGGATAATTTATAAAGATAAGAGGTTTAATTGGTTCACAGTTCCACAGGCTGTGCAGGAAGCATGGCTGGGGAGGCCTCGGAAAGCTTACAGTCTCGGTAGGAGGTGAAGGGTAGGCAAGCACTACTTCACATGGCCAGTAGGAGAGAGGGCAAGTGGGGGAAGTGCTACACACTTTTAAACAACCAGATTTCATGATAACTCACTCACTATCATGAGAACAGCAAGGGTGAAATCTGCCCCCATGATCCAATCACCTCCCACCAGGTTCCTCTCCCAAATTCACCATGAGATTTGGGTGGGGACACAGAGCCAAACCATATTACCACACATGACTATATGGGAAAAAGTAGTGTGGTTGGGAGACAGAAGGCAGGAATAAGGGGAAAGATTAGGCAATGACCTTTATTGGGGTTTCCATGGAAAAAGCAAGACAAGGCAAGGTGAACAGTGTAGGACTGGCAAGCCTGAATAACTTTACAAAGTATGGAATAGTTCTGTGCTTCCTAGTTGCTTGGCACCTGGCTCTGGGATGATTAAGACGGAGGATTATTGCCTCTTGGGGTTTACTGGCCAGGTAGTGGAGGTATGGTTCTGGACTGGTTAGTTTGCACATAAAAGATAGGCTTTTGGCTAGGTTGTTATAACCTCTCAGTAAATGGTTCTGGAAAAACTGGATATTTCATAGGCAGAAGAATGAAACTAGACTCCAATCCCCCACCATATACAAAAATAAAATCAAAATAGATTAAAGATTTAAACATATGACCTGAAACCATAAAACTGCTAGGAAAAAAAACATAGAGAAAACACTTTAGGACACTGGTATAGACAAAGTCTTTTTTTGGCAAGACCTCAAAAGCACTGGCACAAACCCAAAAACAGACAAATAGGACTATGTTAAACTAAGAAAGCTTCTGTACACCAAAGGAAACCATCAACAGAGTGAAAAGACAACCTGTAGGATGGGAGAAAATATTTGTAAGCTATGCATCTCACAAGGGCCTAATATTTAGAATACACAAAGAACTCAATGAACTCAAAAGCAAAAAAATACCAAATAATCCCATTAGAAAGTGGAAAAAATATCTGAATAGATAGTTCTCAAAAAAAGACTTAAAATTGGCCAAAATTGCATAAGTAAATGCTCAACATCACTAATCATCAGGGAAACACAAATCAAAACCACAATATCAGCTCACTCTAGTTAGAATAGCTATTATCAAATAGGTAAAAAATAACAAATGCTGGTGAGGATGTGGAGAAAACAGAACACATATAGACACCATTGGTGGCAATGTAAATTAGTATAGCCATTATGAAAAACCATATGGAGGTTTCTCAAAAAACTAATCACAGAAGTACCATATGATCCAGCATTCTCATTATTGGGTATTCACACAAAGAAAAGGAAATCAGTATATCAAAGGGATACTTTTACTCTCATGTTTATTGCAACAGTATTCACAACAGCCAAGATACGGAATTAACCTGTTTCCATCAACAGGTGAATGGATAAAGAAAATGTGGTATCTCTACATGATGGACTACTATTTTGCCATGAAAAAGAATGAAATCTTGTCATTTGCGGCAACATAGATAGCAATGGAAATTATTATGAAATAAGCCAGGCACAGAAAGACAAATATTGTATGTTCTCACTCACATGTGGGAGCTAAAAAGTTGATATCATGAATGTAGACAGTAGGATGATGGTTATCAAAGGCTGGAAAGGGTGGAGGGGATTAATGGAGGTTTGTATCATGGGTACAAACACACGGTAAGGTAGAAGGAATAACTTCTAGTGTTCAATACCACACTACAAACACAGTGTTAGTTTTCTGCACAGCAGGGTAACTAGTTAGCAATAATGTATTATTATTATTATTATACTTTAAGTTCTACGGTACATGTGCACAACGCACAGGTTTGTTACATAGGTATACATGTTCCATGATGGTTTGCTGCACCCATTAACTTGTCATTTACATTAGGTATTTCTCCTAATGCTATCCCTCCCCCAGGCCCCCACCCCCCGCAACAAGCCCCAGTATGTGATGTTCCCCATCCTGCGTCCAAGTATTCTCCTTGTTCAATTCCCACCTATGAGTGAGAACATGCAGTGTTTCGTTTTCTGTCATTGTGATAGTTTGCTGAGAATGATGGTTTCCAGTTTCATCCACATCCCTGCAAAGGACATGAACTCATCAGACATGAACTCATCCTTTTTTATGGCTGCATAGTATTCCATGGTGTATATGTGCCACACTTTCTTAATCCAGTCTATCACTGACGGACATTTGGGTTGGTTCTAAGTCTTTGCTATTGTGAATAGTGCCGCAATAAACGTATGTGTGCATGTGTCTTTATAGTAGCATGATTTATAATCCTTTGGGTATATACCCAGTAATGGGATTCTTGGGTCAAATGGTATTTCTAGTTCTAGATCCTTGAGGAATCGCCACAATGTCTTCCACAATGGATGAGCTAATTTACACCGCCACTAGCAGTGTAAAAGTGTTCCTATTTCTCCACATCCTCTCCAGCATCTGTTGTTTACTGACTTTTTAATGATTGTCATTCTAACTGGCATGAGATGGTATCACATTGTGGTTTTGATTTGCATTTCTCTGATGGCCAGTGATGATGAGCATTTTTTCATGTGTCTGTTGGCTGCATAAATGTCTTCTTTTGAGAAGTGTCTGTTCATATCATTCACCCACTTTTTGATGGGGTTATTTTCTTGTAAATTTGTTTAAGTTCTTTGTAGATTCTGGATATTAGCCCTTTGTCAGATGGGTAGATCGCAAAAATTTTCTCCCATTCTGTAGGTTGCGTATTCACTCTGATGGTAAGTTCTTTTGATGTGTAGAAGCTCTTTAGTTTAATTAGATCCCATTTGTCTATTTTGGCATTTGTTGCCATTGCTTTTGGTGTTTTAGTCATGACGTATTTGCCCATGCCTATGTCCTGAATGGTATTACCTAGGTTTTCTTCTAGGGTTTTTATAGTTTTAGGTCTTACATTTAAGTCTTTAATCCATCTTGAATTAATTTTTGTATAAGGGGTAAGGAAAGGATCCAGTTTCAGCTTTCTACATATGGTTAGCCAGTTTTCCCAGCACCATTTATTAAATAGGAAATTCTTTCCCCATTTCTTGTTTTTGTCCAGTTTGTCAAAGATCAGATAGTTGTAGATTGGCATTATTTCTGAGGCCTCTGTTCTGTTCCATTGGTCTATATATCTGTTTTGCTACAAGTACCATGCTGTTTTGGTTGCTGTAGCCTTGTAGTACAGTTTGAAGTCAGGTAGCGTGATGCCTCCAGTTTTGTTCTTTTTGCTTAGGATTGTCTTGGCTATGCAGGCTCTTTTTTTATTCCATATGAACTTTAAAGTAGATTTTCCAATTCTACTTTAACTTGAAGAAAGTTATTGGTAGCTTGATGGGGATGGCACTGAATCTATAAAATACCTTGGGCAGTATGACCATTTTCACGATATTGATTCTTCCTATCCATGAGCATGGAATATTCTTCCATTTGTTTGTGTCCTCTTTTATTTTGTTGAGCAGTGGTTTGTAGTCCTCTTTGAAGAGGTCCTTCATGTCCCTTGTAAATTGGATTTCCAGGTATTTTATTCTCTTTGTAGTAGTTGTGAATGGGTGTTCACTCACGATTTGGCTCTCTGTTTGTCTGTTATTGGTGTATAGGAATACTTGTAATTTTTGCACAATGATTTTGTATCCTGAAATTTTGCTGAAGTTGCTTATCAGCTTAAGGAGATTTGGGACTGAGATGATGGGGTTTTCTAAATGTACAATCATGTCATCTGCAAGCAGGGAAAATTTGACTTCCTCTTTTCCTAATTGAATACCCCTTATTTGTTTCTCTTTCCTGATTGCCCTGGCCAGAACTTCCAACACTATGTTGAATAGGAGTGGTGAGAGAGGGCATCCTTGTCTTGTGCCCTTGGTTTTCAAAGGGAATGCTTCCAGTTTTTGTCCATTCAGTATGATATTGGCTGTGGGTTTGTCATAAACAGCTCTTATTATTTTGAGGTATGTTCCATCAATACCTAGTTTATTGAGACTTTTTAGCATGAAGGGATGTTGAATTTTTTTGAAGGCCTTTTCTGCATCTATTGACATAATCATGTGGTTTTTGTCATTGCTTCTGTTTAAGTGATGGAATACGTTCATTGATTTGTGTATGTTGAACCACTCTTTCATCCTAGGAATGAAGCCAACTTGATCATGGTGGATAAGCTTTTTGATGTGCTTCTGGATTTGATTTGCCAGTATTTTATTGAGGGTTTTTGCATCAATGTTCATCAGGGATATTGGTCTAAAATTCTCTTTTTTGGTTGTGTCTCTGCCAGGCTTTGGTATCAGGATGATGCTGGCCTCATAAAATGAGTTAGGGAGGATTCCCTCTTTTTCTATTGATTGGAATAGTTTCAGAAGGAATTGTACCAGCCCCTTTTTGCACCTCTGGTAGAATTCGGCTGTGAATCCATCTGGTCCTGGACTTTTTTTGGTTGGCAGGCTATTAATTATTGCCTCAATTTCAGAATCTGTTATTTGTCTATTCAGAGATTCAACCTCTTCCTGGTTTAGTCTTGGGAGGGTGTATGTGTCCAGGAATTTTTTCACTTCTTCTAGATATTTTAGTTTATTTGCATAGAGGTGTTTACAGTATTCTCAGATGGTAGTTTGTATTTCTGTGGGATCGGTGGTGATATCCCCTTTATCATTTTTTATTGTGTCTATTTGATTCTTTTCTCTTTTCTTCTTTATTAGCCTTGCTAGAGGTCTATCAATTTTGTTGATCTTTCAAAAATCCAGCTCCTGGATTCATTGATTTTTTGAAGAGTTTTTTAATGTCTCTGTCTCCTTCAGTTCTGCTCTGATCTCAGTTATTTTTTGCCTTCTGCTAGCTTTTGAATGTGTTTGCTCTTCCTTCTCTAGTTCTTTTAATTGTGATGTTAGGGAGTTGATTTTAGATGTTTCCTGCTTTATCTTGTGGGCATTTAGTGCTATAAATTTCCCTCTACACACTGCTTCAAATGTGTCCCAGAGACTCTGGTACCTTGTGTCTTTGTTCTCACTGGTTTCAAAGAACATATTTATTTCTGCCTTCATTTTATTATTTACCCAGTTGTCACTCAGGAGTAGGTTGTTCAATTTTCATATTGTTGTGTGGTTTTGAGTGAGTTTCTTAATCCTGAGTTCTAATTTCATGGCCCTGTGGTCTGAGAGACAGTTTTTTTGTGATTTCTGTTCTTTTGCATTTGCTGAGGAGTGTTTTACTACCAATTATGTGGTGAATTTTAGAATAAGTGCAATGTGCTGCTAAGAAAAATGTATATTCTGTTGATTTGGGGTGTAGAGTTCTGTAGACATCTATTAGGTCTGTTTGGTCTAGAGCTGAGTTGAAGTCCTGGATATCTTTCTTAACCTTCTGTCTCATTGGTCTGTCTAATATTGACAGTGAGGTGTTAAAGTCTCCCAGTATTATTGTGTGGGAGTCTAAGTCTCTTTGTAGGTCTCTAAGGACTTCCTTTATCAATCTGGGTGCCCCTGTATTGGGTGAACCACAAACAATAGCATGAGTGATCTGTGCCTTGAGGACATGTTCCTGCTGCAGATAACTAGCTAAAGCCCATCCCTTTGTTTCCCATTTAAGTTAATCTATAATCTATAGAAACAAGGCTTATCACTGACTTGCTGTCAATAAATTTGTGGGTAAAACTCCATTCATGGCTCTCAGCTCTGAAGGCTGTCAATACCCTGATTCCCACTCTGCACTCTAAATTTCTGTGTGTGTGTCTTTAATTCCTCTAGTGCCACTGGGTTAGGGTCTCCATGACCGAGCTGGTCTCGGCAAGTGGTGCCCATACATGGGGCTTGAACCAGTATTTAAGGGTCACCAGAGTGACGGTTGGAGAACATGGAACTAAGCTAGAGGACACCCGAGTATTCTCAAGCAATCCCTATGGTGAGTAAGAAGGGGAGCTCATAAGCATCAAGGTAATAATGGGACAAGTGTGGGCTCTGGTTCATTCCACCTTGGAGCCTTTTCACACTGATGATGAGGAGGAAGGAGAGTATAACGAAGTAACAGAAGATATGACAGAGCAGGTTTCTTTCCCAGCTAAAGCTAAAGTGGCAAAGGAGGAAGAGGTTTGTTCCTACCCTTTTGCACCCCCTCATTATTTTGAAGAAAAAGAGTGGCCTGACCCTCCAGATCTTTCTTTTCTTGAGGATACTAGGTGAGAAGTAGTTGCCCCAGTGACTATTCAAGCAGTGCCTTGAGTGACTGCTCTCAGTTCTATTCAGGCAGGAATTCAGCAAGCTAGATGAGAGGATGATATAGAGGCTTGGCAGTTCCCTGTTAGGTTACCCACACCCCCAGATCAACAGGGAAATATTATAGCTACATTTGAGCCCTTTCCTTTTTAATTACTCAAAGAATTTAAATAAGCTATTAATCAATATGGACCAGGTTCTCCTTTTGTAATGGGACTGTTAAAGAATGTTGCTATCTCTAGTCAGATGTTGCGAGCAGAAACTGTAGGATTACTTCTAGGTAGATCTAGTTTAAATTCAAAAGGAGTGCAAGTACATACAGGAGTCACTGATTCAGATTACAATGGGGAAATTCAAATTGTTATATCTACTTCTGTTCCCTGGAAAGCAGAGCCAGGAGAGCATATAGCACAGCTCCTGATTGTGCTGAATGTGGAAATGGGGAAAAGTGAAACTAAACGAACAGGAGGATTTTGAAGCACAAATAAACAAGGCACAGCAGCTTACTGGGTGAATCAAATTACTCATAAATGTCCTACCTGTGAAATAACTATTCAGGGAAAGAAATTTAAACGTTTGGTAGGTACGGGAGTCGACATTTCAATTATTTCTCCACAGCACTGGCCATCTACGTGGCCAATTCAACCTGTTCAATTTAACATAGTTGGAGTTGGTAAAGCCCCTGAAGTATATCGAAGTAGTTATATTTTGCATTGTGAATGGCCCAATGAACAACCTTTGACTATTCAACCAATTATAACTTCTGTACCTATAAATTTATGGGGAAGGGATTTATTACAACAATGGGGAGCACAAGTTCTAATTCCAGAGCAATTATACAGCCCTCAAAGTCAACATATGATGAATGAAATGGGGTATGTCCCTGGTATGGGGCTAGGAAAAAATTTACAAGTTTTGAAGGAAACATTTCAAGCGGAAAGACAAAGTTCCCACCAAGGTTTAGGATATCATTTTTGAGGGCAGCCATTGTTAAGCCTCCAGAACCTATATCTTTAAAATGGTTAAGAGATAAGCCAATTTGGATGGAACAATGGCCACTAAGTAAAGAGAAACTGGAGGCTTTAGAGGACTTAGTTACTGAACAATTAGAAAAAGGACACATAGCTCCAACATTTTCCCCTTGGAATTCTCCAGTTTTTGTAACCAAGAAAAAAATCAGTAAATGGAGAATGTTAACTGACTTAAGGGCCATTAATTCAGTTATACAACCAATGTGGGCATTACTGCCAGGATTGCCTTCTCCTGCTATGATTCTGAAAAATTGGCCTTTAATAGTCATAGATTTAAAAGACTGTTTCCTTACTATCCCCTTAGCTGAGCAAGACTGTGAACGGTTTGCATTTACAATTCCTACAGTAGTTGATGCTATTCCTTTCTGTTTGTTAGTTTTCCTTCTAACAGTAAGGTCCCTCAGCTGCAAGTCTGTTTAAGTTTGCTGGAGGTCCACTCCAGACCCTGTTTGCTTGGGTATCACCAACAGAGGCTACAGAACAGCAAATATTGCTGCCTGATCCTTCCTCTGGAAGCTTCATCCCAGAGGGGCCCCCACCCATATGAGGTGTCTGTTGGTCCCTACTGGGAGGTGTCTCCCAGTTAGGCTACATGAGGGTCAGGGACCCACTTAAGGAGGCAGTCTTTTTGTTCTCAGAGCTCAAAAGCCATGCTGGGAGAACCACTGCTCTCTTCAGAGCTGTCAGACAGGGACAATTAAGTCTGCAGAAGTTGTTTGCTGCCTTTTCTTCAGCTATGCCCTGCCCACAGAGGTGGAGTCTATAGAGGGAGTAGGCCTTGCTGAGCTGCAGTGGGCTCCGCCCAGTTCGAGCTTCCAGGCCACTTTGTTTACCTACTGAAGCCTCAGCAATGGTGGATGCCCCTTCCCCTCCTTGGTTGCAGTCTTGCAGGTGGACCTCAGACTGCTGTGCTAGCAGTGAGCAAGGCTCCATGGGCATGGGACCCACTGAGCCAGGCACATGAGAGAATCTCCTAGTCTGCCAGTTGCTAAGACTGTGGGAAAAGTGCAGTATTTGGGCGAGAGTGTACCAATTTTCCAGGTACAGTCTGTCATGGCTTTCCTTGACTAGGAAAGGGAAATACCCTGACCCCTTGCACTTCCTGGGTGAGGCGATGCCCTGCCCCACTTTGGCACACCCTCCATGGGCTGCACCTACTGTCCAACCAGTCCCAATGAGATTAACCAGTACCTCAGTTGGAAATGCAGAGATCACCCGTCTTCTGCGTCAATCACACTGGGAGCTGTAGACTGGAGCTCTTCCTATTCAGCCATCTTGGAATGGACCTTTAACAACAATGTATTATATATTTCAAAATAACTAGAAGAAATGATTTAACATGTTTCCAACACAACATTGCTATCAAACAAATGATAAATGTTTGGGATCATGGCTATGCTAAATACTATAATGTGATCTTTATCCATTGTATGCATGTATCAAAATATTACATATACTCCATAAATATGTACAATTATTGTGCACTACGAAAAAAAGCCAGAGTTGCCAACTCCTGGAAGGAACAGTCTCTACCCAGCCAGAAAGATTTTTTTTTTACTTTTAAGATATCAAAACATCATAATATTCAGAAAATATGAAGTATGTACATACATACAATAAATATGATAACTCTGTTTTTAACATTTAGAGATTTGCCAAACAGTTTTCCAAAGTGGCTACAACACTTATAATTACAATTTCATAAGTAAGGAATAAATGTTATAATTTCTCTCTATCTTCACCATTTTTTTGGTCTGATTTTCTTAGCTAACCTAACGCGTATGAGTCATATCTTTTTGTGGTTTTCACTTGCATTTCTCTGCTGATTAGTGATAATGAGCATTTTGTCATATGCTTGTTGGCTGCTTCTATGTATTCTTTTAAGAAGTGTCTGTTCATGCCTTTTGCTCATTTTATAATGGGATTATTTGGTTTTAGCTTGTTCAATTGTTTAATTTCCTTATAAATACTGAATATTTGATCTTTCTTGGATGTATGGTTTGTGAATATTTTCTCCCATTTTGTAGATTGTCTGTTAACTCTGCTGCTAGCTTCTTTCGCTGTGCAGAAGCTCTTTAGTTTAATTAGGTTGCACTTGTTAATTTTTGACTTTTGAAGACTTAGTCATATTTTTTTCCCAAGGCCCATGTCCAGAATGGTGTTTACTAAGTTTTCTTCTAGTATTCTTATAGTTTGAGGTTTTATATTTCAACCTTTAATCCACCTTGAATTAATTTTTGTATACTGTGAAACGTAAGGGTTCTAGTTAATTCTTTTGCATATGGCTAGTTAGCAATCCAAGCACTATTTATTGAATAGGAAGTCCTTTCCCATTGCTTATTTTTGTTGATTTTGTGGAAGATTAGATGGCTATATGTGTAGCTTTATTTCTGAGCTCTCTATTCTGCTCCATTGGTCTACATGTCTGTTTTTGTATGAGTGCCATGTTATTTTGATTACTATAGTATAGCATAGTTTTCAAACTATAGCATAGTTTGAAGATGGCTAGTGTGATGCCTCCAACTTTGTTCTTTTCACTTAGGATTGCTTTGGCTACTTGGGCTCTTTTTGGTTCCATATGCATTTTAGAATAGTCTTTTTCCAATTTTGTGAAAAATGACAGTAGCTTGATGGAAAAGCATTTATTCTGTAGATTGCTTTGGGAAGCATGGTCATTTTAATGATATTGATTCTTCTAACATTCTTCTGGGCATGGAATGTTTTTCCAGTTGTTTGTGTCATCTATGATTTTTTTAGCAGTGTTTCACAGTTTTTTTTTGCAGAGATCTTTCACTTTCTTGGTTAGATGTATTCTTAGGTGTTTTAATTTTTGTGGCTATTTTAAATGGGACTGAATTCATGATTTAACTCTCAGCTTGAATGTTAGTGGTGTATATAAATAAGATCAATTTTTATATGTTGATTTTGTATCTTGAAACATTGCTGAAGTCTCTTATCAGTTCTAGGAGCCTTTTGATGGAGTTCTTAAAGTTTTCAAGGTATAAAATCATGCAGTCTGTGAAAAGAGATAGTTTGAATTCTTCTTTTCCTATTTGGATGTCTTTTATTTCTTTCTGTTGCCTGATTGCTCTGGCTAGGACTTCCAGGACTATGTTGAATAGGAGCGGTAAGAGTGTGCATCCTTGTCTTGTTCCAGTTCTCAAGGGGAATGCTCCAGTTTTTGCCAATTCCGTAGAATGTTGACTGTGGCCTTGTCATGAATAGCTCTTACAATTTTCAAGTATGTTCTTTTGATGCATATTTATTGAGTTGTTTGTATCATGAAGGGATGTAGGATTTTATCAGAAGTTTTCTCTGTATATATTGAGATGATCATATTTGTTTCTGTTTATCTGAGGAATCACATTATTGATTTGCATATGTTAGCCAACCTTGCATTCCAGGAATGAGGCATACTTAAACATGGTGAATTAACTTTTTAATGTGCTGCTGGATTTGGTTTGCTAGTGTTTTGTTGAAGATTTTTGCATCTATGATCCTCAGGAATATTGGCCTCTAGTTTCCTTTTTTTTTAACTGTGTCTTTGCCAGGTTTTGGTTATCAGGGTGATGTTAGCTTCATAGAATGAGTTAGAGTCCTTTCACCACAATTTTTGAAATAGTTTCAGTAGAATTGGTACCACCTGTTCTTTGTACATCTTGCAGAATTCAGATGTGAATCTGTCTGTTCTGAGGCTTTTTTGTTTGGTAGGTGTTTTATTATTATTATTATTGACTCAATTTCATAACTCCATATTGGTCTGTTCAGTGTTTCATTTTCTTCCTGATTGAATCTTGACAGATATGTGTTTCTATGAATTTATTCATTTTCTCCAGATTTTCTAGCTTTTGTGCATAGAGGTGTTCATAATAGTCTCTGAGGATCTTTTGTTGTTGTTGTTGTTGTTATTTTGATTTTTAAGATGGAATCTCACTCTGCCACCCAGGCTGACATGCCATGGCACAATGTCAGCTCACTGCAATGTCGTCCTCCCAGGTTCAAGCAATTCTCCTGTCTCAGTCTCCAGAGTAGCTGGGATTATAGGCACGCACCAAGTCTGGCTAATTTTTGTATTTTTAGTAGGGACAGGGTTTCACCATGTTGGCCAGGCTGGTCTCAAACTCCTGACCTCAAGTAATCTGCCTGCCTTAGCCTTCCATGGTGCTGGAATTACAGGCATGAGCCATCATGACAAGCTGTCTCTGAAGATCTTTTGTGTTCCTGTGGGGTGAGTTGTGATGTCATCTTTGTCATTTCTGATTGGGCTTATTTGGATCTTCTCTCTTTTTGTAATTAATAATCCAGCAAGTGGTCTGTTTATCTTGTTTATCTTTCAAAGAACCAACTTTTGGTTTAATTGTTTCTTTGTGTGGATTTTTTGTGTCTAAATTTCATTCAGTTCCACTCCAATTTTAGTTATTTTTTTCTTCTGCTCGCTTTGGAGTTAGTTTATTCTTGTTTTTCTAGTTCCTCCAGGTGTGATGTTAGATTTTTTGTTTGTTTTTGAGACAGAGTCTTGCTTTGTCACTGAGGCTGGAGTGCAGTGGCATGATCATGGCTCATTTCAGCCTCAACCTCATGAGTGCAAATGAGCCTCCTGCCTCAGCTCACCAAATAGCTGGGACTCCAAGTTCACACCACCACACCTGGCTAACTTTTTAAATTTTTGTTGAGATAGGATTTCACCATGTTGCTCAGGCTGGTTTCAGACTCCTGAGCTCAAACCATCTGCCCACCTTGGCATCTCAAAGTGCTGAAATTATAGGCATGAGCCACCGTGCCCAGCCAGATTATTAATTTGAGATCTTTCTAACTTTTGGGGGTAGGCATTTGGTGCTATAAATCTTCCTCTTAACACTGCTTTTGCTACATCCAAAGAATTTTGGTATGTTTTGTCTCTGTTTACATTTATTTCACATAATTTTTTGAATTCAGTCTTGATTTTGTTTACCTAAAAGTCTTTTTGTTTTTTTTTAACAGTTCACTGATTAGATGAATATATACCCATATAATCAATGAAAACTGTATGATATAAAATAATTTAAGAAATGTTGGGAATTAGCAGCACCATCTGTTATTGAAATAGCAAGGAAAACTTCACATATTTTAAGCAAACACGAGAAGGGAGTAACTACTTTAAGACCTAATGATGCCATTGGTCTGAGACGAAAAAGAATGTAATTGCTTTAGATTGTTTTAGGCAAACACACTTCCTTCTATGCCGAAGATTTAGTAAGCATATCTGATGACTAAGGTTTTAGAAAAATGCTACTGGTGTAGGAGATACTGCATAGTATTTTAATTGGGACAAGACTAACTGTAGCATGGCTCAACACTTCTATGAAAAATTTAGTTCGAATTATGAAATCAGAAATAAAAAATAATGTTTAAAAGACACTCGTCTCTAAGAAACATTAAGTGAAACACAGGTCACTATGAAAATACATCACTTTCCAGTCTGCTTAATAATTTACTTTAAAAACTTGTGCAGTTTTCAAGACAAGTGGCTTATACAAATTTTTTAGTAAGTATTTTAAAAAGTTTAAATGTTTTTCAAAAATCTAATAGATTCTTTTTATTTCTTTAAATATTTAGCTCTGTTGTCACAATTACTGTGTATGAGTAAGAGACTGACTTTGTGTGGATACAAATTTACACAAATTTTACAGCAACTTATACCCTAACATCTACAAAATCCACATTTATAATACAAGCAAGTACAAGACCAGGATAAAACTGCTTAATTCCAAAAAGTCAAACTGTATATTCTTTTAATTTTGTCCCCTTAAAAAAAGTTCAACTTCAGCACCAAATTTAAAAAGCCCTCTTATAGCCTAAGTTTGGAAAAACCTCATTTCCCAGATGCATTTCAGCAAACACAGTTTTCCTGTGTTGATGAAGTAAAGGATTTCCAATTTTCTTGTGGACCCTAAGTCTGTGTTGCATGGTGAGTTTAACAAAGTTTTTCGCTGTGAGGCTGTGCGGACACTCGCAGGCTGAGCACCACTACTTCAACTTAAGCTATTTCGTCTATGCTTCTTCATTGGGGGACCAGAATTGGACTCTTCTAACGTCCTTTTTAAAGTTTGTTGGAGGGGTTCTTTCAATTTCTTGGGCTTTCATTTGGCCAGGAGTTGACATCTTCAAATTTTTTTGGTCCATGACAGTGTTTGTTGAATTAGTAGGCACAAGGCCAACTGGAAGGCTATTATTCAAAGAATCATGTATCCTAAAAGTCGGGGCTTTAGCGCAATTTTCCTCAAGTGGTTCTGGATCTTTTGAGGGTATGACTACAGCCTGGATATTCCCTCGAGCTATCTCAGCTGAAACCTCTAAAAAATTCTCGTAATCCCAGCACTTTGGGAGGCCGAGGCGGGCGGATCACGAGGTCAGGAGATCGAGACCACGGTGAAACCCCGTCTCTACTGAAAATACAAAAAAAAAAAAAATTAGCCGGGCGTGGTGGCGGGCGCCTGTAGTACCAGCTACTGGGAGAGGCTGAGGCAGGAGAATGGCGTGAACCCGGGAGGCAGAGCTTGCAGTGAGCCGAGATTGCGCCACTGCACTCCAGCCTGGGCGACAAAGCGAGACTCCGTCTCAAAACAAAAAAAAAAAAAAAAAAAAAAATTCTCTGAGAAGGCATTGCTACGAACCAGGGCAGGTATATGGTCCTTAGAGTTCAGCCTTGGCCATGGATCCTCCTCCAGTGACTGTCAGGCGCAGCTTGAAGGGCCCGTTCCTCCGGCCTCCGGGGTTAGACGTCCTGACGGCGGGGGCGGCGGGCGGGACGGGGATGGGGGCGCCGGCGAGGCGCGGCTGAGTCACCACAGCTGCCGGGACTGGGGCCCGAGCAGCCGGCGCCGCGGACGCCACGGCCGGAGGGTCCCGGATGTGCCGAGCTCGTCGCCATGAGCCGCGGAGGGAGCGGGACGCCGAGCTCCCCGCTCCTCCCACTTCTCCTTCCTCGGTCCGGGCAGCACAACAAAGCGGCAGCCGCGTCCGCCCGCGCCGCCTCCACCCGCGCCCCAGCCGCCGTCTCCTCGCGGCCGCCGAGGCCTTTCCCGCCTCTCCTCTCGGCGAGGCCCGGTAGCCGACGGGGCTGGTCGGCTGAGGCGGGAGGTGCTTGGCGGCGCCGAAGCAGGACTCTGGGGTCGGCCGCTTCCTCCTCCACCCGCCCTCTTACCTGAGGGACCCGGGACCTGGGGCCGCCGCCGCCACTCGTCGGCTCCGAGGGGCGGCGAGGAGGCTACCTAAAAGTCTTAAAGCAAGTTGTTGCGTTTGCATGTAATTGTGTCCTTGAGAAATATCCTTGGCATTGAATTCTATATTTATTCCACTGTAGTTTGAGAGTATGTTTTGTATGATTTTAATGTTTTAACATTTCTTGAGACTTGCTTTATAGCCAAACGTGCAGTCAGTCTTGGAGTATGTTCCATATGCAAATGAAAAGAATGTATATTTGTGAATGATGGATGGGGTACCCCGTAGATGTTTATTAGGTCCAATTGGTCAAGTGTCAAGTTTAAGTCCAGAATTTTTTTGTTAGTTTTCTGCCTTGATGATTTGTTTAATGCTGTCAATGGGTGATGAAGTCTCTGACAATTATTATCTAGCTGTCTTTTTGTAGGTCTAGAAGTACTTGTTTTATGAAACTGGATGCTCCAATATTGGATGTTTATATATTTAAGTTAGTTAAGTCTTCTTGTTGAATTGAATTGTTTATCTATATGTAATGTTCTTTTTTGTCCTTTTCTACTGTTGTTAATTCAAAGTCTGTTTTATCTCATATGAGAATAGTGACCCTGTTTTTTTTGTTTTCCATTTGCATAGTAGTTCTTACTCCAACCCTTTACTTTGAGTCTTTGGGTGTTTCTAAGGTCTCTCGAAGACAAAAAAACAGATGAGTCTTGTTTTTTATCCAACTTGCCACTGTATCATTTTTATCTTCTAATTTTTGTCATTATTTTTGTGTGGATAGCATTTCTTTTTACTTTTCCTATATTTCTCTATAATGTTGTTGTTATTATTATTATTATTAATTTTCTTTCCCTTTTCCTTTTCCTCCTCCTTAGGGGGTGTGACTGTAGATAATGCTGAGTAGGGTCTTTTGGCTTTGTTTCTATTATCCTGTGAAATTCTTTTGACAGATTTTATTTTGGGCTGTGCAGTTTATTTTACAAGCCCATAGATGACACTTTTAGGTAAGAGCTGGCTGCGGCCGGTGTGGCTGGTTATATACTTGATCCTTGTTTACTGACAAAAGCTCTCTATTGCCTCAGACAGTCGGCCGAGTCATTAAATGAACAGTGGTCTGAACTCTCTGCTCAGCCCCAGGAGAGTGAGAGCCACAACAGTTGGGGCTGGACCTGGCAGGTCCACCTGCTGGTTCCCTGATGGCAGACACAAACACCAGTGGCAAGAAAGAATACACTGTGTGGCCACCAGGCACCTAGAGGTATGCCTAGGCATGGAGCTTGGAAACCTCCTTGGCTGCAAATTCTCTGTATGGGGATGAGGGACAGTCTAAGCTTCTGATACAGGAGAATGAGTATTCCAGATGCCTGGATATCTGTCTGGGAGTGGAGCAGAGAGGGCCCCTTCCACCAAAATCTGTGTGAAGCAGAAGTGGGGCAACTCAGGCTACTGGACCAAGCCAGCAGGTGCTCTGAATGCCTGGAGATTTTCCTAGGTATGTAGCAGGGAGGGTCCCCCCTGTACCAGGATCTCTGCACAGAAAGGAGGAGGTGGCTCAGGCTGCTGAACCAGATGAACAGGTGCTCCAAATGTTGGACATCTGTCTGGGCATGGAGCAAAGAGAGCCTCGCTGTATGACAAAATATGTCTAGGAATGGTGTTCAGGCTACTGATCCAGGAAAGTAGGTGCTCCAAATATCTGTATTTCTGTCCGGGGATGGAACAGAGAGGGGCCTTGATGCACTACAATCTCAGAGGAGCAGGCTGGTGCACCAATGACACATGCCAATCAGTTCCAGGTTGCCAAGCCACTTCTGGCTGCAAGTCTTGCCACACAGGAAAAACTGCCACTATAGCAGCTCTCCTCCTGCCTCAGGCAAGCAAGGGGGTAGATCACAATTTCAGTGCCTACTGCTCAGGCACTTTCCATAGTTCTGGCTATGGAGGTCCCTACCCCACTCCAGAGAAGGTGCTCCAATCCCTGGCCCAAGATGAAAACGCTTTCAGAGTCATGTTGCCAGAACACCAAAAAATGGCAGATTTTGTATATGCTCAGATTAAAAATGGCATCCTCTTCTCAGTACTGGGTCTAGGAAAATGTCTGCAGCTTTTCCCAGTGTTTTTTATTTTTCCTCACAGGGTCTCCAAGCCTCTACCCAAGTTAACTCCAGGGCTTGGGAGAAGCGAAGTCCTCTCACTTGGCCTGGGTTGTTCAGATGCTCAGTGGAAAGGTGAATCATAGAGAGAAGCTCTCTGCCTCTTTCAGCTACTGGGTCTTCACTCACTTTTATCAGCTAGATTCCATCATGGGGGCTGCTTGCTATCATCCTCCTCTCCAGGATCTGGGATGTCCTTCAAAATTCTGGTAAATTCCCTTTTTCTTTCTAGAATTAAAGCTCACAGAGCTGATCTTTATGAACTACCTTGCTATTTCTGGGTTGCTGAGTCAGGCTGAAAGCACCATTGTAGGAAACAGACAAACAAACAAAAACTGTCTTGATTAATACAGCCCTGCAGTGAGTTTTAAAATAAGGAGTTGTGAGTCCTTCAAATCCATACTATTTTTCAGAATTGTTTTGGCTATTCTGAATCTTTTGCATTTCCATATAGATTTTAGAATCATTTTGTCAGTTTCTGCAAAAAGGCAGATTGAATGTTGAAAAAGATTTTGTTGAATCTGTTAGTCAATTGGGTAGCATCACCCTCTAGAAAATATAAAGTTTTTTGATCCTTAAACAAAGGATATCTTTCCATTTATTTAGGTATTCTTTAATTTTTTTCAACAGTACGTTGTAGTTTTAAGTTATGTGTCTTGCCATCTTTGTGAAATTTATTCTCCAGTAGTAAGATTTTTTTGTTTATTGAATTGTAAATTGAATTTTTTTAAATTTTTTTTGGATTGCTCATTGTTAATGTATAGAAATAAAATTCATGTTTGTTTTTTGTTTTGAGACAGTCTCCCTCTGTTACCCATGCTGGAGTACAGTAGTGTGATCAGTTTATTGTAACCTCAAAATCCCAGACTTTAGTAATCCCCCTGCTTCCTAAGTAGCTAGGACTATAGACCCATGCCACAACACCCAGCTAACACTTTTAATTTTTGTAGAGACAAAGTCTTGCTTTGTTGCCCAAGTTGACCTCCAACTCCTGGTCTCAAGTAATCCTCCTGCCTTGGTCTCCCAAAATGCTGGGAATACAGGCATGAGCCACCATGCCTGGTCTATGTTTGTATATTGATCATGTCAATTGAAACCATGTTGAACTTATTTATTATTTATACTAGTTTTTAAGTGGATGACTTATGACTTTCTATATATAAGATCATGTCATCTATGAAAAGACATAATTTTACTTTTATTTCCCAATCTGTATGCTTTTCTTTCTTTTTCTTGACTTTCTTGACTAAAATCTATAGTACAATGTTGAATAGAAGTGGTAAGAGCATACATCCTTATTCTTGATTTTATAATGACAGTTATCTTTTACCATTAAATATGATTTGAGCTACAGATGTTTTCATATATTGCATTTATCAGTTCTATGACGTCTCTTTTATTTCTATTTTGACAATTTTATGATGAAACGTTGCCTTATATCAAATACTTTTCTGTTCTCCAAAGATGATCATATAGTTTTTATCCTATAGTCTATTAATATTGTTTACTCATTGATTTTTGGATGTTAAACTAACCTTGTAATTCTGCAATAAATCTCATTTAGTAGTAGTATATGACTCTTGTTATAAGTTTCTGATTGATTCTCTAGTATTCTATATGTAGAAAAAATTTGCTTCTGTATTCATAGACATATTGGTCTTTAATTTTATTTTTTGCATGTGGTGTTATTTGATAGCGTTCTAAGCAATATAAAACTGTCCTCAGACATTGGCCTGAAAATTTATATTCTCCTCTTGTATTTCATGGGAAGTTTGTTAGGGATTATTGCTAATTCTTCTTTAAAAGTTTGATAGAATTGGCCAGGCATGGTAGCTCACGCCTGTAATCCCAGCACTTTGGGAGGCCGAGGTGGGAGGATCACCTGAGGTTAGAAGTTCAAGACCAGCCTGGTCAACAGGGTGAAACCCCGTCTCTATTAAATATACAAAAATTAGCCAGGCGTGGTGGTGGGCACCTGTAATCCCAGCTACTCAGGAGGCTGAGGCAGGAGAATCGCTTGAACCCAGGAGGCAGAGGTTGCAGTGAGTCAAGATCGCGCCATTGCGCTCCAGTCTGGGCAACAAGAGCGAAACTTTATTCCCCCCAAAAAAAAAAAAAAAAAGTTTGGTAGAATTTACCAATGAAACCATCTAAACTTGTATTTTTCCTTGTGTAAGATTTTTGGTTTTGTTTTTAAATTGTTAGTCATTTTTTTTAACTTGTTGTAGGTCTATACAGATATTCTATTTATTCTTGAGTCACTTGTGATCATTTTTGTCTTTCCTGAAATTTGTCTATTTTATCTAAGTTACTTAAGTCATTCATAAACAGTTATGCATGTTTCCTTACAATTTTTTTGTAAAGTTCATAGTGAGTTTCCTCTTTAATTACAGACTTAGATAATTTGAGCTACTGTCCTTTGTTCTTGGTTAGTATAACTAAAGCTGTTTCAATTTTATTGATCATTTCAAAGAAACATTTGATTCTATTGATTTTCTCTATTGTGTTCTATACTTGATTTCATTTATATCTTGCCTAGTATTTATTATTTCCTTTCCTTTGCTTGCTTTTAACAGAGTTTTCACTTCTTTTTGTAATTTGTAGTTTGTAGTTTCTTTTTGTTTTTTGAGAGGAGTTCTCACTCTGTCACCCAAACTGGAGTGCAGTGATGTGATCTCGGCTCACTGCAACCTCTGCCTTTCGGGCTCAAGTGATGCTCCCACATCAGCCTCCTGAGTAGCTGAGACTGCAGGCACATACCACCATGCATGGCTCTTTTTTTTTTTTTGTACTTTTGGTAGAGGCAGGGTTTCACTATGTTGCCCAGGCTGGTCTGAAACTCCTGAGCTCAAGTGATCTGCCTGCCTCAGCATCCCAAAATGCTGGGATTACAGGTGTGAGCCACCACACCCCGACTGTACTTTCTTAAAGTGTGAGTTTAGTTTAGTGATTTGAGATCTTCCTTGTTTTTTACTATAGTCGTTTATAACTATAAATTTCCACGAAGACTGTGTTACTTGCATTACATAAGTTTTGATATGTTGTTTCTTGATTTTCATTCATCTCAAAATATTTTCTGATATCCCTTGATTTCTTCATTGACCTTTTTTTTACTTAGAATTGTGTTAAGAAATTTCAACATATTTTTAAGTTTTCTAAATTTTTCTAAGTCATACATTTCACATTTAATTATATTTTTGCTAGAGAACATACTTTCTATAATTTCAGTATTTGCACATTTAAGAAAGTTTGTTTTATAGCCTAACATAAATTCTTGTCTAAAGAATGTTTCATGTGCATTTCAGATAAATGCATATTTTGTTGTTGGTTGTAGTATTATAGATATTTATTATGTCAAATTGGTAGATAATGTCATTTAAGTCTTCTATTTTCTTATTGACCTTCTGTCTAGTTATTGTATTCATTATTGAAATAGATGTATTGAATTCTCCAACTACTACTGCTTCTAGTTGTCTATTTCTCTTTTCAATTCTGTCAGGTTTTCCTTCCTAAACTTGGTATTGTGTTGATTGGTGAATATGCTTACAATTATTAAATCTTCATGATGGATTGTATTTTTGTTATTATAAAATATCCTTTATCTTTAGTAAAAATTTTTATATTAAAGTCTGTTTTTTTCTGATATTGGCACAGTGACTCATGCTTTTTTTTTTTTTTTTTTTTTTTTTTTTTTTGGAGACAGAGTCTCACTCTGTTGCCCAGGCTGGAGTGCAATAGCACAATCTCAGCTCACTGCAACCTCTGCCTCCTGGGCTCAAGCGATTCTCCTACCTCCTACCGAGCAGGTGAGATTACAGGGATGAGCCACCATGCCCAGCTAATTTTGTATTTTTAGTAGAGACAGGGTTTCACTGTGTTGCCAAGGCTGGTCTTGAACTCCTGACCTCAGGTGATCTACCCGCGTCGGCCTCCCAAAGTGCTGGGATTACAGGCAGGAGCCACTGTGCCCGGCCCATGCTCTCTTTTTATTACTACTTGCATGGTTAACATTTCTTCATCTTTTCACTTTCAACCTATTTGTCTATTTGAATGTAAAGTGTGCCTTTTGTAGATATACAGTTGGAACACTTTTTTTTTAATCTTTCTGCCCATCTCTGCTTTTCGATGGAAATTTTAACCCTTTTGTCTTTAATATAATTGTTGATAGGTAAAAAGTCTATCATCTTGCTATGTTTTAAAAAATATATCTTTTCTTGTTGTTCTTTTCCTCTATTACCACCCTGTTTTGTGTTAAATAGATATTTTCCAGTGTATCCTTTTAGGACCTTTGATGTGTATCTTAATTTATTATTTGGAGGTTTTTTTGTTATTATAAAATGTCCTTTATCTAGCAGTGAGCCGAGATCAGGCCATTGCACTCCAGCCTGGGCGACAGAGGGAGACTCCCATCTCAAAAAAAAAGTATGGCATGAGTAAGTCTGCCAGTGTTTGGTGCATACGTTAGGTCGTACATTCAACGCTCAGGCAGCTTTTTTACTTAGTAGTTGCCCTTGGGATTACAAACAACATCATGCCTTATGACAATCCACTTAGAGTAATACTAACTTTACTATTATTATTGTTATTATTATTATTTGAGGTAGGGTCTCACTCTGTTGCCCAGGCTGGAGTACAGTCAAATGATCATGGCTCACCATAGCCTCGACCTGCTGGGTGTGAATAATCTTTCCACCTCAGCCTCTCAAGTAGCTGGGACTACAGGTGCATGCCACTACTGGCTAATTTTTTTTTAACTTTTCTTAGAGACGAGTTCTCACTTTGTTGTACAGGCTGGTCTCAAACTCCTGAGCTCAAGGCATCTTCCTTCCTTGGCCTTTCAAAATGCTAGAATTACAGGCATGAGCCACCGCACCTGGCCAGTAACTTAATTTCAATAGTATACAAAAAGTTTGCTCCTATTTGTTGGTTTTCTTCTCTTTTTGCTGTGATTGACATGCAAATTACATCTTTATATATTACAAGCCCATCAAAACAGTTTTATAAATATTGCTTTATACATATCTCATTTAAATCAAATGGAAGAAGACAAGCATTGTAAACAAAAATAAGTTTCTTTTATAGTTGCCTATATTGTACCCGTACCCATAATTTTTGTTTCTTCATGTGGATTTGAGCTATTGATTTGTGTTTGTTCAATTCATTCTTAGGGATTTTCTTTGTTATTTTTGTAGGGCACTTCTGCTAATTATAAATTCTTTATTTATTTATCTAGAGGTGTCTTAATTAACCCTCCCTTTTTAAAAGTTCTCATAATTTTTTGTTGAAAATTGGACATTTTAAATATTATAATTTGAAGATTCAGGAAATCACATTTTACCACACACTAGGGCTAGCTTTTTTCTATTTGTTGTTTTTGTCAATTATTAGTTTGTTTATTGCTTTATGGGGTCTAATTCTGGGAAGTGTATTATCTTTTGAGTGTAGCCAGTGAATTATCTGCTTGGTTAGTTTACTGATTCATTAAAAATTTGGACATATTTTTAAAAAATGTATGGCACCGGCTGGGTGCGGTGGCTCACGCCTGTAATCCCAGCACTTGGGAGGCCGAGGCGGGTGGATCACGAGCTCAGGAGATCAAGACCATCCTGGCTAACATGGTGAAACCCCATCTCTACTAAAAATACAAAAAATTAGCTGGGCGTGGTGGTGGGCGCATGTAGTCCCAGCTACTCGGGAGGCTGAGGCAGGAGAATGATGTGAATCCGGGAGACAGAGCTTGCAGTGAGCCGAGATCAGGCCATTGCACTCCAGCCTGGGTGACAGAGGGAGACTCCCATCTCAAAAAAAAAAAAAAAAAAGTGTGGCACGAGTAAGTCTACCAGTGTTTGGTGCATATGTTAGGTCATACATTCAACGCTCAGGAAGGCAATTTACAACTCTATCTTAGTCTTTACTTCCTGCCTACACAGATCCCAGTTTTGTCAGAGGTAATAGATTAAGGCATTCTCAGGTATTTTCTAAGCAGTTACACAGGCGTACACATATGCATTGCCTTCTATGTCCTTGGATTGTGTTGAAAGTTTTTCAAAGCCTCCTACAGATATCTCATTCTCAAGAATTTCCATTTATGACTTCTAACCAGCTTGTGTTTGTTCTAACAAGCAGTGCTGCTTCAGCCACTGCAATGTTAAACAACTTCCACTGATCATTTTTGACAAATGCCCTACAGAGAGCTAGGTGAGCTCTACGTCATGTCAAAGAGACAATCCCTGAGAAAAGTATTTGCTGAGGAACTGCCAGACAGATCAAATAGTGACAGATTTCAAGAGATTAGGCTTGTGGAGAACTCCAAAAACATTCTGTCCCATCCATAGGCTGCTAGACTTCTGGTTTTTTGAGACGGAGTCTCGCTCTGTCACCCAGGCTGGAGTGCAGTGGCGTGATCTCCACTCACTGCAAGCTCTGCCTCCCGGGTTCATGCCATTCTCCTGCCTCAGCCTCCCAAGTAGCTGGGACTACAGGCGCCCGCCACCACACCCGGCTAATTTTTTGTATTTTTAGTAGAGACGGGGTTTCACCATGTTAGCCACAATGGTCTGGATTTCCTTACCTTGTGATCTGCTGCCTCAGCCTCCCAAAGTGCTGGGATTACAGGCCTGAGCCACTGTGCCCGACCTAAGCTTCTGGTTTTAACAGCTACCACGTTTACTAGGCTGATGGTTTTCCAGGCCACTACAGAGCATGTTAAGAGGATGAGAATATGGCAAGCAAAAATAACAAAAAGATCAATTTCTTACCCAGATATAGCTGTTTTTCTTGAATAGGTGCTCCATGAATTGTTGCAAGCTTTTGCTTTAATAGCTGAGTTCTGAAAAAGTTAGTTTTGGCATTTCTTATTAATGTTGCCATTGCTTTAATGGAAGTGAAGTCTTTCACAGATCCTTATTTTACCATTCTTGAAGTGCTTAGTGCCAATATTTTAACTTTTATTTTTAAATCCAACTTTCTGCTATATCATATCAATATGGGGAAAATTTTAATTTTTCCCATATTTTTATTTAAAAATAAAACTTTTATTTTTAAATCCAACTTTCTGCTATATCATATCAATATGGGGAAAATTCCAGTAAGGTTGAAAACACTGGAAGAATACCCATGGTAACTAAAGTAACTTGAGAAAGTCATTATATTGTAGAAACAGCATGACCATTTCGGTTAAACCTTCTTTAATAAATTCCAGGTATTCACTGAAAGACCTTGAAATGTTCTTTTTCATCATTGATACAAATAGGTTTTCTCATGTGTAGTTGGGCTAATATTATGTTTTAAAAGATTCTTACAAATCTTCAAATGATATATTTTAGTACATTGAACTTTTGTTTGACTTTTCCAGTATCGGTAAACTAGTTAATACTAATGAATGATAGAACAATCTCAGAGAAATGCAGATTTCTCCATGTACATGTTTCCTGGAAGTAGAAAATATTGAGTCACACCATCAGGCTTGATTAAGAGTAGAAAAAGTCAAGGATCAAAGGCTTTAATTTATGTAGTGATCTTTCTTTTTAGCCAAATATTTTCATCTATAAAATATTTAAGCATGTTAATACCAAAAATATGATTAAGCTATTGTTAACTAAAATATTAAGTGCCTTTGTGATTTTGTAAACTTTTACAAGCTCAGAGACAGAATACTGACTTATCCCTATGAATCCAATCTGAGCTTTTCTGAATCTGCTTACAGATTCTTTGATATTGATGTGACTTGTCTAGAAGCTGGACTTCAAAGACAAACCAATGTCATTAGAAAAAAAAATAATTTTCTTCCTTCCCCCCATCTTATGATCAGGGAAACTTTTAATCTCAGTTCTGAATAGAAAAAAGAATGTGTGTTTGAACTTTTTTTTTCTCTTTAAAGAAAGATTGAAGGAAGACTTCAAAGAACCTGTCACAAAAGGTATCATACCTTGGGTTGAAGGTGTGATTTCTATAGACCTCAGTTCAGCCCTCAGGGATACATATAGATCTATCTCCAAATGGCTACAGGACTGCCTTAGATCTAGTCATTTCTTAAAAGTAAAGTTAGACTTGCAAAGACAGGATATAGAAAGTAGAATTTAAAGCACCGAATGCCACTACACGAACTATCAATATTGATTTAAGTTGTGTTCCTCCTATGAAACATAACCTCAGTGTCTTGCTTGCACTGGTTTTCTCCTTCTGCAGAAAACAAAACCAATGATAGAAAAGCCAGTATTTTTATTGTAATTTGAACAATGTCCAGGAATTTATGTACTCCATTATGGTTCTGCATTACCAGCCTCATGAAGGAAGAGATGAAAAAATGAGAGGAAAAAAGAGAAGAGGAAAGAGGAGAGAGAAAAAATATGTAAAGTTATCCAGCATCCTATAAAGATTTGTCTAGGTATCTGGGTACTGAAATATCTCATGTATCCCATAAATATACACACCTACTATGTACCCACAATGTTTTAAAAGTTAGCATATGAAAAGAAGCAGAAATGAGAGGTGAACTAGCCCAGGTTTTGAGCCCATGTTGTAGAAGTCTTTAAGACCCAGTAGCCTCCTTGCCCTTCCTGAGTATTGGTAGTTGGACCGTTTCTTGGATTCCTAGGTATAGTAAATTTTCTCTTTGCTTAAAAAAAAAAAGCACCTGGCTAACACGGTGAAACCCCATCTCTACTAAAAATACAAAAATTAGCTGGGCATGGTGGCAGGCACCTGTAGTCTCAGCTACTTGGGAGGCTGAGACAGGAGAATGGTGTGAACCCAGGAGGTGGAGCTTGCAGTGAGCCGAGGTCACACCACTGCACTCCAGCCTGGGTGACTGGGTGACAGGGCGAGACTCTGTCTCAAAAAAAAAAAAAAAAAAAAAAAGTGCACCAGCTTTAAACCAGAGAAGGTAAAAGTTTGAATTCCAGCTTTGTCATTCGTTAGATGCAGAACTATAGACATATTATGTCAGCCTTTATTTCCTAACCTGAACAATGGGAACAATATAATGTGTATCTCATAGGAATGTCAAGGTTACAAAAATACAACAATGCATATAAAATGATGGTCACAGTCTCTCACTCAGTAAATATTGTCTATTGTAGCCCTAAAGAAATCAAAAGAATTCACATCTCACTTATGCAAAAAGTTTTATTTGGGAATCTGTCACTGTTAACACTAGTATTTCTCTCCTCTCCAATTTTAGCTGTTAACACGAGTATCCCTCTCCTCTCCAAAGTTTAACTTTGGGTTTTTATTCATTTCTTCCTTTTTAAGTAAAAATTTGATCTCACCACAAACCAGCTCCTCTGGCTTATAGATACTTCTGACCATCTGTTGCCCATCTCTAGCAATAGCCAATTACTCACAATGCATCCAAATGTTCCAGAAATGTTTTAAATTAAAATATGTAAAAATATTATAGGAAGAAAAAATACATTGCTGCATCTCTACCTTTTACCAAATCTTTTCCAATTCAGAAAAGAATCATCTGTAGCAAGTTGAAGCTACTTCTTGCAACCAGTTTCTTCTCTCTTTCTTTCAACTTCTATGAATGACAAAAAAGACATACTGATTCTAATGAATACAACCTAATAAATGAGTCACAGAAACATATATGGCCTATTTCAACAACAGACACTCTAGAATCATAAACAGCATCTCTCTTATTTCTTCCCTTGGTCATGGTTTAGCACACACTTGTGGAATTTCATTTTCATCATCAGCACTATCACAAATGTTAACAAAATGTTAGGTGCAAACAACAGAGATAGCTTAAGGCTTTAACACAGAAGTATCATAAGTAATCCAAAGGCTCAGCAAGTTTAAAATCAGAGAGCAAATAGATAACATGTATGTGAATTGAAATGGGAAATATAACTATGAATAGGAAGGCAAGACCCCAGTATTAATTCAAAGAACACATTTAAACAAAGTGATTCTTAAGTAGGTTTTAAAAGAAGTAGATTAAAGTAGTAATCATCATGATCATACTTATCGTCATCATCATCTGTTATGCTTTAAGCTGGGTAGACTTGGAAACTGTGCATTGTGGTAGCTAGACTGATTGTTCAATTCTGACTAAGGCCTGGGTTACGTCATAAATGTGTACCATAGCTTGATTTTAAATTATCACTCTGCTATATAAGTGATTTACCTTATTGACCTAAAACATGAATCTAAAGATGCCTCCCTCTTTTGTCGCTTCTTTGGCTCAATTTTTTAATGTCATTTTTAAATGCCTTCACACTTTAGAAAGTATACTTGTCCTTATCAGTTTTATCTTTTGGAAATTTCTAGGACTTAAAAACATATAATATTATGAACATATTAGAATCCAAGCAAAACAAAAGACCCACATTTTTTCCAAGTGAAATTAACGGACATGATACAATATAAAATCTTAATAATTTATATATATTTTCTTATATATATTTTACACAGTGAATGCATAGTGTATAAAACTTATTGAAGCAATATATTCAAGGTAATATTATATCTCTTTTTCCTTGTTCTAAACTGTTTTTTAATTGTTGTCACAGGTAGTTTGAATATAGGTGGTCAATTCTCTCCATCCACCTTCAAGTGGTGGATGAAAAAATTGTTATATTTGGATTAAATTGATCAACTTTGTTTTCTTATTTTTATCTTTTTTTTGGCTCATTTTACACCTATCATCTGTATTTCTACTGTTGTGGATATTGAATTTTTCACTGGCACTAGATATTGTACATTTATTTTGTTCTTGAATTTTTTGATACATGTGTATTTTGGTCTTACAAAAATAATTTCATATTGATGAATACTGAAGTTTATCAGCATAGAAGCTAAATAATATTGTGTATATAACATGAAATTTGATTTCAAAAAATAAGGAAGTTCTGTGCATTAATTCAGACATGTAATAATTGCCAAGATTACTTGTACTTTAAACATTTAAACTGTACACATCTGTGCTTCTGTTACAAAATTCATTCAGTATCTCTGACCCTATCAGTTAGGATCCCAGCAACTACTCACATTGGGTAATTTAAGGAAAGCTTAATAGATAGATCTTTTGACATAAAGGTGAAAGGAAAGCCACATTAGGAAAACGTAATTCCCAAGCAAGTAACAACCAGTCGCCTGTACCACTCAAAGGTGACAGGAGGTCAGTGTTGTGAGATGCATCTAATAGGAATTGTGACTTTTAGTCACAGAACACAGCCATCCTACAAGGAAGGAACCAAACTTCACTCTCCTCTTCCTCTCAGAGCTATTGTCCCTGCTTATTACTGCTCAAACTCAACTAGAAGCCAGAGAACAAGAAAGCCCACTGATATGGTCCACACAGATCAGCCATCTGGGGCATAGAGCAGGAAGGAGAAAGTGGAAAGTCCAGTGTGCTTGCTGGTTCTGTTTATTATGTTCAAGAAAGTTTCAAACTTTATTACTTATTTCACAGTGTTTAGATATAATATAATGCCAAATACTTTCCAATCAAATCAATTATAGAAAGAAGAAAACCATATCCTCCAAATTTTCTTCTTATCATACTTGGAGTTTTGTTGAATAATCTGTCTCATAGCCCATTCCCCTCATTCCTCCTTCAAAAAGTCTTCTTCACGAGTATTTAATTTCTCTGAAAATTAAATGTGCCCTGTCTTCATTTAATTTTCTTTATACCTGGATTTTTATTTCTTCTACAGGTTCAGTTTAAATGGCATCTTCTTAGAGATAGTCTATCAGTCTGGAAATGGAAACACTATGGGGTAATATGGAAATAAATAATTTAATTATAAAAGCTGTATTTTACAGACATGTAGAAGCAGCTGAGGAAGTAAACTGGAAGGAAGGCTCAGAGGATCAGAGAAATAGTCACTAATTGCCTTCTCTAAAGTGCTGATCATGACTGAAAAATCACAGCATGCAAGGAAATTGAAATACCAAGCACATGAAACTGTTGCAGTGGGACTGGGAAGGCAAACTTATGGTGAGGTCTATGGGCAGATATACTGTGTAGCTGCCTTCTCAAGCTATAATTATACAGGCTCCTATGCCTCTGTCTTCTACTGTGTCTAACCATGGCAACATTAGAGAATAATGGATTGTGTTTCACTCTGATTTATCCAGATTCCTCAGTTGGATATCTAACTAGTATGAAAAAACACTGGGAATCCCAGGGCCTGGCTTAAGCAGGTTGTCTTAGTCCATTCAGGCTGCTACAACAAATCACCTTAGTCTGAGTAGCTTATAACAACAGAAATGTATTAATACTTCTCACAGTTCCAGAGGCTGGGAAGTGAAAGATCGAGGAGCTAGCAGATACATAGGCTGGTGAAGGCACATTCCCTTGTGCATCCTGACATGTTGGAAGGAGCAAACACACTCCCTGAAACCTGTTTTATGAAGGTGCTCATCCCATCCATGAGAGATCCACACTCATAATCTAATAACCTCTTGAAAACCCTACCTCCTAATATTACATTGGTGCAAAAGTAATTGTGGTTTTTGCCATTGAAAATAATTAACTGCAATTACTTTTGCACCAACATAATACTATCAACTTGGGGGTTAGGATTTCAACATACAAATTTTCATGGGACACAAACATTCATAGGACAGGTGACCATAAAAAAAACCTAACAGCGACCACTTCCCCTTCGGTTTATCTCTATCACATAATTTCATTTCATCACAACTTTTATGGCTATCTGAAATCAGGACAAGAACCTATTCTGCCTTGTCTGCTGATGCCTCCCCATACTTAGCAAACTACCTGGCTTATGATAGGTTTTATTTTTTAAATAAGTATGCTTTGAACTAATTAATAATGAATGAATGTTTGTATGGAGGATGAGTCAATAAATCAAATATAATTAAAATGAATTTACATTATGGTGCATTAGGAGGTAAGAGCTAGTTTAATTTTCAAATTTATACAAAATGTTGACTTACAGGCTAAACAATCTTTGACAAATTGCAAGATTCCGATGTCACTCTTTTCTCTTCGTTATTGTTATCTGTGAACTCACGTTCAATTTACTCCATTTTCTTCTAGTCACAACATTTATTATCTATTCCACTTTGTATTGCCACCTTTTATATCCCCATTGTCCATGAATTCTGCTGTTTTCATCTATTCATAGCTAAAGAATGTAAAAAAAAAAAGTCATGTGAACTCATTTGTTGTAAAAGTCCATATGTTGTTGTCCTTATCTTTTGCTTGGGTTTTGCAGAGTATGGTTTAGTTAATGCCAGTTTCTCTAGAAACATATTTTGTACCATCCTATTATGGCCACAATCTATGTATAGAAAAAAAAAAAGAAAAACAGAGTCAAAAAGTAGGCTAGAAAGAAATATGTTGCAAAGAGTACATTTCTTTGGTCCTGTATATCATTCACAATTTCTTTTCTTACATTCACACATTCCCCTACGGTGTCTAAATTCTCCTCCACATTAACTTGTTTTCCCTGTTTCGGTATATCAGTGTCCCCATCTGGCCTGTTAAATAGCATGCTCAACAGTGTTACAAAGTTGTATCTTAGTAGCCTGAAATAATCAATTCACTTCTCTAAGGACCTATTAGCTTCAAGAGAGTAACATAGGCTCCTAGAAGATGTGTGGTTAAAAAACAAACAGAACAAAACTATGTTTTTTTATTAAATCATATTTTTCTCCAATAGTAGAAATAATTATAATTAAAAACAATAACTTTTGAGCCATGAAAATAACAGTAACCTATATTTTCCATTAAACTTTGTTTAACCTTGTATTCAAGGAACCACAGCTTTTGAACAATGCTAGATCATAAGATAGGCTGTTTCTGTGTAACTGCAGAAATTATAAACTTAAACATTATCTCCTCTCAACATGCTCCTCCTCTACCATATGTACCAAGAAGCGAATGAAAACGGGCGCGGTGGCTCACGCTTGTAATCCCAGCACTTTGGGAGGCCGAGGCGGGCGGATCACGAGGTCAGGAGATCGAGACCATGCTGAAACCCCGTCTCTACTAAAAATACAAAAAATTAGCCGGGCGTGGTGGCGGGCGCCTGTAGTCCCAGCTACTCGGAGAGGCTGAGGCAGGAGAATGGCGTGAACCCAGGAGGCGCAGCTTGCAGTGAGCCGAGATTGCGCCACTGCACTCCAGCCTGGGCGACACAGCGAGACTCCGTCTCAAAAAAAAAAAAAAAAAAAAAAAGAAAACAAGATCAAGTTCTCAGATATCTGCCAAATAGAAATAAATGAAAATGAAAATTATCTCCTACCTCATAATCCTCTCAGAAAGAAATCATGCAATGGTGGACTTGGACAATTACGGAACTTTCTGATCTTTGCATTGAAGTATGTCTGGAAGAGGCTTCTGAATTAGAAGATGTAAAGTTTAGTCAAACATCACCCTAATCTTGTGAGAAAACATTTTAAATGGTCCATTTTCAAGGCATGATAAATCTAAGTGCTGGCAGCCAGCCTACGGATGTGACAAAACGCATGGCTCATGCACCTAGAAAGTCACGATAAGTGAACAGAATGTAGAGGAGGGGTCAGCTCATAAAAGGGAAGAAAGTTTCATTATTGGGAAATTGGAACTTGAGCAAGGATGGGATATTAACCTTATAAGGGGGATAATGAAACTCAGACAATGTCCTGGAAGATTGTAACCCCATAGTACTCAACCAATGAGGAACTCAGGGAGGGAGGTGCCTGCTCGGGGATAAATTACCTGTTGTAACAGGCATGGGTGTGCCTGCTGGGGATAAATTACCTGCTGTAACAGGCACTGGGTGTGCCTGCCTACCAGACACCCATCTTGCAAGACCGTGCTAAAAAGTCTCGCTTCTGCTATTCTTCTTGACTCCAAGTCTATTCTTTGGGTTTGGATGGGTGAATGTGTTTCTCACAATCTGGATCTGTGAATCCCAAACAATGTTTTGGTGTTGAAATATTAACTTTTCTGGGTCACAAAGTCCAAAATAGAACATAATCTTGCTTTATTCCGGGAAAATTTTTGAAAATGTAATATTTGATAAAATTGATTAAACCACCTGATAATTTAATTTAGTATCCTGGCTGATTAAGCCCAGAAAAAAAAAACTATTTATTTGAACTGTTTGTAGAATATACAGGAAAAGAAAACAGTCATGCACACATATGCATAAAGAAAAAATTTATACATGACTGAGGAATAAGCTAACATGAAGTGTTATGAAAGGCCCAGGACCACATCTTATTACATGCTTGCTAGTAGGTGGGCAGAGCTAAAATTAAATCCAAGTCCTGTGCCTTAGTTTCTTTGTTTGCGAAATTCATGTGAGATACTATAATTATAACATGTATCACAGTGTTTGAACATAGGTAATGATCAATAAATGCTAAGTTATTGTTTTTACTTCTTCAACAAAGTTTCTCTAAATTCCTATCTTATGTTCAAGTAATTTCTAGACATTGGAATACCTCAATAAACAAAATATATTCCAATGGAAGCCAAATATATTCTAGTAGGATCAGATGGATATGATGGACACACGTATACACGTACAGATACACATATATGCATATGTGTTTGTGTACTATACTAGAAAATTACTAGTGCTATGGTAGTGATGCATAGCATTTTAAAATTGTGATGAGGAAATGTATCAATGAGGATTTCATCTTTGAACAAATATTTAAATGAAATGAATGATTGAATCATGTAGATATGTGAGGAAAAACATTTCAGGCCTTTTCCTGATAGCATGTTTTGAGCAACAAGGTGCCAGTGTGAGTGAGGCTGACTGAGTGAAGAGGAGAGTGACGGTAAACGATGTTATCAAACTTGAGAGAGGGAGTCCGTATAGAAATTTGTAGTGCAATGAAAAGATTTAATTTTAAGTGAGCTGCAAAGACATTTAAAGGCTTGAGCAGAACAGTGATAATGTGAGATACACCATTCAAAAGTATATCCACTTTGGTTTTTGTTTCTGTTTTAATAGTAGAGTTTGGGGGATAGGGTGGAAGCAGTGAGACCAGAAAACAAGTGGAAATAATCTATGTAAAATATGATGATGACTTGGAGCAAGATGTTTATAGTGGAGATGGTGAGATGTGGTAGATTCTCAATATATTTTTAAAGAAAAGATGACAAGATTTGCTGATGTGGGCATGGAAGTAACAGAATATGGATGTGAGAATTAAAAAGAAGACAGAAATGACACTTTGCAGAAAGTGGTACTTGGATGAAGTAACTAGAAGAATGGTATTTAGATGAGGTAACTAGAAGAATGCTAGTCATTGTAGCTGGAGCAGACTTGGGAAAACAATGCCTGGAGTTTATTGCTGGACATAAATTCAGTTTTAAATATCTAGGCAGAGATACTGAATAGAGAAATTGAAATGTGAGTTCAGGCGTTCAAACTTTTTGAGGAAAAACTGGACAGGTTATTTGGATATACAAAAGGTTTTTAAATTTAAAGGCCTGAAGGAGATGTTCAAGTGAAAATATAGACGGAAGGGAAAAAAAAGGCACATCAATAGAGACCTCTGACATCTAGAGGTCAAGAGTATTAACGTGTTTGAAAAGGCACAATGAAAAGGAGTAAACCACAATATGAGTAATAATAGAAGACAGTGGTATTCCAGAAATATTGTGTTGAGTTGAGAAGTATTCAGTAATTTTGTTACATCAAACACTGCAGATAAGGCAACTGAAATTAAGACCAGTTTATTGAGTGCTAGGGCCTGCTCCACCAGCAAGCAAGAGCCAATTGCATGCATTTCTTCATGTTCTGTGTTCATTGACATCATGTTAAAAACTTGAAATTCACCGTGGTTGGAGTATTTACAGCATGGAAATCAGCAGACTCTAGGAGCCAGAGAGAGATTTTTTTTCTTCCCTTAAGAGGCATTGTTAAACATTAACCAGCATACCAGTGACTAAGGCGTGATGTTGGATCTAGTAATGTGTAGGTTACTGGAGACTTTGAGGTGAACATTTTCAGTAGAGTATTGAGGGGAAATGCCTCAGTGAAGTGGATTCAAGAAAAGAGAAAAGGAAGAGGATTCAAGAAAAGAGAAAAAGTCAGCCATTGAGTATACATAATTCTTTCAAGAAAAGTTTAGGTGAAAAGGCAGTAACTAGAAGAAAATATGTGTCAAGAGAAATTCTTTATTTTATTTTTAAGATGGGATTTATAGCACTTAACATGTGTGTTAAGAGCTGATGAGATTGATTGAGGAGCTAGAGGAGACATATGACAATGAAGAGAGAAAAAAGTTGTTGAAAAGGATGGAAATATAGTGGTCAAGTAGAAGAGTTGTTTAAAGAAGAGTATGGACTTCTCATCCATGACAATAAGAATATAGAGTATATGGTTAACAACATGCTAAGGAAATTTTGTTTATGACTGTTTCTGTTCCCAGAGTGAAATCTGCAGCTGGAAATGAGAATGGGCAAAAATCAGCTAGAGTTGTGAAGCTAAAGGATGAGATGGGGAGAAATAGTTTAAATGAATAGGTAGGAAAATGTTACAGGTCCCCCTGGCAGGACTAAGGGCCCCTTGATGCTAATAGTCATGATATTAAAATAAAGCCAGTAAACAGGACTAGCTTTCTCCAGCAACAGTTGACTTCAGGAACAGGCAAAGAATTGCATCTACCAGCAGACAAGTATAAAAGAAAGCATGGCTGTGATAATGGAATTGATAATGCAAAACATAGATTAAAATATGAACTATGGAATCAAAGCTAATTAAAGAGGGAAATGAAAACATGAAGATGAGGAGAACTTAAATGGCGAAGTATTTCAGTGGAGTCCAAAAGAGTAGTTTTGGGCAACTTAAGGGTAAGCTGAATAGATAAGTATTAAAAATTCAGCCTCGTGAAATTATATTTGTGGAGTTGTTAAAGCAAGTGAGGTCTAGTTACTGAGATACCGCATTATTGAAAAAAGCATCTACGTTGTTTGCAAACACGTAAGAATTGTGACAGAAAGAGTTTTTACTAAAATTAAAATGCATGAAAATTAAAATGCAAGGAAACGAAATCTATAAACATTGAGAGAAATTGAGCTGGACCAGAGATTGACTGCAAAAAGAGAGGTAACTAAAACCACTATGAGATATCATTTCACACTCACTAGAATGGCTATATTCAAAAAGACAGATACTGTTGACGTTGATGTGAAGAAATGAA
Organism: Nomascus leucogenys; assembly: GCF_006542625.1. Classification (NCBI taxonomy): domain Eukaryota; kingdom Metazoa; phylum Chordata; class Mammalia; order Primates; family Hylobatidae; genus Nomascus; species Nomascus leucogenys. The sequence continues at coordinate 80,906,947 of NC_044385.1, read as the reverse complement.
ACTCTCATGCCTTGCTTGTGGAAATGGGAAGTGATATAACCACATTGCAAAACGGTTTGACAATTTTTAAAAATATTAAACAAATTTACTCAATTATCAAGAAATTTCCTGGTTTATACTTCAGAGAAATAAAAACGTATGTCCAAATAAAGTCTTGGAAGCAAATAGAGATACTAAAATTATTCAAAATAACCAATATATTTAAAAAATCCAAATAACCAACAATTGGTTAGTGGATCAAGAAAGTTGCTATGTCACTGCAGTGAAATATACATTTATGAAAAGGAATGAAATACTGATATATGCTCTGACATGTGTAAACCTGATGAACTCTCTGCTAATTCTAAGACTGACAGAAAAGATCATGTGTTTTATCATTTCATTTATAGAAAGTGTTCATAAAATCAAATTTATAGAGACAAAAAATAGATTAGTGGTTGATTGAGTCTGGCATGGGAGAGAAGATCAGTTGTCAACAAGCAGGAGAGATCTTACTGGATGCACAGTGCATCAGATTTACTAAATAATTTCCAAAATTATAGAATTATACACTTAAAATGGATGAGTTTTATAGTAAGATAATTATACCTTAATTAAATTGCTTAAAAATGATAGCTAAGGTGGTTTTAAAAAGGAGGGTCTAACAGTGAGGGCTTTTTCTTGTAGCATAAGATTCAAGGCTGCATGTTTTTTTGGGGGGTTTCTTTGTTTGTTTTTTTACTTTTTTTGGTTGGGGTGGGGCAGGGAGAAGGAAAGGAGACTGGCATGGAAGCAGCAATGAGCAAAGGGTGCTTTATCGTACTTCTAATTCCAAGCTGTGGGAGAAAGAAAAAGAAAATCGTTTACTACTGGAGACATTCAGTGTCCTCAAAGTAGAAATAGCAGTGAGAGCAAGAAAGTAAAAAGAACATTCAGAAAGGGATTGAGAATATAATGAATTTTGCTAGTGATTAAGAGTGTTTCAAAGGCTGCACTAGAAATGTTTCAAGAGCTGAAAAGGCATGAGGGAATAGATTAGAAAAGGGGATAGATGTACAGAGCTTAAAAAGTGTGAGGATCCAGATTAACCTGTGAGTCCTGTTTTACCTTGGTAGTTGATACAAACCAAAATAAATGGTATAATGAACTGTGAAGACTCTGAAATTCTACTCTTATTCCAAGCAAACAAGTTAGCCTGTCACTGTTTTCTGAATGCTGGCAGAAGACATTAGATTCCTGCATCAGAAATAAAGGATTTTTTAACTTAAAGTACAGCAAGCAGCATGCACTTCATATTCACGTTGGTTTCTCTTGATCCCAGTAGAAACTGTGCATGCGGTGTTTGCATCATGAATAAGAAACACCAATATTAAGGAATCCAAATCATTTATATTTGGCAACAAGTTAACCTGAATCGACTTTGACTTGGAAAAGACATTATACTAGATAGTAAATGAGTCTGCCCTCTGATTCAGAAGGTAATATGGTATCATCTTTCAAGTCTGTTTGCTGTAGAAGCATCAAAAATATAGTCTACAACAAATATTTTCAGTGCTTCTACTCACAAGACATGCCAAAATGCAGGAGATCCATGGAGACTGTCCCAAAAAAGGGCACAACAAAATTGATCCTTGTGGTTTCAATCAGACTGTAATAGTAAGACAATGAACTACTGGAGAAATATAGTGAGTGGCAGAGAGTTCTTGTGCACTAATTTCTCTTAGATTTATGGAATTTTCAGCAGAGGTCTTATTGGAAATACATAATGCTCTGAGGTTCTTTCTAATGCATACATGTTACAAATTTACCCAGTTCTCAGATTAATGTGAAGACTAAGAAGTATTAGATTATTATTTTCAAATGTCCGCTTTTCCCTCAGTTTCACAGGAGATGAAACTTTTTCACTTCTTTGATGATGAATTAAGCTTTATGACTTTCTTGGACACAAATGGTATACTTATAGACCTAAGTAGACATAAGGGGATATTTGAACTGTGCTTGTATAACTGGTCTTGCTCTTTTTCAGTCTGTATTAACTCCATGGAAAGAACATGGACAATCCATTTAAGGACACCCTGGATGAGCTGGATGAGCCAACCCATAGTGGCAAAAGTGGAATATAGCTGAGAACAGCAGAGCTACCCAGACTAGCTAAGCTAGATCAGCCAACTGCCTACCAATCTGCAGATGGGTAAGAATAAATGATATGTGTGCGTGTTTTTTTTAAAGGAATTGAATTTAGGGTGCTTTTTTTGACAATAGCTAAATAATATACAGCTTTAATTCAGAAAAATAAATTTTGACTAATAGAGGTAAATACGTTTGGTAAAAGGCAGAAGATTTATATGACCTGAAGAGAAACCAGAGTATAAGTAAATACTTTTGGAACAGGAGATACCAAAGGGAAGTGCAATTTGCAACAGGGATCACAGAGGTGCCTGTGTGTTTGCTGACGTGACAAGCAGCTTGGGAGCAGGAATTCGCGGAAGAGTCTAGTCATCTAATTATGCCTTCAGGGATTTGGGCTCTTCAAATTCCAAAATCCTTAGTATTTTTTAGTTTGTTTCAGATTGGCAAAATGCTGCATCACAACTCCATTAAATTGTTATTTAGCATTATTAATAATATTTAATATTATTTAAAAACACATCAATAATTATATAATAATAATAAGTGAGACTATAATTATTAGACTTACTGACATTGTAAACAGATTCATAGACTTAATTACAACTTCATGTACAGTTTGTGTTTGACTCATAAAACCCCAAACTTAACAAAATCTGTGTAAATGAAAGGGTATCTTAAGAATCAGAGTCTGGGATTATTTCTTTTTAAATTAAGTAATGACTCATTTTTAACATAGAGAATTTGATTAAGAAGTTTTTTCTTTCGCAGATGTTAGAATTAATGATTTGTTGATATTCATAAATATTTATTTACTACCACATCATATAAATGGGAATCCATATGGAACCCCACACATAAACAATACATAAGAAAACAAAAAAATGCCCCATGTCCTATGTGTGAAGTGAAAATTTTATTTTCCACAGAGGTAGTTTTATATAGTGTTTTGTACAGATGAAATTTTGTATGTGTATATATATATATTTGTTTTGTTTTGTTTTGTTTTGTTTTTTGTTTGGAACGGGGTCTTACTCTGTCACCCTGGCTGGAGTGCAGTGGTGTGATCATAGCAAACTGCAGCATCGACCTCTTGGGCTCAAGTGATCCTCCCACCTTGGCCTCTCAAGTAGCTGGGATTATGGGTGCATGCCACCATGCCCAGCTAATATTTGTATTTTTTGTATAGATGGGGTTTTGCCATGTTGCCCAGGCTGGTCTCAAACTCCTGGGCTCAAGTGATTCAACTGCCTCTGCCCCCCAAAGTGTTAGGATTACAGGCATAAGCCACTGCACCCTGTGAAATACTAATCATTTTTATCATCTTTTACCTATGTGAAGACAGTATGATCTGAAATGAAAATAGGCAATATTTATTATGTATTTTATACAAACAACCATTTCCCAAGTTTCACATTTATAAATTAGATATTCACTTATGCGAAGGAGAGAAACAAACACAAATTTTATATCTGATGCAGCATTGTTATCTCATTTAAGCCTCATAAAAGCCCATTAATTTATTGTTAAATATTAAAATATTATCCATTTTTAATTTGGGAGAGGTAGTCATAACTGTTGTAACTTGGCCATGGTTTAAAATATACATTATTCAAAATTGGTCCTTGCATCAAAACCCCTTCTATGTTTTTATTTAAAGGTATTCATTTTCTACAACAAATATACAGACTAATTATGCTGCATTTTTTTAAAGGACATCAACTTGCTCTACACAAAAGAAGACAAATTGAGAAAAAGGGAATTAGAAAGGCATAAGCAGTTTTATTAATATTATTACTGGCTGGGTGCAGTGACCCATCCCCATAATCCCAGCACACTGGGAAGCTGAGGTGAGAGGATCACTTCAGACTGGGAGTTTGAGACCAGCCTGGGTAACATAGTAGTCTCTACAAAAAACTTTAAATATTAGCCTGGTGTGGTGCTGCACACCTGTAGTCCCCACTACTTAGGAGGCTGAAGCAGGAGGATTGCTTGAACTTAGGATTTCAAGGCTGCAGCAAGCTATGATTGTGCCACTGCACTCCAGCCTGGACAACAGAGCAAGACTCTATCTCTATTTAAAAATATATATCTATATATTTAATTATTATTGTCATTTTGGTCATGCAAACTAGAATAATCATTGTACATGTGCAAATTTAGCCACTTTTAAGTTTTGTTTATTTTGTATCTAAAATTTGTCTTATTTTATAATAATACAATGTTAAAAACAATTTGTAAAAAGGTAGTCTCCTAGATATAACATTTTAGTGATTGAAATTGGATGAACTGAGAGAAAGAATCAAAGATAATTGGATTCAGAATAAACTTTCTAATTGATGGTGGAAACAAAAATACTTGGAGCAGTAAAAAAATGTGTATATATATATGTAATTTTGGCATGAAATGTTCTTACTGTATTTATACATATGCAGGAAGCATATTTCTGTAATGTCATCATGGGCTAGAAGTGGAGATAAGGCACAGGTAAGTTTAATACCAGCTTATAAATATTTCTGCTCCTGGTGAAATTACTAAAACATTAGTTCTTTAAATAATAATCTCTGAAAGTATGACATTAGATTCCAGTATGACAATTATATGATGCACTTTACCCTTCTTGGTACTTGATTTACTCTATTTTTGCCAACATTGTATCTAAGTGAAACTAAAGGCTTTGCTTTTGAATCTCTCCCAAAGTTAGAGTAAAAGGGCTAAGATAAAGGTAGCCCGATTCTCAGGGCACTCTCTTAAATTCTTGCAGTATATCAAAACATCATTTTGTAGTTGTTGTTCAGATGGATGTGAAAGGAACCAAGAGCCTGGAGTGAACATAGGCTTCTCAAAAGGGTATGTAAATACAGGAATTGCAAATGTGCAGCGTTCTGAGGAGTGGACCTGTGCCCATTAGATTTTAGTTTTTGTGAGTCTATGGAAGCTTGCATTATAAATGAAGAGGAATGATAATACAGAAAGAAATATCAGACAGTAAACCCTGCAAGGAGAAAACAGAGAACTGACCAGTGGAAAAAATATAAATGCCCTTAAAAGCAGAAGTGTTGAAATCATTTATATGATTACCCTTTAACCCTCTCAAATCAAGTTCAAAGGAGCAGCTTAGTTATTAGTATTTAATTGTTTTGCTGCTACTTTTTCCAATCTCAGCAAGTTTTAAAGCAGCTGTTTCCAGCCTTTTAAACTTGAGGACTTTTTTGCTTATTTGTGGTGGCAGATATGATGCATGGACTTTTTTTTTTTTAAGCTTATCAGCTATTGTTAGTGTTAGTGTATTTTATGTGTGCCTAGGACAATTCTTATTCTTCCAGTGTGGCCAAGGGAAGCTGAAAGTTTGGACACTCATGTTTTAAAGCATCCAGTTAATTTTTACACTTACTTCTTTATATGGCAAGACCAGCTCACTGTATGTATGATAACTTATGGAATCTAGTTACCAATCCAATTGCAGTTTTGGTATTATAATTATTGGTTCCTTCATTTAAAGATACTCCAGTGTTACAGATGCTCCAAGATCCAGTGTGACAAAATACCAAAAATTGTCAGTTTCTTGTAAACAGTTAGAAGCATAATAGAGATTTTAAAGATTTAATCAGGCCCACAAAAATAGTTAAAAGAGAAAATTAGCAAAAGTAAAATTCTGAATTCAAGTTATCCCTTCAATGTCATGCTTGGAATTAATAAATTCTTCTTCTATATATGTGGCCAACTTAATGGCCAATACATTGTCAGAAATTCAAGGAAATCTTGCAAATTTGAAATCAGATAATATGTCACTGACTGATGACTTTGCAGGTAAAGAAAACAGCAAAGGCATGCTATTGACCTTTTATATATAGTAACATTTGTATTATGATCCGACTTCAAGAAGCCCACGTTGACATACGTCATTATGATGTTGCAGGAAAAGCTACCTTTTAAAGTACTCTCTCTATTGCTTATTTCTTAAAAAATTCACCTATAGCATCTAAAAAAAACCTTTCATTTTGAATTTCCCTATGCTATAAACATCATCCTTGGGTTCATTTGGTAATGAATATGGCATAGTATCCACATTATTATATTAAAATTGCTGTAAAATAATAATAAATGAAGAAAAGAATAAGATAATTAGATGCATGAAACGTCTATCACACATCATCTATCATTTAACATGTATAAATGTATACAATTTTTAAAGTAAGGAATCATTGCAAAATTCTACACTTTCCCATAGTACCAGCAATGAATTTTGCTGAGTAAGAGAAGATCAAAAGTACCCTTTAAGATTTGCATCTACCACTTTTGCCTTTATTCCTATGGTTCTTAGACTTCACTCTCTATGGAACAATGTTCCTTTCAGTACTGTTTTCTTTCTTCAATCGTATTTCTAAGAATCGTGCTTTTGAAATCTCTAATTGAATTAGTAAAATGTGTTTTAGCTATTTTTAAGAAAAAATATAGTGCTTTGTATTGAATATTATCTATATTTTTGGGTTTGATATTTTTCAATGCTAGATTAATGTGGAAAGGGTAGAGAGAGTCAGAAAAGAATTAATGATGTAAAATAATTCATAATATACATTGTTATTCCTAGTTCTACTTTTGTCACTTTTGATACTGAAAGGAAGGTGTATGCTTTCAAATTCAGTTATACTTGGAGTGTAAAGCTGTTGCAGGGTTGAAAAAAAGCGTTCATCAATATCCTGGGGACCCATGCTTACTTCACTTTTGTTTAAACTAACATTGAAATCTAACGTTTATCATGGAACAACTGAGAATCTGGAAAACTCCATATAAAATATCAGCCACAGAAATTTTTATAATGAACTGTAAAGGGTACTTCAATGTCTATTTCAAAATGGATTTGATGAATTAAAAAAAGGTCAAACTAAAAATAACTAGACCGAATCAGTTGTAAGTGTAGTAACATATGCCCCATTTAATAATGAACTCTAAATTGGCAGCACAGTTTAAATAGTATCATGAATGCTAATTCTGACAGCAAAGGGTTATGAACTACCTGTCGACTTGCACCCATCACAAGGTCAGGCAGCTATGAGCTAATGAAACCCTGATGTACCAGAAGGTGAATGACTGACGTGACTAGGCTGGTGGGAAGAAACTGCTGTAGCATGGTGGCACATACAGAATGACATGGTGTCCTGAAACAGAAACGACTGTGATCCCATCTGTTTATAAAGTCTACTTGCTGAAGTCAAAACCTCCCTATCTAAGCAACGTATTTCCTAGGAGATAATTTTTTTATATCCATAAACATTCAGATGTTACAAGTGCTAAACATGTTCAGATTCTCCTTACATATGTGGTTTGCTGTTTCTAAAAGGTTTCATGAAATATTTTTGACACGTTGAGTAACCATCAAGAATCGTATGTGGAGATTGTAGATCACATAATTGGTTTTACACAACAGCAGATACAAAATTTCTGAAAATGATGATGTCCACAAAGACTTGTTTTAAAAACCTAGTGTCCATGATAGTGATCAAATGGAAATATAATTTATGCTTATTAAAATTCAGAAAATCAAAGCAAGCCCTAAGCACTAAAACTCTGATGAAAGCTAAGGCTGTTAATAGGAACATACTTTTAAATTATCAAGTCTGCACTTTTATCATATCCTTCAACTATTTAAAACTCATGAAAACAAATCAGTTTTCTGTTTGTATCACTCTTTTTAAGGACTTCTTTATAGCCCTGACATGTTTTTCCTGCTTATATAGATGGCTTAATTGTATCTTGGAAGTGAAATATAACAACAATAACAGCAAAAAGGAGGAGGAAATGAATGACTTTTGTAAATAGTTCTTATTCCAGAAAGCAATGTTAAGACAAAAAGAAATTAGATGAAGTAAAACATATGCCCATGCTCTTTTACACACACATGCACACACTGACGCTAGTGAGCATTTAGGGTATATATTTAAAATTATTAGCTTCTTATTCCTTTAGGAAATCTTAATAACGTTGGTATGGTATAATACTATCAAGGTTTGGTAAAGTTTGTTTCTTATTAGTCAAGAAATGGCTTTATGTTGAAACTAGATTCCAACATACCTAACCTAGATTTGGTTAGGACTTAGAAAATTGGAGGAAAACCACAGAATTATCAATACTTTTATCAGTTTTTAGGTTTTTTTCTAATGTACAAGCTATAATTGTGACATCAAATTACAATAATCCCTGTATCTATAATTGAGCATATTTCCAATTTACCAAAAGAAAGCATTTTGAGTAGTTAACTGTAATTAGCTTGTGATGTTGCAAAACAGAGGAGCCCGAGAACTGGGGCTTAGCCCAAAAAATAATTCAAGTATGACCCACTGGTATTAGACAGCAATCTTTTATTGCACTGTACTGCTCCTTGAGAAGCAGGGCTAATTCATAGGCCATGCACCCCAAGTAGGTCAACCAACAGGCTTTTGGCAGTTGCTTTTCTTTTTTTTTTATTATTATTATACTTTAAGTTTTAGGGTACATGTGCACAATGTGCAGGTTTGTTACATATGTATACATGTGCCATATTGGTGTGCTGCACCCATTAATAGCAAAGACTTGGAACCAACCCAAATGTCCAAAAACGATAGACTGGATTAAGAAAATATGGCAATTGCTTTTCTACTTACATAAAGCCACTTTCAATTACATGCAAATTAAGAAGCCCGTCAGTGCAAATAGAAGGGTGGGTTATTTAGAGCTTGCTAGGAAAAGGGTGGTAACTTCTGGGTCAATGCCATGGAAAGGAGTGGTAACTTCTGGGTCACTGCCATGGCTTTTGTAAACTGTGATGGTGTTGTTGGGAGTGTCCTATGCTAATGAGTAATAAGGGGAGCTAGGGATTGCTTTCCCCATCACCCGCTGGTTCCTGCCAATTTCTGTACTTCATCTTCTAGACCAGATACTGTTTTGGTAGAGCAGAGTTGTGACCAGAAAACAAGTCCTGCTGGTCTCCTAGTTGGTGGGACTAAGTTCACACCTTTTAATGATATCAGTGGTGATCAAAATTAATTTTGGAGCCCCTACTATGTGTTTGACACCAAGAAACAAAATACTGAAAAACAAAAAAGCATTTGGTGGCAGGCAGTGACTCATGCCTGTAATCTCAGCTCTTTGTGAGGTCGAGGCAGGAAGGTTGTTTAGGAGTTCCAGTTCCAGACCAGTCTGGGCAACATGGTAAAACCTCATATCTACAAATACAAAAAATAATAATAAAACAAAGCATCAACTCTCATGAGGATTATTGTTCATGTAGATATTAATCAAATAATACAAATAAAAATGTAATTTAGACGAACATTTAAATACATACTTTAGATAGATGTTAATCAAACGATGCCATGACTTCTTGTATAATGATCAACTGAGCTACTTTCTACAAAATGTGTGGCATAGGGCAGTAGGACACATTATTCTACTAAAAATATAACTGAGAAAAATGACCCAGTTTAGAGGATTAGGGAAGGTGTCCAACATATATTAGAATTTAACTACTACCTCAAGTCAAGCAATGACTTAATTAGACAAGTAGATGTACTAAGATAAAACTGTCAAGAAGAAACTAGCATGAGCCAGACCCCCATATTGATGCACAAGGCATCTTCCAAGAAATGAAGAAAGGCCAGGGTGGGAGAGAGAAGGAGAGCAAGTAGATGAAACTGGCGATGCTGAAGGGCCACAGTGTGTAGCGCCTGGCCAGTCAGTTTAAGGATCTTGTTCTTTATCTAAAGCCCAGTGAGAAACTGTGAGAAAATTTTAGGAGTGTTGGAGCCATGTAAGTCAAATTTAAACACAAGCATGCATGGATGTAGAAGAGACTTAAAAACATAACTGAAGCGGACAGTGGAAAGAAGGGTCAGACTGCAATAAGGCTCTTTATGATGCCTGAGATGAGACTAGAGAGAAAAGTAGGGGTGAGAATATATAAGTCATGCTGGTATAATGCTGTAAATGACAAATAATTATCATTGGAGTTATCAATGGAGACATTGGTGGGACTGCTTTGGGGAAATTGTTGTGAAACCAGAATTCTTTAGAGTGGGTTGAATGGTGAATGGGAAGTAAAGAGAAGACAATTGCTGAAGTGATATAGATAATCTTAGGACATTTAGGAAGAATATTTATGCTAAAAGCAGAAACAAATTAAACGTTCTAAATTCTAACCCTTTTTTTGAACTTGAAGTTGTATATGATATTTTCCTATTCAATAGGTGCCACAATGAACATTTTTGTACTTATGTATTTGAGCCATTTTTTCAGAATTTCTTTAGTGTACAATCCAAGAAGTGAAATTGTAGTTTTGTCTTTATTTTAATACGAACTCTCAGATGTCCTTCAGAAATTATTACAAATTTAAATAATCAACAACTGTGTATTCAGATTGCCTACTTGTTCACACCCATGCTAATACTTGGTATTATTATTGTGAATTTCAATAATCTGAAAGGATGTAATGTTATTGCAACTTTCCTTTAAATTGCATTTGTTTAATTAGTATTATGGCTGAATATTTTTCTTATATTTATATGCCATATTTGCTCACTCTTTTTAGTGACCATTGCTGCAGACCCACCCAACTTTGTCATGACTTGGTTAGCTTGACAGAACTCACCTCATGGCAGCCAGCCTGGCCACATGTTCACTGCCCACTTCATGTCCGATGATCAGATGTTCCAGCTCCGGGAACTTGTAGCATTCCAGTTGCTCTGTTTGATTTTCTGTTGCTGATAACTAGAAATAAATGGCTATATTATCAAGCATTGACTTTGAACAGTAAACAGTGGATCAGACAAAGATTGGCAAATTATGTCTTGAATGAAATAACAAAGTTTTTACATCAAGGAATTAGCCACTTGATCCACATACACCACAAAGTAAAGAACCACTCCTAACTTTGCTTTGTCTTATTTTTCTACATAATGCAATATTTTATTTTTCCTTTTGTAAGGGATAATTGGAAGGACAGCCGAGAAAGGAATGAGGCCAATAGACCCAAGTTCGGGCAAGCCAATTTATTGTCAGTCTTGCCGGGCTACCTCTTGACAAAAGCAGAGGAGGCGGCCCTGCTTACAGACACTGTAGGGCTTTATGGGGTGAGGAACTGAGTCAGGGTGGTGAGCTGAGCTGAGTGTGCAGAAGGGCTGAGTCGGGGTGGGGGAGCTGAGCTGAGTGTGCAGGAGAGCTGACTCGGGGTGGGGAAGCTGAGTTGGGGATGCAGGTGTCTTGACCACATCCTGGAGATGTTTTTTGCCAGCTTTGTTATACGAGGTGAACAGACATATTAACCGCATTCTATAAATGCTTGGACAAACAGTTACTATAGGGGTCTGTGAAGGGGGGTTTGTCTTTAGCCCTGGGGGAGCTGTGCAGAGGTCACAAAGGACTGCATTGTAAGACCTATGGGAAGGGAGGGGAACAGTCTGGTCTGGGTCACCCTAACATTCCAGTCTTTTAATAGATGAGAGGAAAGGGGGCACCGTTTTTCATCTGGCTACTTCAGGCTGAGAGGGGGCGGTGGTTAAGGGAAAGGCTGGAAGGTGGGGGTTGGCTTTGGTTTTGAAATTGTTGATACTCCTGGAGTAACATCATGTCCTGAATGGTTCTGTGGGCAAAGGCTTGGATACGATTCTGCAAAAAGTGGGTGAAGAGGAGTGTTAAGCAAGACCCGAAGATTAGGAGGAGAAAAGGATTATAACAGGTCCAAGGAGAGGGAGTAGCCAGGGGGCTCAGGGGCTAAGAGTCCAAGAGGGCCAGGTAGAGGAGCTGCTTTCCCTGATCTTTTGGGCTCAATCTTTGAGGTTTTTTTGTTTCGTTTTGTTTTGTTTTTTTTCTACATCTTGAACTAAGCCTGACTGGCTAAAATAAAAGCAGAATTCTTTGTCTAGGAAAGTGCAGAGTCCTCCTTTGTCAGAGGTCAGTAGGTTGAGACCTCTGCGATTTTGTAAGACGATTGCTGCTAGGGAGTCTAGCTGAGCTTGTAAGGTGGATGTGGAAGTTGCAAGGTAGTCGATACCATATGAAAGGTCCATTGATAAGGTTTTATGGTAATAAGAGGTTGTGATTCCTGCTACTCTTGTGCTTGCGGCCACTGTGATACCTAGGCCTATGAGTGGTGGGATAAGCTGCATGGCCCGGTGCCTGCAGTGTGAAAGTTGAGTATTTAAGGTTTGGAGGGGCAGATTTTCTCCTGGAACTATGTCTATTTTAGGGCTGAGGAAGACTAGTATACAGGTTCCTGTCCAGTTGGTGGGTAGATAGACGTAGGTGGAGGTGCCACATAGAAAGAATACACCTTGGCTAGGGAGGCAGAAGTGGAAATGTATGGCAAAAAGGGGGTATAAAGTATTGTTTTCTGAGCACCAGGCACGGAGGGAGGAGGCTAGAACTGCTCAGGTTAGGAGTTGGAGTGGGTGTGTGAGGTCAGCTGGCCAGCTCCTCCTGTTGAGTTTCCTAAGTGTAGAAAGTAGCGTTTTGTGTCAATAAGCAGTTCGTTTGAGGGTGTGTTAGGCAGTGGGATTTTTATGCATTCGAAAGTGGCGATGGGGTTTAGACAAGTGCTCCACCCTGCAATTTCTATGCAGGGCCTGTATCGGTTATTGCAGAATCCTGATGTTTTTTCCTGTAACTTGGATCTGAGGATGGTTGGAAATTTTGAGAATTTGTGTGGGTTTTTGGGAGGGCTTGGTCAGCTTGTTCGTGGAGAAGATGATGGATGAGGGAGAGTGTCCGGAGGTACTCTCCTAATTGAGAGTTAGGAGGGAGGCTGTTTTGTAAGAGGAAAGGGTGTCCATACATTAACTCAAATGGAGTGAGGAAGGAGGGGGCCTTTGGACTGGCTCAGATATGAGCCAGTACTATGGGTAAAAGGGAGGTCCAAGGTTTTTTGATCTCAACTCTGAGTTTGGTTAACTGAGTTTTGAGAATTCCATTTGCCCACTCGACTTTTCCAGATGACTGGGGCTGGTATGAGATATGGAGGTACCACTGAACGCCAAGGGATGGGGAGACATGTTGGGTAATTTGGGAGATGAAGCTAGGCCCATTATCTGATTGTATGGAGCAAGTGAGACCAAGTCTGGGGATGACTTCTGTTATGAGAATTTGAGAGACTTCTGCAGCTTTTTCTGAAGGGGTAGGAAATGCTTCTACCCAACCTGAAAAAGTGTCTACAACGGTAAGAAGATACATAGTTTTTATAACGGGAGGCATGTGGGTGAAGTCTACTTGCCAGACCTCCCCTGGGAGTGTTTCTGCGAGCTGATGTGCAGGGATGAGGAGAGAAAGGAGGGCCCCTTGGGAGGAAGTAACAGAGCATATACGACAGTTTGGGGTTACGTCCTTTAGTGAGGTGAATAGATGGAGGGGGGAGAAACAAGGGCAAAGGAGTACATACTGGGGGCATGCACTGATATGGAAGGATTGGTGAAGAGATGTTACAATTTCCTTGGTTTGCTCTTGGGGAAGATCAAGCTTTTGATTTTTGATTATCGAGTCCCCTTTAAGGGAGACTCCTTGCTGTAGTAGCAAAGCCTTTTCAGTGGGAGAGTGTCTGGGTTGGAATGCTGGGGTGACAAGGAGGATGGGGGCAGGGAGAGGAGAAAGGGAGGCCTGTTTTGCTGCCTCATTGGCATTTCTATTTCCTTTTGAGATTTTTATGTGATCCTGCTTGATGTCCTCAACAGTATATGACTCCTACTTCAGTTGGGAGTTGTGTGAAGAAATTGGTAAATAAGGGGGCCGTTAGTAATGGGGGTTCCTTTGGCCGTAAGAAATCCTCTCTCTTGCCAGATGGTGGCATGGGAATGAAGAATGTGATAGGCATACTTGGAGTCTGTGTATATGTTGACCCGTTTGTCTTTGGAGAGGAGTAGGGCTCTGATGAGAGAGTTCTGCCTTCTGGGAGGAGGTTCCTAGGGGTAGGGGTTTAGTATCAATTACATGGTTTAAGGTAACTACTTCATACCCAGCAATTTTGGGAGAGCTGGGGGCTCCGGAAGAGGAGCCATTTATGAATAGTTGGTCATCTGGGTTAGTGAGAGGCTCGGAGGAGGTGTTAGGGAAATGTGACTGCAGGTGATCCAGAATGTCAGTGCAACCGTGAGTAGAAGGGGAAGAAGATATGGGGAGTAGGAATGCTGGGTTGAGGGGGGTGCTTTTGGTGAGGCTGAATTCAGGATTTTCGACAAAGAGGGCATGGAATGACTGAATTCGAGAAGGAAAGAGGGAGCTTAATGCCTGAGAAGAGAAGCGATCCTGTAAGTTATGAGAGCTGTGGACAGTGGTGCTTTGGCCGAATGTTAGTTTTTTACTTTCCAGAGCTAAAACGGCCGCTGCTACTAATGCTCTAAGACAGGTTGGCCACCCCTTGACAATGTTGTCTAATTGTTTAGAGAGGTATGCCACAAGGACAAAGGAAAGAGGACTTCCCTTTTGTTGCCTTAAGACCCCAAGAGCTCTTCCTTGGTTTTCGGCGGTGTAGAGAATGAAGGGTTGGCAGAAGTCGGGTAAGAACAAGGCAGGTGCAGTGATGAGAGAGGTTTGGAGTCTATGGAAACTGGGAAGTATGTTGTGTGAGGAGTTTAGGGGTTTATTGAGAGGGCCTTTGGCTGCTTTGTAAAGGGGCTGAGCCAGGAGGGCAAAGTTGGGAATCCATGTCCTAAAGAAACCTGCCAGTCCTAAGAAAGAGAGAATTTCATTTTTTGAGGAAGGCGGAGGCAAGCTGTTTATTAAGGTTGCTCGTGCTGGGGTCATGGCTCGTTGCCCGGGAGAGAGTTGGACTCCTAAGTATGTTACTGTTGGGGTAGATAGTTGGGCTTTGGAGGGGGAGACCCTATATCCTTTGCTAGCAAGACAGTTTAGAAGGGTGATGGCATGAATTTGAGAGTCCTCTAGGAATGGGCTGAAAAGGAGATCATCAATGTATTGGAAGATGCGGCTGGGGGAGAGATCTAAGGAGGTGAGGTCTTGGGCTAGAGCTTTTCCAAAGAAGTGAGGGCTGTCTCTGAAGCCTTGGGGGAGGACAGTCCATGTGAGTTGCCATGACTGAAGAGCGTCAGGGTCAGTCCAGGTGAAGGTGAAGAGGTCTTTGGAATTAGGGTGTAATGAAATGGTAAAGAAAGCGTCCTTTAGGTCCATTGCTGTATGGAAGATACGGGGAGTAGGAATGCTGGGTTGAGGGAGGTGCTTTTGGTGAGGCTGAATTCAGGATTTTCGACAAAGAGGGCATAGAATGACTGAATTCGAGAAGGAAAGAGGGAGCTTAATGCCTGAGAAGAGAAGAGATCCTGTAAGTTGTGAGAGCTGTGGACAGTGGTGCTTTGGCCGAATGTTAGTTTTTTACTTTCCAGAGCTAAAACGGCCGCTGCTACTAATGCTCTAAGACAGGTTGGCCACCCCTTGACAATGTTGTCTAATTGTTTAGAGAGGTATGCCACAGGGACAAAGGAAAGAGGACTTCCCTTTGTATGGTATAGTGGGTGGTGTTGGAGGGGATGAGGGAGAGAAGTGTATAGGGGTTAGGGACCATGGGGTGATTAGGGAGGACAGCCTGACTGATGGCTTGGAGGTCCTGAATGAGTCAGTATGAGCCATCAGATTTTCTAACCGGGAGGATGGGGCTGTTATATGGAGAATGCATTGGTCTAAGAAGGCTGCGTGAGTAGAGTTTGTTTATAATAGCTTGGAGGCCCTTTTGGTGGGTTAGGGAGATAAGGTATTGGGGAATATTAGGAAATTTGGAGGGGTCCTTTAACTGGATTTTGATAGGGCTATGGTGTGCAGCTATGGAAGGGGTGGTGATATCCCACCCACTGGTTTAATGAGAGAGGAGGGAAGTGAGGGAGAAGGGTCAGGGTCTGGGCTAGCGGAGAGGAGCAGAAGGGTCTCCGGTTGTGAGAGGCAGGAAAAAGTGATGGAAACTTTGAATTTAGCTAAAAGGTCTCAGCCTAGAATGGGGGGTGGACAATAAGGCATGATAAGGAAGGAGTGTGAAAAAATAGTATTAAACAAGGAACAAGTAACCATCAACCCCCATGGCAGAGACCTGGAAGGGATGAGTGGGTCCCGAAAATTCAGGCAAAGCCAAGTGGCCCCAATATCAATTAAAAAAGGAGATCAGCTTACCTGCTGCTAGCAGAGTTACCCTGGGCTCCGATGCAGTAATGACAGATGGGGCCTGGGGCCCTGGGCCCCTTCAGTCTTCAGTGGCCAGGCCAAGGAGCTGCGACCAAGGAGTTGGTCTGTTAGCCTAGTTGTTAAAAGGACTATCAGACTTCCAGTGACTGGTTTGTTGGCAGGCAGGACAAGGAGTTTTAGGTGTCCTTGGGCTGGGACATGCCCACACCCAATGGCCTTCTTTGTCACATTTAAAACAGGCCCCAGAAGGGAGACTACTATCAGGTCTTTTGTGCCTTTGTGTGCTCTTGCCAGGTTGGTGAATAGCCACGGCTAGGAGCTGGCATTTCGTACGATTTCATTGGGCTTTGTTTATTTTTTCTTGTTCATCCCTATTACTAAAGACTTTGAAAGCCAAGTTGAGAAGGTCTTGTTGTGCGGTTTGAGGGCCATCTTCAGCCTTTTTAAGTTTGTGCCATATGTTAGGAGCAGACTGAGAGATGAAATGGGTATTAAGAACAACAGTTCTTTCCCTGGAGGTGGGGTCAACACGGGTATATTTTTGCAGGGCCTCTGTAAGGTGGGAAAGAAATTCGGTGGGAGTTTTGTTGGCCCTTTGGGAGATTTCTTTGACTTTTTCGAAGTTTACAGCCTTATGAGCAGCTTTGTTAAGGCCTGCAATAAGGCAAGTGATCATGTGGTTAAGAGATGCCCGGCCCGGGTCTGTAGGTTGGTACTCTCGGGAGGGTTTTTTCCCAGGGAACTTCAGCGGCCCCTAGGGGCTTAATAGGGTCTTGCCGATAAAGATCGTTGGCATGCGCCTGAGCTACAAGCCACACTTTTTTTTTTTTTTTTTTTTCCTTTCTGGGAGGAGAGTAGAAGAGAGGATAATATAGAGATCATGCCAAGTAAGTTTGTAAGATTAGGTAAGGTATTTGAGCTTTTTGATATAAGTGTCAGGATTGGAGGAAAAGAACCTGAGACATTTCTTAATTTGGGAAATGTTGGAGAGGGAGAAGGGAATGTGGACCTCAATGATTCCTTTAGCCCCAGCAACCTCTCGGAGGGGAAGTAAGGGGGCCGACTGTTGGGCGTGCTGGGTCTGAGAGCGGGTATGAGGTGGAGATGGGGAGGAATTAGAATCAGAAGCTGGGTGGTTGGAGAGAGGAGGGGAAAGAGGTAAGGCAGGAATGGGAGCATGTGGTGGAGGATTGTGATGATTTGGGGGAAGATTATGGTGTTGTTGGGGAGAAGAAAAGTCAGCAGGGTTAAAGGAGGAGGAATTGTCAGAAGGAAGGGGAGCTGAGGATGAGTCTGGCTCGGAACAGGCGAGGAGGATTTGGAAAGCGGAACAGGACTGACAAAGGGAGGGGCAGCTTCGGAGGGTAAAAAAGGCCTGAATATAAGGGATTTCAGACCACTTTCCATTGCGATAGCAAAAGTTGTCTAGGTCCCTGTCTAAGATGTTGAAATTGAACGTGCCGTTCTCAGGCCATTGGGAGCCATTGTTTAGTTTATATTGTGGCCAGGCAGTGTTAAGATAAAAGATGAGTTTGTTTGTTTGTTTTGGCCGAATTTCGGAACAGAGGCTAAGGGAATTAAGGTTACGGAGGAGACACCCGAGCGGGTGGATGTCTTTGACGGAGTGGATTGGGAGGCTCCCATAGTGGAATGAGAAAGGGAGGGGTAGGGATGGGAGACTTGGCCCGAGACCAGAACGGTAGGAGAAGGCGTCCCTTGTCCCAAGGTTCAAGTCGGAGAAGTGCGATAATCCCCCATTCAGGCGTCCCTGAAAGGGAGATACTGAGGGCCTGCAGGCCGGGAGGAGGAAACCCTTGGCCCAGTGCTGGGTCTTTCGGGAAGGAAAGAGCAGATAAGGGTTCCGGACGGAAGGCTAAAGTCTCCTTTACTCACCCCTGAGGTGGCCCTGGTGTTGGATGTGTTTGCCGCCAATGGAAAGGAGTAGGAAATCCTCTGGGTCTCTGGCAGGATCTGGAAGGGTGAGTTTGGCCGGGGGAAGGAGGGAGGGAAGAAGAAACGGAGAAAGGGAGGCTGAACTCCACCACCTTCCCAGGTTTCGGCACCAAGATGTAAGGGATAATTAGAAGGTCAGCCGAGAAAGGAATGAGGCCAATAGACCCAAGTTCAGGCAAGCTGATTTATTGTCAGTCCTGCCAGGCTATCTCTTGACAAAAGCAGAGGAGGCAGCCTCGCTTACAGACTACTGCAGGGCTGAGTCCTGCAGACTACTGAGGAACTGGGTCAGGGTCGGGAGCTGAGTCGGGTGTGCAGGAGGGCTGAGTCGGGATGAGGGAGCTGAGTCGGGGGTGCAGGAGGGCTGAGTCAGGGTGGGGGAGCTGAGTCTGGGGTGCAGGTGTCTTGACTGCATCCTGGAGATGTTTTTTGCCAGCTTTGTTACGCCAGGTGAACAGACATGTTAACCCCATCCTGTAACTGCCTGGACAAGCAGTTACTACAGGGGTCAATGAAGAGCGGTTTGTCTTTAGCCCTGGGGAAGCTGCGCGGAGGTCACAAAGGACTGCATTGTAACACCCATGGGAAGGGAGGGGGAACAGTCTGGTTGTGGTGACCCTAACACTTTGTCTTTCTTTGAGTTTTTCTTGTTCTTCTACTTAGTATGGTCACTGCTGGTTGAACTCTCCGTAATACCAAGTGCTATTATATGACTGGTGATATTTTTATAATAATATAACTAGAAGTTGTACATGGATTTTATCCACATTTAAAGTCATTACTCTGGGGTCCTGTGCTCATTATGTTTCCAGTTAATTGACTGCACAAGTTTCTAAATGGATCAAAATTCCCATAAAACTTTTTTCTCATAAAACTTTTAAGTCCAAAAGTAAGTTTTAGATGCATTCATCAAAGATGGCAGAGAAAAGAATGAAGAAAATGTTGAAATCTTCAATTGCTTTAGGCATGTCTAAGTTTAGTTAGTATATTGAATTTTATTATTATTATTATTTTTTGAGATGGAGTCTCACTCTGTTGCTCAGGCTGGAGTGCGGTGGCATGATCTCTGCTCACTGCAACCTCCACCTCCCTGGTTCAAGTGATTCTCCTGCCTCAGCCTCCCCATTAGCTGAGATTACAGGCACACACCACCACGCCTGGCTAATTTTTGTATTTTTTAGTAGAGACGGGGTTTCACCATGTTGGCCAGGTTGGTCTCAAACTCCTGACCTCAAGTGATCAGCCCTCCTTGGCTTCCCAAAGTGCTGAGATTACAGGTGTGAGCCACAGCGCCTGGCCCTATGTTTAATTTTAATTTGGTTCAATGAATTGTCACTTTTTCATATCTTTAATTTTGACTTTTGGCATTGTTTTACTGATACTGCCATCTACAAAAATAACAAATGACTGAAAATTTATCAACACTGAAATGATTTATTTCACTTGTTTTAAACATCAGGAAAGGTTTTTTTCTGATTTTACATTATATATCACTTAAGAACATACTTTTATCACAATGATAAATATGCAATAAATAAATATACATTCTTCCCTGAATCAAATCACAATGGAATTAAACTTTACATTTGTAGGTTTGACATCTTGCTATTGTTGATTAAGGAAGTAAAGACCAACATTAGGCATTTATTAAATATGCAAAATTCTGATCAAGTTGAAAGTGGTTTTATTAATTGACTTTTTAGCACTGGCACACCTTCAAATGGAATTTTACACCAAATTTAGATGTATGAATTCTATAAATAAGAGCAACATTGGTTGAATTAGAAATGGGAGTCTGGAAACTATTGATCCTCTTGCTCTTCCATCGTCTATTCGTTCTACAATGACCACTCCTGAAGATTCATTGCCAAAAAATCCTAAATGTAAGATAAAAAATAAATAAAAAACAATATGAAAATTACTGCATTAAGGCATAGGTGATGAGGTAATGCTTGGACAGAGGTTGGATATAAAAGTAAATACATTTTACCAGAAATTAAATAATTCCTGCTTTCAGACATATATTCCCTATCAATATGTATGACACCCTAAATGGCAAAGGTTGACAATGGCTTTATATTACACAAAGGAGGACATAAACATACTGTAAAGTCCACTGAGCACGATGGCTCATGCCTGTAATCTCAGCACATTGAGAGGCCAAGGCAAGTGGATCATTTGAGGTCAGGAGTTTGAGATAAGCCTGGCCAGCATGTTGAAACACCGTCTCCACTAAAAATACAAAAATTAGCCAGGCCTGGTGGCTTGTGCCTGTAATCCCAGCTACTCGGGAGGCTGAGGCATGAGAATCGCTTGAACGCAGGAGACAGAGGTTGTAATGAGCCAAGATCGTGCCAGTGCACTCCAACCTAGGCGACAGAACAAGATTCTGTCTCAAAAAAAAAAAAAAAGTAAAATCATTAATTATGATGAAAATAGTTTGCCTTCCTAACCTTATGTGACAGTTCAGGTTCTTCAAGAGGCAGACACAAAGATGGAATTAAATGTGCAAAAGACTTGTTGGGAGAAATGCCTATGGACAGGAGAGTAGAGGGGAAGAAGAAGTAGGTGAAAGAGCCTTCAGACCATGATGCCGGTCAGATACCTGTTAAAGAAGAGTGGAGCCAGGCGCGGTGGCTCATGCCTGTAATCCCAGCACTTTGGGAGGCCAAGGTGGGTGGATCATGAGGTCAGGAGATCGAGACCATCCTGGCTAACAGGGTGAAACCCTGTCTCTACTAAAAATACAAAAAAATTAGCTGGACATGGTGGTGGGCGCCTGTAGTCCCAGCTACTCGGGAGGCTGAGGCAGGAGAATGGCTCGAAGCTGGGAGGCAGAGCTTGCAGTGAGCTGAGATCACGCCACTGCACTCCAGCCTGGGCAACAGAGCAAGACTCCCTCTCAGAAAAAGAAAAAAAAGAAGACTGGAAAAGAAGGATGCTTGAGGGTTCAGACTTCTGCTCAATTTTGCAAAAATCTCAACCAGGAAACAGAGTAAATAATGTCTGTTAATGGAGTCTCTCATTGGACATTCATTGTCTGAGCCCACCGAAATTTCACCTTAGCGTGAATGTTGTGAAAGACCCAAAGGTGCAGTGGCTAGAGGCTGTCGACTACCCATACTCTCATGGAATTATCTTCAGTGGAGAGCTGAGCAGTGCACCTTTGTGGCCTCCTCTGAAAATCTTGGAACAAAGACAGGATTATTTAAAGGAGTGACACTGAAACACTTTGGTCCCAGGACACCTCTACACTTATAAAATGATTAAGAAACTCAAAGAGCTTTTGTTTACATAGATTGTATGTAACAATATGCATCATTAGAAATTAAAGCTTCAATTTAAAAACTGTGTTTACTAATTGATTATTAAATAACAATAATAAATGTATTCCACTAATATAAATAATATGTTTTTATAAAAAATATTTTCCAGACTAAAAAATAATCAGAAGAATAATGTTGTTTTACTTTAAAAAGTTTCTTATGTCACATCTGATTGTAGACAGCTAGATTATCATATCAGCTTTTGCATGCAATCTGTTGTGAAATGTCAGTTGAGGTTTGGTAATTGAAGAAGATCAGGCTCACACAAATATGTAACTTAAGAAAAGGAAGACCTTAGGGATCCCTGAAAGAGTCTTTGGGGGCCTCCATGCACACTTTAAGAAGGATTGATTAAAGTGTTAAATACATCTCACATATTAACTATGACAATGTGTTTAATTTATACAAGTTATCTTACAGATACAGAGTATGTTTTTGTTAAGAGTAAGAACCAACTACCTTTACAAGTTATCTTACAGATACAGAGTATGTTTTTGTTAAGAGTAAGAACCAACTACCTTTCCTTTTTATTCTCCAAAGTACCTAGTATAAAGCAATGTACATAATGGGATCTTGGTAGCTTTAAATTAACACTTAATATTGATACATCTTACATTATATTTTGCATCAAAGTATTATTTTCATACTAAATGTTTACCTATTATAAACTATATGTTATCTTTAAAATAGTACAGTTTTTGTTGTTGCTTTTTTCCCTTGGAAATAGACAAATAAATAGGCATCCAGCATTTTTACAATTATATCTGTGGAAAAAAAGTTTTATCCATGATATATTATGCACTATTTTCTCTTCTAATCAGGCTTCAATGATAAGCAGTGTGTTCTGATTTTATTGCTTAACTGTGTTGTAATTTTCAACCATTAATGGAATTCTGATTTTTCTTTATTTTAATTATATGATATTGCTTTATGTACATGGCACTGTGTGTATTAGTTTCTTCAATATTTCCATTTCACTGACAAATTAATCGCATAATATTTCCTTGAATTATCACCCTTTGGAGATAATTTTCTCTCGGAAAAACCAACCCTCCCCCATAAAGTTGATCCTAGTTTGCTGAGAAAAGGAATATATATGAAAAGAATGGTAAGTCTTTATACAGATACTATTCAATAGAAGTAAAATGTGAGCCATTATATAATTAAAAATTATGTAATTTTAAATATTCTAGAAGCCACATCACAAAGTAAACAAAGGAAATTAATTTTAACAATACATTTTAATTAACCCAATATATCTAAAATATTGTCATTTCAATATGCAATTAAAACAAAAACTCTTAATAAATGCTTTAATTCTTTTTTATTGCTCTGTATCTTACAACACATCTCAATTTGAACATGTCTTCATTGGAAATACTTGATCTGCACTTCTATTTCACAAAGTTTACAATTGAAAAAGTAGATTTATATACTGAAGGTGCTCTACAGGTATTTAAAAATTTTCCAGCAACTGAACTGAATGTAGGATTTGTTTTAAAATTTAAATTCACATGAATTAAATTAAATTTAAAAAGTCAATTCTCAATCACATTGCCCATATATATCTAATGGCTACTGAACTGAGCAGCAGAGCTCAATGACACAACTTAAAAGATAGTTTTAGTGTTTATAGATTATATCAGTGTGTTTAATGGCATTTGAGCAAAATACTGTCATTGGCATGGAGCCAGTATTGTCCCTAATTTCTTAATATATTTAAATACTTTAAGAAACACATTGTATTGTTTGTTGGCATTTGACATAATTTCCTTAAATAAATCTCCTATTTTTTCTGGGAAAGTTTTCTCCTGAAGCAAGTTCATTTTCCCTTGAGCAAAGAAGTGAGGAAGGAAATGAAAACTTTTCCAAGGAGATAAGAATTAATTCAGCCACACCTGTCAATGTGGTGACATGTGATCATTGGATGTGGATACCACATTTTCTAAAAACTCATCCAGTGAGAATTTCATAAATTCTAGAAATGTCTTATTGTTTGGTTAAAAAATGGTGTCTTAGTAAAGGGCTCACATGATAAATTTTATTACCTTATGACCTTAATTATAAATTGTGTATGTATGTGGTGTGTGTGGTGGCTCCTGCCTGTAATACCAGCTACTGTGGAGGCTTCAGTGGAAGGCTTGCTTGGGGTCAGGAGTTGGAGACCAGACTGGGCAACACAGTGAGAGCTCATTTCTAAAAACAGTAACAAAAAACATTATAAGTATTAAGACATAATGAGTGTGCAGTCATTTAACTTGTATGATATTGTAAAGGTAAAATACATTTAGAATAATTAGAATTTTGACACTTGAAGTAGTCAGGGTTCCCTAGAGGGACAGAACTAATAGGCTATATATAAATGTATATATATATAGGCTTCATATATATATATGTATATATATAGGCTTCATATATATATATGTATATATATAGGCTTCATATATATATATGTATATATATAGGCTTCATATATATATATGTATATATATAGGCTTCATATATATGTATATATATAGGCTTCATATATATATGTATATATATAGGCTTCATATATATATATGAAGGGGACTTTTATTAACTTACATATACATATATGAAGGGGAGTTTATTATTAACTTACACGATCACAAGGTCCCACAATGGGCTGTCTGCAAGCTCGAGAAGCAAGGAGAGCCAGTCCAAGTCTCAAAACTGAAGAACTTGGAGTCCGATGTTTGAGGGCAGGAAGCATCCAGCAGGGGAGAAAGATGCAGGCTGGGAGGCTAGGCCAGTCTCGCCTTATCATGTTTTTCTGCCTGCTTTATATTCACTGGCAACTGATTAGATTGTGCCTACCAGATTAAAGGTGGGTCTGCCTTTCCCAGCCCACTGACTCAAATGTTAATCTCCTTTGGCAACACCTTCACAGACACACCCAGAATCAATACTTTGCATCCTTCAACCCAAGAAAGTTGACACTCAATATTAACCATCACATGTGGCATGTCTGCATTGAGAGGTACTGTACAAATAAACTACACACTGGATTCCAATGAGTATGATAAAAGGAATGTACACTATCTCAGTTTTTATTGATTGAATGTTAGATTCATAATGTATTGGAAATATAGGTTTTAGTAATAAAACATGTTACTGAAATTAATTTTACCTGAATCTTTTTACTTTTTAAAATGTGACTACTAGAAAATTTAAAATTTTTTGTGGTCCACATTATATTTCTGTTGGACAGCACTGCTCACTGAGTTAAAATACACTTTAAAATTCACTGAGCACATCATATTTCCAAAATATTAGACTGTACTTATTACATACATAGGCAAGACATGATTTTATTCTGTACACAATTACGATTAAACACTTTCTAATGGCTAATGTGAACTTTTATTTTTGTATAAATCATAAACGTGCCTCCAAGTTAAGATCCATACTTTTATGCCAAATGTAACATATTTAAGATAAAACAAACCCAGCAAATGAGAAGCAAGTGCTTACCCTTTAGGATAATTAGTGTAATTTCTTTTACACTGCTTCTGGATGCTATGAGACATTTAGTGTTTTAGAATGGTAATACAGAAAATGATGACATGTATATGATCCATATCTGTGAAATTAGCTTCAAATATCAGAACTTTTAAAGAAATAAAATATGTGTTCTTAGAATCTGAGCCCAAAGGCAATTTAAAAGTTTCCAGTTGTCCTCATCTTCTTAAGTCTTCTATTGTCTTTTTGCCTACCTTTCATTATATTAAGCCATGTTGTGAGGATACAGATTTTCATCTGTGATAGCATTTTTGAAAAGCAAAACCAAAAGAATGTCTATATTAATTTTAAGGTATATTATCTCTGTGACTGATACCTCATTAGAATGTTGAAACAAAGGGATCTCAGCATTCACATGGTAATATAATCTCGATTTAAATGACGAGGAAGCCGACATGTTATTTATTTTTTTACACAAATATAATCAACCATGTGCTAAGCGTTGCCCTATGGTGACAAAATATTATTCTTGACTTCAAAGAGATTGTAGTTTATTGGAAAAAACAAAATGTAAGTTGAAACATTTAGCATACCATGATAAACACTATCATATAGGAGAGACCAGGTTGCTACAGAAACACATAATAAACACTTATAAAAGGAGGTGGCTTAAGCTAGAGAGGGTGGGAAAAGGCCTGTTTAGGCTTCCTCCAAGAGAGGATATCTTGGAAGTTAGAAATGCGCATTTGGATCATGTTAATGCTTAGAGGAATGTAATTTGTGAAAAAATTGAGTCCTACTGATCCTGGAGATGCTATGCGATTCTGGAGATGTGATCAGAGTTTGGGGTGTGCTTCTTACCCAAGGGTTCTTTTTTAGTGGTGACCGCAGAACAATATCATATGTCTTAGGTGGATATTCTCAATGCAAGGTATAGCGATTCTATAATGCTCCCTTTGCTTTTTATTTTCCTTTCTTCATTCTTGTCACTTACACTAACTGATACAGTATCTATCCTAATCTTTCATGTTTTGAATCAAAATCTGAATATGCTTCCTTCATGAATCCTTCCATGGCTAATCTAAGCTAATTAATGTCACACTTTTAACTCATATTCCTCTTATCTGAAATATACCTTATGTATTATAACTGTAGATGACATAGAACATGTGTCATATTCATATATCCTATTTTATTTAATCTCCCAACCATCCCATGAGATCCTGACAGCATCCCCATTTTACAGAAGAAATTTAGAAATAGAGTAAATATCTCACAATAAAATAACTACTAAATGATAGAACTAGAATTCTGAAATATAAATTTTATTAATATGTCTATTTTTGCCAGCATATTTGTGATACTATTATAATGTATTACAGACAAAAAATATATTTACATACATACATATGTATGTATATTTGCAAAGTGCTTGGGGGAAGAAAATATGTCTATTGCTTTGATTTTTCACCATCTTGCTTTAGATTCTCAAGATGTAAGCTGATCAAATCCCAAGAAAAGCCCCCACAAAAAATAGAAACATAAAATATAATAGAGATTCTGTTCTACCTTGATGATAATATTAAGTATAGATAACATAAAATGTTCCAATGAGAAAGACTAAATAAATCTACTCTCATTTTGGAAAACCAGACTGAAAAATCTTATGTCATGGCACTTTTTGGAGCAGAGCTAAAATAAATAAGTGCATAAGGAAACAAACAAATAGAGAAACAAATACAACTAGAGAAATAAGCTTTTACCTAGAAATACAAAATCCTTTAGTACATCCTAAAACTAATAGCTAAAACCTCATGCCATAGGTCTTGACACCAATAGCCAGCCCATGACAACCATATATTACCTTCAGCCTACTGGGAAGCAAGACTTACATTTTAAGAATATCTATCTAATTTCTAGTATTTATTATATTAACATATTTTCCATGGCCTTAACTGAGTTAGGGGGTAAAATGCAAAAGAAGGTTGGGAATAGATGATGAGACCTACCTGCTGTTTTTAGGTTGCTTAAGAAAGGGAAAATCTCCAAGTTCCTTTGAATGAATCCAATAGATTGTTGCTTCATTGGCACTGGGAAGAAGTCAAGGATGTTAACATCTCTGTCATTGAGATATACAGTAGATACAAATGGCTTCCAGTTGCCTATAGTATTGAACCTATATTGTTAGTAGTTCACTAGCTAATAATGAAAATTTACTAAGGTAGAAATCACTTGAAAAAAATAAAATCAATGTTGATGACTGTTCCTACTGAGAGCTTAAGAAAAATATGTCATTAATGATTTTGGCATAGTTGCCACTCATTTATAATGACTGGTAAATTTCCATTTTAAATCTCTGGACATTATGATGCAAACTGTATTTAAGAACCACAGGAACTCTGACTACTAATTTTTGATGGCTATAGCAGAAAATGGCTCAGTAATGCTTCCTGACCTGTTAGTTTAGTTTAATTTTTAATCTTCCTATCATAAGTTCAAAATGTATGTGATTTATGATACTTGCATCTTCCAACATGAGTGCTTTAATTTGAAGCCTTGAACTATCTTATTATATAGAACAGTCATACCAACCCCATCAAAACATATTTCTAGAGTGAATATCACATTTCAGCTGCCTATAAAGACTTGGCTATTTGTACTGAATTAACTACTTATGTTTTCCTATGTGGACACAGAAGCAGAAACTAAATGCTTATCTAAATTCACCATACAAGAAATGTTGTTTTAGAGAGAATGTGGGTCTTAGTTATAATCTAGTGTAAGACATTCAACCTGCAGGTGAAGAAAGCAATGCCTGGAGATGTTAAGTAATTTTAAAGCCAAGGGGTAATGATAAAAACAAAACAAAACAAAACAAAAACCATGAGTATAGTATCTTGCTTTAGAGCACAAAGTTCTTTTCATTGGTCATACATTGTCCTATAGATCACAACTATGGTCAGGGCATCTATATATGACCACTGATCACTGCAGGCTCAACATGTGCACGAAGACTATCAAGGGCTCCAAGGTCTTGCCTCTTCACTGGCATGCAATATCTGTATCTTAAGCCACAGTCCAACTTGCTGCAGTATTGAATGCTGTTTCCTTAGCCACATCTATAGCAACTCCGGATATAAATGTAAGACCAGCTAGCACGTTTACAGGGTGCAAGGCCTTGAGATTCTAGACAAAGCTTCTGTAAGACCTGACAGCACCCACCTACTTCCAGCTCTAGCTTCTTTGTCAAAAAACATGTTAGAAGCCTCCATCCCAACTCTTATGCCTAGAATTAGCTTGTAGTCTACGAGGACAGATGAGATATCAGAAATCAGGTGAATTATCAGACAAACGTTGTGCCCTAGAACTACTGCATTGCCCATTTGGGGCCGCTATTTTCTCTTAGCAAATGGGAATGACACTTTACCCCCCCCTGCCCCCTGCCCTTGTGTTCTGAGAATATTTTTGCTGAGCTCAAATTCTTCCTCTTTTATTTGCTTATCTAAAGAATCATCCCTACCAGCACATCTCTGCCTGGAAATACAGTACATAGTAATTTCTACATGAAAATACATATTAGATTACATTTGTGAAAGTAGCTCAAGTCAATCTCAGTAGTGCTAATAGTGATAGTAATTGTAATAGTCAAAGTTTGTGTGCTAAACTACCATAGTCTTTTTTTTTTTTTTTTTTAAGACAAGAGTCTTACTCCGTTGTCTAGGCTGGAGTGCAGCAGTGCAATTACAGCTCACTGCATCCTCAATCTCCTGGGCTCAAGCCATCCTCCCACCTCAGCATCCTGAATAGCTGGGACCACAGGCATGCACCACCACAACCAGCTAACTTTTTAATTTTTGGAGAGTGGAGGTCTCACTAGTTACCCAGGCTGTCTCAAACTCCTGAACTCAAGCAATCCTCTGAGCTCAGCCTCCCAAAATACTGGAATTACAGGTGTGAGCCACCAAGTCGGCATCATAGTCTTTACAAAGGCCTAAGAACTGACCAAAAAAAATTGGTGTGGTAGTCTAGGGTATCAGTTACTTTTCTTATCTGCAAGAGTAAACTCAAGTGAGAAGTGGCCAAAACACACAAGATTTTATGTTACATAAGATGGTCAGAGATCAGCAATCCAGAGCTTTTATAAATTTCACAAAGTTATTAGAAACCTTTCTCATTCTAACATTTAGTTCCACCATTCCTGCCATGATCATTTTCTGCAATGTGCAAAATACCTGCTGGAGCTCCAATCACTATATCCTCACGGAATTTACATGAAACTTACACAATATTTCTGCTTCACCAGAAATAAGTCTTGTGGTCAAAATCTATTGAAGGGATGGTGGGAATTCCACTTGCCACATTCTTGACTAATATTAGAGGATTTGAGAGTGATGAAGGTAGCAGAATCTGCCCTGCTAGTATCTAAACCATTTTAGATGACAGACATGGACAGGAAGCATCTCAAGGTCAGAATATTATTTCAGCAGAGAGATATAAAGTCTTCTCTGAGGAAAAAAAACTATAGTAAAACTAGTAAAACCATACATCTGCCAGCATAAAGGCTGCCCATCCTATCACTTCGCTAAGGTTTATCCTTGAATTATAAAGACAATGTCTAGTCAAATTTGAGCAAGTAATTGTAGCAACTTGATATCAGTGATTACATTGTGTAAGTTTTATTTTTCATGAATTCCCCTTTGCCAATCTTACATTTATGTCCATAATTTAGATTCAAAATTCACAGGAATATATTTTCTAAACATGAGATATGTTTTCTCACATATGTATGTTATCTCCCTTGCATCTAGAAGCCCTGGAACTGAACTACTCCATTACTATAAATGTCAATCCACCCCATATAGAACAAAGTATACAATGACAGAGACATAGGTAAGAAGGCATGCAGAATGAGAAATAGCTTACTTTTGATTTAATAAGGAAACCAAGACCCCATTCTACCTTTTTTGGAGGGTAGATCCTCACAGTATTGCTGTATGACCTTATATACTACTTACACACAAAAGTATCTGATGGCACAAAAGTACCTTGTAACCCTAGCCAGTGTTTCCCTATACCCATTTCCAGCATGGCTACATCAGAATTGCCATCATGATTTTGAAAATAGTTCCTTGGATCTCAAGGTAGACCTACTAAATTTGAATAGGGGCAGGGTGGGAAAGGACCAAATGGATTCTACTTTTGAAATCTGAAAATACTAGCAAAGTAGATGTAAATCACAGAACAAATGTTTGATAAATAGTAAAAAAGCCTATAGATAGTTTATAGTTTAGAATTAAATATATAAATATAAATCATAATCTGAATAATGTGACATTATTAGCTCAGTGTTGCAGTATTGAGCAAAGTAGAAAAGTGGGCCAGGGGGCATTGGTTGTTTTTAATGAGTGCTTCCTATAAAATGTCCCCTCCCTCTTTATTTTGTTATCATCGTAGATATATCCTTAAAAACTATAATACTTTTATTTTTGTCTGCCAGCCAACATATTTCTCTAATCCCTTCTTATTGTTAATCAAATATTTTCTGTTGTCTAGTATGATATAGCATGATATTAATAGTACATTTATATTTGAGTCTAAGATAGCTTTAACAAATCATAAGAATATATTATAGTCATAGTTCTATAACTTATGGAAATTTTCTCTATACCAGAAACCTGAAAATTTATGCAAATAAAACAAAGATTTTTTTTTTAAATCTGAGTAAGCAATTATTGTTTTTCTAAACAATAGGCAAATGTATTTGACCAGGATTTATCAAGTTAATACTTTATTACAAATTGAAAATTAAAAGAGTTTTTGAAAAAAGCTATTCACGATATCAAATCTATCTATCTCAATTCTGTTGCCACTTATTATGCTAGCAGTGTATGCTCCTGATCACAGAAGAGAGAGACAATGCTTTGGATGTATTATGTAGTAAACAAATTTTACTGGGTTTCTGTTATGAGCCAGAGATTGTACCATATTCTGAATATGCAAGATGGTAGGACACAATTTAGTTGAATTTAAAAAAAACACTAAATAACTATAAAACTGTTCTGGAGCCTATAATAAAGTAATAATTGAAGTGCTGTGTGAACAAGAACAATAACAACAAAAAGAACAACTGTGCTTGAGAGCACTAAAAGAACTAATCAGAGAATGTGGTTTAGAAATGAAGTTGGAGGCCAGGTGCGGTGGCTTACGCGTGTAATCCCAGCACTTTGGGAGGAGGAGGCGGGTGGATCACAAGGTCAGGAGATTGAGACCATCCTGGCTAACATGGTGAAACTCCATCTCTTCTAAAAATACAAAAATAACGCAAAACAAAACATAGCCAGGCGTGATGCCACGAACGTGTAGTCCCAGCTACTCATGAGGCTGAGACAGGAGAATTGCTTGAACCTGGGAGGCGGAGGTTGCAGTGAGCTAGATCACGCCACTGCACTCCAGTCTGGGCGACAGAGTGAGACTCCATCTCAAAAAAAAAAAAGAAATGAAGTTGGACTTGATCAGGTAGAAAAGGGAGGAAGGACGTATACAAAACAGCAGGAGCTGCAAGAGACACAGGTATATACAAGAACATGGTGCACTTGATGGTGTACTTGAAAACAGGGGAAAGAGTTTCTTTAGACTAGATCTTAGGTTTTCAGGGAGACCTGGCTTCTGGACAAAATGGATTTACAGAGATAGCAATTATCTTCTAGCCTGATAAAACATAGAGAACAGACATAGCCAGATAAAACATAGATAACAGACAAAGTATGTAAAGAAAAATAAATTTGGGGGGCACTAGAAATGAGGCAACAAACACTGATGCCTTAGAAACATAAAAATGTGGTGAGACCTGTGATGGCCCCAATTTGTCATATATAATGCCAGGCTGCACTGCAGGGAGGAGGAACCCAGGCAGTACACTTCTGACACTATGAATAGAAGGAATGGAGCTGAAAGTTGGGTAAGACCAAGGAGGATAGAGTTCTCAGGGCAGAGTACCACGGAAGATAGAGCTGCATATTTAGAGAAATTCTGAAACCCATAGAGTCGTTTTTAAGTATTCAGCATAGCACTTATCACCACATGACTATGAGAAAATGGTCTGAGGCTGGGGAAAAAAAATGCCTGAAAGGTTTGAAGGTCACAGTCTCTGGCACTCACACAGGACTGGGAATATTGTCTGATCTCTCCAGGCAGAGTGGAAGCCTCATAATTCTTGGGGTGATGGGTAAAATAATCAGGATCATATACTTTAAGTTGTGGAGGAAATCAGTCATATATCAAAGCCAATTCTTCTTCCGACTGTCAAAGTTTAAAAGAAAGACTTTTAATAATCAAACTGTTTCCAAGTAATTTGATCACATACCAGAAAATGATATATACATATACCTTTGCGTGTATGTGTGTATATATAGATATGTAATATCTATATATACAGAATAATATCAATATCCAGTGCACAATGAGGTAAAATCAAAATTACTTGCATCCAATAAAAAAAAGAAGGCATACAAAGAAGAAAAATGCTATCTATGAGTAGACAAAAATCAACCAATTGATACTAATCCAGAATTGATGTAGATGATAAGATTAGTAACAAGGGCATTAACTCATTTATTGCAACTATTTCACATTTTCTGGAAGCTAGCGGAAAGACTGAACATGCAATCACCTTTGTGATCACATGGCTCTCTGGGAGTTGTGGCTTGCTGCCACTGCTCAGCATCACAGGAGAGTATGGTACTGCATATAGTTATCTTGGGAAATGACCAAAATGCTAAGTTCAGAGTACAGTTTCTCCTACATGAGTATCCCTTTCGTATCATTGTAAAGCTGAAAAATTGTAAGTTGAACCATGATAAGTTGGAGACCCTCTTTACATGAAACATGTAGTTTGCTGGATGTTTATATTTCAGTACACCTGTGGGTGTTTTTTTTGGATTTGGGTTTGTTTTTGTTGCTGTTGTTGCTTGAGACAGGGTTTCCTTTTGTCACCCAGGCTGGAGTGCATTGGCAGGATCCTACCTTACTGCTGCTCCGAATTCCTGGGCTCAAGTCATCCTCTTACCTCAGCTTCTAGAGTAGCTGGGATTAGAGGCACATGCTACCATGCCTGGGTATTTTTCTTTTATTTTTGTAGAGACAGGGTCTCCCTGTCTGGGTCTTGAACTTCTGAACTCAAGCTATCCTCTCACCGCAATCTCCCAAAGCGCTGGAATTATGAGTGTGAGCCACCGTGCCCAGCCAGCTGTTTTAAAAAAAAACTATAAAGGAGAACTATATAAAGGAAAACTATAAGGGCTGGTGTGTGGACATAAACTTAAATGCATTGATTGCAGAAAGATTGTGCAAGCACCTTGAATACTATAGAGTGTTAACTTTATTCTTTAGGCCATTGTATTTTAAACTGGGAAGGCAAGAGGGCATAGCTGTATAGGAATTCCATCCTTGTTTTAATTAGATCAACACTGCCTGTACACGTAGTGAAAAGATTGTTTTCAATAAGAAATTATGCAGTTTAAAAAGCAGCTTTGAAAACTATTACCTTGATAATGAGGAGGAAAATAGCCAGCATGGCATAAATGTGAGAATGGTAGTAATTTATGCATTTCCCCATTTCTCTCCTTCTTCCTCTGCTTGATCCAACATCCTTTACTGAAGCAGGCAGGAAATCGTAAACCCATGTTCTCTGTGATCCTATAACAGTATTTATTATTCTTTCTCATAGAATTGATATTTTAATTTATGCATTTGATTATGCCTAACACTTGTGGGGGGCTCATTTATTCCTAATTTTTTTACATATCTTGGTGTCCATCAAAGTGTCTATACAAAGTCTTTCACAAAAGAGATGTTTTAATAAATTAAACAACGTTAAATTGTTCATGAGCCCAGAAAAGGGATGATTATTATATTATTAAAAATTCATCCTGACCAATAAATTACTATATATTATCCTTCCTTTAAGGAGCAGATGAAGCATCGTAGAAAGAGGTAAAAATAAAGGAAAAAATGGACATTTCCTTATGAAATTTGTGAAATGTTAACTTCATTGTAAAATATTTTCCATTTCGTAGACTGTATGGGCGAAAGAGGAGAAGAGACTAGTATTTTGTACTGTATCCACTTCTCATTTTATTAACAAATTTAACCCTCACAACAGTCTTCTAAGCTACCCCTTATTAGCTTTCTTTTAGAGATAACTAACTTGAAACTTGAAGCAGTTATGTATAATTTCCAGTGATCACAAAACCAGAAAAATAGACTAGATTAAAATATAATAAACATTTTCTTCTTTATTCTAGATTAAGGTTTGCAAAACTTGGTTTCCTGAGTCATTACTAACTAAATAATTGCAATGAGTTTCATGCAATAAGGGCTATACTTTCAAATTAGTTTGGGGGAAAAAGGCCAAATAGTAAATTGGATGTTTGCATATTAAAGGCATAGCTCAATCCTGAAGAAAAAGAAATCTGCTTATACTTTTTTAAACTCAGCATTTCATAAACTTGTTTGATAATAGATACCTTTATAAAACATTATTTAATATAGCATATAACATGGATTATTAGTTTCTGCAGCTCACAGTTTGAAGAACGTTGATGCTGCAACTTTCCAGCAAATATTGTCTGCAAATTACCTATATATAAACAGTTCAATATTTTAATATTTTAATTGACAAGATAATTGGTGTTAATTATCTGCAAGTGAAGCTCAGAATACTAACTTTTTAAAGTACAACTTTTCCAAGTTTTGACAAACATAGGCCTCACTTATCACTTATCAAACTAGAAGAAAAAAGACATCATAGACACAAGTGAGATCACATTTCAACTAAAAAGTATTACCTTTTAAAGGTCCCACACAGGTGCAGTGGGGATTAAATTCCAACACTTGAACTTTGGGGGCTGTCAAACCATAGCACCCAAGAAGTTCTCAAAGAGGGCTTCTTTTTAAGATGAAACAATTCAAGGATGGATATTAACAGAAAAAGGGGCCAGAAGAGGGAAAATATTAAAAATGTAGAAAGCAAAATAAACAAATAATGCAAGCTCTTTGTAAGGGTCAAGAATGAGTTGAATGTAAGTGGTAAGTAAACTCATTCCTAGTGAATATACATCAATCATATCTTTGGAGAGCTACTTGGCAGTATAAAACAAGAACCTCAATATTGATTATATCTTTGACCAATAACTCTATTTTTGTTAATAGAAACTAATCCAAAGAATGGAGACTTTTCTATTGACAAAGTTATAATCAAATAAACTGTTATCAAATCACATTGTTATTTATAACACATTCCAAGTGTCTTTTTGCTACAAAGAGGAATACTCATTTTTTAATATTTTGTTAATGGACAATTTGTTAATATTAAGTAATACTGAACAATCAACATTTTGGAACTTTAATCAATTGCACTTTCAACAGAAATATAATAGTGTTCTAATTTAATACTGGTTTCCGCATTTATGCGAAAATCAATTTTTAAAGGGGTTGTCACCCTGGATTTAAAGTAGGTCTTTTAACATTTTTATTCTTGTTCTAATTATCACTCTAATATTAATTATTATGTCTTTCCAAGCTTGTCCTAACAATGCAATAATAATTTATTAATTTATCTTTATCCTAGGGATTCAATAATCTTAATAGACTTAAAAAACTGCCATATCATATCCATCTATGTTGCAGGATCTAAGTTTTCTACCAGTTTACCTTTTATTAGGACAGTGCATTTCAATTACATTTACTCATGAACTACTCAGGCTGAGTTCCTTGGTCATTAGGTCAATATTTTTACATCTTACATAGGATTTGCTGCCTTTTATATAAATGTTATTTTAATATTTTAAAGTCTGATGTTTTACTCCATTTGTTTTAAAGATTTACATGGCTAAAAGTACCTAATCCATTGTTCTGTCAACATAATATATGGCCCTAGTTTGTTGGTGTAATTGAAAACCTCTGTACGTCTTATCAGTATCTCATTATAATTAGCAAGGTGAGCTGGAGGTTTTACATACGTGAGATGAAGGATATAATCTGCATCATTAGTGCTTTTCTATAAACTACATGGCTAATTCTTCATTTTGGAACATAGTCAACCATCCTCTCCCAGCATAGTTATTGAGGGCGAATACCAATGCCTCTCCCTCTACAATCCCACTCCTCCCAATGAAAAGTCTTTACCTCTCCACCGCCATGATTTGTCTGCCTTAGAAAACATTTACAAATAATCTGTCAAACTAATTCCAATGCTAATATTATTGTGTATCCTAGCCTACTGTTTTATTTATTTCACATAATAACTTTCATTTGAGGTAATGCTCAATCCCAGTGATACCATGGAAAGAAATTTTAAGTTGAAGAAGAAAATCTGATTGGGTAGAAAGGATTTTGTACCTGAAAACCACCAACTGTATGTAGTAAATAATCAAAATGATGATTATTTATGGGTAAAAAATAAAACAAAAATATTGTATTATAATTTTAGAATTTTTTCTCTATTTTCTTCCTTTTGAACAAAGTGTAATCTCAGGAAATTGGCTGACAGGATTGGACACTGTTTTTGTCTTAATTGGTAAATGCTGTGACCATGATATTGTATTGTTGCCAAATGGCATGCCTATGCAAATTCTCCAAAAATATTTTTTCTAATGATTATTACAGTTTCTATATACTAACTACCTGTTATATGCCGGCACTGTGAATAGACTATTTAATTATTTTTCTGCTAACCCCATGAGAATGTATTACTATCCCTACATTGCAGATAAGAAAACTAAAGATAAAAGAAGTTAAGTAATTTGATAAAGGTCACTCAGCTAACAAGTGCCAGAGCCAATATCTGAAGATAGGTATGTTTTTTCTAAAGTTGGTATAGTCTTCAATTATATTTTCTTATCTCTGTCTAGTGAAATTAATCCAGAGAGATAGGAAGAGGATATGAAGGAGAGGAACATTTTCGCTTTGGGGATACTTAGAGGATAAAGCTTAAGTATATATATTTATACATTTATATATAAAAATATATGTCTACATACGTATAAAAAGGTGAACTTTTAAATGTTGCAAAATGACATTGAACCAATTGTTCAAATATTTACAGCTGGGTGCAGGTATTTTCTTGATGATATACACTGTTTTGCTTGGACACAACTAGATATCTCACAATGCCACAAGGGTGCTTAATGTTTCAGTGGTCTAAAAGAAACTGATTTTTTCAAGACAGTGTTGCAGAATTTTAGTACACTTTATGATCATAGATCTTTCTGAGATTCAGGAACCTTTTTCAGTTTTCTCACTTCCTTCTTTGATGTGACAGGCTTTCATAAAAAGCATACGCTTACAAAGTGTTGATTACATCAAGTTGGGTGAAATGGGTAACACCCTGGATGACAGTATCATGTTAGAATTCAAAATACTTCAAAAATTTGGAAAAGTAGCCATAAACAAACAGGATAAAATAGTGTTTGGTGATGAAGAAATAAAAACAAGTAAACTGAAAATAGACTGTGATTAGTTTCAAGTGCCGTTATAGCAGAAAAACTCTCAAGTTGCCACTAATGTAATGAGGCTGCTTTGAACTCGTGTGCAGACATTTTGCATATTAACAAGGATATTGGCTGGGTGCGGTGGCTCACACTTGTAGTCCCAGCACTTTGGCAGGTAGATCATGAGGTCAGAAGTTCAAGATCAGCCTGGCCAATATGGTGAAACCCTATGTCTACTAAAAATATAAAAATTAGCCAGGTGTGGTGGTGCATGCCTGTAGTCCCAGTTACTCAGGAGGCTGAGGCAGAAGAATTGCTTGAACCTGAGAGGTGGAGGTTGCAGTGAGCTGAGATTGTGCCACTGCACTCCAGCCTGGGCGACAGAGTGAGACTCCATCTCAAAAACAAACAAACAAATAAAACAAAACAAAAAACTAGGGTATTTGGAGTGGGAGAGTGAATGTAATGCCTTTCAATCTCAGTTATTTTGTCAATGCTGACCTTTTGGCAGCCCCTGCTGATAACTATACTGGCACCAGCAAAGGACCCTTCACCATGCAAAATTCCATGAGAACATAGTTCAGTAGAATAACTTCTCCTCATATTAGCAGATGGAATTTGAAATTATTTTGTCATGATTTTCACCTTGGTGGCTGAAATAAAAGGTAGAAAACAACACTTTCTGCTGCCATT
Source organism: Nomascus leucogenys (assembly GCF_006542625.1). Taxonomy (NCBI): domain Eukaryota; kingdom Metazoa; phylum Chordata; class Mammalia; order Primates; family Hylobatidae; genus Nomascus; species Nomascus leucogenys. The sequence goes on along the minus strand of NC_044385.1, from coordinate 80,868,753 downwards.
ATGTAAATGATAGTAATGATATTAATAATGCAAACAGTAGCTAACATTTATTGAGCGCTTAGTATATCCTGGTGTTCTTTAATGCATCATCTTATTTATCCCTCATAACAATGCTTTATGTTGTCAATACCGTTTTACAAAAGTGAGCAGTGAGGTTTAGAGAGATTAAGTAATTTACTAATTTAACAGTCTGCTAGATGTGATACAGTTCAACACAGATGGGTTTGAGCTACAGAGCCTACATTTTAAACCTCTCCTCCTGCCACTGCCTTCTCTGGGGCAGAGGGATTTGGTTTATCTGGTTTCCTTCTGTTGAGATCCTTTTGACTTTGGATATTTTAATTGTTTCCAAGTGATTATTCTCTAGTGCTTTATACCACCAACCCAGTTATTTGGGTACATTCTGCCCTCCATAGAGACTTCCTCTGATTGGAACTCCTGTGTAAAATAGGCTGAAAAGTTTGCCTTATCCTGTTAGACTGAGTGTTTTTACTCTCCCAGTAAGATTGGGAGAGATGTCCCTTCTGCCTTGGAGTTTTCCCTTCCCCTTACTTGCTCTTCTTTATTCTGATGCTACCTCATCTTGATCACAGAAATTTGATTTCACCAGCCTCATTGTACTAATATATATTATATCTCTTCCTGGAATGATTTATATTAACTGAGAAAAAGTGCAGGCCTAAGAAATCAAAGAACCTAAAGATTACATGGAAAAATAATTTCTCTTTAAAGGTTTAGGAAATGGTGATACTGGTATAAGTTAAATATAAGATGAAAAGAAAAAACTTCAGAGAACAAACAAATGAATATCTTAAGACACATGAATGGTAATGGCTACCTGATTCTATTTGTATCAAGAATATACAAGACATCACAAGCTAAAATTAATTAGTTTAATAAGTGTTTACCATGTGCCAGGCATTTGGCCGGATGCTAGGTTTACAAAGAAAAAAGCCCTTGCCTCACAGTATTTTCTAGCATTCAACATCAATAAGGGCTAATTAGAACAAAGAGTAACTAATACTATGGTAATAGCCAGCAGAGGATAATAATGGTGCCCATGGGAAAAACACCTATTTAAGTTTGGGAATTGTAGAGATTCCTTTCATAAATGGTGTATGAGTCCAATCTTTTGATAAACAACTTCAGTATCCATATATCTGATCCTGCTAGCACAGTGCTTTCTTGTTTGACTTCTTCATTGCTAATGATAAAAATATAAAGTTTAAAACTCTTGAGTATGATGTGCAGAAGTTACAATAACATATAAATATAGGGATTCTCAATAATAATTACATAAAGAGTTTTCAAAGTTTCAACATTAGCCCAACGTTATCTTTCTCCATAACTCTATTGGTACAAACAACACTCGAATCCTGTCTGGATAAAACAAAAACGTCTCATACTATCTATAAGGCTTCTTATCCTTTCATTGACAAACGAGGTTCTGAAAGACTGGTAGAATTTTCCTCTTTCCTGTCCTCCATCTACACTTATTGCCCCATCTTTGATTTTATCATTATGGCAAGCTTCTTTCTCCTGAGGATAAGCTAATGGGTTCCAATTTCTATCAGTACCTCAGGCATTTTTTTTTCTTTAGAGCTTTAGGCTAGTAACTCTACTTTCCTCTTCTACATGTCCAATGTATGTCTCCTACAAACTGAGAATGTTCAAAACTGAATTAATAGTTTATCTGTCTCAAAACCGGTTTGATTTGTCCCTCTTCTCACTCACAACATCCAAGCGAAGATAGCTTTTTTGGTTTTGTGGGGACAGGGTCTTGCTGTGTTGCCTTGGCTAGTCTCAAACTCGTAGTCTCAAGGGATCCTCCAACCTCAGCCTCCAAAGTAGCTAGGATTACAGATGTCTGCCACCAGGCCTGGCTAAAAATAGCACTTGTTTATTTCCTTAAAACAGCTATTGATTCTGCCTACCTCACTCCTCCACTCCCAACACTTTTGTCTAGATCCTCAATTCTATCTAAAGTTTTAATAAGAAATATCTTGTACCTGCATTGTTATTAATTCTCTATAACAGTTGGCCTATAAGTCTTATTTTTCTAATAAAGAAAACTTGTTTGAAAGACCAAACTTGATCAAGTAAGTTTTCCTGCTTAAACACTTTTAATGACTTTTCATTGTTTTTAGGTTAAAGTAGTAGACATATTTCACAGACAGCTAATTTTGTGTGAGCTGATGCATTGCTACATCTCTGGATTTATCTGGTGTGTGTGTTCCTCCTGCTTCCTTTGTTATGGCCTCATTGATCTTCTTTTAATTTCTTGAACATATATTTGTTGTTATTTTCTTTTCCTGGGCCTTCAAACATGCTTTATCGTTGAAATTTTTTCCTGTCTGTCCCACTCCTTTCCACCGATGAATTCCTATTCAACCCTCAGGTCTCAATGTAGAGTTCACTTCTCCAAGTAATTCTTCACTGATACCCATTGCTCTTATTACTATTGTATTTCTGATCATTCATTTAAAAGTATTTATCAACTGCCCTGTAGGTTCCAGGTGCTATTTATTTCTTAATAACTGTGATGAAGACAGCAACTAAAGGTGCTAGAAGAATACCCTTAATAAGTGCCAAAGTATTTGTAGAATGAACATTTGGGTTACCAAGAAGTTAGCTGGGCAGAGAAGGAAAGAGAGCACTTTAGAAAAAAGATAACAGTGTAAGTAAATCACAACACGTGTAATTAAGGATGTACAACTGACTGTGTGGTTCAGTATGATAACTCACCTGTGGTTAGAGCTCTATTATTCCATTAAACATGAGTCATAGCTTTCTTTCAGCACATCCTAATTTTGAACCTAAATATTTTCTGTAAGCTGGGTATGTGTTTTAAAGAAAATGAAGTTTATCTTAGTCATGGTTGGGAGATTTGCATGTACTATAAGATTGACACAGAAAGAAATATTATGTTGAACAATTTTATGGCAGACATGCCCAAGGCAATTCAGATGAGAGAATTAATAACAATGCAGGCACAAGAAATTTCTTATTAAAACTTTGTTAAATGGAAGTATAATTCATTAAGGATTATATTATTATAAAATCCATCATGCTAATGGGGACTTCCATGGCCTTGCTTAGTAAATTTTACATGACTTTTATGCTCTGAAATTGTGTAAGGTTAAACTTATTTGTGCCCTCAAATGTTAGATATTTTATGGAGCACCAAACTAACTAGCACAAAGTCTATAACCATTTACAATTCCTCAGGCATTTAACATTTCAGAGAAAGATAATAAAATCACATTGAAAGTTCTTTATAAAGTCTTTTTTTCTGATAACAAAACTAATATATTTGCATTAGAAATTTTGGAAAATAAATACAACTTCTTGATTTTAATTGTAATTTATCCTATATCTTAATATGCATATTTTTTCATAATTGGCATTTTACTAAATGTAGCGAATATAAATTTTACATTCATATGAACTCAAGTATGAAATAGTTGCGGCTTTCTTTGTTTGTTTATAATAGACTTTCACTTCTAACTCTAGCTTCTATTCTTCCTGATGACAGAAGATTTGAAGTAGATATTTCAGCTTTACATTTAGACCTTTTGGGGTAAGCTGAGTCAATTTAAGGTTCTTTCTCTCTCAATAGGCTAGCATATAACTTTCCCTGGCCCTCTACATTGGCATTGGTGGGAACAAGTGAGTAGTTCATGACCTCTCTTGGCAATTAATAAGATTTAAGTCCTTTCATCTCAGGTCTTGTTTCATGGCAAAGACTCATTTAAGTTTGCAGTTTCTGAACAACTAGACTCATGCCATTTTAAATTGAATAGGAAAAACAACACATTGTTTCTCACTTCCAATTGAAAGGACTCTCCATGAGGTGGCCCCAAATACATACAAAGCGGTACCCTAGTAAACTCTGTCAACTGTTTTCTGCCTTATTTTGGTAATATAGGGATGTTGCTGGAAATTGATGCCCTCTTTTAACTCTAGCTGGAACATGCTACATGTACACAATATCCTTAGGTATTCTGCCCCCTAGAGTTCTAGATTCAATAGCCAGCTATATTCTGCTTTCTGATCATAAAAGTTAAAAATGTGGCCTTTCCACTTTGATTAGATATCTTTCTTGTGGAATGATGTTGATGATTCTAGCTACATATCTTCTTTGCATAGTCTCATGATGTATTAGTCCATTTTCATGCAGCTATAAATATAATACCTGAGACTGGGTAATTTATAAATGAAAGAGGTTTAATTGACTTACAGTTCTGCATGGCTGGAGAGCCCTCAGGAAACATACAATCATGGCAGAAGTTGGAGGCGAAGGAGAAGCAGGCACCTTCTTCACAAGGCGGAAGGACAGAGAGAGGAGAGTGAAGGGGGAAGAGCTTCTTATAAAACCATTAGACCTCAGAATTCACTCACTATTATGAGAACAGCATGGGGGAAACTGTCCCCATGATCCAATCACCTCCCACCAGGTCCCACCCTTGACACATGGGGATTGCAGTTCGAGGTGAAATTTGGGTGGAAACACAGAGCGAAACCATATCACAATTTCACTCCATCCTACCATGATTTTTCTCTCCATGCTCAAGAAGAGTTGATCAAGTTTGTATCTATAAATGACCTTGGGTAGTATGGCCATTTTCATGTTATTGATTCTTCCTACCCATGAGCATGGAATGTTCTTCCATTTCTTTGTATCCTCTTTTATTTCATTGAGCAGTGGTTTGTAGTTCTCCTTGAAGAGGTCCTTCACATCCCTTGTAAGTTGGATTCCTAGGTATTTTATTCTCATTGAAGCAATTGTGAATGGGAGTTCACTCATGATTTGGCTCTGTTTGTCTGTTATTGGTGTATAAGAATGCTTGTGATTTTTGCACATTGATTTTGTATCCTGAGACTTTGCTGAAGTTGCTTATCAGCTTAAGGAGATTTTGGGCTGAGACGATGGGGTTTTCTAGATATACAATCATGTTATCTGCATACAAGGACAATTTGACTTCCTCATTTCCTAATTGAATACCCTTTACTTCCTTCTTCTGCCTGATTGCCCTGGCCAGAACTTCCAACACTATGTTGAATAAGAGTAGTGAGAGAGGGCATTCCTGTCTTGTGCCAGTTTTCAAAGGGAATGCTTCCAGTTTTTGCCCATTCAGTATGATATTGGCTGTGGGTTTGTTATAGATAGCGCTTATTATTTTGAGATACGTCCCATCAATACCTAATTTATTGAGAGTTTTTAGCATGAAGGTTTGTTGAATTTTGTCAAAGGCCTTTTCTGCATCTATTGAGATAATCATGTGATTTTTGTCGTTGGTTCTGTTTATATGCTGGATTACGTTTAGTGATTTGCGTATGTTGAACCAGCCTTGCATCCCAGGGATGAAGCCCACTTGATCATGGTGGATGAGCTTTTTGATGTGCTGCTGGATTTGGTATGCCAGTATTTTACTGAGGATTTTTGTGTTGATGTTCATCAGGGATAGTGGTCTAAAAATCTCTTTTTTTGTTGTGTCTCTGCCAGGCTTTGGTATCAGGATGATGCTGGCCCCATAAAATGAGTTAGGGAGGATTCCCTCGTTTTCTATTGATTGGAATAGTTTCCGAAGGAATGGTACCAGCTCCTCCTTGTACCTCTGGTAGAATTTGGCTGTGAATCCATCTGGTCCTGGACTTTTTTTGGTTGGTAAGCTAATAATTATTGCCTCAATTTCAGAGCCTGTTATTGGTCTATTCAGAGATTCAACTTCTTCCTGGTTTAGTCTTGGGAGGGTGTATGCATTGAGGAATTTATCCATTTCTTCTAGATTTTCTAGTTTATTTGCATAGAGGTGTTTGTAGTATTCTCTGATGGTAGTTTGTATTTCTGTGGGATCAGTGGTGATATCCCCTTTATCATTTTTTATTGTGTCTATTTGATTCTTCTCTCTTTTCTTCTTTATTAGTCTTGCCAGTGGTCTATCAATTTTGTTGATCTTTACAAAAAACCAGCTCCTGGATTCATTGATTTTTTGAAGGGTTTTTTGTGTCTCTATTTCCTCCAGTTCTACTCTGATCTTAGTTATTTCTTGCCTTCTGCTAGCTTTTGAATGTGTTTGCTCTTCCTTCTCTAGTTCTTTTAATTGTGATGTTAGGGTGTCAATTTTAGATCTTTCCTGCTTTCTCTTGTGGGCATTTAGTGCTATAAATTTCCCTCTACACACTGCTTTGAATGTGTCCCAGAGATTCTGGTATGTTGTGTCTTTGTTCTCGTTGGTTTCAAAGAACATCTTTATTTCTGCCTTCATTTCGTTATGTACCCAGTAGTCATTCAGGAGCAGGTTGTTCAGTTTCCATGTAGTTGAGCAGTTTTGAGTGAGTTTCTTAATCCTGAGTTCTAGTTTGATTGCACTGTGGTCTGAGAGACAGTTTGTTATAATTTCTGTTCTTTTACATTTGCTGAGGAGTGCTTTACTTCCAACTATGTGGTCAATTTTGGAATAGGTGTGGTGTGGTGCTGAAAAGAATGTATATTCTGTTGATTTGGGGTGGAGAGTTCTGTAGATGTCTATTAGGTCCACTTGGTGCAGAGCTGAGTTCAATTCCTGGAAATCCTTGTTAACTTTCTCTCTCGTTGATCTGTCTAATGTTGACAGTGGGGTGTTAAAGTCTCCCAATATTATTGTGTGGGAGTCTAAGTCTCTTTGTAGGTCTCTAAGGACTTGCTTTATGAATCTGTGTGCTCCTGTATTAGGTGCATATATATTTAGGATAGTAAGCTCTTGTTGAATTGATCCCTTTGCCATCATTACTGTTGATTTAATAAAATTTAACTTTGGTTTTCTCCAAGTTTTAGCTATATTCAATTTCAAACTATTTACGAAAGCAATTCAGTAAATCTCAGTTTTCAAAAGCTTATTGACCCTGCTATGTCTGTAAAAATTATTTTACATTATATTTTAAGTCATAGAATGCTTCTAATTCAATGATAGAATAAGGCTACAAAAAGGTATTGGTAATGATGACACAATTATGGTGGAATTTTGGTGGAAACAAAAAAGTAATTAATGTGTTCAATAAGTATAAAATGCATATAAAATTCTATATGTGTTTTTACTCAGTTGGCATTATAATATATAAAATATCCCTCAAGTTGTCACCTTAAATACACTTATGAGATAATATTGTTTTCAAAATGGTAACTGTGTCAAGCATCTCTTTTGCATCCTTTCTGCCTCAACTGTCCACGTTTCACATTTGTAAGGGCTCTGATGAACTTCGTACAAGAACAAACTGATATTTGATCACATTATACTTTCATTCTGTGTCTTCCATTCTTAAGTTTGCCTATACTTATAATGAGAGACCCCACTTAGCACAGGACAAGAGTGGGTCTAGATTGCTCACTAATCTGATGGCAATAAAAACTTACTTGCTGGTGTCAGAGACGTTGTGCTAAGTCTAACTGCAATAGCATCATAATTACTACGCTTTTTGCCTGATGTTAATTATGACGAGTTGCAGGTGGTAGGTGAAGCATTGTGAAAGGTAACTTTGACACATTCTTTTTTATTTTTATGCCTTTTGATATCTTCTAAAAAGTGTAAGGCTTTAATATTTTATGGCAACTTCAAATTCTAATTCCTTCACTTAGAGATTTTCAGTAGTTGAAGTTTCATGTTTTGTAACACACCTAGATTTAAAATATAAAATTTATCTCTCAATGGTGTACAGCTGCTGTTTATTCTGCAGATATTTTTTATTTGTTTTCTTACTAAAAATTTTTTAAACTATATTTTATTTTAAGGTTAGTTTCCTAAGGGTTGCCACAGTTTCTGCATGACTTAGTGGTTGCCCCTTGATTTGCACAGACTATATACTCAAATACCTCAGGCCAGATAGGCCTCCACTCTGCTGATCTCTTGTGTGGTTCGGGGAGCACATTCAGTGTTCTGCCAGTTCTCATGTTGTACTGGTCCACTTTCACGCTGCTGATAAAGACATACCCAAGACTGGGCAATTTACAAAAGAAAGAGATTTAATAGACTTACTGTTTCATGTGGTTGGGGAGGCCTCACAATCATGGCAGAAGGTGAAAGGCATGTCTTAACATGGTGGCAGACAAGAGAAGAAAGAGCTTCTGCAGGGGAACTCCTCTTTTCAAAACCATCAGATCTCGTGAGACTTATTCATTATCACAAGAACAGCATGGGAAAGACCTGCCCCATGATTCAATTACCTCCCCCTGGGTCCCTCCCACAACGCATGGGAATTCAAGATGAGATTTGGGTGGGGACATAGCACCAAACCATATCACATGTCTATCTCAGCTTTGATTTTTCTCTGTGCTTTTTCAGGTCTCCCATCATATGTGCCTAGTTTTCCAGTGTGACAGGGATATGTGGAAGCTTACCCTCCTCTTCTGTTCTCTCACATTGATGATCTCCCTATTCATTGTTCACATTGTTTACTGCTTGCCCCAAATGAGACCAAAATAATACGTTTTCTGAGCTGAGAGGTTTTGTTGTTCATTTGCTACCATGTTCACTACTTATAATAGCAATGACAGCAGGTTTCTATCCTCTGCCCGAAATCAAGCCTGTCTTCTCTGACTGAAAAGTTGCTGGTTTTCCCAGTCAACTTTGAGTGATAAAAATTGCTGTTCTCACAAATTCACCTGAAGAATTGCAGGGGTGGGGATGGGGGTGGGTGAGGGGTAGAGTTTCAGGAGACTCAGGAAAGAAATCCATAGACCACAGCTATCCTTATTTGAATTTTTTAAAATAAACATTCCAAAACTTGTTTACTTTTGTTGAATTTCTAGAACTGCAAAATGGTTGTTTTAGATAATTTTGTCCAGTTTTATTTTTGTTTTTTTTGGAAGACAATCTACTGCTCTTTGGACTCTGCCATTTCAAGAAATTAAAACTCTTCATTGGACCAGAAGCAGTGGCTCATGCCTGTAATCCCAGCATTTTGGGAGGCTGAGGTGGGCGGATCACCTGAGGTCGGGAGTTCAAGACCTGCCTGGCCAACACAGTGAAACCCTGTCTCTGCTAAAAATACGAAAATTAGCCAAGCGTGGTGGTGTGCACCTGTAGTCCCAGCTACATGAGAGGCTTAGGTAGTAGAATCGCTTGAACCCTCGAGGCGGAGGTTGCAGTGAGCCGAGATCACGCCACTGCAATCCAGCCTGGGTGACAGAGTGAGACTCCATCTAAAAAAATAACAACAACAACAACAAAATCTTCATAGTGTTTACTTTTTGCCATATTGAGAAGAGATCTTAACTGTTAAATGGAAGGAAATTAATTTATGCTTCAATTAAATCACAGGTTCTGAGATTGTTAAAAGTAATGTGAGTAGAAGAGATATAAAAAATAAATATCACTTCACCTCACTGACAGCTTTATTTCATTTACATTATCATAATTTTATGAATGCATTCATAACCAGCAGAAATTTGTTTATTAAATTTTTTCTAAAACAAATTACTGATTTTGAATTCATCATGGAGTGTAGAAATGAGATTATTGGGGCAATAATATTCTTATGGTTCCAATTCACAGAAGAAATGTCTGAAAACAAAAACATGTTAACATTGTCAAAGAAGAATATTCTAATAAATTGAATTTTAGACATTGAATTGGATTTTATTGGCAATTCACAGACCAGACAGCATCCAGTGTACAAAACAGAAAGAATTCCAATGGGTGTGGCAGAATTGTCAGTTTTTGTGAGGTAGCTTAAGCAGGGACAAGAAAACAGCATAGTTCAAAGAGCAGATTGGCTAATATCAGGTTACTTCCTCATATGACTCAAAGCAGAAGGGACTTCTTTACCATGCTAGCTAATGTTGACTGGGCTCCTTTAGACTGATTGCTGTAAATATCCTGTTTTTTGGAAAACTGGCCAGTTTTTATGTTCAGTTTGATTATGAAACATCTAACACAAGTGACTTTATTCTAATTTAGTCTGGTCTGTGGGGGTCTAGTCCAGGAGGTCTGAAACATGGCCTCTTATAAATTTTATTTAACAAGATCTATGGAATCAGGTCACTTCTAGTGGTTGTTCATAGGCATGAAGGGAGTGGTAAACTGAAAAACAAATATGCAGAAGTTTGATATAAAATAACAGAAGGGTAGCGTGGTGCATGAAAATCCAAGCAGAAGTGAATTGTTTAGATCTATTTTTAGGAAAACTTGCTTCTGTGAATGCTATTTATTTAGATGAGGTAAAGTACATTGCCACAATTTTGATTGGCCTTACTCTTGTTGAACATTTGCAACCCCAGCCATAGAATACATTAGGCATAATTGTGGCACATTGGACCAAATATGCATTTTCCAGGAAAGCTAGCCAAGACACCAAAAGACAGCCACATTTATCTTTCAAAGATTTCTTTGCTATATGTCTGCTTCCCTTTAACGTATATACACAACTGCAATTTGAGCCTCACCACTTCCAGATTTTAGTAATACATATAAAATATTAAAATACAGGAACACAGAAGCCTTAACATTCTATTTATTTTTGCTCATAATGGGTATCTGAAGGTTAACCCACTTAAATAAAAATTGCCCAACTTAAGACAGTGTAACGCGTGTTATACTGAAAGAAGTTATTTTCTATAGTGTCAGCCTTTAGAAAAAAGTACAAGCATCAAGCATACTTTGCTCCAAACAGGGCATAGACCCATTCATATTTTATAAGGCAAATACCAGCAATATTACTGATAAAATTGTGGATGTAAATTCTTATAATAGTCATGTAAGAAACTTCCACAGTTTTTATGAAGTTTTAGGATTGCCTAAGTAAAAACCTTGGTTGTCATTTATCCTGGTTTCCAGGACAGCATTACAGAACTTGACAAAAATGAACCTCATTTTTATCACTCTGAGTACACTCCATTTATGACCTCCCACTCTGGTGTTTTTTTTTTTTTTGATTGATTGACTTCAGACTCCAAGGGGCTAGGGTACAGTTAATCCCTTTTATGTTGTCAATCAACTACCAATTTGATGTCTTTTCATAAGTGTTAAATGCTTAAGGAAATCACTTAAAGGTCAAAAACAATACCATTCTGAAATGCAATTGAAAGTGTGTCCTCCCCATTACTTGTTTAAATGGACTCTCTGGAAGACTTGTTTTCCACTGGGACTACAAAATCATTCCATTTGAAAGATGACCTTAAGTTTCTATAGTATTCCTTTTTTTTTTTTTGAAAGGTAAAGGTAATATCTAGAAAAATTTTTTGTTTTAGGTTTTTTTTTTTTTTTTTTTAAGAAATGAATAAAACACCTATTTAATAAAGGTGATACCAGATTGTCTCACATGACTACTGAGAAGCAGAGGGCATAATAAATATATGCACACTTGGCCTCCATCTTCATATTCTTCGCTTGTTGCCTTTATTTAAAGAGATTAAATAAATAAATAAATAGACTAACCACTCAGAGTCACTCATGACAAGGAATCTAGGAATACAGGAAAAAAACATATGCACTCAATTGATGTTTTGGGTTTTTTTCCTGTTTATGTTATTTTTTGTGCCAATGTTTTGATAGTCCCTTCATTATTTTGACTAAGATGTCTCTACAAAATAAGAAAAAAGATATTTATTTTCCCGAATAGCAGGCTTTTTCTCTATTTTGGAATGCTCAAAACTTGCAAATAAAAATGTACAGTATATACATTACTTATATTTAAATCACTTGACCTCTGAGATTGTCTCAAAATTCCCTCTGGAAGTGTAGTGCAGTCTTTCCTCAGGGGAAAAATATGTGCTAAATACCAATAGCTAAAATAGTTCATTTGTAGTGGGCAGCAATTATGTCTACTGTGCATACTACAAGTATCTGCCAACATAGTTTCCCTCTAGTAACTGCTCAATGAATATTTGATTTCTTATGTAGTTAATAATCCAATTAATATAAATGGCTTTTTCCCTCACAAAATAAATTTAGAATAATTTAAAAGATTTTAAACCTTCAATAATTACAAAAATGAGAAATGAAAAAAATGATTTAAAGGTTCTTACAAAATATCAAAAGCTGGAGAAATAAATGGTTGGGTGATAACTAGCAGAGGGAAAAATTTGAACCCTGAATCTGAGGAGTGAGTGGGGACAGAAAACTCAATGCTAATTAGGTGCTTTGCACTATAGAACCTTGGAGAGGTGGACTACCAGGTGAGACCAAAAGTTGAAAAATAATGTTTGGAAATTCATTTTAAAATTACATACATGTTTACAATCTTACTATGCTTTGGCCAATGAGATGCAAGCACAAGTGATGTGTGTAGTTGCTGGATTATGCCCAAAAAGAGAAGGTGCATGACCCCTACTTCTCTTTTTCCCCTTTGTGCTGGCAGGAATGTAGATATGGTGGTAAAGTACCATGATTTATGAAGCCACCAGATGAATCCAGCATGAAAAAGAAATAAACATCTGTATTTTATATATTTCAGGTGTCTATCACTGCATGGAAACCTGTAATTAATATACCCTTGAATAAAAACTGATTATAGAATTTATAAAGTACATTCAAAGATAGTGAACATATTATTTTAGAGACAAGATCATATTATTCGTATTGGAGAGTAAGAGAAAAGCAGGTTGTACAGATAGGTTGAGATCAGTTCCATAAATATCTTGAAATCCAAATAAAAATGTGTGGATCTGATGTGGTCAAGAGTCAGGAGCAACCGAAACTTCTTAAATAGCAGAGCAAAATGATAGAAATTATACATGAGGATGAGTAATTCTCCAGTGATATGTTAGTATGTTTCCACATGAGAAAAAAGTTTAAAGTAAGAAATTTCAGAGGATCTTGAAATATAGAGACGTGAAGAGTTGTACATTCGTTTCTTATAGAGATAATTATGTATCAATTGTATATAATTTGCTTATATTTAAATCACTTGCCCTCTGAGATTGTCCCAAGGTACCCTCTGGAAATGTGGTGCAGTGTTTCCTCAGGGGAAAAATCTATGCTAAATAGCGATAGCTAAAATAGTTAGTTTGTGGGGTCAGCAATTAATGTCTACTGTGCATACTACAAGTAACTATCATCGTTTACCTGTAGTAACTGCACTAGTTCTAGCACTTCTGGAACTAAATTGACATACTCAGAAAGGAAGGTGATGTAGAAGGAATTCTTATCAATATTACTTAATATATTTTGAGGTAAAGGTAGGAATTTGAAATATGTATATATTGTAAAAAGTTGAAAAATAAAACTGAATTTTGAATAAGAACAAAAGTCAGAGATGTTAAAGCAGATGTTAACTTCATGGGAGCAACAATTTGAGAAAAATTTTAGGGATGCCAAACAGAACAAATTTTTTCAGAGGGGAGTGTGGAGGAATTAGCTCTCCATCCGTTCTGCACCTCAATCCCTACCTTTCTGACACTACATCAAAAGAAGGTAAATGGCATCAAATGATCTCCCAGCATGCACCTAAATTAAGTCTTGGCACACCTCTGCTCTGAGAATTTTGCTTCTGAAGAAGAGAGACAGATGGCAAGATTTAGTATGCTGTTGAATATGAATGGTTAAAACCTATATGAGTGTTATAGTTGTGTCTACTAGCCCACCATCGCCTCAAATTCCAACATCAGAGTGCATATCAAAGTTTGAACAATTTAAGAACTTTTCTATTCTGTATATGACTTTACAGGAAAAGTTTAGGTTTTGTTGGTTAGGTAAAACAATATAGATAAAATGAAAAACAATATTGCTTATGATTACTATTTCTTGTATGGCTATTAAATAATAACATGCTATATAGCTGAAATTTATCTTTAACAACAAAAATATGAATTTAATTGTTTAGTTGATGGTGATAACTTTATAACGACCACTAATATATGTTACCTCCTCTTAGATGAACGAATACCAACAAGCACTTGCATAGACAAAATTTTCTTCAACATGTTATCTACTGAAAATGCTTTAGGCTCAACTCTGGATAACACTTGTGAATTTAAAGTATCCTTTTGTTAAAAGTTAAAGTACTTGCTTTATTTCACTGTAGAGATTTAAAATTGTTTTCCATTTAGTTATTCTATGTAGTAAGCTTTTACACATATTATTTACCTACATAGTAATGATCAACATGATAGACATACTATTTACATGTAATAAACAGAGTACACATATAGTGTTATAAATATTAAGTATTTTCACATATTACATGTCATATAAAGGCCTCAGAATATGATTAGCTTTAGATTCACATGACAATTTCATGTAGACAGACTGCATGAGTAAAACAGCGATATTTAAAAAGGAAGTTTTATAATAATATTAGAAAGGCCAAAGCATTTTAGGCACAAAATCATCAACACATTTTATCTAATTGTTTTATATAATAATTATATTTTTACTTTGGAAATGCTTCCTTCAGTAGCAATGTATATATTTAAATAACTGATATTGTCAATAGCATAATAAACTGTAGACTCCTAAAAGTGTTATATAAACAATTATCTATTTCAAACTCACTCAAATTTTAAAAATGAGAATATTGCTACTGAAAAAATACTTCCAAAGAAAAATATAATTATACATATTATATAAATAAATATATATATATATAAAAGTTACAGGAAAGTTTTGGGTTTCATTTTTAATATAAGGAGGATCTGCTGAAGAGTTTTTAACTGTGTAGTGATATGATAGAATTTAATGTTTAGAAATGGCAGATAGAATAGCTGGGGACAAGAATGGACTGAGGGAAAGCAGATAACCGACTATGGTAGAAATTCAGAAGAGAGACAGTGATGTTTTGAGCCAGGCAGCGATAAGAATAAAATTCAAGGTATATTTTGGAAGTAAATTTTATAGGACAGCATGATGCATTGGATGTGTAGTAGGAGGGGAAGAGCAGAATAAAACATGGTCTGATGAGAAAATGGTGATGCCACTTACTGAAATATTCAAAGGTTACAGGAGATAGAAGATGGGAAGTGGTAGAGGGGAAATAAGTTATTACTTTTTTATGCATATTAAGTCTCAAATGCCTAGTTATCCAACTGGAAGTGTTAAAATGGTAAGCCTAAGAAGAACAATATGACTGGTTAATAAAAATGGAGCAAGAGATAGTAATTAATTAGGAGCAGTAATAGCTGATAGCTGCCCCTAAACCTATTTAATTTTGCTCAGAAAATATTATCAGTGAAGCTTTGACCTGAAAGTCCTATGAGACTCTGAACATTTTACTTAGTTCTAAGCATGAAGAACAAAAAGCCTCAAGGCATTTCATATTTGTACTCTGCTTGTGAATGAAAATTGTACTCAACTCTAGATGTATTGAATGACCAACATAGCATTCCCGAAGATGTGAAACACAATATAAATGGTGTAACCAGATAATAAGGTTGTGAACCAGGCTCCAAGAAATTGAATAAGTCTCCTGGGTCTTAGGGTAATGTTGATTAAATTACCAAAGGAACATATAACTATATTTATTCTTTTTTCTTTCTTTCTTTTGTGACATGGTCTCACTCTCCTCATCCAGGCTGGAGTTCAGTGGCAGGATCACATCTCACCGCAACTTCAACTTTCCAGACTCAGGTGATCTTCCCACTTCAGCCTCCTAAGGAGGTGGGACTACAAGCATGCACTACAATACCTGGCTAACGTTTTTGTATTTTTATTCTCAAACTCATAGATTCAAGCAATCCTCCCGCCTTGGCTTTCCAAAGTACTGGGATTACAGGCCTGAGCCACCGAACTGGGCCTAGTATATTTATTTATTGTTGTTACAGAAATCCTTGGTAATCTTTAAAGCCATCTTTTAAAAAGTGTAGAGGTGAGTAAAAGATTGGCAAAACTATTATAATGATTTATACTTGTAACGAAATATCAGAAGCTATAATTCTACATTTGTAAAATGTGAATAATGACAGAAATATTTTAAAAATCAAATAACAAACAATAACAAATACCCCCAATTCTCTCCCAATGCTTCCCAAAACTTTTTACAGGACCTAATAATAAAAATTAATAATAGAAATAGAGAGTTGATTTTCCATAATCTTTTGAAATTTAATATGTAATTAAAAGAATTTCAACATATTTAATTAATGATGTAATATAAAATAATTTCAATATTTAATTCATGTTTATATAGAGAAGATTTTTTTAAATTACTTCTATCTTAGTAAATTCAATTAAACTAAAGGATATTTTGAACTCTAAAACTGTAAATAGTTCCAAGTCAGAGCACTCTAAAGAAAGTATTTCTGATGCTGACTTGTATATTCTTTTTGTTGGTTTTCATGAGATGTTTCTCTTAAATTTAAAACAGTCAAGTTATGTATTTATAGCTTTTCCAGGTAAATTTCAGCCTTCTACAGGATATGCTATTCTATGAGGTTTACTGTTTTTCAGCACAAATAGATTAAAAATGCTTAATGAGTCCATTACCAACAACAACAGAGAATCACACTCACAGTAAACAGTGTCTTAAGGTCAAAGTCAGATGATGGCATAAAAATTTCAGATATTTCTCTGTTCATTTTAAAACTCTTACACTTTTTTTGTATTTTTTAGAAGTTTTAATAAAGATGGTATGTGAGTTACTGACGTAAACTTTTTTTTATGACTTGATATGACAATCTTTCTTATGGTATAGCTGTAGTTGCGTGTTTACCATTTTTATGCCATTGTGACTCCATATATCTTTTATTTCATCACTCCCTTGGTGCTGCAGTTTATTTTTCAAGTTAAATAAAAACACTAGTAAAGAAACAAAGAACGTACTGTAATCTTCTGACCCTCATGCTGACAGTACCATATATTTTGAAGTAAATAAAGATATGGAATCAGGATTATGAAACAAGCATACACTTCAGAGAGATGTTTTATAAATTTATTGCCTGACTGTGTAGTGCAACTGCCATAGTTTTTGATGGACAAGGACATATATCTGGAAAATGAAACAAAGATAGTGGCTCACTGTAATTCAAAGATAATAACTACTAGAAGATACAATTGTTCAGCAAATGTGAGATTATTGGTTTCCTAGGGATTTATTAATTTGATGTATTTTAATCCTTACCTGCCGTAAAAGAAGAATATTGTCGCTCAGATGATGGGGTCTCACTCATTTTGTAAAGCATTCTGATCATCTTTTTCATTTGTATCTGAAATTCATCTGGCAGTTGGAAACAGGCCCCTGCTGCACAGCAGTCAACTACAATGAATGTAAGAGCTCACGTCCAGGCTTCAAATGTCACCACATTGCCATCTTACTGTGAGTGACTGAAATTTACTTCACATTGTTAGTGGTGCTGAAAATTGCCATGGGTTTCTACAGTTTATAATGTATTGTCTAAACCGAAAACATTTCCCAGATTGAATTGACCTTTTAGAAAACAGCACTTTCATCCTCAAATGCAGGACTGTTGCAATATTTTATTTAAAAAGGTTATTTAGTTATAAAACTTGGAAAAAGGGTAAGGAATTAGAACTTAGTATATCTCTCCATATAATGCTTTGCTATCAAAAAATACAAAACAAAGATCACTGATAACCACCCAAATACCACATTGAAGAGTGTGCTGGCAAAAGCACATCTTGCTTGTTTCAATAAAAAAGAGCAATATAAAGAGTGAATGCCTTTTTTATTCTGTATTTCTAATTAGTGTGCCATTTTGTTGTCAAAGGCAGAGTGGGACGTGTTCAAGTCTGTTGAGCCACTCTAAACAAAATACAAGCCTTAAAAAGTCTATGCACGGAGCAGAGTACTTTCTCATCATCTTTGAAGACACACACACACGTGTGTGTGTTTGTGCAGTAAAAGGTGTAAATGAAAACATTTAGGAAGAAATTTTGAGCATGTTTCAAAAACGATTTTACCAGGTGGAAAAATAAGTAAAGGAACAAAAGTTTTCCTAACCAAGTAATTTAAAAGAACTTGACTATATGTAGTTGTAACACTAGTATGGTTCATGAGAATAGAAAAATAATTACAGCAAATTATCCTGAAGCGTAGAGCGAGCTTGGAAAAATATAGTCAAATTGATAGCTCTTATATTCCCTCTCATTTTTTTCTTTTTCTTTTTCCACTCTGTTGTCAGCTTCAGTAAGAGAATAAATAGGATGCTGTGAGTCAAATATTTTATATGACATTTCTAGATAAAACATTTAAATATTTTAAAGCACTAAATATTATAATTAAATTGTTTTCAAATGCCTTTTAATATTTAGAAGATAGGTGAGAACGTCCTAGTCCTTTAGGGTTATCGTCATAAACATAGTAACTATAGAATCATCATGGTGCTAAATTCCATTGCATTTCATTAAACTTTCCATTTTATTTTTTCTTAAAGAAAGAAGATACCCATTCTGTCTCAGCTTTTGTACTGTGGTTTGGTGCTGCGCCCTAGTGTGTCACGGATATATGTGGTCACTGTTAGAATTGTGATTGTTGGCCTGGCACAGTGGCTCACGCCTGTAATCCCAGCACTTTGAGAGGCTGAGGGGGGCGGATCACGAGGTCAGCAGATTGAGACCATCCTGGCTAACACGGTGAAACCCTGTCTCTACTAAAAATACAAAAAATTAACTGGATGTGGTGGCGGGCGCCTGTAGTCCCAGCTACTGGGGAGGCTGAGGCAGGAGAATGGCGTGAACCCGGGAGGCAGAGCTTGCAGTGAGCCAAGATCGCGCCACTGCACTCCAGCCTGGGCGACAGAGCGAGACTCTGTCTCAAAAAAAAAAAAAAAAATTGTGATTGTTATCCCTTTAGAAGCAGGGGTGTAGCTCCCCATTTGCTCTTATTGCACAGGGAAAACATGGGACTTAAATAATGTAATAATGGTGTGCAATGTCAGTAAATATTTTAAAAAGACCTTATTAAATATCAATATATTATTGATGGGTTAGGTAAATTAGAAAATAATAAATAGTATGATGGGTATAATTCCAATTTATAGTGTCATTTTCTTTGATTTTTATCATTACTGTAGAGAGATCTGTTCTCTTTTCAAGTTACCATCTTTTTTTCTTTTCTGGCTTACCTTAAGATCTATTTTTTGTCTTTTTTATGTAGTGTGTTTCTCTAGGCTATCTGCATGAAGACTTGTTTCAATCATCCTGCTTGCAGTGATTTGTTTTCTGAATCTGATTATTTTTGTCAGATCTGAAACATGGTCCTCACTTTGTATTTCCTCTTCCCAATTCACTCATTAGCCTCTTTCTGATTCCTTTAGAAATGACAGACATTGGTGGTCTTTTCATTCAATAATCCATGTCCTTTAACCACTCTTTGGTGTCTTTTGTTGTTGTTTCTTTGCTGTATTCACGAAATTTCTTTCTTTCTTTCTTTTTTTTTTTTTTTAATTTTTTTTTTTTTTTATTATACTTTAGGGTTTTAGGGTACATGTGCACAATGTGCAGGTTTGTTACATACGTATCCATGTGCCATGTTGATTTCCTGCACCCATTAACTCGTCATTTAGCATTAGGTGTATCTCCTAATGCTGTCCCTCCCCCCTGCCCCCACCCCACAACAGTCCCCGGAGTGTGATGTTCCCCTTCCTGTGTCCATGAGTTCTCATTGTTCAATTCCCACCTACGAGTGAGAACATGCAGTGTTTGGTTTTTTTGTCCTTGCGATAGTTTACTGAGAATGATGTTTTCCAGTTTCATCCATGTCCCTACAAAGGACACGAACTCATCATTTTTTATGGCTGCATAGTATTCCATGGTGTATATGTGCCACATTTTCTTAATCCAGTCTATTGTTGTTGGACATTTGGGTTGGTTCCAACTCTTTGCTATTGTGAATAGTGCTGCAATAAACATACGTGTGCATGTGTCTTTATAGCAGCATGATTTATAGTCCTTTGGGTATATACCAAGTAATGGAATGGCTGGGTCAAATGGTATTTCTAGTTCTAGATCCCTGAGGAATCGCCACACTGACTTCCACAATGATTGAACTAGTTTACAGTCCCACCAACAGTGTAAAAGTGTTCCTATTTGTCCACATCCTCTCCAGCACCTGTTGTTTCCTGATTTTTTAATGATGGCCATTCTAACTGATGTGAGATGGTATCTCACTGTGGTTTTGATTTGCATTTCTCTGATGGCCAGTGATGATGAGCATTTCTTCATGTGTTTTTTGGCTGCATAAATGTCTTCTTTTGAGAACTGTCTGTTCATGTCCTTCGCCCACTTTTTGATGGGGTTGTTTGTTTTTTTCTTGTAAATTTGTTTGAGTTCATTGTAGATTCTGGATATTAGCCCTTTGTCAGATGAGTAGGTTGCAAAAATTTTCTCCCATTCTGTAGGTTGCCTGTTCACTCTGATGGTAGTTTCTTTTGCTGTGCAGAAGCTCTTTAGTTTAATGAGATCCCATTTGTCAATTTTGCCTTTTGTTGCCATTGCTTTTGGTGTTTTAGACATGAAGTCCTTGCCCACGCCTATGTCCTGAATGGTATTGCCTAGGTTTTCTTGTAGGATTTTAATGGTTTTAGGTCTAACATGTAAGTCTTTAATCCATCTTGAATTAATTTTTGTATAAGGTGTAAGGAAGGGATCCAGTTTCAGCTTTCTACATATGGCTAGCCAGTTTTCCCAGCACCATTTATTAAATAGGGAATCCTTTCCCCATTTCTTGTTTTTGTCAGGTTTGTCAAAGATCAGATAGTTGTAGATATGCGGCATCATTTCTGAGGGCTCTGTTCTGTTCCATTGATCTATGTCTCTGTTGTGGTACCAGTACCATGCTGTTTTGGTTACTGTAGCCTTGTAGTATAGTTTAAAGTCAGGTAGCGTGATGCCTCCAGCTTTGTTCTTTTGGCTTAGGATTGACTTGGCGATGCGGGCTCTTTTTTGGTTCCATATGAACTTTAAAGTAGTTTTTTCCAATTCTGTGAAGAAAGTCATTGGTAGCTTGATGGGGATGGCATTGAATCTATAAATTACCTTGGGCAGTATGGCCATTTTCACGATATTGATTCTTCCAACCCATGAGCATGGAATGTTCTTCCATTTGTTTGTATCCTCTTTTATTTCATTGAGCAGTGGTTTGTAGTTCTCCTTGAAGAGGTCCTTCACATCCCTTGTAAGTTGGATTCCTAGGTATTTTATTCTCTTTGAAGCAATTGTGAATGGGAGTTCACTCATGATTTGGCTCTCTGTTTGTCTGTTATTGGTGTACAAGAATGCTTGTGATTTTTGTACATAATTTTGTATCCTGAGACTTTGCTGAAGTTGCTAATCAGCTTAAGGAGGTTTTGGGCTGAGACAATGGGGTTTTCTAGATATACAATCATGTCATCTGCAAACAGGGACAATTTGACTTCCTCTTTTCCTAGTTGAATACCCTTTATTTCCTTCTCCTGCCTGATTGCTCTGGCCAGAACTTCCAGCACTATGTTGAATAGGAGTGGTGAGAGAGGGCATCCCTGTCTTGTGCCCATCCCTGTCTTGTGCCAGTTTTCAGAGGGAATGCTTCCAGTTTTTGCCCACTCAGTATGATATTGGCTGTGGGTTTGTCGTAGATAGCTCTTATTATTTTGAGATACGTCCCATCAATACCTAATTTATTGAGAGTTTTTAGCATGAAGGGTTGTTGAATTTTGTCAAAGGCCTTTTCTGCATCTATTGAGATAATCATGTGGTTTTTGTCTTTGGTTCTGTTTATATGCTGGATTACATTTATTGATTTGCGTATGTTGAACCAGCCTTGCATCCCAGGGATGAAGCCCACTTGATTATGGTGGATAAGCTTTTTGATGTGCTGCTGGATTCGGTTTGCCAGTATTTTATTGAGGATTTTTGCATCAATGTTCATCAAGGATATTGGTCTGAAATTCTCTTTTTTGGTTATGTCTCTGCCAGGCTTTGGTATCAGGACGATGCTGGCTTCGTAAAATGTGTTAGGGAGGATTCCCTCTTTTTCTATCGATTGGAATAGTTTCAGAAGGAATGGTACCAGTTCCTCCTTGTACCTCTGGTAGAATTCATCTGTGAATCCATCAGGTCCTGGACTCTTTTTGGTTGGTAAGCTATTGATTGTTGCCACAATTTCAGAACCTGTTATTGGTCTATTCAGAGATTCAACTTCTTCCTGGTTTAGTCTTGGGAGGGTGTATTCGTCGAGGAATTTATCCATTTCTTCTAGATTTTCTAGTTTATTTGCATAGAGGTGTTTGTAGTATTCTCTGATGGTAGATTGTATTTCTGTGGGATCGGTGGTGATATCCCCTTTTTCGTTTTTTATTGCATCTATTTGATTCTTCTCTCTTTTCTTCTTTATTAGTCTTGCTAGCGGTCCATCAATTTTGTTGATCTTTTCAAAAAACCAGCTCCTGGATTCATTAATTTTTTGAAGGGTTTTTTGTGTCTCTATTTCCTTCAGTTCTGCTCTGATTTTAGTTATTTCTAGCCTTCTGCTAGCTTTTGAATGTGTTTGCTCTTGCTTTTCTAGTTCTTTTAATTGTGATGTTAGGGTGTCAATTTTGGATCTTCCCTGCTTTCTCTTGTGGACATTTAGTGCTATAAATTTCCCTCTACACACTGCTTTGAACGTGTCCCAGAGATTCTGGTATGTTGTGTCTTTGTTCTCGTTGGTTTCAAAGAACATCTTTATTTCTGCCTTCATTTCATTATGTACCCAGTAGTCATTCAGGAGCAGGTTGTTCAGTTTCCATGTAGTTGAGCAGTTTTGAGTGAGTTTCTCAATCCTGAGTTCTAGTTTGATTGCACTGTGGTCTGAAAGACAGTTTGTTATAATTTCTGTTCTTTTACATTTGCTGAGGAGAGCTTTACTTCCAACTATGTGGTCAATTTTGGAATAGGTGTGGTGTGGTGCTGAAAAAAATGTATATTCTGTTGACCTGGGGTGGAGAGTTCTGTAGATGTCTATTAGGTCCACTTTATGTAGAGCTGAGTTCAATTCCTGGATATCCTTGTTAACTTTCTGTCTCGTTGATCTGTCTAATGTTGACAGTGGGGTGTTAAAATCTCCCATTATTATTGTGTGGGAGTTTAAGTCCCTTTGTAGGTCACTCAGGACTTGCTTTATGAATCTGGGTGCTCCTGTGTTGGGTGCATATATATTTAGGATAGTTAGCTCTTCTTGTTGAATTGATCACTTTACCATTATGTAATGGCCTTCTTTGTCTCTTTTGATCTTTGTTGGTTTAAAGTCTATTTTATCAGAGACTAGGATTGCAACCCCTGCCATTTTTTGTTTTCCAGTTGCTTGATAGATCTTCCTCCATCCCTTTATTTTGAGTCTATGTGTGTCTCTGCACGTGAGATGGGTTTCCTGAATACAGCACACTGATGGGTCCTGACTCCTTATCCAGTTTGCCAGTCTGTGTCTTTTGATTGGAGCATTTAGCCCATTTACATTAAACGTTAATATTGTTATGTGTGAATCTGATCCTGTCATTATGATGTTAGTTGGTTATTTTGCTCGTTAGTTGCTATAGTTTCTTCCTAGCCTCGATGGTCTTTACAATTTGGCGTGTTTTTGCAGTGGCTGGTACCGGTTGTTCCTTTCCATGTTTAGTGCTTCCTTCAGGAGCTCTTTTAGGGCAGGCCTGGTGGTGACAAAATCACTCCGCATTTGCTTGTCTGTAAAGTATTTTATTTCTCCTTCACTTATGAAGCTTAGTTTGGTGGGATAGGAAATTCTGGGTTGAAAATTCTTTTCTTTAAGAATGTTGAATATCGGCCCCCACTCTCTTCTGGCTTGTAGAGTTTCTGCTGAGAGATCAGCTGTTAGTCTGATGGGCTTCCCTTTGTGGGTAACCCGACCTTTCTCTCTGGCTGCCCTTAACATTTTTTCCTTCATTTCAACTTTGGTGAATCTGACAATTATGTGTCTTGGGGTTGCTCTTCTCGAGGAGTATCTCTGTGGCGTTCTCTGTATTTCCTGAATCTGAATGCTGGCCTGCTTTGCTAGATTGGGGAAGTTCTCCTGGATAATATCTTGCAGAGTGTTTTCCAACTTTGTTCCATTCTCCCCATCATTTTCAGGTACACCAATCAGACGTAGGTTTGGTCTTTTCACATAGTCCCAAATTTCTTGGAGGCTTTGTTCATTTCTTTTTATTCTTTTTTCTCTAAACTTCCCTTCTCTCTTCATTTCATTCATTTCATCTTCCATCAGCGATACCCTTTCTTCCAGTTGATCACATCTGCTACTGAGGCTTCTGCAATCTTCGCGTAGTTCTCGAAACTTGGCTTTCAGCTCCATCAGCTCCTTTAAGCCCTTCTCTCCATTGGTTATTCTAGTTATCCATTCTTCTAATTTTTTTTCAAAGTTTTTAACTTCTTTGCTATTGTTTTGAATTTCCTCCCGTAGCTCAGAGTAGTTTGATCGTCTGAAGCCTTCTTCTCTCAACTCGTCAAAGTCATCCTCCATCCAGCTTTGTTCCGTTGCTGGTGAGGAACTGCGTTCCTTTGGAGGAGGAGAGGTGCTCTGTTTTTTAGAGTTTCCAGTTTTTGTGTTCTGTTTTTTCCCCATCTTTGTGGTTTTATCTACTTTTTGTCTTTGATGGTGATGTACAGATGGGTTTTTGGTGTGGATGACCTTTCTGTTTGTTAGTTTTCCTTCTACCAGACAGGACCCTCAGCTGCAGGTCTGTTGGAGTTTACTAGAGGTCCACTCCAGACCCTGTTTGGCTGGGTGTCAGCAGCAGTGGCTGCAGAACAGCGGATTTTCGTGAGACCACAAATTCAGCTGTCTGATAGTTCCTCTGAAAGTTTTGTCTCAGAGGAGTATCCGGCTGAATGAGGTGTCAGTCTGTCCCTACTGGGGCGGTGCCTCCCAGTTAGGCTGCTCAGGGGTGAGGGACCCACTTTAGGAGGCAGTCTGTCCGTTCTCAGATCTCCAGCTGCATGCTGGGAGAACCACTACTCTCTTCAAAGCTGCCAGTCAGACAGGGACATTTAAGTCTGTGGAATTTCTTGCAGAGTTTTTGTTTGTCTGTGCCCTGCCCCCAGAGGTGGAGCCTACAGAGGCAGGCAGGCCTCCTTGAGCTGTGGTGGGCTCCACCCAGTTCGAGCTTCCTGGCTGCTTTGTTTACCTAAGCAAGCCTGGGCAATGGCGGGCGCCCCTCCCCCAGCCTCGCTGCCACCTTGCAGCTTGATCTCAGACTGCTGTGCTAGCAATCAGCGAGACTCCGTGGGCATAGGACCCTCCGAGCCAGGTGCGGGACACAATCTCCTAGTGTGCCGTTTTCCAGGCCCGTTGGAAAAGCGCAGTATTAGGATGGGACTGACCCGATATTCCAGGTGCCGTCTGTTTCCCCTTTCTTTGACTAGGAAAGGGAACTCCCTGACCCCTTGCGCTTCCCGAGTGAGGCAATGCCTCGCCCTGCTTCGGCTCGCGCACAGTGCGCTTCACCGACTGTCCTGTACCCACTGTTAGGCACTCCCTAGTTGAGATGAAACCAGTACCTCAAGCAGAAATGCAGAAATCATCCATCTTCTGTGTCGCTGGGGCTGGGAGCTGGAGACCGGAGCTGTTCCTATTCGGCCATCTTGGCTCCACCTTTTTTTTTTTTTTTTTTTTTGAGACGGAGTCTCACTCTGTCGCCTAGGCTGTAGTGCAGTGGTGCAATCTCTGCTCACTGCAGAAGTCCTAGCAGGAGAGTGCCAGAACCTGCCTCCCGGGTTCAAGGGATTCTCCTGCCTCAGCCTCCTGAGTAGCTGGGATTACAGGTGCACACCACCATGCCCGGCTAATTTTTGTATTTTTAGTAGAGACAGGGTTTCACCATATTGGTCAGGCTGGTCTCAAACTCCTGACCTCATGATTGGCCTGCCTCAGCCTCCCAAAGTGCTGGGATTACAGGCGTAAGCCACCGTGCCCAGCCAATTCACGCAATTTCTTAAGATCTAGCTTCCATTGTGATTTCTCTCTAGAGCTTTTAAAATTATTCACTGCATTTTAAGTTCAATAATTATATTTTAAAATGTAAATGTTAGTTAGGTGCAGTGGCTCATGCCTGTAATCCCAGCACTTTGAGAAGCTGAGGTTGGAGGATCCTTTGAGGCCAGGAGTTGAAGACCAGCTTGGGCAGTGTTGTGAGAC
Source organism: Nomascus leucogenys (assembly GCF_006542625.1). Taxonomy (NCBI): domain Eukaryota; kingdom Metazoa; phylum Chordata; class Mammalia; order Primates; family Hylobatidae; genus Nomascus; species Nomascus leucogenys. The sequence goes on along the minus strand of NC_044385.1, from coordinate 80,842,722 downwards.
CATAGTGGTGACATGCACCTGTAAGTCCCAGCTGCTTGGGAGGCTGAGGCAGGCAGCCCAGGAGTGTGTGCTCAGAAGTTCCAGGCTGCAGTGAGCTATGATTGCACCACTGCACTCAGCCTGGGCAACAGAGTGAGACTCTGTTTCTTATAATAATAATAATGGATAAAATTAAATAGTAAAATTCCTAGTTTATTCTTATTCAAATATTTCTGACTGGCTTTTATTTCAACTTATGAATGTTCTCATGTGAAAGATATTATAAACACAAAGGTGTACATGGAACAAAATAAATTTTAATCCCTACTTCACATTACATACCAAAACTAATTCCAAATAGATTGCAGATATAAATATGAAACAGAAAATAATAAATCTTTTACAAGAAAACAAGACGATATCTAATAATTTTGTGTTAGGCAAATATTTATTGAACAGGACACAACAACTTTAATATTAAAAGTTAAATAATTTGATGACATTAAAATTAGAACACCTATTTATAAAATGCCACAGAATGAGAGATTCTATAATGAACTAACGGAAATCAATAAAAAAAGGATGGCAGCACAGTAGAAAAGACTTTAAGAAGCATTTCACTGAAGAAGATAACCAAATAATCTTTCAACATGTACTCAACATTGTCACTAATCAGGAAAATATGCATGTACATATTTTTAAAATAAATATTTCACTTCTAGATATAACTGAGTACTCTATGGCAACCCAATGTTCCCACTGAAAATAGGTAGAAAAACAAAATAATCATAAAAGTCACATTTTTGAAGATATAAGAAAGTTATATAAAAATAGAAGATGATGGATTAAAATTCCAGTGAAGATTGAAACTTGCAGAATTGAGCTGAAAATTTGCTCCTGGCTTTTCACAGAAGAAATCTACCAATTTCTGCAAGCTGAAGGCTAAAGGTCTGGGTGTGTCTCAGGCACAAGGCAAAACTGGAACAGAAAAACCAGGAGTGGTTTAGATAGTTACTCAAATACCTAGTCTGCTCCACAAGACATTTGGAAATACTGGAGCTGCTCTGGGCAGAATGCTAAAGAGTTAAGCTGAAGAAAAGGCTAAAAGAAGGGTGGAAATGTTTAGAGTGCCTGGGCTAAGGAAATGCCAGTTCTCATTTGTAAACAATGAAAAGCTGAGCCCTAGCAGGAGAGAGCCAGAAGTCAACTAAGTCTTATCAAAACTTAAATTCATCCTTAAGCTACTTCCTGATTGAACTACTCATCCTGACTGGATTCAGAGGAACAGTCCCTCATTCTACCTACTTAATAAAGAAAAAGGTGGATCTTCCCAAGGAAGGTAATATCACCAGGGTCTTTATGATCTTTTTAATCACAATATCTATCATTTATTTAAAAATGTAATAGATATTTAATTTTATGGGGTCATGTAACCAATAATCAAGAGAAAGAAAAGTCAAAAATAGAAAAAAGATACACAGATAAACTCAAAATATTACAAGTAGCAGAAAAAGACTCCAAAATATCTGTGATTAATATGTCCAGAAACTAAACAAATGCATAAAGAACATTAATGAAAAGGCAGACCATTTCGACAAAGACATAACATCTTTAAAAAATAAAACATAGATATATGTACTGCACTCTAATTTAAGAAATAGAATATTGCTAGTACATAAGAATCTTATGTTTCTCTCTCAGCTTGCCTAACCCTCCTTTCATAGATACAATCATTCATTGGCGAGGCGCGGTGGCTCACGCCTGTAATCCCAGCACTTTGGGAGGCCGAGATGGGCGGATCACGAGGTCAGGAGATGGAGACCATCCTGGCTAACACGGTGAAACCCTGTCTCTACTAAAAATACAAAAAAAAATTAGCCAGGTGTGGTGGCAGGCACCTGTAGTCCCAGCTATTCGGGAGGCTGAGGCAGGAGAATGGCATGAACCCGGGAGGCAGAGCTTGCAGTGAGCTGAGATCGCGCCACTGCACTCCAGCCTGGGCAACAGAGTGAGACTGTCTCAAAAAAAAAAAAAAAAAAAGATATAATCATTCATCATGTCCTATATTAATTATTACCTCCTTCTTACCTCTTTCATATTCACTATTAAACAATACAATATTTAACTATAGCTCATTTTTAAGCTGTACATAAAGATAATTATATGTAATTTTTTTCTCTAACTTGCTTCCATTATTCAAAATTTTGATTTTTAAATCAGCTTTGTTGAGGTATAGTGTTGTCATTTATTAATTTCCTTTGCTGAATAGTATCCATTGAATTCGGACATCACAATTTAGGTATATATATTCTTTGTGATAACTATTTGGGTTATTTCCAGTATTTATTTATGTAAATTATGCTGCTATTAATATTTTCATATGTATCTCCTGGGGCATTTTACAAGTTTCTCTAGGGTATATATTAAAAAGCAGAGTTGTCGATCAATGCAACTATGCAACTTTTCTGATACATCCCAAAATGTCTTTCAAAGTGATTGTACTAGTTTATACTCGCATAGCAGTGGATGAAAGGTCAGATTGCCTAGCATGCTCACCAACTAAAAATTGCCCAACTTCGGTTATTTTTCTTGGTATGATGAGTATAAAATAATATTTTATTGTGGCTTAATATTTGTTTTATGATTACTAGTGAGGTGGGAAAGATTGCTTCAAAATTTGATATTTTATATATTGATTTCTTCAACAATATTCTAATAAATATCTTTTACCTACCTTTTCCATTTGCTTTTATCTTTGAGCTTTGTAATATTCTTACAGCTTTTTGTGATGTTTTGCCAAAAAATAGTTTTTTTATTTTTAATTAATTAGTTTTTTTTACAATTCTTAAACTTTTATCTCCCCCTGGTCCCAGCATCATTTTATCTCTTGTTATAAACATGTGATATCCAAAGATTTGGGAACAAAATTTACATATGTGTGTGGGTCAATTTCAGATTATTTGGCCCATTTGTCTATAATTTCACTAATACCAATACATAATAATAACTTTACATTTATGTTAAATATTTATGTCTAGAAAGCCATGCCTTCTTCTTATTCTACTTTTTTAGATGACTCATTTTTTTAGCTCTAAAATGTACAAGTTTCAAAAATCCTTTTTGAATTATAAAAATTATTATTATGTACATGGATATTTATCTCATAAAGATTTTGGTCTCAAAAGGCTAATTTTTCTGATTTTAATAAAATCACAACAGATTTTCATTATTGCATTCTATCCTTTAACTCCCTTTATATTTTGTATTATTTATAAGCAAATAAAACTGAATTGACTCATTTATGATTTCTGCCATCCTATAAAAAGCACAATGTATCCTAAGTTTCAATATACCTTTACGATTATCCATAAGGTTTTTTTGAAGTTATGTTTCCTAACTAATTGTTGCAGATGTTTATAAATGAAATTCAATTGACTTTGGTATATGGGTTTTTAAAATCCAGTGGCCTTACTACTCCTTGTTATTAATTTATTTTATTTATATTTTGACCTTTTTTGGCATATTTTATGAATACAATCACATCATCTGCAAAAGTTGTATTTGAGTTTCTTTCCGATTATTTAAGCCACTTAATAACTTTAAGGACTCTAATGCTAAAATAAGATGCAAAAACACTGAAGACCTCTAAATGTGATAAGTTGGTTATTCGGATGATTGATGAAAGAGCAAACAGTAGATGGTATTTAACATTTCAGTTGTTCATACAAAACAGAAAGACTTAAATTCTCCCTTACCATAATGAACTAAATAAAACAATATTTATTAAAGTTTTAATAAATGATAATGTTTTAAGTAAAACATAATTGATAGTATTTATTTTTTCATCAAGATAAATCTCAGAATCCTAGATTGTAGTACAATATTCGATTTCTGCAAGAAACATAGCATAGTAAACAATGTTTAAATACCAGATGTAAATCAAGGAAGATTCCTAACAGAAGTGAAAGATGTGTCTAAGAATATAAAATACAGTTTCTAATAATCAATAAAAATAAGACAATAATCTAATATGACAAAAATTGATAAAAATATGAAGATTCAATTTTAAAAATAATTGTACAAGTGCCATGTATAGTATAAAGTCATACAAATCACTAAATACATAATTTGAATTTTAAATAAAATATGATTATCAGACTAGCAAATATTAAAATTATTGATAAAACTAGTTTTAGAGGGGATGTAGGAAATATGATGTCATATAAAATTGGTTACAGTGTACACTGTTGCAATTTTTGAGGTCATAATACAATATCTACCTACATTTAATTGGGCATATCATTTGAGGCAGCTTTTCCACTTCTTGACATCTCTCCTACAGAAATATCCACATGCACAAAAAATTGCATGTACAAACGGGTTTGTTGCAGCATTAAATGATTAAATAGTATCATTATGCTATTTAATACCACGTAACCATTATAAAATCAGCAGGTAGATTTATGATATTTACATAAAATATCTCTACAGTATTCTACCAAAATATATATCAAGATATATTTTACATTCATACAGTGAAATGCTACTACACAATAAAAAGGAATGAATTATTGATGTTCTCCACAACATGAATGAATTTTAAAACCAGTAGCTGAGTGAAAGAAGCCAGACAAAACGACCACATACTATATGATTCATTTATATAAATGTCCAGAAATGTTAATTAATCTGTAATAAAAGAAGGCACATCAATTATTCTCTGGGGAAGGTAGTGGAGGGAGAGGAGATTTATGAAGGGTAAAGGAAATTTTTGCCGCTGATGGAAATGTTCACTATCTTGACTGTGGCATGTACATATGTTAAGACTGATTAAATTGTACTCTAAGTGTGTGAGGTTGGCACTCTTTATACTTAATAAGATTAGAAATCAAAAAAACCTTAAGAAGCAAAACACTTTAGGATGTTTAGATTTAGGTATTTTCCTGGCCTAAATTCCAAGAGAGGAATCTTTGTCACTTAGGAACAATCTACTAAGATATCTACTGTATTTAGAAAATAATATCATAGACCATCTGTAGCCCACAGTTAACTAAAATTACAGTTTATGATGGAAATAGCCAACATTATCTGATGAAATGCATATCATTGGCTCTTAGTGGTAGAAGCGATATTTATTCACATATATAACTTAGCCACATAGAAGGGTTATTATATTTCATTGTAGGGGGGAATGAATGGGGTCTTAACTGATCACAACTAACTATTAGCTGGAAGAGGCAATGTTAGCAGTCCTGTTATCAGATTGGGTAAGTATGGTAAGACTGTAAAATAGCTCTATAAGTCCCTTCAAATAAATAGTTGAAGTTAACTATTACTTGATGAGGCTTCTAAATTTTCTAAATTCACTTACTAACTGTAGATCAAGCCTTTCCAAGATTATTATTCAAACTTTTGTGGCTTCCAAACTTTTTAAAGCAATAGACCCTTTAATCAAGAAAAATCTCACTCAAAACACCAACCTCAATCATCACACTTGTTGTAGATAAAAGCAGAATATTTTAACCGTATATTTATTGTATAAGATTACATTTTTAATCCTTGAAATGAGTTAGAATAATATAACTAGAGAATAATAACCACAAGATTTGCAATATATGGTTTGTGGATGATTGTTGCTGATATATCAGCCTCAGCATCTATTTCTGTATCTTGTTTGGATGGCAGAGATTTTAGAAATTCAAGTTTCATACAGTAAAGCAGTTTCAAACAGTATTTTTATTAGTTCTCATTGAAAGCAGAGTATACTGTCCCATTAAACTGATCAAGAAGCTTCAGATGATGCTGACAAATGTTTGCCTCTAAGGTGAAGCACTAATGTCCAACGACTGAATTCACTGCTTACCAAAAACTTAGGCAAGAAGCACCAAATATTTAAAATTAGTATGAAATTAATCACAACTCAATGTGTTGTGAATTTACTTGCAATTGAACATATTTTACTCTTTGATAGCCACACATAAAGCACACATAACTGAGACTAACCTGATATTTCACAATGGTGAATATGCAAAAAACAAAATCAAAATAAGAAAAAAAAGTCATACACAGTGAAAAACTCAAATAACCAGTGAAACAATATAAGAAGTTCAGGTATACTAATCCAGATAGCAGAAAAGCTGTGGTAGGCAGAATTCTAAGATGACTTCCAGTGATCCATGACTTTGTATAATCCCCTCTCCTTTGAGTATGGGAAGAGCTTTTAAATTAATTTTGATGAATGGAATATGGCATAGGTGATGAGCTATAACTGTCACGACTATGTTAAATTGTGTGGCAAAGGTAAAGGTATTTTGCAGATGTAATTAAGGCTCTTGATTAGTTGACTTTAAGTTAATCAAAAGGAAGACTATCCTTGGTGAGCCTAACTTAATCAGGTGAAACCATTAAAAGAATGTCCAAGGATTAAAGAAAGAAATCACACACTATCCTGAAAGTCTTTAAAAAACAAGCCACTACGAGTTCTACAGCTGCAAGGACTGAATTCTGCTAACAACCATGAGAGCTTTTAAGGACCCTAAGTATCAGATAAGACTCAAACCACCATCAGCACCAAGGATCAGAGGACCTAGATGAAAACAGCTAAAATGTGTACAGGCTTCTTGACCCACAGACCTTGTGTGATAATAGATATGTGTTGCTTTAAGCCACTAAATTTGTGGTAATTTGTTATCTAACAATAGAAAAAAAAATCAAGATATAGGCTAATTTCAAAAGTATTTTATTTTTGTAAAACAGTACATGTTTATATCCATATAAATATAATAATCTCCTCATGTGTTGATAGGAGTGAAGAACAAAAGCTCAAATTTATAGAATGAGGAATTATCCTATTAGAAGTTAGTAATCTTATTTATTTTGTAATAATATGGGAATAAGACTTTTCTGGAAAATGGTAGCTAATGACAATTATGCTAAACTTAATTCACAATATTGGAGACTGTGTCTTAAAAGAGTTTCAATACACGTAATATTTGATTATGGCTTACTGTGTCAGCATTCCTGTAAATTCCCTTTCCTTTTTCTCTCTTTCTCTCTCTCTCTCTCTCTCTCTCTCACATACACACACACACACACACACATTTAATCCTCATACAAGAAATTGTAAGATAGTTATTATCATCACCATCTTCATTTTTAAATCTCAAAATTGAGTCACAGATACTTAGCAAAATTGCCCAAGCTCACAAAATATAGGATAGCATAGCTAGAATTTAAAGATGAGCAGTCTGGCTCCAAAATAAAATGAATCCTCATGATTAATAAAATACTATTTTACCTTCCGAATAAAAACTTAAAATGTTGAAGAAATTGAAAATTAATTGGATTCCAACATGTTTATTAACAAGGTGGTAAAAGTGAGTAAAATTACTTTAGTTTAAAATTATATGTAACTCTAAGGAGACTGACTTTCTTAACTCCCTTTTAAATTCACACTAAATGCAAAAGACAATTGGTGTTCTTGCCCAGTGTTGCCTCTCTGGTTCTAGGCATGTGAAACAAGACTAAAGACTTGGCTGCAAAGGAAAAAGAACACATTACAGATCTATTGTTGTTGTAACACTTGTTCTATCCCTAATTTTAGGGGTGAAATATAATATTATTAAAAAAGGTGGTATGTCTTTCAAAAACATTTGTTTTCCAAAGAGTATCTCTCTTCATAAATGTTTTTCAACAGAATTTACCTTTCACTGAAAGCTGCAAAGGAAAGCATTAAAGCCATATGTGATGCTCCAGTAAAATGCTATTTTTTAACCTGTTCTCTACATTTAGAGGTTGTTCGAAACTGAACCACATGATAAATCAAATCTTATAGTACTGAATACAGAAAGAGAGATTAATATAATATCTTCTATTTTCCCTATTCTTTTCTATTCCAGTGCTTATATTCTGTCTGGCCATATTTGTGAATACAATTGAAGGAAATTCTGTATACAATTTTCACATGATAGGTTTTAAAAAGATTTCATGATATGATAGGTTTTGAAAAGTCTTCTTTCTTGATTGTCTACATTATTCCTTCTAGGCTTATTCATGACTTTTCTTGTATTATTATTTTGCCTGTAATACTTGTCTGCTTAAAAACATTGAAAGTGTGAGTCTTCTCAAATTGTTTCTTAAATGAATGAAATCCCACAGTGAGAAATACAGTCAGGTGCCAAATAACAATGTTTTGGTCAACAACGGAAGATTTTGGTCAACAACAGACCACATATACAAATGGCAGTTGTTAAGATCATAACACTATGTTTTTACTGTGTCTTCTATGTTTAGATTTGTTTAGATATACAAACACTTACCATGTGTTACAATAGCCTACAGTGTTCAGTAAAGTAACCTGCTCAAAGGTTTATAGTCTAGGAGCAATAAGCTATACCATGCAGCCTACGTATGTAGAAGGCTATACCATCTAGTTTTGTTTAAGTACACACTATGATGTTTACACAATGAAATTGCCTAACAACACATTTCTCAGAACGTATCCCTGTTGTTAATCAATGCACGACTGTAATTAAAGACAAAACAACATTTTAGGAAAAACAAGGCACATCAGAGAACACAATTAATTAACTCTTTCATGTCATCAGTTACCTTGTCACTGTTGAAGTGTTTCAAATAAGATAATCATCTACTCATTTTTGCTTTAGGCACTAGAAAACCAGACAAGCCTTAGTAATTGAAAGGAAAACAAATTGAGGAAAATGAAGTATATTAGTAAAAAATAATGGAGTGTGTTAAAAATTAGGGAGAAAACTTTTTTTAATACACCCCCCCACCCACACACACACACACACACATTTAAAGCAACAGTTTAGAATTACATTTGGGCCAGGCACGGTGGCTCACACCTGTAATCCCAGCACTTTGGGAGGCTGAGGCAGGCAGGTGGATCACTTGAGGTCAGGAGTTCAAGAACAGCCTGGTCAACTTGGCAAAACCCTGTCTCTACTAAAAATACAAAAATTATTTGGGCATGATGGCACATGCCTGTAATCCCAGCTACTCGGGAGGCTGAGGCAGGAGAATCACTTGAACCCGGGAGGCGGAGGTTGCAGTAAGCTGAGATCATGCTACTGCCCTCCAGCTTGGGTAACAGAGCCAGACTCCATCTCAAAAAAATAAATAAATGAAAATAAAATAAAAAAATAAAAAAGGAATTACATTTGACATTCCTTTTATTTCAGAAGATGCTATTATATGCTACATTGTTTAGTTGTCTGTATGCAAAAATCTGTTTATATGCCTTTTAAATACATGTTTGCTATGCCCACTGTTTTGAATTTTGATGCTTTATAAATACAGGTAATGTCTCCCTCAATACTTTTAAAACTTTCTAAGGGAAGGGAGACCTTTCTGTGCCTCTACAGTTGTTCCCAGTACCCTACCCTACGCTTTGCATAATGAGAAGCTTAATCCTTGAGTGAGGAGCAGTTGTTTATTTATTTGCTTAACCTTATCCACTGCATTTATTTGACCTTTTACAGACTCAAAATCTCTTAATTGGCCTAACCCTTTTATGTTTTATTAAATTTCAATTATTAATACACAGTTTCATAAGTGGAGGGTTAAAAAACCTTCATGTTAAACTAGCATAATGCATGAACACTTCAATCCTCCCACTCCATTCTCTCAGGCATCTAGAGAAACACTTCTAATCTAAGCTTCTCTGGCAATGCTGAAGTCCAAAACTAGGAAGATATGCTTATCCAGACTGTAACACTCCATGAATTTATTTCAAGACAGTAGAATTCTTACTGCTGCAGACAAAAAGACACTCATCTCAGTTTAAAAGAAGTTCTCCTTTAGCTTTCTTAAAAGAAAACCTTTAGACAAATTAAATTCAGCAGAGTTCATTTGAGCAAAGAACAATTCATGAATGAAGAAGCATCCTGAACCAGGACAGCTCCACCCAGCAAGAGTGGGCAGGTAGTATTGATAGAGAGAAATAGGAAATGACATACAGAAGCAGTATGACTGATTACAGCTCAGCATTTGCCTTTTATGAGCATGGTCTGATCAATTGGCAACCTATGATTGGCTGAAGTCTGACTCCTGTGATTGGCTGTAACTTCACTGTTTACAAACAAACTTTTAGTTAGGTTGCAGTTTGTTTATATACGAAGCTAGGTTGAAGTATACTATCTAGGAGTTCAAAGAATAAAGGCAGCTGTAGGCTACATTTAATTTAATTTAATAGTGTGAAGAATATGTTTATATTACTAATTGACAAAATAATTTTTATCAAAACATATCATTTTACTTTTAAAACTTTTAGTTGATAAATTGTATATATTTAAAATTAAAAAATTTGTGTTATTTTTTCTGAAATTTTTAATTTTTAATTTTTATGGGTATACAGTACATGTTTATATTTATGAGGCACATGAGATATTTTGACACAGGTATACAATGTGCAATAATCATATCAGGGTAATTGGGGTATCCATCACCTCAAGCATTTATCCTTCATGTTACAAACAATCCAATTATACTCTTTTAGTTATTTAAAAATGTACAATAAATTATTGTTCACTGTAGTCACTCTGTTGTGCTATCAAGAACTAGATCTTATTCATTTTTCAAACTCTATTTTTGTACGCATTAACCATTCCATCTCTGCCTTCCATCCCCCAACCCCTGTTGGCCACCCTTCTCAGGCTCTGGTAGCCATTCTTCTACTCTCTGTTTCAATCAGTTTAATTGTTTCGATCTTTAGCTCCCACAAATAAGTGAGAAAATGCAAAATTTGTCTTTCTGTGACTCGCTTATTTCACTTACCATAATGACTTCCATCTCCATCCATGTTGTTGCAGATGACAGGATCTCATTCTTTTATTTATAGCTAAATAGTGCTTTACTGTGCGTATGTACCACGTTTTCTTTATCCATTCATCTGTTGATGGACACGGGTTTGCTCCCAAGTCTTAATTATTGTGAATAGTGCTGCAATAAACATGGGAGTGTATATATTTTTTCAATATACTGATTTTCTTTCCTGTGAGTACATATCTAGCAGTGGGATTGCTGGATCATATGGTTGCTCTATTTTTACTTTTTTAAGGAACCTCCAAACTGTTCTCCGTAGTGGTTGTACTAATTTACACTCCCACCGATAGTGTCTGACGGTTCTCCACATCTTCACTAGCATTCCTTATTGCCTGTCTTTTGCACAAAAGCCATTTTTGCTAGCGTGAGATGATATAGCATTATATATTTGATTTGCATTTCTCTGATGATCAGTAATATTGAGCATGTTTTTGTATACCTGTTTCCCATTTCTATATTTTTTTGAGAAATGTCCATACAGATCTTTTGCCCATTTTAATTAGATTATTAGATTTTTTTCCCGATAGAGTTGTTTGAGCTCCTTATATATTCTGTTTATAATCCCTTGTAAGATGGAGAGCTTGTAAATATTTCCTCTGATTTAAGGGGTTGTCTCTTCACTTGGTTGCTTCCTTTGCTGTGCATAAGTTTTTTAATTTAATGTGACTCTTGTCCATTCTTGCTTTGGTTGCCTGTGTTTGTGGGACATTACTCAAGAAATCTTTGCTTAGTTTATTGTTCTGGAGATTTTTCCCAATATTTTCTTTCAGTAGTTTTATAATTTGAGGTCCTACATTTAAGTCTTTTATCCATTTTGATTTGATTTTTGTATATGGCAAGAGATAGGGGTCTAGTTTCATTTTTCTGCATACGGATATCCAGTTATCCCAGCATCATCAATTGAAGACACTGTCTTTTCCCTATGTATGTTCCTGACAATTTTGTCAAAAATGTGTTCACTGTAGATGTATGGAGTTAGTTTCTGGTTCCTCTGTTCTGTTCTATTGGTCAGTGTGTCTATTTTTTATGCCAACACGATGCTGTTTTGGTTACTATAGCTGTGTAGTATAATTCGAAGTCAAGTAATGTGATTCTTCCAGTTTTGTTCTTTATGTTCAGGATAGCTTTGGCTATTCTGGGTCTATTGTGGTTTAATACAAATTTTAGTATTTTTTTTCTATTTCTCTGAATAATGTCATTGGTATGTTTATAGAAATTACATTGAATCTGTAGATTGCCTTAGGCAGTATGGACATTTTAACAATATTGATTCTTATAAACCATGAATGTGAAATATCTCTCAAATTTTTTGTGTCCTCTTCAACTTTTTAAATCAATGTTTTATAGTTTTTATTGTAGATACCTTTCACTTGTTTGAATAAATTAATCCCTAGGTATTTTATTTTATTTTCAGCTATTTAAATGGGATTACTTTCTTGATTTCTTTTTCAAGTTGTTTGCTGTTGGCATGTAGAAATGCTACTGACCTTTGAATGTTGATTTTGTATGCTGCAACTTTACTGAACTTGTTTATCAGTTTTAATAGTTTTTCGGTGAAGTCTTTAGACTTGTCCAAATGTAAGAGTGCATCACCTACAAACAAGGATAATTTGACTTCTTCCTTTCCTTGGATGCCTGTTATTTCTTTCTCTTTCTGATTGATCTAGCTAGGATTTCTGGTACTATATTGAATAACAGTGGTGAAAGTGGGCATCCTTGACATACTTCATATACTAAAGGAAAGACTTTCAGGTTTTTTTTCTTTCAGTATGACACTGTGAGTCTGTCATATATTGCTTTCATTGTATTGAGATATGTTCCTTCTATACCCAGCTATTTGAGGATTTCTATCATGAAGAGATGTTGAATTTTCTCAAATGCTTTTTACACATCAATTGAAATGATTATATGACTTTCGTCCTGCATTCTGTTGATATGATGTACAACACTGACTGGTTTGTATAGGCTGAACCATCCCTGCATCCCTGAGATAAATACCACTTGGTCATGATGAATGACCTTTTAAATGTGATATTGAATTCAGTTTGCTGATATTTTGTTGAGGATTTTTCATCAGTATTCATCAGGGATATTGGCCTGTTGTTTTATTTTTTGGCTGTATCTTTGTATGGTTTTGGTATCAGGGTAATACTACCCTTGTAGAATGGTTTGGAAGTATTCTCTTTTCCTCTGTTTTTCAGAATAGTTTGAGTAAGATCAGTATTAGTTCTTTAAATCTTAGGTACAATTCTGCAGTAAAGCCATTGGGTCCCAGACTTTTCTTTGCTGCAAGGCTTTTTATTCCACCTTCAATCTTGTTACTTGTTATTGGTCTGTTCAGGTTTTGGATTTCTTCAAAGCTTAATCTGGGTAGGTTGTGTGGGTCTATACATTTATTCGTTTCACTCAGTTTTTCCAATTTATTGGCATATAGTTGCTCCTAGTAGCCTCTAATGATCCTTTGAATTTCTGTGGTATCAGTTGTAATGTCTCCTTTTTAATCTCAGATTTTTTAAATTTTGAGTCTTCTCCCTTTCTTCTTTTAGTTAGTCTGGCTAAAGGTTTATTGATTTTATCTTTTCAAAAACAAACTTTTCATTTTAATATTTTTTTGTATTGTTTTCTTTATTTCAATTCCATTTATTTCTTCTCTGATCTTTATTATTTCTTCTCCTCTAATAATTTTGGATTTGATTTGGTCTTGCTTTTCTAATTCTGGAAGATGCTTCTTTAGGTTGTTTATTTGTTTGAAGTTTTTCCTATTTTTTGATGTAGATCCTTATAGCTATAACACTGTTGCCTTAGTATTGCTTTTGCTCTATCACATAGGTTTTGGCGTGTTGTGTTTCCATTATCATTTGTTTCAAAAATATTCCAATTTCATTCTTAATTTATTCATTGATTCACTGGTAATTCAGTAGCATATTGTTTAATTTCCATGTGTTTATATAGTTTCCAAAATGCCTCTTCTTATTGATTTCTAGTTTTATTCCATTGTAGTCAGAGAAGATACTTGATATAACTTCAATTTTTTTAATTTTTAAAGACTTGTTTTGTGGCCTACCATATATGGTTTATCCTTGGGAATGATCCATGTGCTGAGGAGAAGAATGTGTATTCTGTACCCACTGGATGAAATGTTCTGTAAATATCTATTAGGTCCATTTGATCTATAGTGCAGATTAAGTCTGATTTTTATTTGTTGATTTTCTGTATGACTGCTCAATGCTGAAAGTAGGGTGTTGAAGCCTCCAGCTAAACTTATTTTTCTTTTCTTCTCTAATAATATTTGCTTTCTATATCAGGTGCCTGGTTCTTGGTGCATATATTTTTTAAATTCTTATATCCTCCTGCTGATTCGACCTCTTTATCATTATATAATGGCATTTTTGACTCTTTTTATTGTTTTTCTTTTAAAATATGTTGTTTCTGAAATAAGTATAGCAACTCCTGCACTTTTTTCCCTTTGTTTCCAGTCTATGTGTTTGTTTACAGGTGAAGTGTGTTTCTTGTAGGGAACAGATTGTTTTTTATTTTTGTAATGTAATACATTCTGTGTTTTTTGATTGAAGAGTTCTGTCCATTTACATTCAATGTTATTACTGATAAAAAACAACTTCCTCCTGTCACTTTGTGGCTTTCCACTTATTTTGTGGTCTTTTCTTCCTTTTTTCTTTTTTTCCTATCTTACTTTTAGTGAAGGTGATTTACTCTGATGGTATGATTTATTTCCTTGCTTTTTATTTTAGGTGTATCTGTTCTATCTTTATTTTTCTGATTTGAGATTACCATGAGGCTTGCAAATAATCTTTTTTTTCTGTACATAATTTTTTTATTATACTTTAAATTCTGGGATATATGTGAAAAACGTGCAGGTTTGTTACATAGGTATACATGTGCCATGATGGCTTGCCGCACCCATCAACCCATCATCTACATTAGGTATTTCTCCTAATTCTATCCCTGCCCTTTCCCCTACACCCAACAGACCCTGGTGTGTGATGTTCCCATCCCTGTGTTCTCATTGTTTAACTCTCATTTATGAGTGAGAACATGCAGTGTTTGGTTTTCTGTTCCTGTGTTAGTTGGCTGAAGATGATGGTTTCCAGCTTTCATCCATGTCCCTGCAAAGGACATGAACTCATTCTTTTGTTTGTTTGTTTGTTTGTTTGTTTGTTTTTTGAGACGGAGTCTCACTCTTTCCCCCAGGCTGGACCGCAGTGGCGCTATCTCGCTCACTGCAAGCTCCGCCTCCCGGCTTCACGCCATTCTCCTGCCTCAGCCTCCCAAGTAGCTGGGACTACAGGCGCCCGCCACTGCGCCCGGCTAATTTTTTGTATTTTTAGTAGACACGGGGTTTCACCGTGTTAGCCAAGATGGTCTCGATCTCCTGACCTCGTGATCTGCCCACCTCTGCCTCCCAAAGTGCTGGGATTACAGGCGTGAGCCACCGCGCCCGGCCCTCATTCTTTTTTGTAACTGTGTAGTATTCCATGGTATATATGTGCCATATTTTCTTTATGCAGTGTATCATTGATGGGGAATTGGGTTGGTTCCAAGTCTTTGCTATTGCAAATAGTGCTGCAATAAACATACATGTGCATGTGTCTTTATAGCAGAATGACTTATAACCCTTTGGGTGTATCCCCAGTAATGGGATTGTTGGGTCAAATGGTATTTCTGGTTCCAGATTCTTGAGGAATCACCACACTGTCTTCCACAATGGTTGAACTAATTTACACTCCCACCAACAGAGTAAAAGTGTACCTATTTCTCCACATCCTCTCCAGCATCTGTTGTTTCCTGACTTTTTAATGATCTCCATTTTTAACTGGTGTGAGATGGTATCTCATTGTGGTTTTGATTTGCATTTCTGTAATGACCAGTGATGATGAGCTTTTTTTCATATGTTTGTTAGCCACATAAATCTTCTTTTGAGAAGCCTCTGTTCATACCCTTCGTCCACTTTTGATGGGGTTGTTTGTTTTTTTTCTTGTAAATTTTTTAAGTTCCTTGTAGATTCTGGATATTATCCCTTTGTCATATGGATAGATTGCAGAACTTTTCTCCCATTCTGTAGGTTGCCTATACACTCTGATGATAGTTTTGTTTGCTGAGCAGAAGCTCTTTAGTTTAATTAGATCCCATTTGTCCATTTTGGTCTTTGTTGCAATGGCTTTTGGTGTTTGAGTCATGAAGTCTTTCCTCATGCCTATGTTTTGAATGTTATTGCCTAGATTTTCTTCTAGGGTTTTTATGGCTTTAGGTCTTACATTTAAGTCTTTAATCCATTTTGAGTTAATTTTTGTATAAGGTGTAAGGAAGGGGTCCAGTTCCAGTTTTCTGCATATGGCTAGACAGTTTTCCCAACACCATTTATTAAATAGGGAATCCTTTCCCCATTGCTTGTTTTTGTCAGGTTTGTCAAAGATGAGATGGTTGTAGATGTGTGGCCTTATTTCTGAGACTTCTGTTCTGTTCCATTGGTTTATATATATGTTTTGGTACCAGTACCATGCTGTTTTGGTTACTGTAGCCTTGTAGTATAGTTTGAAGTAAGGTAGCATGAAACGTCCAGCTTTGTTCTGTTTGCTTAGGATTGTCTTGGCTATATGGGCTCTTTTTTGGTTCCATATGAAATTTAATGTAGTTTTTTCTAATTCTGTAAAGAAAGTCAGTGGTAGTTTGATGGGAATAGCATTGAATTTATAAATTACTTTGGGCAGTATGGCCATTTTCATGATATTGTTTCTTCCTATCCATTAGTATGGAATGTTTTTTCATTTGTTTGTGTCCTCTCTTATTACTTTGAGCAGTGGTTTGTAGTTCTCCTTGAAGAGTTCCTTCATGTCCCTAGTAAGTTGTATTCCTAGGTATTTTATTCTCTTTGTAGCAGTTGTGAATGGGAGTTCATTCAGGATTTGGCTGTTTGTCTATTATTGGTGTATAGGAATGCTTGTGATTTCTGCACATTGATTTTGTATCCTGAGACTTTGCTGAAGTTGCCTGTCAGCTTAAGGAGTTTTTGGGCTGAGATGATATGGTTTTCTAAATATACAATCATGTCACCTGCAACAGAGACAATTTGACTCCCTCTCTTCCTATTTGAATACCCTTTATTTTTTTCTTTTGACTGATTGCCCTGGCCAGAACTTCCAATACTATGTTGAAAAGGAGTGGTAAGAGAGGGCATCCTTTTCTTGTGCCAGTTTTCAAAGGGAATGCTTCCAGCTTTTGCCCATTCAGTATGATTTGGCTATGGGTTTTTCATGAATGGCTCTTATTATTTTGAGATATGTTCCATCAGTACTTAGTTTATTGAGTGTTTTTTTAACATGAAGGGGTGTTGAATTTTATCGAAGGCCTTTTCTGCATCTATTGAGATAATCATGTGTTTTTTGTTATTGGTTCTGTGTATGTGATGGATTACATAATTATTGATTTGTGTATATTGAACCAGCCTTGCATCCCAGTGATGAAGTTGAGTTGATTGTTGTGGATAAGCTTTTTGATGTGCTGCTGGATTTCATTTGCCAGTATTTTATTGAGGATTTTTACATCGATGTTCATCAGGGATAATGACCTGACATTTTCTTTTTTGTTGTGTCTCTGGAAGGTTTTGGTGTCAGGATGATGCTGGCCTCATAAAATGAGATAAGGAGGAGTCCCTCTTTTTCTATTGTTTGGAATAGTTTCAGAAGGAATGGTATCAGCTCCTCTTTGTGCCTCTGGTAGAATTCAGCTATGAATCCATCTGGTATGGGCATTTTTTGGTTGGTAGGCTATTAATTACTGCCTCAATTTCAGAAGTTGTTATTGGTCTATTCAGGGATTTGCCTTCTTCCTGGTTTAGTCTTGGGAGGCTTTATATGTCCAGGAATTTATCCATTTCTTCTAGCTTTTATAGTTTATTTGCATAGAGGTGTTTATAGTATTCTGTGATGGTAGTTTGTATTACCATGGGACCAGTGTTGATACCACTTTTACCATTTTTCATTGTGTCCATTTGATTCTTCTCTCTTTTCTTCTTTATTAGTCTGGCTAGAAGTCTATCTATTTTGTTAATCTTTCCAAAAAATCAGCTCCTGGAGTCATTGGTTTTTTGAAGGGTTTTTCATGTCTCTATCTCCTTCACTTCTGCTCTGATCTTAGTTATTTCTTGTCTTCTGTGAGCTTTTGATTTTGTTTGCTCTTGCTTCTCTGGTTCTCTTAATTGTGATGTTAGGGTGTCTATTTTAGATCCTTCCCGCTTTCTGATGTGGGCACTTAGTGCTATAAATTTCCCTCTAAACACTGCTTTAGCTGTGTCCCACAGATTCTGGTACATTGTGTCTTTGTTCTCATTAGTTTCAAACAACTTTGTTATGTCTGCCTTAATTTCATTATTTACCCCATTGTCATTTAGGAGCAGGTTGTTCAGTTTCCATCTGCTTGTGTGGTTTTGAGTGAGTTTCTTAATCCTGAGTTCTAATTTGATTGCACTGTGGTCTGAGAGACTGTTTGTTATGGTTTCTGTTCTCTTGTGTTTGCTGAAGAGTGTTTTACTTCCAATTATGTGGTCAATTTTAGAATAAGTGCTATGTGGTGCTCAGAAGAATGTATATTCTGTTGATTTTGGGTAGAGAGTTCTGTAGATCTATTAGGTCTGCTTGTTCCAGAGCTATTGATACTTGTATATGGTTCATGAAGTTCTTGTGCTGTGTTTTTTAGCTCCATCAGGTCATTTATGTTCTTCTCTAAGCTGGTTATTCTAGTTAGCAGTAACCTTTTAACAAGATTCTTAGCTTCCTTGCATTGGGTTAGAAAATTCTCCATTAGCTCAGAGGAGTTTGTTATTACCTATCTTCTGAAGCCTACTTCTGTCAATTTGTCAAAGTCATTCTCTGTCCAGTTTCATTTCCTTTCTAGCAAGAAGTTGTGATTTTTTGGAGAAGAGGCATTCTGGTTTTTGGAATATTCAGCATTTTTCTGCTGGTTTTTCCTCATCTTCATGGATTTATCTACCTGTGATCTTTGATGCTGATGAGCTTTGGATGGGGTTTTTGTGAGGGTGTCCTTTTTGTTGATGTTACTGCTTTCTGTTTGTTACTTTTCCTTTTAACAGTCAGAGCCCTCTTCTCCAGAGGACTCTCTGCTGGAGTTTGCTGGAGATCCACTCCAGACCCTTTTTTCCTGAGTATCACCAGCAGAGGCTGCAGATCCACAAAGATTGCTGCCTGCTCCTTCCTCTGGAAGCTTTGTCCCAGAGGGGCATCCACCAGATGCCAGCCAGAGCTCTCCCGTATGAGGTGTCTGTCGACCCCTGCTGGGAGGCATCTCCCAGTCAGGAGGCACAGGGATCAGGGACCTACTTGAGGAGGCAGTCTGTCCCTTAGCAGAGCTCGAGCCCTGTGTTGGGAGATCTGCTGCTCTCTTCAGAGCCAGCAGGCAGGAACATTTAAGTCTGCTGAAACTGCGCCCACAGCCGCCCCTTTCTCCAGGTGCTCTGTCCTAGGGAGATGGAAGTTTTATCTATAAGCTCCTGACTGGGGCTGCTGCCTTTCTTTCATAGATGCACTGCCCAGAGAGGAGGAATCTAGAGAGGCAGTCTGGCTACAGTGGCTTGCCACAGCTGTGGTGGTTCCACCCAGTCTCAACTTCCTGGCAGCTTTGTTTACACTGTGAGGGTAAATCTGCCTACTCAAGCCTCAGTAATGGGAGACCCCTCTCCCCACACCAAGCTTGAGTGTCCCAGATTGACTTCAGACTGCTGTGCTGGCAGTGAGAATTTCAAGTTCTGCTTCTGCTTGCCCCATGTGGGCTGCACCCACTTTCTAACCAGTCTCAATGAGATGAACTGAGTACCTCAGTTGGAAATGCAGAAATCATCTTTCTTCTGCATTGGTCTTGCTGGGAGCTGCACAACAGAGCTGTTCCTATTCAGCCATCTTGCCAGATCCACCACAAATAATCATATAACCCATTATTTTGAACTGATGACAACTTAAGACTAATTGCATAAACAAACTAACAAGCAAAAAGAAAACTAGTAAAAACTTACACTTAAACTTTGTTCCCGTTTTTAAACTTTTTGTTGTTTGTATTTATATCTTCTTATACTGTTTATGTCTAGAAAAGTTGTTGTTATTTTTGATCAGTTTATCTTTTTGTCTTTCCTCTTAATGTATGAGTAGTTTATACACCACAATTACAATGTTATAATAATCTGTGTTTTTCTGTGTCCTTAGTATTACCAGTGAGTTTTGTACCTTGGGATGATTTCTTATTGCTCATTAACATGATTTTTCTTTCAGAATGAGGAATTAACACCCTTTAGCATTTCTTGTAGGATAGGTCTGATTTTGATGAAGTCTCACAGCTTTTGTTTGTCTGGGAAATTCTTAATTTCTCCTTCATGTTTGAAGGATATTTTTGCCGGATACACTATTCTACAGTGTATTAGCCCATTTTCATGCTGCTGATAAAGACATACCTGAGACTGGGCAATTTACAAAAGAACGAGATTTAATGGACTTAAAGTTCCACGTGGCTGGGGAAGCCTCACAGTCATGGTGGAAGATCCCCTTCATTCTTTTAAATTATTTTAATCTCTTCGCTAAATTTATCTGATATGATTTTGAATTCCTCCTGTCATGTTAAATTTTGTTGAATTTCCACAAAATAATTATTTTAAATTTTCTGTCTGAAAAGTCACATATCTATCTCTCTAGGATTAGTCCCTAATGACTTATTTAGGGTTTTTTTTTGTTGTTGTTGTTGTTGTTGTTGTTGTTTTTTTGTGTGAGGTTCTGTTTTCCTGGATGGTGTTGATGCTTATGAATGTTTGTCAGTGTCTGGGTATTGAAGTGTTAGGTATCTATTATAATCCTTGCAGTCTTATGTTGTTTGTACCCATTCTTTTTGGGAAGCCTTTCCAGCTATTCAAAGGAACTTGGGTGTTGTCAACTAAGCTTTTGGTCACTGAACCTCTGTCTGCATTAGGGGGTACCCCAAACCCTGTAACACTGGCTCTTGCAAATTCATCAAGGTACAAGCTTGGCAGCCTTGGATAATATCCAGAAGAATTCTTTCCATTATCAATCAGACTCTTGTTCTCTTTTTTTTCTTTCTCCCAGACAAATGGAGTCTTACTCTCTGTGTCGAGCTTCCTGGAGCTGGCAGAAGGGCGACACAAGTACCTCTGTGGCCACCACCAGTAGGACTGTGCTGAATCAGACATGACATAAGCATGGTACTGGGTCTTGCCCAAGGCCCACGGTAACCACTGCCCACCTACGACCTATGTTTACTCATGGTTCTAGGGTTCTACAATGAGCAAATAGCAAAGCCAGCTAGACTTTTGTCCTTCTCTTCAGGGCAGCAAGTTCCCACTGTCCCTGAGTGAGTTCAGACATGCTGTCCAGGAGCCTGCGCCTAAAGTCAGAAACCTTAAGAATCTACCTGTGCTCTATTGTGTGGCTAAGTTGGCACCCAAACCATAAGACAAAGTCTTGCCCATTCTTTCCTCCCCTTTCCACAAGTAAAATCTCTCTCTGAGGCCACCTTTGGCCCATGGTGAACACTGCCTGGCTATGGCTGATATTCATTCAAGGCCCAAGGGGCTTTTAAGTCAGCTTGTGGTGAATGCTGTGAGGCCTGGGACTCTCTCTTTAGGGCAGTGGTCTTCCCTCTGGCCCAGGGTAGGTCCAGAAATGCTGTCCAAGAGCCAAGGCCTGGAATCAGGGACCCCAACGGCCAGTTTGGTACTCTACCTCACGGTGATTGACCTGGTACCTAAACTCCAAGACAAAGTCTCCTTTACTCTTCCTTCACCTTTTCTCAAACTGAAGAAATCTCTCTCTGTAGCCACCACAGCTGAAAATGTGCTGGATCACACCTGAAGCCACCACATCTCTGACTTTCACCCAAGGCTCACAGTGAGTACTGCCTGGGTATTGCTGGTGATTATTCAAGGCCCAAGGGCTCTTTAGTTAGGAGGTGATAAATCCTGCCAGGACTGGGTCCTTCCCTTCAAGGCAGTGAGTTCCCTACTGGCCCAGGATGTGTCCACAGATGTCATCAAGGAGCTAGAGCATAGAATGGAGGATTCAGAACTTCTGTGTGGTACCCTATCCTACTGTGGCTGAGCTGATATCCAAGTCATAAGACAAAATCCTCTTTTCTCTCCTCTCAAGTGAAGAGAAGGAGTCTTGCCTGGAGCTGCAAGCTGTGGTTCTTGATGTTGGGTGAGGGGTAAGGCAAGTACTCCCTTGGCTGCTCCAGCTGGTGACTCACTCGGTCATATGCCCCCCGTTTCACTGGGGACTGGTGCCTCACTCGGTCACTTCATTCCACTTCCAATTCCACTTCACGCCCAGCACAGCAGCAGGATGTGCCCAGGGATTGCAGTCCTTCTGGCTTAGACTGCCTTTCAAGTTTATTTAGAACCCCATAGCACTTTAGTCTGTGGTGGTAACAGGGCTTGCCAGAACTCAGATTTTGACTGCTGGAGTGGGTGATTTCCCTCTGGCGAGGGCTGGTATAAACGCTCCTTCCATGCATACAGGCTGAATTCTGCCCTCTGTTAGTTTCCACTGTGACGGAACAGCACTGAGTTCCAATGTGAAGTCTTACAATCACTGCATTCTCCTTCACCAAGTACACAGATTCTCTCTCCACACCACGGGGCCAGGGCCACTACCAGGAGATGGGGAAAAGGTGGCATTGGCAATTTTAGGCTGCTTTTACTAATGTCTTCAATGCCTCTTTCTGTGATATGAAGATAAAACCAGGTATTGTGATTGCTCACCTGATTTTTGATTCTTGTGAAGATGCGTTTTTGTGTGGACAGTTGTTAAATTTTATGTTTCTGCTGGAAGAATCATTGGTGAATGCTTCTATTTACCCATCTTGCTCTGCCTCATGATCCCTTACTTATAATTTTAGTATTAAAAATGTGTTTCAAAATTAAAATAAATAACTGTTATTGAATAATTTCAAAGTTAGAAAAATACAAAAAAAAATTCCTTTTTCCAGTTTTATTTTTGTTTCCTTTTAAATTAGGAGTAAAAACCTTAAAGAGAGGAGGGTAGATGAATATTATTCTATCTTTCTAGAAGCAGATACAAAATTCTGAACCATAATACTTAAAAGAAAAGCCATATTATAAAAAGTTTCTGTTGGACATAACAAAGTATCATTTAGTATCCTAAATTACAATGATAAATGTGAGAAATTTCCATTTCATACAAGAGACAAGCAAAGATGGGCCACTCAGTTATCTTTTATTCTTCCAGTTTTATCCTGAGACACACTGGTACTTTATTTATATATTTATTTAGTTTGCTTTTTTCCAAAAATGAAAGGCATCAGTATGAATAAGAATAAAAACAGCAGCCAATGAGTTTTATTATGAGAGAAGAATTATTCCTATTTTCTACAGGTTTCAAAAAAGTTAGTTAATATTTACAGAGCAATAGTTTAATGAATTACAAATAGTAAGATATCAGTAAACTAAATGAAAAAGACTTTATGTGACTAGGTTAAATAAGTTCAAGATGAAGCATCATCATAGATCAGATAAACAAGCCCAAAGTTCATTATTCAAAGAGATTTACAAGCTTGCCTTCATCTCAAAAAAAAAAAAAAAAAAAAAAAAAAAAAAACCAGAAAAGAAAAGGTGTTTCAAGATTCCAGTTACTTTCTGGCTTATGTCCCAGCCAATCACTTCCCAGTGTAACACTAGCAAAACTGCTTCTTACTAATCTTACTTCTGTCAAATTAAATACCTTCTATCTTTTCTTCCTGATTCAAAGATCATTAAGACATTTGCCTTAGATTTCGAAATAACTGAGTTATGGTTCTTACATTGCACAAAACTCTTCCTTTCCTCTTACTGAACTTGCAAGCACAAGTGATTTTAAGGAAAAACATATCACTACTTATAATATTTTTGCAGACTAACATTATTAAAATGTGTTATTATTTTACTATATGAACAAAAATTTCATCCTTCTCCCCTTGTTCTATATAGCTTTGAATACAATTTCTTATCTGTGCTCTTATGCCTGTGCTCTAGAGTGAATCTTGAATTTCCCATTTTCTCCTTAATTTATGTCTGTTAGTCTCTTGTTCTAGTTTTTCACTCCTTCCAAGCTGCAGGAAGCCTGACAGTGAATTATTTAGTGTTTATTTGGCTGAATCTCAAACAAGTCTTAGAGTTTCAGGCAGCAGACAAGTATTAAAGTGCCAAGCATAGATGTATAGCAATTGATGAGCAAATAGTAGGATTATAAAAATATACAATTTAAAAAGCAAGATACTATTTGAACTTAAAATGATTTGTCCTTAGTCTGCCTAAACCATGCATTGGCATTTTCCATGTCATTTATCTAATGTTTATCGGCAACTTGGAAGAATCTTCATTATTGAAATGTAGGGTATTTTTACAATTATTAGATGTAGAGTTTTATGAAAACATATTACTTTGATTTTAGATTTTTATCTAGCTTGTTTGGTACACAGTATTAATTTGTATAAGATAAGTAACATTTAAAAATATCAAAGCTAAAATATGTTTATATGCTATAATTAATTGAGTTTTTTCAACTCACTTATATTTCCATAATTGGTTTACCAGGATATCACACCTTCATACTTCACACAATCTTCTAAGACTAAATGAAATGGAGATTATATTTCATCTCTTCCTCTTATTTCAACATCCTCTACAAGCCTATTTCCCAGCCTGTGGAATAAGCAAGATAAGATGACAGTTCCCTCTGGAGTGTATCAAAACATGCCATAGCAATAAAAACTATGATAGCAGATATTAAAGTTTCTGACCCCAATTGTGGATTCTCAGCTTTTTAGAGAGCCACTGGAGAATGGCCTTGAGCCTGGCCTCACTATCTCTCTTTCTCTAGTCAGTGTACATGGCATTTCACAAACACTATGAAACTAAGAAATCTTTTTTTCAGAATTGAGCTCTAGGGATGATTTAAATCTTTTAACCCAATGGCAAATTCCTCCAACCTGTAGGGTTAATCAACCATTCAGTCAATCAACTTTTGAAGACCTGAAGGAAAATGTTACAGAAGTCTACCTGAGACACACGGGGCATCACATTAAAGGGATAAAAATGTGTTGTTACTTAAAAGATGTTACAACTGAATCATGGAAATAAATGATACATGTAATTGGAATAGATATGACCAAATTAAAAATAAACTGACTGTTGACATAGCCCTTTATTTTCTACTGTGTTTCAATGAGAACTCATGGACACAGGAAGGGGAACATCACACTCCGGGGACTGTTGTGGGTTGGGGGGAGGGGGGAGGGACAGCATTAGGAGATATACCTAATGCTAAATGACGAGTTAATGGGTGCAGCAAACCAACACAGCACATGGATACATATGTAACAAACCTGCACATTGTGCACATGTACCCTAAAACCTAAAGTATAATAATAATAAAAAAAGACACTATATGTTAGACATAAAGATGAATTAGGCAAAGAGACCTCCCTCACAGATCCTTGCACTAGAAATAAGAAAGGGTTAATGCATACATAGAGTAGAATAGAATATAGTAAATGATAAGTGCTGTTAAGAAAGATATGAATCAACATCAATAGAAGATCACAAGAGAAAGTGATTCTTTTCATGAAGTAAAATCAAGAAAGACTTCCTAGAGAGAGTAGGATTTGAACAAGTCTTGAAGAACAGATATAATTTAGTTATGGAAACTGGATTTAAAAAAAAAAGACCATCCACAAAGAGAAAAAAATGTGGCATGAATAAATTTAAAAAATGTGACTTGTATGCTAAAGAATTTTGTATTAATTCTGTAGAATATAATTTTCAAAACTATTTTCGGGAACATCAATATCTGTTCAGACGTAAACGGATATTCCATTAGAAATAAAGATTCTTTAGAAGAATAAAATTTGTGAAAGAATGAGTA
This sequence comes from Nomascus leucogenys, assembly GCF_006542625.1. Taxonomy (NCBI): domain Eukaryota; kingdom Metazoa; phylum Chordata; class Mammalia; order Primates; family Hylobatidae; genus Nomascus; species Nomascus leucogenys. Next base: position 80,816,950 of record NC_044385.1, on the reverse strand, counting down.
TCCTATAAATCAAGAGATCCGTAGGGTTAGTACTCATGAAGTAGAGACTTACTAAAATTATGAATATTACTACTACGACTACTACCAACACCACCATTGCTACTTCTAAATAGAAACTAAAGCCATTGGAATGTAAGGATGAGACACTATGGGCTTATGAGTGAGCAAGTAGCCTGATTGGTGCTCTCCCTTGTAAATGTAATCAGCTATGTTTTGAATGAGAACAGAAGAGACAGGGTGACTTTGCTACAAACAGAAGCCAGATCATGTCACTTTTCTAATTATTACTTTGTACTGGTTTCTTGTCTCACTTACAGAAAAAGCCATAATTCTCATTCTGGTCTTTTAAGGCCTTCTGTCTTGTCTCTACCATCTCTCCCTCATTATCACCTGTCTCTCTCTCTAAAATACTGCTTTAACCACACTACTGTATTACTACCAAACTTTAGTATAACTACGCAATCCATTATAACTTTTTTATAACTTTCAATCCCCTTAACCTGTTAAATTCTTATTTATCAAACTTATCACCCTCTCATATCCAAATATTTTTCCCTCTGTCACTAATAGTCAAATGACTCCTCTATTATGAGACTGCCAGAACAAATTAATTTATGTATTTCCAGTGCCTATAACAGTGCCAGGCATTTAATAGTTACTCAAGTAGGTACAGAAAGAACTCAATGAAGTGAAAATTAAAGGTGTGGAATCATTTAAAAGTGTTTTGCTATAGCAAGTGTAAAAGGAAATAGGACTTTAACTTAGGTGAGAATAGAGAAGACATTAAAGAGTAATATTTAAACAAAATCATTATTTTAGGCATGCATTATAATGGAAAGGGGTGGGCTGTGAAGGCAGATGGTCTCTTTTCAAATCCTAGACACCCAGCATAGTTGTGTGGCCTTATGCACAATACTTTATCTCCCTAAACCTCAATTTTCTCCCCTGTAGAACAGAGGAAATGCTCCCTTTTTAGATTGCTACAGTTTATAGATAAAATTAAAGTACAAGGTATGGCCTAGGTGCAAGTAGGAATCATTACGATGTCATTGACTGGAAAATATTTTTATTGGGGTTGGATGTTTTATTCGTGTTGTCTTTACAGTAGATTTTAAGTGTAAAAAATGCACAAAGTTCATGACTTTTATATTTTCCATAGTTCTTAGTATGTCCCAATATTATTATTACTAACGACACTGAAAACAAAATAATAATTAAGCTCCCCCATTTCTTGAATATACATGACCTCATAGTAATATTAACTATGCAATATACTGAATATGTTTTATATATGAGAAAGCAAGCTCATAGTATTAACCTAACTTGTACGTAGGAACACCTCATATAAATGAAAATCCTGGGATTAAAATTGAAATCTTTTTGGAATTCAGATGTTATCTCATGCTCTTTTCATACACCTACTATAGCTCTTTAATTGATAGATTTTTTTTTTGCTAATTGAGGGTTATCGTTGTCTCTGTCTTTTAAGTTTTCAAAAGTTCAGCTTCCCTTTGCTTATCATATTTTAAAAACATACTTAAATTGGCAATTCAAGTTATCTCTTTCTTCACAGACTTCCAGTGACTTCTTAACTACATGCTAATCCAAAAATAAATGTTAGATTGTGACCTTTAAATGTTTACTCCAAATTGTCATTTCTACCTATTATTTACCATCTAGGTTTATGACCCTTTGAGCATAGCTCCACAAATACATGTTTAATGCAGAAATTGTGGCTCCAAAAGTGTGGTGCAGTCTTAAATAAATGAGTGTAGATTAATTTGGATTATTTTTTTCAAATTCCCACCTCATTAGCTTAACAGGCTTTTATAAGCAGGGAACTCCAAGCATAAGAATTTTTAAAAGCTCAAAATAAGAATGAAATTTTTTAAATAGAATTTCTTAAGGCTCCTTCAGTGATTTGAATATATTCCTCACTTTACACCTCATGTTTGGAGGTGCAAAAAAGTAAAGTTTTTCAAAATATTCTACTCTGTATCCTCAGTGCCTAGCTTAATGCCTATGGGGCAGCAGCATGATTATAAATCCTGTCCTTTCATACTTGGTAAGAAAAAAAGACATGGAGAAAGAGAATCAACAAAGCACTCATCTCTGAGAGTTAAAAGCTAAAAAATGAGATACACTGTAGAAAATATATTGTGTATGTATTTTCAAAAAGAAGTGGCAATTGTTTACTAGATAGATGTTGGAAAGAGACAGCATGAGTGAAATGAGTATAAGATTGAGATGGCTATTTCATAGAGGACAGAAAAGAAATTAATGTGACTGGAAAGTAATAACACGTATAGAGGTGATTAATTTAAATACTTATGTTGGTAATAGGTATAACTTTTCTGCTATTCTTTTTCCTAGTTGGAACATAGCATTATGGGATCTGAGGCTCAATGAGTCTCCATTTTAAGTATTTTTAAGCTTATGGGTTTTAAATAAATTTACTATACAATGTATTAATTCCTATCACAATGAAAGGTACAGCCATCTACTAACTACCCTGTTGCACAAATGTGCTCTGATCTTACTGGCCTTTAAATCTTTTTTACATGTTTTGTTAGTCTGGATGGCCCTCACTTGCCTGGACGCTTACTACAAAATGTAGTAAAGGCCTCACATCTTTAGTAAACTTCCCCTGACCTTTACTAACCTTGTGTTAAAAATATATCCCTTATGCACTCATAGCATCATATTATTTATTCCCACCACCCCAATCATACTTTTCAATCACAGTCACATCACAATTGCCAGTTTACTTACTTGTCTTAGTCATTTTTCTTCAAGATAACCTACTTAAGGCAAAGACGTTATTTATTATTAAGTTCTAATCACTTATTGTACTGCTGGATAAATATTAATTTCAATTGCAGATGACAGTTTTGAGGAGAATTCAGTATCCACAGTTGAAAAAGCAAACTTTTTACTATAAGTTAAAGGCAACAGGAATCTTGCAAAAGGCAAATAGGAGGAAATTAGCCCCACTAAGTTCAACAGAAATGTGAGATAGTCAATTAACACCTTGTCTCTGATGTTGCCATCTGCTCTGAAAAAGAAGTATGAAATATATATAGATGGTGTCGGCACACAAGGGAATCTCCTGGTCTGTGGATTGCAAAAACCATGGGAGAAGCATAGTATCTGGGCTGCATAGCACAGTCCCTCACGATTTCTTTTGGCTGGGGGAGGGAGGTCCCTGGCATGGTACTGATACCAAAACAGGTATGTAGACCAATGGAAGAGAACAGAGGCCTCAAAAATAACACCACACATCTACTACAACCATCTGATCTTTGACAAAGCTGATGAAAACAAGCAATAGGGAAAAGATGCCATATTTAATCAATGGTGCTGGAAAAACAGGTTAGCCATGTGCAGAAAACAAACTGGACCCCTTCCTCATACCTTATACAAAATTAACTCAAGATGGATTAAAGACTTAAACATAAAACCTAAAACCATAAAAACCATAGAAGAAAACCTAGGCAATAGCATTCAGGACATAGACATGGGCAAAGACTTCATGACAAAAACACCAAAAGCAATTGCAACAAAGAACAAAATTGACAAATGAGATTTAACTAAACTAAAGAGCTTCTGCTCAGCAAAAGAAACTATCATCAGAATGAACAGGCAACCTACAGAATGGGAGAAAAGTTTTGCAATCTATCCATCTGACAGATGTCTAATATCCAGACTCTATAAGGAACTTAAACAAATTTACAAGAAAAAAACAACCCCATCAAAAAGTGGGCAAAGGATATGAACAGACACTTCTCAAAAGAAGACATTTACGTGGCCAACAAACATGAAATAATGCTCATCATCACTGGTCATTAGAGAAATGCAAATCAAAACCACAATTTGAAATCATCTCATGCCAGTTAGAATGGCGATCATTAAAAAGTCTGGAAACAACAGATGCTGGTGAGGATGTGAAGAAATAGAAACACTTTTACACTGTTGGTGGGAGTATAAATTCATTCAACCATTGTGGAAGACAGTGTGGCGATTCCTCCAGGATCTAGAACCAGAAATACCATTTGACCCAGCAATCCGATTACTGGGGATATGCCCCAAAGATTATAAATCATTCTACTATAAAGACACATGCACATGTATGTTTACTGCAGCACTATTTACAATAGCAAAAACTTGGAACCAACCCAAATGCCCATCAATGATAGGCTGGATAAATAAAATGTGGCATATATACACCATGGAATACTATGCAGCCATAAAAAAGAATGAGTTCATGTCCTTTGCAGGGACATGGATGAAGGTGGAAACCATCATCTTCAGCCAACTAACACAGGAACAGAAAACCAAACACTGCATGTTCTCATAAGTGGCAGTTAAACAACGAGAACACATGGACACAGGGAGGGGAAATCACACACTGGGGCCTGTTGTGGGGTGGGGAGCAAGGGGAGGGAGAGTATTAGGACAAATAATGCATGCAGGGCTTAAAACCTAGATGACGGGTTAATGGGTACAGCAAACCACCATGGCACATGTATACCTATGTAACAAACCTGCACATTCAGTACATGTATCCCAGAACTTAAAGTAAAAAAAAACAAAAAAAAAAAACAAAAAAAACTATTTTTTTAGTTATATAAGAAATAAAATGCTCAAACAACAATAATGTTGTAATTTGAATTTTTGATTTATACCTAAGTTTATTTAACACTTTTCAAGTAGGTATATATGCTTCTTTGCTTATAACATAAAGTATATATTTGTTTTAATTTATTCAATGTTTACTGGGAAAATATTATATGGATTGATTCTGAGAGCATTTGCCTTCAGGTGAATGATTCTTCTATATTACAAAATGAGCCAGACCTTCTTTGTTAAAAACTCTATGAAAATAAGATATGCAGATTGAGATATGTACAAGGTATTGTTGTCATTAACTTAGTGTCTATTTCTTAATGTTTTCTCTCTGATCAGCTTTAGTTCCCTCTTCAATGGAATTGTCATAACATGTTACAACATGTGGATGTTGAATTAACTTTGTCTCGTAATGGCATTTAATTTGATATCTATAAGTTAAATAAGCTTTTATTTATCTTATCAGGTTTATCGAAAACAAAAAGCTATAATAAAGAGCCTCCCTGCTGCCAAGCTCACCTTCAAGGAAATGTCGTGGATTATTACTGCCTTGGTTAAAGTCAATTACAGGAGCAGCAGTGTTATATGCAAGAAAGTGCCAAGCTCTAGTAAAGGCAGTTTCTAAGTATGATAATTATAAAATTACATGAAAACATTTATTGGGTTCACAGCAAATCCTTTATGAAATTGAAGATGCTGGAGCTGAGATACAGCCAGATTTGGTAACAGCATGCAAACAACCTTCAGAGTCAAAAAATCATTCAAAAATGTCTAATCCCATAACTGTATCAAAGCTGGCAGGTGCTCACTACACAGAACATTAATTTGGGAGATTTAGTGGTGATTTTAAAGATAACCTTCTGTGACCAGTATGCTAAGAACAGAATGTCTCCAGATAAAAGTACCCAATATTTTATAATCAATAGCGAAGATGAAGATACAAACTTGAACAAGAGAGTATTTTTAACCCCAGGGTGATTATACAGTTTCATTACGTGTTTGTGTTTACATGGATGGAGTGGAATCTGGGCAAGAATATGAAAATAAGACCAGAATTGCTTCCATTCTTATACAATAAAAATTGTAATAATCATAATTGATTATAATGGACCATAATCTGAAAGTGTTTGATGTATAACAGCAGGAGCATGGTCTTGCAGAATACTTACGATCACCTAGATAAGGACTTTGAAGGGCAATATTGGTGAAATCCTTTGCTCTTGCTTCCCAAGTTTCCCAGCAGTGCAATGACCTGCATTCTCTCTTAACAAACTTTGCAGTGCTATGCAAGCCAACTTAACAATTTTTTGTAAAGTCTCCAGCACTTACCTGTGTCTTCTAGTGAGTTCTGAATCACTATATTAATAAACTAAAATTCAACAAGGGAATGGCTTTAGAGAAAAGCAGAAAATGTACTGGATCAGAATAAATGACCAAAATGTGATGCATACATTTGATCTCACTAAGAAATGTCAAAAGTGACATTCATCTGATTTAAACTTATAAAGAGTTTGTGGATCAAAGGGGTAAATGATTTTCTAAAAAACTGTATTATCCCTTAATGTTTATCCTTGGTTATATGAGCTTGAAAACACCAGATTAAAAATGTCACATAAGAAACCTGCAAAAGAAAGACCTCGGGAAACAATATCGCATTAATTAGTGATCCAAGGGAAAAGAAGCTAAGAGTTTAGAAACTGTCTCTTGATGCTTTTTCTAAATGTGGACAACATACTCTTCCATCAGAATGACTTTAGAAAGAGCGTGATAAGAAAATCACACAAATTGACAGGAAAGTTATATCCGTGTCTTTAGTACTTCCTAATCTTCTAGTGCTTCCTTGAAGTAGACAAAGATAGGTAAGTGCATGCAAAAAGTTTGCATTTTATTTCATCAGGCTAACTTGGATTCACTCCTGTGATATACCATCAACTATATGTAAGGTCTTCTTTCTACCTAAGCTTCACTCTCTTCCTTTTGAGCCTACAAAGCTTCTCAGTTTCTTCAACTAAGTCTTTACAAAAATTTTCAATTCAATTGTCTACTTATTTGAACCCAGCTAGCAAACCCTAAGCTAGAGAAATTCAACTGACTGATGTCTTTGTGCTTATACCTAGGCAGTTGAATCTGACTGGAGAAAAATCACAAAACCCTCAGAAAATTGCCTCCACAAAGTAATGTTCTCTGACCACAATGGGGCCATTTACACTGCTCATCAATTCTTCTCAGTTCTGATAAGATTTTTCTCCATTTTCCATAATACCTAATCAAACCATTTCTTATCTCTACCATCCTACTCTATTACCTTCCCACTCATTTTTAGCGGAAAATCTTGTCTCCTACCTCACAGAAATAATAAAGTACTCAGATAAGAACTCCTTTAAATTCCTGACATCCCATCTACAAAAGTGACAGTGTATTATAACTAATTTCTTTCTCTCATTATGATAACAAATATATCATCCTGATTGAAGCTAACTCCTCTACCAGTTCTCTGAATCCTATAAATGCTACTTCAGGAATTTTATTTCAATTCTTAGACCTTATTTTATTTTTTCTAGTCTTTCTCTCTTTTTCTACTTGCATTTTTGAAAAATCCTCATGCCTCTCCCATCTGTTCTTAAACTTCAAGCCTCTCCAGTTTTATCTCTATCTCTATTCCCTAATATTGCTGAGCTTCTTGGAAAAAAAAAAAAAAACATACATCCAAAATCCCTGCATCTGCTTCCTCTTTTTCCATTTTCTGTTTAGATCATTGCATTACAAATTCTATTCCTTATTCATCCACTGTGCGAGCTCTTAGCCAAACTTTTACTGATTTTTTTTTATTTTTGCTATGTCAAAAGAATATTTCTATTCTTCAGGGAGTATTTGATGTTGTAAGCTATAACCTCCTTCTTGAAATAAAAATTCCCTTAACTTCCTCAATGTTATGCTTTTTTGACTCTTCTCTTTTGTCTTTCTTTGGATGCTTCTTCTCAGCCTCCTTACAAATTTACATTGGTGAACTGATCCATTCATAGGACATTATAATCTTTGTGCTGATGACTCCATTGACTGATTTTGCAGAGCTTGTCACTAACTCACGTCACTTGACTCAACACATTGTAGCATGGCATTCTGTATATTAAGCTTTGAAAAGACGACTGCAAAATATCTATATGCACTTCCAATCAGAAATCTTCAGTTTTTTATCTCCCACAAATCAAATTAATAGGCAAGCCTTGAAATCCTAAGGTTTCTCTGGGTAAGAATAATAAGATATTTTGTAGTGTCTATCCTGCCTTTATGAGCTTCCAGCAATAAGCAAAGATTAAATTTTAAAAGCAGATGCTTAAAACACAAAGAAATGACTTTATGATCTTTTATTAGGGAAGAGACTAAAAAGATGAGTTTCAGACTAAGAATATGTATTTAAAACGCTGGCAACTGATAAAATATTAGTATCCAGAATTTATAAATAATTTTTTGAATAAATAAGCAAAGTATGTACAATAGGCAAAATCTATAAACAGATATTTCAAAGGAAAGAAAAACTGCAGAAGCAAAAAGCATGCAGTGTACCATAAAAATAAGTACAATTAAAATCCCAGTGCAGATTAATATCCAGTACATTTCAAAAGTTAAGATGTCTGACAAAACCAAATGTTGGAAAGGATGCTAAGCAATGTCATATTTCCATTAACCAATTCTAATACTAGACATCTTCTCTGAGGAACATTCACTCATGAATACCAAGAGCTGTTCATAAGTAAGTTTGAAGTGATACTGTAGATCATAACAAGGGAATAAAAAAAACCCAAATGCTCATCAATATTAGAAAAGATAAATAAATTACAATGTATTCCTGCAAAAATATTATGCTACCATTAAATAAAATACAGCTATGTGTATCAATATAGATGAATGTTGAAAATCATATTACTCAAAAACAAATTTATATAAGCTCAAAGATAGGAAAAAAACAAATAAAATATATCTTTTACGTATTTGTGTGTGTGTATACTAGAAAAAATAAAAATAATGTTTATATTGCTAAATTTAGCATACTAATTGCTTCTAGGTCTGAGTAACAAAGCAAAATTGGATTAGTTAGGACCTCACAGTAGGCTTTAAATATACTTATAATGTTGTGTTTCTTAACCTGAGTGGTAGGTGTTTTCATTTTGTTATAATTCTTTAAATTATATATGCCTGTTATTTACATATTTTTAATTTACAAAGTTCATTAGTGAAGAGAGCTATCTTATTAACCAGAAGAGAGTATAACATCTATTTTGAAAGATGGATGTCTCTTGAGCTAGGCATAATTATCCCTCAACAATGCCCATGTCTTAATTCCCAAAATCCGTGGATATGTCACAAAGCAAAGTAAATTTTCAGATGTGACTAAGTTACAGATCCTGAGAGCAGGAGATTCTCCTGGATCATTGAGGGTGCCCTCAATAAAATCATAAGAGCCCTTAAAGGTGGTAGAGGTAAGCAGAAGGGAGCGTCAGAGGAAGCTATGACTATAAAAAAATGCACAGAGAGTTACAAGTCTGTTGGCTTTGAAAATGGAGGAAGGCGACAGGAGCCAGGGCGTGTAGGCAGCCTTTAGAAGCTGGAAAAGGCAAGGAAGCAGATTCCTGCTTAGGCATCCTAAAAAGGAACACAATCCAGGCAACACCTTGATTTGAGTCCAGTCAGATTCATTTTGAACTGCTAACACCCAGAGATCTAAGATGCTAAAGTGTTGTAGTTTTAAGCCACTAAGTTTGTGGTGATTTGTTAGAGCAGCAATAAGAAACATATTTCAGAACATTCAGCATACTTATTTTATTGTAGGCCTCCTTCATGTCTAAATGACACTTGGGAACAGCTGAAAAGACAAAAAGAACAAATTAAACAAATGCTGCTCCTGCCACCACCATCATGACTACTACCATTTGGTTTGCGGTTAGTATGTGTAAGGAATTTTGCATAAATTGACTACATATATCATCTATTAGCTTGGTGCAAAAGTAATTGCGGTTTTTGACATTACATTTAAGGACTAAAACTGCAATTTATTTTGCACCAACCTAATATTTAAATGTAATCGTAAACCCATACAGCCAGAATCATTATTCCCTTTTCATAAATAAGAGAAATAAGGCCCTATTGAGTTAAGAAAATTACCAGCTGTTAAAACTCACACTCCTGATAACCACACTATGATTACCATATTTCATGTGATTAATATTATTAAAAAATAAACAAAATTTTGTGAAATCATAAGATAAAATCGTGTGTGTGATTGACAACTCATTTATATAAAATTAATACATTATTATGCATACATGATGTTATGATTAATATAGCTACAATATAATTGCATACATCAATATATAATTTTATTGAAGGATTCCTATATGATGTGTCAACATTTGCAAAAGTATCAATCAGGTGAAAATTCCTCCAAATGTCAGCATGAATCCTAAGAAAAATTAACAATGCTACAGTACTAGCCCTCAAACTCCATTGTGATAGAAAGAAATGTTTATTAATAGTTCTTAGTCAACCTATCTCATGCATGTATTGAATTGTAATGAATATTGGTTTACTCATTTGCTCTAAATTTAACTGGAACACTACCAAGAGGGGATTAATCTAGGTAATACATATGTTTCTCATTTTTCCATAAGACTCAATCATGATGACATTTTTACTTTGTTCCCCATAGAAGTCAAATTCTACTGAAGTGATGGAGTGTGAACAAGAGTGACTAAGATAAAGAAACAGAGAGAGACGGAGAGAGAGAGAGAGAGAGAGATGTTACGAACAAGGGTGAGTTTGGATTATTGAGGGGGGAAAACATGGTAACATTGAAGAAAAAAAAGTTTCTGGCAGTTATTTCTCTATTGTAGCAGTTTTTTTTAGGTTTTATGAAAGTGTCAAATCAAGCACCAAGGAAAATGGTTTACAAATGCAGAACTCTAAAAAAAAAGATAAAAAAGAGATCAAAGACAGCATAAAAATGTTATGTTTAAAAAGATGGATTGAGATCAACTTTTATTTGGAGTCAATTCAAAGGCCACTTTCAACCTTACACAGAAACATGAATTGATTTTAATGGTATCTATGAAAAAAACTTTGCCTCAAACACTCTAACGAAAAGATTCCAATGAAGTCGTTATGCCTATAATGTTGTTATCATCACTCTGTGCCTCAAAGCTGGACCTGTATATTAAAAGATGGAAAATATTTGAAGACAGAAAAGTCAGGCTAGGACTCAGAACTCTGGTGCAAAAATTCTGTATCATCAAGCCCTAACTTTCAGCCAGTCAGCTGTCAGCTTACAAAGCATACATTTGTGTCATGTTTCTATAGATCACATGTTTTAGAGACAAAAGTTATAAGTTCACCTGAAAGATACAGATGTAGAGTTTGATAATAAATATGGAAAATAAATGTTTACTTATATTTGTTTTAAAGACAGTGACAAATAGTTATAAACTTTTACAAAACAGAATTGATCCAGATCCAACCTGTATCTGCAGCTTTATAAAAATTTATATTCACCTTTATTCACTGATCCTAAATTTGTTTTTCCTTGTGTATACTTGACCAAATGCTTGTGAATTTCAAGCTGTTCAGATCAAATAAACATTGAAAAATAAATAAAGGCATTTCTAGGACTAAAAAGGTGATATGATGGATTTGCACGCCAGCATTGAATCCATGAAGAAAATGCATTCTCATCAGAAAAAACCCTCTCGCCATTCCACTCTCCGTGAGAAACTTACATTCCAAAATTGAAGGCTGCAACCTTCCTTTTCTTGATTTTATAGCATGTATAATAGAAGTTAGCCTAGCTATTCATGGTCCTGGATATTAATATACTGAAATACCTGTAAGTATAGTACATGACATTTGGATGTGGCCACTTTGACACAGACACAATTGATGTTGGGATCCTTTTGTTCAGATCTTGAAATACTGAGATTTTACTTTTTAAAAATTGTCATGTCATATACCTAAGAAACATCCTTACTCCACTCCTGAGCTACAAATTCACCACATCCTTGACTCCAGCAGCACTGGGATCAAAGGTGTGGAGAGAATCTTTTGGGTATAGTGTGGAGAAATGCTGGCCAAGGGTTAGAGAGGGAAGCAAGGGGAAAGAAATAGGACACGATTTGGAGATATTATGAAGTTCAGAGATGTGTAGTGCACATGTGATGTAATTCATAAGAACAGCTTCTTGAAAATTTTTAAATTATTTAGCAAACAATTTTGTTACAGCTGCATCAGAACAGCTGTATCTGTTAGAGATGATCAGAAAACAGATGGTACTCTCAAAAGGTTATTAAAGAAAGTTAAAGGAAGAGGCTTTTCCACATATGTAGGCAGGGTTAAGAGAAGTGACATGGGATGCTGAAACATTCAGGATGTAGCAGCCATGCAAATCTGTTACCACTCCAGCTCTAAACCCAGAGAATGCAGCTATTGCTGAGCTCTGAACCCATTCAGTAATTAAAAGCCAAGGAAACTGATTTGAAGCTTTAAATAGAGGATGACTTTTAGGAGGAAAGAAGTAGTGGGAAACACTGGGGACTGGATCTGAGATAGAAATTAAAAATATCTAGCACAGCTCATCCCTCTTGTTTCTCACTGTTCTTCCTGTCCATCAGTTATCAAATTAGCTGATGTCAATGTAATTACAGTCCTACCCAAAGCCTACACTGAAGCACTAGCCAACATCATTATTCTTATATGATAAAAAGGGAAAAACACAGACAGGCAGGATAAAGGGAAATAGAAACACTTAATAGAAAACATAGATTATCCTTTAGCAGGAACATGTTGGTGCTGTCTTAGTCTTGTTTTTGTTTGTTTGCTTATTTGTTTGTTGTTAGATTTGCAGTATCAGATAATGCCAGGCTCATGATGGGCAGTTTGGATCTCATAGTCCCTTAATGCTCATGGTCAAGCATTCAGTTTTTGTTAGGGCCCAATAGGAAGCATGGAGATGTTTTTCAAACATAGAATAGTTATCTCCTGAAAAAGACATGCCTTATTCCAAAGCCCTAGGGGTCCACACTATGATTACCATATTGAGATTTGTCAGAGGTTCCCAGAGTATCCATATCTCCCAGAAACTTCTAGTACCTTAAAACTCAATAACAAGCCAGTTTGTCTGCAGCTTGGACTTGCTAGAAAAAGATCTTATACAGATACTTTCTATGCTCTCTCAACAACAATATAAAAAGTGTATTCTCTTGGCAACTGCAACAGCTTCCATATTCAAGGAACTATATTATTTTCATCAGAAAGAGTGTTCCGATTTTTTAAAGGAGATTTTCTTGAGCAAGCCCCAAAGATGGCTTTTTTCTTCAATTCCACCCCTATTCCTCTCTACCCCAACCCTCACTTGCCCTTTTCTTATTATTTTCCCAGCTCCTTCCCACAAGGAAGCACTTAGCTCATTTTTGCGCAAAACGTAGGCAAGCTGAGGTCACCAATATCACTCCTGAAATAGAAGTCTGCTCACTCATTCAAGATAATTACTTCTTTTGCTCTCATTTTTCAAAGAGGGATGATACATCAAATGAGGCTGAAAGCACTACTTCTCCAGGAAGTGACTTTATTTTAGTATTTTATTTTATATTGTGAAGTTCTATACTGCAGAATCTTCATAAAATACTTTGAGAAACTCTTTGTAGAGTGACAGTTTTAGCGGAGGTTCAATTCACATTAGATTTTCCTATATTAATTAGAGTAATGTGATTGGCAGGGCTAGGATAATACAATGTGTATTTTATGTACTGCAGCTTGGACAAAAATGGTTGGATATGCAATAAGGAGAAGTAGGGGTTATGTTTTGAAAATTTACTTTACCAATTTGAATATTTATCTTATTGTAGGACTCCTGGGAGATTCCAAGTTTAACTCAACATATGGTCTGTAAATTTAAAATTAAATTTATTTGTATAAATTTGACACAATAGGAGTTAAGCTGAAACAAATAAGCATATGGCAGATTTACCACTAATTGAAAGCCTAATGCTATGAGAGATAAGAAGAAGGGTTTGGTAGTTTTAGTTTTATATTCATGACTATATATCTATCTGGGCATATTGCTTATGTTTATTGTTGTTATTCTAAAACATAGGTGAAAAATTTTTTTTACTACAATGCATTCACAAAAGTAACTTCCATCTTAACATTTTAAATTGATTTGTAATACATATATTTTTTCATATATAATTATATGTATAAATGTATTTATTCACATACATACACATACATAGTACTGCCAACAGATATTTCCTTTTTTCCCTGATAATTTAACATCACACTTCTGTCTGGTAGGAATGTCTACTCTCAGGGAAGCTATACGTCTTCTGTTTTTCTGGGGCAGGTGTCCATAACTCATTCTTTTCTGCCAGTGACTTCTCTACACTAAGTTGCATGACATCACTCAAACCAATGAAATGTCAAGGAAGAATGATGGGGCTTTAAAAAAAATTCCATTAGAAACACAAATACCTGTGAGCAGAAAGCATTATTTTTTTTCTCCTTCTTTCCTTAAACATGAACATGATGCTTGGTTGCTTATATTCATCATATGTAGATGAATGAATGTTCAATGTTTATTAGAAAATAAAGGAGGGTTTGATCGACTCTGTTTTAGATGTTGCATTCTTCACTTCACCGGGTTATGTGTGCATCTGAAGAGGGTTTAAGCATTGGAAGCAGCTCTATTTCCACAGTGCAAGAGAAAAGAAGGCATCTCTCTTACTAAAAGCCAATCCTCCCTATAAATAGTACCCCTTTTTATGCCTTCTCAATAATTGTATACTATTGCTTACATGTTTTGTGTCCTATATTATCAACAAGACCCTCTCAAACCAATACATGATTACTTACAATCAAGCCCAACCTATTAAAATACAAAACCTATTCATTAAACAAATATCACCCTTTTGCATCAATGCCATATTTTTCAGTGCAATAATTTATACTCTTTCCACCTTGCATTAGTTTTCTATTGCTGTTGTAACAAGTTACCACAATATAGTTAATGGTTTAAAACTACACAAGTTTATTACTTACAGTTCTGGTGGTCCGAATTTCAAAATGGGTTTCACTGAGCTATGACCGAGGTCTTGGCAGGACTGTATACTTTCTGAACATTCCAGAGGAGGGTCTGTTTCTCTGGCTTCTGCAACTTCTAGAGGCTGCCCATATTCCTCGTCTTCTGTTCCCTTCAGGATCTTCAAAATCAGGAACAAAGTATCTTTATTAAATCTCCTTGCTTGCTTCATTACATCTCCTCCTCTGACTCTGACCCCTATAAACCTTACTTTTATAAAAAACCATATGATTACATTGGGCCCACACACGAGGATCATCCAGGATAATCCAACTTTCTCATGATCCCCAACTTAATCACATCTTCTAAGTATTTACATTGTGTAACATAACACATTCACCAATTCCTGAGATTAGGGCTTGGACATCTTTGGTGAGAGACATTATTCAGGCCACTACATACCTCCCACCAGCTCTTTAGCCTTCTTAGTTTCTGTCACCAGCATTCCACTAAAATCACCCTGAATAAATTCACTGAGGATCTAAATCCAAAAGATAAAGTTTTTAGCTCTCATATTCGTCCCAGCATTTCTGAGATGTGACAGCATGCTGGCAGTCCTCATAGCCCTCGCTCGCTCTTGGCGCCTCCTCTGCCTGGGCTCCCACTTTGGCGGCACTTGAGCCCTTCAGCCCGCCGCTGCACTGTGGGAGCCCCTTTCTGGGCTGGCCAAGGCTGAAGCCGGCTCCTTCAGCTTGCGGGGAGGTGTGGAAGGAGAGGCGCCGGCGGGAACCGGGCTGCCGGCGGTGCTTGCGGGCCAGCGCGAGTTCTGGGTGAGTGTGGGCTCAGCTGATCCTGCACTCGGAGCAGCCGGCCGGCCCCACTGACCCCGGGCAGTGAGGGGCTTAGCACCTGGGCCAGCAGCTGCTGTGCTCAATTTCTCGCCGGGCCATAGCTGCCTTCCTGCGGGGCAGGGCTCAGGACCTGCAGCCCGCCATGCCTGAGCCTCCCCCCACCTCCCTGGGCTCCTGTGTGGCCCAAGCCTCTCTGACAAGCACCGCCCTCTGCTCCAGGGCGCCCAGTCCCATGGACCACCCAAGTGCTGAGGAGTGCCGGCGCACAGGGCACAACGCGCGGAACTGGCAGGCAGCTCCACCTGCAGCCCCAGTGTGGGATCCACTAGGTGAAGCCAGCTGGGCTCCTAAGTCCGGTGGGAACTTGGAGAACCTTTATGTCTAGCTAAGGGATTGTAAATACACCAATCGGCACTCTGTATCTAGCTCGAGGTTTGTAAACGCACCAATCAGCGCCCTGTCAAAACAGACCACTCAGCTCTACCAATCAGCAGGATGTGGGTGGGGCCAAATAAGAGAATAAAAGCAGGCTGCCAGAGCCAGTAGTGGCAACCTGGTCGCGGTTCCCTTCCGTGCTGTGGAAGCTTTGTTCTTTCACTATGCAATAAATCCTGCTGCTGCTCACTCTTTGGGTCCACACTGCGTTTATGAGCTGTACTACTCACTGCGAAGGGCCGCAGCTTCAGTCCTGAGCCAGTGAGACCACGAACCCTGCCAGAAAGAAGAAACTCCGAATACATCTGAACATCAGAAGAAACAGAAGAAACAAACTCCAGACACGCCGCCTTTAAGATCTTTAACACTCCACGAAGGTCCACTGCTTCATTCTTGAAGTCAGTGAGACCAAGAACCCACCAATTCCGGACACATTTCAGTGGATTGACAGCTTATTTTGAAAAGAATTTTACTCTTGAAACACTTCTTTTGTAAGTTTTCTTGACAATATAGTTTCATGAATTTACTGGTCCCACTTCCCTTAGCTTATTTGTACTTACTCATATTTAAACGAAGAACACACTGTACATATATGATTATAACTCCTAAATATGGTGAGTGCATTTTCTGCTGTTCCTCGCTTTTTCTACCTGTTTGCTCTCAGAAATACAGACACAGACTTTAAGCTACATGACTTATTTGTGGTAAATTAAACACTGAGTGGAATGACTTAGGACTGTGAGCTTTCCAAACTGGGGGAAAAATACATCTTTTTTTCTGCTAGATGAAGTGAAAGAGCCAAGAGACAGATATTCTACCATCTTTTGTGCTCACCTCTTCAATTATGATTATGCCCAAGCTTCTTCCTGATTTTATTCTCTAAGACAGCAAGGTTCCACTACATCTGGACAACCTCTGCCAGCTTCATATACAATATAGTCACCATGCAAAGCCTAGTCTCCGGGATAGCTCTTCTTGCATACTAAGATTCTGAGAGATCTGTTTCCATCCCATCATTTCCCTGGGCTTTACCTTTCAAATCAGCAATGTGTAGAATTCTACTAAGATAAGTGGTAATGGTAGAGTTGTACAAAAATTTACTCTTTTATTTGTTCATTTCCCATGATTCCTCTGTGACCCTTGGGAAGGAATATGTGAGCCCTCTCTCAGTGCTTTCTTTTAACCTGCTATCATTTCCATTTCTACTCTACAAATTTAGGGATATGAAGTGACACTTTTCTTCTATTTCTGTGGCAAATGGGAATGTTCTTGCTTGCTGCAGCAATTGCTTTTGATATTTCAGTGCCGATCTGGAAACAGAGAACTGGATATCTCTGTTTAAACTGCTGTTATTTTAGAAATAATATCCCCCACACATTAGGATTTTTTTTTATATATGACTTTTGCCACTTAAAGAAAATCTGCATGCAGAAGGAAATGAGGGGAGTCTCTACAATCAGAAAATATGTCATGTTTTCTTCAGTTTTTAAATGTGACTTACATGTTCTCTTATACCCTGGTGTAAGCCATGATTAAACATTTCCACTCAAATGTTTCATAAAATGGAATCCACAGGAGAAGGAAATTTTAGGTCTCACAAATTTATATTTATATGGGAAGCTAAATATAAGTATGCAATTTGAAAACAAAACAGAGTAAAATATATACTCAAAAAGAGATTCAAGATAAATATACATATAAACACATATATTTGAAAAGAAAGTCATAGTATTTTTATAGCTACCCTAGATTTTAGAATGAGTCAAGTGAAATTATTTTTACAGAGGTGCTTATTTCCCTCATTTCTGCCTGATCTGGAAGTTACAGAAAAATATGATTTGATTACTTGTGTCTTCCATTCCTTTTCCTCAATGTATACCGTGGCTTTGAAGCTTATTACACAGAAGTATAATGGCTATCAAAGAAAAAGAAGAAATAGCACTTTTGCTATTTAAAATAAAGTCGCTTTGTGCTGGAAACTGGAATTTCCATTCTAAGAACTTTTAATCCAACTATTAATAGCTCAGTATGTGAAATAATGAGTCCAAGAGTCAATAGACACTTTTCTCCTATAGCAAAGGTCACAAGCTTCCGATTGTCCACACTGGAGCTGTTTTGGCTTTCAGGGTACATGTGCCTCATTTGAAAAGCCTTTCTGTGATTGCTGCTGTGTCTCCATCTGTTAGAGCACGGCATATTTCAAAGGTAAGGGTGGCACATTCAAATGCTGAATTTGGACAAGAATCTTAAGAAACATTATTTTATGGACAATTACAAAATGGCATTTGGTCATTTCAAGTAACATCTCAGTAGGGTTCCACTTCGGGGGCATTGTAATTTTAAACATCGGTTGAATACAATTTATTTTTTCCAAAAATACCAGGTGATTAATTAAATTATACATTCAAATAGCCATTAAACTAGGCAAGAATATTATATTTTTAAGGATAGCCAAATAGCACAAATAGATGAAAACATTAAATATCACTACTGTGCAGCATAAGGTGAACTAAATAGGGTCTCCTGCCTACAATTTTGCCCCTGCCAACCCCCTGCCTCCATCACTACTATTGCCTTGCACATTATCAAAATTAACAATTTGAGAGCTGTCTCTTTGGTTCTGCGGGTACATCTCTAGTACAACTGTTAAAATATAAATGTAGCATATAGGTGATGTATTCTCTTATTATTTATCATCCAGGGAGTTAGAAAAAGCAGCAACCTCAGAGCTACTTAGAGTTTTGGGAAGAGAGAGATATGATACAAATGCTGAGTGTTTAGAGGACAAACACTTTCTATATCAATTTTACTGGAGAACTGATTGTAATTGTTATAACCCTTCAGGAGCAGGCTCACAAAATAGTGACGATTGTGAGTTCTAGAACCAAACTCAAATCTAGATACCAAGGTTTGAATCTGGGCTACAGCCATTACTAGTCATGTGCTGTTTAACTGCTTTCTGCCATGGTTTATTCTGTTGTAAATAAGGATGATGATAATACATACCTTATAGGTGAGTATTATATTAATAAGAAAAAATCAGGACAGTCATGGCCTATTTTAAGTGACAAATAAATGTTAGCAAATGTCAAAAATGTGAATGTTTAGTATACATAGATAGCTGTGAAGCTACATATTCCTTAGACTGAAATTGCCAACAGCATAAAGTATTCTCTTAATATTCATAGTTTTATTTATTGTAAACACATCCTAGTAATATTCTCTCTAGTTAGTTTTACCTGTGTTTACAGATGAATTTGAAACTCCTATGTACATTTTTGAAAAATCAATGAATAGTTACCAAGTTGTTTAAGTGTGTGCCATTTTAAGGTCTAAGTATATGAATTCCACTGACTAGTATAAATGTGGGCATCTGTTCCTGTCTTCTTGTAACATATTAAGCACTTTTAATTTAAATCTAGCAGTTTGCAATTAATTTAGCTCTTATATTTTCATGAAGCTTTTGTCTATTTAGAGTTAAAACATGTACTCTACATATGTTTACTTATTTTCAAATTCCAAAAACCACATTTTAAAACACCATAAAATATACTTTTTATTTTTGGTTGCTTAATTATATTGTTCTATATAACTGGAAAAAAAAGTAAGAATAAACTTAATTTTTTATCACTTCCCAATGATTAAATCATATACTCTTTAATTTTTCCTCATTCTTCATTTAAATGTCATATAATAATTTTGTTTATTTTGAAAAAAATTCTAACAGAGTGACAATAATTTTAAGGCATTTCTAAAATTGGTGGCAGTACTTAGAATACAATGTTACTAATTATTAATGTTTTCACTCAGTTTTGGTTTCTGAGGTTTATGGATACTTTTTGTGTTTATGATAAGTGTTTTATTCAATAAAATATATGATAAATTGTAATGGATACTGTTTAACATTCATTTAATATTAGTTTACTAAAATTACTGTTTGTGCTGTATTTTATGCTTTCATACCAATTTTTAAGTTTTGTACTCATATGTGCGTTCCATATTTACCGTGGTTACTTATGTTACTGAACAGAATGTGTATAAAGTTTAATTTCAGGAATAAAAAGTACTTATTATTATTTAGCATCTCTATATCTAATATGCAAGCCTGTGTTATCCATGGTCTTAGCCTAAGTTTTAAAATTTAGTTAGAGAGCAGAGCCATGTAGGAATAAAAACCGAAGGACTTGGGGCCCAGCAACCCATTTAATCCTCACAAGTAAGCTATGCAGAAAACAAGCCATGCATTCATTTTACTATTTAGGATTTGGGAAAACTGAGGCACAGAGAAGTTTAGTGAATTTTAAATTTCAACCCAGTAGATAAAGTGTATTTATTCAATTGAACAATAAGAGATAGCTTTTTTAAAAAGTTTTAAGCAGAAAATATCCAACAAGAAAACAAAACTTAATACTAGTACAAGAGTAATTACAATATAAGTCCATGAGGTGTCTTAGTTTCTTAGGACTGCCATGACAAAGTGCCACAACCTTAGCAAAACAACAGAAATTTATTCTCTCACAATTCTGGAAGCTCAAAGTCTGAAATCAAGGTGTCAACAGGGTGGTGCTTCCTCCAAAGGGTGTAGGAGAGAATTCCTTTCTTTCCTCTCCTAGGTTCCCGTGGATTCAGGCATTCCTTGACTCATGGCCATATCACTCCAATCTCTACCTCCAGGATCACATTGCCTCTTTTATATACGTCTTCTCATCTATGTATCTGTCCCTGGAGTTCGTGAGGCTCTCTCTTATTAGGGTACATATGGTTGCATTTGGGTAATTATCACACCCGGATAATTCAGTATAAGCTCCTCCTTTCAAGAGCTTTAGCTTAATCACATCTTTCCCATGGCCACACAAAGTAATATTCAATCTTTTGCCATATAAGGTACACAGGTTCTGGGGATTAGGAAAGCAGCATGTCTTTTTGGGGACCACCCTTTACAATATGGAATAATCACATCAATCAGAAAAGACAAGAATCCAAGAATAATCCAAGCATATCTTAATAATCAAAGAATATCTTGTCTGTAAGAAATTCACTGAACTAAAAAGCATATAAAACTCTGAAACTAAATTGTTAAAGCCAGATATTACAGGCAATATGAACCTGAAAATAATTCAATATAAAAATTTTAATGTAAAATAATATATAACATAAGCCGAAATTATCATGAGTAGTAATAATTTAAATACTTATAAATGGAAAACAGATAAAAAAGTTATACAAATTTAAAACCCCCAATTTTATATAGTCCTTAATTTTGTAAAGAAGAACTAAAAAATTAGAGAGGGAAACAGACCAAATAAACTATTGTAGCTGGACATTTTAAATGTACCTCTCCCAAAGATATGCCAAACACATAATATAAAAGAAATAGGCTGGGCGCGGTGGCTCACGCTTGTAATCCCAGCACTTTGGGAGGCCGAGGTGGGCGGATCACGAGGTCAGGAGATCGAGACCACAGTGAAACCCCGTCTCTACTAAAAATACAAAAAATTAGCCGGGCATGGTGGTGGGCACCTGTAGTCCCAGCTACTCGGAGAGGCTGAGGCAGGAGAATGGCGTGAACCCGGGAGGTGGAGCTTGCAGTGAGCCGAGATTGCGCCACTGCACTCCAGCCTGGGCGACAGAGTGAGACTCCGTCTCAAAAAAAAAAAAAAAAAAGAAAAAAGAAATATATATATGTGTGTGTGTGTGTATATATATAATTAGAATAATGTGATTAATATGCTTAAAACCAGAAAATAAGTAAGAAAAAGAAATTTTCTTATTTTGACCTGTCTATGTACATTAAAAATTAATACCTAACATGATTCTCAGTGGAAAACTGTTAGAAATACTTTCTTTAGAATATGAAACATGATAAGCATCTTCACTATTGTAATTACTGATAAGCACAGGATAGAAATTCATATCCAACAAGATTATTAAAAGACAAGATATATTAGTTATGAGGATTGGTAGGGAAAAAGCAAAGTGCTGTCATTTGAAGATGTGAGTATCTGCATAAAGAAACAATAAATCAAGAGACATTTATAGAATTATGGAAAAATTTAGTAGATTTATTGTATGCAAGATTAACCTACAAAGCCATCTGTGTTTTCTATGCTATCAATGGTCACTAAAAAGTATAATAGAAAATAAAATATTATTATTCATAACATCACAAAAATAGATAGTAAAGATGAGTGGTTTTTCTTACCAAATACCAAAGAAAACTGCAATGCCATGCTTCAAACAGAACAGAGTGATGTTGAGTAGTGCAGAATCTTAGGAGTTTAGTGGACTGAATGGTGACCCGCCACCAAATATATGTCATGTCCAAATCCCTGGACCTGTAAATATTACCTCATAGGGTAAAATAGTTAATATTATCTTACATGGCAAAAGACGTGTTTTAGATGCTAGATTATCAAGGTAGGCTCTCTATGCCATCACAAGTGAGAGCAAGGCAGAATGAAATTTTATGCACAGACTCACAGAGCAGAAAACAATATGAAGATGGAGAAGCAAGCCTTGTGGCCAAGAGCGAAGGAAATCAACAGCAACAAGAAGCTGTAAAAGGAGAGAAATACAGAATCCCCTAGAGTTTCCAGAGGGAGAGTGCCTCTGCCAGCACCTTGGCTTCAGATCTCTGGCCCTCCAGAACTGTGAGATAATAAAGGTCTCTTAAGTGATCTTTTTTGTGCTAATTTGTTACAGCTGCTACAGGAAAATAGTAAATATTTCAATACCAAACATTGTTCTAGAGAAATACAATATTAAAGATAAATTTTCTTATTTTGTACTGGGTTTCCTGAAATTTGGTCTTAAAACTGATTAAATTGTCCCTATTTCTAGTGATAAAGAGGAAACTGGTAGCCCAAGGTGAGATATTACAATAGAAATATACAGAATATCACTGTTAAATTATTCTAACCAAATACATATATTTATATATCTATATAAATATATATAAAATTTATATATAAATATAGATATATATTTATATATCTATATATTTACATATAAAATATGTATTTATATATAAAAATAAATCAATACATATACAAATAAATATATATATATATAGTGTGTGTGTATATGTATATGTAAAATTTTGGATTATCATTTTTCTTCCTACCTTAGAATATTTTTGGTTAAAGTAATGAGCACAATGCGATTAGCTGGTTGCTCTAGGGGAGAAATTGGGGGTAAAAAAGACAGCACATTAGAATCGCAGCACAAGCTCTGAATAAATGACCTAAAATCTTCTGTATCTTCCCTGAAAGAAACCCTATTTCCTGTAGCTGCAAGATGGAGATTCTGAAATATAAACACAGAGTCTCGTCCTGAGAGTGGATGGATCACAAAACAAATTGAATTCTCAACCATCTCAACAGGATGTCTTCTGCTAAACTGAGGCCACTGATAGGAAAGGAATGGGATCCTGAAAATTGCACTGGGGAAATACAGTCAAATTCTGGTAAAGCTGGAGACATCAACTCCCTAGATTCTGCTGAATTTTCCTTTTTGGTAGTAGAAGCCCTTCCATCACTCCTGCCTGAAAAGATTAACGCTGCTTTACCTGGAGAAATTGTAATAGCCACCCTTGAGGTTGTTGCCTTTCAAGGCACTGCTGATTATTCTCAGCATCTCTCTTTGGGTGAGGCAAAAAGTGAGACCTCTCTTTGGGTGAAGCAAAACATGAGCATACTGTACACTAAAAGAACTGCATGATTTTTTTTCCAGTGTATAGACACAGAAATCTGGGGAATATGTGTGAGAATACACATTAAGAGTGAAGGATAATGGTGGAACATAAAGTTGGATCAAGATTAATTTATTGCTATGGGTCAACTGGGCAAGAGCATTCTATTTTGTAGATTGAAGGGTTAAAAAAGCTCTAACAGTTTGGTTGGTTGGCCGAAACATGGAACACATGGTGTTAAGTCTGCAGGCA
The DNA here is from genome assembly GCF_006542625.1 of Nomascus leucogenys. Classification (NCBI taxonomy): domain Eukaryota; kingdom Metazoa; phylum Chordata; class Mammalia; order Primates; family Hylobatidae; genus Nomascus; species Nomascus leucogenys. The sequence goes on along the minus strand of NC_044385.1, from coordinate 80,793,036 downwards.
CCCAAAATACAAGAGTGGTGAAGGCTTAGGGGCTTTTACCTAGATTTCAGAGGATGGATGGGAAAGACTGGGTACCCAGGCAGAAGCCTGCCTCAGGGGCAGAGCTCTTGCAGAGCCTACTAAGGCAATGCCAAGCAGAAATGTGGAGTTGGATCCCCTGCATAGGGTCCCTACTAGGGGACTGCCCAGTGGAACTGTGGAAACAGGGCCAAAGCCCTCCCGACCTTAGAATTATAGAGCCACCAGCAGCTTGAAACCTGGACAAGCGGCAGGCATTGGACTTCAACCCATGAGAGAAGTAAAGACATGGGAATGGGACTGCCTGAGGCCCTGAGAGTCCACCCCTTGCACCAGTGTCCCCAGGATGCAGAACATGGAGTCAGTGGAGAGCTTTAAAATTTAATGTCTGCCCTGCTGGGTTTCAGATTTGTGTGGGGCCTGCTACCCCTTTTGTTTGGCAGATTTCTTCCTTTTGGAATGGGAATGTTTACCCAATGCCGGTACCACCATTGTATCTTGGAAATAAATAACTTGGTTTTGATTTTATAGGCTTATAGCTGGAGGGAACTTGCCTTGAGTCTCAGATGAATCATTGGATTTCAAAGTAGTAAGTTGATGCCTGAACAAGTTAAGACTCTTAGGGACTATTGAGATAGAATCATTGTATTTTGTATGTGAGAAGGACATGAGATTTGGGGTGGTGGCGGTGGCTAGGGGCAGAATGCTGTAGTTTGGTTTGTTTGACCCCTCTAAACCTCATGTTGAAATTTGATCCCTAATGCTGGAGGAGGGACCTAGTGGGAGGTGTTTGTGCATGGGAGCAGATTCCTCATGAATGGCTTGATAACATCCTTGTGGTATTGAATGAGTTCTCATTATATTAGTTTCTGCAAGGCCTGATTGTTAAAAAGAATCAAACACCTCCCTCCCCTCTATTTCTTCTTCTCACCATGTGATCTCTACAAGTTGCTCCCCTTCAACTTCTGCTATAAGTGGAAGCAACTTGAAGCCCTCACCAGAAACAGATGTTGGTGTCATGCTTCTTGTACAGCCTGAGAAACATGAGCCATATAATCTTATTTTTGTTATAAATTACCCAGCCTTAGGTATTCCTTTATAGCAAAATAAATGGACTAAGACTTTGGTCATTGACATTAATTTTAGGAGATCCAAATGACACTGTGGTCCATTATCTGAAAAGAGGCATATGCAGGTCAGATGATTAATGGAGTTTTAGCTCAGATGCATCCCACAGTGGTCTAGTGGATCCCCAAACCCATTATATGGTTATTTTTCCAGTTCTAGAATGTATAATTGGAATATGTATACTCAGAAACGAGTATACTCCATACGGCAGACTCCATACATTGGTTCAGTGGATTGAGGGTATTATGGTAGGAAAAGTCATAAAGCAAGAGACATAGTCATAACTACTGTTGGAAATTTAAAAATTTGATAGCATATTTATATATTTAACAATTAAATATTTTAAATTATCCAACAATATATTTAGAGGTATTTATTACAAGAAATAAGGGTGTGGTCAAAGCTTGTGTTACATGACACTAAGTAATACACTATTCAAAAAACTGGAAAGGTTAAAAATAAAACTAAACCAATATGGGATTAGTTAAACATGGGAGTAGTTAAATAATATATAAGAGGGCTATTGAAAGAAAAGCTTATAAATTATTTGTAGAGATACTAACAAGAAAAAAAGCCAATAGATTTTATTTTTATTCTATAAAACAGATTATAAACTACAATATGTAGAGTATATACACATGTGCAACGTACATTGAAAATTATTGAATGTACAGAGTAAAATTCTGATAGCTGTTTTCTCTTACATACATTTAATAAGAACCTGTTTTCTTTTGTAATAGAGGCACAGTTGGAAGAACTGGTTATTTTCCCAGGGCTTTGACTGGAATAGCCTTGTGAGAGGTTCATCAAGTCCAATTTAGGAGAGCTTTTGTGGACAATGATTCTTACTGCACTGTATGTGAGTAATCAGGCCAAGTATATGGGACCGAAGCTTATTTTGCAGGTAATTTGGTGATGTTGTGATTTGTCTTTGGTGCAAGTGGGAGACCATAGGGAGAAATGTTGTGTTTCAGAAGAAAACCTTTTATTAGATTAACCTTTGGTTCCTCGGTGGCCACATGGTCACTCACGGTATGGAGCTGCCAACAACACCCCTCCTCAGTGTGAAGCAGCCAGAAAGAGCCACAACTGGATTCCTAATGATTGAGGAACTGATAAATAGAAAGGAAGGACTGAAACTGGCCCAATAATCCCATAGGCTCTTCTTTTTGATAAACATAGAAAATGACCCTTCTGCTGTTAAAGCTTGAAACTTGCATTTGGTTTATCTGTGTTCCTTCCTCAGGAAAGGACCTTCAGACCTCTCAAAAAAAGTGTCAAAGAACTGAAACTCACCAGGTCGCAGCACCAGATGCCTCTTTGCCCCTTCCTAATTGTTGTTTTCTTAAACATGGTTACATTACTTCCCTGCTATATAAACTCCTAGTTTTAGTCAGTTAGGGAGATGGATTTGAGACTGAGCGGCCGTCTCCCCAGCTGCAGCACCTGATTAAAGAAAGCCTTCTTCCTTGGCAATACGTGTCGTCTCAGTGATTGGCTTTCTGTGTGGTGAGCAGCAGGACCTACACCAAACCCCTGGTGTTTCGTTAACATGTTCTTGCCAGAAAAATAAGGCCAAGAGCAGGTACAACTTACACTTATAAATGATTAATATATCCATGAAAAATGTCTAAAAAAAGAAGAAAAATTGTATTACTTTGAGCTTAAAGATTTTGTAATAAGTTATTCATGGATACATGGATTTGTCACAGGAAATGTGGGAAAAGAGATTTTGTAAAAGAAAGGGAAGCAAATTAAAGGGTAAAAATACAACAAGAAGGTAAAGACGGATGCCAAGTGAAAAACAATGGAAACAACAAATTAGTACAGAATTTAAAAGATACTCTATTGAAATAGAAGAGACTAAAAAAAGCTCTAGCTATTTACATAAAGTATAGAACATGGACAAATAAAGATGCTAGTTTTTAATACATTACAAAAAAATAGCTTTGATTAATATGTTAGTTTGGGGAATAGTTGTCAGCAGTTGCTCAGTAATCTCAGTAATTTCTCAATTCTAGTGGGTGAATGTTTTGCAATCCAGTAAACCCCCTGATATCAATGGTGTTTTCCAATCATAAGCTGATGAGATAGCAGGTTATAGTAAATGAGGATAATTGGCAATCTATTTTGAGTTATAATTAATCCTTAGGCTGACTGAAGAGGTTGTGAGTAAACCAGGAACTGGAGATGTTTAGCATAGTAATAACAATTTCAACCAAGTCTCTGGCATAAATTCAAATTAAGGGAAACAAATAATATTCATGCCTGAGATAGCTAAGCTTATGCCAAAGTGCCAACATCTCTTCAGCAAAAGCAAAGTGAGAATGAAAATAAATAACAAAATTTTAATTATAGAAATTCACTAATTTGGGGTCAAGTAAGAAAGGGCTTATGAGTTCACCCAATATAGAACCAAATTACATTGGTTCAATACTATGAACCAATGTAATTTATTTTGCCATTAATACAAGAGACCTTTAATCAGCAAAATATATGTTTCCTTAAAAACATCTCCTTGAAATATAGAACAATTAAAAATATAAGCTTAATAGAAAAATAAAAAAATTTTCAGAGTTGTGCTATTTCTACAATGTTCTATCTGATTTTTAAGTGAAGAATAAAAATGAGTACTATCATGTATTTCCAAAAGAAAAATCCAAAAATATATCTACTAAAAGTTGTTAATTTTGAGAGGTGACAATGTGCTAGCAGCACTCGCTCACTCTTGGCGCCTCCTCAGCCTCAGCTGTGCTGTAGGGGCCCCTCTCTGGGGTTGGCCGAGGCTGGAGCCAGTTCCCTCTGTTCACAGGGAGGTGTGGAGGGAGAGGTGCAGATGGGAGTTGGGGCTGTGCATGGAGCTCGTGGGCCGGTGCAGGTGCCAGGTGGGCGTGGGCTTGGCGGGCCCCACACTCAGTGCGGCCAGCCGGTGCCTGCTGGGCTTGATCGGGGGACGAGCTCCCTCTGGGCTGCTGGAGTGCCTGGGCTAGGTGCCGCAAAGTCCCATGGCAAGTGCCATCGAGAGGTGAAGCTGGCTGGGCTTCTGGGTCAGGTGAGGACTTGGATAACTTTTCTGCCTAGCTAAAGCATTGTAAATGCACCAATCAACACTCTGTGTCTAGCTAAAGGATTGCAAACACACCAATCAGTGCTCTGTGTCTAGCTAATCCGGTGGGGACTTGGAGAACTTTTGTGTCTAGCTAAAGGATTGTAAATGCACTAATCAGCACTCTGTGTCTAGCTAAAGGATTGCAAACACACCAATCAGTGCTCTGTATCTAGCTAATCTGGTGGGGACTTGGAGAACTTTTGTGTCTAGCTAAAGGATTGTAAATGCACCAATCAGTACTCTGTGTCTAGCTAAAGGATTGTAAATGCACCAATCAGCACTCTGTGTGTAGCTAAAGGTTTGTAAATGCACCAATCAGTGCTCTGTGTCTAGCTAATCTGATAGGGACTTGGAGAACTTTTGTGTCTGGCTAAAGGATTGTAAACGCACCAATCAGCACTCTGTGTCTAGCTAAAGGATTGTAAATGCACCAATCAGCACTCTGTCAAAGTGGGCCAATCAGCTCTCTGTAAAATGGACCAATCAGCTCTCTGTAAAATGCACCAATCAGTAGGATGTGGGAGGGGCCAGATAAGAGAATAAAAGCAGGCCACACGCTGGGGTCACCTTCAACACTGTGGAAGCTTTGTTCTGTTGCTCTTTGCAATAAATCTTGCTGCTGCTCACTCTTTGGGTCTGCATGGCGTTTATGAACTGTAACACTCACCACGAAGGTCTGCAGCTTCGCTCCTGAAGCCAGCAAAACCACAAACCCACTGGGAGGGATGAACAACTCCGGACAGGAGGAACAAACAACTCCGGACACGCCACCTTTATGAACTGTAACACTCACCACGAAGGTCTGCAGCTTCACTCCTGAGGTCAGCGAGACCACAAACCCACCAGAAGGAATGAACAGCTCCCGATGCGCCGCCTTTAAGAGCTGTAACACTCACCACGAGGGTCTGCGGCTTCATTCTTGAAGTCAGCGAGACCAAGAACCCAACAATTCCAGACACAATTTGACCCAGGGGAAAACCGGTGTTCTATATTTTTAAAATATGTTTATGTCATAATATTATATGAGGAATTTCTATGGACTAGAAAAGAAAGCCTGGGCCGACATTCTAATGATGATTAAGCTTGACAGCACATTAAAGAGAATCCATGATTTGTGTTAAGACAGAGCTGATTACAATTTTATCATTTACTCTCTAATAAAGTTTGCAAAGTTACTTCGTTTCTTCGAAACATGTTTTCCTCTTTCTAAAATGTTGATGAGATGCCTAACAATAGGGGTGTTTTGAAGACTGCATTAAATTATATAGCAAATATAACAGTCTAGTTGTTGAGCAGTCCACTGCGGACTCAGTTGTCAATTCCAGGGAAGGTCTCTTGGTATCAGAGTTCCCAGGGAAAACATTACATGATTAATCACTGGTTGGACCAAGGCTTTACTTACATACAGAGGCAGAACAACATCTGCTCCAATAGTCTGCACTGGTCCATCAGGGCTAGCGGGTTCCCTGGGAGCCCGAGCAGGGCAACTTGCTTACATGTACGCCTCTAGTGCTGCAGTGGAAGAAATCTCTCCCACTCTGTGGAATATAAAATACTGAAAGCTAGGGGTAAGTCAGAAGCCTCCAGGTATGTGCTTAAGCAGAACAAAGGAGTGCACATTGAGCTTGAAACAGGGAAAGATATTCCTGCTCAAGGTGACAATTTCATCACAGGCTATGTATCACTTGATAATGAAGTGTACCAGGACCAAGACCCATTCTTCTATGGCCGACTGGGGATGAAATGATACAGAAGACTGTCTTTCCCAGCACAGGAGTTCTGCCTATATGGAGTAATTATTCAAAATGCAAATTATAATTATCATCATTTTCTGAAAGCAAAACACCAACTTCACTCCAATACAATCTCAAAGCTTCTTCAGTCCCTCTTCTATATATCCCAACAAGGAGCAATTTTTTTTTTTCCTAATGAGCTCAACTTCCATGCCTGCAGCCAAGCCCCACCAAAATCTCTCGATATCTATTTTACGAAGTCTATCTTTAGCCTTAGACAAACTTCTTATTGCAACTTTTTGCAACTTTTCAAAGTTTAAAAACTTATTTTTTTGTCTTTCTCTTCACTCTGGTTTTATCACTTATCTTTTCTGAAATACTGTTGTTTAATATGAGGAAACCTATAAAACAGAAAGTCTGTCAAACAAAAATTGGGAGGATAGAAATAAAAATTCTCATCTAGAAGTCATCTTAGTCACTCTTCTGTTATTATCTTATTTGAAGTAGTTGGCTCTTCCTAGCCATGTTATGGTTTATTTCATGGAAATCTTACTTGCTCAATACTTTTTATGTGTGTTTGAAAAATCTGATTTGAAAAATTCAACGTTTATACTGAATTAGCTTTGCAAGTTATAGATTAGCAAAAGAGAGGATTAGGGGTTCAAGATGGCATCATAAAATTTGAGTGAAATGAATGCAAATGTCTTGGACAAACTGGGCTTTCATGTACATGATTTGCTTTATAATGTGTCTATAAAAGAATGTGGTTAGGCACCGTAGCTCATGCCTGTAATCCCAGCACTTTGGGAGGCTGAGGCGGGTGGATTGCCTGAGCTCAGAAGTTTGAGACCAGCCTGGGAAACATAGTAAAACCCTATTTCAAAAAATACTAAAAATTAGTATTTTTACTAATTTTACTAATTTACTAGCTGTGGTCCCAGCTTCTCAGGAGGCTGAAGCAGGAGGATTTCTTCAGCTCGGGAGGCAGAGATTGCAGTGAGCCAAGATCATGCCTGCACTCCAAACTGGGGGACAGAGTAAGATCCCGTCTAACAACAACAACAACAACAGCAAAAGAATGTGTAATCTCTTATGCTGTTCTGTTCTGGTGCATTCCATTCTGTTTTACGTTGTCTAATCATGTGGGAAAGGCTGTGTCTTATGGAAGCATATGATTCAGCAAACTTGTATTAGAGGTCTTGGTGAATTTGTGGAAGTGGACATGTTAAAATGAGAATAACTGAAGTATCAACATTTTGAGATATCAGTTAGTTTGTGGTGCCTTTTCAATGATGCCAGCCAGCAATGTCAGAATCCAACTTGTAGCACAGGCAATATGAATTAAATTCCAAAGACAGGTACATTATGAAAGGGAAAAGTCTTTCAGAATTATTAAGCACACTAATTCTACAAGAGTATCCCTAGAAAGGGTGGGGAATATTTATTATTGTTAAATTTCTGCTTTTAAAATTATTTTCTAATGCCTGAATAGGCAGTTATCTTGCTCTTTCCTTTTCAAAAGCATTCCTATGTGTACAATGTCATTAGTTGTTAATAACATACTTTCTTGTGATAGCACTTTATTCTTGTCTCACAGTGTTAATTAGCCTTTACAAGTCAGTTTTCTTAAGGCAGGAGCAGTGAATAATACCAATTGATTCAATAAATACTTTTGAGGAAGGAAGGAATACATGGATAGTGAATATGCAAATAATGCTGAGGTAAATACACAAAAAATAGAAAAGTTAACAAAAAGCCAAAAGTCCAATTAATACTGTTTTTCCAACATTTGCCTTATTGAGGTATTATGTTAAAGAACATGAGGTGCAGGGAACAGTGGAAAACACATGAATAATGAAGGTTATCAGACCTCACTCCAAACACTGGCTCTGCCACTTGCTGATTTTGTGATATTAGGGTAGTTATTAATTCTTTGGAGTTGTCAATTCTCTCATTGGTATGATGTGTAGACCAGCATAGTTCTCATTTTTCTCCAATGGGAATTTGATAACATTAAGGTACTTTAAATTTCTCTCTCAAAAACTATTGATTATGTATGAACATATAGTAGATGTTAAATAAAGGTAAGTCATTTTACTACTAATTTTTAAATTGCTCTATAACTCCTCATTATGGGGATGGCATGATAGATGGACATGATGGTTATACAGAGCTTTAGGACCTACTAAAAATGTAAGTTTCTCTATTAATTTGTTCAATTACATAATAGACTATTAACTAAATCTATTTACTATATTCATCTTAATTCATATTTTCCTTATCAAGATTATGTTTAATTATATTTTACGTGATACAATATTTTTGAATTGTTTATTGTCAGAAACATTTCTACTTTCTACATTTTTAAATCAACTATTATTATTTTTTCAACTTTTTTTATAGAGATGGAGTCTCACTATATTGGCCAGGGTGATCTTAAATTCCTGGCCTCAAGCAGTCCTCCCAACGTGTTGGGATTACAAGTGTGAGCCACCACACCCTGCCATATCATTTTTAAGAGAAATGACATTTTCATGAAGTTATGAAGTTGCATAGGACAGTTTAGAGAATGAGGTAATTTTGACAAGTAAAGTCATTAAAATTGTTAATTTGTAGTTTCACAACCTGTGGACATTGTAGATTCTTTACTGCTGCTTACATTGTACATCTATGCTTAATGACTGAAGCATCATCACCTAGAAACACGATAAGAAAATTGTGACCACCAGAAAGTGTTCTTAACATCCTATCATGATTCATTCAAAGTTGTTCTTCCAATAATCAGATTAAGAGATTAAATAGATTAAACTATGAATCATTGAGAATTTTACTAACCAGATAAACTTATTCTTCAATTGCTGCTGGCAATATGTAAGAGATAGAAAGTCGATTTAATTTTAAGTATGAAGATAAGTGAAAATGGGAAACAATAGAAAGTATCCTTATTTTACCCAATTTTCTAATTATGCATTACTAAAATGATAGTGCTGATAGGTCTAATTTTTTCTGTCCTCAGTGCTACAATTCTATTAGGTGCCTCCAAAATATTTAGCCTAGATTACATCATTACCTTCTAACATCTCTTACCTTTATTAATGATTTTTTCCAACTGACACCAATGCATTTCAGCTTAGAGGAATGCCCCATTTCCCAAAATAACTATTAAAGTACCTTCACATTAATTTTAAGGCACTGAGTGTCTGACCTCTGCTTACCTCTTCATGCTTCTCACCTAACATTATATCTGAATCCCAGTTCCCATAAGCCATATACTAAACTTACTTTATTTCTTTGTATGCACTGTGCTCTCTCTCTGCCTCAAGTCTTCCCATGCTTCTGCTGTGACATTCTTCCCTTCTCAAATTAACCTGGCTAACTCCTATTCATCATTCAGATGTCGTTTTAGGCATCATTTTCTGCATTAGGTGCTAACCCTTGCTTGACCCCATAATTCTGAAACAGATGTTGTTCTTACAAACTCCCATAAAACACTGTTTACACTAGTGTGTAATTGTCTGTTTAATTATCTGCACCTCTTAACACACAGTAAAAAATTTTATTCACCCTTGATTCTCAAGTCAACAGCATAATGCCTGGCACATTAGTAAAAAAAAATAGCCATTGAATGAATGAACTCATGAAGGGGCTTTTGGTTTACTTATTTTGGAGGGACAAGAAAACTTTTAAATGGAATGTATTTTTTATTTTTATTTTTGGTTCTACAAAACAATGTAAAAGCAGCTAAATATTGATAGCAATGGGAGGCAGATAAATTCCTGGGCAGACAAGCATGGGTCCCCAGAGAAACTTGACCTTCAAGCCAAAGACAGTCTGAAGTCTGAACACCAAACTACCAGTTCTGGATAGTCTGCAAACTGGAGTGAGAACTTCCATTCCTGTTTGGTGTGCTGATTGATCCTGGACGAAGGTCCTGGGCCAAGACTTCACTTCAGCCCTTGATTGGTTCTTTACACTGTTGTACCTCTTTTGGAATGGCATTTTTTCCCCAAGCCTACCCATCAGCACACATTTCCCCATTCTAAGTTCATAAAAACCTTGGACTCAGCCTTGCAGCCAGCAACCCTGTTTTGAGTACCCTCTTGATGCTATGAGCTTTCTTTATGTTGCTCAATAAAATTCAGCTCTGACTTACTCACTCTCCAGTGTCTGTGTACCTCATTTCTTTTGGTCATGAGACAAGAACTCAGAACTCAACAAACTGCAAGAGCGGTAACACTCTCTCCCACTTGCCAAACTACTGGAGTGAAGAAGCCACAAAAATAACACTTTATTGATTATACTCAAAAAAAAAAAAAACTCAGCTGTCCTTGTTGATATTAAATAATTCCTGGGCTCCAAAATCATTTACAAGTAATAAAGCAAGCCAGAAACAGTAAAATAGCATAATGTTCAAATTCGACAAATCTGGACCATATTTGTAACCTTTATGTGAAGAACAAAAGTGGATAAATGAAGTTGCCCATGATAACACAAAGAATAAAATTGTTTCACATTACAAAATTAAGAAGATTTCAGAAATTAGAGGTAAAAACTTCTGTGGAATACACGGTTGTGATGGAGAGAGGTTCCGAAAAGAAGGGATTGTTTTTGAATGCCTTTTAATGGATTACAATTGGGGCCAGATCCCCGACAACACCTGTCCCCTCACCACCAACTTTCCTAGGCAACTGTGTTTAGGAGGATGAACCTTGGAGGCTTCATAGAGGAGTAGAGATAAAGAATGGGGAAATATATAATAAGAATGAATAAAACTCAACAGAATACATTGTGTGGCAACAGTCAGGTTCCCTCACTAAATACTCACAAGGTGGGTGAGATTATTTCCTGCTGTTCTTACTCCCAATTTTTTCCACTCTTTCTGTCTTCTCACAATAGAAGAAGGGATTTCTTGTTGTGGAAATAGAATGGATTTAGAGAATAACTGCCAGGAACTAACAATTTGTGAACAAGAGCACCCACTACAAAACAGAAAGTACAAATTATCTTGCCACTTGACAAACCAGGTCAATCCACCCTTAAGAAATGTTTCTCTTTTTTAAAAAACTTTTTTAGTAATTAAAAACATTTATTATCTTTTAAACTTTTATTTTAGGTTCAGGGGAACATGTGCAGGTTTGTTATATACATAAATTTGTGTCACAGTTTGTTGTACAGATTATTTCATCACCCACATGCTAATCCCAGTACCCAGTAATTATTTTTTCTGATCCTCTCCCTTCTCATACCCTTCTCCCTCAAGTAGGCCCCAGTGTCTACTGTTTCCCTCTTTGTGTCCATGACTTCATCATTTAGCTCCTACTTATAGATGAGAGTATGTGGCATTTGATTGGCTGTTCCTGCATTAGTTTGCTAAATTTGATGGCCTCCATCCATGTTCTTGCAAAGAACAAGATCTCATTCTTTTTTATGGCTGCATAGTATTCCATGGTATGTATGTACCACATTTTCTTTACCCAATCTGCCTTTGATGGGCATTTAGGTTGATTTCATGTCTTTGCTATTGTGAATAGTGTTGCAATGAACATTTGCCTGCTGTGTCTTTATGGTAAAACAATTTATTTCCTTTAGGTATATACCCATTAATGGGATTACTGGGTCAAATGGTAGTTCTGTTTTCAGCTCTTTGAGGAATCATTGCACTACTTTCCACAATGGTTAAACTAATTTACACTTCCACCAAGAGTGTGTAAACATTCTCTTTTCTCCACTGCTTTGCTTTGCTAGGATTAGTTATTATTTGACTTTTTAATAATAGCCATTCTGACTGGTGTGAGATGGTATCTCATTGTGGTTTTGATTTGCATTTCTCTAATGATTAGTGATATTGAACTTTTTTCCATATGCTTGCTGGATACATGTATGTCTTCTTTTGAAAAGTGTTCATATCTTTTGCCCAATTATAATGAGGTTTTTTTTTTCTTATAAATGTGTTAATTTCTATAGATGCTGGATATTACACCTTTGTCAGATGCACAGTTTGCAAATATTTTCTCCCATTCTGTGTGGTTGTCTGTTTACTCTGCTGAACTTTCTTTTGCTGTGCAGAAGCTCTTTCATTTAATTAGATCCCATTAGTCAATTATGCTTTTCTTATGATTAATTTTGGCATCTTCATCATGAAATCTTTTCCGGTTCCTATGTCCAGAAAGGTGTTGCTTAGGTTGTCTTTCAGGATATTTATAGTTTTGGGTTTTACATTTGAGGCTTTAATTCATCTTGAGTTGATTTTTGTATATGGTGTAAGGAAGGGGTCCATTTTCAATATTCTGCATATGGCTAACCAGTTACTTCAGTATTTATTGAGTAGGAAGTTCTTTCTGTATTGCTTGTTTTTGTCAACTTGGTCAAAAATCAGATTGTTGTAGGTGTGCAGCCCTATTTCTGGGCTCTCTATTCTGTTCCATTGGTTTATCTGTCTGGTTCTATAGCAGTACCATGCTATTTTCATTGCTGTAGCCCTGTAGTATAGTTTGAAGTTGGGTAACATGCTGCCTCCAGCTTTGTTCTTTTTGCTCAAGATTTCCTTCAATATTCAGGCTCTTTTTTTGGTTCCATATAAATTTTAAAATAGATTTTTAAAATTATGTGAAGAATGTCAATGGTAGTTTGATAGGAATGATATTGAATCTGTAAACTGTTTTGGGTCATATCATCATTTTAATGATACTGATTCTTCTAAACTATGAACATGGAAAGTTTTTCCATTGGTTTATGTCATCTCTGATTTCTTAGAGCAATGTTTTGTAATTATTGTAGCGATATTTTACCTCCCTGGTTAGCTGTATTCCTAGGTGTTTTATTCTTTTTTTGTGGCAATTGGGAATGGAATTGTGCTCCTGATTTGGCCGTTGGCTTGACAGTTGTTGGTGTATAGGAATGCTAGTGATATTTTGTACATTGATTTTGTATCCTGAAGTTGTTTATTAGCAGTAGGATCTTTTGGGCTGAAACTATGGGGTCTTTTTGATATAGAATCATGCCATCTAGCAACAGGGATAGTTTGACATCCTCTTTTCCTATTTGGATTTCCAGGATTTCCAATACCATGTTGAATAGGAGTGGTGAGAGAGGGCATTCTCATCTTATGCCAGTTTTCAAGGGGACTGCTTCTAGCTTTTGCTTATTCAGTATGATATTGGCCGTGGGTTTGTCATAATAAGATGACTCTTATTATTTTTAGGCATATTCCTTCAATACCTAGGTTTTTCTTTTAGAGTTTTTAACATGAAGGGATGTTGAATGTTATCAAAAGCCTTTTCAACATCTATTGAAATAATCGTGGTTTTTGTCTTTAGGTCTGTTTATGTGATAAATCACATTTATTGATTTGCATATGTTGAACCAACCTTGCATCCCAGTGATCATGGTAGATAGCTTTTTGATGTGCTGCTGTATTCAGTTTGCCAATATTTTGTTGAGGATATTTCACATCACTGTTCATCAAAGTTATTGGCCCAAAGTTTTCTTTTTCTATTGTGTCTCTGCCAGGTTTTGGTATACAAATGATTTTGGCCTCACAGAATGAGTTGGGGATGAATCCCTCCACCTGAATATTTTGAAATAGTTTCAGTAGGAATGGCACGAGCTCTTCTTTGTATATCCAGTAGAATTCAGCTGTAAATCCATCTGGTCCCAGGCTTTCTTTGGCTGGTAGGCTATTTCTTACTGATTCAATTTTGAAGCTCGTTATTGGTATGTTCAGGGAATCAATTTTTTCCTGGCTCGGTCTTGGGAGGGTATATGTGTCTAAGAATTTATTCATCTCTTCTAGGTTTTCTAGTTTGTGTGCACAAAGGTATTTGTAGTAGCCTTTGAGGATTATTTGTATTTCTGTAGGGTCAGTGGTAACATCTCCTTTGTCATTTCTAACTTTTTATTTCAATCTTCTCTCTTTTCTTCTTTATTAGTGTAGCTAGTGGCCTATCTTATTTATTTTTTTCAAAAATCCAACTCCTGGATTCCTTGATCTTTTGGATGGTTTTTTGAGTCTCATTTTTTTTTTTTTTAGTTTGGCTCTGATTTTGGTTATTTCTTGTCTTCTGCTACCTTTGGGGTTGGTTTGCTCACCCTTAAGAAATTGTCAACTTTCTAGATGTTTAATTTTAAAAAGTCATCAGACATTTAGAAGTGAAAGACTCTAAATAAAGGGAGAAGATAGTGCAAACTGTGAGAAACATTAAGCAGAGAACATTTCAAAGAAAGTTAAATTATCAGAGGGATAATGTAATATATTGCATTGTGAAAAATAATGAGTTTCTACAAAAAGAAATGATAGAAAATAAGAAATATCAATCAGCACTTAAAATCATGAAAGCTGAAATTTGTTAAAATTAGCGATAGGTTGCAAGTTGAAGTTTATCTCCCAGAGAGTATAATAAAGTGAAGAGTTGAGAAGATAGAAATTTTAGAAAATTAAGGAAGCATTCACAAAGTTAGAGGAAATTTCCAATAAAATATTACAAAAATAGTTACTGGAACTTGAGCACATAAAACTCAAGACAGAAAAAGGCTTCCAAGTTCAAATATTACAAAATAAAAACAAGTGCAGGATTTAATATAATTTTTAAAGTTTAGATATCCAAGAATAAGCAGCCAATTCCAGAATTTTCCAGGGTAAAAACAAGATCATGATAAAAGAATCAAGTATAGTGTTAAATTCCTCAACAACATTGAGAATCAAGTTTGATCCCTCCCTCCCTCCCTCCCTCCCTCCCTCCCTCCCTTCCTTCCTTCCCTCCTTCCTTCTTTCCTTCCTTCCTTCCTCCTTCCTTCTCTCTCACTCTGAAACTGCAGTATGAGAATCAGGTTTGACTGGAGCACTGCCTTCAAAAGTCTGAGGTGAAATTATTTTAATCTTAAAACCTTAAAACTACAGAAACCATAAACCTAGGAAAAGAAAGAAATAAGGCTAATTTCAGAAAAATGAATTATCAAAAATTTATTCCCTAGTACCCTTCTTGAAAAACTCTTAAAAGATGGCTTGACAAAAAGTGCGATTAAACGAATAGAAATAAATCTAGGGGTTCTTGAAAATAGTATGTGGGACTATATAACTGTAATAATAACAATGAATCAATAGATAATATCAAAATAATATTAATGACTGACTATGGGAACATTGAAATTATAAATAAATAGAAAAGTAAAAGCCAGCCCCTCTCTTGAACAATTTTTTCAAAGGGTTGAAAGCAGTGGACTGAAAAGCAGAATACAATTTTCCTGTGTGAAAGAGGGGAATGGAGAACTGAAATAATGCTCTGTTATAAGCTTTTAAACAAAAGTTTGCATTTAAAATACGTACGTGTTAATATAAAAAATAAAAATTAATTACAAATAAAATCACTTTTGTCATTTTTCCTTTAGTATTCAAAAGAGTCAGAAATAATATAAAGACAGGATGCTTTCTAAAGAAAACCTCAAAATCCATGCAAGTAATTACAGTCCCAGTACTCCATACCTTTAAAACACAGCAAGTAGCTAGACACAGTGGCTCATGTTTGTAGTCCCAGCACTTTGGAAAGTCGAGGCAGGAGCATTGCTTGAGTCCGGGAGTTCAAGACCAGTCAGGCCAAATATAGCAAGAGCCCATTTCTAAAAAAAGAAAAAAAATGCAGCAAGTTAACAAATAGTAAAAGTTAAAATTTCCAGAATGTTGTTTTCTGCGATGTAGTTGTTGATTAATAAAGCGTACATGATTTCTT
Source organism: Nomascus leucogenys (assembly GCF_006542625.1). Taxonomy (NCBI): domain Eukaryota; kingdom Metazoa; phylum Chordata; class Mammalia; order Primates; family Hylobatidae; genus Nomascus; species Nomascus leucogenys. Next base: position 80,777,326 of record NC_044385.1, on the reverse strand, counting down.
TTGTTGAATATATTAATAAAATTCCTTTGACTCGGGTATTTTACTTTTGATATAAGAATTCCATTAGCTTCTGAGAAAACTGTAAATTCAATTAATATTTAAAACTATACATTGAATGGATTTTGAATATAGCAAAAGTAATCTTGAATTTTCTCTGTTAATTGTGCATAAAAACCTAACATTTTCAACATTAACTTCAATGACTTTGATGCAGCAGTGGACTGTCTGGAGCAGCTGCTGCAAAGATTCCAGCTGCAGTAGGGGAGCCACGGCCATGGCTGCACGTTCTGTGGAGCCCGTGGGAGCTGGGGACAGGCGGGAGCCCCGCCCCTTTCAGAGTTGGCAGGGTAGGAGCCCCGTCCATGCTCCCAGTCACAGTTGCAGCCACCTGGCCATGGCCGTAGATCCAGGTATCCCTGTGCTCTTGGAGGCCTGGGAAGCCCCTCTGCCCTGCAGGCTTGAAAGTGCCTGCTCCCACTGCCTGGCCTTTCCCTGCTCCCAGAACCCACTTTGATTCTGGAGCAAAGTTGTGGCCAACCTTGGGTGCTGTCATGACCTGGCTAGGTGTGCACACACTTGGGGTGGTGCTGACACACCACCCTCCTGTTATCTCGGCTGCCTCTGGATTTTGGGCAGCAATGAGCATGGGAGAGTCTGAAGTGGCCCGAGGGCAGCTCAGCATAGGCTTGCAGGTTCCCCTCCATGGGGAATGACCTGGGCACTGGGGATGGCAGGCTGATGGTGGCGGGAGGCAGACAGGCTCCTGGACAGAAAAGCACAGGTCACTGGTGAAGCCCCAACTTCAGGCTTGAGAAGACCTGGAGCCTGGGAGCTAGGCTGCCAGTTCCATGGACCAAAGTGAGAACATATGGTGCTTTTTCAGGGCCCACCCATAGCCTCCCATAGACAAATCAGCCTGTACTTCCTCCCATTTAAAGCCCATAATAACTCTGGATTCAGCTAGACTCAGGTAGATGATGGAACATCCTGCCTGTGGAGGGGAGCTACCAACTGTGGGCCTCCTCTCTGCTGAGAGCTGTACACTCATCAGGAGGACCTGCCTGCAGAAAGGAGCTATCCAGTCTCAGACTCTTCTCTAGGGAGGGCTATATGCTTGATGCAATCTCCTCTCTGCTGAGAGCTGCACTCATCAGGACAATCTTCCTGAAGAAAGAGAGACCTACTTGGGGTCTCCTGAGAGCTGTACTGTTGCTTAATAAAGCACCTCTTTGCTTTGCTCACCCTCCAATTGTTCATGTACCTCATTCTTCCTGGATGTGGGACAAGAACTTGGGACCTGCCAGACTGAAAGAGCTGTAACACAAACAGGGCTGAAACACACCCCGCACCTCCCTGCCTCATCACATTACAGGCAATGAGAAAAATAAGAGAGAAGGAGAGAAGAGCTGCAGCCCTTCAGGGAGCCCAAACTTAGGAGCTCCCTAAGCCAGGGCAGTGATACTCTCTTTGGGGCTCTGCAGTTCCTTGTATCTCCAAGTTTCTGGGCACCACTGCATTCCCTGGTGCTGACACCAGTGCTGGTGCCTGTAGCTGCCTGCCCCACCACAGTCAGCATGCCTGGCTATGCACAGTGGCCAGACCCCACACTTGCTTGCTCACATACTCCCTCATTCTGTGCCTGGCTTACCTTTGGCAGGCATGGGATCTAGGTCGGTAGTGAAAGCCAAGCACAGCCTGCCAGCCCATGTGGGCAGAACAAGACCAGCAGGCCCAAGCAAAACTTGGGCAAAGGGGCCACTGGCCACAGACATTTCCAGCTGGTAAAGCAACATCCTAAGGATCCTGTGATAACTTGAGACAGGCTTATATTTAAAAATCTCATTTCTACATAATTCAACATAGTTAAAATTCTAAACTTGTCATTATATATATTTATTTGTATATACACACACATATATATGTATGTATGTATGTATATAAATTATATATATACACACACACCTAAAGGAGAGTATAATGGAGAGAATTTAGTAATTTAAAAATGTAAACAGCAGTGTAAATCAGTAACACCAGTAATGTATGTTTTCTAAACCAAGGTAAATTTTAAGCCACATGCTCTTCTGCTCCTAGAGGGACATTTATAATATTCTTAATAACAAGACAGAATGATCCCACTTTTCACAGCAAAGAAGCATTCTATAAAAGACTGTGCCACATATATTTCAGGGTTCATTGCCTGAAATTGGAATGTAACAAAGTGCAATATCTTGAGGCAAATTTATTCAAACCCAAAGCAACTTATACTTCCTCCATTGCATTAATGTCTTTTATCAAAGAACAAGTTGAATCAACTGTCTCCTACTTCAACCCTCCAACTGGTGATTTTAGGTTCCACACAAGGTGAAATATTTTGATTACAGTGAGGGCTACTTATGTCACAACACTACCACAGATAATAATGGCTTATTTCCTTATGTGTGTGACAGAGACAAAGAATAATTTTGGGTGGTGAATTGCTTTAATAAATGGCTGATAGAAACAGATGTCATAGAAGTCACCTTACCTTAAGCAACTTTTTTCCCTCCACCATTACTTCTACAAACTAAGCTGGAGAAATATCCATTTAATTATCCATTGTAACTCATCAAGCCACTTTGTACTAAGAAATTGTGAACTTTAGAGAAACTTAAGTTGTTATTATTATTGCCTTTTGATTGTTATAGCAGAAGAAAAATACAAATTAATGAATTGATATAATAACACATATGACAAACTATTTCACCCTTCTAGCATTATTATTAAAAAGAATAATGGTGATGGAGATGTTGGTGTACCATTCTATGTAGTTTGTATTTTATCCTGTTATTTTTGTCAGGAGCTAATAGAATAGAAAGGACTAGGATTTCAGCTCATATAGCACTAATTTTCCCTGAAATATCTATTCCCTTTTTTTCCTTCAGTAACAGAAAACCCCTGCCCACATCCTAGCCTTTTAAAGTGGGTTATTGGCTGAAAAGTCAGAAGACTATTTCTTTGCCTCTCTTTACCCAGATATATTTATGAAATTAGATTTGTGACAATGGGATATGAGCAAAAATTGACATGTATAAGTTTCAAACAATGGCCTTAAAAAGCAGTTGCTCACCTCCACTCCCTTTCCCCCTTCCTAAAGACTGTAATGCTATGCTGGTCATAGTGAATCAACTATAATCATGTATATTAATCCCATTCCTGAGAAGAATGCAGAGCAAGAAGACAAGGAATTTGTCCCTTGGTTAATTCTGGAAGGAGAAGCCTGACTTTTTCTGGACTAGTCACCAACTCCCGAATTGTTGTGTAAGAAAGATATTAATATCTACTTTGTTAAACCTCTATATTTGGAGGGGTAGGCTATTGGTTACAGAAACTTAGTGCATACCCTGTGCATAAAAAAAAAACTAGCAATAAGATGCATGGGGAATAAACTCCTAACCTATGTGACACTGGCTTCATAACCAGGGTCTGGGAAGCAATAAAAGAAATAGCACAGAATGGAAATCTTCTGATCCTGTTCATGTTGTGGGGAGCATGAAGTAAAATAACCTCCTATGACAATTGGAATGCAGGTCACATTCACACAGAATCTGTAGCTCTAGAAATGGCTAGAAATATATTAGACCATCATTCTTATTTTTCCACAGCCTCACCAGCATCTATTGTTTCCTGACTTTTTAATAATTCTCATTCTGACTGGCATGAGATGGTATCTCATTGTGGTTTTGATTTGCATTTATCTAATGACCAGTAATGATGAGCTTTTTTTTATATGTTTGTTGGCCACATAAATGTCTTCTTTTGAGAAGTATCTGTTCATATCCTTTGCCTACTTTTTGATGGGGTTGTTTGTTTTTTTCTTGTAATTTGTTTCAGTTCCTTGTAGATTCTGGATATTAGACCTTTGTCATATGAGTAGATTGCAAAACTTTTCTCCCATTCTGTAGGTTACCTGTTCACTCTAATGATAGTTTCTTTTGCTGTGCAGAAGCTCTTACACTGTTGATGAGAGTGTAAATTAGTTCAACTATTGTGGAAGACAGTGTGGCGATTCCTCAAGGATCTAGAACAAGAAATGCCATTTGACCCAGCAATCCCATTACTGGGTATGTACCCAAAGGATTATAAATCATTCTACTATAGAGACACATGCACACATATGTTTATTGCGGCACTATTTACAATAGCAAAGACCTGGAACCAACGCAAATGCCCATCAATGATAGACTGGATAAAGAAAATATGGCACATATACACCATGGAATATTATGCAGCCATAAAACAGAATGAGATTACGTCCTTTCCAGGAACATGGATGAAGCTAGAAGCCATCATTCTGAGCAAACTAACACAGGAACAGAAAACCAAACACTCATGTTCTCACTCATAAGTGGGAGTTAACAATGAGAACACATGGACACAGGGAGGGGAACAACACACACTGGGGCCTGCCAGGGGGTGGAGGGCAAGGGGAGGGAGAGCACTAGGACAAATACCTAATGCACGCAGAGCTTAAAACCTAGATGACAGGTTGATAGGTGCAGCAAACCACCATGGCACATGTATACCTATGTAACAAACCTGCACATTCTGCACATGTATCCTGAAACTTAAAGGGAAAAAATACATATTAGAATATATCTGTTTGTTGCTTTTAATTCTGTAGCTCTTAACAAGGTAACATGATAAATATGAGCTCAGAAAGGAATTAATTTCAAGCAGAAAGAGCAAGGAATATTGTCCTACTGTAGAGACTTCTTTCTGATCATATCAATATAAACTGACCAAGGATTAAATTATGTGGGGTTTTGCAGTGTTGGAATGACCACCACTTCTTATCCTCCAACAGCATGACAATTGAGGCCTCAAGCTTATTTCAGAGCTTCCATTTAAATGTCCCTTGTTACCCAATGGTAATGGGAATTAGCCTAGTAGCAAGCATCAGATTCATGTTGTTCCATTTATAAGAACATATTGGTAGAGATCGCATTAAGGTAATCACAAATAGCCAGAAGGAGAAGGATATTCTGGAACACAGAGATGCAAACCGTGTAAAAACCATGCCTAGAAGTATTTGTCTATAGGTACTGGTACAAGAAACTGACTGGAAGCATCCAAAAAAAAAAAAAAGCTACAAAGTTGAAGCACGTGGTCAAAGAAACCACATCCTGGCTAGAAAATGTCTATGTCCTTTCAAGCCCCAAAGAAAAATTAGGACTATAATTTCTGTGCCAGCACAAAGCTGGGCAGGCCTTAGTAGGGCCTACCTTCCAATCCCAACATTAGTAATGGCCATAGAAAATAATAAATGAGGAAATCCTTCCAGAGGGCAGAGCCCAGGACCATGAATCCAAAGCAGAGAAAGTTATGTCCAGCATGCAAAAATTAAAGTGGCAGATGGACTTAGGAGTTGCCAAAGAATGATCTTCACAATTTTTGCCAAGTACAATTTGATAACTACTATAGAAGAATGATTATTATGTATTCTTCATTCCTCTTTTTCTGAATGAATAATGTCATTATTCTGCTCCTACTCTACTGTTATAAATTGAGCATATAGGCGAGCAAATAAATCCATGTGTTGATGTATAGTTTGCTGTAACACAAGGAGCCACATTTGATGTACTGGAAAGATGCTCATTCAGAGATCCTGGACTGACTTTGAGCTGGGTACAGAATAGGATTTTGAGCTATTTTCCTAGAGCGTGTCAGTATTTTGGGGGATATGTTTTGTGCATGAGAAAAAGGATACTTATCTTTTCATGATTTTTTCTTATGAAAATGGAATGGCCATCAGCTAGAAACTGTATTCCTTAACTTTGCTGGCATTCGAGTTTTGCCATGTGATTAAGTTCTGATCAAAAGTAAAGAGCAGATATGTGTGCAAATTATAGGTCAGGTCTTAATAGGGAGCTGCCTAGTCTCCATTCTTTTTTTCTCTCTTTCTGGTGTCAGGAATAAAGCCATGGTGATATGAATGAAGAGGCACCCTAATGAACAGTGAACACCAAAGTACTTAGGACCAAAGTTGCTAGATTGCCCTGGAGCAGCAAAACCTATCTTCCCTGTTGCTGGAAAAAGAAATGAATTTTTATCTTATACCTTCTTACTAATATATGAGAGAATAAATATGAGCAGATTTACAATTTAGAATTATACCCTTATTATTCTAGAATGTTATCTGTGACCTGCATGACAGACTAGAAGGAGATAGAGAGTCCAATTAGATGTGTAGAAATAGCCCTTGTAAGAAGAGATGGCATAAAAATACAGCACAATGGCAATAGCAATGAAGACGGTGAATCTACTTTGACAGATGTTCCAGAAGTAAAAGTGACCACACACCTTAAACTAATTAAATATGAAAATAGAGAAATGGAGTAAGTTTTAGGTAAGTCCTAAATTATTCAGTTAATGCCTGTGATATGCTAGGAACTTGGTTATTTGCTGGGAGTAAAGAAACGAAAAAGCCCCATTAAAGAAATTTATAATTTTGTTTAGAAGACAAGAACATTTTATTTTTGTATATGTTTCTATGTGTATATACATGTGTAGGGGTATATGTGTGTGTATAGACAGGTAATATTTATTTAATTATAAGTGAAGAATAGTCTATAATGGCTATCAGCTTTCAGGAGAGACAGCCATCTTATTACAGGAGGGGACTTCATAAAGAATATTCTCCTTAGTCAATCATAAAATGATGAATCAAATTTAGATAGAAAACAGACAGAAAAGATAAGCTAGCCATATGATTAGTGGTTAATATTAGCCATTTATAAAGCCCAGTTTTGTTCAGTTCAGACTTAAAGAAGAAAAGAACCCTCGCAAAAGCCCCAGTTTAAAAACTTGTATTTGTCAAAGAGATTGACCAATTTTTAATCCATGAGTTATTTCTTTTAGATAGTTTGATACAGAAAAAAAATTATTTTTCTTAACATATATGAGCACACACACATATGTATTAACTAGAATAATATGTATATATTTCCGTTTTATTATATATTTTATATAATATATCCTATTACATAATACATAGTACATATTTCATTTCTGAATATTTAAATTCTTAAATTTTATAACCACATAGGTTAAAAAAGTAAATTTCTTCAGGTGACTGGTTTAGGTTTATTTTAACATTTGGCACGATGCTTACCACGGTGTGGACCATTACCAAAGATCTTTAAATATCAAACTGCTGACGTGTTTCTTTATTCTGCTTCCATCTGGATAGTGAAAGATTCTTTACATTGTATTTTAAAGACTTAATAGTGTAATGATGTATGCAATTTATTGAATGCTTATTATATGTCAGATCTTGTTCTAATAACATTATGTTCATTCATTTAAGAAAGAAAGACAAAGAAGAGCGGAAGAAGGAAGGAATGAAGGAGGGAGGGAGGGAAGAAGAGAGGGAGGGAGGGAGGGAAGGAATAAGGAGGGAGAGTGGGAGAAAACAAAGTAGGGGAAGGGAAGGGAGGAAGATGGGAAGATAGGTAGGTAAACGTGTGTTTCATGAGATTATCTGATATGATTCTAAGATTTTTGGATGACTATGCATTTTTCAATGTTTGCAGTAATCACACAATTGACATTGCTGACATGTGTATTCTGAAATCGCCAAAAGAGAAACACATTCGTTGTTCTATTATTTTTATCATCTTTCCTATAAATTCACTCTAAGTCTTTACAGTATGTGTAGATAACCCAGTATCTTAGTAATTCCCCTCCCAAACTGAGCAACTCCATCTGTATTCTATCTGTATTCACCCTCTACTTCTACCACTCTATTTTCTTTACTATTTTTCTCTCTCCTACCAGTTATGTTCTGCCTGTAAAAATGTAAAATCCTTCTATATCTCCACTTCTCTAGCACAGCCTTGTCCCCAACCCCTTTCCCATAAGTTATTATCCTGCTAAACCAGGATAAGGTTTCTAAGGCAAATCAGACAATGTCAGCATATTCTACAGAGGCTTTGAGAAAAGGAAAAGAGACCAACGAACATTTATGAGTTAAATTTTGTATTATTCCTAACACAATTATAAGCGCGCTATGCAAAAACTTCTGGAAATAAAACTCTTTTTATAACTTGAGGACTTAGTGTCCAGGGCATTCATAACATTAAAATCGTCTGACTGTAGAAAGTTGTTAATAAATCCCTGAAGGTATATCCCATATTCTGGGAAACCGAGCACATACAATAGCAAGCAGTGTAATTCTGTCTGGTTCCAGTAATTGCACCAATTTGTTTGAAAGATAGAAATGTGCCCTTTACTCTAAGAAAAACAAAATTGAACATCTATACTCAGTGCCTGTAGCTGATTGACTTTGTTCTGGGGAAGATCTTTTCAAAATCTAATATTGCCCAAAGCTATCAGCACTGTCCACTTTGCTTCTGTCAATGCTCAGTCATTTGCTAAGGTTTTTTTGTTCAGTAGAATTCCTTCATCATTTGCTAATTTAACAAACATTTATTGCACCTTGATTCTCAAGTGTATTAGTCCATTCTCATGCTGCTATGAAGAAATACCCGAGACTGGGTGATTTACAAAGAAAAGTGGTTTAATTGACTCACAGTTTTGCATGGATGGTAGCCCTTAGGAAACTTAACAATCATGGCAGAAGACACCTCTTCACAGGGTAGCAGGAGAAAGAAATGAGTGCCAAGCAGAGGGGGAAGGCCCTTGTGAGCTCTTATGAGAACTCAGCCACTATCACGAGAACAGCATGGGGGTAACCACCCCCACAATTCAATTATCACCACCTGGTCCCACCCTTGGCACATGGGGATTATTACAATTCAAGGCGAGATTTAGGTGGGGATACAGAGACAAACTCTATCAAGAATATTCTAGACATTATACCTGCTTCTAGGAATACTAATGTATATTAGATAACATGGCTTTGTTTCCTGTAAATTTATGATGTTTACATGTGTAAATACGTATGGATCACAGCATGAAACAAGAGGCTCAATAGAAGTACATTCAGGGTAGGAAGGAGAAACAAAAAGGAAACACTGGGCTGGGCGAGGTGGCTCACGCCTGTAGTCCCAGCACTTTGGGGGGCCGAGGTGGGTGGATCACGAGGTCAGGAGATCGAGGCCATCCTGGCTAACACAGTGAAACCCCATCTCTACTAAAAATACAAAAACAAAATTAGCCAGGCATGGTGGCAGGCGCCTGTAGTCCCAGCTACTTGGGAGGCTGAGGCAGGAGAATGGCCTGAACCCGGGAGGCGGAGCTTGCAGTGAGCCGACCCTGGGCGACAGAGTGAGACTCCATCTCAAAAACAAACAAACAAACAAACAAACAACAAAAAAAAAACTAAAGAAAGAAAGAAACAAAAAAACAAAGGAACACTGAGTTCAATCCATGAAATGGAAGAAGATTACAGAATGCTAAATTCTGAAGTTTAGTAGATATTTGACAAGTGAAAATCATAGGAGGGCATTCTCAGTAGAGAGAATATCATCAGAAAGTGTGCATGTAAATCAGCATAATATATAGGGGAACTGCAAGTCTAACTACAGCACATAGTCTCAGCTGTTAGAGGATATCAGACAGTTTTGTAAGAAATCTTTACTTTGATTTAATTTTGGTTAAGGCATTTTACATTACTCCCAACACTTTGAATTTTGAATTCATGTTACTTTCTAGGTGCCATGTATTAATATTAACAATTTTCTCATTATGGATCCAAAAGAAGATGGACCCATGGAAATTCCTTAGAGAATTCTGTTTTTGTCATTCTTTTTCTTTTATGTTTTAAGCAAATATATATTTATTGCTTACTACAATCCAGCCATTATATGTATTTCTTCACATCTCGTATTGGAGCCAAAAACATCTGAAAATATCATAGTGCAATCGCTGATAATTTATTTTCTACTGAGCTAACAAATGCAAAAGAATACAATTTAAAATCTCAAATTTCAATGTTAACAGATTACAATAAATATAGGACAATGTTTCATTAAGATGTGATCTCACCTTACATATGAATTTATCCATATTTTCAAAGTATTTCAATGGAATTAGACATGGATTGCATATCCTTGAAAACTAGGCATATCTAAAACATTTTGAGGGTATTAATAAAAATGTTTCAAACTTATAATAAATGTGTACACAATTCCTCATGTTTAGATAGATAGGTTATAGAGAGACGGTAGATAAATAGATGGATGGCTGGATAGATAGATGTAGATATAAATATATAGATATCCAGATAGTAGAGACTATTAGTTATCTGTCCATACAGTTTATTTTTATTTTTGTTTCTTTATTTTCTTTGAGACAGGGTCTCACTCTGTTGCCCAGGCTAGAGTGAAGCAGAGTGATCATGGCTCACTGCAGCTTCAACGTCCTGGGCTCAGCCTTCTGAGTAACTAGGTCTACAGACACATGCCACCAAGAACCAGGTGATCTTTTTTTTCTTTTTGTAAAGACAGTGTCTTGCTATATCCCAGAGGCTGGTCTCAGACTCCTGATCTTAAAGAGTCTGCCAGCCTTGGCCTCACAAAGTGCTGAGATTACTATACTTTTAGTAATAAAACCTCCTGAAATTTAGATGGATGTCATCCAGCTAGAAATATACTGTACTTTCCAGTCTTCTTCCAGCTACGTACAACCACATACCCCAGTTCAGGCCAGTGTGAAGTTAGCAGCCATGCCCTTTAAAAAGCCCACGTACCCTCATACCCTCCACTTCCACTTTCCTCCTTTTTCATATCCAAGATGTGGAAAAGAATGTGATTAGCCAGTGTTAGCCAAGCAGAGAAAAACAGCAGGGTGGGTGGGGAGGGTGAAACAACACAATATAGGGGACTTGCGACCTGGAGGTGACAAGGAGAAGCTGTGCTCATCATCTCCATAGAGTAGCTCAGCATTTTATTTTTTACAGCTTTATTGAAGTATAATTTACAGAAATGAAATTCACCCTTTCATTATACAGTTTGATAAGCTTTGATAAATGCACGCAGTTGTGCAACACCATCAACATCAAGTTTTGGAACACTTCCATCACCCCCAAAAGTTTCCTTATGTCCCTTTGTATTAAATCCCTTCCCTCAGCCCAGCCTCAGGCAACTGCTGCTACATCCCTAGTTTTGTCTTTCATAAAATCTCATATGAATAGTATCATACTGTATGTAACATGATGTTTTTAAGATCTATCCACATTGTTTCACCTATAACTATTTTGTTCCTTTTTGCTGTTGTGTAGATTCCATTGTATGAATATATCCACTCCCCTTTTTTTAATCCATTCTCCAGATGATGGGCATTTGGGTTGTGTCCATTTGGAGGCTATTAATAATGATTCTATGGAGATTTGTGAGCAAGTCTTTGTAGAAACACATGCTTCGTTTCTTTTTGATAGGTAACTAATAGAAATTTCTGGGTCACATTGTAAATATATGTTTACATTTTCACTATCTGACAAACAGTTTTCCGAAGTAGTTGCAGCATTTCACATTCCCTATAGCAATATATGAAGACTTCAGTTTTTCTAGTTTGCCAGCATTTGGTATTGTCAATCGTGTGTGTGTGTGTGTGTGTGTGTGTGTGTCTATTCGTATGTGCTTGTAGTGCTATTTCATCATTTCATCATGGTTTTAATTTATACTTCCCTAATGACTACTAATTTTGAGCCATTTTTATATACTCATGGCTCTTCAAATCTTTTGTTGCTGGGTATGGTGGCTCGTGCCTATAATCCCAGCTACTAAGGAGGCCAAGGTGAGAGGATCGATTGAGTTCAGGAGTTAGAGTCTGCAGTGAGGGTAACAGAGTGACACTTCCATCTCTAAAACATAAAAATAAAAGTGAATTTTTAAAATTCTTTAATAATTTTTAAAATTGAATTGTCTTCTTTTTTTTTTTTTTGAGACGGAGTCTTGCTCTGTCACCCAGGATGGAGTGCAGTGGCACGATCTCAGCTCACTGCAAGCTCCACCTCCCGGGTTCACGCCATTCTCCTGCCACAGCCTCCTGAGTAGCTGGGACTACAGGCACCCTCCACCACGCCCGGCTAATTTTGTTTTTGTATTTTTAGTAGAGACATGGTTTCACCGTGTTAGCCAGGATGGTTTCGATCTCCTAAACTTGTGATCCGCCCACGTCAGCCTCCCAAAGTGCTGGGATTAAAGGCGTGAGCCACCTCGTCTGGCCAAAATTGAGTTTTCTTCTTATTAAACTGTAAGTACTTTTCACATAAAAAAAGTCTTTTGCCATATTCATAGATATATAGTCAGAGATATATGTCTGTTATATGACATAGTAATATACATACATAAAGGTAGATACAGAAACATCTATATACTACTACAATGGAATTGTCAGATACTTTCTCCCAATATAAAGCTTGTCTCTTCATATACTTGCATCTTTAAATCAGCAAGGGTTTTAAGTTTTGAGAAAGTTCTCTTTATCTGACCATCTCTATCTTTTATTTTAGGAATAAATAAATCCCTCTTTTGTTAAAATCTCATTTATTTTAGTCTCATTGGATGTCTTTTCTTCACTCTCCTTTGGTGATATCTTAAAATCATGACATCAGTAAGTTTTCTCCTCAGAAAAAGACAATATTTCTAATATTTTATGAACATCTCCAACGGGATGTTCATTAGGTATATCCCCACCAATCTGCTAAAATCTTCCAGCTTCTCCCCTTTGCTTTCATATGCTTTTGTAAATGATTTCTTTAATGAATTTTGTTTGAAAACAACCAAATTAATTTTCTTCCTTGTTGCAATATATTGGGAACATTAGTTTTACATAGATCTGAAATATATCCTGTTTTTAATTCCCACTGACACCAGCATCGCACCATCTAACATTGCCTTACCTCAAATGTGCATCCTTGGCTAAGTCTGTTATCTTGTCCTGATATATGACTACTTCTCAGGGCATCCCAGATAGTATCATTTGGTTGGTCTTGTGAAACCACAATTAAATCACATGACTCATGTTAATAAGGATTTAAACACTACCCATAGCCTGTAAAATTAAATTTGAATTACTCCGCTAAGCATTGTGTTTAAGCATCTGTTCTATGTCTCATATTGAAACACTTCTTTTTGAGTCGTGTGGTACCACATATTCTTGTTTTTTTTGTTCTATTACGTGAATGGCAACTCCTTTTCAATCTTTTTTCATTTTACACACTCTGTCTAAATCATCTACTTTATTCTCATAACATTTAATTTATCAATATGCTAAAAGTTTCAAATAAATATCTCTAGCCTGATCCTCTAGAAGGGCACACATTTGATTGCCTGCTTGTCATTCCTATGTCAGTTTCTTATCAATATCTAAGAACTAAGTTGACTAAAATGAGCATTTTTCTTTTTCTTTGATATGTTTGTTTCCCTCTCCAAGTGCAGTAAATAATACCACCAACTTACCATTTGCTGAAACTAGAAACCCATATTTATTGTTGGTTTTATTCTTCTATCTCAGCCCCCAAAGCCCATTTATCAGTACATTTATTTTCATATATGCTGCCTCCAATCTGCTTTAGATAATCACCTCTTCTTGCTTAAACTATAACAGCACCTTTTTAACTATCATGTATTTTTTCATTCTTCTCATCCTTCAAACCATTCTTTACTGGGCAACTACAGGGATGATACTGTATTTGGATCATGTCAATTCCTATTTGTAATTTGTCAATGGCTTCATTATACATGGAATAAAATTAAAAATCTCCAACACAGTTTTAAAAGCCCTGCGTGATCTTGGTCCTGCTACCCTCCTCTTCCTCATTTTTTTTTTTTTTTTTTTTGAGTTGGAGTCTTGCCCTGTTGCCCAGGTTGGAGTGGAGTGGCATGATCTCGGCTCACTGCAACCTCTGCCTCCCAGGTTTAAGAGATTCTCCTGCCTCCGCCTCCTGAGTAGCTGGGACTACAGGTGTGTGCCACCAAGCCCGGCTAATTTTTTGTACTTTTAGTAGAGATGGGATTTCACTGTGTTAGCCAGGATGGTCTCCATCTCCTGACCTTGTGATCTGCCCACCTCGGCCTCCTGAAGTGCTGGGATTACAGGCGTGAGCCACCACGCTGGGCCTTCTTTGTCATGTTAATGCTGCTCTTGCAGGCTGCTCTAATTCCCTATGCTATACCATGCTTTGACCAGATCCAGGACCTGCACACTTGCATTTACTTCTACACAGAGTCCCATTTCACCCATAATCCCATAAGTCCTTCAACACTCACCATAAATAATTCATTATCAGAGAAATATTCCATGAAAGCATAATAAGATAGTCAACCCTTTCTTAATTTTTAATTCTTATTTTAAGCCCCTAGTTGATTCCCTTTTCAGCCCTTATTATAATGTACGATTATTTAATATATTTATTAATATGTATTTACTTGCTTGCTTTATTATCCTTGCTAAATATAAACTCTCTGAGCACATGGATTTGGCCAGTAACCTTCTTGGTTCCACAGCATGGGCATGGAAGTCAATACAGTACATGAAAAATAGTAGGTATTTGGATACGTCTAATAAATGGATAAAACTCTGATTCATCTATCTGGTCTACTTGATATTCGTCAGCATATTTAAAGATATTTTATTTCTAATGTTTGGTTTTACTCTTCTTATTTTCCTTGAAATCCTATTATACTTTCTTTTAATTTTAATTTAATTTTATTCTTAAAGAAAATTCTCATTCTGTCACCTAGGTTGAAGTACTGTGGTGTGATCATATAGCTCAGTGCAGTCTCAAACTCCTGGGTTCAAGCAATCCTCCCACCTCAGCCTCCCAAACAGGTAGGACTACAGGCATCACTACCAACCACACCCAGTTGGTAGAGATGGAGTTTCACTATATTGTCCAGGGTGGTCTTGAACTCCTGGCCTCAAGTGCTCCTCCCACAAAGTATTGGGATTACAGGCATGAACCACACCATTCCTGGTTCCTATTATATTTTCAAAGCTCCACAGTAACCTTGTTCATAATGTCTTTCTTGAAATACTGCTGTCCCTTTCCCCAAAAGCCAATTAACCAATTAGCTAAAAAGCAATCAATTCAATAAACTGATCATAATTTATTTCTCTGTGAAATTTCACAGCATTCTGATAAGGCATCTTTTCCTAAGGAACTCTTATAATACATTGCTCTGGGTATTAGATTTGTGTCTTATAAATTTTATATTTTTAAATTCTATATCAGAGTGGTATGCTGTTCAACATTGTTAAGAGTAATTCCTAACTTGGAATATTTGTATTAAAAAAATCCTTCTAAATGTTAACTACTAACACATTAATAGGTTATGTTGGCTGTGAGTCAGGCATACAATACATTGCAAAGACTCTTGAGATTTACTATTACTGTTTTGTTTGTTAGTATCAATAAAAAATATGAACAAATATGTTCTTTATGTGTTGTATGGATATATATATATATATATATATATATATATATATATATCTCAGAATGCTTATTATGCTTAGACTTCTACCAAGGCTGATAACTATAATCCTTCATCGTGTGAAGTAAAATGAATTCATGGTTGAAAGAAATCCTACTTCTGCAGAATTCTTGAGGTTAAACCTATGGTTATTGGAGGGGTTTGAATGTCTGTGGATGTGCGTTATGTTTGTGTGGGTTGCATCTTTTTTAGGGAACTGGGGTATTGGAAACTCATCCAGGATATGTACTCACCAATACAACATAACCTTGAAAGTGGTAGGGATACTGATTTGAGGTTAACATGAAACATAAACATTATTATAAAGAAAAGTTACCCTTTTCTTTATTATGTAAACATAATTTTCTTCTATTGTTTTCCTTTTTAAAAAATAAATAGGGCACTCCTAAGAACTTTAAATACAAATAGAGGGTGGATTCAACTCATAAAATAGTATGCTGCTTAATAACACAGATCTAGTAAAAAAAAACCTTTATTTTGTACATAAAAACCCATTTAGGAGACAGAGCTAATAAATCTTTACATTATAAATTATGACTTTACTGGGATCCACATTTATGATTAGTTGAGGGCAACATAATTCTAGCTTTTCCTACACAAAAATACTGTAGCCAGCTGTCATGGTAAACTAAAATTTCTGAGGAATGTCATAAGTCAGAAAAGAGTGATCACTTTTTTATGAGGTAACATTAGGCAATATCTGCATAAAAAGTATGCTGTGTTGAAAGAGCCAGCCCTGAGATCTCAGAATGCTGATTATGCTGAGCCTTCTCCCAAGGCTGATAACTACAACCCTTCATCGCATGAAGTAAAATGAATTCATGGTTGAATAATTTCATCCAAAAATCTGAATAAAGTCTTAACTGTCTCTCAATTGCAAGTTTGCTATTTAATTTAATTGTTTCACTTTGGCTTATTCTGTTTATTCATTAAGACTTTCTTTCCTGATTTCAGATGGCAATTACTAATTATATCTAACCTGTTGACTTCTAGTATTAAATACTTTATTAGTTCTAGTTTTCTTCTAAGCTGGGGCGTCATTAATTCTCTTATATTCTGTATGCTGTTTTTTTGTGAGTTTTCTTTATAAGCATCACCAGAAAACATGAATAATTATGATTCCCATGATTTCCATTGGTGTGTTTAAAGCAAAATCTACTCAATAGAGAGACTAGGCTGAGGAAGATATAATATATATAATTGTTTTGTAACAATTTGGCAAGTTTATTATGTATCTACCTTTGTTACTTCTAAAAATACGTTCTAAGTGTAAGAGTTCTGTATCTGTCTATGTAGTTCACAATTATGGTTGGAGTTTAAGTGAGAAGCCAAATGTGAAAGAAGTCTAAATACTCAGAAAGGAAGAAAAAACTCTAATATTTGAATATGTCCAGAAGACAAGTGCCTTCTCTTATTCTCCATGGACATTTTTAATCTTCCTTTTATTGATTCATATAGTTTTGATGTTATAATTTTTATTATAGTCTCATATTTGTTTAAGCCTTTAATATTCAAATTTAATATGGTAAATTTGTTTTCAGGAATTTATCAATATTTCCATTTTATAATCATAGCCTGCCTTGTATGACTTTACAACCTCCCCTAGACTCTTCACTTCAATTAGGTCAACTGCTGAAACATCAGACATATTGCTTTTCCAAAGCAATCTGTCTTCTATCTGTAGTTTTCAGAATTAAATTGTTAATCTAGTGCAAGAGAGAGATAGTTTCCAGAAAGAAGATAGTGCAGTGGCAGAATATTTGAGAGGGAGAGGCAGAGGGCTTGGGCTTTCTGTGTCTGCATCTGATGACTACACAGGGAGGACAGACAGCAAGGGGAAGAACACCACAGACCCCTATTGCTCATCTAGTGAGCATGCAGCTAGAAAATCGGGGAAGGGGAATGAAGAGAGATGGCCTAAGCATATGGGAACTCATGGTTTTGTTTCCAAATATAGTGATCTGGAATTTAAATCAGGTAATTTATACATTGTACAGAGCATAAAGTACTTAGATTTTAAAAGCAGGAAGAATTGAAATAATTAAAAGTAAAACCTTTGAATTTAGACCTAATTATAAATTCCATTTCAACTTCTTGATTTGCAAAAGACTATTCCTTTGCTAACTTGTAAAATGTAAATAATAATACTTCTTCACGTGGTTGTTGGCAGCAAATGGGGTGACAGTAATTTCTGCCTAGAACAAACATAGGAAACTCTTATGAAGGAAGCATCATTATCATTTTGATGTAGTGAAAAGGTGCTTTGATATTAGATATATTAACTGAGCAAAATCTATGGTGCAGATGTCCCTCCCCCACCGCCAGGCTTTTCTAATAAAAAGAAGCTGATCTATTGCAGAGTATTTTGTTAAAAGTCTAGGAGGACATCATCTTTACATTGCAATATTTTTTCTAAATATTGCACATGGGAAATAACAAAATGCTGAAGAACAGGCACTGGGTCTTTGTCTACTTTGCCTTTTCTATTAGTTAGTGTCCAAACAAGAAAGAGATGACACACGAGAAAGAAGAGTGTTTATTTAAAAAGGAACTGCCTAGGTTAGTGCCATAATCCGGGCTGCAAGGGTCAGAGCTGCTAGTGCCCATAGGCATGACGGTATAAAGGGAGCGACCATCAACTAGACACTACATTTTGTAATATCTCCTGGCTTGTGGAAAAAGAGGCAGAACAAAAAGTAGACTCTACCATACCATGCAAAAATTGGGTTCCTTGGTATTTGCTAAAATGAGTTAAATTCTTACATCCACACAAAACCTGCACACAGATATTTATGGTAGCTTTATTCATAATTGCTAAAACTTAGAAGCAACCAAAATATCCTTAATTAGGTGAGTGGATAAATAAATTGTGGTCCATCAAGACAACACAATATTATTCAGTGCTAAAAGGAAATCAGCTGTTGAGCCACAAAAATACATGGAGAATATTTATTTGCATATTACTAAAAGTTATTCTGCAAATGCTGTATATTATATGATTCCAATTATAAGCCACTCTGGTAAAGGAAAGTCTATGGAGGTAGTAAAATGATTAGTTATTGGTAGCACTTAGGGGAGGGAGAGATGAATAAGTGGAGTGGGGGAGTTTTTAGAACAGTGAGACTACTCTGTGTGATATTGTAATGGTGGACACATGTCATTATACATTTGTCAAAATCACATAGAATTTACACCAAGATTGAACACTAATGTAAACTATGAGCATTGGATGATAATGATGTCTCAATGTACATGCATTGATTGTAACAAGGTACCTTTGTGGTTCAAGATCTTGATGGTGGGAGAGGTTGTGTTTTTGGAGGACAGAAGGTATATGGGAACTCTGAGTACTTTCTGCACAACAGCTATGAATCTAATATTAATCTAAATAATAAAGTCAATTTAAAAAATGTAACTAAGCTCACTGTCCTCCATCCCTCTAGTCTCTTGCCTGCTTACCTATGAGCTAAAAAATAAGAAGTACTTAAGGTAAAAGTGCCCTGTTAACATAATCCATGGAGTCCAACCAATCAGATCAGAAGGCAGGAGGAGATGGAGAAAGAACAAACCTGGAAGGATAAATGGAAGACATCTAGCTGAGACTTGTTATGAATGTTTCAACTACTACCAGATTTCCTACCACTGTTTTAGAAACAACATTTGAAATTATCACGAAGTTTGAGCGTTCTCTTAGAGCTTGTTGGAAAAACTTGATATATGCTAAGTGTCCTTGGTGCCTCTTGTTAAAAAAAATAAAAGCAGAAAATACCACTGGATTATATGTATCATATTTAAATATAGCCTATCAGAATAAGAAAAATGTTGATACATATTATAGCATAATAGATAGAGTTCTAATAAATATTAAATGACTAGTAATATTTGGATAAAATAGAATATTCAAGAGAATGACATAAAATAAATCCTAGGAAAGGTGACCTAAGATGAACTTAATATTCTTAAAAGAGTATACTATAGTGATGAGGAACATGGATGTGACCGACAAATAGTATGAAAAACAGATTTGAAAATTTCTAGCTAGATAGTTCAGATAGTGTTTTTCCTCTTGAAAAGAAATAAGTAATAAATCATCTACCTTAGAGATATTATAGTGAAGCTTAAGTAATATATAGAAAATAACTCACTGCAATGGTTATAAAAATCATCATTAAGTATTGATTATACTACTCCTAATACTAAAATTATTAATATTATTAGATTTGTTTTTGTCAATCTGATGTACTATTTTTCTAAACGATCATGTATTTCTGCATTAGAACATGGTTAATGTCGTTGTAAAAAATAAGGGTCTGTGTTTATCTTTCTGAGTACATTTTCAGTGGTTAACTTATGGGAAGAGCACATTTAGTGTCTTAAAGATAGTATTGGCTAGTCAGTACTTGGGAAAAGCTGATATTTATTATCTGTTTTATCACATGCAAGGGAAACATTGCTACTAAAATCTTTATATTGCCGTCAGTATATTGGCACTGTAGTGAGAGTAGCTGAGAAAGAGAGCTTAATCCAAGGTCGTCTACTTAAATCATATTTGTGCTGAAGAACTCATTGCTAAAGAGAGAACCAAAAACAAAGATAATTTGACATTTGACAATCTGTTCCAAAGCATGAAGTATAGAAAACCTGTAGCTTTGGGATTGAAAAGTATCTAGAATTTTAGCCATAGCAATCAAAATACTTTAGTACACATTATTTATGACACCAACATTTTTATTATGATTAGTTTTCTGAAGACATTACTATTTCAAGATAATAACAGTCTCAAAATTATATAAATCCTCAGAATCAAATTTTATTATAATTAGCAAAAGATACCAATCATAAATGAATTATAATGCAGGTATCAGGTAACTAATTTAGTATTCTTCTTAAATAACAACACTCTAGAGAATGTGAAGAATTGTCATTCATTCAAATTTTTTCTGGGATACTTAAGCCTTTTGTGGATGTGTAAGCTACTGGAATATGGGCATTTATCTTTGATTGAAGCAGCTTTTCCAGAGAACAGGTACATCAGTAGCAGTGTTTGAAAGAAGAGAATGTACTCAGGTCAGAAGCAAGAAGCCAAATAAGGAATCTTCATTGTGTCAAACGTTTTCTCTAGAGACAAATGAAAAGGGTACAGACCAAACCTGTTACACCGATCTCAGTTGTTGACTGATATATCCTTCTATTTAAGCTAGAATATAAGAAATTTTCTGCATTTAAATATAATGTGTTCTAGATTCCAAAGAAAAGGAAAATCCATGAATAATGTATATATACGTAGAAAAAAGCATTCTCAGAAGAGACAGCAAAAAAAATGATGTTCAATCATCATAGGCTGAAACTGCAACTTTGTTCCGTGAAGTTTTGACAGGGTGGAGTGACAAGAATATTGAGAAAATGTAAAATCTTAAATTGTAAAACTGAAAATAGGAAAAAATTCCTTTAAGTTCATTATTCTTTTATGGAAGTAGAAAACAAAATGAGGATTACTAGCTCAGATTGTTTCAAACAATGTCAGTTTCACAACGTTTTATTATTTTGTGGATTTTATTAAATATTTTATTTTTATAGGGATTTTAGAATTTAACACAGACTTTGAGCAATGCAGGGCCATGCTAGATCCATGATCTATACAACATAACATTACATAAAGTATTTTAAATTGGGGAGGAGGGAGAGCAGTGCAACCAAATACTTACAAGCCATGTGAAGTTTCAACCCAGTGATAGAGGACGGACATCACATTATCTTCAGGGTTAATGTTTTGGCTTTAAGAAAATAAATATGCCACCAGAAACTAATTTTAGTGAATCTACTAGCATGAGTTATGATTCAAGGAAGAGTTGGATTAATTTTCTAGTATATGGAAATAGCCTAGAAAGAAATAAAAAGCAGTACAGGAAAATGTGGCAGCAGAATTAGATCTCAGTATTTGCCAATTTTGTCATTGGCATTAAAGGAACATTTCAGAGAAGAGAGCGCCTAGTTGTTATTAATGTTTGTGTTCTCTTTCACTCTTTACAAATATATGGGGAGACTTTCTTTGTCTTGGGGAACAATAGTCCACTTACTTCAGTAAGAATGAGGGCATCCCTGTTTGGTCTATGTGGGAATGCCACAAGCCACAGTCAAAAGCTGCCTGCAGGCCTCTACTTTGTCTAAATCAGAAAGTCTTTCTGTTGATAATTGGTGACCAATAATCATAAACCAATGATTAAATATATTAGAACATGTAAATCCATTAAGTCATGTTCTTTTGTTTCTCTGAAGGTGATTTTGTTTTAAATCACAGTCCACTACACATCTTTTTCAAGCTATGTGTTTCTCACTTATTAGCAATTTTATATCTTAAATGATATTTTATATCTTAAAAATACAGTGAACAATATTCTCTAAGTGGAAGTTATTCTTTCATAGAAGTCCTGAAACAAAAAGGCATTTGTTCAGATTCTTGTTGGACTATGAGGGAGTGATGAAGTTGGGCCGGTATAAATATAACTAATGCAATCCCTATTTCCCATATTGAGATCACCCTGATGGCTTTCCATTTTCTCTTCATGTTGTATTTTTTCACACATTTCCTACCTGACTTGTAGGGTGGCTAATCAAGAAAACCACCCAAAAATAAATTCATAAAAGGTGAAATAAGACATTTTTGGCTTATAAAAAGTATCTAAAGGTTAGTACTGAGCTTTGCATGAGTTGTTCTTCCCATAGCCAGAAAATGCCACAAAATGATAAATGGAATAACATATCAGAAATAAGCTATTTTTAAAATGTTAAAAAATGGGAAAGATATTTATCAAGTCCTAGAAAGTAAAAGGTTAAACAGTCATAAGATTGGGATGAGATGGAGAGGTTAAAGACAGTAATCAAGTAGAAGGAAAAATCGAGCTTTCCCTATACTCTTTGTTTCCTATGGGTTGTTTCAAGGAAAGGACATAGAAAGAGAATATTGCTGATATTGAATACTGATGTCTAATTTATCAGATCCACAGAGTAAGTTAGTCAATAATTTTTATGTTTTTTCCTTTATGCAAGATTGCAGTGTACATTTTGCTGAGTCTGTTAAATGAATAGGAAGAACTGAAGGCAAAAATAGTATATTGAATTTTCATTTGGAGTCACTAGATGCTCAAGGATTTCAATTAGTTAGATTTTCATTTTGGAGGGCAGCATTTCTGTCTTGAAGTTTTATTCACTGGAAAGATTTATCCTGTGATTCTTTTCATTATTGTTCAAAAGGCAACATTTTTAAAATTACTTTCTTTTCTACTATAATTTTACTTTAATAAAATGAATCAAAGTAGTAAAGTCTTGTTGCCTTTCTATTTTGTTTGCATTCATGAGAAGAAAAGAAATAAAAGGACACACTTTTTAGTCCCTGCGATTGGATAAATAATTTGAAATATAATTCGGAAATACAGGAAAAAAATTATTAGGCAGAAAAAATTCTGAGACTAGAAACAACATTATTTCTTGAAGTGAAAAGTAAGGCCTGCGGCAATTGATGTGATGCTTCCTAAAAAGAATCTATTAGTCATGTTGAGGGAAAACTACAGAAAAATTCTCCAAGGCAATGCAAGGAAGCTTGAGTATTGCCTCAAGGATGACCTCCTTGGTGAACCTTACCTGAATATACTATGAAGAAAACTAGAAGCCCATATTCTATTTTTTTAATAATAGGTCAATGTTAGAAATAAGACGTAAAATACAGACTAGTTAAACTCATTCAGTTCTTACTAGCTAGTCTATATAAATGGAAACAAACCAGAATTCACTGTGCATTAAGGTTCCTAGTTCCATGGGCTTATTACTTATTAAGATTGTTACAGTGTGACAGCTGTTGAAATAAAAAACAATAAAATAAGACTTTTAGGAGTTGGATGGTAGTAGTGTTCTTTCAGAGGAAAATGTTCAGAAGAGATGATATCATACATAAGCTTGATTGATTTTTTGCTGAAATATATTATTTTTCTATATTTATATTTATATTTGTATTTACATTGGCTAAAACAGACATTGATAATTTGTGGTATCAGTACCTCCAGATAGAACAAAGTTAAGCTAATGGCAGTACTAGCTGTAAGTATTATAGGACAGAACTCTAGAAGTCAGATAAAAGATACATTATTATTTAAGTGCAGGACTTTTTTGTTTTGTTTTGTTTTTGAGACGGAGTCTCGCTGTGTTGCCCAGGCTGGAGTGCAGTGGCCCAATCTCGGCTCACTGCAAGCTCCGCCTCCCGGGTTCACGCCATTCTCCTGCCTCAGCCTCTCCGAGTAGCTGGGACTACAGGCACCCGCCACCATGCACGGCTAATTTTTTGTATTTTTGGTAGAGACGGGGTTTCACCGTGGTCTCGATCTTCAAGTGCAGGACTTTTAAAGAGACTAGAATAACTGTAAAAAGAAATTTTGATTTAATATATTTGGGGATTAGTGAATTTATAAGTTGTGGTTAAGTGAGAAGGTGCTTGAAAATAAAGGGAATCCTAGGGAATTAAGAAAAAATTCAGGGGATTATGCCAGTAGTTAGTCTTTTGGACAGTAGGCAAGTATATATGAGTAAAATGGATTATTATGTATAGCAATTGGTTTTGTAATTTCCTTCATCTCTCCCTGAATGTGGAGTTCTACTGAATAAGGCAGTTAGCAGGAAGCCATCTACCATTCTCTCTATTTATAAGAGAAAGTAAAAAGAACAAAATTATTGATAGGTTTATTAACACTCCCTGACTTAGTCAAGGAGAGTTAATGTACATTCAGAAAACTCTGACCTGGAAATAGGTTTTTGTTAGATTTCAGAAACAATTTATCTGAAATGGCCCTTTGACTGTTTTACAGCAGGCGATCTGGGTCTGGTTTATCTCTACTGTGAATATTTGGTTGGTCTGATTAGCTGGTGGAGCATAAGAATGAATAAAGGTCTGGCATTTATATAGATAAATCATCTGAACTTTTTTAGGGAAAAAGGGGGAAAGGAAAATAAAAGGAAAAAAGTTATGTAGTGAGAAACAAAATTAAATATTGTGGATTATGCTGATATGCAATCTATAGTTGCACAAGTTGGCTAGCACACAGGATCCTTTAGCACAGCAGAGGATCTGCAAAATATTTTGAAGGCGCTAATTTATTAATTTTTTCAAAAAAATTCATAGTCACAGTATAGTTATAAAATATTTGTAACAATTGGGTTCTGGTCCAGCTATTACTCTACACTAACTAGTTGTGCCATGTAACTTCCCTGAATATCTCCTCCTTAGTATATACACAGATACTTATGAGTAAAACAGATTCTTATCTATAGCAACTGGTTTTGTAATTTCCTTCATCTCTCCCTTACTATACTTTTTTGCTTACTTGAAGTGACTACTGCAAGAACCAGATAAAATAATGTATGCCAACTTTGAAATATGTAAAAATGTCATGTATTAATGATTCATGTTAAGTGTTATAGATATTATTTCTTATAGCCCTCTCACTTTACAAACAAGGGTATATCAATGAGTAGTTATAGAAAAAAATACATTTTCTTCTCATGAGGAGCATGTGATGTTCTGAAATAAATTTAAATATCTGTGAATTTAGTATCTGAATATGCTGGCCAGTTCAATATGAGTAAAAAAGTGAAAGCAATATGTATATAGTTTTCCTCAAAGACACATTTTGTGATTTATCTTTATTGATAAATTTAGTTTTAGTTTAATTGATGTTTTTAATAAGTTTTTATTTTGGAATAATTTTAGTATTATAGGAAAGTAACAAAGATAATTCAGATAGTGTCCATAACCTTATTGCCCTTTCCTCTTAATATTAACATCTTACACTACCATGGTACATTTGTCAAAACCAATACACCAACATAGATATATTACTATTCACTAAACTTCAGAATTTATTTGGTTTTTATTATTATATTCTTCACTAACACATCTTTTCTGTTCCAGTATTCATTCCAGGATACCACACTGAATTTACAATTAATTAATTTCAATCATGGAGTGTGTTTTAATCACACAATTATATGAGAATGTACTTGTTAATACTCCTATGGATTACTATTATTTGTAATTTTTTATTATGAAAATATAAATAGTTTATCAGAGAAGCTGAACACAGTTACATTTGTGAAGCAATCTGCTCTTTCTCCCATTGTTTTTTCAATCTGCCCTTGGGTGGAAATCTAAGACCAATTCCATAATGTTTTGTTTCCCTTTCATTCTCAAAATTAGTCTCCTTTTAACAACTGAAATATATAATCCAGTATACTTGTAAAAGCCTTGAATGTTGTTCAAATTACACTGTCTGCCTTTCTTCCCTTTAGGGTTGGCTTCAGGCTTGGAAGCATGCCATGGAAAGTGGAGCATGTCATCAGGGTGATGTTTTTAATCCTGGGGGTTGGATAGTGAAGGGAGTTTACAATGAGGCTGTGTTAAGAAAAACTTTCCCAAACTTGAAACCAATGATAAAAGATGGGCGATATGTCATTTTAAGATCATATGGGGGCATTGTGTAATAGGCTCATTTGGTAATTATCCAAGGGAATGCACTTTGACTCAATATTGACTTTTGTAAACTAAGTTCCACACTTAGTGAAGTTCCATGTTAATTTATATATTTTTGTATAAGAGAAATGCAAATAATTTCTCTCTGCCGGAAATGATAACCCAAGAGGTAACTGTTGTTCCAGAGACAGTCCACCAGCTTTGTAAATAAGAGTAATCTTATTTGAATATTTCTTTATTAAATTGTCTACAAACCTCATGTGTTTAAATATTCTTTGAACTAGGTATGCCATCCTATTGGTTTCTTCATTAATTACTTTCTCTTTGACAAATGTTTGTTTTGTATTTGTCTGACTCGTATTTTTTAACATTTTGAAAACCAGACTTTACGAGGTAAAAGGACCCTGTTTTTTAGGTGAGCTGCTATTTTTTTGTTTAAGATTCTCTTTTGGCAGCCTCTTACTTCAGCCCCTTGGCAAATGATGCCTGTCCTCTAAAAGGTTGCTTTACACTTTTCTCCACTTATGGCTTCTAGAGAACCCATCCAGGTCTTCTGTTAGAGTTCCACTACCTCTGCAGATTCAAGTAACCATATATGCATCCTTTCCCCACCCCTAGAACAGCTAGAACTTAACGTAGTTCGTAGGCAAACTGTTCCAACCATAGCCTTTCTTTTTCACCCTTCCCCAAATGAGGGTGAGATATCAGGCCCCATAAGTCTCAAACCACACAGAATGCTTTTTTAACTCTAGTAGTCTGCCTGAAATCTTCCCATTTAGCTTGAAATGAGGAGGGAACAGCCCCCTTCTTTTTTATTTTCTTCCTCTCCCATGGGGGCTTGTTATATTAGCATCTCTCTCTGAAAAGATTTCCTCTGTCTTTTTAGCATACACTTTTTTATAAAGTAATTCTTGCCACCTTTTCTTTTTCCACATTTCGTTGCCTATTCTTCACACTTGTACACATACAGTCTTTCCCTTTGCATATATTGTTTCAAATCAGCTAGTCCAGTACTGTAAAAATGTTGTTGATATTCTGTATGGAAAGTTACAAATTTATATTTATTTTTGAATAGTAAGAGTCTTCATAATTTTAAGCAGTCCTGTTTATGAACATGGCATGTTATTCCATTCATTTAGATCTTTCATGTACTTCAGTATAACTTCATAATTTTTTAATAAAAGTCTTACATATCATTCAGTAGCTTCATTCCTGTGTGCTTTATAGTTTTAGGTTTATATGGAATCTTTCAAAATTAACTCTCTCACTTAAACATAATTGTAAATTTCCTGGCATTGAAATATTAATTTATGCTAAAGAACTTTGCTGTTAACTGCTTTATTTCTAATAATTTCTAGATTCTCTAAGATTTTTCTGTGATTCATAGATAATAATAATTTTGTTTTTTTAATTCTTCTACCATGCATTTATTTTTCCAGATTTATTAAAATTGGACAGAATCTGCTACGCATCCCCTCCCTTCAAAGGTAAGGGAAATTATGCTACTGAGTATCATTGTATTTCTGATTCTATTAAAAATATGTCTGAAATATTACCTGTAAATTAAATGACACTTTGAGTTTGTTTATTGCTATGTTTGCTTCATTTCTTTATTCAATTAAAGTTTAATTTTTAACCTGTTTTGCTAAGGAAAAATTTTTTATCTTATTTTTTGCTAAGGTAAATTTTTCTTTAGATCACAAATGAGTTTTTATTAGGACTATTTTTTTCTAAGTTTTAAGATATGATCATATGCTTTTTCTTTAAATGTATCAATTTACATTGTGATGAATATTGTATTAAATTAATCACTGTTTTTACATTAATACACTTTACATTCTTGCAATGGAGTTTTATTGTCTTTTGCATAGATATATTGATAAATAGGATTGAACAAAATGTAAAAATAATTGTGTAGAGGAAAATGAGTTTAGGACAGCTGGCTTTTTAGAATATTGTATTCTATACAAATTCTCTCACAACTCAGTCTCCCTTCATTGTTGCATTAAATATATATCTTTTACTTTAAATATATATCTTTACTTCAAATGCATAAAACTATTCTATATAATAGATAACCTACTTTTATTCAAGCACTTGAGATTAACATAGGTCAAACACTCGATACTTGGATTTCAAACTTGGATATTGATTATGGATTAGCCGTTTAGATAATTTTCTTTAATTGCTTCAATTGGAATAACATTATGTCTTTTTCTCTATGGATATCAGGGAATTAAAAGATTCAGACAAGTTATAAATATACAATGCAGTTGCATTATGAAGGCTGAATTTTATGATTATGTTAATTAATGAAATATACTGTCAGTAAGTTTGACCAGCTTCGCTGAACGCAGCAGCGTTTGCCAGGGATAGCATGACCATATTAGCAGCATTGCTACCCACTCATTATCTAAAATATAAGGCTTGGTTATGATTCACACAATTAATTGTCAATTTCTTCCAAGTTATTTTTATTTATATATAATGTTAACAGAAGTATAACTGTTCTACCTATAAATTTTCTCTGAAACTCTTAGCATGTTGCAAAGAATCTTGCACATTTTGGACGTTCGATAAATACTTGTTGAATGTTTGGCAAGCTTCTTTCCTTTGTTCTTATTAATAGTTAACATCCATATTAACTACTTAGACAAATAGCCTTTAGGCAAAATTTTAGGTGAATAAAATTTACACTAGAAGTGAGAAAATTCAGAATTGACAAAATATTATATAAAAAATACAAAAGTTTTTTTCAGAGAGGATATACATTATTCTAACATGTGAGTTTATTGTTATAAAAATAGAAATGTTGGATAATAGCATTAAGTGATGCTCACTGAAATCATTAGGTAACAAATTTTCTATTTTGTTCTCTCTTCGTTTGTTAGGTATTTGTTTTCGCAGTAGAGAACAATATATGTTGTACCTCCTGATTATTATTGACAATGAAGCAGGTCATGCCCAGGCAAATGCCTATTACTATCCTTCTGTATATCCAATATCAACTGTAAGACAAAACAAAACAAACAAAAATACAAGGTGGATTAGCCCCAGTTCCTGACAAACTAATCCAATTTCTAACTTTTAACACTGGATTTCACAGCTCCCACAGAGAATACTTGAACTAGTTCATCAAAAATCATCTGTGCTACTGTAGCCAGGAGATATTTACAGTGTTACAAAGAAACTAGCAAACAGAACCTTCTGATAAAAATCTAGGTGGGGCATAACCCTTCACATCGTTAGAATCTACGGCAGTTCAAAAAGAAAAAAGAAAAACTGAGAGCTATCAACACACACACACACACACACGCACACACACCACTCTCACACACTTTGCTCCTTCCTTTATCCCAAATAAAAATACAAAAACAAACACAAATCAGAATGACAGGTGGCTAGTAATTTACAGAAATTTTGAGTAGTAAATATTTTCAGTACTCTGGAACCCTGAATGCAAATCAATGAATAACATGCTAGATGAAATAGTGTCTAATAAAACATATCTATCTCGCGTTATTATGCACATATTGAAATTAATTTATGTCCATGAATACAAAATGTTGAAAATGTATAGATTAAATTAACAATTGGTTATCAGTTGGGCAATATTAGGTAACTTTCTGAACAAAAATCAAGTCAGATCACTATTTTATGCCATATGTAAAAATAAATCCCATAAAGAGTAAAATCCAAATTAAAAAAAAATGTTTAGAATGATATTTTGTAAAATGGGAGAATGAAAAAAAATCAATAACTCTTGGAGTGTAAAAAATTTTAAATGTCCAATGGGAGAACAAGCCAGAAAAATATAGAGTAACTAGGAGAAAATGTCTGAAACATATACAGGAAAAAAAGAAGTGGAATGATATTTTAATATACCAATAGTTACTACAAATTCATAAGTAAAAGACCATAACCAAATAGAAAAGATGATAAAGGCTATGACAAGAATATAAAGAGTAAAAGAGATTGTCGTTTTAAATTTTCAGTAAGTACTATAATGAAAATATGTTCAACCATGTTATTTATTAGGGAAAAGCTAATCAATGGTAAATAATTTCCATTGATCACATGGGAAAATAGATAAAAGATTAATAACACCAATGCTGGTGACAGTGGTCAAGATGACTCTCATACGTTTCTGATTAATGTGCTAATTACAAAGATCTTCTAGAAAATAATCTGGCAGAATCTAAAATTGAAATATTCCATTAGACTCAACAATCTCACTTTGTAATAAAAATATGGAAAAACATCTCTTACATATAAAGACATGTATTTAAACGTATTTTCTGCAGAATTCACTGAAGTGACAAAAATAAAAGCATCCTAAGTACTCATTAATAGAAGAATAGCTAAATAAATGATAACATTATCCATAAATATCTGGTACTATACAGATATTAAAGAAAAATTAGATTTATACATACATATGTATTTAAAAGAAGCAAAATGCAGAGTAATATATATAATAAATGGCAAGTTTGTGAAATTAAACTTCTATACATGTATAGTTTAATGGACACAGAAAATTATTATATTTGGCAATGTGCATCATATACAGTTAATATTTTCTCAATATGAAGTGGAAGAGGCAGGAGTGAGCACTGCGTTTTATTGTTTATTTATTTTTGTTATTCATTGAAATAAGAATATTATGCTTTGGTAGTTTGAAAGGACAGTCCAATAAAACATAATTATTTTTACTGAAATATTCATACAAATTTTATGTCTAAATATTGTAGTATACATGGCCTACTTTCTTGTGCAAAAGAAAGAAAATTTTTCATTCGCTACTTCACAATTAATTCAGTATCAATCCAAGAGCTGATATTGAACTTCACCAAGGTTTATGAAATCTCTTAAAATGCTAGGGAACCTTCAGAGGCAAGTAATGCTTCCTTTAAGGGCATTTTAGCTATTTGGATGCGAGTTAACAGATTGTAGCTGTTGGAACATTGTGATCTAGTCTGAGTGATAAAGTGAAGTACTATAGTTCATGGCAATAAATGCCAACTGCAGGGACTTTATCAGTCAACTAATATTAAGAACACATTTGAGGGCATAGTGTCATTTCTTAGTACTTGACATCCAGGCACAAAATATTTTCTAATGTTTATTAGCACCATATCACTTGATAAAAAAGGTGGCTTTGGTGGTTTCAAAAGTGCTTAAACCGCCTATCGCACACAGCTGCCTTTGACAATACAGACCTTCAGATTTTGTAGAACTATAAAACGTTTAAATTGAGTTGTGTGCATTTACAGAATATTCCAATGTCCTTGCAACCTTATAAAATAGTGTGAGACATCTGCGTTAAAACAATGTTCATTTAATTGTTCCCAGAATAGAAATTAAAATCATTAGAATATTTAAAATAATTAAATAAAATAGTAATTATATAAAATTGACCATCTGATTAGATGTTACTATTTATATTGCCATTGGTTAATAAAATTCAAAATCATTCAACAGCTAGAGAAAATATATACAATTTTCATTAAATTTAAACAAATCCCAAAGGACAAAAGAGAAAATACTTTCAAAAATATGTGCTTGTCAAAGCTGTATGGTCAGAAGCTTAATTGAAAATAAACATTGACAATGATGTCATAAAATACTTTTGGATCCTTATTCAGTTTAGATATCGACTTTAGAAAAGTGCTTCCTTCAGAATCTTCCTGTGTATATTTTGTCTTTTTTGCACCACTCTTATCAATTACTAAACATTTTCTATTGAGTGTAAATTGTTGAATATATGCGTTGGTGAGTTAAAACAGCTTTTCATGCAATATTTCCCTCTGGGCTTCTGATTTCTCTTATTCCTAGTTTTTCTTCTCTTTCTTTTTTTTCTTACAGCCTTATTGAAGTGTAACTGAAATAGAGAGCTACACATATTTAATGTTTGCAATTTGATAAGTTTGAACCTATGCAAACATCTATGATACCATTACCACAATCAAAGCAATAGAAATAGCCAACACCTCCGAAAGTTTTCTTGTGGTTCCCCCTCATCTTTGTAAGAAAACAATGTGAGATCTACCTTCTTGACAAATTTTGAAGTGCACAACACTGTATAATTAACTATATATTATAGGTACTGCAGACCTCTAGAACTTATGACTCTAGCATACTTGAGACTCTGTGTCCATTAAACAATTTCCCATTTCCCCTACCTCCCAACGTCTGGCAACCACTGTCTACTGTTGTTTTCTCTGCTTCTACGAGTTTGACTATGCTAGATGCCTCATTAAAATGGAATCCTCCACTATTCGTCTTTCTGTGTCTGGCTTACTTTACTTAGTCTATTGTCCTCCAGGTTCATCAATGCTGTGGCAAGTGTCATAATTTCTTTCTTTTTTAAAGAGTGTATAATATTCTGTTGGATGTATATGCCACATTTTCTTTCATCATTCATCTGCTTTTGTATACTTTCAAATCTTTCCACCAATATTTGCAGCAAAGTTAATTCAAATCTCTCAGTGGCTGACAGTGTTTATTTTCATCTGTTTTTGTGCCACAGATAAAAATTTTACCCTATAATGTTTATTTATTCAAATCATTTTTATTTCTGCAAATTTGTCCCATATTTATATTCTCTCAGTTGTATACTTGTATTCCAGTTTTACTTGTTTCCCAGTTTCCTTGCTTCTTGTTATGTACTCTAGATTTCATGGAGAAGATATGGTTTAACTTACATACTGTTCCTTTATTTGTATTTCCTTGCTTGCATGTTGTAAAGTATACTCAAGTAATCATAAATAATTATGTAGCTAGGGAGTATAAACCATGTACAGAGCACAAAAATGTTCTTAAATAAATTCCTTTTATCAGTTTATTCATCATATTGTAGAATGACAGTTCAAATGCAGGTGCAGTTCTTTAGTTATCAAAAATGTTAGTGTCCCCATTTCTGGTTTGAATGAAAAAAGTGAAAAATCCTAAAAAATGTGCTCTGATTAATTTCCCTAAAGACTGTTGCCTCCTTTTGTGTTTCGACCATAATTTATTTTGCTTTGTTTTTAAGATATCCAAATTGATACACCAATTAATATTTATATATTTCACTCAATCTGTATAACTAAAAGCCCAAGGCTATTCTGAAAGAGTCCATTAGGAATCCGTTTTTCTTTTCTAGTTATAAGATATATGCATTTCAGTTTAATCAATTTACAAATGCATTTCTGAGGCTATAAAAATAAAATACAGCCTCTAGTCATTGCTCCTCAATAAAAGAAACCCTCAGGGCAAGCTGCCAGTTGACATTGTGGTTAAGAAAAAGTTTCAGAAGCATCAGCCTCCAAGTAATAAGCACATAAAAAACTGTAATATACACCCATATCACAGAATTATCTTGATTTATGTAAGTAGCACAGATAGAATTACCTAGGGGAATGTGCAGCACAATTGAAGTGGAAAAATGCTAAGTCTCAAATTGGGTCTCACAGTAGTTTGCAGCAGAGATGTCTTGCTCAAGAGAGTCATAAACTGACTTTAATGGAAGTCAGTAATTTGTCTACTGCATGTTGAACCATCTAACTGTTGTTTATGTTGATGTAATTGCTGTGATGAAAGTGGGGAATAGGATCCAAACCATATTTTCAAAGTATTAGTTATCTGAATTTAGAGTGATATTTGATTAAATAAAAAATAAGTAATAAATTGATTTGACTGGCTAGTAAATCGCCTTTTAAAAAATATTTTGCACAATAAAATATGCTTTATACTAAGAGACAACAGAGAGAACGATGGTAAATGATTAGTGCTATTTAGAAGGATGATTACCACAGATAGGTCCTTTCTTTATTCTTTCCTGATTCCTTACCCATAATTTAGGTTCATTTAAAAATATTTTATGTGATGCTATTGAATCAAAATTATGACTATGAAAAATGAGGTTGCATGCATGGAAAGCTGAATAGGAAATGTGACAATAGTACAGCAACAATCTCCTTTTCAACATCACCATCAAAAACGCTTATGAAATGTGAACTTCAATATAATAATTAGATAAAGCCAACAGTAATAAGAAAAATCAGAAATGAATGATATTCACACAACAAAATTAACCAAATTGTTTGTACAATTGGAATTATATATCAATTTTTAAGAATTTAAGAATAAATTTTTAAGAAAATCCCTCAGATATAAGTTCAGAACACAAAATTCTGTTCTATTATTTCAAGATGTCTAATTACATGAGACACAATGTTGAGTTTGTAGCCTCAGTAGTTATATAATAGTCATGAAGCTCTTTGCTTTTACTAATAAATCATGGAATTAAATAAGACAAAGTATATGATGAGTACAAGAAGATCAACATAAATAATCATTTAAAAAGACATAAATTACTCTGACTTTGAAAGAAGTAATTTACAATGCATAAGGATAAATCTTCAAATAATATAATCCGTGACATTTATATATATATTAAAATTATTTATATACAGAAATACATGAAATTATTTATTTAAATATTTGCGTTTAAGTAGAATATAATTTTTTTCCACAGTAAAACTCAAGAAATAAGACTGTAATGATATTCCAATTTAAAGTGAAAACAATGTGTATATATATATGTGTGTGTGTATATATATATAAACTTTTAGGTTCAGGGATACATGTGCAGGTTTGTTATATAAAAAATGGTGTGTCATAGGAGTTTGATGTACAAATTATTTCATCACCCAGGTAATAAGCATATACCTCATAGATCATTTTTCGATCATTACCCTTTTCCCACCCACCAATCTCAAGTAGGGTCCAGTCTACTCTTCCCTTCTTTGTGTCTGGGCGTACTCAAAGTTTAGCTCCCACTTGTAAGTGAGAACATGTGGGATTTGGTTTTCTGTCCTGTGGTAGTTCACTTAGGATGATGGCCTCTAGCTTCATCCATGTTGCTACAAAGTACATGATCTTTTTTTATGGATGAGTAGTATTCCATGATGTATATGTAAAAGTTCCAAAATTGAATTAGTAATAAAAAGCTTACCAACCAGAAAAAGCCCTGGACCAGATGGATTTGAGTTGAATTCTACCAGATGTATAAGGAAGAGCTGGTATCATTCCTACTGAAACTACTACAAAAACCAAGGAGGAAGAACTCCACCATAACACACTCTATGAGGCCAGCATCATTCTAATACCAAAACTTGGCAGAAACACAACAACAAGAAAACTCCAGGCCAATATCCTTGGTAAACATAGCTGAAATACTTGCAAACCAAATCTGGCAGCACATTGAAAACAATATTTAAAGGACATATTCTTGAGCTGCATTGCAATAAAATTACATTTCAATTGTTAACAATTAACCATAAATCCAAAAGTTATTGAACAATATATATAGCTGAATAGATCAACAGCTTAAAGAATATTTAAAGTATTTTAATATAGAATTGTATTAGTTTGTTCTCACACTGCTATGAAAAAAATACTGAAGACGTGGCAATTTATAAAGCAAAGAGCTTTAATTGACTCACAGTTCCACATAGCTGGGGAGGCTTCAGGAAACTTAACAATCATGGCAGAAGGGGAAAAAACTCATCCTTCTTCACATGTTGGCAGGAGAGAGAAGTGCAGAGTGAAGTGGGGGAAAGCCCCTTATAAAACCATCAGATCTTGTGAGAACTCACCCACTGTCATGAGAACAGCACGGGGGAAACACCCCTATGATCTAAACACCTCCCACAATGTCCCTCCCCAAACACATGGGGATTACAATTCAGATTACAATTCAAAATGAGATTTGGGCGGGGACACAGAGGTATCAATAATCCTTCAAAACTGTTGGGCTTAATTTTTAGTGAGCCAGAACTTTTAAAGAGTTAATAATACCTACTAATTTAAACATTTCAAAAACATTGGTAGAAAAAAGTGTATCAATTTTATGAAATGATCACAATTTCAACTTTAATGAGGGGCAAAAAAAGCAGTTGCTCACCCATCTTGTTTATCTGTAGAGTCTAAAGTTTTGAACAGTGAGAACTGTGACTTGAACTACTATTACTCTTCCTCCTACTCTTAGGGGGATGTCCCTGGCTGCCATATGGAGGATAGTATGAGTGTAAGTGAAGGGCGGGGCAATGATGAAGCTGTTGAGGTCACGTTGTCTGGGAAGAAGATAGTAATGGTAGAGATCATAAATATGATTTGGTACTAGATATATTTTAAAGAAAATGCTAAATTTTATTCCCTGAATAAATGTATGTAAGGTTTTCAAGAAATAAAGAGCTAATGGTTTCCATGGCTTGTAGAATAAAATCTAATTTTCTTAGCTCTGGGGTACACATGATTAGACCTCACTTATCTGGTCAAAATTAGCTTCTTTTTTTGAACTGGTAGATTAGACCACAATTTTGTGTTATTCACTTCTCAGATTACACTCTTAAATCTTTCCCCACCTGGAAGCTTTTAGCATAACACTTATCAAATGCTTTTTTTCAGTTCTAGCTACTTCTATGCTAGCTGTTTTTGTTGTTAAATCATCTTACAGATCTCAGCTTAAACGTGCTCTTTAATGAAGGCTTGTCACTTCCTCTCCTCCTTCACTCCCTACCAAAATTGTTCTCCATTGTGACACATTTTTTTAAATTTTCTTTGTAGAACTTTGCATTTTAAAATCATTTTTGTATTGGTGTGATTTTTTTTACCTTATTTTGTCTGCCTTAGCAAAGCTCCAGAAGTTTCATGAAAGCAGGAACTAATTCTGAATTAATTTCAAATGTAAATTGAGCACCTGTTAAGGTCTTGGTTTGTAATTTGCCCTCAAAAGAGACATGAATTAATGAATAAGCCCGAAGAAATTGTAAAAAGTAAATATCTATTCCTGAGCAACTAAAATAGTTAAATTAGTAACGATTAATAAAACTCCTTTAAGTGATAGAGAAGCTTTATCTTAATATCCTAATTATCTGTGAAAATGTAGAAATGTACCAAACTATATCGGGATGTGACAACAATGCCCTCAATTGGCTAATTTTCACTGTTCCCTCAGAGACACCCTTTGCTCTGTGCCCTTCAAAGCCAACCCAAATGAACAATACCAAGGATTTCTTTATCTTCAGGCTTCCTCTTGGTTTTATACAAAGGTCAATACCAGCAGAATTTCTAGAGGAGGGAAAAGAGTTAAGTTGGCGTATATATTACCTTGGTTCCCTCTATTTAGAGTTATTATAGTCTGATTGCATCTCTCAACATAACTCTCTCTCTCTCCACGTCCAAGTAACTATGCTCTCACTTTTGTCCTTAGTAGTAGTAGTAGTAGTAGTAATGATAGTATATAAGCACCCCATTCTTACCAGACTTGATATTTCACTACATCTTGTTGTTTTGCTACACCTCATCCATCTATTTGTAAGTAGTCTCTGAATTAATCCTTGCTAAATACTCAATTTGAGTTGCCATTTTTGTTTCTCCTGTTAGGACCCCAATTGAAAAGGCACTGTTAAGGCTGGGCATGATGGCTTATGTCTGTAATCCCAGCACTTTTGTTTGGGAGGCTGAGGCAAGACGATTGCTTGAGCCCAGGGGTTTGAGATCAGCCTGGGCAACACAGTAAGACTCTACCTCTATTGAAAGAGAGAGAGAGAGAGAAGGAAGGAAGGAAGGAAGGAAGGAAAAGAAGGAAAGAAAGAAAGAAAAAGAAAGAGAAAGAAAGAAAAAAAGAAAAAGAAAGAAAGAGAAAGAAAAAAAAGAAAGGAAAGAAAAAGAAAAGAAAAAGAAGAGAGAAAGGAAGGAAGGAAAACTAGTAAATATTGAATTTTATGAAACCTCTAGAGATGAACAGTGCTATGTAGATATCAGAAATAAAGGTATAACTGTTGGAAATAGAACTAAGAACATTATTTTATGTAAATAGAAATATTTATTAAACATGAGTGAATTTTTAAAAACCTTATAGCTAAAAAAAATCAAGCAATCCAGTATGAAAATACACATGCAATAATAGAAAGCTTTTCCTATGTATTTTTCAACTTCTATTGAGTGCTTCATAGAAGATATGTACTTTTTCTAAGCCCTTTGCACGATATAAACTCATCTAATCCATACCACAATTTAATGAGGTGGTTATTATTATTATATGACCTTAATGTTACAGATGAGTTAAATTATACTAAAAGATTATGTGATTTTTGCCTGAGTGAAAAGCAAGAGAACCAAGATATGAACTTAGTCTGAGGTTTGGTTGGTTTAAACTCTTAGCCTCTACTCTACACAGCTTCCTGCTACAACCCCTGGTATAAAAAATAAAACAAGTAGAAAATAGAAGGGAAAAAATGCTCACAAAATAGTATCTATAATAAAATATAATGTAATATAATATAATATAATATAATAAACAAATATAAACCTACCAAGAAATATATCACTTTGAAAAAAATTGCAAAATTTTATCTAGGGAAACTCAAAAATATAAATAAATGAAAAGGCTTAGCGTGTTACTAGCTGAAAAATTCATTTTATATTATTTCCAATTTATTTGGTAAATTAAGACCAAGTCAATTCAGGTTCACCAAAGGATATTTTCATCCCGAATTTGACAAATGATTTTCAAGTTCAGAATAGTGGACAAAAGTATATATCAAACAATATGAAGAAAAAAAGTGTAAAAAAAAAGGCTTGCCAGATAATAAAGTATATACAAAGATATAATAATTAAACTATGATACACATGAAAAAAATAATAAAAATAAATAGATCACGGTATGTTTTAGTATTTAATTAATAAAGAAAACTCTTCAATCTCTGGTTTATTTCGACAAAAGTTGCTGCATCGATAACTCATCTATATCAAAGCTAATAAAGTTGGATACCTACTTATATTAAATCGTTTTTTAAAGTCTGAAAGTTAAATATGAAATGTACAAATCAATAAAATTAGATTAATAATACAATTTATTAGTGCAATGGACTTGGCTGAAGAAAATAAATTACACATACAGACACTATATATGTTATTTTAAATATAAACATTACATACAATATTTTGCAACCAACACACTTGGTAAACAATAGAAATTGATATGACAGATAAAGGGTTAATTTTCATAGCCTATGAATAAATGCTTTTAAAATTTTGAAGACAAACTTCCTAAAATAAAAATGATAAGTAACATGCATAACCAAGTCAGAAAATTAGATTTAAATATCAAATGTCGAGACCGTAGACACTGTACTTACCAGGTAGGCAAATACATGCAAACTAAAATGAGATACTTCTTTTATACAAAAGTGGCAAAAATCAAAGATAATGACATTACATCTTTAGCAAGAGAATAACAAGTTTTTTCTTCTAATAACACATACAGAACAACGTTGTCTTCATCTATGCACCATATCTATATTAAAGTGAGGCATTGAGAGAAAAAAGCATTTCTAATAGTACTTTACTGTAAAGAAAAATATCAAATATAAAAACAAAACTTTTTTTAAGACCAAAACCCATGTTCTTAAGCATTGCCTTTTGTAATGTTTATAATTTTTCCAGAAAATTATATTATAATGCTTCAAAATATTAGCAGTGCTTATATTGAGAGTATAGAGGGGATGATAATTGGTGAAATATAAATATGTATCTCATATTTATAAAAATTTAAAGCTACAAAATGTATTTTTTTCTAAATGTTGTAAATATAATTAAGTAAAATAAAGAGTAGAATTTATCATGGATATATTTTCACTATCATTAGATGGTAGAAATATGGGTTTTTATTTTTGGTGGAAGTATGAATTTTAATTTTTGATCCTTTAAATGTTGCTTTAAAATTTTTTCATAAACATATAATATTTTAAAAAGCATGTTTAAAGAAAACTTATACATTAAACCATTTGTTTTTTAACTTAAAATTATAGCTTAATGTGTAGGAGTCACTATAAATACCCAAGTACAGGCATATGCCTAAGATAGTTTCCATTTGAGTTTAAATTTCCGAGAGCTGTTTGAATCATTTTGGCTGCAACCCCAAGCACAGGAGTAGGACAAGGAGAAGCAGCAAGAGCTCCACACGCTACTTATTGACCTTTGCAAGAGCAGTGACACCATCAGGTGAACTGAGATCTGGCAGCTTCTAAGCATGTTTCCATCACAGAATTACACCAAGATTGTAAGGTTTCATTAAGACGGGTTTGACAGCTGTCTTAACTACAGGAATCCTTCTGTCACCCCCATCTTTCATGTTCGAGCCTCATTCCTCTCCTCACTCTTCCATGGATCTTTAGCTTGGAATTTAAGACTTTGAACTAATAATGTTCATTTTATTTCCCGCATCTTATATCTTCTAACTGTAGAACAAGAAACTGCTGTTAGAGCAGTCATCTCCTGAGTCTCCAAATATTGTATCAAAAACCTTGCCACCAAGTACTTTTCATCCTTTCCTCAGTAATATTCCAACACTTTTCCAAAGTCCAGAAGTAAACTACCTGTTTGACTTTCATTGTGATTTTGATAACCTTAATACCTGACTCCTTAAATAGTAGTATAGCACAATAATTAAAGTATTTAATGCAAGACTCACTAAGGCTGAAAACATTTGTGATTATAGTTATTTTAAATAGGTTGGAGAATCTCACATTAAATACAAACAAAAAACAACAACAAATAAGCTAATGAAAAGACACTACTTATCATTACACTTTCTCTTATACCTCCCTGATTTTTATTTATGCTTTTTCAGCCACATTTCTCAAGAATAGTCTTTACTTGTGTGTTTATTTCTTACATACATACTTGGTGGGCTACTTCAACAAAGACTGATTTATTCCCTCACTTTAATTAAACCAGCCCTTGGAAAAGTTAACTGAAAGGAGCTTTTTAAAAATTTTTCTTTCATGTGACATCACCGTAGAATTGAATAGAGTAGGACGTTCCTTCCTTCCTTAAACCCACTCTTTGCCTGCACTTTGACACTTCCCCTTTCATTCTAGCTACTCATTAGCACATTCATCACAGAGTTGTCCTCTCTATAATCTCTTAGTGTTAGACCTTTAACTCTTCACTTCTCTCTCATAAAGCAGTGTCTTTTAAGCCCACAAATATAATTTCTACATATAATTAAAGATCTGCAATTTTAATTTTAGCTGAACTTTCTTCCCCAAGCTTCAGATTCATATTTCCACTGTCCTCTTGATCTCACAACTTGAGTCCCTCAAAATGTCTCCAAAGTAACCAGTCAAGAATAGAGATCATGATCTGTCCACTTTCTTTTCCCGAACCAATTATCTTCCAGTATTTCTTGTCACAATAAAAGGCACATGATCTTAGATGAACCAGGAACCAAGGAGTTATCATTAACTTTTCCTTCACTCCCCCACATCTAATCTATAGCATTTTCCTGTTAATTATATTTTCTAATTACATGTTGAATCCATCTAATTGTTTCCATCCCTGGTATTAAACTCACATCAGTCATACCTTATATGTGCAATATTTCTGTAGCCTCCAAATCACTTTAACCTTGCATCTGCTCCTGTCCTATTTTCACTTAGATATAATGCTTTTCTTACAAAGGCACCTGCAGTCATTTAAAGTTGCTACTTATAGTAGGGCAGGTTGTTTTTTGAATGACTTTTGAAGTTGTGTTTTTTAAGTGTTACAGACAATAGAGTAAGTTAACTACTTAACACAATAAATGTTTTACACATATTCACATTGTGTATACATATTTATTTTATATAAAGTTTCCTAAGAAGACTATCATTAAAATGTTACACTTCAGTAAATGCAACATGAATAACTTCTGAATATATATTTTCATTATCTATTTTGGTTTCATAAAACTAATGACACTGTTATATTTAAATAATATTT
This sequence comes from Nomascus leucogenys, assembly GCF_006542625.1. Lineage (NCBI taxonomy): Eukaryota > Metazoa > Chordata > Mammalia > Primates > Hylobatidae > Nomascus > Nomascus leucogenys. Next base: position 80,735,562 of record NC_044385.1, on the reverse strand, counting down.
AATTTTGGTAGATGTTAATAAAATAAAAATTTAAACTTTCTGTGACTTCATTTCCCTTTATTATGTGTAAATAATACGTTAAAAATGTTATCCAAATTAATTTTCTTTGATTTAAAACTTACAAAATTTGAAGGATAGGATAATAACATTCATTAAATAGATTGATTCAATTTCCTTTAGCCAAAGGTACCAGAATGTGGTACATTAATACATTATTCAATTGCTCAATTAATAGATAAACACACGACAGATAAAATGAATCTACAATGTGCTATGTCTTATAGTAGATATGTTTTATTCAGTTATGACATAGCATATAGTAGATACAATTGGTTAACTGAGACATATTCCTTATTCTAACAGAGCTTAGCTTCATGAAAAAGACAGGAAAAAATAATATAATAGCTAGTAATAAGTATGAAGACAAAGTACTCTAAATGTTTATGGAAGAGATTCCAGTCATTTGATTTTAAACAAGGATTAATGGAAGAAAAGACATTTAGAGATAAAAAGAGCTAATAAGATGAAAAAAATCATACCAGGGTAGATATGATCAACTCAATTAAATCTGATTTTTGGAAGGACTAGGTAAAATGTTTGAAAATTAATGTTATACATAAGAAATGGATAATAGGTTGCTTTGATGCCAATAAACAGTCTAAGGAGAAAGCCAGTGTGGGATGAAGCTGGAAATTTTAAGGTCAAACAAAATATTGGCTTTGATTTATGAATTAGTTGAGTTGAATTTGATTTGTAAATGGTTCCTAAATAGAGATTTGGAAAAAGAATTGCAGCAAAGTGCAACTTTCTTTTTAAAAGATGATGATAGTTCTACATCATTCTTAAAACTGTATTTGGAAATACACACATATGAATTTTACTTGTACAGTAAACATATCATGATTAACTAAAAACAAAGTAATGGACAAAACCAAAATATTGCCTCCACTTGGACACAGTCTTGAAAAATAGAAAAACCAATGGCCAGAATCCTCTTATTAGAATATGGAAAAATAGGTTTCATTTTATTTGTTTCAAAAAAAAAAAACACAGTCTTACACTTTTCCCCTTTAGAACAGTGTTTTTGCTGAGTAATATTTTCATATTGTTAACCTGTTAAAAAATAAAATCATACATTATTTTTTGGTTTTCTTTTTGTATTCATTCATTGGTTCTAGCATGTTTGGGTTTTTATTGAGATGTGGAATATGGTAAGGCAGGGGTTCCCAACCCCTAGGCTACAGACCAGTATCGGTCCATGCCCTGCTAGGAACTGGGCCTCACAGCAAGAGGGGAGTGGTGGGCAAGACAGCATCACCACCTGAGCTCCACCTCCTGTCAGATCAGAAGCAGCATTAGATTCTCATAGAAGCACTATTGTGAACTGTGCATGTGAGGGATCTATGTTTCACACTCTTTATGAAAATCTAAAGCCTGATGATCTGAAGTGGAACAGTTTCATCCCATAACCATCCCTCCTGCCCCACCCAATCCCCTGCCACCCCCCCACCCCCCAACTGTGAAAAAATTGTCTTCCATGAAAGCAGCCAAAACGTTTGGGGACTTCTGTAGTAGAGCATCATTCGAGTAACCACCTTTCTTAGAAACACTTGCTAATGCTTTTTGATTTGTATTAATAATATCAGAATTAGAAACTTTATCTTCATCATGAAGCAAATCTCACTCAACATCAAGGATTTTGCCAGAGACCTCTCTCTGATGTGCCTATGTGGGCCTCACAGCATTGTTCTTTTATTCTTACAACACTTCATGTGCTTATTCCTCATTGCACAGAAATTTTCTTGACTTCTGATTTGTATGCTGTAGCCCATTCATGCAGTCTTTACACTTTCTGCCTTTTCAGGCTCTGTCAGGGAACAAGAATTTCCCAACATTGTTGGGAATTGGTTGAATGTTATTTGTGCTGAAAACTGATTTATTTTTAGCTATCCAACAGTTGACTGTTTCTACTACATTTGTGACTCATCTATTTCTATGTAACTGTCATCAAATGATGTCATGCCCATTGAAAACCATGATCTGGAAAGTGGACCTGGCTGTTTCCAAGAAGGCTTGTCAATCCCACAGTCATGTTTGTTTACCTGAGAGTCAGCCTTAATCATTCCCACATTACTCCAACTTTAAACAATTTTGCTTCACAGCTAAAGACAAACAGGGTACAATAATATGTTTCCAGAATTTAAAAAAACACTAGAACCATGTTTCGATGCTGAGTCTTTGTGTTGTAATACTGTGTAATTTATCTTTTCATGTTTGTATGTAATTTATTTATAAATTTATATTTTTAATTTACTTAAAATTTAAGTTTAATTCAATTTAAATTTAAATTTTTAATTTGTTAAAATTTACAAATTTATAAATTATGTAATTTACCTATCTATTTATCAAGTTATGACATAATATAATATGTCACTGCTAATGGCTTCTCTAAGACTGAGATATCTTTTTCTCTTAGTTTCCTTGCTACAAAATGGACAATGTAGGTATTTAATAACCTGCTAAAAGGATAAATGACTGAAGTTCACAGTAATTCTATCAATTTTAGATGAAGTCAGGTAAGGTCCTTATTTTAAAAGTATTTAGATGTAATAACAGTTTACATCTTGAAGTAATTACTGGTTGTTGATGAGAGACACATGTCAGAATTGTTTTTTTCTTTCATTGAATAGTTGTATTTTTTTCATTGAATACTTAATACGTTTGCCTCATTTCATAACTGACAAACACATTGCCATGAATTAAGAATATTCACAAATAGTTTACAAGACTTTAGGCAGAGAGAGAAATATGACTCAAATTCTGTTTACAAAAGTATACTCAATATACTTAACGTAAATTTCAAGCCTGTAAATAGATCAAAAGAAAAAGATCCCCAAGACTCTGAAAAACACAACAAAAAGAATCAGTAATATTTCAAACAACAAACGCCATAAAACGCTTTTTCCTTTCTCCATTAGTTCAGTCCATGCAATCAACTCCTGCTCTGCTTCATACTGGGTTAGCAATATTTACAAACACATCAGTTTTTCAATTCGTGCCCTGAATGTTTTCTCTCCAATCCAATGGCACAATCTCCAAAGTTATCAAAATCTGCATTCAAGAGTCCTTTTCATGAACTCGTCCAAAGAAGCAAGCCTTGGAGTGTGCTGATTATAAGTCACAAAGCAAAATATTATTTTTGCATGACAAAAGTCTTAAGACAGCTATAGTTAAAGACAGAGCTGAAAAGGAAATTTGACTATTCTGTGGTATACAACAATTTAACATAACAATTGCCAACAACATATATTAGGACACATCAGATATTCAAGAATGCCATACAATCATGGAACACATATTGATAGCTGCAGGAGGCAGGCAAATTCCTGGGCAGAGAGGGGCAGGTCTGCAGTGAAACCCAGCCTTTAAGCCAGAGACAGCCTGAAGCCTGAAAACCAGGCTGCCAGTTCTGAGTAGAGTCCACAACCCAGAGTAGGAACTTCCTTGATGTCGTTAGGCCAATCAGATTATGCTTTTTCCACGTCCACCCATGGACCAATCAGCATGCACTTCTTCCATTCTGAGACCATAGAAACCCTAGACTCACCCGAACTCAGATACATGTCAGGACTACATGCCTGTGAGTAGAAAGTACCCACCTCAGGTCTCCTCTCTGGTGAGAGCTGTTCTGTCACTCAATAAAACTTGTCTCCACCTTCCTCACTCTCCAGTTGTCTGTGTAACCTCATTCTTCCTGGACACAGGACAAGAACTCAGGACCCACTGAACTGTGGGCATGAAAAGGTCTGTAACACTTTCCTAGCTGCCTCACCGAGCTGTGGGTGGGAGTGAAAAAGGGCTGTATGTAACACTTTCGTGGCCACATCACCAAGCTGTGGGCAGGTGCAAAAGGGGCGGTAACACTTTCCTGGCTGGTTCACCAAGCCGTTGGTGGGACAAAAAGGGGCTGTAAAAGTTCCTGACTGGCTTACTGAGCTGTGGGTATTGACACACGCCCATTCACTAGACTGAGGGAGTAAAGAGTGTGACACTTGCAGGTGCCCAGACCTCAGGATTCCCTGAAGCGGAGCTCTAACACTACAGCCCTCTCACCTTCCAACAGTGTCAGGCAGCCACCCAACATGGCAGTGTGTCTGGAGTTTGTTCCTTCTGGTGGGTTCGTGATCTCACTGACTTCAAGAATGAAGCCATGGACCTTCATAGTGAGTGTTACAGCTTGTAAAGGTGGCACGGACCCAAAGCGTGAGCAGCAGCAAGATTTATAGTGAAGAGCGAAAGAACAAAGCTTCCACAGCATGGAAGGGGACCTGAGCAGGTTGCCACTGTTGGCTGGGGTGGCTAGCTTTTATCCCCTTATTTGTCCCCGCCCATGTCCTGCTGATTGGTGCATTTTACAGAGTGCTGATGGGTCCATTTTACAGAGTATGATTCGTCCATTTTACAAACCTCTAGCTAGCTACGGAGCACTATTTGGTGCGTTTTTACAAACCACTGATTGGTGCATTTTACAAACCTCTTGTAAGACAGAAAAGTTCTCCAAGTCCCCACTCGAACCAGGAAGTCCAGCTGGCTTCACCTCTCAATTCCCCCTCTAAGCAGGACGTCCCAACATTCCCTGCTGTTGGGAATTGAGCAATGACCACTCTAGCTACTCCCTGCTAGATAAGGGTAAAGAAGGGACCCTGCAGTGGTAGTGTCCTCCAGAGGGGAACTCTCTAGGCTAACCAATGGGTCAGTGGGTCAGTTCAGGGGTCCTCGGTAGAAGTTGTTAGTTGACCTCATTTGGGGTTCCATTTGTAAGACCATCTGTAGCTTGATGGCCTCGATCCTGGAGGAAACAAATTTGACAAGAAGGTTAAAAACACAGGGCCTGAGGGCGAGTAATAGCAAGACGGTTGTCACGGGAACTAGAAAGGGGGGAAGCCACGTCACCCAACTCCAGAGGTTGGTATAAGAGTTTGAAAGGTGTTGTCTGATTTCAGAAACCTTTTCCTGTACATGCCGGGTGGTGTCTCATACTAACCCTGACGGGTGAGTAGAAAATCAACACTCTTCCCCTAAGAAGGTGCAAAGTCCTCCTTTCTCAGCAGTGAGGAGGTCTAGGCCTCGGTGGTTTTGGAGAGTCACTGCTGCGAAAGAGTCTATTTGGGATTGTAGAGTAAGGATAGATTTTGTTATTTCTTGCAAACTGTTTGAGAAATTCTTTGAGAGTGTGTGGTAGTAGGATAGTGAAGTGGACAAACTTGCTATTCCAGTTCCTGTAGCAGTGGCCATTCCTAACCCTGTAAGTAGGGGTATTAGTTGTATGGCCCTGCGCTGACTGGACTTGAGCTTTGAAGGGAACTGACAGGGTCTGATTTCCACAAGATTAGGAGTTAGGATAGTACATGTTACACTGTTAACTTTTAGCAAACTTTACTTTTGTGAAACCTTGTAAGTTTGGGATTTCAATTATTCTTTGCTATTAATAAGACCTCATTCAGTCCATATTAACTTAGAATTGGTATAGATGGCTCTTTCCTTATTCTGTAAGTACTTTAAGGTTTGGCTGAGTACAAACAACCCTCAGATTTGAGCAGACCAATTATTAGGCAATTTTCCTAACTCTGCTTCTACAAGAGTTTCCTTATCACTTACTGAATACCCGTTGTGTCTTTTTCCCTGAATCGCCCAGGAGGAACCATCTATGGTCCTGTCCTGAAGGTAGTTCCTCCTAGGTCTGGTAGGACCTTTGTATGGTAACTAATTAAGATTTAGATCCCCTGTTAGGAAACTTGCTGGGTTACAGATTTTTGATAGGAAGGCTACAGGTTGTCAGTGACCTCAGTGTTTTCAGGCTGGCTCCCTGAGCTGTGTGTGAATCCTTGTTTACACTGACAACAAGGTGGTATTGGAGTGTTAATAGGGTCACGGAGAAGGCCTTCAGTTATCGATTATGGGTCTTAAATTTACCCTGGATTTTAAAGGAATAGGGTATACTGTTTTTTCTTTACTTCACTACTTCCATCTCTCTCTTTCCTTCTCTGACTTTCTTTCTCTTTCTCTCTGACTTCCTGTCTTTCTCTTTCCTCTCTGCTGGTCTTTCCCTGCCTCTGCCAGCCACTTATGCTGCTGTTCTCCTCTTTCCTTCCCTTTTTTGATGGCTTCAGCAGTGTAAGACTGCCACCTTCTTGGGTTTTTGCACTGTGTGCAGTAACTCCATGATTTCCTTGTGGTATTTAATGGGGGTTCCCCCAGAGGTTAGGAGCTCCCTTTCTTTCCATATTGCAGCATGGGCATATAGGATTGGATAAGCATACTTGCTATCTGTATACATATTTATTCTTTTTCCCTTTCCTATTTCTAAGGCTTGGGTAACTGCCACTAGTTCTGCTAACTGGGGGCTGGTCCCTGGGGGAAGAGGCTTACTTTCAAGTACTGTTACATCACTAACTATGGCATAACCTGCCCTTTGTATCCCATTCTCCACAAATGAACTTTCATCAGTATATGGGTTAAGGTCAGGATTAGCGAAGGTGACTTCTAAAAGATCATCTCGGGTAGCATAAGTCTGGACTATAATTTGTTGGCAGTCATGCTCCATTTGTTCTCCATCCTCTGGGAGAAAACTGGCAGGGTTGAGGGCCACACACATGCGTATTTGAAGCACTGGTCCCTCAAGGAGTAGTGCCTGGTATCTGAACAGGCAGTTGTCTGATAGCCATAAACTTCCTTTGGCACCTAGTATGCCATTTATATAATGAGTAGTCCAGACAGTGAGATCCTTTCCTAGTATTATTTTGATAGCCTCTGATACTAAGATGGCCACCACTGCAACTACCCATAAACAGCGAGGCCAGCCTTTTGCTACTACATCAATTTCCTTACTTAGGTATGCCACTGGTTGTGGGGTTGGCCCCCATAAGTCTGAGTAAGGACTGCAAGAGCTATTCCTCCTCCCTCTGTGACGTATAAAGAGAAGTTTTGTCCTGTGGGAAGGCTTAAGGCTGGAGCTTGTACTAGGGCCTGTTTTAAGGTTTTGAAGGCTGTTTCTGCCTCTGGTTCCCATTCTGCTAGATGAATATTTTTCCTCTGGGTCTCCTTGATTAGAGGATAGACGGGCCTGGCTATCTCGCTGTATCTGGGGATCCATAGTCGGCAAAAGCTGGTGATTCCAAGGAACCCCCACAAGTGTTTTAATGTGTTAGGGTGAGGATAAGAAAATATAGGCTGTATTCGTTCCCTGCTGTGGGCCCTGGCTAAGATTAGGCCTAGATATTTGACTTGTAGGCAGAGCTGGGCCTTCGATTTAGACACCTTGTACCCTTGATTAGCTAGAAAGTTTAAGTGATCTAGAGTAGCCTGCTGGCGTGAGGCTTCTGAACTGGTAGCCAGAAGTAAATCATCCACATACTGAAGGACCAGAGTGCCTGGACTTGAGAAGTGGCCTAGATCTTGAGCCAGTGCCTGGCCAAACAGATGAGGGCTGTCCCTAAACCCGTGGGGCAAGAACATCCACATAAGTTGGGACGTGTGGTCTGTGGGATCCTAAAGGCAAAGGGAAACTGGGAGTCAGAGTGCAGGGGAAATCAGAAGAAGGGAACCTTGAGGTCCAGAACAGTGAACCATTCTGCTTCCTCTGGTATTTGAGAGAGCAGCATATAGGGGTTGGGTACAACTGGATATAGAGGAATTACTGCCTCATTGATGAGTCTAAGATCTTGCACTAGTCTCCACTGACCACTGTTTTTGTACTCCTAGAATTGGAGTGTTGCAGGGACTGCTGCATTTTCTTATTAAGCCTTATGCATTTAAATGTCTAACAGTATTCTGTAATTCTTTATGAGCTCCAGGCCTTAAGGGATATTGCCTTTGATAAAGAAAAGTGGTGGGATCTTTCAGCCTGATTTGAACTGGACGGGCATTTTTTGCACTTCTGAATTGTCCTTCCAAGGCCCAGATTTCAGGGTTGATTCCCTCCTCAAGTAGGGGACAACAAATGGGTAACTGATCTCCCATATTCATGTAGATAATAGCTGCAGCTTTGACTAATATGTCCCTCCCTAATAAGGGTGTGGGACTTTCAGGCATAACAAGAAAGTCATGTGAAAAGAGCAAAGTCTCCCAATTACAACTGAGGAGGTGGGAGAAATAGCTGGTTACAAGCTGTCCCAGGATTCTTCAGATGGTAACAGACCTTGAGGACAGCTGTCCAGGACAGGAAATTAACACTGAGAAGGCCATGCCAGTGTCCAGGAGAAAGTCAATTTCCTGGCCCTCAATGGTTAAACATACCTGGGGCTCAGGGAGGGTGATGACATGAGCTGGCACTTGCCCCAGGCACCCTCAGTCCTGTTGTTGGATTATCTGGTTGGGGGCTTCTGGCCCAGAGAACCTTTGTCCTCTGGAGTGGTGTGCCATCCAGTGATTGCCTTGGCATGGAGGACATGGGTGAGGGGGTGGCTTGTTTCTCATTGGACAATCTTTTTTAAAGTGTCCATGCAAACCACACTGATAACAAGCCCCACCGGGTTGTTGGCCTGCTCCATTTTCTGTCCTCTTTGAACCACCAAGGTTTGTTTGTCTGAGGGCCATGACTAAGGCTGAGACTTTTCTCTGATCTTGCTTTTCCTTTCAGCCTGTTCCTCTTGGTCCCTATTATAGAGCACTGAGGTTGCCAGGTTTAATGATGCCTCTAGATTTTGTTCAGGGCCCAGGCTCGCTTTTGGAGCTTTCTCCTGATATCTGCGACTGATTGGGTAATAAACATATCTTTTAGGATCAATTGACCCTCGAGGGAGTCAGGTGACAGGGGAGTATATTTTCTTAAGGCCTCCCATAGCCATTCAATGAAGGCAGAAAGATTTTCTTCCTTTCCCTGAGTTACGGTAAACATCATTGAAAAATTCATGGGCTTTTTCCTAACTCTCCTTAGTCCTTCTAGAACACAGGTCAACAGATGTTTATGACTCCAGTCCCCATGATCTGAGTTGAGGTCCTAGTGGGGATCCATACCGGGGACAGCTTGCTGACCAGTAGGGAATTCGTCCCTTTCTTTGACTGTCATTCTATCATTTACTTGACTAAGATACTGGGTATCTCCAAACTCTTGGGATGCAGCTAAAGCCGCATTCTTTTCATTAAAGGCCAAGGTTTGATCTAACAGTAGCATGACATCTCTCCAAGTGAGGTCAAAGGTTTGACCTAGACCCTGTAGGACATCTATGTACCTATCAGGATCATCTGAAAACTTGCCCAGATCTTATCTTGATCTTCTTTAAATCAGAGGGGGAGAAGGGGATATGTACCCAGGTTGGGCCAAATTCCCCTCCCCCTACAGCTTGAGGGGACATAACCAATAGCCCAGGGGGTTTCATGGTCCTTTGGAGATTTCTTTGCTTGTTTCCTTCTGGGCAGGGGAGATTAGAGGAGGTTCATAATTAATAGGAAGGGGAGCTATAGGAAGGCTAGGATATGGAGGTAAGCTGAGAGGTCCTCTTGTGGAATGCAAATTGCAAGGCCAGGCCATAATGCAGAAAAAAATGAGCCACCTCTTTTTCAGAGTTTGCAGGTCAAATTGGTCCCAATAACTTAGGATGCATTTCAAGGGTGGTCCTGTTGATGCCTGAGTGTTTCCCATCTGAAAGAAAAAAACGCCTGCAATTTTGGTTTGTTTGTTTCTCCCTCCCATCCCCCACCCAAGAACCTGCAATGGTCCCCAGACCCTGCTGATTGGAATAGTTGTGCTCACGAATGCACAGCAGCAGATCCCCCTTTTGCTCAAGAACTTGCAACAGTTCCCTGGACCCTGCTGATCGGCATAGTTGCACTCACCAATGCAGCAGCAGAAACACTAGTTTTCCTCCTAGACCACAAAGAGGACTGAGGAAGGTCGGATTTAGTGGCCCTTACTGACGCATTTTTGAAAACCTGCACACTTGCCTTTCCTCTTAGACCACAAAGAGGACCGAGAAAGGTCAGATATAGTGGCCCTTACCAATGCATTCTTGAAAACCTGTTAGAGTCCTAAGCATTTTCTCCTGTTAGTATTGGGACTTTACCCCTGTCTTATAAAAATGATATGCCTCAAAATGGAGTGGAGGGCCATACCCTGAGGGAGGGAAGGGATCTCCAGGGTTGGAAGAGTGATGCCTTTTGTCCTCACTTCTCATCACATGGATAGGAAGGATATCATTTCTGAGGCTCCCCATATCCTAGCTTCAGGATTAGCCTTTGTTAGGCCTGCTAGTCTGAGGAGAAATCCTAAAATTCCAGATAGTCTCCCCCACCAATGGAGCTTTGGGAAAAAATTATATCTTTCTGACTGGTGAGCCTGGGTGCCTAAAGAAAGGAACAGAGTCCTGAAATTCATACTAGAAATCATTCTTATAGGAGAAACTAGAAAAGCACCAGAGACAGGGAGTGGTTTTTTTTAGAAGCAGGACTAGCCTCAGATAAGAGAGGAAGGAGGAAGTTTGTCTGACAGGTGTTAGGACCCAGGAGACAAGGGTCAGGATAGATAGGATAGATGGGTGAGTCTCGTTTGGGTGATGGGACTTTGAGAGTTCTGCTTATGGCTGCAGGTTCAACCAACTTTTTATTGGGACCCCAGAGCTGAATGGCTTTCCTCTCTGTTCACCCTTAGCCCAGAAGTACAGGAAAAGTTGAAGATGGATCCAGGCAAACCACCACTCCCAATTCCAGAGTTGATTATTAGAGAGCCCTTTCCCAAAAAGCCTGACACCCGTGTCTTTAGTCTCGTGGCTGTGTTAGTCACTTTTAATTGGCCAACAGGTGCCTGGTGTTTAGCCCCCGAATTCTAAGGGAAAATAGGAAAGAATGCCAAGCGAAAGGGGCCCAATGGTATTCACCACTTGGTGATAGTCCCTTCATGGTCACCAAGATGTGTCTGGAGTTTGTTCCTTCCAGTGGGTTCCTGGCCTCACTGACTTCAAGAATGAAGCCGCAGACCTTTGCAGTGAGCGTTACAGCTCTTAAAGGTGGCATGGACCCAAACAGTGAGCAGCATCAAGATTTATTATGAAGAGCAAAAGAACAAAGCTTTCACATCATGGAAGGGGACCCGAGTGGGTTGCCACTGCTGGCTGGGGTGGCCAGCTTTTATTCCCTTATTTGTTCCCACTCATGTCTTGCTGATAGGTCCATTTTTACAGAGCACTGATTGGTGAATTTTACAAACCTCTAGCTAGCTACAGAGCTCAGATTGGTGCATTTTTACAGAGCACTGATTGGTGCTTTTTACAAACTTCTTGTAAGACAGAAAAGTTCTCCAAGTTCCCACTCAACCCAGGTAGTCCAGCTGGCTTTGCCTTTCAACTGGAAGTGGTGGTGGGGCTGGGTCAGCCCAGAAACCATGGGCTGGATTGAGGATTAACAAGCTGAAACACATCCCCCCTCACTTGCTGGCTGTGGGCAGCAGAAATGAGAGCTGTATCCCCCTACCCCCACACACACCTTGGGGCTCTGTGGTTTCTGGCGTCTCTGAGTTTTTGGGCACCACTGTGTTCCCTTTGTCTAGATGCCATCACCTGCAGTGGAAGCCACTTGTGGCACACGTGGTCCAGCTGTAGCCACGCATGGAGACAGCACCTGTGCTGGCACCTGGAGCTGCCTGGCCCACCACAGCAGCAATGCGTATGGCTGTGCAGTGGGCAGACCCTGCGCTTGCTCACTCACAAACCCCTCACCACTCCATGCCTGCCTTGCCCTTGGGCATGGGTTCTGGCCCGGTAGTGGTAGCTGAGCACAGCCTACTGGGACAAGTGAGCAGAACGAGCCCAGTGGGCATGAATGAAACTCAAGCAGAGGCACTGACAGTCACAGGGTTCTGGCTGGCAAAATGACACCCAAAAGATCCCATGATATTTCTGAGGGCTCATCTGGGATCTGTGGAAGGGTGGGTAAAAATGGACTTGGTGATTTCTGTCCTTTTGTTCAGAGTCCTTAAACTCTACAATAGCCAAAATGAAAGAAAAACACTGGGCATCTGTTGGCCAGGTAAAAGCAATTGATGTGTCTGCCAGACTTAAGACATGGAGGTCAGGCTTGCTGAGGAGGACACTGTCAATTCCCCGTCATCCTTGAGTGTTGGGAATGTTGGCTTTGTTCCAATCCGGTTTCCCTTCATGGAGATCTTGTCATCACGGGGGATTGAAATAAGGTCCTGGAGCAACTGAAGACATCTGGTGAGGCCACAACTCCATGTTGCCTGTAGGCCCCTAGACTGGCTCCAGTCCCTGACAGCCCATTATGGTGTCAGCACTAGACCCTCCAGTCTTTCCTATAATATTTTCTTTTGTCCTTTCTGGCTGTCATGGCTCCTATCTCTTCTTCACATACAATGTTAAGGGTGTTGCTGCAAACCACTGAGATAATATAGTCATCAGGAGTGTAATTTAGAACAATGTAGTTTCTTTCTATTCTTAGAAGTGAGGAGGATGTAATGATTGAAGGCTTCTTTCCCCCATTGAGGAAGTCTATTAGCATAGGGCAAGAGGCCACCTCCCCCAGGCATCTTCTCCTCCATTGAATTTAAGTTGTTTCTTTTTCCACCATGTCAGGAGTCAACACAGTCCTGTAAATACAGGGAGACTTTCTTTTTTTTTTTTAATTTTTTTTTTTTTTTTTTTTTTTTTTTTTTTTTTTTTTTTGAGATGGAGTCCTGCTCTGTCGCCCAGGCTGGAGTGCAGTGGCGCGATCTCGGCTCACTGCAAGCTCCGCCTCCCAGGTTCACGCCATTCTCCTGCCTCAGCCTCCCGAGTAGCTGGGACTACAGGCGCCTGCCACCACGCCCAGCTAATTTTTTTGTATTTTTAGTAGAGACGCGGTTTCACCATGGTCTTGATCTCCTGACCTCATGATCCACCCGCCTCGGCCTCCCAAAGTGCTGGGATTACAGGCGTGAGCCACTGCACCCGGCCCCAGGGAGACTTTCTTTTTTCTTTTTTTTTTTTTTTTTTGAGACAGAGTCTTGCTCTGTCACCCAGGCTGGAGTGCAGTGGTGCAATCTCAGCTCACTGCAACCTCTGCCTCCCAGGTTCACACCATTCTCCTGCCTCAGCCTCCCGAGTAGCTGGGATTACAGGTGCCTGCCACAACACCTGGCTATTTTTTTTTTTTTTTGTATTTTTAGTAGAGATGAGGTTTCACCGTGTTAGCCAAGGTGGTCTTGATCTCCTGACCTCGTGATCCATCCACCTTGGCCTCCCAAAGTGCTGGGATTACAGACGTGAGCCACCATGCCCAGCCAATACAGGCATACTTTCTATGTGAGAGACTTACTTTTCCTTTTGGGTGGCATCTTCTTAGGACAGGTCCCCAATTCCTAGGACTCCTTTTCTCTCCTTTGTTTGAGAAGAACCTGATTCCACAGCTTTACCTTAGCATTCTGCTTATAATAGAGAAGCAATGAAGAAACTGCCCCACTGGTTGCAGGCTTCAATTATGCAAGAGCCACCTGGGACTAATTTAAAGGGTTCATATACCCTCCTGAGGCACCTTTTTGTCTCAAGTTCAATTCCAAGCTTCTGGATGGAGCCCTAAAAAGACAAACTATACCTGAAGGACCCAGAGGCAGTTACAGCAGAAAGCCAGGACACAGTGAAGGTAAGCAATACTATCCCTGCTGATTAGACCTTCCTGATTCCTAGACAGAGAACTTGCTCACATCCATGGCATAGGTGAGATCTAGGGAATCCACAGGTTACTGACAGCAGGAAGATAGGGCAACGTAGGTAAGTGTGAATATCCCTACTCACTAGGTCTTCCCACTAAATAGGTGGAGGTCACATTCACACCCATGGGTGGCACTTCTAGGGGCTGCCAGGATTTGGGAAAAAAGAAAGGAAGCATACCTTTCCATCTCCTGATTCAGTCAAGAGACAACTAATCCTAAAAGATAAGTTCATTACTCAGGTGGCCCCTGATATCAGGAGGAAGCTGCAGAAACAGGCTATGGGACCAGATATTACTTTAGACAACCTCCTGAAAGTGGTCACCTAGGTCTTTTACAATAGGGATTGGGAGGAAGTCCAAGAGAGAAAGAAGACACAAGAAAAAGGGACAGGCTCAAAGGACCACCTTACAGTCTCACAGACCCCAGAATCCCCAAGATGCACCTGTTAACTGCTACAAATGTGGCAAGCAAGGCACTTTAGAAAGGACTGCCTGGGCAACATGAAGAAGCCATTTTGACCCTCTCCAATTTGGAATAGCCACCACTGTAGGGTGGACTGTCCATAGAGACACAAGGCAATGGGTCCAGAGCCAGTATTCCAAGTAGTCTAGAAGGACTGATGGGTCCCAGGGCTACTCTTCCTGGCTCCAGTGGCTCAGACAACCATTATCATCCAGGAGCCCTAGGTGATTCTGGAAGTCAAAGGAAGGAAGGTGGACCTCCTCCTTGACACTGGAGTGGAACTTCCAGCCCTCCTCTTCAATATGGGCCCCCAACCCCCTTAGTATGACTGACAGGGGCATCTCAAGAAAGCCTTTAACCTGGTATTTTTCCCCAACCCCTTAGTTGTAGTTGGGGAGACCTCTGGTTTACTCATGCATTTTTATTCATGCCTGACAGCCCAACTCTTCTGTTGGGCAGGGATATTTTTGCTCATATGGGAACTACCAACCTTACTGCTCCAGGACAGACTTTTTGTCTCCTCTTAGTGGAGACCAATATTAACCCAGAAGTTTGGGCAACTCAAGGGAAAATTGGCTAAGCCAGAACCTCCACACTGATCTGAATCCACCTTAAGGATATTACCTCCTTCCCTAACCAGAAACAATATTCCTAAAACCAGAAGTTAGGAAAAGTCTAGAAGCCATCATTGATAACTTGAGGATGCAGGGCCTCCTCAAACTCTGCAACAGCCCTTGTAATACCCTGACATTGGGGCTACAGAAACCCAAAAAGGAATAGAATGGAGACTGGTCCAGGACCTCCACCTCATTAATAAGGCTGTGGTTTCAATTCATCTGGTGGTTCCTAATCCCTATAATCCTGAGGGAACTAAATGGTTCACAGTCCTGGACCTAAAGGATGCCTCTTTTCTGCATACCATTATAGCCCAGCTCTCAGTATTTGTTCGCATTAGAGGATCCTTCCAACAGAACAACCCAGCTAACCTTGATGGTGTTACCTCAGGGATTCTGAGACAGCCCCCACCTGTTTGAGAAGGTGTTGTCCAAAGGCCTCTCTGAGTTCCTTTATCCTCAGGTTAAAGTTTTACAATATGTACATGATATTCCACTTTGTTTTCCAACTGAGAAAATCTCTCAGGAGGGCAGTAAGGCTCTTCTTAATCACCTGGCTAACAGAAGATATAAGGTCTCAAAATCTAAGTCTTAGCTCTGTCAGACTTCAGTGAAGTACTGAGGTCTCGTCTTGTCAGATGGGACTAGGAATGCTAGGTGAAGAAAGGATTAAGCCCATCTCCTTCCTTCCCCCTCCCCCAAACCCTCAATTATCTGAGGAGATTGCTAGGCATTACAGGATTCTGCAGACTATATATACCTTGGTATGGTGAAACAGCTTATCCCTTCTATCACCTAATAAAGGAAACTCAGGCAGCCAAGACCCACTCCCTAATTTGGAGAGCAGAGGCTAAAAGAACCTTTGACCTGTGAACCCTGAATATCTGAGACAGGTCTCAGTTAATTTAGAAAGTTTATTTTGCCAAGGTTGAGAACATGCACCCATGACACAGCCTCAGGAGATCCTGATGACATGTTCCCAAGGTGGTCAGAGCAGTTTGGTTTTATACATTTTAGGGAGATATGAGACACCAACCAACATATGTAAGATGAACATTTGTTCAGTCTGGAAAGGTGGGACAACTTGAAGCAAAGGCAGAAAAGCTAAAAGTAAGGAGGTGGCTTTCAGGTCATAGGTAGATAAGAGACAAATGGATGCATTCCTTTGAGTTTCTGATTAGCCTCTCCAAATGAAGCAATCAGATATGCATTTATCTTAATGAGCAATGGGTTGATTTTGAATAGAATGGGAGGTAGTTTGCCCTGAGTAGTTTCCAGCTTGACTTTTACCTTTAGCTTAGTGATTTTGGGGCCCCAAGATTGATTTTCCTTTTACAGACCAGTGAAAACAAGCCTTGCTAAAGGCACCAGCCTTTAGTCTTCCTATAGGGGAGTTGTTCAATCTTTATGTATTAGAAAGGAAGAGAATGGCCCTGGGAGTTCTAACCCAGGCCTAAAGTCCAGCCCAGCAGCCTATAGGCTACCTAAGCAAGGAGCTTAATTTGGTAGTTAAAAGATGGTCAGCCTGCCTCCAGGCAGTTGCACTGGTAGCCTTGCTGGTACCAGAGGCTACTAAGTTAACCAAGGGAAATAACATAACCATTCATATCCCACATAATGTGGCAGAGCTGCTGTCTTGTCTTCTAAGGGGAGTCTCTGGATTATGAACAACTGCTTCCTCAAATAATAAGCTCTGCTATTAGAGGGATCTGCAGTCCAGTTAAGAACCTGTCCCTCCCTAAATCCAGCCACCTTCTTCCCAGAGAAAGCTGGGGAGCTTGAACATAACTGCTAACATTAGTGCAAACCTACACAGCCAGAGAGGACCTGAAGGAATCCCTCTTAGAGAAACCACACTGGACTCTCTTTATGGATACAAGTTCCTTTGTAGAGCAAAGGATCCAAAAGGCAGGGTATGCAGCAATCATCCTGAATAACATTATTGAGAGCACACCTCTTTCCTTGGGCACAAGCTCTCAAATAGCTGAGCTAATTGCCCTCAAGAGGGAACTTGAATTAAGCAAGGGGAAAGCAGTTAACATTTCTACTGATACTAAGTATGCTTTCCTAGTCCCCAATGCCCATGCCACTATCTGAAAAGAGAGGGACTTCCTCACAGCCAATGGGTCTCCCACTAAATACCACCAGGAAATTAACAGACCATTATCCTTTATTTTCCTTCCATGGGAAGTGGCAGTAATACCTATTAAAGGTCAGCAGAAGGAGATGTATAAAACAGCTGAGGGAAATAAGTTGGCAGAACAAGCAGCTAAATTGTCAGTAAGAGGGCCAGAGATTTCTGATCCACTTGAGCCCCCTCGGATCTGAGAGGGTTCCATAAGGAAATAAAACCTCAGTATTCCTCTGTGGAGATGGGATGGGCCACTTCTTGGAAATATAACCTTCAGTCCTCAGGATGGTTGCAATCAGAGGATGGTAAACTTCATCTACCAGCTTCCAGCCAATGAAAGGTTCACAAAACCCTTCACCAAGCCTTCCCCCTAGGTCAAGATAAAACCTATCTATTGACCCAAAGGTGGTTCACAGGTAAAAATTTGCTAAAAATGGTCAAACAGGTTGCTAATGCTTGCAAGACTTGCCTTAAAAATAATTCCCTCAATTGATGGTTTCTTCTCCTTGGAGCCCAAAGACTGAGAGGCTACACATAGAAAGACTGGCAAATGGATTTCACCCATTTACCAATGATAAGGGGACTTCAGTACCTCCTAGTATGGGTAGATACCTTCACTAACTGTGTAGAAGCATTTCCATGTTGGACAGAGAACACTTCTGAGGTGAAAAAGTATTAATTAATGAGATAATCCCTCACTTTGGACTTCCTCAGTATCTCCAGACCAATTATGGCTCCTGTTTCAAGGCAATTGTCAACCAGGCAGGAGCAGGGGGTGCGAGGAGGTCAAAGACACTAAGTATGTAAGACTATCTTCTCTGCTTGGAGAACACAGTCTTCAGAAAACGTAGAAAAGACAAATGATATTATCAGAAAACTGTGTCAGGAGACTCATCTTCCTCGGATTATTCTTCACGTAGCCTTACTATGTGTTAGGCACACCCTTTTGAAGCTGGGTTTAAGTCTCTTTGAAATGGTGTATGGATGACCTTTTCTCACCAATGATTGCTTGCTAGACCAAGAAACCTCTGATTTGATTAAACATGTAACTTCTGTTGGCCCATTTGCCAACAGGAACTAAAGCAACTGTTGGAGGCCCAATCCCATGAACCAAGGCCTCCTCTATTCAATCCAGTGGACTTAGTTTTGATAAAGGCACTTCCTTCCCTTTCTTCCACTCTAGGCTTGAAGTCAGAGGGATCTTACACTGTATTTCTGCCTACTCCTATGGCAGTAAAAGTCACTGGAATAGATTCTTGCATTAATTATACTTGAGTAAAGGCGTAGGGAACTGACTGAATTACCTCTTTTGACCCAGAAGAGCACCCAAAGTTCCAGTATGATGAAATCAAAGATCTCAAGCTAAAAACCACAAAAGATTAGTGCCAATAATTAATCTTCCATGAATATCCTCTTTGTAGTCTTACCTATGCTTGCTATTCTTGCCTTTGTTCGAGTCCTCACCATAAGGTGTCTTTATCAAGGACCCCTTGAGGTTGAACTTCCCAGGTATTATCTACTCCCCTAAACAGTTATTTCTAAAGTTTAACTGCTCTCTATACAATATTTAATTTTTTTCACCAGGGTAAAACAGTTCTAGCCACAACATTGTTTTCAGAATGATTAGTCCATTTTACTTTTTATTTCTGTTATCTTTGGTACTAGATTTTTTTCTTTTAGCTCCTCTTTGTATAATACTCATATTTAGTCCATACATACTTAACCTCTTTGTAAAATTTGTTTCTACTCACCTAGCGGTCATGAAACTCCACATGGTATGCAAGTGGAGCCTTGGACAATAGCTCATTTTTTACTCAGGACCCTTAGATAGGTCTCAGAGAGAGATCTGACTGCTGTTTTCCCCAAAACAATGCCCCCTATCAGCATGAAGCAGTTGGGAGCAGTCACTGTTCCTATCCTAATGGCAGTTAGATGTACCTCTTCAGAGGGGGGATTGATAGCAGCAGGAAGCAAGCAAATTCCTGGGCAGATAGGGTTGGGTCCCCAGTGAAACCCAACCTTCATGATGGAGCCAGCCTGAAGCCTGAAAATTGAGCTGTCAGTTCTGGGTGGAGTCCATGACCCAGAGTGAGAACTTTCTTGATGCCTTTAGGCCAATTATATGGTGCCTTTTTCCAGCCCACCCATGGATCAATCAGCATGCACTTCCTCCATTCTGAGTCCATAAAAACCCCAGACTCAGCTAGACTCAGACACATGTTAGGACTACATGCCTGAGAATAGGAGCTACCCACTTTGGGTCTACTCTTCACTGAGAGCTGTTGTTTCACTCAATAAAATTCTTCTCTGTCTTGCTCACCCCCCAGTTGTCCATGTAGCCTCATTCCTCCTGGACATGAAACAATAACTCAGGACCTGCTGAACAGTGGGCATTAAAAGGATGTAACATGTTCCTGGCTGGCTTGCCAGGCTACAAGTGGTGACATGCTCTGTAATCCTTTTGGGGGCCCAGACATTAGGATTCACTGAGCCAGAGCTCATCCTCAGTGGGCATGGGATACTGGTAGTGTGAGCCAAGCACAGCCTGCCTGGCAAGTGGGTAGAATGAGCCCAGCAGGTGTAAATGAAACTCAAGCAGAGGCCCCACCAGCCACAGAGGATTCTGGCTGATGAAATGACACCCAAAGGATTCTGTGATGATATTAACAACATATGTATATAAATATAACCCAAAGAAAGTAAAATACCACCTCACATTTGACAACACTTCTTGTATAATTCTAACATAACAAATAAGTTTAATAAGCCTAATATATCTCTCGGACTTCAGGAAACCTAATATCAAAAAAAATTAGTTTGATGTCAAAAATATTGAATTTAGAACTTGAAATTTTGCTTTTCAAAAGTTGGCCAAATATCAACATTTTTAAGCACAAAATAGTATCATAGGTCATTATAAAAATAGACATTCGTTAAGCAGAAGTGATAAAACAAAAGCATTTATCTTTTGATAGAGAGGAAACTCAGTTTTCCAAACAACAAGATCTAATAAAGACAGCATGAGACCCAACTAAAACTGCCTGCGCCCTGCCTCCAGTTTCTCCCTGCAGTTTACTCAGAAGGTAAACAAAATCTTTTATCTCTTCATAAAACACAAATATTTTGTTCAAAAGAGAAAACGTTTTATAGTTTGGTTAATAGGTTAATAGGATATTTATACTACAAAAAGTCTTACCATTTTCTCTAACATGTTACAATTTTACCTTTGTATGGTGTATTACTACTGTTAAAGCTAATTTGAATAAAATCTTATAAACAAATCTATCTACTTTTAGTCAGTTTGATCATAAAGTAAGATTTCCATAATGTCTTTAATAATCTTTTCTCATTTTCTATTTATGGGTAGATGTAGGCTCCAAGAAAACCCAGTTAGTCCAACACTTGAGCCCAGACACTGGCCTTGAATCAGTGGGCTTTTTATATTAATGTTTAACTTACACAAATTCTCTGAAATAATCTTGTCCTTCAAAATTAGCCCTTACAATCTCACATGCCCCCCTCTTCTGCAATAGTCCCCAGGCCTAGAGAGATTGAATCGTTTTGATTTCTAGCCTTCTGTCTCACAAAACCAGTTCATTTTGAGTGTCACCTTCTCCAAAGTCTGAAGATGAGGCTTCAACTTGTGTCAATGTTCAAAATTTAGCAGGGGTTGGTGCCTCCTTCACTCCCAAGAGTCCAAGCCCTGTAACTTAACACCACAAGGATTGGTTAATAGGATATTTACACTACAGAAAGTCTTATCATTTTCTCTAACATGTTACAATTAAAAGTGTAATTGGGTGTTCGGGAGTTACTGCCTGCAGAACTTCAAACCACTGTATTAAAGTAGTTAGGTTACTCATTGCATATTTCTAATTGTTAGCGTTCTAGTGACAGAACTATGACCAAAAGCATAAAAAATGTGCTAAGTCTTGTGCCAAACTTATCAAAGACAATTAACTTTTTTCTCCACTATTAAAAATGATAAATGCAAATAAAGTTTAGGAAATTCAATATGAGAAATAATCTCCATTCACTTAAATAGTGTAACAATTTTTTTCAGCTATTTTAAAAGCATTTCATTACACATTTCCAAGATTTGTTTCTAGATACAATACAGACAACCGATTAGGGAATTTTCACCACCAAAATCTTCAAAGCAGTGCAGAACCTGCAAATATTTTGTTTTCAAGTACACAGTGAAGGCCCTTCTATGATAAACAGCTTGAGATCAAAAATGACAAGAAAGTTTTACCTTTTTTTAATTGCTACTGAGTCCAAGTGAATGTCACTTTAATTTAATAGTAGTGAACACAACTAAATTACCGTGAGAGAAATCTAATCAATATAATTTCCTTAAGGACAAGGCCAATCTTTCCTGAACATTAAAACATTGTACCCATATCACAGTTTTTCCTCATCAAAGGAAACAATCTGAAATCAACCCAAACTATTGATTAGATTGACTCACCCTGGAAACAAACACAACTCAAACATTTCCACTGTCATCCACCTCACCAAACAATGAAATATATAATGTACTATTTTTGTTCAAAACTTACAAAAATAAGTACTTCTTTTATTTTTTTAGCTTTCTAGATCATCAGAGGCAAGAAAAATCAGCCAAAGATGCTCCTTCAATTCCTACAGGCCTGACAAAGGTAGCTTAGGAATTTCAGATAAATAGAACCAATGATGACTTGCTAAAAATGCACAGGAAACAAAATAACTACTCACAGAACCAAATAAAAACCTTCCACTAGAAACTAAATAACATCAATGATTTCATATAAATGCATATACAAGCAAAACCCAAAAAAGAGCAAACAGCAAACAAATGAAAAGTAGAAGGAAAAACAAATAAAACAGGAAACCAATCCCCAACCTTTCCTGCACTCAGTTTATCCTGGAGGCTACAGTGTTACCCAGAGCACCCCCCTGCCAAAACACATGATGAATATTTTATTCCTGATGCACAATTCAATACCCTAAGTCCATCAATATCACCATATATCCTGTGAAATCAATAAATTCACTCTAGACACATGTCCACTAACTACTCCAGTGCCAGCACCATCCATAAAAATCCAAAAATAGTGTTGAGCAATGCAAGCACGTATGTGAAATTTGCCTTCACACTAAATCTGGCTTCATGCTTAACTCTATTAAAAAAGAATTGCCAAATTGCCAATGCATTTCTTTACAATATTTTTTATTTTCCTTCATGAAATTAAGAGCTTTAACTACAAAAATGTTAATTAGCCAATTTTCTCCAATTCCTTATTAGGTTTTAAGAATATTTTATTATCTAAACTTTTTCAACTTTCTATTTTCTCTGTATATGCATGAAGATGGACACACAGAGAAATACAATAAACTTCATATGACTTACACAGACTGTCCACAGACATGCCTGGGCTTTCTGTTCAGTCCCAGAATTTTTTCTTTTTTCTTTAAATAACCAGTCATTTTACCCAGGATGAAAAATTTACCATACAAGGTCTTTTCTCATACAAAATTATTTTTTTTTACAACCTTCCTTACCAAAAACATATTTTCATATCCATAAATTTCTTCATATTTCTCTCCCCTTCTAACTACCTTGTTTCATAAATCACCTTTTTCAAGTCCATAATTCAACTTTTAGATAACTTCTAAAATAGACAAAATTATTTCTTCTCACTAATAACATATCTTTTTTGGCCCAGTTTATATACAGAATTATATGTTAATTATAATTCTTATCCTTAGTAGACTTAAATTATAGTGAAATCCTAGGAAGCAAAAACCCTGAGCTTCCTACCAGATATTAGCATTTCATAAATGAGAACAATTCCACAATTTTTAGAAATATATTGCCCCATATCATAACCCTTCCTTAACCGGAAATAACCCAGATATGCAGTGAGCATCAAAAATAATTTTATGATTTTAAATTACAGAAAAAGTTCATCTATAGTGTTTACCCATTTACATTATATTTATTTTAAGAAGTTGGATTATTTATGCATTATTTATTTCCTTATTAAGTATTTTATAGCCTGTGCATTTCAGATGTTCACTTAAATAACCTAAATAAGAGCCTTAATGTTAACTACACGGGCATTTTTACCAATGACACAGAAGATTCGGCAGTTTTCATTAAACCAACAACGTTAAATTTGTCTTACTTATCAAAAAAATTCACAAAGATCATTTAGTTTTGGCTGGGTTTACAGTTTTATAATCTTCTGTGCCAAACCCTGATATTTTAAAATATCTAGCAAAGATAAATACAAAACCCATATCAAAGTGTATGCTGACAATTCTGAAAACATTTCTATTTTTTATTTTACCAATAATTTTAAAGTCAGCTTGTTTAGTAAAGATTTACTGAAGTCACATAAACTTAAAAATTGCTTGGATTCATTTACTTAATTTATGAGCACAATTTTATTTACAAGCCAGTTTGGTAGACACAACATATAACAATAAATGTGAATACAAATAAACATATCTAGACATACATAAACACACAAACAAAAATTCAATAGCTTTACCCTGGAACTTTATCCATGAGATAGCTATGCAAACTCACGGGTTTAACATGGTTACACTTTGTTTGCCAAATGATTCATTGGATTAGGTAACCCAATGAATGCTGTGAACCAAAATTTTGTGTGAAGCAGTTTTCATGGCAGTTTCATTTTTAAAGGCCAAACTTCCCCAGATTCCAAAGAACACTGAGGCCAAACAGTACCAAAGGAGAACATCACATACAACCCAGGCCCAACCCTGCTTTAAAAAAGCAGCACAAAAGCCTCAATACATGCAACTCCATCCCACTTTCCCATTAAACAGCAAACTCCAGATTCCAAGCAATATTGGGGCAAACAGTGTTGCAAAAGAATGTCAAGTTTACTGAATTCTAAATCCTCATGACTATAATATAGTAAACACACACGCAGTCACCAAAACACAATCCTACTGCTGCAGCAACAAAGAAGCCCCAAGAGTGTCCAAACTGAAACAGTCAGGGTGCTTCCTCTCTCCATCAGTTGGGCTTGATCAAGTGCAAACAAAAATTCCTTAGAAATTTCCCATATTGAGAGGAGCTGACCCTGTTGTCTGGTACCCGTAAAAGAAACTCACTTGCCCAGACACAGCACACAATTACAGAAAATCCCCAAGGCTGTCCACACTAAAACAGATTGTTTTCCTTTCTCAATTAGTTGGGCTTGTTTTGCAAATGGAAATTCCTTTAAAAATTTCCCAAATAGAGAGGAGTATATCCTGCTGTCTGGACCCACAAAAGACACTCATCTATTGGGATGCAGACGTCAAATTTCAAAGGCAGTTCATCCAAGGCAATCAGGAACGTGGTTAGGGTCAGTGGTTGTGGGGCCAGAGAGAGACACTCACCTCCAGCTGAAATTGGGTGGACAACTGCTTAGGAGCACTTCTGAGACTTCTGGCCCACAGCAACCAAGCCACAAGCAGTGTCTTTCCAGTCAAGGAACCAAAATCTGTTACCAAAACACAGGGGGTTTTGTCTAGGTCCTGCTGCTCGTAGCACAGAAAGCCAATCACTGAGATAGTAAGTATTGCCAAGGAAGAAGGCTTTCTTTAATCAGGTGTTACAGCCAAGGAGATGGGAGCTCAGTCTCAAATTCATCTCCCTGAATGACTAAAACTAGGGGTTTATATAGCAGAGAAGAAATGTAACGATGTGTAAGAAAACAGGAACTAGGGAGAGGCAAGGAGGCATCTGGTGCAGTGATCTGGTGAGTTTCAGTTCTTTGATACTTTTTTTGAGAGGCCTAAAGGTCCTTCCCTGAGGAAGGAACTCAGATAAAACAAATACAGGTTTTAAGCTTTAACAACAGAAGGTTCAAATCCTATGTTTATCAAAAAGAACAGTCTATGGGAGTATTGGGCCAGTTTCAAAGAGATTCCGATACTTCAGAAGCTACTGACAAATGTTACTCAATCCTGAAGAAAATTCTCCATCTCTTTTCTTTTGGCCTCTTTCATATTTATTTTGAGCTTCCAAGAGAACAGAAAAGATACCTAGTCTGCTTGCCACTATAGTCTTCAGGACTGTTCAATTTCTTGTAGATATTTTTAACTTAATTCTTTCAAATGCATCATAAACTTTATGATTTCAAATCAGAGGGAAATATCTGAATAATTTAAATTTAATTTAATCAGGGAAATTTGTTGAAGTCTTCCAAATGCACTCTAAAGAAGGTTTTTCCGAAGCTTTCTTACCCAAAAAGAGTTATTAATTTTGGAATAAATATGGATGATTTCACCACTAAATATATTTTAGGGATTTACCACAGGTCAATTTAGACAATTATACCCTACAAGACACTATGGTGAATAATGAACACATACTGCATGCTTTCTCTCTAGGCTGTTCAGAATGATTGATTGTGTCCAGAATTTATTCCTTCTGGTGGGTTCTTGGTCTCACTGACTTCAAGAATGAAGCCGTGGACCTTCGTGGTGGGTGTTACAGCTCTTAAAGATGGTGTGTCCGGAGCTTGTCCCTTCAGATGTGTCCAGAGTTTCTTCCTTCTGGTGAGTTCGTGGTCTCGCTGACTTCAAGAATGAAGCTGCTGACCTTCGCAGTGAGTGTTACAGCTCTTAAAGGTGGTGTGGACCCAAAGAGTGAGCAGCAGTAAGATTTATTGTGAAGAGCAAAAGAACAAACTTTCCACAGCATGGAAGGGGACCCAACTGGGTTGCCTGCTGGCAGTGGCCAGCTTTTATTCCCTTATTTGGCCCCACCCACATCCTGTTGATTGGTCCATTTTACAGAGCGCTGATTGGTCCATTTTACAGAGCGCTGATTTGTGCGTTTACAATCCTTTAGCTAGACACAGAGCGATGTTTGGTACATTTACAATCCTTTAGCTAGACACAAAACTTCTCCAAGTCTCCACCAGACCTAGAAGCCCAGCTGGCTTCACCTCTCATGATGACCTATTAAGATGAGAATTACAAATATGGCAATATCCCCTACAGAGTATATATCCAGAAAATCAACATGCATTTTCTCTTCTTTAGAGCAAAAATACTAGGTTTCTTAAATTTTAGAAAGACTATGATATCAAATATTATCAACAGACAACTTTTACAATTTTAAAATAGAATGTTGATTTATAAATTTGGATATGGAAAAGGCATTAAGCATGATCTTGTCCAATAATTTATTTTCACTTATTAAATGGTTGATATTTGGTAGAGATATATATATACAGCCAATGAATTCTTGCAATTTTCCTTGTAAATATATTTTGGGATTCTCTGGAAATGCAATGTTAGCACAACTGAACAAATGGGTTTGTTGTGATATTTCTGTATGGATACATGCAGAGGAAAAGTAATACTAAAATCTAGGACAGATTGAGGAATATTTATAATTACATTTACATTCTTACTAATAGCTACATTTATATGTATTTACTTGCTATCTTTAGTGGGGCAAAATATGAAAAGATACAAGTGCCTTTTACTTGGCTATGAGATACATGGGCCTGGGCCTTTAAGCTGCTCTCAATATTATGTGAATTAAAGAAAAACAAGCAATACCAATATTTAGTGATTTTTGCTTTATCCTAAATTTATAAGTATATATGGATATTTTATCACTATCATTTGTATCCATAACCTAAATATTGTAGTGTATTTTATTTTTTCACATAAAAATGAAAATGGCATATATCAAATTGACAGAAACTGCAGAACAATTCATTTTGAAAGAAAAATTTGATTTTAATAAGAATATTAATAACACTTGTGAATTTTTTTTTTTTTCAAGACAGAGTCTTGCTCTGTCACCCAGGCTGGAGTGCAATGGCTCGATATCAGCTCACTGCAATCTCCGCCTCCCAGGTCCAAGTCATTCTCCTGCCTCCACCTCCCGAGTAGCTGGAATTATATAGGTGCCCACCACCACGTCTGGCTAGTTTTTGTATTTTTAGCAGAGATGGGGTTTCACCATGTTGGCCAGGCTGATTTCAAACTCCTGACCTCAGGTGATCTGCCTGCCTCGGCCTCCCAAAGTTCTGGGAGTACAGGCGTGAGCCACTGTGCCAAGCCTAGGTATACTAGGAAGTGTGCTACTCACAGTAAACGAATGAGCCTACTTCAGCTTCAGAATTACATTGAAATTTATATACTATTATCAACTCAATTTTACAGATAAGAAAACTGAGGCTAGTGTAGTAACTTTTCTAAATTTAGATATTTTGTAAGGACTGGAGTAGGATTGTAATTTAAGCAGCCTACCTCAGGCTTCATGATCTGGACTTAATGAAATGTAAATTAATATAAACATTGCTTTTTATAATTTTGTGAAAGTCATCACTTTTTCAATGGACATGTATCATTTTGAAATTAGAGATCAACAGTAATACAAACTATTTTCAGGAAATAAAGAGAAACATTTCTCAGTTCATAAAACTCCAGATATTTAGATTCAAACTGAACGTGTGTATTGAACAGATGGCCCTGTAAAACTATTCTTATTTCTCTTTGCTAAAATGCCCTGAGTTAGAAGAAATAATAGATTTTAAGGAATTGCACAGCTCTTGCCAGAAAATGAATTCACAATTTCAAAAGTGGTTAGTGAATATGAATTGTGCTTTATTTTTTGTGGCTATGTTTTGGAGTGTAAACTTCAAGAAGTGTGTTAGTTATAAAGTATCGGAATCTTCAACATGGCTTAGTTTCCTGAGAAGCTAAAAATGAAATATGTCCATTAAAAACGCACTATAAAATGATAATTTTGGAGCAAGCTGGTATGTTCCTGTGACGATAAGCAGTATACAAATCTATCAATAATGCTTGAATCCAACTGGCTCTGTAAATTATCCTTCATGAAATTCCCTTTTTCCATGTAATTTTAGAAAATAATAATGTAAGGCTGGAAATAGAAATGAAATTTAGATATATCTAAATTCACTTTTCTGGTTTTAAGATGAATTCTTGAATATCAGGTTATTTGTTGAGTTGATTATCTGTGATCAGTGATTAGCATTTTGCCATTCATTTTCTCTCAAAGAACAAATTTTACTATATGTTTGTAAAAATACAATAATATAAACATAGTACATGTTTTATATACATATTTGACATATAATGGTTAGATATTGTGTAGTTAGAAAATTCAAAATTGAAATACCATGTAATGGTAATCAGATGGATGATTTAAAATTTACCATACACACACACACACACACACACACACACGCAAACACACACAACTTCATATAATAAAACGTCTGAAAATAAGATTACAAATAAACTGGTTAAATATCTGTGCTTAAAGTATAATTCAAACTGATAGAGACACTCTGAATTCATGTCTTAAAGAACTACACGTGTTAATTATTTACATGCTTTGATTAAAAAACAAAAGACTCCGCTAGGGCTGTTAGGATAGACTGAGACATACAATGTTGCACTACGTAGTAAAAAGCTTTGGTAGAAAGTAAGTAAACATGGAGGCTGCAGGGAAGATAAAGAGAGAAATAAAAAGAGCAAATAGAGACAGTGAAAGAGATTCCCAAGTTTAATGATGTGCATGTGTGTTTGCAATAAGGAGGGAAAGAACCACATTTCCTGTTATTTCTCCATACAAGCCCATTGCTCATTCCCAAAGCTTTCTCCTGCCCAATTTATATTCTCTACAAAAAATAAAACTTGTTACCATGATGTGAATGTTAATAAGCGCTCCAGGCATCTACAGAAAATACCACCAAATTAAAATCTCAGGAAGGAAACCCATTTTCTATCCTCACATAACTCTACCAACTCTCGTCTATATTCCTATCCGATAGTTCACATTTTCGTTTTAATATATTTAAAACTTTCTTTTCTTTCCAACATCCCCTAAGAGCTGTTAAAGAGAAGCAAGATTTAAATTACTTGCATTTTATAGGATCTCTGGTCCAATGTATCTGAAGGCAGAAAGGTAAGAAAAAAGAGGAGTTGTGGAAAAGACAAACATGCAGAAAGGCAATTATGCAATTTTTAATAATGCTGTGATAAATCCTTATTAAAGTAATATATTTATTTTCAAACAAAGACACACAAAACATGAGAAAAGCGAGTGCTTACTTTTCATGCACATTTAACAGAGATTTTTATATCATAGCTCACATTTCTCAACTCCAAAATATTTTGCTTTTTCTTGGCTTTTTCCTGGGAAAATAATGAGGCAACCTAAGTGTTCCAGGTTATCAGAATACAAACAAGGTATAGTATTAACATGCCATAACAGAGATACAAAATAGTAGCCATAAAGTACCCAAATGATATTTTGTGAGTCCCCGCTTTTGCAAAGGAATCATTCCTAATAGTAGTGAATGATAAACCTTCTATTCTTATATTTTTAAACAGTAGACCAAATAGTAAACATGAAGTGAATTTTTAAAAAATAAAATTGTCATGTTCTGGATTGGGTATATTGTCTGAATCTGAAAAAAATATATAATTCAGCTTTGTGAATCTGGTAGGGAGAAGTCATAACAAAGGCAAAATATAGTGTCCTATTATGTTTTTGGATGTATAATAATGGTTATTTTTGGCTCATAGCATTGAGCAAAACTGAACAAATCTGACAACACGCTGCTTATTCTAGACCTTGAAGACTGTATTTAACAGAGATAGAGGAATTACTCTGGTGAAGGAAGATTAAATGCTTTTAACTCCAAACTTAAGGATCCAGTCTTCTGTTAGTTTTAAGTAAGTCATCTGCTAGAGCAGTGTGACATTTAGGGGTGTGTGGGACACTTTCCCCAAGTGCAAGAATTAATGAATGGCAGCATGTCACTTAGGAAATCTGCATGTTGGCTCAAAGGAAATCTCCAGACTTCTTTAAGGAAGTCACTGAACCAGGACACCTGTAAGAAAGGTGATGCAGAGTTCAACTTCAGCCCTTTGTTATAGCCCTTACACCCTGGGTTTATATTTCTTCTTGGGTTTATATTTCATATTCACAAATTTCTGGCTTACATAAGAACATTGGCTTCCCCTTCATAGGTTACAGTCTTCAAATCCCAGATGCTTACAGCCAAAATAATCTTTAGAAAATTTTTTTAATTATCAAAGAGGTATTTAATTTTTTAAATTTTTTCTAGTTATCAAAGAGATATTTAAGTGAAATAACCCAGACTTACCCAAATTGAAGGTAAATTATTATGTTATTTTTCTATTGCTGCATAATAAATTGCCACAAACATTGCTTGAAAACTATATATGTATGTATGTATATATATATGTGTATATATATGTGTGTGTGTATACATTATATATATATATATATATATATATATATATATATAAAATCTCACAACTTCTGCAGCCTCAAGTTCAGACACACCATAGCCTGGTGCTCTGTTCAAGGTCTCCCAACTCTGCATCCAAGGTGTTAGTGAAGTTGTATTCCCACTGGAAGCTACACTGGGATGACAGTTTCCAAGTTCATTCAAATTATTGGTAGAATTCATTTCCTTAAAGCTCTGTTTCTAAGACACTGGCTTTTTGCTATTCCTAGGGGCTGCCTGCAGTTCTCTGTCACATGGGATTCTCAAACATGGCCATTTGCTTTATTAAGCTGCATGTCAATCTCTGGCTCCAGTTTGTTAGGAGTGAGTAGCGTATATTTTAAAACAATCACATGAGTAACATCCCATCACCTTTGTCAAATACTATTAATTAGAAGCAAGTCACAGATTCCCTCCACACACAAGGGGACAGGATTACATGTAAAACTGAAATGTGAGAGTTTCCTGACCCCCCTCCCAGGACATGTGATGGGGTGTGGCTAGTCTGTTGGGTCACCGCCACTGCTCAAACACCATACAGAAGTGAGAGCATGCAGCTGGACAGGTGCAGGAGTTGGGCACTGGGCTCTAGCCCCATAGCAGCATTCAGGGGTGGCAGCCTGTGACTCCTGGAGCCCAAGTGGGCATGTGTTACAGTGTGTTCTTTTATCCTTGCTGTCCTCAGACAGTTTAAGTGTTAACTGGCTCAGTAGACCCTCTGCAAGGACAGAGGGCCAGTGTGACAGTTTTCTGTACCCCAAGCTCTTGTCCAGTATCACGGAAGAATTGGGTCACACATGGATTTGAAGGATGCTGAATGTGGGGTTTTATTGGGTGGTAGAGGTGGCTCTCAGTGAAAAGGATGTGGAGCTGGACAGGGGATGGAGTGGAAAAATGATATTCCCCTGGGGTTTGGCCACCCAGTGCCCGATTCTCCCACCAGCCTTAGCCAAAATCCTCCCGACTTTCAGACACTCCCTCTCTTCTCTGTTTTTCTGCTGCAGCATTCTGCTATTTATCTGCTCATCTGCTTGTCTCCTCGTCTGCTTCTGAAGCTTGGGGTTTATATGGGTACAGGATAGGGTGCATGGCAGGCCAAAAGGCAATTTTTGGGCACAAAAACAAGAATGGCTGTCCTCATTTTGGGCCACAGTTATCCAGGCTTGAGGGTGGGGCCTTTTCGGGGAAACCACCCTCCTCTTCTCAGTATTTCCTTGTCTCCTGTTTGTATCATAACAACCCGATGAGTTCTTCCTGCCTGCTGCACAAACAAAATCAATTCATGGAGACCATGTCATTGCAGTAAAGAAATAGTTTAATAGACAGGAGGCTGGCCACGCCTTGTGGGAGATGCTTATTACTCAAATCAATCTCACCAAAGGCTCAGAGGTTAGGGTTTTTTCCAAAGATAGTTTGGTGGGTAGGGGGCCAAGGAGTGGGGAGTGCTGATTTTTTAGGTGGGAGATGAAATAACAGGGAGTTGATGCTGTCCTCTTGCACTGAGTTGGTTCCTGGGTGAGGGCCATGGGACAGATTGGCAAGTCTGGGTGGGGTCATCTGGTCGTCAGAAATGCAAAAACCTGAAAAGAAGACATCTCAAAAGTCCAATCTTAGGTTATACAATGGAATAATTTTACAAAAGAATAATTGAGAAATTTGCAACTCTGTGACCTCTGGAATAATGGCTGGTTATTATTTATGCCTACATCTTAGTAAAATTTAGGCCCCTCTCATACTCCTAATTTGGTGGCCTTTCCTTAGTTTTGCAAGGGCAGTTGAGTTTTTTGGAAGGTTTATTATCATTTAAACTATAAACTAAATTTCCTCCAAAGTTAGTTGTCCAATGCCCAAGAATGAACAAAGATGGCCAGCCTGTGAGGCTGGAAGTAAGATGGAGGCAGCCATGTCAGATTTCTCTTATTGTCATAATTTTTCAACAGTGGTTTCACATGAAGGTGATGAGGCTAAAGGAAAACTTCCTCTGCCTTCTGAAGGTTAACTGAAAACCAACAAAGGGCAGATTAATAGGAGAAAAGACATACAAAATGTATCAAGGTGCATATATTTGCCCAGGAGTCATACAAAACATGAACTCAGAGGACAGATGGTTGATGCTGAAATACTCCCCTCACAGGGGGAGACATATATGGGCCCGGAATGTGGGAGACAGATCATACAGGAGGTTGAAGGGCAGAGCTGCACAGGAACACAGATTGTCTTATTAAGTAAATAAAGTCCCCCAGGTAATCTCTTGGAGCTGCCCTTGGAACAATAGAGGAAAAGTCTCGGTGTAGTGAGGATTCTCAGTCTCTTCTCAGGTGTTCTGATGGTTGATCTTTCCTGGTTATTTGATGAGATTCTCTAGGAACGGGGTTTAAGACAATTGCACTTCTTTTGAAAAGAAGCTTTCCTTGTCAGATACAAAATTCCCAAAGAGAGTCCCAAGTCCCTCCCTGTGCTTGGTGAGGGGTTGGAGAGAGGGAGGAATAAAGCGAGGATAGAGACACCTTGGATCTGAGGCAGTTTCTAAGCCACCTTGGCATGTCAAAGCGCCAATTTTGGGGGTATTGACTAACAATAGGCGAAAAATTAAAACAAATGAAATAAATTAGGTTCAGGTTGTATTTCTTAATCTACTTCAGTAAACATCCTTTTTTACAGGCACTGAAAATCACTGAAATTGAATCAGGAGAGTGTTAGCCTTGTTTTCGCTCTATTTTCTCATATTGCTATAGTATTGAAAATAAGATGCCCCGTTGTGTCCAGAATTGGTGGGTTCTCGGTCTCACTGACTTCAAGAATGAAGCTGTAGACCCTCACGGTGCTAACAGTTTTTAAAGATGGTGTGTCTGGAGTTTGTTCCTTTAGATGTTCAGATGTCTCTGGAATTTCTTCCTTCTGGTGGGTTTGGTCTCACTGGCTTCAGGAGGGAAGCTGTAGACCCTCTCGGTGAGTGTTACAGCTCATAAAGGCAGTGTGGACCCAAAGAGTGAGCAGCAGCAAGATTTATTGCAAAACGGAAAGAACAAAGCTTCCAACATGGAAGGAAACTCTGGGGGTAGCTGGTTGCCACTGCTGGCTTGGGCAGCCTGCTTTTATTCCCTTATCTGACCCCACCCACATCCTGCTGATTGGTCCATTTTACAGAGAGCTGATTGGTCCATTTACAATCCTTTAGCTAGATACAAAAGTTCTCCAAGTCCCCACTAGATTAGCTAGACACAGAGCACTGATTGGTGCGTTTACAAACCTTGAGCTAGACACAGGCGGCTGATTGGTGTGTTTACAAACCTTGAGCTAGGCACAGAGTGCTGATTGGTTCATATACAATCCTCCAGCTACACATAAAAGTTATCCAAGTCCCCACCCAACTCAGGAGCCCCGCTGGCTTTGCCTAGTGGATCCTGCACCAGGGCTGCGGGCAGGGCTGCCCACCAGTCCTGTGCCACATGCCCGTGTTCCTCAGCTCTTGGGCGGTCAGAGGGACAGGGCGCAGTGGAGCAGGGGGCGGTGCCTGTTGGGGAGGCTCAGGCTGCGCGGGAGCCCACTGAGGGGCTAGGCATGGCGGGCTGCAGCTCCCGAGCCCTGCCCCCTGGGGAGGCAGCTGAGGCCCGGTGAGAATTCGAGCGCGGCACCTGCG
Organism: Nomascus leucogenys; assembly: GCF_006542625.1. NCBI lineage: Eukaryota > Metazoa > Chordata > Mammalia > Primates > Hylobatidae > Nomascus > Nomascus leucogenys. The sequence continues at coordinate 80,701,700 of NC_044385.1, read as the reverse complement.
GGCCGGCAGTGCTGGGGAAGCCGGCGCACCCTCCACAGCTGCTGGGCCGGGTGCTAAGCCCCTCACTGCCTGGGGCCGGCGGCACCGGTGGGCCTCTCCGAGTGCGGGGCCGCCAAGCCCGTGCCCACCCAGAACTCACGCTGGCCCACGAGTGCTGCGTGCAGCCCAGGTTCTTGCCCGTGCCTCTCCCTCCACACCTCCCCACAAGCAGAGGGAGCCAACTCTGGCCTCCATCAGCCCGGAGAGGCGTTCCCACAGTGCAGCAGCAGGCTGAAGGGCTCCTCAAGCACAGCCAGAGTGGACGCCCTGGGCGCCGAGAGTGAGCAAGGGCTGCTAGCACGTTGTCACCTCTCACCATTATAAGTTGTGAATTTGAAATCTACTGCCATCAGGCTGGGGGACCTCTTACAAATCTTTTACTTGTTTTAAGCTTTTATTTCTGTCAATAAAATGGGGCAGTAATGTATATTCCATAAAGTTGCTTTTAAGATTAAATGTTTCACTACTGAAGTGGTTGCTTTATTATTTTTTCCTTGTGTGTATATTTTTTCTTCATGAATATATGAGAGAGACTGACCTGCACTACTACAAATTTTTTTGCAGCTTCAATTTTTCATACTTCTATAGGAATAAAGATTGATACCCAGGATCTCTCCTGAGATTGATAAAGGTCTTCCAAAATTTCTTTGACAATGTCAAGTGTTCTGAGTGTATTTTCACGGAAAATGGGAAATGCCAAAACAGAGATTGGGACTTTCAGGAGTATATTGATAGCCTTTTTCATTTTGTAAATAGAATCAACATAATTCTGAACCATTCATTAATCCATTTTTGCGTTTTCAGATTTTTTTGTCTGTGTAGAAAAATATATGATTAGCTTTATCTTTGGAAAGATACATATCACTTCTAGCTTATAGTCTGTTGTATACAGGAATACACTAAATTATTGTGTTATATAAGAGAAAGTATTTAATTTTTATTTATAATGCTCCAAACCTTGCTTAGATTGTTTTAGTCAAAGTTAATGTCTTTTTCTTTCAGAACGTATCATATATTTCTTTATATATGACATTTTTTCTGCCCACTTTTAAATTATTTGAACCTCTGTATATCATCAAATTAGCCCCAGTCTTAAAAACCTTTAAACAGTTTGATTTTTTCTAACTTAATCTTTTATAGCCCATTCGTATCCTATTTTTTAAGATTTTGTCTATAGTATTTCGAAGGTTTTTGAAAAAAAAAAAGTCTTAAGAGGTTATGGCTTAAAGTAATAAAAATTTTCTTTGAATATGATACCTCATTCCTATTAAATCCCCTAAAACCCATTTGCTGTTTTCTGTCAACTGTGTTTTGCCTGAAAGGAAGAAAGTAATTACTATAAACAGGATTAGATTAGTTTGGGAAATATTTTCATGGCACCCTTGTAAGCATTTTAGTTGACTTTGAAACTGAAGCAAAAATAAATTACCTTTATTTCTTTTCCTGATTTTGTACTGTTGCTGCTCCTAGAGAATTTTGACATAGTAAGTATTGTTACTTACAGAGATACTGGATTTCATTGAGTGCCAGATCACACCATTCTTTTTTAACCATGTTGCTTTCATAGATGATTTGCCCTACTGTAAAATCATTAAGGATATTCATTAAACATGCCACTCTTTTGTAGGAGATCAATATTTCTAAAATAAAAGGCACTGTTGTTTGCATTTAATTTCAGTCATGCTGTCTGTTAGGCTTTCAGTATTTTGTTTGTAATATGCTAGAGTAGCTCCTTGTATAATGAGATGGCACTGTGTTTAATGAGCTACCGTTTATTGTTATGCCTGGTGATAGACCATACAGGGGCAAGACTTGCTAAATACAAGTGCATCTATGAGATGCTCCTTCAACCTATAGTGAGGCCCATTTGAACAGAAGAAAGACAATATTTTGCTTTCTGTTTAGTCTCCAGGCAAATGATAGTGGCTCCAGTCTTTCTGTCGAGAGTCCTGGATCTGCTTTGCCCAGTGATTCTTTCCCCTGAAAGTTCACTAATATTTTCCAATCCTCACAACTTAAAAATACAAGGCAAAAAACATTTATTTCTTATTATGTTAAGTCAAATAGAAAAGGTAGGACCAGACTTAAGTCAGCTTAACCATGAAATTAACTTATACCATAATAAAGCAGTACAGGAATTTTAGCTAAACAGCTTATGCTTAGTCAAACTGATTCTTAAATTTCACTTCAGTCACTTTTTCTAAGCATTATAGTTTGCCCTTAATTTTGGTTATGTGAAATATGAATTTTTTTAAAAAATATTATTAGGCACAATGTTAATTAGACCTCAAAAGTATTCAAAATATTCAAATTATTTAAGTTATCTATTAGCAATTGACCATCCACCAATTGCCTAAGCTAAATGAGGATCAATTTTTGGTAAATTAAAATGAATGCAGCAGAGTGGGTAAAAGGAACTATGAAGACAATACCCAAAATAAATTTAAACAGAAACTTCCATTGCATGCTGTAATTCTTCCTTCATAATGCTCAACACATTTCTAATTATTCATTGATTATCTGTGTCCCCACTAGACAGTAATTACAACAAATCAGAGACAATATTGAGTTTTCTCACCTTTGTATGCATTGCACCTAAAAATCTGCTTGACACATAAATGTTTGACCATAACACTGCTACCCTTGGGTACTATGCTTAATCTTCTTGATCTGTACTTCCTAGTCAAGAAAAAGTAATCATGTAAAACTGGAAAATCAGGAGGTATAGATAGTACACTTTACATATTTACCAGTATACAAGCATACACCTTTTTACTGTGGTTTGCCTTATTGTGCTTTGCAGATATTGTCCTTTTTACAAATTGCAGGTTTGTGTCAACCCTTTGTTGAGTGAGTCTATTGGCACCATTTTGATTTTTTTTTTAATGCATGTGCTCACTTCATGTCTCTTTGTCTCATTTTGGTAATTTCAATATTCCAAACTTCTTCATTATTCTTATATCTGTAATGATGATCTATGATCAGTGATCTTTGATATTACTATTGTAATTGTTTTGGGGCACCACAAATTGTGCCCATATAACACTGCAAACCTAATCTCTAAATGTTGTGTTTGTTCTGACTGCTCCACTGACTGAATTCCCTTTCTTCCTCTCCTCTGCTCTCTCTTTTCTCTGAGACACCATAGTAGTGAAATTCAGCCAATCGCTAACCCTACAATGGCCCCTAAGAATTCAAGGGAAAGAAAGAGTTTCATCTCTCACTTTATCACAGGTGTCCAGCCCTTTGAATGTGAGGATGCTTTTGCCTATCTGTGGTGGCAGATATCATAAAAGTTATACTCATTAGCTATCATTAGTGTTAGTGTATATTATGTGTGGTGCAAGATAATTCTGTTTCCAGTGTGGCCCAGGGAAGCCAAAAGTTTGGACACTTGTGCTTTAAATCAAAACCTGGAAATAAAGAAGAATAGTGAGGAAGGTATGTTGAATGCTGAGACAGGCCAAAATCTAGGCTTCCTGCACAAAACAGCTAAGTTTTGAATGCAAAGGAAATGATCTTGAAAAAAATAAAAATAAAAATAAAAATGTGACTCTAGCAAATATATGAATAAAAAGAAAACAAAACAGCCATATTTTTGACATAGAGGAAGTTTTCTAGTGGTCTGGATAAAAGATCAAACCAGCCACCATATTTCCTTGAGCCAAAACCTAATCTGGAGCAAGGCCTTAACTTACTTCAATTCTATGAAGGCTAAGACAGGTGAGGAAGATGCAGAAGTAAAATCTGAAGCCGGCAGAGGCTGATTCATAAGCTTTAAGGAAAATAGACTTCTATATAACATAAAAGTGCAAGGTGAAGCAGAAAGTGCCAATGTAGAAGCTGCAGCAATTTATCCAGAAGATCTGGATAACTGATGAAGATGGCTACACTAAACAACAGATTTTCATTGTAGTCCAGATAGCTTTATATTGGAAGAAGGTGTGATCTCGGTCTTTGAAAGCTTGAGAGGAGAAGTCAATGCCTGGATTTAAAGCATTGACTGACTTCAAAAGACAGATTGATTGTATTGCTGGAGTCTGACTATAATGCAGCTGCTAATGCAGCTGGTGACTTTAAATTGAAGCCCACGCTCACTTACCATTCCAAAAATCCTAGAGCCCTAACAAATTATGCTAAATTCACTCTGCCTATGCTCTATAAAGGGAACAAATGTTGTATGGCAGCACATCCTTTTACAGAATGGTTTACTGAATCTTTTAATCCTACTGTTGAGACCTACTCCTCAGAAATAGTATTTCCTTTCAAAATATTACTGCTCATTGTGCCTGTGGATTAAGGAGTATTTTCAACTTTCAAGTCTGTTTTTTGTTTTTTTTTTTTTTTTTTTTTGAGACAGAGTCTCATTCTGTTGCCCAGGCTGGAGTGCAGTGGCGCAATCTTGGCTCACTGCAAGCTCCGCCTCCTGGGTTCACACCATTCTCCTGCCTCAGCCTCTCCGAGTAACTGGGACTACAGGTGCCCGCCACCACGCCTGGCTAATTTTTTTGTATTTTTTGTAGAGACGGGGTTTCACCGTGGTCTCGATCTCCTGACCTCGTGATCTGCCCGCCTAGGCCTCCCCATAGTGCTGGGATTACAAGCGTGAGCCACTGCGCCTGGCCCTCAAGTCTTAATATTTAAGAAATTCATTTCATAGCTGGGCACGGTGGCTCACACCTGTAATCCCAGCACTTTTTGGGAGGCCGAGGGAGGTGGATTGCCTGAGGTCAGAAGTTTGAGACCAGCCTGGGCAACATAGTGAAACCCCGTCTCTACTAAAAATGCAAAATTTAACTGGGTGTGGTTGCACATGGCTGTACAAGCTACTCAGGAGGCTGAGACAGGAGAATTGCTTAAACCCAGGAGGCAGAGGTTGCAATGACCGAGATCGTGCCACTGCATCCCAGCCTGGGTGACAGAGCGAGACTCCATCTCAGAACAAAGAACAACAACAACAAAAAAAAAACATTTCATAAACCTATAGCTAACATAGATAGTAATTCCTCTGATGGATATGGACAAAGTAAATTGAAAACCTTCTAGAAACAATTTACCGTTATAGATGCTGATATGGTTTACATCTGTGTCTCCATCTAAATCTCACATTGAAATGTAATCCTCAACACTGGATGTGGGGCCTGGTCGGAGGTGATTGGATCATGGGGGCAATTTCTCGTGAATGAGTTAGCACCATCTCCTTGTGCTGTTCTCATGATAGTGAGTGCTCATGAGTTCTGGTTATTTAAAAGTGTATAGCACCTCTCCCAGCTTTCTGTTTTTCCTGCCCCTGCCATGTTAGATGTCTGTTCGTGCTTTGTCTTCCACTGTGAGTTAAAGCTCCCTGAAGTCTCCCCAGGAGCAGATGTCATTGTGCTTCCTGTACAGTCTGCAGAACCATGAACCAATTAATTATCTTTTCCTTATAAATTACCCGGTCTCAGGTATTTCTTTATAGCAATGCCAAAACAGACTAATACAGATGTCATTCAGAACATTTATGATTCATGGAATGATGTTAAAATATCAGTATTTATAGTAGCTTTGAAGAAGTTGATTATATCCCTCATGGATGACTTTGAGGGATTTAAGACTTCGGTGGAGGAAGTAGCTACAGATGTGGTGGAAATAGTAAGAGAACTAGAGTGAGAAGTGGAACCTGAAAATGTGACTGAATCGTTGTAATCACATGAAAAGATTTGAGCAGATAAGGAGTTGCTTCTTATGGATGAGCAAAGAGAGTGGTATCTTGAGATGGAATCTACACCTGGTGAGGATTCTATGAATATTGTTGAAATGGCAAAGGATTTAGAATATTACATAAACTTAGTTGCTAAAACTGCAGTAGGGTTTGAGAGGGTTGACTCCACTTTTGAAAGAAGCTCTACTGTGGATTAAATGCTATTAGATAGTATCACATTCTACAAAGAAATCATTCACAAAAGCACCAACCTGTGCAGCAAACATCATTGTTGTCTGATTTTAAGAAATTGCCACAGGCAGCCCAGACTTCAGCAATCACCATCCTGATCAGTCAGCAGCCGTCAACAGTGAGGCAAGACCTTTCACTTGCAAAACATTATTACTTGCTGAAGGTTCACATGGTACGTGGTAGTTTTAAACGATAAAATATTTTTAAATTAAAGTGTGTACTTTTAAAGGACTTATTGCTATTGCACACTTAATAGACTACAGTATAGTGTAAACATAACTTTTATATCCACCGGGACACCAAAAAGTGTGTTTGGCTCACTTTATTATGATATTAGCTTTATTGACATGGTCAGAAATAAAACTCAAAGTATATGCAAAGTATGCCTGTATATCTTTTAAACTGCATGTGAATCTGCCATGACAGTGCCAACTGACACATAATTGGATGCTTAATAAGCATTTATTATATGATGTATAAATTATTGAATGAGTACATAAATGGGTAGATAGATAGATAGATAGATAGATGATAGATAGATAGATAGATAAATGCACATGTTAGTCAGTGAGAGAAGAGACCAGTCAGGAGACATTATCTCTGTATTGAGTCCTTCCTGTTACTTGTTGGTTATGACCTAGCTTAAATTACTTACAAAAGGTTCTCTCATGTGGAATATTAAAAAAATACTTGTATTACTAGGTTGTTATGAATTTTTAATAAGATTATGCCTGTGAAAGTCCCTAGTGGTATGTCTGGTACATAAAAAGTACTAGACACACATTCTGATAAATGATGACTCTGTCATTCATAGTCATAAGAAATCCATTCCTTTCCTGGCATGGGTTTAAAAAATTTAAAATTGGTTTGTGGGTTCATTTGCCTTTAAAAGGAGCAAGTTGGCGTTTTTTATGTGTATGCAATACCTAACGTGCCTAATACTCACAAATTTGAAAAAATAATTTTATTGTTATAAAAATTGAGACAGATAAAAATTGGGACAAATAAAAATTGCTCTGTTGCCCAGGCTGGTCCTGAGCTCTTGGACTCAAGCAATCTTCCTGCCTCAGCTTCCCAAGAAGCTAGGATTACAGGCAAATGGCACTGTGCCCAGCTATTATTTTTATTAATATGTTTAGAAAATGCTGTAAGCTGCATCTTACAGGGTCATTTTTATCTTATAACTTTTTTTAAAAATTTGCCATACTATAAAGAAAATGTGGTATTTTATATATATATATATATATATATATACCATAGAATACTACGCAGTCAGAAAAAAGAATAAAATTATGTCCTTTACAGTAACATAGATGCAGCTAAAGACCATTATCCTATGTGGGATAATGCAGAAACACAAAACCAAATACCATGTTTTCACTCATAAGTGGGAGCTTAACATTGGGTGGACATGAACATAAATATTATAACAATTGACATTGGAGACTATAAAAGGAAGATAAAAAGGAAGAGTGCAAGGGTTAAATAACTGCTTATTGGGTACTATGCTTCCTACCTGGGCAATGGATTCAGTCATACCTCAGACCTCAGCATTATACAATATACTGTTGTAACAAAAATTCACATGTACCCACCAAATGAATCTAAAACAAAATTTAAAATTAGAAAATAAATAAAATTTGCCTTGCAAAGTTCTCTAATTACATACGTTTACAATGGAACATAGTATTTCTAAGCAAAAACATGTTCCTGATTCTTTTTTTCTAGTAACTAAATTTCCTGCCAAATTTCCATTCTTCAATCATCAATCATTTCTAAAGACTACTTATTGATTTATTTATAACAGTTTGACTCTTTGAAATATTGAAGATCAAGGTTGTAGGTATTATGCATAGGTAGCATTTGACTGAAAATCCACTGCTTTACAATTAAAATATTTATTGTTTTAATTTTATTTAAGGAGATTTCAAGTTCAAAACATAGATTATTGATATTTTACTATTACATGGAATACTTAAAAAAGAAACAAAGTTGGAATTATCTGCTTTCCTTTATCACCAAACTTCTTGAAAGAAGTATGTTGCCCAATTTCTCTGCTCATCATTCACTTATAACAAAATTTCTAATACACCTTCCAGCCTGTCACCTTGATGAAAGTGCTTTTTTAAAGACAACAAATGCCCATGTGAGTATCAGGGCCCAAAGGATTTCACATTTTTCTATTTTATTTAATGATGTTTCAAAGCTCTCATTGAAACCCCCTTTTGTATTCACTTCTGTGTTGTTACAATATCTGATTCTCTCTCCTAAATTTCTAATTGCTTCCCTTTTCTTCTTCATTGTGAGTTCATATTCTGTCAGCACTCCCTTAGTCTCTTCCTAATATCCTAATGTAGGAAGGATACTTTGAGAAACCTACCCTATCCAAGAGTCTATCATTCTATTTTTTAAGTATTGTATTTCTTATATTGTCAGAGGCATGTGAACCAGAGCAACTCCTTCTTAAATAGGAGCTGAGGTAAATGAGGCTAAAACCTACTAGGCTGCATTCCCAGATGGTTAAAGTATTCTAAGTCCCAGGATGAGATAAGAGGTCAACACAAGATGTAGGTCATGCAGACCTTGCTGATAAAACACGTTGCAGTAAAGAAGGCGGCTAAAACCCACCAAAACCAAGATGGCTCCGAGAGTGACTTCTGGTTGTCCTCAATGCTACACTCCCACCAGTGCCTTGACAGCTTACAAATACCATGGCAATGTCAGGAAGTTACCTTATGTGGTCTAAAAAGTGGAGATGTAAATAATCCACCCCTTGTGATTTTTATGATTTTTAATTTTTTAAAATCCACCCCTCATGATTAAAATTTTTTTTAATTTTTAGTTTTATGATTTTTAATCATAAAAATAGGCAACCGGCAGCCCCAGGGCTGCTCTGTCTGTGGAGTAGCCGTTCTTTTATTACTCTACTTTCTTAATAAACTTAACGTTCACTTTACTCTGTGGACTCACCCTGAATTCTTTTTCGCACGACATCCTAAAACTCTCTCTCGGGGTCTGGATCAGGACCACTTCCCTGTAGCAATATCATTTTCTAAACACATATATTTCCCAAGGTTTATTCCTGAATTTTCTCTCCTCTGCTCTGAGCAAATAGGCAGTTTCTGCTTTAAAACTACCTCCATGGAATCTCTTAAATTGATATCTCTAGGTTTAATGCTTAACTACATTCTTTTTTAACTGAAACCCTTCAACCTGCTGTGCCTCTGAAACTCTTCAGGTAACTGAAAGTTAGGTAGACCACATGAGACCTCTCAGTGTTCTGAACATGTTTGCTGAATTTTCTATTTCCGTTTACAGTATTTTTTCCACCTAGTAGAATAAGCCCACGTGAATAAATCTAACCTGGCCTTCAGCACTAGACTAAAGCCACCATTTCCACAAAGATTTTGTTCTTTCATTATTCAGCTAAAATATTTCCAAGCCTTTGTAAGGTGCTTGTAAGATAATTCAAATAAAAATACAGCAGTCCCCTCTTCTTGTAAAAGGCGTAGTCTAGTTCTTTTCTTACTCTCAATCACATTTGGAAGAAACTCGCCCTCCTTTCTGTTCTCAAATTTAGTACAGGCATCTTTCTTGTGACACTTATCCAACCCTATATTCCTGGCAGTGCATTTTACATACTAGGCATTATGGTAAATGAAAACAAGTGTCTAATTTAAGATAGTCTGTGAAACAGAAAACAAATTGTTTAACGTGTCTGACTTGTATAAAACAAATTAAAAAAAAATAAAAACAGTTCACATGTTTGGACCTAGATGAGCATGCTATGAGGATAGAAAGTAAAATAGGAGAAAGATGGAACCCCACAGGGCACGAGGCAACTAGTATGTGCAGTTGGAGAAAGGTAGAGTAAAGAGCCAGATAACAGGAGTCTGCATTACTACCAGCATGTTTTCAAAGAAGAAGGCTTGTATTTAGATTTGTCAGGATAAAACATCAGTGACAGTATGGTCCTAAGAGTAGCCATAATAATCCCAGGATACAAAGAGACAAATCTATTTAGTTTCTAAATAGCAAGTAACATTGAAGATATGCCAGAAGTGAGTCTCCAGGCCCAGGGCTGATATTCAGGAATATATTTTAGTCTTTAGAAAGGAGAGTGTGAGAACCAAATAGAGCACCAAGCCTCAGGACTAGTGTACTCGGCATGCGGCCAAGACAGGAACCCAGGCATTGTGAATTAAGGCCAAAATCCACTTATCAAACTCTCAGTCAAATGTATAGATGTTTTTAGTACAAGACGTATGTACTGTTTGGGGACAGTGGGTGGTTGGGATCTAACAGCAGCAGGAGTGATTTGATGTTGAGTCCATGAAAGCTGACCTGTAGTTTAAGTCCTTGCTGTCAAGTGTGGGGGTTGGTCTGTAAACCTGAGGCCTCTAGTTGAGGTCAAGCTTTTTTTAAAGGGTGAAATAAAAGGAATACACATGTTACAAGCAATAGAGAAAAATCTATATGTTTATAATCAAAGCAGGGAAACATTTTAGCTAATAATTTTTAGAGGATAAGCATTATGCAAGTTCAAAGAAAATGTTATTGTCATCTAGTATAACATAAATTTGTTAATATTAATTGAAGTTATATGATTTAACAAAAAAGTTTTATACAAAATGTAAAGTTTCAAGTTGGAGTAGATCCATGTAAAGTAGAATAAAATATATTTGTATTTGAGAAAATAGTCTTACATTTTAATTTGTTCTAACCTTTTTTCAATGATGTGTATTTAATAGAAAATAAATAATTTAGCTTTCTATCAATATCTAGAATCATACCCAGAGAGGTTCACAATAATATTACATATCATTTTCAACTTATTTTGTGTTAAAGTCTGTGCTAAGACTTCTTTATATTAATACATCTTTTCACTTAATCCCTCTTATATTAGTATATGGTAGAAGTTATTTTCCATTTTTAAAAGATGAGAACTCTGAAGCTCAAATGGACTAAATAATTTGTTCAGAGTCTCAACATTAGTACTTGATACAGTTGGGAATTCACTAAACATCTTGTGGATTTCCAGAGTCTGCGGTATTTTAAGAACCACACTGTTAAAAACAAGTCAATGAAAACACTCACACTATCTTTGCAGGTGGATGTCATACAATTCATCAGAGGGAGTCAAAGATTCTGAAAATCTACCAGTGAGCAGACATAAAGACAACGCACACTTATTTATCGAGGAAACAGTGAGGTAAAATTATGATATATCTTCAGAGTTGGACTGTTTCAGCACATTTGCCCAGATGCCTGAGGTGTCTTTTACTCTTTGCAGGGACTAACAGATACGGATGAGGGATGTATAGGAAGGTAAGGCTATTTTTTTAGTCTCTACCAGAGGCTCCAGTAACATTACTTCTGTCTCCGTAACTTCTCTTCAGGGGCATGGCCTGCTGGGGATGTAAATTACCTATTTTAATAAAATAATTTGAACTTGCTACCTACTGATGCCAGCGCAGGCCCATCTGGAGCAGCCACTGAGAAGACGCCCCTGCAGTGGGAGAGGCCTGGCCAGGGCTGTGCACACCAGGGAACCCAGCAGGTGGGAGATGGGAACAAGTGGGAGCCCCACCCCCTTCCCAGTTGGTAGCACAGGAACCCTGCTCTCCTGGTGGCAGCTGCAGTCGCCCAGCCATGGCTGCAGACCCAGGCAACCTGCACTCTCAGGGGCTCCGGAAGACCCTTGCCCCTGTAGTCTCAGAAGTGCCTGCTCCTGCTGCCTGACCTTCCCTTGCTCCCAGCCTCCACTTCTATTTTGGAGCAAAGTTGAGGCCGAGTCCAAGCACTGTTGCCACTGGACCAGGTGTGCACATGCTCAAGGCAGCGCTGACATGCCAGCACCCTGCCACCTCAGCCCCTTATGAACTTTGGGCGCCGAAGAGCATGTGAGGGAGACGGGGGGGGTGCCGAGGGGGGCAGAGGGGCTGGCTCTTACTCCCTGTATCCCGGGGGGCGCCTCGGCCCCTGCGATGGGGGTCCTAAGAGCCAGGCGGGAAGAGGGGCTGGCTTTTACTCCCCGTATCTCAGGAGGTGTGTACAACCCCTGCAATATTGAGAGTGATATCATCCTCTCCCCCTAAATAAAGGAAACAATATCACAGGATGATGTACACACCCTGTGATATTGGAAGTGGCATCATTTTCTCCCCCTCGGGATATTCGGAACAATATCACAGTGGGTGTCGACAGCCCCTGCGACATTGCCGCTAGTATCTTCGTCTCCCTCCCACGATAGAAGGAACAATGTCACAAGGGGGTGTACACCCCCTGCGATATTGGGGGTAATATCTTCCTCTCCCCCGCTGCATATTAGGAACAATGGCACAGAAGCGGTGTACACCCCCTGCTATATTGGGAGTGATATCATCCTCTCCGTCCCTGGATATTAGGAAAAATATCCCTAGGGATTGTACACCTCCTGCAATATTCGGACTAATATCATCCTCTCGCCCCCTGGATATTAGGGTCAATATCACAGGGGTGGTGTGCACCCCCTGTGAAATTCGAAGAAATATCATCGTCTCCACCTTTGGATTTTAGGGACGGTATCACGGGGGAGGTCTCCGCCCCCTGCGATATTGGGAGTCATATCATCCGTTCCCACCCAGGATATTAGGAACAAGATGACCGAAGGGATGTACACCCACTGCGATATTTTCAATAATGTCGCCCTCTACCCCCTGGCCCTTAGGAGTAACATCACAGAGGGGTGTACACTTTCTACGATACTGGGAGTAATATCCTTTCTCCCACGGATATCGGGAACAGTTCTATTAATCATAAATATTAATAAATATAAGAACAATTAATAAAAATCATCGATATTAATAATTAGAGACAGGAAAACTTAATACGCATTAAAAATATTAATGATTACTATTAATAATTAACAGCAATATCACTCTTAATAATTAAATAAGGATATCAGTAATTAATGTTACTGAAATCAATCCCAAGTGATTTTGGTAATAAAACAATGATTAATATTAAGATTAATGACTAATATTATTAACAATGTCATTAATAGTAATAATTAATTTTAATCATGCATAATCATATCTTTAAAATAATCATTAATGATTAATAAAGTTATACTATTAATTAATATTAGCATTAATAATTATTAATAAGACTAATGTTTAATAATTCATAATATTATTACTCCTAATACCGCAGGGGGTGTACACCTACCTGTGATATTTTTCCTAATGTCCAGGGAGGGAGAGCATGATATGAGTTTTAATATCGCAGTAGGTGTACACTCACCCTGCGACACTCATCCTAATATCCAGCGGGTAGAGTATGGCATGACAGTCAACATAGCAATGATTGTACAGCCACCCGGTGATATTGCTCCTAATATTCACGGAAGAAGCGTATGATATTACTCCCCACATCGCAGGGAGTGTACACCTCTTCTGTGATATTGTTCCTAGTAACCCGAGGGGGAGAGGATGATAATAATTCCAGCATCGCAGGCTGTGTTCAGCCACCCTGTGATATTGTTATTACTATCCTGAAAGGGAGAGGATGATATGACTCCCCATAATAGATAGATGTTACTCCCCATAAGACAGCAGGAGGTGCACACCCACCCTGTGATATTCTTCCTAATATTCAGAGGCCGAGAGGTTGATATTACTCCCAATAGCACAGGAAGTGTACACCCCCCTGTGACATGGTCCTTAATAATATTCCAAGGCGGAGGGGGTGATATGACTACGTATATCGCAGAAAGTGTACACCCCCCAGGGATATTGTTCCCATGATCCTGGAGGGAAGACGATGATATTACTTTAAATATCACAGAAGGAGGACACGCCCCCAGTGATAGTGTTTCTAATTTCCACGTGGGAGAGGAGGATATGACACGCAACATCGCAGGAATTAGAAACACCCCTCTGATACTGTTCTTAATATTCAGGGAGGAAGAGGATGATATTACTTCCAATACAGACGGGTGTACACCCGTCTGTGAAAAGGTTCATAATTTCCAGAGGGGGAGATGATATTACTCACGATATGGTAAACAGGGTGTGAGTCCACCGCGGATCCTAAACACCAGGGGGGCAGAGGGGCCGGCTCTCAGTCCCCGCCTCTTGGGGGGCGCCTCGCCCTCCTGCGATGGGGGTCCTAAGAGCCAGGGGGGCAGAGGGGCTGGCTCTTACTCCCTGTATCGCAGGAGATGTGTATAACCCCTGCGATGTTGGGGCTGATATCATCCTCTCCCCCTGAATAGAGGAAGCAACATCACAGGGTGATGTACACCCCCTGCGATATTGGTAGTGACATCATTTTCTCCCCCTCGGGATATTCGGAACAATATCACAGTGGGTGTCGACAGCCCCTGCGACTTTGCCGCTAGTATCTTCGTCTCCCTCCCACGATAGAAGGAACAATGTCACAAGGGGGTGTACACCCCCTGCGATATTGGGGCTAATATCTTCCTCCCCCCCGCTGCATATTAGGAACAATGGCACAGAAGCGGTGTACACCCCCTGCTATATTGGGAGTGATATCATCCTCTCCGTCCCTGGATATTAGGAACAATATCCCTAGGGATTGTACAACTCCTGCAATATTTGGACTAATATCATCCTCTCGCCCCCTGGATATTAGGATCAATATCAAAGGGGTGGTGTGCACCCTCTGTGAAATTCGAAGAAATATCATCGTCTCCACCTTTGGATTTTAGGGACGGTATCATGGGGGAGGTCTCCGCCCCCTGCGATATTGGGAGTCATATCATCCGTTCCCACCCAGGATATTAGGAACAAGATGACCGAAGGGATATACACCCACTGCGATATTTTCAATAATGTCATCCTCTACCCCCTGGCCCTTAGGAGTAACATCACAGAGGGGTGTACACTTTCTGTGATACTGGGAGTAATATCCTTTCTCCCACGGATATCGGGAACAGTTCTATTAATCATAAATCTTAGTAAATATAAGAACAATTAATAAAAATGATCGATATCAATAATTACAGTAGAGACAGGAAAACTTAATACGCATTAAAAATATTAACGATTACTATTAATAATTAACAGCAATATCTCTATTAATAATTAAAATAGGATATTCGTAATTAATGTTACTTAAATCCATCCTAAGTGATTTTGGTAATAAAACAATGATCAATATTAAGATTAATGACTAATATTATTAACAATGTCATTAATAGTAATAATTAATTTTAATCATGCATAATCATATCTTTAAAATAATCATTAATAATTAGTAACGTTATACTGTTAATTAATATTAGCATTAATAATTATTGATAAGACTAATGTTTAATAATTCATAATATTATTACTCCTAATACCGCAGGGGGTGTACACCTACCTGTGATATTTTTCCTAATGTCTAGGGAGGGAGAGCATGATATGAGTTTTAATATCGTAGTAGGTGTAGCCTCACCCTGTGACACTCATCCTAATATCCAGCGGGTAGAGTATGGCATGACTGCCAACATAGCAATGATTGTACAGCCACCCGGTGATATTGCTCCTAATATTCACGGAAGAAGCGTATGATATTGCTCCCCATATCGCAGGGAGTGTACACCTCTTCTGTGATATTGTTCCTAGTAACCCGAGGGGGAGAGGATGATAATAATTCCAGCATCGCAGGCTGTGTTCAGCCACCCTGTGATATTGTTATTACTATCCTGAAAGGGAGAGGATGATATGACTCCCCATAATAGATAGATGTTACTCCCCATAAGACAGCAGGAGGTGCACACCCACCCTGTGATATTCTTCCTAATATTCAGAGGCCGAGAGGTTGATATTACTCCCAATATCACAGGAAGTGTACACCCCCCTGTGACATGGTCCTTAATAATATTCCAAGGCGGAGGGGGTGATATGGGGGATGACTACGTATATCGCAGAAAGTGTACACGCCCCAGGGATATTGTTCCCATGATCCTGGAGGGAAGACGATGATATTACTTTAAATATCACAGAAGGAGGACACACCCCCAGTGATAGTGTTTCTAATTTCCACGTGGGAGAGGAGGATATGACACCCAACATAGCAGGAAGTAGAAACACCCCTGTGATACTGTTCTTAATATTCAGGGAGGAAGAGGATGATATTACTTCCAATACAGACGGGTGTACACCCGTCTGTGAAAAGGTTCATAATTTCCAGAGGGGGAGATGATATTACTCACGATATGGTAAACAGGGTGTGAGTCCACCGCGGATCCTAAACACCAGTGGGGCAGAGGGGCTGGCTCTCAGTCCCTGCCTCTCGGGGGGCGCCTCGCCCCCCTGCGATGGGGTCCTAAGCCAGGCGGAGGGTGGCCGTCCCCCTCGCGGAGGCCCTCGCCCCCTGCGATGGGTGTCCTAAGAGCCAGAGGTTGAGAGGGACTGGCTCTCGGTCCCAGTCTCCCGGGGGGCGCCTCGCCCCCGTGCAATTGGGGTCCTAAGAGCCAGGGGTGGAGAGCGGCTGGATCTCGGTTCCCGCCTCGCGGGGGGCGCCTCGCCACCCTGCGATGGTGGTCCTAAGAGCCAGGGGTGGAGAAGGGCTGTCTCTTGGTCCCCGCCTCGCGGGGGGTGCCTCGCCCCCCTGCGATGGGGGTCCTAAGAGCTAGGGGAGGAGAGGGGCTGCCTCTTTCTTACTCCCCATATCGCGGGGGGCACCTCGACCTCCTGCGATGTGGGTCTTAAGAGCCAAGCAGGGAGAGGGGCTGGCTCTTTCTTACTCCCTGTGTCTCGGGGGGCTCCTCGCCCCCCTGTGCTGGGGGTCCTAAGAGAATTTGGGGCAGCATAGGCCTGCAGGCGCCCCTCAGCATGAACAGCCTGGGTGTTGTGGGCACTGTGGATGGCAGATTGATGGCAGCAAGAGGCAGTCAGGCCCCTGGCAGAAAGAGGTAGGTCCCGCATGCAATCACACCTTCAAGCTGGGGATGAGCTGAAGCATAGGGGCTGGCTGTTAGTTACGGCTGTAGTCTGCGGCCCAAGGAGAGAGCTTATGGTGTTTTTTCTGGGCTGTCATGGCTTCCCATGGATCAATCAGCACACACTTCCTCCCTTCTGAAGCACATGAAATCCATGGGCTCCCATGGAATACTATGCAGCCATAAAAGAGAATAAGATCATCTCCTTTGCAGGGACATGGACGAAGCTGGAAGCCATCATCGTCAGCAAACTAACACTGGAAAGAAAACCAAACGCGACATGTTCTCACTCATAAGTGGGAGTTGAACTATGAGAACACATGGACACAGGGAGGGGAACAACACACACTGGGGCTTGTCAGGGGTTGGGAGACAAGCAGAGGGGGTGCATTAGGACAAATACCTAATGCATGCGGGGCTTAAAACCTAGATGACAGGTTGATAGGTGCAGCAAGCCACCATGGCACATGTATACCTATGTAACCAACCTGCACATGTATCGCAGAACTTAAAACAAAACAAAAACCCTGGACTCAGCCAGACTTGGGCGGACAGCACGACCTGCCTGCAGATAGGAGCTACCTACTCCAGATCTCCTCTCTGCTGAGGGCTGGCTGCACACTCGATGGGACGATCTGCCTGCAGATAGCTACCCACTCCGGATTTCTGAGAGCTGTACTGTTGTTCACTAAGGCACCTCTTCGCCTTGCTCACTCTGTAGTTGTCTGTATACCTCGTTCTTCCTGGGCAAGAATTTGGGACCTGCCGAATGGAGGAACTGAACCGGCTATAACACACACAGGGCTGAAACACACCTTCCAGCTTGTCATATTGCAAGCGATGAAAAGGAGAGAAGAGCTGCAGCCCTTCAGAGAGCCCAGACTTAAGGGCTCCCCGAGCCAGGGCGGTGACACCCTCTTTGAAGCGCTGTGGTTCCCGCTGTCTCCAAGCCTCTGGGTGCCACCGTGTTCCCCAGAGCCCACAGTGGAAGCTGCTTGCGGTATGCCTGGTCCAGCCACAGCCTCACACCGAGCTGGTGCCTGTGCTAACGCCTGGAGCTGCCCGCCCCACTGCAGCATCTGGAGTACCTGGCTATGTGCAGTAGCCGAACCCCACACTTATTCACTCATGCACCCCTGCCACTCCACGCCCTTGGCAGGCCTGGGATCCAGGTTGATAGAACGAGCGGAGCACAGCCTGCCAGGCCGAGAAGGCAGAACAAGACCAGCAGGCCAGAGCAAAACTTGGGCAAAGGCGCCATCAGCTGGAGAGGCTTCTGGCTGGAAGAGGGACACCCCAAGGATCCCATGACACTACAATTGTATGGTATATTTATACCCTTTGAACAATGCATTGAAAATAAGAAAGGAGAAAATATTATGTAAGTGAGAAACAGTGAAGACCTTGCAAAAAATAGTGATGATCTAATTTGGTAAATAAACCCTATAATTAAATTAATAACAATTAGTATGATATGCAAAGCAATTTTATGCAACCGTAAGTAAAATTTTGGAGGTAATAGTGTATCTTTAGACAGTAGAAAGATACAGAAAATGTAAACATAAATTTGCTTAGTTTAAACTTGTGAACAGGAAAAACAGAAAAGAGATATTTTGTCTAATAAATATGTTAGGCTCTACTTACTCAAAGAAAAAGGTTCACCCTAATCACAACGTTGTCAATTACATGAAGAAAAGCATCTTACAAATATAAATAATACTCACTTCCAAAATATTATGCAATTTTATGAGTTATGCAAATATGCAACTTTATGAAATTATGCAAATATGCAACTTTATGAAATTATGCAAATAGGCAACCTTATGAAATATAAGTCCTGCTGTCATTTGCACCTCTAATTTCAGGAAAATACAGGCAATACGGGGACATTGGTTAACATACATTTGTAATTTCTTCAGTGTTTTTAAACTTCCGAGCCAGAGATACTCCTTAGAACTGAAGATTTCACAAGTATACATTTTTAAAATTATAAATTCAGATAAATGTTCTTTTCCTTGAAACAAAGAAAAGTTAAACAATTAACAAAAATCCCCTTGTTGTTGAACATTTAATTAGATTGAGCAGAAGACATTCTAAGTAATGATAACACTCATAATCATTTCTGACTCTCTTTAGAAGATTTGTTGAAGGTTTATTAACTGCCTATATTATTATTTATTTTTATTTCTGTCCCAACTTTATCCTCATGTGGTCCAAACCA
Source organism: Nomascus leucogenys (assembly GCF_006542625.1). Lineage (NCBI taxonomy): Eukaryota > Metazoa > Chordata > Mammalia > Primates > Hylobatidae > Nomascus > Nomascus leucogenys. The sequence continues at coordinate 80,682,575 of NC_044385.1, read as the reverse complement.
CAGAAAGGTTTAACTGCATGAGTCAGAATGTAAGTAAGTTTGGATTGTTAGCGCCTAGTGGTTTGTTTCGATTTAATTATCACACAAGCCCAAGGAAAGTGAAAGAATTAAATTATGAATATAGATGTATAGGAAAAAAATTATTATGAGTTATGCATTGCACAGGCTTTGGAGTCAGAAATAATAGGTTCGGAGGCCAAGAGCCACATTTACTAACAGTTTGGACTCTGATAAGCTCTTATTTTCTCTAAGCCTCAGTTTCTTTATATGAGAAATGGTGTAAATCACACCTCAGGGTTGTACTGAGAATTAAAAGACATAACATATGTAAATCACCCTGAAAAATGCCTGGCTTATAGTAGGCATTCAAAATTCTTAGATCTCTTACTGTATGATGAATTAAAAAGTTTGGATATTATATGCTGATAAAACAAGGTCTCATTTTGGTTTTGAAAATCAATGGAGGCCCTGTGTGGTGGCTCACAGCTGTAATCCCAGCAATTTGGGAAGCCGAGACAGGGAGATTGCTTAAGCCCAGGAGTTGGAGACCAGCCTGGGCAACATAGTGAGACTCTGTCTCCACAAAAATTTTTAAAATTTACCCCAGTGTCGTGGCACAAACCTGTAGTTCCCACTACTTGGGAGGCTGAGGTGGGAGGATCACATGAGCCTGGGAAGTCGAGGCTGCAGTGAGCCATGGTTGAGCCACTGCATTCCATCCTGGGTGACGCAGTGAGACCATGTCTCAAAAAAAAAAAAAGGAAATTGATCATTTATGATTATGAATATCTGACAGGAAAACTAACCAACTGCATGAAGGTTGCCAGACAGCAATATCCACCCAACTCCCATTTCCCCGTATGCCCATGCATTTTGCTTTCACTCTTGTAGATAGATTAAATCTCAGAGTAATCATTTAAAGCCAAACTCTCCTCTTGAGCATAAGATCACATACCCCCTTACCTACCCAGAAGTATACCCAAGCCTTCTTTCTACTTTCTTAGATTGTGAATTTTCTCCTTATATGCTGGATCACCCCCATTGGGCACACACCATAAAACGTTAAAACATTGACACATCAACTTAAAACAAAATTTAAAAGCCTTCCCTTGACCATGGTGGTGTACCTAAGGTGGAATTGCGGAAGTGGTCCGTTCAGAGCTCATACAGCATTAGGAGGTGATTGTGCATAGGCAATTTTTTAAAACGTAATAAAAACAAGTAAAACTCATTATTTCTTGTAATTGTCATGTCCTGGTGATTTTAATCAAGGTCAGTGAGAAAATGTTCTTCCCCAACAACAATAACAAACATTTTTGTGACATAAGTTTTAAACAATTGTTCTGGTTATTGTGGAATTTTAATACTATAATGTAGGATTGTATAATATAATATTATGTATATGTTATCTAACATATATGTGTATGTGTGGTAGAAATGAACATATCTATAACTTTTCCTTAACAAACATTGTATTTACATGGAAGTGAATTTCTAAAATTCTAGTTATACATTCTTTACAAGACACATGAGAACTCAGGTACACACATTGATTCTGAGGATTAATAAATAAAAGTTTGGCATTGTTTGAGCTTGCTTCAGGTGAAATTCTCTTTTCATACCCCAGTGCTCTGATATACCCCTGAGTTTAAACAGGAGATTCAAAATGAACAATGAGAGGAAAGTGATTGTAAACATGAAAAACAGAACTTGAGTTACATTAATTCTGTTGTTCTATGTTATGTACAAATCATTTTTAAGCCTTGCATAAGCCTTTCTTCATCTGCTTTTTTCTTGAAAAATTGATTACAATGATTAAAGGACATTAATTCATTATTTCCCCCCACCTTTTTGTACTATAATGTTTACTTATTTATGTATTTAGTAATGGTGTTAGATACAAATTTTTCTTAGAGACTTTTTTTTTTGTAATTATAGCCTCAACATTATTGTTTGTTTCACTTCATTATTACTGAAAATAAATTCGTTTGTAGAAGAAGGGAGAGTGTTTAAAAATAATACCCGCTGAGTGTCAAGTATTCTTCAGTACTCCACCGCTTGGTAACACATTTCTTTCCAGTGACAGCACCATTTCTGTTTTCCTCATTGCTGTAAACCATTTACTTCATCTTTCTTCTTTTCTTATACTGTATGAGTATTTAAAACTATATATTTCCTCATATGCACTGGGTTAGCTGCATCTCATACATTTTGATAGGTTGTGTTCTCTCATTCAGTTTGAATATTTCCTAAATTATATTGTTATTTCATCTTGACCTGTGAATTATTTAATAGAATTTTGTTAAGTTACCAAATATATTCAGCTTTTCTGATTGTCTTACTGTCACTGATATGTTTCATGCAGCTTTAATGAGGTACATTCACATACCATAAAGTTTACTCTTGTACGCTGGAAGTGTAGAATTCAGTGTTGTTTTTGTTTGATTTTAGTATACTCAGAGCTGTATATCCATGAAAGCTATCAAAATCCTGCTGTGGTCAAAGAACATATTAAGAGTAAAGTATTTTAAATAATATTTAGACATTTATTATGCTCTGGCATAGGACTATACTGAATATCTTATATACATAAACAATGTGTATTCTGCAGTTATTAATAGTCCTATACATTTTAATTAAAATAGGGTGTTTGATAATGTGTTTATATCTTCTAAAATTTGAAATTGTATACAGTGCTATCAAATGGTATTTCCTAGGTTATCCTCCAGGGTTTTTATAGTTTTAGGTTTTATATTTAAGTCTTTATCTTGAGTTGATTTTCTTATATGGTATAAGGGATCCAGTTTCAATATTCTGCATATGGCTACTCAGTTATTCTAGCATCATTTATTGAATAGGAAGTCCTTTCCTGATTGCCTGTTTTTGTCAACTTTGGCAAAGATCAGATGATTGTAGATGTGTGGCATTGCTTCTCAGCTCTCAATTCTGTTCTTTTGGTCTGTTTCTGTTTTTGTGCCAGTACCTTGCTGTTTTGGTTATTGGAGCACTGTAGTATACTTTGAAGTCAGGTGACATAATGCCTCCAGCTTTGTTCCTTTTGCTAAGGATCGCTTTGGCTATTTGGGCTCTCTTTTGTTTCTATATAAATTTTAAGATAGTTTTTTTCCTAATTCTGTGAAAAATGATGATGACAGCTTGGTAGGAATAACATTGACTCTATAAATTGCTTTGGGCAGTATAGGCATTTTAATGATATCGATTCTTCCAATCCATGAGGTGGAATGTTTTTCCATTTATTTGTGTCATCTTTGATTTTCTTTCAACAGTGTTTTGTAGTTCTCCTTGTAGAGATCTTTCACATCCTTGGCTAGATGCAGTCTTAGGTATTTCATTTTGTGTGTGTTTTGCTATTGTAAATGGGATTGTGTTTTGATTTGACTGTCAGCTAGAACTTTATTATTGGTGTATAATTTTGTATCTTGAAACTTTACTGAAGGCATTTATCAGTTCCAGGAGCCTTTTGGTGGAGTATTTAGGGTTTTCTAGGTATAGAATCATATTGTTCATGAAGAGATATTGTTTGACTTCTTTTCCTATTTGGATGCCTTTTATTTTTTTTCCTGCCTGATTGCTCTGGCCAGGACTTCCAGTACTATGTTGAATAGGAGTGGTGAGAGTGGCCATCCTTGTCTTGTTCCAGTCGTCAAGGTGAATGGGTCCAGCTTTTGCCTATTCAGCATGATGTTGGCTGTGAGTTTGTTATAGATAGCTCTTACTATTTTGAGGTGTGTTCCTTTGATGCCTAGTTTGTTGAGGATTTTAATCATGAAAGGATGCTGGATTTTGTCAAAAGCTTTTGCTGCATCTATTAAGATAATCCTATGGTTTTTGTTTTAAATTCTGTTTAGGGGTTGAATCACATTTATTGATTTGTGTATGTTGAACCAGCCTTGCATCCCAGGAATAAAGCCTACTTAATGGTGGTGAATTAATTTAATTTATAAAGAAATTCTTTATAATTAACTAATTAAGGAAAGAGGTTTAATTGATTTGTGGTTCCATAGGCTGTACAGGCTTCTGGTTCTGGTGAGGCCTTAGGAAACTTACAATCATGGCAGAAGTTGAAAAAGAATCAGGAACATTTTACATAGCTAAAGCAAGAGGAAGAGAGTGAGAAGGGAGAGGTGCTACACACTTTTAAACAACTAGATCTTGCAATAACTCACTATCACAAGAACAGCACCAAGGGGAAATTCACTCCCATGATCTAATCACTACCCACCAGGCCCCACCTCCAACATTAGGGATTAAAATTTGACATGAGATTTGGGTGGGAACACAGATCCAACCCATATTGACTGATAAAATCTTAAAGACCACCATCATTTTAATGGCTAGGTACAGGAGAGTAAGCTTTAAAGAAAACATAGTGTCAGAGAAAACAATTATGAAAAGGACTTGTGGTGTTATGGAAGGCAATGAAAGGAAATATCTGGAGAAGCAGTTGGTCAACAACTTCATATAAAAGGTTGAGTCAGACAAGGACTGAAAAATGATGCTTAGGTGTAGTGAATGAAGGTTACAAGGAGTTATTGTAATGGATCAATAGGAGAGGAGCCATGCTGGGAGTCAATATTCAGCAATAGTTGAGAAAGAGACAGTGCTCATTGGCCACTAATTTGACAGTGAAAAAAGAAGTCCAGGAGAGCAGTAAAGGACAGGTAGCATTAAGATTAGTAACTCTAATGAGAATTAAATATATTTTAAGTTAAAACAAAATAAAGTAAAACAGTTGAGAAGAGAGACTGTGTCTGGGAAGAGAGACAAAAATCAATTTATTATACTAGATTCCTAAGAAATTTCAAGTTTATAGAATTTAAATCTCATGTAGAAGTATTAACTTTAGTGGAAGAAAGGGATATTCTTATGAATCACTCAAGAGAAGAGGGTGGATGAATGCCAGAATAAAATAAACTGAGAGTTTGTGAAAGCACATGAAGCATATTTTATTGGCCAAAAAATGCATCCCACAGACACCAAGCATGGGGGGATAACTGATTAAGTATCCAGCCATTGTATCATGAAATCCATCACTGTGTTTATGGCAAAGTCATGATCCCCATGGGCTTGACTTGAGTCTGTCTCTCCAAAGATTGAGCATTGCAGGTCTGTCACCCCAAAGACAGAGCTATTCCTGAGAGACACAGTACTCCTCTGATGGCTGCTTTGGCTCAAGGATGCCCCACTGGCCTGGCAGTCTAGCTTGCTTCCCAATAACCTTCCCTCCTTCTCTTCTTTGCTAGAGGTCTTCCAGAAATAAACTGCAGCTTGATGATTCTCCTGGCCTTCCCAATACCTCCTCCATTTTCTCTCACGCAGATGTTTTCTCTAATAGAAGTCTTTCCTACTTAAGTCTTTTCTTGTCTCTCCTCACATTAAAAAAAAATGGTACTAGGTCTGCTCCAAGAAATAGACCTCAGTAATACAGGTATTTGACAAAGGCTCATGTTTTATCTAGCAGGCTAAGAAGACATCATCTTCATTCGCAGGTAGGACAAAGATCTACTGTCCCAGGAGGTACAACATGGTGACCCAATATTAATAGAGCAACAAGATTATTTACCAAAGCAGTAGTAAGGGAGAACTAGCACATACTAGCAGGAGGAAGGTGGTACTCCTGGGATTAGATTTTAAGAGTGCTTGTTGAAAGTGTCAAAATGTAAGACTGAGTAAAGAGAAATATATTTATTTGGGGACATTTTCTTAAGACAAGATATTTAACACCCCTGGAAGGACCCTAGATTATGGGGCAAATTCTTTGCTGGAGTTGCTTTTAGGAGTCCAGGGGAAAACATGGCTTACTTGCAGCACATAGAAATGCCTGAGATGCTCTAGCAGATAATAGATAAAAGATTAGTAGGGTAAGGGAAGAGGGTATGCTGGTGTATTACATAAGAACAGAAGACCCAGTAAAGGATCATGTTTCAAAGAAAGGCACAGTAGACTCACCATTCACCAAACCCATCAGGAGAATGCTGGTGAGAGGGCACCAACACGAAACAGAAGGTCATTGCTGGCTCTTCTCTACAGGCTATGTATAATGAAGGAGAAGCAGTCACATGCTTGGACTTGTTAATACTCAATGAGATAAAGGGACCCTGAACTAGTGGAGTTAGGGTCAATGGCTGTAATGACCAGCAATGTCAACAAGATAGCCAAAGAGATATTAGACACAGGAGATTGTGTAAATGATTAAGGCATGGTGTCTCTAGGAGAAAAAGAGATGGACATCCACTGAGGATTTTATTTAATGTCTATAATTTTTTAAAGAAAAAGAATGGAAGAACTGGAGGCTGAGTGCAGTCTTCTTTATAAAAAATGTTTTATCTATTGCTCAGTCTCCTGACCTGAGTCAATATTCAAATTTAGAACCCATTGATTAAAGAATTGTCCAGGCTTATAGGTGAAAGGACCCTACAACACTCTGGGTACCATAGCTATACCCTGCATTATCCTCAAAGGGAGCCATGGCTTTACTTATGTCACTGTGCACTGGGGAAAGGGGAATTAAGGAAATAACCAGATACTCTGAGGACTATTGTACACAAAGTCTGAGTTGATGTTGCTATCTGGAGACACCAAGGATCACTACAGCCCCTCCGTTCAATTGAAAGCTTATCAAGGCTCAGTAATGAATGGAATCCTAGTTAAATTCTGTCACACAATTGGCTCCTGAGTTTACAAACCCAGTTAATGGCAATTTTTCCAGTCACCAAAGGTATGATTGAATTGAAACACAGTCGTTCTTTGATATCTCTGGGGCATTGGTTCCAGGAGGCCCTATGTATAGCAAAACTTATGGATGTTCAAGTCCCTTGCATAAAATAGCAAAGCTTTTGCATATAATCCAGGTACATCCTCCCATATACTTTGAATTATTTTTAGATTACTGATAAATAATACCTAATACAATGTAAATGCTTTATAAATAGTTCTTACACCAATTGTTTTGAAAATGATGACGAGAAAAAATCTGTATATGCTCAATACAGATGCTTTTTGTTAAAAATATTTTGATCCATATTTGGTTGAATCCATGGGTATGGAAATCACAGATATTATGGGCCAACTGCACTAGGTAATTTTGAGTAATCTCTACAATTTTCTGTAGAATAAGAATATCATTGTGGGGAAAGTCAACTAGAAACTTCTGAAAATTGTCATCACTCCTGAAAGATAAATAAACAAATAAATAAAATATCATATCCTAGGGGTATGTATGCCACCATTAAAAAACTAAAGAATGCAGGATTGGTGGTCCCTACAATATCTCCATTTATATTGCTCTATTTATTTATTCATTTATTTTTGAGACATGTCCTCCCTCTGCTGCCCAGTCTGGACTGCAGTGGTGCAGTCACTGCAGGCTTGGCCTCCCAGGCTCAAACGATCCTCTTACTTCCACCTCCAGAGTGTCTTAGGACTACAGGCATGCACCACTACACCCAGCTAATTTTTGTATTTTTAGCAGAGATGGGATTTCACCAAGTTTCCCAAGCTGGTCTTGAACTCCTGGGCTCAAGTGATTTGCCTGCCTCATCTCCCAAAGTGATGGGATAACAGACCCAGACTGTTCTATTTAACTTAAAGAAATTGGATGAATCCCAAAGAATGAATGTAGACCACCAGGGACTCAATCAACAATTAGCCTAATTTCAGCATGACGTGTTATTATTGTCAGAACAAATTAGTTACTGCGTCGTCATTGATTTGGTAAATACATTCATTATTTACCATTTCAATTAGAAAAGAAACAGTTCACATTGACATGGATTGGACAATAATATTCATTCATATTTTTGCCTTAAGTCTATACTAATTTTCTATCATGTCATGAAACCATCCCACAAGATCTGGACAAACTGAACATTCCATAGAATATTACAATGACCCAATGGCCAGTGGCATTACCTCAGTGGCATCATACCAATTAGACAGGAAAAGCAAGAAGTAGCTTTGGTAAAACACATGTATGTGGTGTAGGAGATAAATTCTACTCTAATAAAACCTTGCAGATTTAATCCCGTCTCGGTCTCTGCTTCTTGGAAGACACAAACTAACACAATGTAAAGGTTACTGTAAAATTATAAGAGAACATTATCAAGAATGTACTAAAATTTTTCTTTGGTCCCTGTTAAAATACTCTTTTCATGTTACACAGTAAGAAAAGGATATGAGAATCAAATTGGTTATCTATGTTATTGCTCATTCATCTTAACCACTTTACCTAATGTGATTGTAACTGACCACCTTCTAGGGCACTGTGACTTCACTCAATGGCCACACAAAATAATTTCGGTCTATTGCAAGCAGCCACAAAAATACACAGGTATTTATTTATTTAGTGAAACAATTAAATTGAAACGTTATACATGAGATCAAAAAGTATGGGCAAGTTAGAGAGAATTATTCAATATTTCTTTACAACTCTATGGAAGATTGCTTTGTTCTCTTTTTAGCTAAGCAGAGTGTTTCAAACTTCACAAAGAAAGAGAACAGCTTATCTTGTTAGGCCGTCGTTGAGAATTATGTTTGTCAGTGATGTGAGTGAACAAGTATGAATCTTCTGAAATTGTTTTACAAGTTCTGCATACAGAAAATATCTCTTGGGAGTACACTGATGATAAACTATACACTTAAGCTCTTTCAGCTCTAGAAGAGTTCATTTATTCTTAGGTTTTTTAATTGATGCATTTTTGCAAGAGTGTCAGGCTGTTCCAACTATTAAAAAAAACTCTTACTCATAAGAGTCTTAAGAATGAGTTCAATACCTTTTCCACAAGATGACTATTTTATTCTTATCCATATTTATTATCTGGCCCTTGTACATTTTGTCACTCTAAAACATTTTGCTAGCATGATCTCATTTATCATTTATTGCCTCTCTTATCTTTTTAGCTACTGGCAGGACACTCACTGAATTGTGTACCTTTTCAAAGTAACACATGTTCCATGAGGCAAAGTGCCAAATATCACTCCCAAGGTTACCATCTCTTGCTCAAAATATTGATATCCTTCTCTGAGCTTGATCCAAGAGTTCCATGATATTGGTGGCTGTCTACTGATCTCCCCAGCGAGAGGGAGACCCCTGAGGGTTCCAGCCATGGCTAACTGTCATGGCTTTAAAAACTGGCACAAGCTCTGCCAGGAAAGAGAGATTAAAGTGTAATCTTGCTGTTTTATACTTCACTGCTATTACCATCACCATTTATTAAAAGTGATTTTCCTTTGGAGGTGAATACTGCTGTTTATTCTATAACATTACCAGTGTGTTCCTTAAAAATCTTGTGGTGTTTGGAAAATTGCACACAAAATGATATGATTTGTAGGAAAAATATGACTTGACAGTACCTATGCAACTTTGTAACCAGAAGACTAGCAGCAACTTTTGAAAAACAGAGACAGTACCACACTTAGAAATACATATTAAATTACCTATGATCTTCCCTTTAAAGCATCAACCTTTAAGTGATAGTTTTATGAAAGGTATAGAAAGAGAGGATTATAGTTACTGAATTTGGTAAAAAGGAATAACATGTACAAATACAGTGGAGAACCCCTGATAAGCACTTCTAGAATAGACTATGTAGCAAAAGAAGATTGCCAGATAAATGGCATCTTATGTAGCAGAGATTCTTGTATTATTTGTGGCACTAAAACTGTGGTAGATTACGATGGGTTCAGCTGTCCCTCAGTGGGGCAAAATATGAATGTGTTAGGGAAAATCATAAAAGGACCAACACACTTCATTCCTTACGTGTTGAAACTGATGAACCAGAGAAAGGTAAGTGGCCCTGCCTTCCTATGTCTGTCTCCACAAATAGTTGTGTTTTCAGGAGGTACCATTATTGGAGGTAAGCAGACCATTACTGGAGATATGTGCCACTATCAATTCTCAAAAAGAAAATAGGAGAAAAATTTATAAAAATTGAGTGTTTGTTTTTCTTTTTGACTTATATGTATTCATTTATTTAAGTTCCATTTTTATATTATTTCACATTCAGCTCATTAATGGTCTAGTACATTGTATTTTTTATTTAAAGATGGCTGAATATGAGACATTTCTAAATTTTAGCCAAATTCCAAATGGGTGGAATTATTAACAATGGTTTTATAACTAAATTAAATATGTATAAATTTCAGAATTATGGATAATTTCAGTGCTAATGTTTTCTTTCCTGTTTCTGAAATATTTACAAAGCCCTCTTACAATGGAAAACAAAAGTTTGGAAGGTCGGATATCAATAACAGATAACCCAATTAAGAGAATTTTGTGAGGCAGTAATGTCGTATTGTGGTGATTATATTTTATTTTAAAAGTCACAACTACTCTATTCGGTATTTACTATTAGCTACATTTTACAAATGAGAAAATTGAGGCAAACAAATACTATGTAAAGCTCCTGTGTTACAGCTGGCCTAGTAAGTAGTAGATCTGTGATTGGAATGCAAGCAGTTATAGCCACATAGTATGCCTCGAGGCAATATAACAAATTAAAACATGGAACTAATTACTGATGCTGAGTGTAAATAAAATATAGGAATACAGGAATAAGCCAATGGGCTGAAAGAGGTCCAAAGGGAGAATGTGACTACAGAAGTGCTCCAGAGGAAGTAGAAGGCACGGTGCCCTAGGAAAAGAATAAATTTAGGGAGAGAAAAGAAGAGTATTGAGAACACAAAGGAAAGGAAATATGTTCTCTCTCTGGTAACACAATCAGCAAGAAATTTGGCACCATATGACCCTGAGATCCAGAATTAGCCTGATTCATTTACAATCAGTAATGTCTAGGATGTGCATAGACTGAAATCTGAGATCAACAATACATTTAACAATCTCAACAATCATATCAGAAGAAATATAGCTTGCCCACAAATTCAAGAAATTTTAACTGGAAATGAATTGCATATTGGACTATCACTAGTTATAGATTACACATAATCTGGAAAAAAAGGTTAGCGATGTAGAAACTATGGTGCCTAAAACAGGCTCGTGAGATACATATGTCAATTACTAAATTAATGCTATTTTATATTATTTAAGATATTATTTTAAATGATATGTCTCAAATTTCAAATACTCCTAGAAGTGTTAAAAAAGGAAAATATTTCAGTTACTTAGAGAAATTAATATAAAGATGATTTTTGTAACTATTATACTTCATACAAGTGTCAATATTTGTATCTTCCCTGGATCAACAATTAGCTGAATCTCACTAAAAAAATTCTTGATGGCAAGACATTAAGATAAGCTATAGGAGACATGATGTGGTATTTGCATTGTTCACATAGAGAATTTCTTAGAATATACATATCACTTGTTATAAGAGTGTTATAATTTAATAACTTTCATTTTTATAAAAAATTAACTTGTTTTTCAATTTATTGATTTTAAAATGGATCTCAATTTCAGAAACATTAAAAGAAAAAGTAAGTTTTCAAAAGAGGAAATATATTAATTGAAAAACTGTTATTATTGCAATCAAGTCCATTTCAGTAATCTTATTAAAATAAAAATTTATATAAACCATCACATCATGTATTTCCAAATATATAAATATGAAACAAAGCAACACAAACATTTGCAATGTTTTTTTCTATAAATTAGTAGATTAAAATGCTGTAAATCATTGAGGTCATATGATTTTCAAATTATTTGTTCTGGTTATAAAATTGATATATATAATTTTATAAAATTTGGAAAATAAAGACAAAATATGAAGTCCAAAACAAAATTTAGCCATCATCATCTCACTTAAAATTAGGTGGTCTTCCCATCACTCCTTCTTTTATGTCAATAAATGTTTTTGCACATTATATACAATTTCATAATCATAATGAATGTAATATTGTCTCTTAAACTTTTTAATTATCCCAATAAAATAGTTTTGTATAAAAATGAGAAAATATATAAAGGCACAAATAATTATAAAATTAAAAATAATCAGTATATATTTAAATCACCATTAATTCTATCTTTAAGGGTTGACATTTTGTTGAGCAATCTTCTAAACACATATTGTAACATAGATGATGATGATAGAGATATAGATATATAGCTAGACAGATAGATAAATGGATGGCACATTTGTATTTATCTATTGTCTGTCAGCCTCACACTCTCCCTTCTCCTGTATCTTCTGTATCAGAGGAAGCTGGAAGCCTTAAAATTGCATTTTTCAGATTCCCTTGCCATCCGAATTCTAGTTGGTATTGGCCAATAAAAACTTTGGCAATAGATAAGATGACAGAGAAAAGTCATTCTACTTCTTGCTCTAGTAGTGATGGTGGCAGCAGCAGACCAATGACTTGAAACTGACAGTGGTGGTGGCAGCAGCAGAAACCAGTAACTGAAGGTGACAGAGACCAGTGACTGAAAATAACTCCAGCACAGCTGGTTTTCCCAGCAGTCATAGTGGGTGAGATGCCTGGCCAGTTGCAGCTGTTGCCCTGCCAGGAACTTGAACATGAGTATAGATTCCTTCTAATACAGAATAGCAAGAGTAGTAACTTTCTAATATTTGAGCAACAGCTTTTTGCTCTTGTTGCTCCTTCATCCTAAGAATGGTGCAATTATTTCATTGTATCACTTTCCCTACTGGAAATATCAAGGGCGGATTCTATTTTCATGCCTAGACATTAACTGATGCAAATAATAGAGATGAGAGAGAGAGAGAGAGAATGGAGGACAGAAAAGAAAGAAAGGAAGAAAAAAGAAAAAAAGGAAGAGAGAAAGAACAAAAGAAAGAGAAAGAAGAGAAAGAAGAGAAAGAAAAAGAAGAAAGAAAGAAGAAAAAAAGAAAGAAGGAAAGAAAGAAAGAAAGAAAGAAAGAAAGAAAGAAAGAAAGAAAGAAAGAAAAAGAAAGAGAAAGGGAGAGGGAGGGAGGGAGGGAGGGAAGGAAAGAAAGAAAGAAGAAAGAAGAAAGAAAGAAAGAAAGAAAGAAAGAAAGAAAGAAAGAAAGAAAAGAAAGAATGAATGAAGGAAGGAAACAAACTAGTTCAACCATTGTGGAAGTCAGTGTGGCGATTCCTCAGGGATCTAGAACTAGAAATACCATTTGACCCAGCCATCCCATTACTGGGTATATACCCAAAGGACTATAAATCATGCTGCTATAAAGACACATGCACATGTATGTTTATTGCGGCACTATTCACAATAGCAAAGACTTGGAACCAACCTAAATGTCCGACAATGATAGACTGGATTAAGAAAATGTGGCACATATACACCATGAAATACTATGCAGCCATAAAAAAGGATGAGTTCATGTCCTTTGTGGGGACATGGATGAAACTGGAAACCATCATTCTCAGCAAACTATCGCAAGGACAAAAAAACAAACACCGCATGTTCTTACTCATAGATGGGAATTGAACATGAGAACACATGGACACAGGAAGGGGAACATCACACACCACGGCCTGTTGTGGGGTGGGGGGAGGGGGCAGGGATAGCATTAGGAGATATACCTAATGTTAAATGACGAGTTAATGGGTGCAGCACACCAACATGGCACATGTATACATATGTAACAAACCTGCACATTGTGCACATGTACCCTAAAACTTAAAGTATAATAATAATAAAATTTAAAAAAATTAGAAAAAAAAAGAAAGAAAGAAAGAAAGAAAAGAAGGAAGGAAGGAAGGAAGGAAGGAAGGAAGGAAGGAAGGAAGGAAGGAAGAGAGGGAGGGAGGGAGGAAGGGGAGGGGAGGGGAGGAGGAAGAGAAAGAAAGAAAAGAAAGAAAAAGGAAGAGAGAAGAGAAAGAGAGAAAGAGAGGGAAGAGGAAGCAAACATTGTTAATGGTTACTTGCGGCAGCCTTAACGTGTTTTTTGTTGTTGTTGTTGTTAGTTTTTGTTTTTTGACAGTCCTACTCTGTTTCCCAGCCTGCATGCTGGAGAGCAGTGGCACAATCTTAGCACACTGCAACCTCCACCTCCTGGGTTCAAGTGATTATCATGCCTCAGCCTCCCGAGTAGCTGGGATTACAGGCGTGTGCCACCACTCCTGGCTAATTTTTGTATTTTTAGTAGAGACAAGGTTTCACCATGTTGGCCAGACTGGTCTCAAACTCCTGACCTCAGGTGATCTGCCCATCTCAGCCTCCCAAAGTGCTGGGATTATAAGTATGAGCCACTGCACCTGACCAACCTTTTCATTTTTAGTTGTTTTTGTCTGTAGGCTCCTGAGACTTTCCATGTAATCTGTAATTTAGATATGAGGTAAACAGAAAATGCGAAGTTAAGTTAAATTGCTCTACATATTAAAAAGTTGAGCACAGAACACACAAGAAAGTAAAATTAAAGGGCGAATTCAGATGAGCAGGGAGAAAGACAAAAAGAAAGTGAGAAAGTAATAGGAAACAAGGGCGAAATAGACTAGGTAGAATTTGGGAGAGGAAATGTGGAAAAAATATTGGGAGCAGCTGTCAGGTTTAATACTTTTGGCTTGAATTCTACTTCGTCTGATATCAGAATCACAAGGGTACTTTCTTTTGTTTTTTTTAGACAGAGTCTCCCTCTGTCGCCCAGGCTGGAGTGCAGTGGCGTGATGTCGGCTTACTGCAACCTCCGCCTCCTGGGTTCAAGAGATTCTCCTGTCTCGGCCTCCCAAGTAGCTGGGACTACAGGCAAATGCAACCACACCCGGATAATTTCTGTACTTTCAGTAGAGACAGGGTTTCACCATATTGGCCAGGCTGGTCTGGAACTCCTGACCTTAAGTGATCCACCCACCTTGGCCTCCCAAAGTGCTGGGATTACAGGCGTGAGCCACCATGCCCAGCCAGCTACTTTCTTATTATTTTGATTCCTCTAGTTAAAAAAAAAGAGCCTCTTAAATGTTTAGCCTATGTCACTTTGCTTTTACTTATTCATTTATTTATTTTGCTAATATACAATATATAGCTCACTCTGGCTTTTGAAATTAGCATCATGCTTTCTTTTTAATAGGTAAGTTATGTTGACTTCATTCATTGATAAAACTGGTGTATATAACTTTGTCAATTTTTTGTTATTTTTTGTGTATTATTTTATATTTGCTGAGTTTGTTTAGTTCCCTTGGCATTAAAAAAATTGCTTTGGTATTTAGAAAAGTTGTATTTTTTGCTCCTATATTAGCTTTGTGCCATTGTCATTTTTTATCCGTTTTTTATCCATGTTTTTAATGCCTTTGTAACCTGTTTTTTTTAATAACTGGTTTGACAGGTTTTTTTGTTTTGTTTTGTTTTGTTTTGTTTTGTTTTGTTTGTTTTGTTTGTTTTTGAGACAGAGTCTCGCTTTGTTGCCCAGGCTGGAGTGCAATGGCACGATCTTGGCTTACTGCAACCTCCGCCTCCCAGGTTCAAGCAAATCTCCCTCCTCAGCCTCCGAATACCTGGGATTACAGGCACCTGCCATCATGCCCAGCTAATTTTTGTATTTTTAGTAGGGACGGGGTTTCACCATGTTGGCCAGGCTGGTCTCAAACTCCTGACCTCAGGTGATCTGCTCGCCTGGGCCTCCCAAAGTCCTGGGATTACAGGCGTAAGCCATGGTGCCTGGCCTGTTTGACAGTTTTTATGCAAATCCTTTAATACCCACTTGTTGCTTAATCAATGGATTAATTCTTCTGTCCTCCTTCCTCGCTACATTTTTATTTCATTTCTTAAATTTAGGCTCTGTCTCATTTTTAGTTATTTTTAAAAATTATGATATTCATCCTTATTGCTATTTACATTCATATAGTATTAAGGAACTTTGAAAACATAAGAACTTTTCAGTGGCATAATTTTTTGCCACTTCACTCCTCATCAATTTCTATACCAATTTATTATTATTATTTTATTTTCAATGAAAAATTGTATTTTAAAATAATCAAAAATAATAAACATTTATTTTACATTTACCCAGATATTTATCCTCTTCAGTTGTCTTCATTACTTTCCACACTGTGGGGTGTCTCTTTCAGTTACAAAATGTCAGGTATTTTTTGTGTTAATGAGGATCTCTCTTTGCTTTCCAATCTCACCTCCAGCTTTCTGGAATTCTGCCATGCTTCCCAGACACCAGCCTTTCTAAGGCAGCTGCAGTGCATTCAAAGAAGGTCTATAAGAGCCCAGGAGAGATTTTTTTCCAGCTCCCTGCTTCTAGTTTGCACTTGGTGAAGGATGGGCATGTCCTGTAAAAACTGCCCAAGTTCTGCTCCTCAGTCTTTATCTCAAATATGGTGGCAAATATACAGGATCTTGCTAGTAAATATGTTTAGAAATGAACAAGAAGAATGGCTGGATTGAGACTACTTGTATTTCAATTGGCAAATTAAGTAATCAGTCTTGCTAAGGTGAAAAAAAAAAAGGTTGACTCAAAGCTTAAAATAATACATTCTTGATTCAAGCTGAAGTTCCTTAGAAAGCAGTACTTAACTCAGAGTAGGGCCAGACAGATGCATTTTCAGGAACAGATGCAAAAGTGATATATAAAGTCTTACGGATGGTGTGGTTACTCTGATTTATGAGAATTTGTTGGCTAATATTTGGGTTCAGTGAACAAAAGAAGAAACATTTTCTGAACTGTTGTATCAATTTGCAGACTAGTAATTACATCTTCTTAGTATGAAATTATTTATTTATTTATTTATTTACTTGTAACAAGCCATTTCTTTAACATAGTGGTTCTCAAAGTGCAATCCCCATAACCTCAGCATCAGTATCACCTGGAAATGCAAACTTTTGTGCCTCTTCTCAATGCATTGAATCAGCAACTCTAGAAGAGGAAACTTAGGAATTTGTGTGCGAAAATGCCCTCCAGGTGATTCTGATGAACAATTAAATATTAAGACCATTGAGCTAGTACGGTTTTTTAATTCTTAAATATTTAATTTCTAATGTCATTGAAAGTATAATGTAGAAAATGAGTCACTGAAGTGTTTGGAGTTTAACTACAAGCCTTTAGGTACACAGGAAGTGCTGTTCTCTAATATTTTACCACGAATCCCTAGGAGATTAAAGAAAAATTTCTATTGAATTAGCATATTTCTATCTATATGCCACAAAAAACTGATACATTATAATGTTTAAGTCTGACAAAAAGTTCTTTCTTTTCTTGAAAGTCTCAGAATGGAATTATGTGATTTTTCAAAGACCATTGACAATATAACAATGAATTAAAAGCTTTAAGTGATAGTTTATATAAAGACATGTTTATTTCATGAATTGGAAGACTACAACTCACAGAGATTACACACACATACACATATTCATTAGATTTTGTTTCTTGATCTCTAGCACTTTCATCTTCTATAATAAATAATTTTGTTTTTTTGTTATTTATGGATGATTTTGTGATTTGGCAAAGATTCTGAAAGTCAGTCTATTACTCCTATTCCTAGCAGTCGATACATTGCAAACAAATTGTTTTATAAATATTCAATGTTTACTCGACTTAAACAATTAATAGAAATAGCCTGAGACATGAAGTTGAAAAGTAGTTTTTTCGAACATATTTCTAAACCTATTTAAATATGATTATTAACTCATGCCAAAGACAGAAATAGAGGAATAACCTTTGATATATGAAGTAAACTGAATAAAATTATAGTGGTAGAGATGAATAAATAGTTTTATGAGGAGATTTTGCATTTGGAATTGCTTTGTTAGAAATTTCAGCATATTGCAGAGACATTAAAAGATCATCAGCTACAGAAAAGTTTGCTTCTTGCAAAATGAGATTTGGAAATAGATCTTAGAACACATCAAAATCTCATTCTTCTCCACCCAAGTTCTAATTTACTGCCCAGTTTAAAACAGTATTTTTCTGTTCCATCTCATTTCATTTGCCATCCTGCTTATTTCAGGTCTCCTCCACTACCACCCTGCATTAGTCCACTCTCGCATTATTATAAGGAAATACCTGAAACTGGGTAACTTATAAAGAAAAGAGGTTTAATTAGCTCATGGTCATTAAGGAGACTTCTACAGTCATCCAGGTGAGCAGTGACATCAGCTTGGATGAGGATGTGATATTGTTTGAATATATGTCCCTGCCAAATCTTGTGTTGAATTGTAATCCCCAGTGTTTGAAGAGGGGCCTGGTGGGACGTGATGGATCACGGGGGCAGATTTCCCTCTTACTGTTCTCATAATAGTTACTGAGTTCTCTGAGATCTGGTTGTTTAAAAGTGTATAGTACCTCCTGCTTCACTCTCTTCTGTTTGATCCGGCTATGTAGGACGTGCTTGCTTCCCCTTCCACAGTGATTGAAAGTCTCCTGCACCCTCCCCAACCATGCTTTCTGATGTCATTGCTCACCTGGATGACTGTAGAAGTCTCCTTAATGATTCTCCCTGCCCCAGCATCCCTTCTCCACTCAAATCTACTACTCCACTTCAACCCTACTGGCATTCTTGCTGTTCTGGGACACATCAGACATGCTCCTGCCTGAGTGCATTTCTATTTTCTGTTTCGTTTGCTTAGAATGCTTTTCTTTCGGATATTTGCATGCTTATCCCACATTTTCTTTCGATTTTTAATCAAATATTAGTTTCTCAAAAAAGCCATCTTTGGCTACTATTCAAAAAGGCCTTTAAAAAAACATTCCCCTTCTAACTTGTTATGTATTAACTTACTACTATCTTACTCTAGATTTAATTTATTATTTATCTTCCTTGGTCTCCCCACACCCTACATTCCCTACATTTACCTGAACATAAGCACCAGGATGGAATGGGGGATGTATTTCTTCTGTTCTATGCTGTATCAATGGTGCCAAGAAAATGGTGTAGCTTAGTGCATAGACTAAAATAAACATCTATGGAATAAGTGAATGAAAATAGAAATAATAGTGACGTAAAACTAGAGACAGAATATCAATATAAGCTTATATAATTAAAAACCCTAAAGGGAACCAGCATATGAAATAATCCACTATCTAATATAAAAAAATAAACATTTTTTAAAAATCAGTGAGATGAATACACTTCTTGGTTGGAAAGGACTGGTGAGATTCCAATTTATGCTAAACAATAAGAAGTCATTGTTTGAAAAAGCAAATAAAACCTCGCTTTTCTTGTTAGGTGTACTTGTTTTGTAAGAGTGTTAAAGTAAATATAAAATAACCTTTTCATTCTGATATGGTCACCCAAAAGAAAAAAAAACTTGAAATAGAGGATTTTTGAATTATATTCTTCATTGATTTTGGAAAATCCTCAGCATCACAGAAGACTGTAAAGCGTTTGCAGAAAAAAAAAAATAAAGAATTCATAGGGACTTAAAAGTTAACAAAGCAGCCAACAATGTGAAACAGCAGCAGAGCATTTTGCATGCTGGTGAAAACTGAGCTCATTAGTAAAGTGACGGCTCAGAGCTGACTCTAGGGGAGGATACAGCTAAACTTCATACAGTCCTTCCTGCAGAGCTGATTGTGAAGCAACCTTGGTCTCACTTTGTTAGAAGCTGCTCAGCATGCTTTCTGGCCTAAGATAAGATATGAGTCATTACAAAGGCCAGTGGAGAGGGACTAGCGTTTTGAAATAAACAGAATGAAAGGCCACCATAAAAGTTGGCATAGTATAAAGTAAGATCCCAAGTTTTTATGTGGATGCTTTGAGCATAGCATGTGCTCAGCCATTGTTGAAACACACAAAAAGTCCCAATACATAATCCTATACATATAAAGGAAGTATGTATCTATATATAATATAGATGTACAAGTATAATTATTGCATGCTGCTGATTCTGGAAGAAATTTTTTAAAAATAAATTATATTTATACATTTTATGATTAAGTAAGGATGTAAAAGTCATCTGGTTTTAATTCTCTTAGGTTAAGTAGAAGACTGTACAGTCTCAAGTTTCAAAGACAATTTTTAATAATTAGAGTAACTAAAACAAAAATTATTACTTCAATTGATTATTGTTTTCCATGTTTATAGTCATAAAAGAAAGTTGCTCATAATAATAGAAATCACCTGTATATGCTAAAAAAAGAGTAGAAATTATTTATTACCTTCGAAAGTTCATTCTTTATGTAATTATTTAATAGTTACAAATTTCCCAAGACTACCAACTCTCAGATTTCAGAAAAAATATTCTGTTGTAATTATATAATATTTGTGGGCTAATAATATTGTATTTTAAAACTTGAAAATCTGTCAGACAGTACATCAAAAAATATGACAGGAAGAGAGAGACAAGGAAAACAATGACCAGCCAGAATTCCAGTAAAGCATGGGTCCTGTTAGACACAGGGATTTGGATACCTACAAGATGTTTAGCAAAGTAGCATCACTAAGAAAGTGCTGTGTGTGTGCAAATCATTTTCTAATCAACTTAATAACAGAGTTTAAAAGGAATAGGATCAGCTTCTCAATGCGATCCAAAGAAAAGAAGCAAACTGGATAGAAGCTTAGGCATTAACAGGATGAGATGCTGAGACGGTAGAACTGTATTCTAGAGCCCTGTAGAATGAGTAGCGGAGCAGGAATACAGGTGACTGTGTATATTTGGGCAGGAGATAGGGGTCAAGACCCGGAGCAGCAGGAAGAAGAGCTAAGCTGAGAAGTCTACCCAAGCAGAAAATAAGCAAATTGTCAGTGAGCAAGTCAGATAGCAGGAATTTGAAAGGCAAGGTTAGCTGGATCAGTATGTAACGTAGTAGAATACTCCTTCCCATACCTAGGCAGCCTTGTAATTCAGGCAGATAAAGAACACCTCTTCTGCAATTTCCATTATTCTCCCCTTACCTCAGAAAACCTCCTCAATGTTTTACATGTGGGGATACAGGGAATTAAATGCATTGGTTATAATGGACTATTGCTTTTTGCTTGAACCACTCTCTCACGGTTAATTCACAGAGGAACAGTGCTGGGTACTAGTAAGTGCTTAAGGCATATATATATAAATTGCATTCATAGCCCATGAGGGCTGGTTCTTAGTCTGACCATTATTAGTTCTACCAGTAATCTTGATATTAAAATTTAGCACCTTCTCATTAAATTCTCTAAGAACATCAATTTTGTGACATAGCAGCTACCTTAGAGAATAGTTGTGAAACTCAGCCTGACCATGACAAATTGTGGAAGCAAGCACAAACAAATCAGATAAAGCTTGAAAAGCAGAAACATGAAGCATAGTTTTAATATTAAAACTCACTTATTTAAAAATGGTTGATCAATATATGTACATTCTTCCTTTGATTTATTAATTAACACAGTGTGGAAGCTAAATAGCATGCTCTCCCATTGGCTTCCAGTAAACTGGTATCACAAGACTTTTTATCTTTTAAAATGACTTCTCTGCAATTGATTGTTAATTTGCAGGAAAAAAAAACACTTCTTACAAGTACAATTTCCGGTTTAGTCAAGATGTGAAACATCTTATCCCATGTGCTTTTTCAGATTGATCTGAATAAGAGCTTTCTAAATAATTTGAATTTTAAAAAATTTATTCAGAGAAATTACATGAAGTATTAAAATATGTGATTAAATAAAACCATACATTGTACATCACCTACTGTGAATAAAAATTATAAATATAACTTTTGCTCTATTCTCTATGAGTGTTTGTTAAAAGTTAAACACTTACTAAATCATAGGTGAAACATTGATAAGTCCTTCATTAAGAAAGATAAACTAGTCACAGAAAAGGCACTACCATTGTAGTAATGAAAACATGAAAATGGTTCGTCAAATTTTGGAGATGATTTTGGTTAGCATTTGTTTCAGTCTTTGGGGGCAAAATTTAGTGATAATAAATAGTCAAGAACATTGTCAATGTGTCACTGACCAAAGCCCTCTGCAAGGGGTTTATATTCCTTGCATTTTATTGACAAATAAAAATCAAATTCAGACTTAGTAAAAAGAGAATTTAGTAAAAAGTACTGGATTATTACACAAAACGGGGCAAAGGAACTGCTGCAATGGTTGGGGAGGAGGAATTATTGCCATAGGGAGAACATGCTTTGACCATAAGCTCTGCAAGCATCTCAAGGGTTATGCCAAAAAAAAAAAAGAGAGAAGTGTTTCTTTCATAAGGAGGGGTAAACCAGGCTAGAAGGAAAGGGTTGTGGGCAAGTGAGATCATCTGAAGGCTTGATCAGATAGTAGATCAGAGAACACTGACCTTGAGGCCAGCCTATTGCTAAAGGGAGGTGGTTGGGGATAGACTGCTTAAGCAGAGATTGTATGCTCATCATTCTGTGAGTGGGTGAAAGATCGGGGACATGGAAAAAGAAGAGAATTTTAACCAAACTTTGGTTAACAAGCATTTGTTCCAATTGATCACTGGGATCAAGCAGTTCAGCTAATTATTAATAAGAAAAAAGAATGGAAATGTAGAAGACCTCTGTCTTGGTCATGGATACACAAGAAGGGCATCCTTCAGTCTCATGCGGCAAGAGTGATCCTTTTCTGTGAGATGTTTCCCAGAACACAAGAGGGTGGAGACATTTCCTAATAGTCAATGTTTTCCATGAGCACAGGGTTTAGTTAAAATTTAATACTGTCAATACATTCAGGGTTACATTTTTTTTGTACTATCACTATTCTTGCTATCTAGCTACTACTATTTAAAATATAAAATGTATTCTTACAAAATGAACCCTTATGATTGCCTATTTATATAAATCACCTAAAATTTCTGCATCTTTTTGAAATAAAACAATTATAAACATACTATATATTTAGTTGCATTTTATAAAATCCACATGCAAACAAATAATATTATTTAGTAAAAGATTTCCATATCTTCTAACCTGTCAATATGCTAAGGTGAAATATTTTATTTCCTGACATTTCTCAAATTTAGCATGCATGAAATGGAGAGGTAGCCATGATTTACTGCTCAATATTTACCCCATCTTTATCAGGAAATCTGAAAGAGATGCAATTTAAGGTGAATACATAAACTGGTCAGTTTCATTTTTTTTTTTTCCCAGGTGCAGCTTCATACCACTTCCTACAAAATATACAGTTCGGGAGAGAATAATGAAAAAGCTATATTGCTAGATAAACTTACAGGAAAAGTTATTAAAACATAATTAAATGGCTTCTTTATGTGTAAAATAATTGACAGCTTCTTTCAAGTAGCAGCTTATAATTTAGAAATACTTGTAATTTATTCCTTGACACTTCTCCAGTTCACTGAGAAAGTTTCCCAGTGACCATGAATGTCTGTTGGCACATATAACAAAACCAAGGGCTGGATTTGGAAAACCAGTTTGACTTCAGCAAAATGTTCCTGGGTAGCTTTCGCTCTCTTCTGGAAGAGTTCACTAACAGATGGCAACTTGTCATTGTTAATGGAGTGTTATCCTGAAAAACTTCAAGGATCCATGCAGAGTGTGACACTCTTCCCCTCCTCTTTTCAAGCCACCTCACAGAAATAGCCAATAATGACCTCTTTCTTTTCACAGATGATTCCACCTTATGTCGGCTGATTCATTCCAAGCCACATCGTGGCTGCTTTAATCCAAATATGACAAAGGACTTTTCGTTGTTTGACAGCTATTCTATGTACTAAAGAGTAGAGGCATCTTGATGCAGTAGGAAGAGGATTGTGACCCAAAGGTACGTGTCCTGAGATATAGACCTGGCTCTGTGAGTCCTTGGCCAGATAACTGCTCCACAGTGGGTTGCACTATTCTCATCGAAACATGAGCAGCTTGTCTTACACAAACAATAGGATTGTTTAAGGTGAATTTATGAGATTCTAAATTCCTTTTACATAAACAAAGAAACCATCAGATTGTTAGCTGTGTATGTGTAACTATTTTTATGTTCAATTTACTTTATTCTACTAAAATTACATTTTCATGGAAAAATTAGCAATCTGGTTTCTAAAGTAGATAATAGTCATAAAACAACACCATTTTATCTTCCTGTATTTGTTTAGTGATACATGGATTTCAGAGCTCATTCACAGCATAATTTTTATTTGTTTCTTTAAATCCATTAACAATTTGCACTTTAAAGATAACAATGGAAAATGGTAAAAACTTACCCAAGATCATACAAAATGAAGAGATAAAGGCAGACTATAACTCAGATGATATGAATCCTGGCAACCTTTGTTCACTTATTAAACCAGAAGTATCTATTTCATTTTATTAATGATCATTAATATTCACATTCTACCTGACAGTTGGATGGTGTTTTATACTTTTAAATGTTTTACAGATAAAATTTTACTTAAGTCTAGTCAGTAATATCCAGAAGAAAAAAAAGTTAAAAATGTGTCCAAGGTCCCAGAGCTAATGTGTGACAGGTAAGGGAGGAAATCAGTGATGGGCAGGTAGAGGGAAGTGTCCTGATTCCTACCCCACAATATTCCAAATCCCACCCCAGTGTTTAAATTTCTCTGGGAGAGGATTAGGTTCTGTACCAAATGCCTATTGAATAATTAGAAATAAATTTTTTAATCCAATGTTTTTTTACTTAAATTTGCACTGATGTTCTCTAACTAGCCATTTTTCCCTTTCATCCTTTTTTCTTCCTTCTCTCCCTCCCTTCTTTACTCTTTTTCTTCCTTCTATGCTTCTTTTCCTTTCTTGCTTTTTTTAGTATTGCGTTCTGTTCCTCTTCCATCATTTTGCCTATTACTTTTCATACTGTTATTTCATGCTCGTCCCATAGATAAAAATGTTGTCCCTTTAAGAATGATTACTCAGGGACCTGAACAAATGAACATAGCATTCAACTTCCTTTAAAAAGAAATACTGATACTTTTGCAGATTTTCCTTTTTTTGTAATTAGAAAAATGTCAATAACATTTTCCTACAAATAGATGTTCGCAACAATATGAGAAAATTAGCATTCTTATTGCATAGAATTTGTTACTTCCCATGAATGAATTGGGAAGTAGCTAATGCTGATGTAGTTTAAAATGAAAAGGAAATGTAAACAGAATTGAAGTTGATTCCTTGAAAGTATTTTTTTTAAATAAAGAAATCCTTAAAGACAGTGCTTTCAGTTTTAGATGAAACATTCTACTCAAATATGAATTGTCATAATAAAAAGTGATAAGTATTTCAATTATATTTCACATTTGCATCATATTTTATGGTTTCCAGTACAAGAGATGTGAATTGGAATTACGAGGTCAGTTTTCCTCTAGTAGTGCAGGGGATGTATTTATCGACTCCAGAGTTGTTTCATCTGTTCAAAGGAATCAAAATGTTCATGTATGCAAACTGTTTTAGACTAGTGATTTCAAAGAAATAAGTTTTTTCTTCTCTTCTACACCGTAGTCAACTTCATTTTACAGACTGATTGTATAACAATCCTTAACAAATCATAAAGCCATAGAATAAGATGAGTAGACACCCCGAAAGCTCATTTTAACCATTCCAGTCAGGTAAACATCTATGATGTATCATTAAAGGAAGGATAAAAAAACACATGCACACACACAATGATAAAGAAGCATCATATGACAGTATACATTTCTTTTTATCCTGAGGTAGCATACAATAAAAATTAAATATAAAATTCCAAAGTTTTTTTTAAATTCATATAAAATTCATTAAAATTAGTGACTTTTCAAAGAGGTCTTGAATGTGTTACACTGTGTTAAGCATACTTTTGAAAAATGATTCTCATCTCTGACATTTTGTAATATATTTTACCTATTTGAGTGAAAAGATATATTTTTTAAAGACTTACTGTGATGAGTTATTAAAGGGTGATCTTAGCATCCCAGAAAAAGAATTCTGCTTATGCAAAGCCCCAGTTACTGAGTGGTGTGTAATACAGTTAAACCTATTCTACTGCAAGGTTAGTGGCAGCCCTAATTATCAGGAAAGTGGGTGGTATGCCCTAGAATGGTGAATGCTGAAATCCTAGGGTACACCTATATCCAAGCCTCTGCCATATCATGTTTCATCGTGTCATAGCCCCTGATCATACCAGGGGAGGTCTAATACACCCCTAAATCCTGTAGTTCAAAGGTCCCATAACTCCAGGATTGGAATCCTTTCTTCTAAAATGTGGTATCTGGCAAATGGTGTGCATATAAATGTTTGACAAGCAGCTCTGGAGCAGAGAGTGATGTGTGCATGATTTTTAATGTGTGGTGCCAATTTCTATGGTGTAAATATTCTCATCAAGGTTGATTTCCAGATACCAACATGAAATCTCTGAACAAAGACCTGAGAAGAGATACTCAGTAGCACATAATTACATAGTATTTCTGCCATAGAGTACAAGAGGCATAAATAACCTCAAGAACAAAGATATTAATAAAATTTAGTAGGATTACTAGGAAATAATGAATTTTGCATATTTGTTACATTTGCATTTTTAAGTTTTTATAACTTAAGTTTTAATAATGTTTGTGCTTAACCGCCAGTTAACAAAACTGAAAATTTATCAATCAAATCTAATCAACACACCACTCTATCTGCCCAAGCTTGAACTTTGTGCACTACCAAAGAATTCAGTCATCACGGGAGACCTGCACACCCACTCTTTTGCTTTTTCAGTGAGTTTTCTCCAGGAACTCAGCTTTACCATGTACAGGCTGTTTGATTTTTTGCTTTGGTTGTCATGAACAATTGTGAGATAATTCTTTGTTGAAATATAATTTTATTTTGTTTTTAACTTTTTAATTGACAAAATTTGTATATATTTCTCATGTACATGTTGTTTTTAAATATTTATACATATAAAATGGTTAAATAGGTTTCATTAACATACAAATTACCTTGTGAGAGAAATCTTACAAGGAGTCTGTCATTTTCTTATTATCCAGAAAAAAAAATTTAAAGAAAAATTTTATTTGAACTAAAACCTACATAAATATTACAAGCATATCAATCTTAAAAGCGTAGGTGGCATTTGGGCCTATGAAAATTCTACATGATTGAAATTAACTTTCAGTGAAAAATGCAAATACAAACATAGGCCCCAATTTTCTCACAAGAAAGATTAGTTTAAAAACTTTATTAAATATTTGGTGATTCACACTAGTCCACATTTATAAATAGACATATTGAGAAAAGATCACATCATTTATTTTCCTCTTCACTGCAGGAAATGGTAAAATACTAGAAATTGTGAATCAGATGCTGACTACATGACTATCAAAGATTACTAATATGTCTAGTATCTACTCTACATCTACGACGTGTATTGGGAAAGATTT
This sequence comes from Nomascus leucogenys, assembly GCF_006542625.1. NCBI lineage: Eukaryota > Metazoa > Chordata > Mammalia > Primates > Hylobatidae > Nomascus > Nomascus leucogenys. The sequence continues at coordinate 80,655,433 of NC_044385.1, read as the reverse complement.
TTTAAAACAATTTGATTAAATGGTTCGTGAAGATACCTTTGCACACAGTTTCTTCTGACTCTCATAGTATAATTAGCCACTATTGTCAACAAAATATTTCCTAGCCCATCCTCCCAAAATGTGTTCAATCTCATGGTAAAGATAATGGCTGACTACATGAGTTCTAATTCCTATACCAGTAATTGTTGCAGCACATATTTCAGTTATCTGAATCTTAATTCACTCCTCTAAGTGTTTTCAGAGGAGACTGGCATTTGAATCATTGGACTGAATGTGGAAGACTGCCGCTTAGCGTGAGTGAGCACCATCCAATCATCTGGGGGCCAAAATGGGACAAAAAGGTGGAGGAAGGGCAAATTCTTGCTCTGTCTTCTAGGACTGAGACATCTTTCTTTTCCTGACCTTTCCTTTCTTTTCCTGACCTTGAATATGAGAACCTCAGGTTCTCTGGCCTTGGACTCAGGACGCGGCAGCTTCCCAGGAGCTTGGGCCATTAGCCTTGATCTGAGAGGTACACCATTGACTTCCTTTGTCCTGAGGTGTTTGGACTTAGACCAAGTCATGCTACAGGCTTCCCTGGTTCTCTAGCTTGCAGACAGCATATGTGGGACTTCCCAGTATTTATAATCAAGTAAGATAATCCCCTTAATAAATCCCTCCTCATCCCTCTCTATCCTACCAGTCCTGCCTCTCTGGAGAACTCTGACTAAAACATCTAGTTATTTGTTAATGATTTGAACTTATTAGTTAAAAATCACTTGGATTTCTTTTAATTTTATTATTTTGTTATATTTCCCTGCTGTACTGATTACATATTATGTTATGTTGTATATCAACACTTTCAGAAAAAATCTTTTTCACTTGCCACAAATAATATATGTATTTTAGACAACTACTTAGAAGGGTCAAAGACAAAAACATGATTTTTAGTACGTTAAACAGCAATAGCACAATTGAAATTGCAAACTGAGTATGCTTGAACTATGTTATTAGAAGCTACATTGAAAATTTTGAGATAGTAACATAAGACACAAGATACACATTTGCCTTTCTAAGTGAAACCTACTTACTATGTCTAAGATACAATATACACAGCCCATTCTTTTATTGTAAGTTAAAGACTATAGTTCTATATTTGTACAGGCTTTGCTTATTAATAATTGTATGACATATAATAGTCTGTAAAATACTTTCCCTTAGATTATCTCCACACTGGAAACAACTGTGATGCTATGCTCCTTTCAGTAAGGAGTAAACTGATTGCTAAAGAAGTTAAATGAATTAACTGCTCAAGATAATCCAGGTAAAAACCAAAAAAAAAGATTCATCTGAGATGAGATGTGGGCTTCCTAATACAAAGATTTGTATTATTGTATTGCAATACAATTTCACACATTCTATTAATCATATAGTGCAAGCAAGTTTTTGTCATTGACTTTCTTTTATATATATATATATATATTTATTATAGTTTAAGTTCCAGGGTACATGGGCACAACGTGAACGTTTGTTACATATGTATACATATGCCAGGTTGGTGTGCTGCACCCATTAACTCATCATTTACATTAGGTAATTCTCCTAATGCTATCCCTCCCCCCTCCCCCACACCCCACAACAGTCCCCGGTGTGTGATGTTCCCCTTCCTGTGTCCAAGTGTTAATGATAGCTATTTCTACTCATGTTCTTCTTGGTTTCACTTCCTCTCAGGACACCAGAAAGAAAACTGAGACTATTACTAGAGGAGTTGCAGCTGTCTTCTGAAGCAAGTGGGGCAAAAGAAAGATTCAGAATAGAGCCTTTGGAAGCCCATTAGAACAATCCTGCTGTAGAATAAGAGAGGAGTGGGGTGGTGTGGAAAGCAGGGATTCTGGATTTACATCCCTGCCCTTCACTTAAAAGCAGTTTATCTTTGGAGTGATCATTCCATCTGTCTGTGTTGTTCTTCTCATCTGTAAAGCATGACTGAGAATATTGGGATGATTTGCTTTGCTGTTACTAATATTAAATGAGAAAAGTAATACTGAAATTATTATAAATCATGAAATGTTATAACTTGTAGTAACAATGGAACCACAATATTTGCCAAGCCCATGCTCAGTCTTCACACTCCTCCTTGTTCATTCATTCCCAAATTGAACATTATGTATATGCTGATAATTTCCAAAATTGTATTTCTAGTGCCATATCTCAGATAGAGAAAAATCCTAGGTTATCAGCATGTTCCACCACACATTTACCTTTTCTTTCAATATTGCCCCCCGCCGCTTTCTCTCTGTACCCTTGCTTTTTGCACAACCTAGGTATTCCCCTGTCTCAGGGTCTTTGCCCTCTGCTCTGCTTCAAATGCTCTCACTCAGTTATCAACATGGCTGTTCTCTCACTTCCCTTGAATCTCCTCTCACATGTCATTATATCAGAGAAGCATGCTTGAAAAGCCTCAATAAAATAGCACTCCCCTTCTCTTGCCCCTTTCTGTCCCTTTACCCTGCTTTATTTTCCTTCATAGCACAAATCTCCATCTCGCTGGAATATTACATATTGATTAATTTTTGTGTTCATTATTTATCTTCTTCCATTAAAATACAAAGATAACAGGAGCAGAGCTTTGTGTCACTGCTCTATTCCCAGGAATTAATACTTAGAAGGTACTCAAGAATTATTCATTAAATGAAACATTGAACCAAAAACTATCATATGCTGGCAATAGTAGATAATTATTAAGAGTGGATTTATTTAATTTTATGGCAGTAACCATCTAGATATCTGTGAACTCTTTCTCTTGAATCCCAGTACTTATGGATCTGTCAGTTGTATCAAATGCTGGAAGAAGGTGAAATTGTTCACATGTATCTTTCTCAAATCTATTTACTCATATACTAAATATTGACTGACTGCTTATTGTGTACTAGATTCACAAAGAACTATGATAATAATATCATTGAAAATTATCTTATATTACTTCGATTATATCCCCAAATAGTGTTTTATATGCATTCTGCCAAGCAATTCTGTAAGATTCATATGTTTTTCTCCATCTTACTGATGAGAAAACTGAGTTTCAAAAATCTTAAGTAATTTGGCCAAGTTAACAAAGCTGTTAGTCACTGATATTTCAATTCGGGTTTGTCTCACTTCACATGCTATATCCCCTGCCACATTGTTTATTAGTATATCTTTAAGCAGGAAATATTCAAAGAACAAAATGATATAGTTATGCTAGAATTTTTTCACTTAGAAAATCTATTTGATGAGATTGTATTGATTCATAGGATCATTTCATTTTAGCAACTCTCGCTATGTTCTTGAACCTGTCTTTTAACTGAGAATCGTAACAAGTTAGATTCAGAGAAAAGCCTCAGTTATTTAGTTCTATTTTCTCATTTTATTGATCTGGAAAATCTGGCTAAGGAATGTTGCTTCACTGAAAATCACATAACTGAACTATTGCCTAAACCCTTCTAACTCTTTGGTCAGTGTTGACTATTTTGGGCTTTCCTCAGTCCCAATTTACCATACAGGATTTCAAAATAAGTAGTAAATAAGTAAATAATCTGTTTCCAGTCACACTTGTTATGAGTTATTTTTGGAAGAAATTTGAAAAAGACTTTCACTGGAGAATTGACTATATATGCACAGGAGAAACTGTTTTTTGTCAATCAATAATACATTACCAGAGGAGAGAAAAATGGGGTGGGTGGAAACGCCAGGTAAAAGACAGAGGATTACACATGGGAAAATTGGAAAGCCATTGTATGGCTAAAGTGACAGGCTGATGGCAGTGACACTGAATAGTGTTTACGGCTAAGGTAGCTGATAGCTCAAAGGTGTAACAAATCATGATCACCAATTTCTTGTATATTGTATTTGTGGTGGCAAATATATTACTTAAATATGCCAAAAATATTTATCTAACAGAGCAGTAAATGCGACAAGCTAGAAACATATATGCTGTATTAGAAACTTAAAAACACACACCACTTAATGTAGAATGTAACATTAAAAAAAATATGACATATAAACACTCCCTGTACTATTTCTTTCCATTTAAATATAAAAAATCAGGTATCAGTATTATCTGGAAAAAAGCTTCAAATAACAATATAAATTCAGTATGTTTTTCCTATATAAACTTACCAGTTGATTGTAACCACCTTGTACTTGATAAGAGCCCAGAATTATGTCATGCAAATAGTGTAGGCCTAGTTATTTTTCTGTGTTCAATCAGTGTTTCAACAAGATATTCTATTGAAATAAGCCTTAAGTGACTGTGAAAATCTATATCATGGTCAATTTGTGTGTTGGCTTTACACACTTGCATTCCTAAAGCAAATATTTAAGCAACTTTCCAACTATTTCCATGCTAAAATTTCTTATTCTAAATGTTTTTGAAAAATAAAGAGAAAGAGGAATAAAAGATTTTGCATTAGGAAGAGCCAGAAGAGTTATAAGCTAGTATTTTGGAAATAATTTTTCACATTAGCTATTATAGAATTCAATTGTTGACTTTTTTAAATTAAAGGTTTATATTATCTGTATAAATAAGTAAATGTTTTTATTGACTTATTTTGTTTCATAGTACATAGGTGGAATACAAGATACCGAGCAGTAGAAAATAAGAAACTCAAAACTGTAAATGAATATTTTTCTTTCTATGTTAAAGTAAAACTGATAGAAAACAAATTTAGTTTTTAGAAAACAAACACAATTCGAGATTACATTGTCTTTAGAATACTTGTTCTACATTATAAAACAAATTTTGTTCCTTTGTTGTCTTTATTTAGGATATATTTTGTTTTGAATACTAGACAGCCAATCCCTATCCCACTGGAGACAAAAGAATAAAAATAAGATCAGTAAAGTAAATTATTTAATAGTAAGATTTCAGAAAAAAGTATTTTGTAAACATTGGAACTGCTTCAAATGAAGTATTCTAAAAGCCAGTATGCATACTTTCATTGTCTAGGCATATCGTTATAGAAATAAGGTTGTTTGCGGACCAATCAGGAAACCCAGTGCTCTTTTCTAAATTGTTTCTATGTGTCTGTGTTTGGCAGGGGGTGGGGAGGGGAGAGAATTCTGAGTTCAAAAAAATTAAAAAATTAAAATTTCTAGTATCTTTCTGCCTTGAATCCATTCTTAATAGAATACAAACTCTGCTTTTCTGCTTTAAGTCATGATAATATTCAAAAGACATTTTTATATTACAAATTAAAAAATAATGTTACCATAGTGTTTGCAGGAAAAAAATAAAAATTAAAGCACGTATTACTCATTAAATCCTGCCATCTATTTTTCCCAGATATGTCATGTAAATTCTTTATTACCTCCTCTGTTTATCCTCATGAAATTTTAACTTCTCATTTTAACTTAAAATTCTACCACAATACCTGCACATTAAAAATTTTAGAAATATTTTTAAAGTGATACTTTTCTTTTTTTTCTTACTAACCACTCTAAAGGTTTTAGGTTATTAGTTTTTTTCAATAAGCAATAAAATGAAATGCCTAGGGACTGAAAATGAATGTTTTACCTTGACCATCAGTGGGGAAATGAACAAAATCTGGGGAAATTAAAGATTCATTCTGGCCGGGCACAGTGGCTCAAGCCTGTAATCCCAGCACTTTGGGAAGCCGAGGTGGGTGGATCACGAGGTCAGGAGATCAAGACCATCGAGACCATCCTGGCTGACACGGTGAAACCTCGTCTCTACTAAATATACAAAAAATTAGCCGGGCTTTGTGGCAGGCGCCTGTAGTCCCAGACACTCGGGAGGCTGAGGCAGGAGAATGGCGTGAACCCAGGGGGCGGAGCTTGCAGTGAGCAGAGATTGCGCCACTGCACTCCAGCCTGGGGGACAGAGCGAGACTCCGTCTCAAAAAAAAAAAAAAAAAAAAAAAAGATTCATTCTAGAATTTGAATCAACAACTAAATTTGGAATAGATATGGAGCATTTTGAAAAAGAAGTCAATTCTTACTCTGTGATTTAAAGGCTGAGTGACTGAGAGTACTAGTGACAGACACATAATTGAAAAGGTTAGGGGATGTCTTTCGTTCAGGATTGGGAAAATAATAAGGTTGGACTTTGACATGTTGAGTTTGTCTCATCAGCAAACCAACTGGCAAATAGTTGGATGCAGCTTAAATCTCATGGGAGAGGTCAGATGTCAAGATATATGGATCGTATTTAATTTAGCAAATCTTTAGTAATTGTTCTGTCTAGAGAATTTCCTGAGAAATGGTATCTAGTATGGAATAAAATGGTGGTTCTCCCTGGATTCCTCTGTCTTAAGAGGAAAAAACAGATATATACATAGGTACTTAAAGTTACATGGAGGTATTCATAATATACTATGAATATCCATATGAAAAAGCAATTTCATTTGCCTTGATGGCTTAGATAAAGCCACGGAAAACTATGGGGTTTCAGCCAATAAAGTTGGAAACCAAGGTGCTTCATCATCCATTCCAGCCCTAGCTATTTCCTCTCCCTATGTTGTATCACTTTGTGAAAATATATTTTGATGACAATAGCATCCTCTGTGTATGCTATTACCTATGACTCTATTTCTTCTGACCAATTCCTTTTATCCTTATAGACTTCGCTGCGTAAGTAGTTCCTCCTTAAGGTGTTCCTTACTCTCTTGGCTTGAGTTATGTTTCTTCTTAAGAGTTCTTATGTAACTCAGTAATCACTGCTATTATACTATTATCAAGCAGTGTTACAATTATCTGTTTGGTAGATCCCAGGTTGTGAGCTACTCAGTGAGGAGGCTGATTTTATCTCTGAATCACTAAAGTATGGTGTAATACTTGACATCCATGAGAAGCTTGATAACCACTTGTGGGAAAAGAAAGGGGAAACTGAAAAAAGAAGAAGTAAAGCAGGAGCAATGAAAAAAGGCAGAAAGACACAGAGTAAGAAATTATCAAGGCAGAGCCTAGAATTATTAGGGTGATATAAACAGATGCCGTAGAGAAATAAATGATAATGATTTAATTGTCCAGGAAATGAGTGTAAAAGGAAATTAGAGAGCAATTTACAGTACATTGATTTGCAGGAATGGAAATGCCTTTGTTTTAATTCATATATACACATATTTCAATATTATGGGAGCTAGGGGGCTGAAGGATAAGTGTGGCCAATAAATAAAATATTTTTCAGATTTCTGGAGTGATTAGAAGACTAGGTTTGTTATTAAGAAGTCACCAATAAGATGACAATGAGAAGGGCAGAACTGGGAATTCTGAAGTCCTGAGCCTGCATAAAAACATCGAAAAGAAGAGCAAAAACTTTTAGAATTAGCTCTTTTAGAACTCTGGAAGATAGTTGATATTTTACAGAAACCAAGCAAATGCTAGATCAAGAAAAAGGCAGCTTAAATGTGGAAAGAAAACTTTGTGACATTTTAACATAAGCTTTCCTCGTTCATCTCCATCCTCATGATGACTGCGTTCTTGAAAACAGACTCCTGTGTTCCCAAATGGATTACTGGGTTCCAGAGGGACCAGAACACACTGTGCGGAACTCCGAGGGAACACAGTATGTTCCGGTCCCTCTAGAACCCAGTTTGGACCTGTGTGGGAAGTCCCTAAGGAACTGATACAATGCATTTGTCTTTAGTTCTGTTAACTTGGAACTATTTTAGGGTGAAAAAGTAGCTAAGTGTAAGGCATTCCTCATAAACACTAAAAGGTAAATGAGGAAGCCACTGCTCAAAGAGGCAAAAGATTATAGATGGGGGCAAACAATGTATGTGCTGAAAATCTATGAAAAAGAAAATGGAGAGGTAATTACTTTGGGATAAAAGGGCTTTGAAAATCTTCTGCCTATAAAAGGGAATTTAGAAAGCAAGACATGACCAAGTAAGGAGCCATGCTCAAAATAGACCAGAGAAGTCCTGAGGTACCAAGTCCAGCTGACTGTTAGGCTGAGCACAAATAAGAAGTGAATGCTAAGGCAGAGTTGTAAATGTCATAACTAAGCATTGCAGTGTCCCAACACAGAGCAATTTGCAAAAAACAGGAGAGTATTATTATTATTATTAATATTTGGCTGTTCTTATTGTTCCAAGAATTTAAGGAAATCTCTGCTGAATGACTAGCTGGCTGCAAGCTAAAAAGATTGACTTCAGAGATGATATAAAACAGACAATAAAGTCCTCAAAAAATAGTTTAGAAAAGTTCTTAAACAAATGAGAAACCACAAGTGACTGTAAGCCATAAAAACAAACCCTAAGGAGGAGAAATAATCTGGTTTTCAGAGTTACCACAATGCAGTATTTAAAATGCCCAGTTTTCAACCAAAAATTATAAAGATACAAAGAAAAGAATGTGGACCATTCTTAGGAGAAAAAGAAATTAACAGAAACATTCCCTGGGGAAGACCATACATGAGGTTTACTATTAGGTTGGTGCAAACATAAATGTGGTTTTTGCAATTACTTTTAATGGCAGGAACCGCAATTGCTTTGCACCAACCGAATTTTTAAGGATATTTAATCAACTGTCTTAAATATGCTCAAAGAGCTAAAGAAAATCATTAATAAAGAACTAAAGGGAACCAGGCAAATGATGTCTTAGCAAATAGAAGATATCAGTAAAGAGATAATAATTTTCCAAGAATTGAATAGAAATTCCAGGCTGAAAATTACATAACTGAAATGAAAAAATTATTACAGGAATTTAGCAACAGATTTGGGAAGAAGAGGAAAGAATCAGAAAAAATAAAAATCAACAGCAGAAGGAAAACTGGAATATTTACAAATATATGCAAATTAAACATAACATTTTAAAATAGTCAATGGGTCAAAAAACCATAAGGGAAATTAGAAACTACCTTGAGGTGAAATGAATACCAAAGCACAACACACCAAAATTTATGAGACGCTATTAAAGCAGTGCTAAGATGAAAATTTACGGCATTAAAATTCTTACATTAAAATAGAAAAAAGATCACAAGTCAGAAACCTAACTTTGTCTTCTAAGGAACTAGAAAAGAGAAAACCAAATCCAAGGTGGCAGAAGAAAGGAGATTTAAAAAAAGGGTTAGAGCATAGATAAACAAAACACGCAATAGAAAAATCATAGAGAAGATAAATAAAAATGACTTGGTTCTTCAAAAGACCAACAAAATTACTAAACTTTAGCTAGATTAGTTAAGAAAAAAGAGCGCAGGCTCAAATGACTAAAATCAGAAATAGCAGTGGGAGGACTAACATTGATTTTCAGAAAGAAAGATAATTTTATGATATAAATATACACAATTATATGCCAACAAATGTGATAACCTAGCTAAAATGGACAAATTGGTAGGAACACACATACTACCAATAATGAGTGAAAAAGAAATAGAAATCTGAATGTATGTTTAAGAAGTAAAGTGATTAAATCAGTAAACAAAATCTCCCAACAAAGGAAAACAGAAAGCTAGTTTTATTACTAAATTTTACCTAAAATTTAAAGATAAATTAACATAATTTCTCTTTAAACTTGTATAAATACTAGAAGATGAGAGAACACTTCCTAAATCATTCTGAGGTCACCATCATCCTTATACCAAAGTCAGACAAAAACTTCACAAGAAAGGAAAACTGCAGATCAGTATCAATTATTGATATATATGCTAAAATACTCAACATAGTACTCACAATCTGAATCTAGCAGCACATTAAAGAGATCATATACATTACCAAGCAGAACTGGGTGGTTAAACATACAAAAATCGATAAATAAAATACACCACATTAATAGAATGGAAGAAAAACCTTATCATCTCAATTGATGTACAGTAGCATATAACAAAATCTAACTTTGTATTCTAACACTCTGTTATCATAAAACACTCAACAAAAAATAGAAGGGAACATTCTCAACCTGATCAAGAGCATTTATTAAAAACCCACAGCTAATATCATACCCAGTGATGAAAGATTAAGAGCTTTTGTGCTTAGATCAGAAACAACACAAGGATGCACACTTTAACCACTTCTATTCAACATTTTACTAGAAGTTCTAGCCAGAGCTATTCAGATAGAGAGAGAGAGTGTATACACCACCCAAATCATAAAAAATGAAATTATATTAATCTGCACATAATATGATCTTTTAAGTAGAAAATCCTAAAGAATTCATAAAAAGTTATTAGTGCTAATAAACAAATTCAAACTTGCAGGATATAATATCAAGATACAAAAATCAGTTGCATTTCTAGACACTAGCAATGAAAAATAGGAAAATAAAATGAGCAAAAAATTTCACTTATAATAGCATGAAAAAAAGTAGGAATAAATTTCACCAAGGATGTGCAAGACTTCTAAACCAAAAATTATAAAACATGGCTGACATAAATATATACAATAAATGGAAAGATTTCGTGTTTATGAATTAGAAAAATTAATATTGCTAAGGTGGCAATAATACTTCCCAAAGCATTCTACCCATGCAATGCAATCTCTAGTCTTTTTTGAAAAGATGGAAAAGTTAATCCTAAAATCATATGGAATTACAAGGGACTTTGAATAGCTAAAACAATCTTGAAAATAAAAAATAAGGTTGGAAGACTCGCACTTCCCCATTTCAATATTTACTTCAAAGCTACAATAATGAATATTGTGTGTTACTGGTATAAAGATAGACATACCAAAAAAATTGAATGGGATGGAAAATCCAAAAACAAGCCTTACAATTATGTTCAGATGGTTTTTTACGAGTGCCAACACCATTCAACAAGGTAAAATTAGTGTCCTTAACAAATGGTGCTGGGCCTAATGAATTTTCACATGCAAAAGAATAATGTTAGACCTTCCCTCATACCATATAAAGAAAAATAACTCAAATGGATCAAGGCCTAAATGTAGGAACCAAAACTAAAAAAATTCTCAGGAAAAAACAAATGGCAAACCTTCATCACCTCGCATTTGGCAATGGATTGTTAGATACGACATCAAAAGCACAAGGAACAAAAGGAAAAAAATACATAAATTAGATTTCATCAAAATCAAAAACTGTGTATCAAGGAACACTACAAATATAGTGAAAAGAAAACCATCAGAATGGAAGAAAATATTTGCATATAATATATCTTACTAGGCCCCAGTATTCAGAATATATTAACAAATCTTACAACACAACAAGAATACTAACAACCCAATTTTAAAATGGGCAAAGGTTTTGCATATACAATTCTTCAATAAAAACAATTATACGTTGCTGGTGAAAATATAAAATGGTGTAGCCACTGTGGAAAACAATTTGGATGTTTCCCAGGAAGTTAAACAAAAGCATTACCACATAACCTAGCAATTCCCCTCCTAGGTATATAACTTTGCTTTTGAAGAAGATCTGGGTAAAACAATTAGAAATTGTTGGAAAAACGTTAAATAAGTGAGAATTCAAATTGCTTCTCAAATCCCTTAAAGTCTTGCTCTAATTTGAAGAATCTGAAGCTAGAAATCATAGATACTTTTAGAAATGAATTATGAAGAATATTAGATTTCAAGCAGCTGACTCATATTTAACGAAAAGGGGCTCACTCTACATTAAATGATAAATAAATATATTTACATGATTTAAGTTTAAGTAAGATGACTAAAATACGTATTTATTATCAATTTTACTGTCTTTTTTTGTTAACTAAGTAACTATGTGTCTTAATTATGTTGCATAAAAATTGCTTCTATTCTACTAGTAACTGTTCAGCTTAAGGAAGAAGTGAGACAGTTGGTCAGTCTTGGCCTGAAGGGGCTTTGATGAAATGCTGAGAAACTTAGCACAGTGCCCTCCACAGATGTGTGATCAATAAATATTTGCTGAATGAAAACATGCAGAATTTGGAATTTAACTCTCAGGCCAAGGTAAGACATTAATGGGTTTTAGCAAGTGAGATTGTGTTTAGATGGATCATTCTATCTTGTAGAATGGATAACGCGTTTAAGGAGCGACAAGGTGGGCGGCAGAAAATGAAAACAATTATAAATACCCTTATGAGATCCAATTAGGGCCTAAAGCCCATTAAATTTAGTAGGGGTTCATTTTACCCTTCATACACTTAACTAACAGTTGTTGAAGAGCTACAATTTGCCAGATTTTGGACGAGGCCTTGAGAGTTTATTTATGAATCAGGCAGCATGGATCATGTATCTATGCAGTTTCCACCCGAGAGTGGAATACAACTAAAACAGCTACTATTGTATTACTGTTGCAGGTAATGATGCTAGAGATGTCGTTTGCTATGAATACCTGTAGGAGTAGACTCTGATAGTGTGAAGCAAAGTCAGGGAAGGTTTCCTGGAGGAAGTGAGCTCTATAGTCAAGCCTGAAGAAGGAATCTGATTTAACCGAGGAAAGGGAATACATGGAGAAGGATCTTCCAGGCAAGGGTTGTGTGAGAACTGAGATAAGAGAAAGCAAAGATGAAATAAGCAGAATGGAGTGAACAGGATTGTCAATGGGAAGTAGAAGTAATGGCAAAAGCTAGAACTGAATATGTGAGCAGAGGTCAGATAATGAAAGGTCAAATTAGCTTCACTAGGTAGTTAGGGCTCTATCCTGAAGAAAATCACGAGCTATTGAAGTGTTTGAAGTACTTATGTGATGTGATAAATTTCAATTTATGAAGCTCACTGGTCTGAAAGGAAAATGGAACCGAGTAGCAAGAGTACAGGCAAACATTTTAGAGGCTATTCCTACAATTAGGGCAACTAGAAATTATTAATTTTTAAACCTTAAGTTTGAGATGTCTTTTAAGTATGTAAGTAGATATGTCAAGAAAAACATATCTGAAGTTCAGTGTGAGTTCAGCTGCAGAAAAGAAATTGAGAAGACATCATCTCATAATATTTTAATATTTAATTGAAGAAAAAAACTTTGATAATTTTTAGGGTGTGTATTTTTAAGAATTTCATCCTCCCTTTGTTTCAGCATCAAGTTGTTCCTGCAACAGTATACTATTCTCTTTCCCAGTGCAAACAGAATGATGTAAATTATATTAAATGATGCATGGGAATAGGTAAGATATGGAAGAATCCCTATGTTAGAATAAAACAAAATCTCTATAAACATAATCAGGGTTATTGCCCAGGACAGTATATACATTATGGACATTTGACACAATTCAAATTCATCAGAGGTGAAAAAAAAAAGTTAAGTCTTCTGGTGCAGGAAAAGTAAAAGAATACAGTGGATGTTATGTTTTAAAAAGTTGCACAAAAGAACTCACTCAGAAGGCGAAGAAAAAGCTAGGTTCTAACAATGAGTTGTGAAGAGTCAAGCAAAACCACAGTGATTTTATGCACATTGTCCTGCAATATTTACTAAAGGAAAATTGACCAGTTCTTGTAACAGATTAAAAGATGCTTATAAATCCCAACATTTTATTTTTTCAACGTGTAAAAATAATACAAATGAAAATAATTTATGGTGAATAATATGATTTTTTTAAAGTTCACAGATCATCCTGTTGCATTTTTCACAGTTACTTTGATTCTGTTGCTGTCTCCCTTCCTTGCAGCATTATTTATTCAATCTGTTTAGTTTGCTTTACAGGCTGTGGCAGCATCCACAGGGTGGACCTATTGAACCAAACCGTAATAGATGTAATACATCAATACATTTGAGCTGAACAGCTTTAATTAGGCCTTCCCGGTCATTTCATCAATTCAGTTGAGTACCATTGGGATTTGGATAACACCGAGCCTCCTGTCGAGCATGAGAATTACAGCACTCCAGCCAGGCTCCACCAGTCACATCGCAAGGTTAGGCAATCAACGATAATTCACTCAGGGAAGTGCCCCGCGCCCAACCCATAAACTTACCCTTACAGTAATATCTTTGAAATCCTAAAACCTTTAAACTCAAGTGCCAATTTGGAATGAAAACTGCCTTAAAATCCCTCAGACAGACATATAAAGCTCTTTTCCTGCTCAATAGGACAGCAGGAGTTTACTCTGTTGTAGCAGTTAGGTTGATCGACATGATCTATGATGATGCAAAAACTGTGTTAGGTGTAAAATTTTGTGTATACCATTTCAAGTTTCCATAACACAATTCGTTCAGATCTTGTACTGTACTTGTCACATACAGCCCAGAATACATATGCTTGAAGTAACCTGCTATAGAAAATCTATACAAATGAAGATTATAGTAGGACAAACCTACCTACATTTGGAAAAGGATAGACTATTTTACAGACAATTCTGGCATGCCGTGCGACTAATTTCCACATTCAAAATAACCAGTGGCTAGTATGGTTGGCCTAAATCCAGATAACAAAGACATTTATATTTATGTAGAAAGGCATCCAAATAACAGTTTGATTTCCTTCTTATACAATATGAAGATACAAATTAGGAAAACCCAGTGACGATAGAATGGGGAACGGCCAGATTATACATCAGGTTCGGCCAGCCCAGAAAAGGGACTTTCAGTGCCTGACAGAACCCACATCAAGAAAGTGATTAGATTTTCAGAATAGAGCCAAGGGGATTAGACTGAGATCTCCAATTCCTCAATGCCAAGAAGCAAATCAACAGGTTAATTGGGGATACCACATCCTAGGAAAGATCATAAGAGGTCTTTACCAGGTGGTCTAACAAGGCTCTCCTCATTCTTTTTTATCCATATGGAATCTTTCAGCATAAATATACTGGAAGCCTGACTAGGCTGTAGCCACAGCTGCTAAAACTCAGAAGCAGAGACTGCTCATTTCCCAGGACAGTGAGTCAAATGGCAACCAGGCCAATTTATTCTGACTATGGAAGTTTTAAATTATCTATGTTTACTGAAAGGACAAAAGGAAGGCACTGTTTCTTTAACAAATGTAATCTTGTTTAAACTGTTTTAGCATAAAAGGAAAAAATACATTATAAAATTAGAACACAAGCAAAAATATGTGTTTTTCTTACTTTAAAAAAATTAACCACATAGCCAGGAGCTAAAAAGAATATGCCTTTTACGTTGTAAAATAATACTAGATGACATATTTGAAACGCTCTTCCTCTCAGCTGCAAACAAAACAATTATTCTTAATTGTGTCACATTTAACTTGACCATTTAGAGATTCTTTGGTGATCTAGATGCTTTTATAGTTATGTCTTTTTGAATGGAACTATTTTTCTTATTTGACTTCTTTAAGCCATGGAATGCTTTCAACTGGGCATTTTTACCTTTGGAAATACTCAGAGTGATGCAATCACTACACTTATGGGATTCTTTGAATACATGAATGTCGACAATGTTCAACTCCACAGTATTGACAATTTTTGTCCATGTACACTAGCAGCGAACATCAATAGTTCATTTGTTTTAATATAAGGTAAAATGATAAAGTTGGGTTATAGAAAGGGAATATAAATCTAATAGATATGAATTGTCAAAATTATAGAAAATCTTGTTTCGGAGGTCAATAAATAACTACAATAATGAATATATTTTATCATATTATAATAATGACATGTTATAAATTTAGTAATGAGGCCAGGCGCGGTGGCTCATGCTTGTAATCCCAGCACTTTGAGAGGCTGAGGCAGGCAGATCACCTGAGGTCAGGAGTTCGAGATCAGCCTGGCCAACATGGCAAAATGCCGTCTCTACTAAAAGTATAAAAAATAGCCAGAGGTGGTGGCAGGCACCTGTAATACCAGCTACTTGGGAGGCTGAGGCAGGAGAATCGCTCAAAACCAGGAGGCAGAGGTAGCAGTGAGCCAAGATCATGCCACTGCACTCCAGCCTGGGCGTCAAGAGTGAGACTTTGTCTCAAAAAAAAAAACACTAGTAATGATATATGTGTTCTTTATTCTGTATTTGTATGGAAATTACATATAATATATAAATATATAATACATATTCTGTTATGGCCTTTATAATTTATATAAATGCTTAGCCCTTATACGCTATCAAAACAGTATGTGACTCATAGTGTATTAGAAAAAACACTGTAGTGATAGTCAAAAACTTAAGTTTTAATTATTTCTCAGACTTCAAGCACATGAATTAATGTAGAAAATTTTTCTTAAAATAATTACAATAAAAGTTTACCCTCTTAAATCCACGCCCATAGAGGTAACCACTGCTAGCAGCTTAGCGTATATCCTTTTAGATATTTAAAATGCATAACGTAGGCTGGGTGCGGTGGCTTACGCCTGTAATCTCAGCACTTTGGGAGGCCAAGGTAGGTGGATCACCTGAGGTCAGGAGTTCGAGATTACCCTGACCAATGTGACAAAACCTCGTCTCTACTAAAAATACAAAAATTAGCTGGGCGTGATGGCAGGCACTTGTAGCCCCAGCTACTCAGGATGTTGAGACAAGAGAATTGCTTGAATTTTATGTATATATTATATATATATTTATATATTTTATTTTTATTTCTTTATATTTATTTTTCTATTACAAACAGAGATAGAGTATATATCTTTGAATACATACTTGTGCATTCATGAAAATATCTCTACGTGTGAAATTTTTATATCCCTACAGGTCTAGCTTTTATTTAATAGATTTTCTTTTATACATTAATAGCTTTCCTAATTGTTTCAAAAATATTGCTAATTAAAATTACTACAATATTGCAGGATAGTCTCATTTCTTCCAACTTTGTAAACATTATATATTAATAGTGTATCTGTAAAATATATTGCAAATTTTTTCAGCATATACTACTCTGGCTCATTTATTGTCTTTTTTCATACCAATTAATTATTTCCTGTTCAAGTAAGTGATAATTTTATTTATGTCTTTGGAGTTGTTTCTGAAATTCCTTTCATTCAACTATTATAAATTTGCTCTTTTAGTTCCAATCATCTAGAGGCAGAGTTTAAAAGAGGGTTTCTAGTACAAGTGATTTATTAAGATCTCTCTGAAGGAAACTTCTAAGCAGATGACAGAAGCAGGGTAGAGACGGGAGAAACTGAGTAAGAAGTGGCTTCAGATGATGCTTACTTGGTCCCATAGAGAGCTCTGAAATATAAATTACACCAAAAATGTTTCCTGTTTTGAGACAGGTGAGTAGAACCTTTGTACTCCAACATCGGTGTTTAGTTTCTGGCCCCTCAGCTGGGGAAGGGGCATAAATCCAAGGAGTTCCTGGTCAACTGACAACATTCCACAGAGAAGGGTAATTCTTTAGAGAAGGCTGCAGGCGTGAGCCATTAGCAGCAGCAGGCAGTACAAGAAGTCATCCCCTCTGGGTAGGGCACCAGCATCTTTTGCCACAAGTTCACTCACTCTTGCATTTTCTTCAACTATTTATACAGATTTTTGAAATAGTAGTTTTATTTTTTAAAAGAATTTTTAAGAGCCATTTTAAGTTCCAGAAAAAAAATGAGCAGAAAGTACAGAGTTCCCAGATACTCCCTTCCTCCACGTTTGCATAGTGTCTCCCATTATCAACATCCACCCCCAGAGCAGCTCATTTGTTATAATTGTTGAAGCTGCATTGACACATCATCATCACCCAAAGTTCATAATTTACATTAGACTTCACTCTTGCTGTTGTACACTCTATGGGTTCAGACAAATTTATAATGACAATTATCCACCATTATAGTATTACACATAATACTGCCTTACAAGGCTTCTGTACTCCACCCACTTTCCTGCCCCTCCCCTTATCACACCTGCAATCCCTGGCAACCATTGATCTTTTTACTGTCTTCGCAGTTTTGCCCTTCCTAGAATGTCATATAATTGAAATCAAACAGTATGTAGCCTTTTTAGATTGGCTTCTTTCACTTAGTGATGTGTATTTAATGCTCCTTCTTGTCTTTTCGTGGCTTAATATCTCTGAATAATATTTCATTGTCCAGGTATACCATAGAACAGTAGATTTTTAAGAAAGTTTTGCTGTTTGGAACACTTTAAGATGTAATGTGAGATATTATGAGATATAAACATTTCTTTCTTTACCCCCAGAAATAAGCATGTGTATCAGTAGCATTAATTAAATTACCCATACTTTCCCTCAAATTCAAAATGTGACACTCACTATATATTAAATTCTCATTATACACAATTGAGTTTCTAGATTCTACATATTGTAGGGGTTTACTTATCTGTGCATTACTGTGCCCATTGCATATTGCCTCAATTACGTAGTTTTTAAACTTGTAGGAAAAGTGCCCCTTAATTGTTCTTTTTATCCACATCTGGAAGCTATATTTATTTTATATATATATATTTATAGTATATATGTATAATATTATATATATTCTGGAATAATATATATCTTGCAATTGAAATATTTATTTAGATTAAACTTGATTTATTGCTTACATTTAGATTAGAAATGAATCAGCTTACTCAGGGAACAAGCAAGATTAAAATTATATCTATATATTTTTTTAAATAAGGTCAGGTGTATGTGGTGCTAGGACCAAACATTTGATATCTAGACATGCTGAAAGCCCACATTTACATTAACATGCCTATTTCCAAGTCTGTAAATCTTAGACTTCAAAACAGCACACTACACTATAGTATAAGTCCCAACCCAGGACAGAAGTACTAATTCGCAGGTAATTTGAACAATAACTGGGAAAAATTTCTATGAAATAATGCCATGGACAAGAATTATAAAATATACGAGGAAGACAAATGCCATGAAAGATACTCTACACAGAAAACAATGTACAGGATTCCCATCTTCAACAGGACCTTTAAAATGTGTTTAAATATTCCTGGAAAAAATGACAGAACAAATCTCATAAACAAGATTACTAACTTACGAACTGAAAAAGAGAGCTAAGAGAAGAAGATAAAAATTAAAAAATCACAAAGATTAAAATTTTAATCATTAGGGAAAAATCCCCAGATGATTAGTTAAATATTTCACTAGGCACTATTATAGAGGGAACTGTAAACTAAAAGAAAAAGGAGAAATATTAAAATATATAACAGTCAGATTTTTTTAAGAAAATCACAATATGGAAGAACATTTAAGAGCTGTCCATTTAAGATGAAATATGAAACTCCAATATTCTAGTAGGATTTGATCCACAAGAAGGACAGAGAAAGATTGGATGAGAGACAATATTAAAATAATTAATGCTGATAAATTTCCAGAGATAAGGTATGAGCTATGAGATTAAATAGTTCCACCTTGTGCTAGTAATAATGATATATGTAAATTCATACCTGGCCAAATCACAATGAAAAAAAAATACATAAAGGATAAGAGGAAAATCCTAAAAGTAATAGGAAAAAAATATGAATATCAACAAAGAATGAATTACTAGGAGACACAGCCTTAGCCACTACCGTTAACAGAAGAAACTTGAAAAGTACCTTAAGCTAGGCCAGGCGAGGTGGCTCACACTTGTAATCCCAGCACTTTGGGAGGCCGAGGTGGGAGGATCACGAGGTCAGGAGATCGAGACCACGGTGAAACCCTGTCTCTACTAAAAATACAAAAAATTAGCCGGGCGTGGTGGCGGGCACCTGTAGTCCCAGCTACTCGGAGAGGCTGAGGCAGAAGAATGGCTTGAGCCCGGGAGGCGGAGCTTGCAGTGAGCCGAGATTGAGCCACTGCATTCCAGCCTGGGTGACAGAGCGAGACTCCGTCTCCAAAAAAAAAAAAAGAAAAGTACCTTAAGCTTGCTGAAAAGATCCTTAAAAAAATCATACGTAACCAAATTATAAGGATGAAATAAAGATTATATTTGGAATAATAATAATTTATACATTTTATAGTTCTCAGAACCTAAATGTCAAACATGCTGTGTCCTTCAGCTGGACAGAAATAAAGGAGGAATAGGAAGTGGAAGGAAAAAAAAGAGAGTATGTATGCAAAGCAGAAATCAGTAAAAGATGATGGTAAATCAAAGTAAGTTTTATCATAAATAATTGATTCATATTAACAGTAATTATGGAGTGTGTTTAATACAATTAATAATGGGAATGATATTAACGTTAATTTTGGGGTGCATTTAAAAATTAAGATGAAAATAAACTAAGATAGTAACAAGGAATGTTAAAGGGCATCTAATAAGATGCATGATAAAGACCTTACATAGTTTGAGAGGAGGCTACAGATAATTTCCAGATGAGGTAATGTTAGAAAATATAAATTTAAATATTAATAGGTGCCACTAAAATAATAAATACGAAGTTTATAATCTCTATCCAAGAGAATAAAATAAGAGAAATGACAAAAAACTTGACCAATCCAACTAAAAGATAATTGAAGAAGCAAAAAGAAGACATAGCAAATGAAAGCCACAAAATATGACAAAAATATATTAAATCAGAAGTCAAAATATTATAAAAGAAAATGTCTATAACTTGCCAATTTAAAACCGCTTCTGGGGGGTAGTAGGGTCACTTATTCCTCACTCTTGATGTTTCCTTCTATTTGAAGGGACATTCATTAATCTTACACTTCTGGACTCTCTCCATCCCTTTGTTCATTCTGTTTGGGGAGCTGTAGTCAGGTTCCTGGAGGTTTGCAGCTAGCCATGTCTTATTTTCTTTGATTTTTGTAATCCAGCTTTCTCTAGGATTTATGTTTTCTGGTCTGTTGCTTTAGGGTGAAGTTATACAGTGGTGCGAAATAACACAGGAAAGCCTGTGGTTGTCTAGTACTACCTGTGATTGGGTAGATATGATGGTTCAACTCTGAGTTTCAGTATTATGATCTCATTACCGGTGCCCATCTGGGTCACATTGCAAGCATCAACTTTATAGCTAATAAGTGTTTTATTGTATTTATTTGCATTTTGATATTTTTGTTTCCAAACTCATTAATATTCTTTTTGTCTAAATTAATATTTTTAAATCCCATGCTATAAGAAAAATCAGAATTCAAATTATTAAAGAGCTTAAATATTTTAATATTTAATAGCAAATTAGTATTATGTTATATGCATATTTCTGTAAGAAAAATTCTCAAGTTTAACCAAACTTCCTTCACTTCACCTTTCCTTTAAATATAACTCCCATGCTGAGTTTCTGTTTTTGGAATAGGAATATTAGGACAAACTTTCTATAAAGTGCTATGCAATTGAAAGCGGTCACATGATAGATATTTATGGGATGAGATGGGTATCCTGCTGTGCTTATAACTTTTTCAAAAGCTGTTTACTTTCTAATACACAAAGAAGCTATTTTGTCTTTTAAATATCACATTATCTTTTGAGAACGATGTGTAGTTCATTCTGAAAAAGAGTCATCAACTTTAAAGAATGGTAGTAGTTTACAAAAAAAAGAAAAGCAAAAGCAAATCCTCATAATTTAGCTTTTTTGCAAGTGGAACATATGGTCAAGTTTATTGGAAATTAAAAAGGAAACATCTGAATTTGGCCACATATTATGAGAAATTTTACATTATACTCACTGGTTGGCTGAATCCACTACTTGTCAACTCTAATTTATTCTAAAAAAGTGACCTTGCCAAATGCCTGGGTTTTAATTGTGCACACATTTAGTAATGGGATTCCAACAACAGGCACTGAAATTGTAACATCAAATATATACGTTGTTTATGACAGATGCATTTGTCTATTCTTTCTTCTGTTTTGCTGGTACTATATTCTCTTTATCTGTTTTTGTATTAGCAGAATAAATGTGGATTGGGTCTGGGAAAACTTTGGGTTAATAATATTTCAAGTTATCAAAAAGCAGTTGCATACACCAGAAGAGTAGCATTGCATTTAATAGTGGAAATTCTTTAGCAAGACACTGATAGTAGATTTGGCAGCTGAATGATGTATTTCTGGAAATAGGAGGATGTCCTAGAAGTAACTTGTGGCTGTTTCTAAAGATTTATTAAAACTGAGCTGACACTTGCATCATTGATAGAGGTAATTTTAAAGCTCTTGAAATTCTGCTGACCCTAAGATAATGAAACCACCACCTCATACACATTTATATTCTGTGGTGTGGAATGTGGCTAGTGGTATGGAATTTGAAATGCTATCATTATCTTCCAGAAGAATTCACAAAAGTAACTGAGGGCAAATGCATGGACTCAGACACTGCAGAGAAAGGCAGATACAGTGCTGAGTACCTGATGAGTGGTTATGTATAAAAACAAACAATAATGATAAGGGATTATTTAGGCAGTTAATAAATCATGAGGCTCGATGGTGCATATAGCCTCATAACCAACACATTTCTTAAAAACTATTTTCTTTATCATGTATCACAGCAGAGAATTTATATTATGCCCTAAAACAAATCAAATCCAATGCATATAAAAAGTACCATGAAATGTACTTAGAAAAGTCTTGCTGAGGCGAAGATATGTGCATATTTATGGCACAGACTGCCATGGGCTCCACAAATGAAAGCTCTGCTTATAATCCAAATAACATTTCTAACAGTATTTTCAGATAAGGAGAACGTGTGTTAAACTCTACTCAGAAGCTTCAAATCTTTAGGCTCATTCGAAATGCGGATTGTCCATATGAAATGGGATGATTGCTTTATATTGAAATTCTGCAGAAATATTAATGAAAATCTATAGGGATGGCTAACATTCAACTGCTTTCAGAGATTCAGCAGTAAACTATGACTTATTAATCATAGTTCCATATTCATGGAAATAGTTTATTACATTGTTCTAGTCCTTCCCTTCCAATACTGATATTCACCAGTGCTGGGTAAAAAGATGAACTTTCAGAAAACAATACAAGAGAGGAGTGGAGTGTGAGGGGGAGGAGGACGCATAAAGACAGACGATATTATGCACAGATGACTTTAGTCGAAGTTGCAAGTTAAACATGTGAAGCAGCCTCTACTCTCAGAATTTCATTTATTCTTCGGCAGCTTTATTACCACTGTTAATGCACAATTCTCCTTTGTTCCCCTGGTCAGATCCCTCCCTCATTGTCTAGGATGAATATTGTATCCATTCCCCCATAATCAAATTTCCACACACACACAGTGTTTTCAGTAGATGACTTTATCTACAAATTCACAAAGACAAGTACTGCCTTAGTTAACTGTAACAGTGCTATATAATAGCCGAGTTCATAATTATTCTTTCCTCAAATATAAATGGTATTTCTCTAGTCTTGTAGGTTTGTTTTTTGTTTTGTTTGTTTGTTTTTTCTTTTTTGTGACAGAATTTCACTCTGTTGCCCAGGATGGGGTGCAGTGGCGTGATCTCAGCTCACTGCAACCTCTGCTTCCCGGGCTCAAGCAATTCTCATGCTTCACCCTCCTGAGTAGCTGGGACTACAGGCAAGCACCCACCATGTCTGGCTAAACTTTGTATTTTAGTAGAGATGGGGTTTTGCCATGTTGCCCAGGCCAGTCTGGAACTCCTGAGCTGAGACAATCTACCTACTTAAGCCTCTCAAAGTGCTAGGATTACAGGCATGCGCCACCACACCTGGCCGTGTAGGTTTGATCCCACTTCCCATTGCTCCGTTCATTATCTATAATCTACACATTTCTATCTTTTGGCTGCATTTCTTGTTCTATCGAATAACCATTCTGTTTCTATTTTTTTCTGTCTCCTAACTTATTTCCATTAATATTTGGCTTTTATAAGTCTCCCAGATATATTTTAAATTTATTTTGAGCTCTTTCCCTTCCTATGATTGTACTTTTTCTCTCCATCACCATCCCATCCCTTGCTCTTTCACAGTCAAACTTCTGGGAAAGCTCTTTTTCATTTTCCAACAATCCCTTTATGTTTTTATCTCCTGCCATCTGATGCTCTAACTAATCCATTAAAACTATTAGCCCCAGTGGATATAGTTCAGGAAAAATTCTGCTTATATCTCTCCTCTGCTTCTTTCAAATAGTGTCTTTCGTTTTCTTGCAGATATGATATGGTCCTCATTATTTTTTCGTTTTCTATGTCAGAGTTTCTCAGCTTTAGAACTATTGACACTTTGGACTACATACTTCTTTGTTGTTGGGTGTTGTACTGTGCACTGCAGGATGTTTAGCAGCATTCTTGACCCATTTCTGGCCTCTATCCCTTAGATTTCAGTAGTGTGCTTCATCTGTGCCCCTTGCTTGAGTCATGAAAATTTAAAAAATGATTCCAGACATTGACAATGATTCCAGACATTGAAAAAGATCCCATGGAGTGCAATATTGCCCTCTTTTCACTGATCGAGAACCAATGGGCTATGGTGACTACTTCTTTTTTTCTCTCTCTTCCTTCACTTACCTCTTAAATATTGATGTTTGTTGGGTCCTACTCTAATACTCTGATAACTTCACATATTATCTGTATGTTTGTGGCTTACAAATATAATTTTCATGTCAGAATGTTGCTTTCATTCAATTTACTCTCACCTGTAATATATTAGGACAGCTCACAAGTGCCTCTAACTCAGAACTTATGAAACTGAACTCATTGCTTCTCATGTCTATCCACCACAACCTGAGTATTCGCCTGTATTCTCATGGCAAAACAAGTAGCTATCAAATCTCCAAGGCAGAAATATGGGAGTAACCCTTGACTCCTCCCTCTCTCATATCCAATCAACAATATTTCAAAACTATGTATTTCATTTTCACCATTATTTTCCCATGTCAGGAATCCATAATTTCTAATACACATTACTGCAATATTTTTGTCTGTTTCCTGATTTAGATATCTTCACACTGAAGGGATCCTGTGTGTCACACGGTGAAAGGAAGGGACGAGAGAGAGGAGTGGGCTGGACATGGTAGCTCATGCCTGTCATCCCAGTACTTGGGAAGGCCAAGGCAGACAAATAGCCTGAGCTCAGGAGTTAGAAGCCACCATGGACAACATGGCAAAACCTCATCTCTACTAAAAATACAAAAATTAAGCAGGTGTGGTGGCGCACACCTGTAGTCCCAGCTACTCGGGAGATTGAGGCATGAGAATCACTTGAACCTGGGAGGCGGAGGTTGTGGTGAGCCAAGCTCATGCCACTGCCCTACAGCCTGGGTGACAGAGTGAGACTTCATCTCAAAAAAAAAAAAAAAAAATGAGAGGGAGAGGACAGGTGCCAAGCTCTTCCAAACAACTCTCGCATAACCACTTATCACTGCATACCTTCCACTAGGTCTCAGCTACACTAGGATTAAATCGCAATATGAGATCTGGAGGGAACAAATGTGCAAACTGTTTCAGTTTTCCAATCCTATGTCTTGTCGGTGTTATTCATACTGAATTACTTGTAATTTCCTGAAAGATATCATTTCATCCTATTTGTAATCTTTTGCATGTGCTAATTTTTTTCCTCTTGAAACACCTTTATTTTATGATTTGCTATAGCTTTAATCACTACTTGCAGGTCAGATCTAAGCTATCAAGATGCTTATTCAAGAACCTTTCTTTAGTGTTTGAGATTTTATGAAACATAACCTCAATATTTTCATGAAACACTATAGACCACCACATTATTACAGGTATTGAGATAGTGTCTTTTTTCTTTTCCTTCCTTTTCTTTTTTTTTTTAAATTATACTTTAAGCTCTGGAATACATGTGCAGAATGTGCAGATTTGTTACATAGGTATATATATGCCATAGTGGTTTGCTGCACCCATCAATCCATCATCTACATTAGGTATTTCTCCTAATGCTATTCCTCCTCTAGCCCCCCACCCCCCAACAGGCCCCGGCGTGTGATGTTCCCCTCCCTGTGTCCATGTGTTCTCATTGTTCAACTCCCACTAGTGAGTGAAAACATACGGTGTTTGGTTTTCTGTTCCTGTGTTAGTTTGCTGAGAATGATGGTTTCCAGCTTCACCCATGTCCCTGCAAAGGATATGAACTTATCTTTTTTATGGCTGCATAGTATTCCATGGTGTATATGTTCTACATTTTCTTTATCCAGTCTGTCATTGATGGGAATTTGTGTTGGTTCCAAGTCTTTGCTATTGTAAATAGTGCTGCAATAAACATACATGTGCATGTGTCTTTATAGTAGAATGATTTATAATCCTTTGTGTTTATACCCAGTACTGGGATTGGTGGGTAAAATGGTATTTCTGGTTCTAGATCCTTGAGGAATTGCCACACTGTCCTCTACAATGATTGAACTAATTTACACTTCCACCAATAGTGTAAAAGTGTTCCTATTTCTCCACATCCTCTCCAGCATCTGTTGTTTCCTGACTTTTTAATGATCAGCATTCTAACTGGCATGAGATGGTATCTCATTGTGGTTTTGATTTGCATTTCTGTAGTGATGATGAGCTTTTTTTCATCTGTTTGTTGGCCACATAAATGTCTTCTTTTGAGAAGTGTCTGTTCATATCCTTTGCCCACTTTTTGATGGGGTTGTTTGTTTTTTTCTTATAAATTTGTTTCTGGATAGAAATGGGGCTAATATCCAGAATCCAGATATTAGCTCTACAACAAACCAGAAAACATAAGAAAACAGACCAGAAAACATTCATCCTAGAGAAGGATAGATTCTGGATATTAGCCCTTTGTCAGATTGATAGATTGCAAAACTTTTCTCCCATTCTGTAGGTTGCCTGTTCACTCTAAAGATAGTTTCTTTTGCTGTGCAGAAGCTCTTTAGTCTAATTAGATCCCATCTGTCAATTTTGGCTTCTGTTATCATTGCTTTTGGTGTTTTAGTCATGAAGACTTTGCCCATGCCTATGTCCTGAATGGTATTGTCTAGGTTTTCGTCTAGGGTTTTTGTGGGTTTTAGGTCTTACATTTAAGTTTTTAATCCACCTTGAGTTAATTTTTGCATAAAGTGTAAGAAAGGGGTCCAGTTTTGGTTTTCTGCATATGGCTAGCCAGTTTCCCCAACACCATTTATTAAACAGGGAATCCTTTCCCCATTTCTTGTTTTTGTCAGGTTTGTCAAAGATCTGATGGTTGTAGATGTGTAGCATTATATCTGAGGCCTCTGTTCTGTTTCATTGGTATATATGTCTGTTTTGGTACCAGTGCCATGCTGTTTTGGTTACTGTAGCCTTGTAGTATAGTTTGAAGTCAGGTAGCATGATGCCTCCAGCTTTGTTCTTTTTACTTAGGATTGTCCTGGTTATGCAGGCTCTTTTTTGGTTCCATATGAAATTTAACATAACTTTTTTCTAATTCTCTGAAGAAAGTCAGTGGTAGCTTGATGGGGATAGCGCTGCATCTGTAAATTACTTTGGGCAGTATGGCATTTTCAAGATATTGATTCTTCCTATCCATGATCATGGAATGTTTTTCCATTTGTTTGTGTCCTCTCTTATTTCTTTGAGCAGTGGTTTGTAGTTCTCCTTGAACAGGTCCTTCACATCCCTTATAAGTTGTATTCCTAGGTATTTTATTCTCTTAGTAGCAATTGTAAATGGAAGTTCACTCATGATTTGGCTGTCTGTCTGTCTGTTATTGGTGTATAAGAATGCTTGTGATTTTCGCACATTGATTTTGTATCCTGAGACTTTGCTGAAGTTGTTTATCAGCTTAAAGAGATTTTTGGCTGAGATGATGGCGTTTTCTAAATATGCAATCATGTCATCTGCAATCAGAGACAATTTAACTTCCTCTTTTTCTAAATTAATACACTTTATGTCTTTCTCTTGCCTGATTGCCCTGGCCAGAACTTCCAATACTATGTCGACTAGGAGTGGTGAGAGAGGGCATCTTTGTTTTGTGCTGGTTTTAAAGGGAATGCTTCCAGCTTTTGCCCATTCAGTATGATATTGGCTGTGGATCTGTCATAAATAGCTCTTATTATTTTGAGATACATTCCATCAATACCTAGTTTATTGAGAGTTTTTATCATGAAAGGTGTTAAATTTTATTGAAGGTCTTTTCTGCACCTATTGAGATAATAATGTGGTTTTTGTCATTGGCTCATCACAGATATGAAAAATTTAGAAATATCTGATACTTTTAACAAATGCTTGATTAATTCTATCTAGAAATCAGCTTCTAGCAGACAAATTGGGAAAGAAGAAGAGAAATAGAAATAAAACAGAGCATGCTATAGAAACAGGAACAAAAACTTGAATAACAACACAGGTACATGATCTGGAAAGCAGGAGTTGGATCTTTGATGGAACATAAAAAAAATGGTGTAATGTGGGAAATAGGCGTATATTTCCAAAGGAATCCCAGATATGAAAAAGTCACAGCCAAATAGAAACTGCAATTAAACTCTTCACAGAAGGATAGGAACACCTGGTTAATGGTGGCTCTCAGTCTCTGTAGGGGATGCAGTTACATAGTTTAAAGGGAACTTGGCATCACCAGTTCTTCTCAGTCTCTCATACAGCACGGCAAAATGTGTGACCTGGAGTAAGTTTATTAACAACTCTGCTTCAGTTTTCTTAAGCCTGATAAGCCTGTTCATGGAAACGATGTCAGTATTAAGCACTAAAATTATGCTTTGGCTATTGAGCATTTACATCAAGTGTTCAACCATTATCAATACAAAATGTGATATGCAAAATAATACACAGTAAGTTCAAAAAAGTTATGATTTATCAAAGTTTAAAAAATATACTAAAACTCTTTTCTAGCGGTTGATTCTTATTAATTTTTAGGCAAAACTAAAATAAAAATTGCTAGCAGTTGGAAATCTAATATCTAAGGAGCTGAAATCGGTCTTGGCAATGTGAGAGCATAGGAGAATGTGAAGAGTCTCTATATTTAAAGGATTTCATAGTAATCTCACAAAGAACAATGTTAAATAAATCATAAGCGACATAAAATGTGTTTCATTCTCTTTTGGTGATATCTTGAGAAAATAAATCTTTTATTTGCCATGAAAGAATAATAACCAGCCAGGCGTGGTGGCTCAGGCCTGTAATCCCAGTGCTTTGGGAGGCTGAGGAGGGCATATCACCTGAGGTCAGGAGTTTGAGACCAGCTGGACTAATATGGAGAAACCCCATCTCTACTAAAAATACAAAATTAGCCGGGCGTGGTAGCGCATGCCTGTAATCCCAGCTACTCAGCAGGCTGAGGCAGGAGAATCGCTTCAACCCGGGAAGCAAAGGTTGCAGACAGCAGAGATGGTGCCATTGCACTCCAGCCTGGGCAACAAGAGCAAAACTCCATCTAAAAAAAAATGTTAGTGCATAATAGGCAAAAGTTGAACATCTTTGTTAAATGATCTCCTTTGGTTCATCCTCTATCTAATAAGTTTTTCATGGTTCGTATATAGAGATAAAAGACTTACATTTGTGATGTAGTAAGTTCACTGAGGGCTTCTCACTCGGTGGATTGTTAGAAATCTCATTTTTTAATGTAATCAAGATGGTTTAAGGGTCTCCTCATCTTAACTAAACTTTACACAGGCTTATTCCTGATTGGCTCCTGACCTCCCTTTTCTTAGAGCATTTATTTCAGAAAATTTATAATTGCAAATTCTTTCTCTGCCCTTTGTAGATGTTAATCTTCCCTCAGTCTCTTGACAGATTTACAACATAGCAATGTTTTTCTCAAGGACTCGGGAGCCATCTTTTTCAAATGTAATTATTCAAGAAGGCATCACTCCTATCTCTCAGTCTCTGTGAGGGGGTAAGAACCTAACTTAGTAAGTTACAAGTGGCAAGTAGAGACTGCCTAATCACATTGACTCCCCACCTCTATCCCATAGAACTTATCCCATGCTTTAAAAATTCTACCCCCAACTGTTTTTAATTAATTCAGTCTTTCTTCCTTATTGAAATAGTCTTGAAGAAAATATTCCCTGTTTCTTTAACTCTATTTGATAAAGTTTTTCTTTAACAACTGAGAATGGTAAATTGTTGACATACTCAAAGATTATGCCACAAAAGCCAATACTGGAATATAACTGAAGAGATACACTATTTTAACATTTCATTTTCTGCATTAAGGATTTGAGTTATAAGAATTTCTTATTTGGAAATTAATTTAAAATCTGGTTTGATGGCTATTTAATTCATAACTCGAATCTTTAAAGTGGAAAATGAAACTTGAGAACATTTAGTCTATTAATGTCTTCAAATACGGTTATTTGTGACATTATTTGAAATATCGGGGGTAAATTCTAAACTGATTTATCATCCTGCTTGCAAACAATTGTTTTATTTAGAAAGAATATTTAGGAATTTTTCTATTATCTGTTTAGAAGTATATTAACTTTCACAAAACCTCAACATGTTTACCAAAATTCATTGTAAATTTATGTTGGAGTTGTCTAAGCTCAGAAATTGCTGCTCAACAAAAACAGAGGTATTAAAAATGTCACACTTCCAGGTGTCAATCCTACAGGGTTGTTATTAGAAAACCTATGTGTAGTTGAAACTTGGATTAAACTTCCATGTGCCACATAAATATAGAAAAAAATTAGTTTTGATAAAATTAAAGGACAATTTTAGTCTAAAATCAGATATTAAAATAGTGTAGGAAAGTATACATTAGATCCTTTTGTAGCTTGTATATAATTATACATGTAATGATTTACAAGGCACCAAAAATATGAGCTAAACATCTACACTTTAAAAAGACAAGTTGTCCAACAAAACCATAATAAATCTTGTGGCCACTTCTTCATAATCTTAACAATATTTTCAGTAATAATGATCTGAATTTCAATTGTGTATTGTTTATATATTAAAGTATATATTTATATAATAGTTTGTAGCTAAGGCATATACTTTCCTTTTTTTTAAAACTTTTATTTTAAGTTCAGGGGTACATGTATAGGTTTGGTATATGGGCAAATTGTGTCTCACAGGGGTTTGGTGTACAGATTATTTCATCACCCAGGTAAGAAGCAGAGAATCTGATAGTAGTTTATCAATCCTCACCCTCCTCTCGCCTTTCACCCTCAAGTAGAACCCACTACCTGTTGTTCCCTTCTTTGTGTCCTTATGTATTTAATATTTAGCTCCATCTATAAGAGGAAGTTATACAGTCAAAACATGCAGTGTTTGGTTTTCTGTTGCTGTGTTAGTCTGAATAATACAATGGCCTCCAGCTTCATCCATGTAGCTGCAAAGAATACAATCTCACTTTTTTTTTATGGCCCCATGGTATTCCATTCTGTATATGTACCACATTTTCTTTATGCAATCTACTGTGTGTGGACATTTAGGTTGACTCCATGTCTTTTTTAATTGTGAATAGTGGGGCAAAGGACATACATATGTATGTGTTTTTAATGTAGAGTGATTTATATTCCTTTGGGTATATACCTAATAATAGAATTGTTGGGTCGAATGTTAATTGTTTTGAGTTCTTTTAGAAATCACCAAACTGTTTTCCACAATAGCTGAACTAATTTACACTCTCACCAGCAGTGTGTAAGTGTTCCCTTTTCTCTGTATCCTCACCAGCATCTGTTATCTTTTTGTTATCATAGCCATTCTGACTGCTTTGAGATGGTATCTCATTGTGGTTTTCATTTGCATTTCTTTAATGATCAGTGATATTGAGCTTTTTTTTCATATGCTTGTTGGCCGTGTGTATGTCTTCTTTTGAGAAGTGTCTGTTCATGTCCTTTGCCCACTTTTTAATGAGGCTGTTTGTGTTTTTCTTGTAAATTTGTTTAAGTTCCTTATGGATGCCGGATATTAGATCTTTGTCAGATGCACAGTTTTCAAATATTTTCTCCCCTTCTACAGGCTGTCTGTTTACTCTGCTGATAGTTTCTTTTGCTGTGCAGAAGTTCTTCAGCTTAATTAGGTGCTATTTGTCAATTTCTGTTTTTGTTGCAGTTGATTTTGGCATCTTTGTCAAGTCCTATGTCCAGAATGGTGTTTCCTAGGCTATCTTCTATGATTTTTATAGTTTTAGGTTTTACATTTAAGTCTTCAACCCATCTTGGGTTGATTTTTGTATATTGTGTAAGGAAGAGGTCTAGTTTCAATCTTCTGGTTATGGCTAGACAGTTACTGCATCACCATTTATTGAATAGGAAGACATTTTCCCACTGTTTGTTTTTGTCAACTTAGTTGAAGATTAGATGGATGTAGGTGTGTGTATTATTTATGGGCTCTCTATTCTGTTCCATTGTTCTATGTGTCTGTTTTTGCACCAATACCATGCTGTCTTGTTTACTGTAAACTTGTAATATAATTTGAAGTTGAGTAACCTGATGCCTCCCGCTCTTTTCTTTTTGCTTAGGATTGCCTTACCTATTTTGGGTTCTTGTTTGGTTCCATACGACTTGAAAATAGTTTTTTTTTCTAATTATGCGAAGAATGCCTTTAGTACTTTGATAGGAATAACACTAAATCTCACAATTGCTTTGGGCAATATGGCAATTTTAATAAGATTTACTCTTGCTATGAATGAGCATGGATGGTTTTCCATTTGTTGCGTCATCTCTGATTTCTTTGAGCAGTGTTTTGTAACTCTCATTGTAGAGATCTTTTGCCTCCCTGGTTAGCTGTATTCCTAGGTATTTTATTCTTTTTGTGGCTATTGTGAGTGGGATTGCATTTTTGGTTTGGTTCTCAGCTTGGATATTGTAGGTGTGTAGGAATGCTAGTGATTTTTGTACATTGATTTTGTATCCTGAAATTTCATGGACGTTTTTTATGAGATCAAGAAGCTTTTGCATAAAGACTATGGGGTTTTCTAGTTGTAGAATCATGTCATCTGCAAACAAGGATAGTTTGACTTCCTGTCTTCTTATTTAGATGCCTTTTATTTCTTTCTCTTGCTTTATTGCTCTGGCCGAGTCTTACAGTATTATATTGAAAAAATGTCACAAGAGAGGGCATCTTTGTCTTTGTCTGGGTTTCAAGGGGAATGGTTCCTACTTTTACCATTCAGTAGTAGGTGGGCTATGGGTATGCCTCATCTTAAAAACTCTCAACAAACTAGATATCAAAGGAACATACCTCAAAGAGGTATATTGAAGACGTATGTTCCTTTGATATCTAGTTTGTTGAGAGTTTTTAACATGAAGAATGTTGGATTTTATTGAAAGCCTTTTCTCCATCTATTGAGACGATTCTATGTGTTTTATTTTAGTTCTGTTTATGTGATGAATCATATTTATTGATTTGAGTATGTTGAACCAACCTTGCATCTCAGGGATAAAGCCTACTTGATTGTGACAGATGGCTTTTTTATGTACTGCTGGATGCTCTTTGCTATTATTTTGTTGAGGATTTTTGTATCAATGTTAATCAAGGATACTGGCCTGATATTTTTGTTGTTGTTGTTGTGTATCCGCCAGGTTTTGGTAACAGGATGATGCTGGCCTTATAGAATCAGTTAGGGGACAATCCTTTTTCCTTAATTTATTGGAATAGTTTAAGTAGGAATGGTACCAGCTCTTCATTATGAATCTGGTGGAATTTGGCTGTGAGTCCATTTAGTCCTGGGGCTTTCTTTTGTTACTGATTCAGTTTTGCAACTTGTTACCAGTCTGTTCAGGGATTTAATTTCTTCCTGGTTCAATTTTGGGAGGATATATTTGTCCAGGAATTTATCCATCTCTTAAAAGTTTTCTAGCTTGTGTGCATAGATGTAATCATAGTAGTCTTATAGTAGAGTAGTCTCTATGTGTTCATGGTAGGTTTTTTATGTTTTTGTAGGGTTGCTGAAAATGTTCCCTTTGTCATTTCTGATTGTGGGTTTTTAAAATTTTTTTCTTTATTATTCTAGCTAGTGGTCTATCTTACTTATTCTTTCAAAGAAGAAACTCCTGGATTCTTTGATCTTTTGTATGTTTTTTTTTTTTGGGCAGGGGGGCTCGTTTTCCTTCAACTAAGATTTTAGTTATCACTTGTCTTCTGCTAACTGTGGGGCTGGTTTGCTTTAGTTCCTCTAGGTATAATGTTAGGTTGTTAATTTGAGATTGTTCTAACTTTTTGATGTAGGTATTTAAAATTGTAAATTTTCCTCTTAACACTGCCTTAGCTATGTCCCAGAGATTTTGGTATGTTGAATATTTGTTCTCAATAGTTTCAAATAATTTAATTATTTCTGCCTAATTTCATTGTTTATCTGAAAGTTATTCAGGAGCAGGATGTTTAATTTCCATGTAATTGTATGGTTTTGAGTGATTTTCTTAGTATTGATTTCTATTTTTATTGTGTTGTGTTACAAGAGGGTAGTTGGTATATTTTGATTTCATTGAATTTGCTGCAGATTTTCTATGGCCAGTTGTGTGGTCAACTTTAGAATATGTGCCATGTGGAAAGTGGGTTCGTTTGGTCAAGAGTCAAGTTCAGGTGCCAAACATCTTTGTTAATTTTATGTCTTGATTTTCTCTCTAATAGTGTCAGTGATGTGTTAAAGTCTCTCACTATTATTATTCAAGTATCTAAGTAAGTCTCTTAGTAGGCATCTAAGAACTTGCTTTATGAATCTGGGGGTTCCTTTGTTGTCTGGATATATATTTTTGATAGGTCTTCTTGTTGAATTGAACCCTTTACCATTATATATTGTCTTTTTTTTTAATCTTTGTTTGTTTAAACTCTATTTTGTCTGAAATTAGAATCGTTACCCATGCTTTTTTCCATTTTCTAATTGCTTAGTAGATTTTTCTCCATCCCTTTACTTCTATCCTATTGGTGTTATTGCATGTGAGATGGGTCTTCAGAAGACAACACACCATTGTCGGCTAACTTGACACTCTGTTCCTTTTAATTATGGCATTTAGCCATTTACATTTAAGGTTACTATTCATATATGCAGATTTGATCATGTCATGTTGTTAGCTGGCTAATATGCAGACTTGTTTCTGTGGTTACTTCACAGTGTCAATGGTCTATGTACTTAAATGTGTTTCGTAGTAGCTGGTAATGGTCTTTCCTTTCCATATTTAGTGCTCTCTTAAGGACTTCTTGTCAGACAGGTCTGGTGGTAACAAATTCCCTTAGCATTTGCTGGTCTGTAAAGCATCTTCCTTCTTTGTTTATGAAGTTTAGTTTGGCTGAATATACTTTTGGTTGGACTTTCATTTATTTAAGAATGATGAAAATAAGCCCCCAATCTCTTCTGGCTTGTAGTTTTTGCTGAAATGCCTGCTTCTAGTCTGAATGGAGGTCCCTTTGTAAGTGACCCATCCCTTCTCTCTAGCTTCATTTAGCATTTTTTTCTTTCATTTAGGCCTTTGAGAATCTGATAACTATGTGTCTTACAAATGATCGTCTTGTGTAGTATCTTGAAGGAGTTTCTCTGCATTTCCTGAATCCAAATGTTGTCCTCTCTAGCAAGGTTGGGGAAATGTTCATGGACAATATTCTGAAATATGCTTTCCAAACTGTTTTTTTCCCCCTATCTTTCGGGAACAATAATGAGTTGTAAATTTTGTCTTTTTACATAATCTCATATTTTTCAGAGGTTTAATTCGTTCTTCTTTTTTTTTAATTTATTTATTTTCTTAAGTTCTAGGATACATGTGCTGAACATGCAGGTTTATTACATAGGTATGCATGTGCCATGATGGTTTGCTGCACCTATCATCCCATCATCTAGGTTTTAAGCCCAGCATGCATTAGGTATTTGTCGTAATGCTCTCCCTCCCCTTCCCCACCCCATTGACAAGCCCCGGTGTGTGATGTTCCCCTCTCTGTGTCCATGTGTTCTCATTGTTCAACTCCCACTTATGAGCGAGAACATATGGTGTTTGGTTTTCATTCTTCTTTAATATATTTTCTTTATTTTTGTCTGAATTATTTCAGAGACCCATTCTTCAAGCTCTGAGATTCTTTTCTCAACTTTTTCAATTCTGCTCTTAATACTGTAATTCTTGAGGTGAGTTTTTCAGCTCTATTTAATCAGTTTGGTTCTTTCTTAAAATAGCCACCATTTTTGTCTTCCATCCCTTGTATTGTTTTATTGTATTTATTAAGATCCTTGGATTTGGCTTGAACTTTCTACTGAATCTTGATCATTTTTTTTTCATATTCTGAATTCCATTTCTTTAATTTCTGCCATTTTAGCCTGGTTAAGAAGCATTGCGGGAAAACTAACTAGTGCAGGCATTCATTGTTAAGACACTCTGGCTTTTTGATTTGCCAGAGTTCCGGCTTATTCTTTCTCATCTGTGTGTGCTGATATTCCTTAAGTCTTCAAAGTTGTTGTCTTTTTTGCTTTTACATTTTATGCTCTTTGGGGTTTCATTGTGGTATAAGGTGGCTTCAGTCAGCTGGCTTCATTTCTGGAAGATTTTAGGGAGCCAAGGCTCAGCTCAGCACTCTTGGGATTTATTCTATAACTCTGGAAGGTTGGTATCAGGGCCCTGGCGTTGTCAACTGGCCACTTGAGTTTAAGAACCTGCTGTGCTAGATGGGTCAGGGTGATCCCTAACAGCTGGTCACAATACTTCAACAGATGGTGCCAGCCAAAGTGCTTCACTGCAGCAGTGGCAACGGGAACTGTGCTCATGTGCATGTACCAGTAGCAGGCAGTACGGCAGGGTGTACTCTCGCCAGCTCGAGTGGAGCACTGGCGGTTGCCAGGCTGCCAACCTTTGTATGCATGTTTGTGCCAGTGGTAATGTCAGCTCTGGGCAGAGCACTGGTGGGTGCAGGGCTTCTGGAACCATGCATTCATTTGGGCCAGCAGAGGTGGTGGTACACAATGAAGTGTGGGGCCGCTGGCATCCATGTGCATGTTCAAAATGGCAATGGCGATGCAGTTGGTTGGGGGTACACTCACATTGGCAGCAGTGATGTGGTGGGGTACATTGATTTGCATATGTTGAACCAACCTTGTAACCCAGAGATAAAGCCTACTTGATCATGGTGGATGGCCTCAGCTGGAGAAGGAAGGTAAGGTCCCCTGCACCTGCAAGCTGGCTAAGCAATGTGGGGAGGGATTTGGGAGGGATATGACAAGTGCATGGCAAAGTGGCATAGGGGATGCAGTGGTGGGAGGGTTCAGGTAGACTGGTGAGAGTCAGCAAGGGCCACTCTGCTGGAGCTCTTTGAAGGTCAGGCATAGTCAACCAGTGAAAAAACTATGATGTGGCTTCCAGGAGGCACCCAGTTGGTCATCCAAGGCTGCATTGCAAGTGGGCTCAGCCAGGCCAGGGCCCTGGGAGATTCCACCAGATGGAGTAGGGGGTGACAGGGAGGATACATTGAGATCAAATTGGCCTGTCCTGCTCTGTTTAGGTCTGTCAGTTCCCGTAAGGCTAAAGTCTCCTAGGAGAGCATGGCAGGCTGCTTTGGGAAATGGGCACCCCTGGCTATGCTCCTCTGTAGATGTCCCACACTCAACCTTCTGTGTTCTGTACAGGCTGGAGTTCTGCCCCTATCACCTCTCTAAGCAACTTTCCCTGCCAGTTCAAGTGTCCATGGGGTTTGTGGGGTCTCCTGATGCCAGGATTCCAGAAGTTTGTAGGGAGAGCAGGTCATGCCTTGCCTTTTAGCGCACCCTTTTCCCGTGAGTCACTGGGGGACCAGAGCCAGTTCCAGTAGGTGATAGCCCTATGCAGCATTCCCAGCTTCCTCCCCTTTCAGCCCAGGGTGATCTATCCACTCCATCCATCTCTCCATCCACTCTGCATGCCTTCATCTATAGATCTGCTTGAAGTGCACCAGTCTTCCCAATGTCATGGTCCCTTGGTGGCAGATGTTCCTCCTGGCTGCATCTAGTAGGCCATCTCAACATTCGCTTCTTCTAATACTCTTTAAAACAATAAAAATCTTTTCCCAGCTTTGGCATCCTCCCTATGGCTCTCCCAGTGCCTGTAGATCACAGGGTGACAGAGGCTGCAGTAAAGCCACCTGGTGCCTCCTGAAGCCAAGGAGAGGAAGCAGTGGAGATGAGACCTAGAGCTGGAAAACAAGCCAGAGTCATTTTCCTATAAATTGCCAAAACTATTGTATTTACAGATCAAATCTTAGAGCACCATTAAAGTAGTGCTGTCTCTGTAACTGTGCATTGCAAAGTAGAAGAATTCTTAGGTAAATTAGTTTTCAGGAGGTACAGCCTTTGATTCTACAAAACTCCTCATTGAAAATAAAATTTTAAGGAAATAATGAAAAAGGAATGCAATAATAATAAAATAATATTTTCACTTTGATTTACCAATTTATATCAATAAAACTTGAATATTACAAGACGAATGTTTTTCTGAGAACTCTTACAAAGATGAACATTTGTAAAATTAACCATATTTTAAAAGCAGTAAGGTTGTGCCTTGCTTAATGGCAGTCTTATGAAAGCTTCTGAAAGCAGACAGCACTTCAGTAATGGGAAAAAATCACCAGCTAAAATTATTTGGTTTGAGTTAAAGATAAAAACTAAATGGAAAGTGATGTATTTAGGTTCAAAATCCTTAGCATATGCATAGCGTGGCAGAATGATAACCTGGGGATGTAGGTAGTATTAAGTATTTCAGTTGACACAAGCACAATGTCAGTATGACATTTTGCAAAAATTTGAAGAAGCAAACAAAAAGACATGTTGAGTAGAACACTGATGAATGATAAAGGAAAGTTATAGCCCCCAACATTCTTCAATGTAGACTATACTTGAAGATTATGATAATTTCACAGTCATAAGTGCAACGCTTCCAAGGTTATTATGAGTCTTGAAAGCACACAAAACTGCTGTTTCCCAGTAATTTAAATGTATATATTTAGGCTAAACCTAAAGAAATTAGGAGGATATTAGAATAGGAAACTGTTTTTGAATAAAGTTGCTCGATAAAACACAGAATTCCAAGATAAATTTGTATTTTAGAAAAACAATATCATAATTTTGTAGTATAAATTTGCCCAAAGTTGCATGGGAAAATTCATAGGATATATCTATTGTAAAAGTTATTTGCTGTTCATCTGAAAATCACATTTAAATGGATGTCTTCTATTTGTATTTGCTAAATCTGATAGCTCTTTGTTTTGAAAGGCCTTTATGTGGATAAACAGTTTTTACTTAGTCTACATACTTTCATTAAGTAGAATAAGAAATAGCTAAGCAGGCATTATAGGGAGGTATAATTGGCTCTAAAAATCAATAAAATGTATAAATTTCACAAACTGAGAAAACATATTAAATTAAACAAAACTAAACAAGAAAACAAAAACAAAGATTTCTAACTGAAGAAATATTCAAGAAGTGATCGTTAGTGACATAGAAAAGATTTTCCTTCAGATGAACTATTGACTATGAAGATGACCCTAAAGTCTCTTCTAATTAAAGGATTCTATAAATCAACTTTGAAATGTTATCAGATTTGGTAATGCAGCCCTGTTTAGTAACATTATTTAGGATTCAGGTATATTTCTTGTACAAAGTATTTTCAACAAGTTTCACATAATAATTTTTTAACTCTCATTATTTTTAAGGTAAATGAAATAGTTCAGTGTGAAAATAAGAATAATATTCATTGTGGAATTCAAGTATTTTACCATTCACTCAGTAAATTTTGTTCATAAAAAATGTTCTGAAACTTTTTTACAACTGTCATTACATATTTGATTTCCTATTTGAACACTTTTCTATACTAAGGTTTTTAAGAAATGCATCAATATTTTTTAGGATATTCATAAATTCTATCTTAGAGTATTAAATGCTTATCTAAATAGCTTTAGATTTTAGATTGTTTCTCTGAACAGCTTTAGATATAATAAGGTAAACACAGGAATTTTATATTTTAAATAAAAAATTGAAAATTAAAATAATATTTTCAATCTATGCATAAAATCATAAAATTAAGTGATTTTACTGACACACTTATATTCTAGGGCAAAATGAAAGTCTTTTAAGCATTAAGGAATGACTGTTATTAAAAGCTTTTGTGTATTTCTAAAATGAGAGCCCAGATTGTACAGAGCCTAATTCCATGAGCAATAAATTATATGTAAAATTAATAACAGCCATGAATGGTGGCTCATGCCTGTAATACCAGCACTTTGTAAAGCCGAGGTAGGAGGATGGCTTGAGGCCAGGTTTTTAAGACCAGTCTGAGCATCCTAGTGAGACCTCATCTCGACAAAAAACAATGAAAATTAGACAGGAATGGTGTGGATGCATAGTCCTAGCTACTCAGGAGGCTGAGGCAGGAGGATCCTTTGAGTCCAGGAGTTTGAGGCTGCAGTGAGCTATGATCATGCCATTGACCTCCAGCCTGCTCGACAGAGTAAGACTGTGTCTCAGGAAAAAAAAAAATTAGAAAAAGAAGGAATAACTGTGGGAATGTGTTATTTAGCGTGTATAAAATTATTTACCATGCATGCGGTATTTAGAGAAAAAGTGTTTGTGGAGATTGAAGGAGGTGATATCTTAAATCCTAATGTCATTTCATTTTTCATTGCACTAGGTAATTGTGTCCTACTTCAATTATACTGATTATTATTTCACGACATGCATTATAGCACTTTACACTTGAAAAGCACTTGGCAATCTTTCGTTAATGAAAAGTATTTATGAAAACTATTCTTTCAGTTGTCATGTTGAAAATAAAAACTCAAAATCTCTTATGAAAGAAAAAAACAATTAGAAAAAGATCTTAAAATCAGAAATACCAATACTTAAGAAGAAAACCCTATCTTCTAATAGAAAACCAGGAATAAAAAGTTTATTGAGTAAAATCAATTCAGGTCAAGAAGCATTTACTGAATTCCCATGCATGTTAGACAAAGAGCAGAGATGGAAATATAGAGGGGAAAAAAAAGACAGGTTTCTTATTGTCAAAAACAGAAAATGTAGTTAAGATGATAGAAAAGAGATGCAAAGTGTATTTTTAAAAGATGAAATTGATCAATCCTACTTTGGCATAATAGGGTATACTTCCTAGAAGAAGTCTCATTTGAAGCGTAACTTTAATGAAAGCATGTTTTCGACAGTTGAGATGAGGAGAAGGGTATGAAAAATGGAGAAATATGAGCATGAGGATGAAACATATATAAATAGATGTAAAAGGAGAGGTAGTAGGTTTCTTGGATATTCTCAGCAGGTAATTAAATCATCTCCTGGGAGAAGGGGAGCAGCAATGGCTTCTCCTCTTCTATAATAATTGCTACTACCTCTGTGTTACAACTTTCTCCAAGTGTTTTGATATGCTGGGCCAGAATGGCAGTGAAGTTTTTGGGAGAGGATCTGAAAATTTGATGAGAAATTTCCACCAAGCAAAAGGTGAAAATGCAGTAAAAGGGAACTGATAATCCACGCACAATTAATCAGACAATTAACCTACCAGAGACAAGGGGAAAAATTAAATTCTTTAGGACTCAAATAGTGAGAAACTTTTGGTAAAAATGACTAAAGATTTCTAAAATGTAACTAGAAAAAACTTATTACTTAGAATGTAGAGCAGTTAAATTGTTATATGCATGATCAAAAAGACAAAAGACATGCAGAGAAACATTGAGTTAGTTATGTATATCAATTTTACCTTAAGAGATAATTTTACACTTATTTTCACACTGACCAAATATAAGCAAATGCTAGTTTGAATTATTAACGTAAATTTTATTTGACATATAAGTAATTGTTGGTATATTTCTCTGTTGATATGAATTCAGTGAGACACTAATCTCATGATATGGTCTATAGATAAGAATTTGTAAGGTAAAATAATTTTTGTAAACATTAACCTCAAATAGAGTTGTAGAAAACAACTGTAAACACTGGCATCTTAAGGTTTCTTAGATATTTACAGTAAAAGGAGTATTTCTTTTGATCCACCATTTCCAAGATAAATGCAACTAAGAAATCTCAGTTTTTACATAACTAACATTTATTAATATTCAATGGAACTTCTGGTCCTCTGAACATAATTTGTGAAATACTAGTAAATTGAATTCAGGTGCTTTAATCTAATACTTACGAAAATAAAAGTTGTACGTTTCAGCCACTCTATGTATACAGAAAGTATGTCCACAATTAAAAATAAACTGAAAAATCACCACTCATCTATAGAAACAAAAATAAACACATTACCTCCCACCACAAAACCTTTTCCTTAGAGCGTAATATATTCCAAACAGTGTTTTAAATGGATTCTTCTTTTCAAAAGGAGGAAGATGGCTTGTCTAGGACATTTCAACTCCCCAGTGTTCTTGAAGACAGTAAAAAGAAACATGTTTTGGTAGTAAATTCCACATTATTTTTCTTTTCGTTTGTGATAGTAAGACTTGTTTTCCATGAATTTTTGGAGAAAATAAATGTCAAAGGCTTTCTACTGTCTTTTATTTCTAATCATCGCAATAAAGAATAGAGAGAAAAGGAGAAAGAAAAAGAGCAGAGGAGGAAGTAGCAAGTGAAAAGGGCTAGCAGATTCCAGGTGTATTACCTACGATGAGTAAATGGTATATTTATTTAGACCTTTTTACTATTGCATATCAATTACTGAAATTCTCCCATAAGTTTTCTTTTTGACAGTGTTTCTTCCCATTCTTATTTATTTTCTAACTACCTTCTATCAAATACCTTTTATCAAAGCATGTACACACAACACACTTACATACTTACACACACACACACATACGAAATCTATGAACACCTTCTATCCTCAGTATTCATAGACTTTGTGTGTGTATGTAAGTATGTAAGTGTGTGTACATGTGTTTTTCATATGTGTATTGACCATATTTCTCTCTTCATCTACATTAAATTTTAAGTTTGTATTGCCCTTAACAGCTAAGTTTCTAGAAAGGTTTGCCTAGACACACTGTCTATTGCGTACTTCCCATTCACTTTTTGAGTCTCTCCAATACGTCTCCTATACCAAAAAAACTGCTGTTTGTAGAACATTGGTTTTTGGTTGCATGGCTTCCATATTGGGCCTTTTTGTCAATTCATTTAACTTATTCTTCTGAATTGATGTCCTTTTACATGGTGCTTTGAATTAATGCTTATAGATCAAAAACGCTTCTGTTTTACATCTATCCTGAAGAGCAAGTCTGACTTCAGCATCCATTTTTCTCAGGATGAAATCTTAGTTGACAAGGCCTCACTAACTCATTAACAATACTGAACTTGCTTTTGTTTACTTCCAGACTCCTGATAATTTTTGGGTATGTAGTACTTCTCTACTTTCCAATTGTGTGCTAATTTCTATCCTTCCTTCATTAGTGAAGTAATGAAAATCCCTCCTTCTAGATATTTCTAACCCCCACCACCCCGAGGCTCCTTTGCTGCATTTCCCCATCATAACATCTATAAGCTCCATCATATCCATTTGTCTCCCTGAAAGAATGTGTCCCTTCTTGTGACAGGAAAGAATTTCCATATACCTTATGCTTACACCAGTTCCTGGCATATAGTAGGCACTCAATATTATTGGTTGAATATATCCACAAATAGCCAAATGTGTTAAAAGATAACGTTGTTTCTGTGTATCACCATTTCAAAGGCACTGCTGTAATGTGGCCCTTCAGGAGTAGATTCCTTCTGAGAAATCATCCTACTCAGTGAAATTCTAGTTCTGCCAATGTTTTCAACTACATCCTGGGTCAAAGGAGAAAAGGCAGCAAAAAAAAAAAAATGCACACACACACACACACACACACAAAGAAGAATGAGTGAATGAAAGCTTGAAATATAAGACAATGAGAAGAGTAATCAGGAACTGATAAGTCATTTACCTCAAAGCGGGAGAGTAAACTCATCTAGCATTCACTAGGGAACATGTGATAGATAGTCTATCATTACTCAAAATGAGAAGGAAAAAAGAGGTATTGATCTGGGAAGGGGAAAAGTGAAGAAACAACCAAAGTATTTAGTTTCATGAACAAATACTTGGGAAAATCTATCATTTATTTCATTGTCACAGGCTGTAAAGTAATATGATATTCACATAAAGCATTAATTGGTAAAACAAATCTTTAAAATCTTAAAACAGTGCCTTGCTTTTTAAAAAAGAAGCTCTTTAAATTTTGCAAATTGTTTATATGTAACTCAACTAAAGCCTAAAGAACAAAACATTTTAAATACTGTAATCCTCAACTAATCCTCGACAATTTTCTAAATTAGATAAAAAGGAATTTGTATTTGAAGACAAGAGAAACCACAAAGAAAGAGTCTAGCAGAGTGGACAAATATCACTAATGACCAGAAGGGAATGACTGTGCTTTATTCATACCAAGCAGAATGAAAAATCAATTCAACATTTCACCAGAAAGCACAGGAGCTTTTTTTCATGCAGCAGAAAAGTAATCAGAAATGTGGGTTCCCAGGAGCATTTGGGCATCACAGGTCTATAGAATGTGCAAACAATTGTAAAATGTAGAAGGGAGACTAGAATTGAGAAAATTATAGAAGCAGGAGAAAATAGTAAAAGGCTTATCACAGAAGGGGTCTTATGCTGATTGCTAAAATTTACCCCAAGTAATTGCAGCATAGCACAATACGTTTGAAACTTCAAAACTTATCAAATGATTTTGTTGAGAAAGCAAATAGCAACTATTTTCTCTTAAACTAATGATAAGAAGAAGGCAGGAAAAAATGCAATACAGGTAATAGAACTGAGAGTCATAGACTGTTGAAGTTTGAAGGAAGCTTGAAGATAAATACAACAAGTAGGCTGAGAGTTGAGACATTTCCTCTAAATATGTTTCTGAACACGATAAATGAAACAAGGCCTGAACTTAGGTAAGTCACCCTATTCCTATGCACTTCAGTGTTCTTTACAAAATGAGAGGTTCAAATGAAATGAATTCCAAATTCCCTTTCAGCAACAACTTTCTTCATTTAGGGGTTGAGCATTTTGCTCACTTGTTTTACCCTGAAACCCACTGATTGATTACATCTTTACTGAATGCCTATTATGTGTGAAGCATTGTGCTTGATTTTAGGGATGCCAAATTGAACAATGAAGTTCAGAGTCCCTGCACTGATGAATCTCATATTCTA
This sequence comes from Nomascus leucogenys, assembly GCF_006542625.1. Taxonomy (NCBI): domain Eukaryota; kingdom Metazoa; phylum Chordata; class Mammalia; order Primates; family Hylobatidae; genus Nomascus; species Nomascus leucogenys. The sequence continues at coordinate 80,610,803 of NC_044385.1, read as the reverse complement.
TTTGCTATCTCCTTACTACCAGTTCCATATTTATCCTCTGTTTCCATTTCATTTTGTAGTTTAAATTGATTACTATAGAATATGGTAATCTGTGTACTATTTTTTTCTCTTTAACCTGTGTGTTAGCCTGTTCTCACACTGCTGTAAAGAAACTACCCAAGACTGGGTAATTTATAGAGGAAAGAGACTCACATTTCCTCATGGCTGGGGAGGCCACAGGAAACTTACTCATGGCGGAAAGTGAAGCAGGCAACTTCACAAGGCGGCAGGATGGAGTGAGTGTGGTGCAAAGAGGGAAGAGCCCCTTATAAAACCATCAGATCTTGTGAGAGCTCAATATCACAACAGCATAGGGGAAACCACCGCGTTGATTCAATTACCTCCACATAGTCTCTCCCTTGACACATGGAGATTATGGGGATTACAATTCAAGATGAGATTTGGGTGCAGACACAAAGCATGTCCATGTAAGTCTGCTATTATTTATAGTTTAACTTCTGCCACTCCCCTCTCCTCTTTAGGATATACTAGCATCTGAACTGGTATTGTAGTTTATCTTTACATATTAACTGAGCATATTGGAACTTAACAAATGCAATTTGTTCACAACAGTAAAATAAGTGATATAATTATATAATATAAATTAAAATTACATTTTTTGAAGTCTGGCAGCACTGAAAAAAAAACACTGCTTCTACCTCTTAATAATAACACCTAACATTTATTGAGTTCTTACAATATGCAAATTGTTCCAGTTATCTATTACAACCTAATAAACAACCTCAAAACTTATTGACTTAAAACAACATTTCTTTTGTTCACCAATCTGTGATCTGGGCAGTACCCAGCAGGAGCAGTTTGTCTGTGTTCTATGCAGTGTCATCTGATGTAGCTCAAAGTCTGGAGGCCAGAATCATCTGAAGGTTTGCTCGCTTATATACCTGGAGGTAAATGCTGACTGTCATCTGGGACCATTGTAATAAAGACCTACTCATGGCATGGGCTTTTTCAAGACCTATAGGTTGTGTTTCAAGGACAAGCATCCCAAATGAGAGATTCAGGAAGAAGCCATATCAGCTTTTTTCACCTGGCTTCAAAAGTCAGGCAGCATCACTCTTGAGATAATCTATTGCTCAAGGCATTCACAAAGGCTGCCCAATTTGAAGTGAAGAGGAAATAGAATTCTCCTGTTGATGGAGGAGTGACAAGTTTCTGGAAGAACATATGGCCCAAAAATATTGCCATATCTTCTTTTGGGAAATACAATCTGCCAGTCCTATGCCACATTCCTGTAACATGCAAAATACACTTGTCCACCTCCCTTAACCCCTCACAAAGCCTCCTTTCATGAAGGCATTAGGCACAAACTCCAGATCCAGGATGTCTTTATTTAGATAACATCGACTTGTGGAAGAGAGGCTTTGGTGCATTTCTTCATGTATTGCTTTGATTTGAAGAGCTGTGAACTGAAGGGATAAATGTTCTGCCCACAACATCCTACCCAAATGTATTAGGCCATTCTTGCATTGCTATAAAGAAATATCTGAAACTGGGTAACTTATAAGACAAGAGGTTTAATTGGCTCACTGTTCTGCAAGCTCTACAGGAAGCATGGTGCCAGTATCTGCTCAGCTTCTGGGGAGACCTCAGGGAGCTTCTACTCATGGCAAAAAGCAAAGCAGGAGCTTGCATGCATGTGGTGAAAGCTGAAGCAAGAGAGAGTGAGAAGGGAGATGCCACATACTTTTAAACAACTGGATCTCACAAGAACTCACTCACTACTGTGAGGACAGCACCAAGCCACGAGGGACCTGCTGCCATGACTCATATACCTCCCACCAGGCTTCACCTCCAACATTGGGGATTACAATTCAACATGAAATTTGGCAGGCACATAAATTCAAACAATATCACCAACACACAACGGTGGGACAGGCTTTCATAAAGGGTAATAACAGAAGGCACATTGCAAATATGAAATCAAACTGGCACAAGCTTTTGCCTCCTCTAGTAGGACTCAATCGTATTATGGGAAAATAAATTATCATAATCTTTGGTTCCACTCTTTGTATTACCATTTCTTTTCCGTAGGACATTGCCTATCTCAGCTGCCTAGCAGTTTTTCAATCAGTATTCACTCAGAGTAGTTTACAGATCGAAAAACTTTTTATAAAAAAAATAATAATAATTTGTTCCTTCTGAATCCTTTTCAATACAAGTTGGTGGTATTTCTACCAATATCATTTTCTCAAAGTTTTGTGAGTGTCCTATCAATGTTATTGGTTTTCACACCATTAGACAAAATTCATACCCACAAATCCCCTTGAAAAAGCCTTTCTTTCTTGTGGGCTTTCTGAAAGGCTGTTGAAAGACAACGTGCTTACAATTCTTACACCTTCATTGTTTAGCAAAGAAGAATTAAAGGCACACTTAATATGCTTTAAAAGCTTTTATTCTAACTGAATGATTGAAGAATCATCTTAGAGTTTTCTGAGGTCTTATCAAAAGGTCTTATATTACCACCCTGAAGTTTTCTTCTGAATCTCTCTTAATGTAAGCAGCGTGGAGAGGATAGGAATGATGTTTCTAATACAACACATCCTGTATTCTTCATATTTTCTCTGCACTTTACTTGAAAAATGAACAATTTATTTGTTAAGTTTATCTCCCCCTCCTCTCACATTTTATCATAAGTATCAGAAAGACAGAAGGAACTTTCCACAGTCTGCCTGGAAATCTGCTGAACTAGAAAATTCAGTACATTTGGTAAATTTTCTATTTTCACATCACTACAAGCAACAGTGTGCCTGAATTTTCAGCCGCTACATAACAAATGTGTGCTTTCAGTCAGATTCCAGTAACATTTTCCTCATTTTTCTTTACTTCCTCATCAGTAGATTTCTTGAGGACTATTGGCATAATCTAAGAATTCTTTATGGCCCCTCTGGCCTCTTATTAGCAGTTTTCTGAAGATTTGCCCAATGTTTTCCCAGTACTGTGTCCAAAAGCCACTCCTACATATTATTTTTTATTGTTTGTTGCTCCAGCATCTTGAATTCAGCCATCAAAAGCTGTTCCAGCTGGGTGACATGGTTCACACCTGTAAACCCAGCACTTTGGGAGGCTGAGGTGAGAGGATTGCTTGAGCCCAGGAGTTTAAGACTAGCTTGGGCAACATAATGAGCCTTCATCTCTACAAAAAAATTATAAAAAATGGGCATGGTGGCATATGACTGTGGTCCTAGCTACATGGGAGGCTGAAGTGGGAATATTGCTTGTGCCTGGGAAGTAAAGGCTGCAGTGAACCATGGTCATGTCACTGCACACCAGCCCGAATGATAGCGTGAGACTCTGCTCAAAAAATAGAAAAAATAAAAAATTTAAAAAAGCTATTCCACTGATCTCTTATTGTCTTATAAATCATCCCAAGACATTTCTGCTTAACAACAATAGCACTTATCTTACTTACAACATGCAGTTCAGCAAAAGCTGGGCCAAGTCAAATGTTTGATGCTAGAATCATCATAAGGCCCTTCTCATTCATTTGTCTGGCAGTGATTTTGTGTGCAAGCTGGGACTTTCAGCTGGGACTGCCTGTTGTACACCTACATTGGCCTCTCCATTTGAACCGGGCTTCCTCATGATAAGGTAGGTTGGTTTCAAGTTTGAGTATCCTGAAGGAAACAGATGGAAGCTTTATCGCCATTTACAATTGAGTTTGAGAAGCCATGCAGCATCACTTCTGCTGCATTTTGTTTGTTGAAAAGGTCACAAAGATCGGCTCAATTTCAAGTGATGGGAAAGTGGACTCTTCCTCTAGATTGTGGAGTGTCAAGGTTCTGCATGAGTCTATAGGACCAAAAATATTGCTCTGTCCAGTTCTGGAAAATACAATCTGCCATACTCAAATTTTACACATTTGTACAATTTAATCCTCATAAATTTTGAAGAGTCTTTACTATCACCATATTACAAATGAGAAAACTGAAACACAGAGAAGTCAAATAACTTGTACAAGCAAATACATCTTGCAAGTGTCAACACCAGGATACAAACCTAGTCCATCTGGACCCTGTACACTTAGTCACTACTCATCATACCTCTTTAGGCACTCATTAGCATTGCCACTTTGGACAAATTAATGAATCTGGCTACATCTCTGTACCTAAGTCTGTAAATTGTGAATAACAACATTTAGCCCTTAGTTTGGCTTATAAATGCTCAACAAATTATAGCTATCACTGCTACTATTGTCAAAAGCATCTTGAGGTTTGTTTTTAAATATCTGAGAGATCTGTTTTAAAAATCCATCTCTGAAATATAGCATAACTGGTATGCACAATATTTATAAATTACAAATATTATTTTAAAGGATTGACAAATGATTGCAAGAGAAAATAACAGGGAATATTGCCATATTTTGAAGAATATGAAGCAATCTGAAATCTAGATCTTATTATAATTTGGGGTAGATTGTTTTTGATTCACCTCTAGTCTAAAAAGAATGCTAATAACACTGAAAAAGTAATTTTATGGATGACTCTGGATGTGTACATTTAGATTTTTTTTTTTTTTTTTGAGACAGAGTCTTGCTCTGTTGCCCATGCTGGAGTGCAATGGCACAGTCTTGGATCACTGAAATCTCCACCTACTGAGTTCAAGCGATTCTCCTGCCTCAGCCTCCCAAGTAGCTGGGATTACAGGTGCACAACACCACACCCAACTAATTTTTTTGTATTTTTAGTAGAGACATGGTTTCACCATGTTGGCCACGGTGGTCTCGATCTCCTGACCTTGTGATCTGCCCTCCTTGGCCTCCCAAAGTGCTGGGATTACAGGCATGAGCCACTGCATCTGGCCTACATTTTATTTTTAATTGTTATCCTTTAACAGTAAACTTTGAGCAAAAGCATTATCACCAGGCTTTAGTAAAATTGTTGAGAAGAACCTGTCTTTCAATTACAGCAGCCACCTTCTATCCATGGTTTGGCTTTCCCAGGTTTCATTTACCTGCAGTCAACTGTTGTCCAAAAATGTTACAGTATTTTGAGAGAGAAAGAGAGAAGTAGGGAGACTACACTCATGTTACTTTTATTACAGTATATTGTTATGATTGTTCTATTTTACTATTATTTATGATTGCTAATCTCTTATGTACTTATACATTAAACTTTATAAAAAGCATGTATTTACAGGAAAAGATATAGTATACATAGAGATTGATACTATCTACTCTGGTTTTAGGCATTCACTGGGGGTCTTGGAATGTATCCCCTGCAGAAAAGGGAGGATTATTGTAGGAGATGTGAAACGTATGATAATGAAAAATTACACCTCTCACTAAGATCCATAATGTTGATAGGGGAGCTATAATCAAATTGCATGGCTTTACATAGTATTTTCCTCTAAACATCCAAACAATACTTCAAGAATATTATTTGAGCTCATGAATTTTGAGTACTTCCATGGTGTGTATTTATATATATCTCTGTGTGCGTGTGTGTGTGTGTGTGTGTGTGTGTTGTGTATGTATCTCTCTTTCTAGATCTATTCTTGATGTTTGTCAACCTTACTTTGCACCCAGGGAAGATGATCCCAATGGACTGCATCAAGACTCTTGTCCTACTGCTTTTGATTGTCCTAAAATATGTCAAAAGCACCAGGGAGAAATAGGAGGGAAATTGAGGGAAGTCATGTATTTATTGCCCCTGCTGCCTCACAAAGCCAGGTCTCTGTAGATTTGCTGCATGTGTTTAACATCACTCAGCAACATCCAAGGACCCTCTCCATATAGCTGTCTTCTTAGGATTTTAGTAATTGCTACCTCTCCCTGTTTTTTCTGTCCTATCAAGGGCAGAACTTTACTAGTAATAGGAGTCTTTAATATGCAATATCCTTAGGGGATTTGTTATAGGACCCCCACAAATACTAAAATCCAGAAATGCTCAAGTTCCCCAGTGGCCCTCCATCTCTGTGGATTCTTCATCTGCAGATTTTGATTGTAGTTGAATCCACAGATGCAAAACCTGAGGACATAGAGGACTGACTGTACTCTGTTAGACATGAAGATAAGTAATGGATATAGTTTCCAATCTAATGTGGAAAACCAGCAGATAAATAATTAGCAATAATATAAACCCCACAAAATTAATTCCTTCTGAGACGAACACATGAAGGATTCAGAATAGAGGTGGTTTTTAATTGAGTCTTAAACATAGGTAGGATTTTAACAGCACTTAAAATAATTAGCTATATTTCCTAAATTCTAATAAAAAGCATTACATGGCAAAATGTAAAATTATATGTAGCTGATAATATAATATTATCAAATTTTAAAGAAAGGCATTTTAGGTAGGAGTACTAAAATGAAAAAGAAATTAGCATATTCTAAAAAAGTGACTGTGACACAAGGGTAAAATGGATTGTGGAATTTTATGGAACATAAAGCTAGAATGGTAAAAATAAAGGAGGACAGCTTCATGGCATCATGTCATTCTTCACGTAATAATTTTTTGTCAGCTTCTCATGCAGCATTTTCTGACCATTTAATCTAAATTCTATTCTCCCATCCATGGCGCTCTCTATATCTATTTTCATTTCAGTATCTTTATGTAGCACTCATTGTGATCTAACCTACAACATATTTACTTAATTATTTTGCTGATTGTCTATTTCCCTATCCAATTTGTTTAGAAACAGAACCTGTAAGAAAATACTTTTTGTTGATTTGTATATTTTATCTCCAAATGCCAAAAAATAAAATAGTTTTAGAGAACAAATAGACCCTCAATAACTATTTGTTACATAAATTAATTGAGATATTGTATTTGTTATTATATTAAATATATGTATACAAAATTAGCTTTCAGGTTGTAATGAAAAAAGTTAAGTATTTCTAACTGAGATCCTCTCAAATGAATGTATAAATTATCTTCTTTAATGATTTCCCTCTCTTTTCTATATTTTTAATGTTTATTGTTGAGATTTTTGAACTTGTTTCATTGGTACATATACAATGTTGTAACATTTAGTCTCAGACATTAACACAGGTTAATTCAAACACTGTCTTTCCATCTAATGGTCTTAGATATACTCCATCACTATCAATCTCTCATTTGTTTTGATTTTAAATTTATTATGTAGTTTCTTTGAAAATTTTAAGGTAGCCCTCTCATGAAAATGTACATTCTAGCAAACATTATTCTCACAAGGTTCTTCTGTCTTTTAAATTGACCATCATAAACAGGAGGTAGGATTAGCTTTAGATGGGATAACTGATCCTAGAATAAGTATTCACAATCTTAGCCTGAATTTTTATTTTTTCACCACTTTGATCATAATTCTCCAATGTAATCTATTATCTGTGGTTGCAATAAGAAGCATATTGTCAATAAAGCCTATTGTGAATCAAGTGATTTAAATGTGAAGCCTTCTCTGGCTCTGCTGTTTGAAGACTCTGACCATCTTCTCTATTACACCCTGGCACCCTTTTTTGCCCTTCCCTGCTTCATGGTTTCTCCATGTCATTCATCAGTTTTATTATATTTTAACTGTGCATGTAATTCTAGTTCAGCTGTTCATTTTTCTCAGTTGTTTAAATCCTTTTTTTTTTTAATCATCTGTGGGTACTCATGAGACATATGCAGCCTGTCAAATCATTGCTTCCTTGTAGGTTACCTATCTTTTCTCTTTGGTAGCTTTTAAAGCTTTTATATTATTGTCCTTGATGTGTCGAGCACTTTTTATTTGTTTTTTAAAAAATATGTATTTTATTTTATTATTATTATTATTTGAGATGAAGTTTCACTCTTGTTGCCCAGGTTGGAGTGCAATGGTGCAATCTCGGTTCACCGCAACCTCCCCTCCTGGGTTCAAGTGATTCTCCTGCCTCAGCCTCCTGAGTAGCTGGGATTACGGGCATGTGTCACCACGCCCAACTAATTTTGTAGTTTTAGTAGAGACGAGGTTTGTCCATGTGGTTAGGCTGGTCTCAAACTCCCGACCTCAGGTGATCCACCTGCCTCAGCCTCCCAAAGTGCTGAGATTACAGGCGTGAACTACTGCGCCCGTCCAAAAAATTGTTTTATTGTTCTTTCTTGCTCCTTGGAATTAATGTTAAATCTGATAATTTATGTCTACCTTTAGTTTTGGAAAAGTGTCACCTATTACATATATGTATGTTTCCCTCAATATCCCAGCTATTTTCCCGCTTTAAAATATCTCATTGGCCTATGTTGTTTCTTCAAATTATTCCTCAAGTTTCTTAGTTTTTAAAATATTTTTGTTAATCTTTTTAATCTATTTATATTGTAATATAGGTGAATTTCTCAACACAATATTCTAAATTATTTATTATTTGACTACATTAAATCTAGAATTTTTAATTCCAGTGGCTATATTTTTTATTTCTAAGCTCTCTCTAAGTACAATTCAGTTGTACTTTTTTAAGGTATATATACTTATGTTTAGTAATTTATTTGACCATGTCCATCCTAGAGTTTAAATTTCAATAACTATTTTTTATCTCCAAGATTTCTATTTTTTTATATTTGTCTTTTGTATGTAATGTCTACCAGGGTTTTTTTGCTAATTTATTTTATTATGAATATCATTTCCTCATTTATATCTCTGAAGCATTATACATATTATTTTTAAGTGTTTTAGATGCTTTCATTATTTTTCTTTCATTTAAAGGAGTTAATTTTCAATCAATGCTTTTTTAGCATTGATTAGTTGTATGTTCATTTTTTCACATTTGAAAATTTGCTCGGCAAGATCATTTTAAGGACAATATTTTTATCTTTAATTTTTCCTCTTTTACTTTTTGGTCTCTCTTTTCTATTTATTGGCTTCATGCTTATTTTCTAAAGTCTCTAATCCAGAATCAAGTTATGGGCCGGGTGTGGTGGCTCACGCCTGTAATCCCAGTACTTTGGGAGGCTGAAGCAGGTGGATCACTAGGTCAGGAGATCAAGACCATCCTGGCCAACATGGTGAAGCCCCATCTCTACTAAAAATACAAAAATTAGCTAGGCATGGTGGTGCGTCCCTGTAATTTCAACTACTCGGGAGGCTGAGGCAGGAGAATCACTTGAACCCGGGAGTCAGTGGTTGCAGTGAGCCAAGATGGTGCCACGGCACTCCAGCCTGGCCACAGAGCAAGACTCCATCTCAAAAAAAAAAAAAAAAAAAGCTAAACAGAATCAAGTTATGCATTGGTTGCTGGGGGAGCCTGGCCCCCAAACACTGGGGACATTTCAGATATGTCCATCATCCATATGCCTAATGGAACCTTGACTCAAACTGTCCTCAGGAGGTACTGTGTGCTCCTTTCCTCTCCGTAGGCATACAGCTGCCAATAAACCGTAGCCCAGGCAAATATGAACAGCAACTTATTTCAAAACTTTTTATCACTAATGGGTAGTCTCACCTCGACAGAAAGCTTGATGCCAGTTCATCATCTTATTTGGAAAGCAAAAAGCATACTTTCCAGTCAATCTCTGCCTTTTATAAAACTAAGAACTAGTAGACTGTTCATGTCCACTATGCTGTTTATATTTCATATTTGGTTCATAGAAATATTTAATGTAGTAAGCATAATGTTTTATTTTAATATTCTCTCTCTGTATGCATCTAACCAAAGGCAAGACATTGTGGTCTTCAAACCATTTAATCAGAATATCATCTTGATCACAATTCATCCCTTATTTTAATATTTCATTTATAAAATCAATATTATAATAAAAGTGTGTCAATAAGATAATTATTTCTTATTTATATTATAATGGAGGCAAAGCCCAAGCCAATAGAAGTATAGACAATGAAATAAAACGGCTACACCTAAGGAATTCTTAGAAAGAATTCCTTAATTATCTATCTCTTTTAAGAACAAAGAGAGTGATGGTCTTGGAGTATCAGTAGGAATTTTCCAGGTGAATAATCAACAGTAATAGATTCAAGGAAAAGAGTGTTATGTATAGAGAAATAAAGCTGTTAGAAGCTACAGTCATACTAGCCTAAGATTCACATTGGCTCTAGAGGCCAGTAACTTCATGAAAATAGAACATCCTCTCCAAAAGGTCTGGCAGATTCGTCATATTGAAGATTGCATTTGTTTATGTAAACATCCATGAATCAGCTACTGAGACTGGTGATGACTATATACTCTGGGTCAAAAGTCCACATCTATAATATGGAGACATGGACTAATGCCCACGCAAAGCACGCAAATGAAAAATGAGATAACTTTACTGGAAAGAAGAACAGATGGAGATGTAGCAAACACAACAAATATTTATTAAGAGGAGAGGGAGGGTTGTTAAATGTGGCCATAAATATATGTTGATTAAACAAAAAATAAACACCATTCATTGTCAAAATAAGACTACAAATGTGGTTCTATGTACACACACATATTTGTAATATATACACATTTTTGCATCTGCCTATCTGTTGAGCCATGTTTTTAAACACTTGGTACATAGCTGTCTTAAGTGGTTTAATATAAGTTGTGTATTTATCCATTTGTAAATCCTTAACTTCTATATTGAACTTCTTGAGGAAATCTTAGCTTTATTCAGGCTTCTATGTGCACATAACGTATATACTTCAATAAATATCAGATAAATCACTAGTTAATAGTATTAACATACATACATGTATCTAAATTATGTATAGCATATATATAAATAACGTATACATACACACACAGAGAGAAGCCCATATGCTAACCTGTTTCCAGATTTTGCTGAAATAGAACTTTCCAAAATGAGTACTACATATTAGCTCTTTCAATTAATAATGCTTTAAAGGCATTAATTTCAGGAACAAAGGCACCAATTATGAGGATATTCAATGACCTAATTAGGAATGCATTTTTGGAACAATAATGTTAAATTGGAAGGTTTAATCATTAAATTTAAGGACATAATTTTATTTTATGATGTATTATTTTAATCTGTAACCTCACTTCTATATTTTGTAAATGTTTTCCAATACATTAATCCAACATTATGAGCTCTTTCTCAATCCTGTTGACCAAAAACCTCTGAAATTTCTACTTCAATTATTTTCTTGTTAATTTTCCCTCTTCAGAGATTGCTCTCTACTCTTTTCACATTAACAAGTGATGGCTCTCCTTTGTTATACACTTTATATGGGGACTGCTTGTCTTCCACTTCCCTTAGGGGAAAATGAAGTAATGCCATGTTCTTCTGTCACCATGGTCTCTCAAAAAACGCTTTTTGTGTTTTAGCCTCATGAGTAAAACTTTGTGATTTTGTTGTTAATTCCATCTAATGAAATTACCATTGTCTTATTGTCCTTTTTATTGTTACCAATTTATCTCTGGTCAGACACTTATGTCCTTTATGAGTTGGATTATATTTACCTCCACCTCAATTATTGACGTCATCCTTCTCATTGCTTCCTTTGTTCTTAACACTATCCATGGTAGCACTGAAGAAAGGTCTCCAATACTCAATGTCTGCCTAGCTCAATACTGCCTAAGGCAAGATAGAAGGGGGCCTCACAGAGCTCCTCATCCTTAGAAGCACACTTTCCGTGGACTCAACAATATTCACAATGGACTATATGAAGGGTATAAGAATCTTTGCTTTAGCTGGACAGATTAATTATTCCACAATGTGAATACTTAACAAATGTATTTGGTGAGGGAAAACCTATATTATTACTTGTTTTTTTTTTTCAGACGGAGTCTGGCTCTGTCTCCCAGGCTGGAGTGCAGTGGCGCCATCTTGGCTCACTGCAACCTCCGCCTCCTGGTTTCAAACCATTCTGGTGCCTCAGCCTCCCCAGTAGCTAGGATTACAGGCACATGCCACCAAACCTGGCTAAATTTTGTATTTTTAGTAGAGATGGGGTTTCACCATGTTGGTCAGTTTGGTCTCGAACTCCTGACCTCAAGTGATCTGCCCCCCTTGGCCTCCCAAAGTGCTGGGATTACAGGCATGAGCCACTGCATCTGGCATATTATTACTTGTTATTGGGTAGACCACTTATCCTTACTATCTCATGTGGCCCATACACATATGATTCCTGCCTCATTGTTATAAGATCAGGCTATCACTGGCATTATCTTTTTTCCCGGTGAGACCAATAATACTAATTTCATCATGTTCTAGTTTTTGGTATCTAAGGCAACATGAAGCATATAAGGACTCCATGTCATCCCTTTGTCACCAAGATTGTTACCCCTATATGGTTCAGTACATAGCATTCATGATCCATTGTGTCTCTAGAAGTTACTCGGTAACAAAATTTCCTGTATTCTGAATTTATTTTCTGAATGCTCTTGAGATAGGAATTCTCGTGCAGTCCTATCATATAATTTTTCTGCCTGAAACCTGGTGGCACAGGATATGAGGGTAAGATAGGTTTTCTACTTACATATTATACTACTTCAAGACTATTGTCCTTCTATCCTAGTTAAAACATTAAAACAAAAACAGTAACAAAAATAACTGAGCTTTTTTGAATACCTAATAGCCTATAAATCACTAGCTTTTATATTACCATAATCTACCATTCCTCTAATCACTCATTCTTACTCATTTTATTATATGGTTTATTTATTCTCTTTCTTTTATCTCTCTCCTACTACTCTTGCCATCCTTTTATGTTTATCTCAGGTCCATATAGAGGATTCATCCAACAATCTAACTTGTTATTTTCAGTGCCTGTATCCTCCTTATCTCAATTACTTTCTACCATGCACACAGCCCAGAGCTTGGATTAACAACAGCTGTACCTTTTTCAACATAAAAATGTAAATAATTTCACCTTTTCTTTAATTTTTCCTCTTTCTTGTAAAATCTCTGTAGCACATCTACCCCAACAATTATCCAATTGCACTGTGGCCTCCAAACAGTTGATCTTAGCTTCTTTATTCTCAAGTGTCTTGGCTCTGTTCATGGATTTCTTCTTTTTCTACATTTGCTCATTTGCTAAGTGATCTCAGCCAGTCTCCACATATGATGATAACTAATAAATTTGCATCTACAGCCCTGGCATCCCCTCTGAACTCAAGACCCAAATATTCTGATATCTTCTCTTAGATGTCTAATACGCATCTCAAGCTTAGCATGACCAAAACAAAACCCCCATACTAACCCTGCCATAAAAATGTGATTTTGCTTTCCATGCTTTTCATCTTAACAAATGGTACTGCTACTCACAACGGGTCAAACAAGAAATCCTTGAGTCACCTTTGACTCCTCTTTCACACACTCCACATGTATTATCCATGAGCATATGATGTATAATTTATTATTTAAAACAGAGGTACCCAACTCCCAGGCCGTGAACCAGTACTGGTCTGTGGCCTGTTAGGAACCAGGCAGCACAGCAGGAGGTGAGGAGAGGGCAAGCGATCATTATCACTTCAGCTCCGCCTCCTGTCGCATTAGTAGTGGCATTAGATTCTCAAAGGAGCATAACCCCTAATGTAAACCGCACATGTAAGAGATCTCCACTGCGTGCTCCTTATAAGAATCTAATTAATGCCTGATGATCTAGGTGGAACAGTTTTAGCCCCAAATCATCCCTCCCCACACTGGTGCCAAAAAGTTTGAGGGATCACTGATTTAAAACATTTTAAAATATACAATACTATACAAATCTTATCCCATCTCACTTATTCTATTGCAATTACTCAGGCCAGCAACTCCTTCTAATACATTGGCTTTTATTATACCTTACTAATCAGTTTTCCTATAGCCTTCTTTCTTTCCTCTACCCCATTCATTCATAGGACAAATTATATTCTCACTCCTCTTTTCTTAACACTTCAATGTTTTTTCTTAATATTTACAATAAAACTCTTACTATGTCCTAGAAAATTTAATATAATAGCTATGTTTTCTGTACTGAAATTATGAGTAGTCCCAATGATAAAAGATAAAATGAAATGGAAAACTGTGTTAAAAAAAATATGGTGTAGCGAGAAATGGAGATTCTAGAACATGAAATTTAGGGCTAGACAACTTGTGCTGTTGTGCCTAATCCCCTTGTTCTTCCTTCTACTTGCTTACACTAAGTGTGTGTAAAAAGCAATAAAGCCAATGTTATGAGTCGTTCTGACCTGGTGGCTTCTTCCACAGACATAGATCACTGAAGACCTAGAATTTTGGACTTACGCCAGTGAAGAATGCATATGGTACCAAGGAGCTGTGTCCAATTGCACTGTCATATATCATTGAGATCGCGTACCTCCATTTTATTACTGTGGTTAGTGTGGGAATCAAACAAAATTATTAATATCGTGGGCTGAGTCTAAGTTATTGCTATTCTTATCAACCCAGAATGCTGGATCAGCTTTCCATGTTTTCATCTGTTTTTGGTCTGTTCTTTTAAGACACCAAACACGCCTGTCCCTGGGCTTTGTACTTGCTACAGCCATGATCATGAATGTTCTTGCTCCAAATAGTCATATGTTTTATTATTTTTAACTTCATTAAGTTCTCTTCCCAAATGCTTCCTTTGCAGATATGCTTTCCCTGGATATGGAGGAAATTCTCCTGGCTGCTCTACTGTCCTTGCCCTGATAGATTTACTAACTAAAATTACATTAACACTTTACTTGTTTTGTGGCTGAGTATATCACTAAGGCCTGTGCTTAAAAATGTTGTGTCAATTTTTTCTCAATATTGCCTCCTAGTTCTCAAAATTGTTTCTATTCCATTTTAACACAAACTGCGTTGAATAAGTCTGAAGTTAACTAAATATAAACTCAACATAACTCAGTCTTTTAGTCCCTCACACTTCGAAGCTCCAATGATTTTTATGTCTACTCTAATTTGTTAATACCTCAGATTAGTGTTTTCTTTGCAAACATCTATAGACTTGAATTTTGACCACAACTACTTATCTCCCTATTTGTCTCACGCTTTCATTCCCAATAATCCTGATCTGCTACTTTATCAAGTCCTTAAATCTCTTAAGACCCACTTTCATCTTTTTCTTGGCTAATACACCACCTCAATTCACCCCCAACCCATGCTCAGATATTTATAAATTATTTCTGGACCTTCCCACTGTCATTTTTTACTTGAATTTCTCATATTTTTTCTCTCAACTCCTTCAATATGTCAAGTTCCACATGTACCCTTTCTAAAATTCCCAAATTTGAGTACATTCTATAATTATATTTCTCCTTTTCAGCAAAGCAGTCTCCAAGTGAAATAAAAGAACCATCTGAGCAGTGAAGTTTCAATAAATGTACATTAAATTCCAGTCTCAACCGAGGTATCAATATGGCTCAGAGAACTATTTGTGTCTTTCTCATCTCCTTTTATTACCATTAGCAGATATAGTGAAGTACAGAGAACAATATCAAGCTATACATCTATCTCAAACACCCCCACTCTCGGCATATTATTTCACTTATTCCTTTACAGACGGGAAATAACAGATGAGGGTCTGTAATTCCTGTGTGTTACAACCAAATCACCTAATCATCTCTATACATAGCTCTTCTGTTTTCTTTCAGTTTTAGACACAGTAATGTTCCCTGTTTCTCTCTTCATTTTACTTTGCTTTTCTTTTTAAGCCAAAACTCCTTAAATTCGATGTCATATTTTCTTTCCTCTATAATACTATGATTACCAATTTTCCTCTCTCTTTTAAATATTTGGCTTCCCCTCCCAGCCTATTGGGTCTTTCCTGCTTGCTTATTTTTCCACAAAACTCAAAGTCTAATACCGTATTTTGATAAAACTTTTCTGACCTTAACTGAGTAGTTTATTCCTAACTCTGTATCACCATGTGGAAATTATATAGTCTTAGACCAAAGAGCTGGCTCTATCAGCAGCCATGTAAACAAGTAGCACAATTAAAATCTCTTCTGATTTTTCATTTGCATAATAGTTCTGCTGTGAAAAATAGATTACAATTAGAAGAATTTTTCCCCTGTATATAACTTCCCTTAACACATTGGGAAGCATCTCCAGGAAGAGCTTTGCTTTGTCCATGTGCCATTTTCCAGCCGTGTTGTTGGAATAATTTCTTAAAACGATATATAGCATAAGAAATGATAAATGAATAAATTTTTAAAATCTCTGGGAAGGCCAAAATTGTTTCTATCCACCCAAATCCCCTATGCATCCTTTATGTTTAGGATAATGCTTATAAAAATGAGTCTTGTAACGGAATATCCTTGACAAGCTTTTAACTTACAAAATATAGTGACGGAGACTTTCTCCCAAGATAACAAACTAAAAAAAATTATCATTCCTGCTAAAACTGTTCTAGTGGTTAGTAAATTAAATATATAATCTGTAATTTAGGAGCCATGAAGGGTCTTATTAAAACAAAAGTTCCTCTACTCCTTACCTCTGTCCTGGGCACCAGTCTCAATGCATTACCTCTTTCCCACACTGTAATTAACGAGAATTAGTTTTCTACTTTATATGCTTGCAAAAAGCAAACACAAAAGTAAGTGTCCAAAGACATATAAATTAAAATAAAGGTATGGTGACTTTTAACTCAAATATATATTATACAGTAGAACTAGTAACACAGATGCCAATCTGATGCTTCAGGGCTTTGGAAATGCCTTCTCTTCCATTGCTGTCTTACTGTCATCCTTGGTTCAGCAGACGAACTTTAGGCAATGCCGAGAAAGGAACCCACAAGTTAGCATTCTGCTTGAGAGGTGACATATGTTTCCTCACCCCAACAGTTCTACCAGATATATTTTTCTGCTGAATTATTGCTCACTCTCAGAATAGTCACCATCCTTCCCTTTGTTCCCATACTCTCCATTCTCACCCCAACCCTGTTCTGGGTCTTGGTAGCATTTCTCTTCCATTATTTAGTAAACAAATAATGGGAACAAAAAGAGTGATTGGTTTGGCTGTCAAAAGCGAAAAAGTCATGGAAATGTTGCTGCCAGTACAATCAAGGTGAATAACATATGACAATTAAAATCAAGGCTTTTTCATGTGTTAGGTGGAATTGTCAACCAGAAATAACACATATAAATCAAGGCCAAATAATGTGAAATGTTTGAATCATGTAAAAGTAAGTTTAGCTATAGATAGAATAGTAATTGTGGCTTCAATAACATAAAAATTTAGTTTTCTCACAAATAAAAGACCCTGAAGGAAGACAATTGAGGGCTGGTCTGATGGCTTCATAGCATCAGTGACCTACGCCCCCTCTGTTGTATCATTCTCACATCCATCTTCACCTGAGATCAGCACATGGTTCAAAATACTGCTAGAGCTCCAGCCATCATATCTGACTCCTAGCAGGAAGAAGGAAGATGGGTCAAATATTTTGCCCACTTTGAAATTAGATGGCCAGGTCCCAAAGTAACAGAAGTTTTACATTTTGTGATTTTATAATTATTGCATCAAATTTAATGAAAGATATCTTCTTTAATATGTAATACTTTAAAGATTATTGTTCCCAATGATGAATCATTAAAAATGATCTGGGTATATAACAGTAGTCATGTTTTAGATTTAGATTTTCTTTGATACAAATGTAGTTTGCTTTTGACACATGATCTAGCAATGCTATTTCTCTAAGCATCCTAGCATCTATGTGTATATTAATAGTAAAAACTTAAAGAACTAGTGAGCTACAGCTATATAATTTCATATTGAATTTAATGATCCATAAAACCACCTAAGGTTTCATCCTTTTCACATTTAGGCAAATTCAAACGTGTGGTTATTCCAAATTAATGAAATGTAATTAAAATGTTCTGAGAAATGCCAAAGACACATTAGCTTATATTTTAAATGACTTGTCATATATTTAGTGACTGTTTCTAAAGGACTACAGAAACCAACATCAATTCAGGCTCTGGAATTCAATCTATAAGTTCCACTAAAATTAAGCAAATTAAACACAGGTACACAAGATTTTCAATTAAAATAGGAAACATATTCTGCTTAACTTGAAGCTATCACTCAATACATTCTTACCATTTTGGATCTTACAAGGACTTATAACTTACTAGACTTCTTTAGACTTTTATACAAGGTTAAAGTTTTGAAACAAGCATTACATTTTGTTATAAAGTTATTTGGAAGGCAATTTCAGGTGTTTCTCTCAAATAAACCCCAGTGCAAACATTCTACTATGCCTCTTGAGAATCTTTGTTTTGGAAACATTCATAAACTGCACCGATGTTGCAAGATGTTACAATGGGCATATGTATTAGGAAGAGATACATTTGGATTTTCTTTGAGTTTTATAAGATAAATTGATTACTTAGTGATTCAAATTTTAAATATAATATTATTTGTTATGATTTTAGTGTTTATCAAATGCATTGGAAAACAATGACAGTCAACGAAGTAAACATTGATAGTCAACAAAGTTAAAGATTTTTTGAATATTTTGTTGTCAAAAGAATCCAGAGAAAAAATTATGATGAGGTATCCAAAAACCCTATTAAAGTGCTCTGAAGGATAACAAATGTTTTTGCTTAAGTTCAAAACAGTATCATTTAAATGGTCTATAATTAATCTAATCCATGACATTAATTGTCAAATGTACTTCACAATGGAAGAGCTGTGACAGCTTAATTATTATATTTTAGGTAGTACTATCTTCTTCACATATTAACTTCAGTGGATTTAATAAGAAAAAAGATACTGCAAAGCATAAATGATCAAGTCATCATCACATTCCTTTGCTTGATTACTCTCTCTCAAAAATCAGTGAATCCATAAAATATGGCTCATGAGAGCTTTAAAGGCAAAATGTGTCTAGAATCCACCCTTTCAAATTTGTGCATGTGCCTAGCCTTGTGTTTTCTGGTCCTTTCTATCAGGCTCCCAGCTGTTCCTTGCACTAGTTCTCCAGATTGTTCCCACTGGCTCTCTACCTGGACTCCAGACATTTTCTTAATCCACATCTGCCCTTTTCTCCAACTCCTCTATAAAATCACTAGTGATCTTAAAAATAATGGAGCTAGCTTAATAAACTAATATAAAGTATTAATGATTTATATAGGTTTGAATATTTTATGTTTTTTTTCTGTGAAATTTATCATTTAATGGAAGGCACCAGACAAGGAAAATAGAGAAAAAAAGAAGACATTGGGGCAAAAATGCCTATTTCAGTTACACTAACTTAAACCACAAAAGTATTTGCCTACCTCATTTGAGCCTAAAGCTGATCTAGCCAAATATTTTAGTCACTTCTTCAAAGTTAATCGGATCATACCTTAACATAGAGAACTTTTTTTACATTGAAGTTCTGTAATTTCCTTTTGTGGGTAATGATAGATAAATTTTCCACCTTACCTAGTTTTATAGAAAATAAAATGATTAAGATTATTCTGAGGACTCGGAATGAATGTTCATAACTGGGCAAACATAATATATACAATATGTAATTTTTAAACAACACGGTATGTGGAAAGGATAGGTAAAGCTGCTTCTCTAGCAAAGCAGCTCTCTCAAGATTGTATGTATTGCCTCCCTATTCGAAATGATTCCACATAACTGTTCAATCCCAGTGGATATGTGGGATAAGATGTCCCTGTCTAGACAAGAGCTGTAAGTGCCATGCCTAATTCAGCTTTTTCTAAGAGATAATAAATTCATGTTTTTCCTCCTAAGTAATAATGAATACCCACTCTGGTTCACTACCTTGTTTAAAAACGTCCCTGAAATTGTGTACTTCTATGTATAATGATGTAGGAGGCAGCCAAACAAGATATCTTATGCCTTGTATATAAAAGTGGTAATGGTAGTAAGAGCAAAATAAAACAGGAAGAGACACATTTTATTCAGAATACCTTCATCTCACTTATAAATAGCCAGTCCTAGTCTCAGTTTGGGCACTGATTATTGGCTTAGAAAGCCTCTGGATGACCATGGCACGTTAATAGACATGGAAGTGGCCTTCTGAGAGTACCCGCTGTGTTCCGGTCAGAAGATGTCAATATAAAACTAGCTCAGTGTTTGACAAAAAGGCTTAACCTCACCACCTGTCATTGCAGTTAGTTAATTGCTGGAACTTCTAGCACTATAACCATCAATGATATTTTCTCTTTAGAAAATAAAGAAAATGGCTAGTGAAAGATATTTTTATGAATGGTTATGAGACAAAAAATATAGTTCAAATTCAGAACACCATCATTTTCAGAAGTTGCACTTTGCAAGGCAGCCTGTGGAAGTGATTTTCTCAGGCTCCCTTCTGGCCAATTCATGGAAAAGTAGTAATCAATCACAATTGTTTTATAGAATTGAGTTGCTGGTACCATGTCACAACAAACTGATTAAACCCTCCCAGAAGAAATCACCAACTTTATTGGGACTAATGGTATCTAAGATCTTAAGTTAGGAAGCTGTTTTCATTTACCCTTCAAGGAAAAGTCTTGCTTCTGAAACCTCAGCAAATCTGATTTAATTTTTTTTCAGAATAGACCTTATCCAAGTAGCACACTACACCATTTTTCACATTTCAGGATATCAAAGGATATTGTGTTTTTGGTACAATAGTGACAATCTTCCTTTCAAAATGTTTTACTAATTAACCAATCTTGATACAGTGTGTCAAGTTATTGTCTGCTTTTTCTAACACGTTTACTTATCCTTCTTAATATATGTATTAATAATATAACTGTTAGCCAGCTCTTTGTTCTTTACTATATAACTTGAAAATCACATATGTGGTTTCAAAATGTAAGCATTACTGAATTTTGTTGCTCTGTGATATTCAATAAATGTTATTTAACAACAATGCCTCAGTATGCTGTTAACCTCAAGGAATGAGTAAGATTTTTTCATTCACTGTAATAAAGAGAAGATCAGGGATTTACTTGGCATTAGACCAATAGAACGATTTTTACCTTTTTGTCTTCCTTCTTTCCTATTTCCCTTCCCCTGCCCCACCCCTCCCGCTTACCCCCTTCCCTTCTTTTCCTCTTCCCCCTCCTATTCTACATACTTTATAATATAAGCTGCACAGGCAGGCCATCTGAGTCCTAGAATCTAAATTAGTTTATAAAAATTATGCATTTTATGTTTTAAAATGTAAATGTAATAGATGTTATCTCCTTAACAGTGAAACTTTTATTTTTTTGTAACTTTTTAGGAACAACAAATCTCAAGTATCTAACACTCCAAAACAAGGGGCTAGCAGTTTACTCCCAAAAGAAAATAATCAACTTCCTATTTAAAATGACAAAAGCAGTTAAATAGGGAGGAAAAGGGATTATCTTTGCTTTTCGGAATAATATATCAAACATTTCTTCTACTGAAAGGAGTAAAAACTAGGCACTAAAAGATTATTGAGACTATTGCAATAACCTTTTTCTGATACAATAAAGACTATAGCTATGACTATAGATCAAGAAAGAAGATACAATTTTCAAGAGACTTTTCTGAGGTGTACTCAGTAAAGCCATAGAAACTCCATAAATATATGCACTTACTATGTATCCACAAAATTTGAAATGAAAAGCTAAAAAAAGAAGAAAAAACCACAGTGAATAAACATACAAGATGGTACTATCAGAGAGGATTTTCAAGAAGCAGATAGTGGTGAGAGGTTGAAAGTGCAATGTGTAAGTCCTAGATCCTGAGAAATAAAAATATGCATTGGGTATAATCATTGATGGTGATAGACATGAGATTATAATACATTGAAATAGGGACAGACACTGACAAATTTAAAAAAAATTGTGTGACACATTTATGACTTTATACATCAAGAGAAGAGGCTTAGAGAAGTTTTGTTTTGTTGTTGTTTGGTTTTTACTGGCTAGCATGTAAGGACTCAGTTACTACTGTCACCTGATCTTATGACTCAAAGTCTGTGGTCTTTTCTACTAATAAACTGCATTCAGTATTGAAAACAAGATAAGTTATTCTAAACCTTTCAAGTGTGAAACTTGCTAATATATAACTTAAATAATTATAATGTAATCATGAGATGACAAAACTCACTTGGAAATCAGCTGATCAGGATCCAGAAGAAATTTAAAGAAATGTCAGCTGGACACCGTGGCTCATGCCTGTAATCCCAACACTTTGGGAGGCAGAGGCATGTGGATCACTTGAGGTCAGGAGTTCAAGACCAGCCTGGCCAACATGGTAAAACCCCATGTTTACTAAAAATACAAAAATTAACTGGGCTTGGTGGCACAGCCTGTAATCCTAGCTACTCGGGAGGCTGAGGCAGGAGAATTGCTTGAGCCCAGGAGGCGGAGGTTCCAATGAGCCAAGATCGCACCACTGCACTCCAGCCTGGGAGACAGAGCAAGACTCAGTTTCAAAAACAAGAAAAAAAAATGTTACATGTTCTATAAAATAACAATATGTGGCCCGGTGTGGTGGCTCACACCTGTAATCCCAACACTTTGGGAGGCCGAGGAGGGAGATTGAGACCATCCTGGCTAATGAGGTGAAACCCCATCTCTACTAAAAATACAAAAAATTAGGTGGTGGGTGCCTGTAGTCCCAGCTACTCGGGAGGCTGAGGCAGAAGAATGGTGTGAACCCGGGAGGCGGAGCTTGCAGTGAGCAGAGATCGCACCACTGCACTCCAACCTGGGTGACAGAGCAAGACTCCATCTCAAAAACAAACAAACAAAAACCAATATGTACCAATGAGTTTTAACTGTAGAAGCAGAGAAACTGTGGTGGCAAATTAACTTCACATGCAAAAGCAAGATTGACTTTAAGAAATATATATATAGGCCGGGCGCAGTGGCTCACGCCTGTAATCCCAGCAATTTGGGAGGCTGAGGCGGGCAGATCATGAAGTCAGGAGGTCGAGACCATCCTGGCTAAAATGATGAAACCCCGTCTCTACTTAAAAAATACAAAAAATTAGCCGGGCTTGGTGGCGGGCACCTGTAGTCCCAGCTACTCGGGAGGCTGAGGCAGGATAATGGCGTGAACCGGGGAGGCGGAGCTTGCAGTGAGCTGAGATCGCGCCACTGCGCTCCAGCCTGGGGGACAGAGCCAGACTCCATCTCAAAAAAAAAAAAAAAGAAATATATGTATATATATATGTGTATATATATTATTTATATTTTTTTTTTTTTTTTTTTTTTTTTTTATATGTGTATATATATGTATATATATGTGTGTATATATGTATGTGTGTGTGTATATATATGTGTGTATATATATGTGTGTGTATATATATATGTTCAACCATGAAGCAAAAAAAGATTAACTTCACAAAATAGATTCCAAATATGCAAAAGTACATCTCAATTGTACAGAGAATACTAAAAAGATATTATGCAAGATGTGTTTATGTCCTATTCATAGACAAAAACATAGAAAATACCCTAATTGTCACATATATGAGAAGAACAGAAAGTGATATGTATATTGTAGTTACATTACAAAGCATTTTCACTTATATTTTTATAATCTCTCACAATGTATGACTAGTAGATTTGTTACTTTCCCCATTTTTCAAATATTAAAGAAAAAATCAAAGAGATAAATTCATTTTTCTCTGGTTAGATAACTGTTGTGATCTCAGGACTTAATGGCCAAGTTTCAATGCCTGAATTTTGAAGAAGACACATTCATCCCGTAGCAGCTAGTGATCATAATAGCAATAGTAAAGGTAAGCTAATAATATCTTACACTTATTGGGAAGTTATTATTTGCCAGACACTATTCTGAGTGCTATACACAGAGTAATTTAATCCTTACAAAAAGTCTAAGAATTAGGCAAGATAATATCATTATTATACAAATGAAGAAATTAATATTTTAAGAGTAATACATTTAAAGGGACAAGTTGGTAAGTTTTTTTAAAAAAGAAATTGTCTCAAGTATAAATGCATTTATCAGGATTTCAGAAGATTGAAAACCTTCAGTGTTGAAGTATCAGGCACTTTGGTAAGTGAGGAGTGTTATTTTGGAAAAGAATTTAAGGACCTACAATGTGCCCCTCACACGTTTTATAAGTGACCACATATTTAAGCTCTTGATAAGAATTTTTTTTCTATCTATACACAAGTATGAGGGGCAGTGTGGTAAGATGTCCTTCATAAAACAGTCTTAAATGTTATCTGAAACTATCTAAGAAAGAAAACCTTAGACATGCTCCTCGAGGTTAGGGTGTGCACCTTAAAGCCCTTTACGTCTCCAGCAACTTACAAAAGATAGGAATTTGTTGTTGACACTCATTATGAGGATGATGACTTCATGACTTTGTAAATCCACAACTTTGTATGCAGATAGCAATCTCCTTGAAAGACTGATTGCTAATGTTCAAATTGCCTTTTGTGCAAAGCTGACAAATTTTAGACCAAATTGCTGTTGGCTATGTTTTCAGAAAGGTACATCTTAATAATGACATTTAATTTTTCTTTTTGAACAAATGAATGAGTTCCAAGAATGTCTCTACAAAGATAGAGCACTATATAAATTCCACATGAAAGCAAACCCTAATTTAAAAAATAATACCCTAATGATGTCTAATTACTTCCTTGAGAATAAGCAGCAACCTAATTAGTCACCTTTATCTTCATATGCACCTGGAATTGCTATTGTGAATAAAGCATACAAAGCACAGTCCATTTTTAAAACAATACTCTGCAGTATAAGAAACTGAGAAGGTTTCGGTTAGGAAGGCAAGGTAATTTATGACAAATCATTACAGTTTCTAATGGCATTTGATCCAGTTTTTGAGAGAATTGATAAAATAATTAACAGAGTTTGGAAAACTTTCCATTGCAAATAACATAGAATTATGGTCATGAGCCACTTAGCGACATTTTGGTCAATGATGGACTGCATATACAATAATGGTCTTATAAGATTATAATATCATATTTTTACTGTATCTTCTGTATGTTTAGATACACAAATACTTACCACCATGTTAGAATTACCTACAGTATTCAATACAGTAACATGTACAGATTTATAGCCAGGAGCAATAGGTTATATTATATAGCCTAGGAGTGTTGTAGGCTACACCATCTAGGTTTAAGTACACGCTATTATGTTCACACAATGACGAAATCACCTAATGAAGCATTTATCACAGCATATCCCCATAGTTAAACAATGCATGACTGTATTTTAGAGCTAAATAGAAAGCATTTCCCATAAGGCTAGAGAAAATGCAGTTTGAGAAGACAGTCTCTGTATACGTCAGTTTCCTGCTATAGCAAATGGCAACTATTAACTCCAAACTTTAAGATTTTATCCAGAAAGAACTTGGAAATCTCTTCTCTGTTAGATAATGTCTTCCAAGAAATGGGTTGTGGAAAGGATAGACTAACCCAGCTGACAACCACTCAAATGAATTCCTGGAAGTGAGCCTTTTCAGACAGAAAGGAAAATAAAAGTTTCTGTCTCTTTACCACTGGCTGCCATGTGAAGACTTCAAAAATCGGTTTCTACCATCTTCTATAAAACTCAAACTGAGAAAGCAAAGTATATTTTCTCTTCAATAGCTGCAGAAGAGCCAGTTCTTACTTGTATTATCAATACTGATTAATGCTCTAAATCTTTAGGAATATTCAAAGTGGTCATTCTACTCCTGTGGAAACAATTTTATTTCATGGTAATTTGCAAATAAGTTACCATGGGAGGTAGGGACAATGTTTCTGATTGTAATTGAGTTTTTCTGGATAGTTATTTTAGAGTTTTTTTTATTAATTGTCATATAGCAACTTACCACAAATTTAGCAACTTACAGCAATATGCATCTCTTACTTCAGTCTCTGTGACAGTGGAGTCTAGCTATGGCTTAGCTGGTTTCTACTACACACTCTCAGGCTGTGATCAGAGTCAGCCAAGGCTAAGTTTTCATCTGGCAGTTCTACTAAGAAAGGATCTTCTTCCATGCTCCATCAGGTTGTTGGGCAGAATTTATTTTCTTGTAACCGCAGGAATGAGAGCAGTTAGTTTTTTGTTGGCTGGAGGCTGAAAGTTTGCCTTCTGAGGGTCCTAGAGGGCGCTGCAGTTTCTTGAGGCCACCTGCAGTTCTTTGCCATGTGGGCTTCCCGAACTTGAATATTGATTTCATCAAGTCTGCAAAGGCAGTATTTAGAGCAAGTGGGCTAGCAAGACAGTATTGTGTAAAATAGCTTACTTATGGAGGTGACCTTCCATATCTCTTTCAATATTATACAGATTAAGGCAAATCACAGGCTCCTCCCTCACCTAAGGGGAGGAGAGTACACAAGGCCATAAAATCCAACTGGCAGTAATCTTGCTTGGGGGGTACCCCAGAAACTATTCACGCTTGTTACCAATTTATCATGTGATTTTGTTTTCTCTCTCCCTATAAACATGTTTTTGTAGTTTGTTAACCTAAGACACCAACATCTGGAGATGTGCTTTGTTAAAAGAAGACGTTTTTGTTCTAAACTTTTATTTTTTGGGGAGTACATGTGAAGGTTGTTACACACATAAATAACTCTCATGGCGGTTTGTTGTACGTTTTATTTCATCACCCAGGTATTAAGCGCGGTACCCAATAGTGATCTTTTCTGCTTCTCTCCCTTCTCCCACCCTCCCTGTTCAAGTAGACCCCTGTGTCTCTTGTTTCCTTCTTTGTGTTAATAAGTTATTGTTTGGCTCCTATTTATAAGTGAGAACATGTGGTATTTAGTTTTCTATTCTTGTGTTAGTTTGCTAAGGATAATAGCCTCCAGCTCCATCCATGTTCCCACATAGATGTTCCCATGATCTCATAACTTTTTATTGCTGCATAGTATTCCATGGTATATATGTACCACATTTTCTTTATCCAATCTGTCATTGATGGGCATTTAGATTGATTCCATGTCATTGCTGTTGTGAACAGTGCTGCAGTGAACATGCACACACATGTGTCTTTATGGTAGAATGATTTATATTCCTCTGGGTATAGACCCAGCAATGGCATTGTTGGGTCAAATGACGGTTCTGCTACTAGTTTTGAGGAATCGCCATACTGCTTTCCTCAACGTTTGAACCGATTTACTCCCACCCACAGTGCATAAGCATTCCCTTTTCTCTGCAACCTTGCCAGCATCTGTTATATTTTGACTTTTTAATAATAGCCATTTTGACTGGTGTGAAATGGTATCTCATTGTGATTTTAATTTGTATTTTTCTAATGATCAGTGACAATGAGCTTTTTTTTTTATATGATCATTGGCCACAGTATGTCTTGAGAAGTGTCTATTCATGTCCTTTGCCCAGTTTTTAATGGAGTTGTTTGTTTTTCTCTTGTAAATTTGTTTAAGTAAGTTCCTTGTAGATGCTGGATGGTAGACCTTTGTCAGATGCATAGTTTGCAAATATTTTCTCCCATCCTGTATGTTGTCTATTCACTCGGTTGATAGTTTCTTTTGCTGTGCAGAAGCTCTTAAGTTTAATTAGATCACACTTGTCAATTTTTTGCTTTGTTGTGATTACTTTTGGTGTCTTTGTCATGAAATCTTTTCCCGTTTCTATGTCCAAGATGGTATTGCCTAGGTTGTCTTCCAGGGTTTTTATAGTTTGGGGGTTTACATTTAAGTCTTTAATCCATCCTGAGTTGATTTCTGGGTCTGTGTAAGGAAGGGGTCCAGCTTCAATCTTCTTTGTATGGCTAGACAGTTATCCCAGCACGATTTATTGAATGGGGAGTCTTTTCCCCATTGCTTGCTGTTGTCAGCTTTGTCAAAGATCAGATGGTTTTAGGAGTGTGGCCTTATTTCTGGACTCTCTGTTCTGTTCCATTGGTCTATGTGCCTGTTTTTGTACTGTACCATGAGGTTTCGGTTCTTGTCGGAGGTTTTTCTGTTTGTTTTTGTTTTGTTTTGTTTCAAAATGTTTGCACCTAAGTCCTCAATTTTTCCTGATAACTGTTATATTCCATTGTTCAATAGTCTTCCATCTTGTTCACTAGAACAAGGTTGACACATTGTCAATTCAAAAAAGTGTGTTACATCAGTTTCAGGTTCCTAACAACTACATTATTTGAGATACATGAAAGTCCAAAGGGACCAGTTAGGTGGGCACGGCCCCTAGGCTTGAATTAGTCTCTCAATGATGATGATCAGATCACTTATTTTTATTACTTTCATTTTAGTATAGCCTGTGCTGCTACATTTCTTTGAACTACTAGATTTTTGCCCTTCCTTTAGTAACTGGAGAGACAATGTCTTTTCTAATCTGGTACCTGAAATGGATTAGCGATCTAAGAAAAGGCTTCAGTACTGGCAGTTTACCCCAAACTCCTGGATTTTATTTATTATTATTATTTTTTGACTAGCATATTTAGCTTTCTAAATAATTTGATGTGCAAATTTGTACACCTGTCATCGTACCTGCCATCTAGAGATGCCGTGCTGAATGCTCACAAACAAATTCCTGTCTTCTCTTTAGGTAATCCACAGATGACTAGAAATTATTTAGTGAGCTATATCTTTAGAAATGTATAAAACAGCCGGGCGCCGTGGCTCACGCCTGTAATCCCAGCACTTTGGGAGGCCGAGGCGGGCAGATCACGAGGTCAGGAGAAAGAGACCATCCTGGCTAACCCGGTGAAACCCCGTCTCTACTAAAAATACAAAAAATTAGCTGGGCGTGGTGGTGGGCACCTATAGTCCCAGCTACTCAGGAGGCTGAGGCAGGAGAACGGCGTGAACTCGGGAGGCGGAGCTTGCAGTGAGCCGAGATTGTGCCACTGCACTCAAGCCTGGGGGAACAGAGCGAGACTCTGTCTCAAAAATAAATAAATAAATAATATATATATATATATATATATTAAAAAACATTGTTTTCTGGATTTTTCTGATTGCTAAGAAAGTTACTTTGACTTCTAGAACAAAATATATTAGTATTGCTTCAATTGCTGTAATTATCACTTACAGAAAAAAATTGCCTTCTAGTCTATTCTTAGATATGTAACTTCAGGTAATATTTTATGCCTCCAGGAAGCACTGAACTTCATTCTGAAAAACACACTGGCCCTACCTTCTGAGAGAAAAAATTCACTTATGATTATTCACAATGTACTTGTTTGGGTTTTTGACACTTTGGCTCTTACTTCACAATAACCTCCACTAATGTTCTCCTCTTCAGACCTGTCCAAGTTATCTAAGCAGGTCTTACATATATCTGAAACATTCATTTTCTTTCTTGCTTTCTTTTTTTGTGAAGCATTCATTTTCTGACTTTAAAAGGTGATCCTATTCCTCTACATCATCTTTTCTTTCTCTGAATTTCTGAGAAAATAGCTAGGTGACATTTCTCCAAAGATGAAAAAATTCCCATGGTGGACTTCATCTTTACTTGGAGACTCTCTATTTAACGCCAATATTCTTAAATCAATGCAGGTAGATATCTTTTTTCCAAAGTCTAGCCCTTATGATTGTGGCTACCTAAGGGGGAAGAAAAATCCTAAGAAATATTTGTGAAGTTCATAGTCGAAGGCATAAGATCACACACAAAAAAAGAAAAAAAACCTAAAACATAATTATAGAACTATAGAATGCTTTTCTTCTCCCCACATCTTGCCACCATTATTAAAGGCCCATTTAAAGCAATTTCTTTTATCTAGTACATCATGACTGGCTATCAAGAAAAAATAACAAGGCGTACCAAAAAGAAAAAAAAAATACCCCACACAATTTGAAGAGACAGAGCAAGCAAGCATTTGAACCAGATGTCACAAAAGCCAGCATCATGCTGAATGGAGAAAAGTTGAAACTATCCCCACTGAGAACTGAAATAAGACAAGGATGTCCATTTTCAACCCTACTATTCAACATAGTACTGGAAGTCCTAATCAGAGCAATCACACAAGAGAAAGAAATAAAGAGGGCCGGGCGCGGTGGCTCACGCTTGTAATCCCAGCACTTTGGGAGGCCGAGGCGGGCGGATCACGAGGTCAGGAGATCGAGACCACGGTGAAACCCCGTCTCTACTAAAAATACAAAAAATTAGCCGGGCGTGGTGGCGGGCGCCTGTAGTCCCAGCTACTCGGAGAGGCTGAGGCAGGAGAATGGCGTGAACCCGGGAGGCGGAGCTTGCAGTGAGCCGAGATTGCGCCACTGCACTCCAGCCTGGGCAACAGAGCGAGACTCCGTCTCAAAAAAAAAAAAAGAAATAAAGAGTATCCAAACTGGAAAAGAGGAAGTCAAACTGTCACTGTTCATTGATGATATGATCTTATACCTAGAAAACACTAAAGACTCATCTAAAATGTCCTACACCCGATAAATGAAAAGTTTCAGGACACAAAATTAATCTACATGAATCAGTTGCACTGCTAAACACCAACAATGACCAAGCT
The DNA here is from genome assembly GCF_006542625.1 of Nomascus leucogenys. Taxonomy (NCBI): domain Eukaryota; kingdom Metazoa; phylum Chordata; class Mammalia; order Primates; family Hylobatidae; genus Nomascus; species Nomascus leucogenys. The sequence continues at coordinate 80,580,560 of NC_044385.1, read as the reverse complement.
GAGACTCAAATTAAGAGCTCAGTACCTTTTACAATAGCTACAAAAATGAAATAAAATACTTAGAAATATACCTAAGCAAGGAGGTGAAAGATCTCGACAAGGAAAACTACAAAACATTGCTGAAAGAAATTATAGATGACACAAACAAATCAAAACACATCCCATGCTCACAGAGAGGCAGAATCAATGTTGTCACAATGTCTATACTGCCAAAAACAATCTACAGATTTGATGTAATTCCCATCAAAAATCGTCATCATTTTTTACAGAACTAGAAAAAACAATCCTAAAATTCATACGGAACTGCAAAAGAGCCTGCCTAGGCAAAGCAAGACTAAGCAAAAAAACAATACTGGCTTCAAATTAAACTGCAAGGCTCTAGTTACCCAGCATGGTACTGGTATAAAAATAGGAATGTAGACCAATGGAACAGAATAGAGAACCCAGAAATAAAATCAAATACAACCAACTGATCTTTATCAAAACAAGCAAAAACATGAAGTGGGGAAAGGCCACCCTGTCCAACAAATGGTGAACAAATGGATAACTGGCAAGCCACATGTAGAAGAATGAAACTGGATCCTCATCTCTCACCTTATACAAAAATAAATTCAAGATGGATCAAATACTTAAATCTAAGACATAATACCATAAAAATTCTAGAAGATAACAGCAGCAAAACTCTTTTAGACATTGGCTTGGGCAAAGAATTTATGACTAAGAACCCCAAAGCAAATGCAACAAAAACAAAAATAAATGAATGAGACCTAACTAAACTAAAAAGTTTCTGCACAGTAAAAAGAAATAATCAGCAGAATGAACAGACAACCCACAGAGTGGGAGAAAATATTCACAAACTGTGCATCCCACATAGGACTAATATCCAGAACCTACAAGGAACTCAAATAAATCAGCAAGAAAAAACAAATAATCCCATCAAAAAGTGAGCAAAGGATATGAATAGAAAATTCTCAAAAGAAGATATACAAGCAGCCAACAAACATATGATAAAATGGTCAGAATCACTAATTATCAAGGAAATAAAAATTAAAACCACAATGAGATATCACCTTACTCCTACAAGAATAGTCATAATTAAAGAGTCAAAAAATAACAGATGTTGACATCGATGTAGTGAAAAGGGAACACTTTTGCACTGCTGGTGGAAATGAAAACTAGTACTATCACTGTGGAAAACAGCATAGAGATTCCATAAAGAACTAAAAGTAAAACTACCATTCAATCCAGCAATCCCAATACTGGATCTCTGCCTAAAGGAAAGTAAGTCATTATATGAAAAAGACACATGCACATGCCTGTTTATAGTAGAACAATTTGCAATTGCAAAAATATAGAACCGATCTAGAGTCCCATCAACCAACGAGTGGATAAAGAAAATGTGGTGTATATGTACACCATGGAATACCGCTAACCATATAACAAAACAAAATAACGACCTTTGCCAGCAACTTGGATGTCGCTTGAGGCCATTATTCTAAGTGAAGTAACTCGGGAATGGAAAACCAAATATCATATATTCTCACTTACAAGTGGAAGCTAAGCTATGAGGATGCAAAGACCTAAGAATTATATAATAGATGTTTGGGACTTGTGGGGAAGTGAGAGAGAGGGATGAGGGATACAAGACTACATATTGAGTACAGAGTACACTGCTTGGATGATGGGTGCACCAAAACCTCAGAAATCACCACTAAAGAACTTAACCATGTAACCAAAAACCATCTGCACTCCAAAAACTATTGCAAAAATCAATCAATCAATCAACCAGATGCAACAAGGGTGTTGGAATTATCAAACTGGAATTATTTTTTAAAAATTATAATATGCCAAAGACTCTAATGGATAAAGGAGATGATATGAAAGAGCATACTGACAATGTTACCAGAGAGATAGAAATCCTATGAACCAAAAATAAATGCTAGATCAAAAGCACTGTAACCGAAATGAGAAATGCCTTTCATGGGCTCAAGAGTAGAGGGGACATGGTTCTGAGCTTAAAGATGTATCAATAGAAACTTTGAAACTGAAAATTAAAGAGAACTAAGATTAAAAATCATAGAACAGAATATCTAAGTACTGTGGGACAACTACAAAGGTGTAACATAAATATGATAGGATTTCCAGAAGGAGAGAAAAGAGAGAAAGGAACAGAAGAAATAGTTGAAACAATGACTGAGAATTTTCCCCAAAATAATGCCAAATACAAAACCTCAGATTCAACAAGTCCAGAGAACAACAGGCAGGTTAAACAAAACAAACCCAAAACACCCTAAACCAAGACATAGCATTTTCAAACTACACAAAAAAGCAATGATAAAGCAAAACATCCTGAAAGAAGTCAGAGAGAAAAAAAAAGCCTTATCTATAGAGGAACAAAGATAAGAATTACCTCCAACTTCTCAGAAACCATGCAAACAAAACAGTGGACTAAAATGTTTAAGAGGTTCAGAGAAAATCCCTTCATGAATCTAGAATTCTATACTCTGCAGAATTATCCTTGAAAGATAAAGGAGAAATACTTTCTCAGACAAACAAAAATTAAAGAAATTTGTTGCCAGTAGATCTGCCTTGCAAGAAAAGTTCTTTAGAGAGAAGGAAAATAAAGTAGGTCAGAAACTTGGATCTACTTAAAGAAATAAAGAGCAACCTACTTCTGGTAATTGCTAATTCTTAATTAAAAATGCACAAATTATATGAGCACTAGGCTGAGGCTACCACCATGCTGGATGTAAATACAATGAGTAGAAAGCTCTGCAGAGCTATGCAACATGCAACATGGTAATACTGCCTGAGCAGTGTCCAGAATGTTTTTTAATTGATTGAATTCTCAGTACATCTGGATGGAGACTTTAATAAATTCTTTTTTTTTTTTTCACGTGTCGTAGGTCCACTAACTGGCTAGTTTTCTCTAATTATTTACTTAGTCATTCCTTCAACTTGACTAGGAAGGTGAATGTCAGCTAATGTTTCTGTACATAGACTTAAAATATTCAGCTGTTAATATAGAAGGTAGTATAGTTATATATAATTTGATGAAATTAAGAATACCAAAAATAATCAATAAGAATTGATTACTTTTAGAATCTGGATATATTACATGTTAACAAAGAAAATTAAAGTCTGTATTACTATTTATAAACATTCATATATATGTATGTATTTGTGAGACTAAGATAGGAAATTTTATATATATAATTACAATTTCCTATTTAATATATAGTTTCATATATATACATTATATATATAAATTTCCTATCTTTCTTAGTCTCACAAATTCATCAGCTATCAAATCTAAAGTTGCTGGACTCCATTAACCTTATTTCTGATATGAATAGCTCTTCAAAAGGAGTAAAAAGTTGGTGACTATGTGAATCCTTTGTAGTATTGGGTCCCCATGGTAACAGAGATTTGTATCCTGACATCAGAATCTAAGAGGCCACAGAGCTACAGAGCATTTCAATTTGTGGTAAGGGGAAAAAAATTATAAAGACAAATGCACAGTCCTAAAATGATACCATAAAAATGGCTAACGACCTTTGGGTATAAGTCTATGCTGATATGTTTTCACATATCATTTATCAATTTTCCTATTTTGATTTATATTCTCTTGTCAATCAAATGGCTCTTAATATGTTTCCTATTGAAGTAAACTGTTCAAAAATCATGTCTATACATTTTTGCATGTTTTGATAAATAATTATAAAATATGTAATTCAAGATTTACTGGATAATATTTCCCTATTGGGTACTTAATTTTCTTCTAAATTAATATAAAGAAAGAGTAGTAGGTTCAGCCTTCTAAGGTTCACACCAACCTACTTTCAATGTCTGATTTTGGAGTGGAAGTACATTTTCCTCCATTTCTGGTTTCCATGAGGAGGAATTTCTCCTTAAACTCATTTCAGGCCATTCTATTTATCTTTTTACTCACATGACCATTGAAGAGGGAGACTGAGTTCTTTAAGGCAAATTTGGGAGAAAATAACTCAGAATGCAAAACTGTACTTTGCCTTACTTCTTTCAGGAAGTAGATGCTCACAGGGAGTCCAAGTTCTTCTCAAATCCTCCAGGTTTCAGGTTTTGCACGGGCCTACCTTCCAACACTCTCCAGGATTGTCGAGTCCTACTTTTGGTAATTGCTTATTGTTGAAATACAAGTGCACTCAGCACTGGGCTGAGTCTAACATGTTAGATAATTTCATTATTTTATAATCTAATCTTTACCCTCCTTTCAATGCTGACTTGACTACATTAATGACTACATAATGTAAAATAACCTAGAATAGAAATATGAGAATGCGCATCTTGACATTTTCTGGATTTTAAAGTAAATATTTTAACATTTTGTAATTGAATAGGGTAGTTGCAGTAGGCCTTTGGTGGACACATGTCATGTAAGTATGTTCCTTTCTGTTTATCACTTGTTAAGGGTTTTTTTTTTTAGTAAGAAAACAACACTGCATTTCGTCAAATGATTTTCTACATCTAATGAGGTTATTAGTATTTTTCCAATTTTCAAAATAAGCTAACATGTTAAACTGCATTTATAGTTTTCCTTTTCTTTTTTTTTTTTTCTTTTGATGGGAAGTAAATTTAAAACATACCTAGCATACCTGGAATAAACTCAAATGTGTCATAACATAATCTCTCTCCCCATCTGCCCCCTGTTTTTTTGTTCTTTGTTTGTTTATTTGGCTCTACTAGCTTACATTAGTAATTCTAAAATTTATATTTGATAGTAAAATGGATCGGTTGTTTTTCTTTCTCATATATATATATATATATATATATATATATATATATATATTTTTTTAGACGGAGTCTCACTCTGTCGCCTAGGCTGGAGGGCAATGGTGTGATTTTGGCTTACTGCAACCTCTGCGCCCCAAGTTCAAGCAATTCTCCTGCCTCAGCCTCCCTAGTAGCTGGAATTACAGGCATGTGCTACCATGCCATGCCTGGCTAAGTTTTGTATTTTTAGTAGAGATGGTGTTTTGCCATGTTGTTCAGGCTGGTTTCGAACTCCTGACCCCAAGTGATCCTCCTGCCTCGGCCTCCCAAAGTGCCTTTCTCATACTGTTTTAGTTGTTGTTTAGAATTATGTATTTCTTTAATGGTGTTGTGGAAATCACCTGTTAAACTTAGTGTGGACCAGAATTAATCCTTGTGTAAAGTTATAAACTAGTGATTCAATTACTGCAATCAATTTCAAATATATGATAGTTTCTGTTTCTTCCTGAATTAACATTGTAAATGCAAACTGTTTTTATGTTTTTTCTATTTTTCCCAGGTTTTCCTTTTTTTTTTTCAAAATGTGGCCCACATATCATTTCATTATCATTGTAGTTTTCCCTGCATCCATAATTTTTTTTCATTTAGCTTAATATTGTTTATTTACACCTCCACACTGTTTTTCTAGATATATCTACCATGTTTGGTCAATTGTATTAGTATTTTCAAGAAACCAACCTTAGGTTCTGTTAATTATCTTTATTATATTTTTATGTTCTATATTATTAACATGTATTTATATATGTGTTCTGAGCATTCTTCTCTCTCTTTTTCCTTTCTTTTCTCTCTTATTTTTTCATTTGAGTGCTTAGTTCATTTATTTCAGTTTTCTATTACAAATGAAGCATTTAAAATAAAATAAATATCCCTCTTATTTTTGCTTTAGCTTTGTCTTAAATATTTGATATTAGCATTTTTCATTCAGTTTGAAAGATGTTATATGTCCCATTAAAATCTATTCTTAGAAATATAAAATCTGTTTATTATAAACTTGGCTTATTATGTACAATGGTGAATTAAACTTCCTATCATTATATGATCATTCTTTTTTTCTATAGTTTTAATTTATTTCTTAGAGTTTGTTGCTTCTACTGATATTGCTACACTCTTATTTTTCTATTTGCCTACCCTGTTTTCTCATTATTTTGCTTTCAATATTTTGTATATTTATGTTAAAAGTATATCACCTACAGATATCAAAAAGTTGGATTATTTTTTAATCAAGCCTAAAAAGTTTTGACTCTCAGAAAGTTCACTATTTGTGACTGCTAATATATTTTAACTCATTTTAACCTTTCTTTTATGATCTCAGAATTTGTGCATATGTGTGTGTGTATAGTCACTACCATTCTTTTATATTAATTGTTTTTCAGAAGTTCCTTTAGTAAGGTTTTATTTGTACTATATTCTTAGGTTTTTAATTTTTGAAACAAATACAGTTTTAAAATCCTCATTTTTACAACACAATACCTACAACATAATTTTTGTTTTGTAATTATTGTAAGATGGTATTTTGAGGATATTATTCCACAGTCTCATGGCTTTTGAAATTATTCTTTAAAATTTATCTGATAGCATACTTATAATTTTTTATAGTTACAACATTATTTGTTGACTACTCTTAAGTATTCCTTTCTTGTTACTGCTTTGCAGTGTTATAGACAGTGATTAGAATTCATCATGGTCTCTGAGGATCCATGTCTTTCATCAGTTCTATTTTTGTATCTAGAAATTTTTTATCACATTTGCATTACCTTTTTTTCCTTGGGTTATTTTCTCATACTTTAGCTCCTATCTTTTTTAATTTGAAAACTATTTACATATGCATTTGTATTATATTAATATTTAATTATGTGGTTTATGAGGGTCTATTTCTCTGGTTGTTGATTCTGCTGACTGTAGCTCATGGAGTAAGAATTGTTTCTGCACGTGTTTCTTATGATTGTTTACTATGAAATTTTTTATTGGAATTTTATCTATAGAAATTTTATAAAGTTTGTCATGTGTATTTTGCCAGAGAGAATTCACATTTTACTTTTCTTAGATATTTGGGGCACAGCCAATCTGAACCACTTTTTTATTCATGTAACTCCTATGTTAATAGGGATAAAAATTTCTAACACCACGTGAATGCACATGAATATTTTCTGAGATCCTCCACCCTTTTTTCTGCCTTTTCCAGAGCCATCCTTAAAAACCTTAAGTACAATCCCTAACATTCTCAAAGACATTCTATTCATTTGTCTTTATATGGAGAGTATCAGATCAGATCTTCCACCTGGCTTGTTATACAAGTTTAATATCCTGTCACTTTGGGCTATTTAAACCCCAGATCCAAGGCAGCAGATATCCCCAGAGGCCTTGAAGACACTAGTTCTTCAGTGTCTTTTCTTGTTTCTAAATCTGCTTTATTTTTGTTTCTCATCTCCAATGACTTTTAAAATTTCCACTGAGGTCAACTATATGTTTTGTTTTTATTTTATTTTTTCCAGAATTAAATGTATAATGTAATAAGAGTATTTGCTTAGACAGTAATTTCCAATTATTTAAAAAGAACTACTCAATAATATTTCATTTTAAAATAGATGAATGACATGTTTTCTGGGAATTTTGTCAGGGAGGGTGTTGCTGGATCAATGTTTTTGAAGAAATTGTTGTAATTCAGAAAATCTGTAAGAGTTATCACATTAGGTTGAATAATATAAAATTGGCATTTTTGAATCCACAAAAAGTTGAATTTCAGCAATTTCATATGATTTAATTTAAATACCTTTTATTTACATATTGAAATGCAATAGTATCAAATCAATTTAATTATTAATAGAATGCTAAAACAATAAGTTGGTTATTTGTTCTGTTATACATTACTTTTCATTACATGCAATAAATTTAGAAATCACACAAATATAGCAATGTGATCTAATCAGATGACAGATTAACCTTTACCTTTTTTCTAGTGCCCCTCTCTCTACCCCAGGAGATCTATGATAAACACTAAATAGGCATGCTTTCATGTTTTTTTCTGTATATCTATACACACACACACACACACACACACACAGGTATTTTATCAATTTTCCCAATAATACACAATTTTCTACATTTAAGTTTCTTATTTAATACCTCATAAAAATATATGCATCTATGCAAGTCATCCAATATTATTTGAATTTTGTATTATGACAACCTAATGTTCTATAGCATTAAAGTAATAGGCATGTTACTTTCATTAATTATTAACTAACCATGAGCATTCCTTGGTAAAATATTGTGTCAGACATAGTTTTATTTAGGATAACCATCATTATAGACTGACATGGAAATAAATAAGAGAAAAATAATGTTGGAATAGAAATATAACCCAGCAGGCTTGGAGTGGTGATTCATGCCTATAATCCCAGAACTTTGGGAGGCCAAGATGGGCGGATTGCTTGAGCCCAGGAGCTCAATACCGGCCTGGGAAAAAAGTGGCAAAACCCTGTCTCTATCAAAACAATATAAAAATTTGCCAGTTGTAGTGGCACATGCCTCTAGTCCCAGCTACTCTAGAGGATGAGATGGGAGGATCACTTGAGCCCAGGAAGTTGAGGCTGTAGTGGGCTGATATCACACTACTGCACTCCAGCCTGGGTGACAGAGGGAGGCCCTGTGTCAAGAAAAAAAAAAAAAAAAAGAGAGAGAGAGAGAGAAGAAAGAGAGAGAGAGAAGAAAGAAAGGGAGAGGGAGAGAGAGAGAAAGAGAGAGAGAGACAGAAGAAAGGAAAGGAAAAGAAAACAAATATAACCCCAAATGTGGTTATCTAAGCTATTTTTTAAGTCTGAGTTTTTGACAAAATATTCCATTATTTATTACCATTTAGAAAGCTTGGTTCAGGCCAGACGCAGTGGCTCACGCTTGTAATCCCAACACTTTGGGAGGCCGAGGAGGGTGGATCACAGGTCAGGAGTTCAAGACCAGCCTGGCTAACATGGTGAAACCCTGTCTCTACTAAAAATACAAAAAATTAGCCGGGCGTGGTGGCGGGCACCTGTAGTCTCAGCTACTTGGGAGGCTGAGGCAGGAGAATGGTGTGAACCCTGGAGGCGGAGCTTGCAGTGAGCCAAGATCGTGCCACTGCACTCCAGCCTGGGCCACAGAGCGAGACTCCATCTCAAAAAAAAAAAAAAAAAAAAAAAAGCAAGCAAGCAAGCTTGGCTCAAAGTTATGTCCTCTGTAGCTTCTGAGGCAAAAAGTGCTGTCTGACTCTACCTTTTTCTAATTACTCAGATTTATAATTTCTTGATATCGTTATTTCATGGATTTTTAATGTTAGAGGTCATGAAAAAGTTCCAAAATTCGTTGAACAAAGAGATATACTCTATGGTAATGAGACTATTTTATTTGGGGCAAAATTTTTGTAAGTGTAGAATGTTTTCTGTCTCTGTGGTAATCTCCTAATTGACACATATCATAAAAATTGGAGGTTTAAGAATGCCTTTTAAAAAAAAATTATTGAGAGTTTATTAAAGTCAGCATATAATTAGTTACATGTATTTAAAATGTATAATTGTATAAATTTTGACATATGTATGCACTTGTGAAAAAAACCTAATCAAGATAGTGAACATATCCTTCACACCCAAAAGTTTTCTCACTCCCCTGTGTACCCTCATACACTACCCTTTTGACCTACTCTCTCCTCTCATCACCAAGTAGCCACTCACCTGCTTTGGGTCACTATAGATTAGTATCAGTCTCATGAATTTTTAAAAATAAATAACAATGTGTGTACTCTTTTTTGTTAACTTCTTTCACTAGTCATAATTATTTTGAGATTAATTCTTGTTGCTGTCTTTATAGCTGAGTGGTATACACCACAATGTGCATACGTTTTTACTTCCTCAAGATCACTTGAGTTGTTTCCAGTTTGGTAATATTACAAATAAGACATTTATAAATGTTTGGATAAATGTCTTGGTATGGATATAAGCTTTCATTTGTCTTAGGTTGATGCCTGGGAATGGAATAGCAGGGCCATGTATGCAGGCATGTTTAGGTTTTGAAGAAACCGAGATGCGAATTTTCAAAATGGTTGTGCCATATGGCATTCTTGCTAAGAAATTATGAGAGTTCAAGTTATAACACAACCTCACCAACACCTAGTGTGGTCCATGTTTTTAATTTTTATCATTCTAAATAGTAGGTATTATCCCTCTATGTTTTTAATTTAAATTATCTAATGACAAAACATGTTGAACATCTTAATATAACCTTATTTGGCAAAATAATATCTTTCCAGGAGTGTCTCCAGAACTTTGACCCATTTTGTATTAGGTCATTTGCTTTCATAATATTGAGTTTGAGAGTTACGTATATATATATATCTAGATATAAATCCTTTATCAGATATGTAATTTTACAAATATTTTCTCTGTCATGGTTTGTCTTCTTATAGTCTTAACAGTGCCTTTCAAAGAACAATTCTTCATTTTGATGAGATAAATTTAATGAATTTTGGTTTTTTATGGATTTTACTTTTGGTGTATGTAAGAAATCTCTCCATAACAATGGTCAAAAACTTCTAGAAGTTTTATAATTTTATGGAATATATTCAGGAGTAGAATTCATTTTGAATTAATTCTGTATATGGACCAAATCATGGGAACCAAATCACGTTTGTTTTATGCACGTAGATATCCAATTGCTCTGGCAAAATTTGTTGAAAGTTTTACAGCTTCTCTGCTGAGTTGCCTTTGCAACTTTGTTGAAAATCAATGGAATATATATGTGGGCTATTATCTGGATTCTCTATTCTATTTAATTGATCTGTTTGTCTATCTTATCATGGATGTAATGCAGGTATGATTACTGTGGCTTTATAATAAGTTTTAATGCTAGGTAATGTGAAACCTTCAACTTTGTTCTTTTGTCAAAGTTGTTCTTACAATTTCAGGTCTTTGCATTTTTACATGAGTTTTAGAATTATTATCTTGTCAATTTCTAACCATAGCAACAACAACAAAAAACCTGCTTGAATTTTGATAGTGGTCATATGGAATTTATAAATGAATTTGGGAAGAATTGTCATCCTATAATATGGAGGATTCCACTCATAAAAAACAGTTTAATTATTAATAATTAATTTAATTACTTCAGTTCATATTTAATAGTTCTCAGCAATGATTGAGTGTACAAGTCATGAATATCTTAGTTGGGGTTATCCATGCTATTTTTCATAATTTTTAAATGATATTTTAATTCCATTTCTCTTAATTTATCACTTGTATGTAGAAATACAGTTGATATTTTCATAATGAGTTTGCATCCTGCGATTTTGTTGAGGTAACTTGTGTATTTTAAAGATGGGTTCTTTCTCTGTTGCATAGGCTGGAGTGCAGTGGTGCAATCACAGCTTCCTGTAGCCTCAATCTCTCAAGCTCAAGTGATCCATCCACCTCAGCCTTCAGACTAGCTGGGACTACAGGTGTACGCCACCATATCTGGCTAATTCTTTTTAAAATTTTTTGTAGAGATAGGGTCTTCCTATGTTGCCCAGGCTGGTCTCAGTCTCCTGAACTCAATCAGTCCTCTCGCCTTGGCCTCCCAGTGTGTTAAGATTACAGACGTGAGCCACCTTGCCCAGCTTTAACTGTTTTAAAAGGTAATTCAGCAGTGCTAATAACTATGATCTCATAATTGTGTAAACAATTTTCAGAAGATTTTTCTTTTACAAAACTGAAATTCCATACTTACAAAACAACTCCCCAATTTCTTCTCCTTCTGTCCTCCATCATTCCCTGGCAACAACCATTCTACTTATTGTTTTTATAAATGTGACTATCTAGGTATGTAATGTAAGTGGAGTCATACAGTGTTTGCCTTTTTGTGACTGGCCTATTTCACGTAGGATAATGTCCTCAGGATTCATCTGTTTTGTAGATTGTGCCAGAATTCCTTTTTCTTTAAAAAAAAAAAAACTGATATTCCCTTGCATGTATATACTACATTTTTCATATCCATTGGTGTGCTGGTGTACTGTTTGGTGTTTCCATCTTTTGCTTATTTTGAATATTGTCTCTATGAATATAGGTATGACATCAATTTCTTGAAAGTGACCTTGGGAGCACAAAGTTTTCAATTCTGATAAAGTCAAATTATCTTTTTTTGTTGTTGTTGCTGCTTATGTTTTTGGTATCATAACTAAGAAACCATTGACTAACACAAGGTCACAGAGATTTACACCTACATTTTCTGCTAAGGATATATTAGTTTTAGCTTTTACATTTTGGTCTTTCATCCATTTTGAGTTAGTTTTTTGTACAGATGTGAGGTAAGAGTACAAGTGGATACTGAATGCGAACTAGCATGAGTGAGAACCTTTGGGTCAGCCTTAGGGGGCCACTTAAACTTCTCTGGGCTTAACTCCAGAAACTCCACCATGTTTTCATGGTGAAGATTTGAGAATGATCAACTTAGGTCTCTGACAGACAGAGGAGAAAATAAATTATTGCTAGATATACCTAGGACTTTTTCCTTAATAAAGGCTTACTTTTCAGGGTAGAAAATTGTGTCAGAGCCTTATTCCAGCTAAAAGGAGGGCATTTTTCCTACTCCAGATTTCTCTAGCCATCCTGTGTCATTTGAGGGAAAAATAATGTAAATCAAGTGAGATCAACACTAGATTGTGAAGGCTGCACCCAATTAATATCAGACATCAATGACAGAGACAGATATATATATATATATATATATATATAGAGAGAGAGAGAGAGAGAGAGAGAATGTATCTTTTTAGAAACAGTTGTGAAGTACAGCACCAAGTTACAGGTCAAATAGAAGACTAAGATTTAAAGGGAAGATTGCAAAAATCTCTCCACACCTACCATCAACCAACAGGGTTCAGGAATCCAGTATGATAAAAGTGAATTGAACTTTAAATTAGCTGGAAGACACATATTGTTTTTTGGAAGGAGACTTAAGGATGTCCGAAGTAAAGATGAGAGACAAAAACAAGAACACCAGAGGATTTAAAGCCTCTTGAACCTACAACTGTAACAAACATTGAACAAAATATAACTTTTAGCCAACAAAACCTAAAATCCCACAGTCAATGCCTGTCTAATGCAGCTCCTATTACCTAATACATCATATCTAGCTTTCAACGAAAAAATTACAAGGCATGATAAAAGGAAAGAAAAGTCACAGTGTTAAGGGACAAATCAAACTTCAGAATCATACACAGATATGATACAAATGTTGAAATTATTAGACAAAAAATTTAAAATAACTATGATAAATATCTTATGGGCTCTAATAAAAAAAGGTAGACAACATGCATGTACATATGGATGAGATAAGCAGAAGGATGGAGACTTGAAGGAAATATCTAAGACAATTGATTGAAAACAAACATGCCATAACATAATTGAAGAATGCCTTCTGTGGCTCATCAGTAGAGTCAATGTGGCTGACAAAAGAATCGCTTAATTGAAAGATATGTCAATGGCAACTTTCCAAATTGAAATGCAGAGGAAAATGATGAAAAAAAGAACAGATTACCAAAGACTGTGGGATAATTCCAAAAGTTGTAATATATGCATAATAGGGATGACAGAAGAATAAGGAATAGGGAAATAAGCAGAAAAAATATTGAAGTAAAAAAGTTGGAGAATTGTCCAATATTAATGACAGACATCAAAACACATGTTCAAAACAGTTCAGAGAACACTATACAGGATAAACACCAACACGCATGCACACACACACCCCTACCAAGGCATATCATGTTTAAACTAAATAAAAAAAACGACAAAAATGAATCTCTTGAAAGAAGCAAGGAGAAGGGGAAACACCTTTCCTACAGAGAAACAATTGCAAAAATCCAGTATACTTACTGGAAACCATGGAAAAAAGAAAGAAAGAAAGAAAGAAAGTGGAATGTAGTATTTACAGTATTGAAGAAAAGCAACACAATTATAGAATTCTGTAACCTGTAGCATTTATCCTTCAAAAGTGAAGGAGAAAATAAAGAGTTTCTCAGACAAATAAAAACTGAAGGAATTAATCACTAGCAAACCTACAGAGTAGGTTTGCTGTAAGTGTTAGAAGAAATTGTTTAAGCAGAAGGAAAACTATATAGGAAAGAAACTTGGATCACATATATATTCATATAAGGAAGCGCTCAAAACAACAAACCACATTGATGAATGTATATCAAAGGGACACACAACACATTCATCCTGGGCGAAATTGTAAAGTGAAAGAAAGAGAGTCAGTAAAAACTAAGGACATCTGAGTACATTATGGACTTCAGTTAGTAATGATGTTTACATGTTAGTTCACTAATTATGGCAAATGTACAACAATAATGTGAGATGATAATATAAGAGCAGTGTGTGGGCTTTTATGGAAACTCTCTACATTATCTTCATAACCTTTCTGTAAATCAGAAACTGTTCTAAAATGGAAAGTTTATTAAAAATAAAGTTAATATGGACTTGTAACACATAGATACATTTTCAATGGGATTACACACGTACACGTATGTGTTAATTTTTGCATGTCACATTCATCCAGCACTTTGTAAATATACCATGTAAGCCATTTTATGCAAATTTTCTTTCATTTTATAAACATTTTTATTTAATATTTCTAATTTAATATATACCTTTTCAAAATGATTCAGTTTATTGATTTGTTTTATTTTTGACTTGTTTTTTAAGGTATTTTGGGAACAATACACTGAAGATACTGTGCACCTGAGATTCTCCAAGTAACTGGAATTCAACACTAAAAATGCCTATAACTGTAACTAAACCATTCCACTGTAGAAGAGATCATGTAACATATGAAGAGAAAAGATTCAAATAGTGGGAACCAAAGGAAAAAGTAAAAGACAGATTTTAAGATAAAATCCCTGTATTTGGTTTTTAATTATTATATTCTATTCGGTACTTTGGCATACTTTTTTAAAAAATGCAATGTATATTATGTTTTTGAATTTATTTGAGTTTGGTAAAATACTTGATATTACTTTTGGTTTTCAGACACTCAATAATATGCAGCCAATAAAGAAAACCTCTTTCTCATGATTCTAATTTTCATGAGATAAATTGTTTCTTACACAGTTCCTGTATCATGCATTACCTGTTTCTCCTTCCCACAAAAGTGGAGTAATTTGCCTGGTTGGAGAGAAAAGAAATTTTTATGTATCTTAATTTAGGTATAATTAATGCTCAAAAGTCCTAAGCCTAGAAAATTTGATCAATTTTTCCTTCTTATCTTCCCGGAAAAGTACAAGGTAGCATCTCAGTTCATTTTGAGTTCTCTGCAGATGCAGACGTTGTCTTAAGTGAGCAGTGGGCGGGGAAGGAGGAAAAGGAGTTTGCAGACACATTGGCCCCTTCATTGAGTTACAATTTCCAACTCATCCTTTATCAATAACAAAGGCAATATGTTTTCTCCTCTTTATTTTAATCTCTTGTATTATTGTCTAGTAAGTTCAGAATTTGGTAGGAAAATTGAGTTTAAGTGTCTTCAAACTAGAATCAAAGCAACCATTCTAAATTTTGTAACACCTCGGCAAACTCTGGGTAACCCTGCTTTACCTCAGTACTCATGTGGAACAATGCAATGTGAACAAGTAGGCTGGTAAATGTAGCCTAAAATAATATTCTTCTCTAGAAACAAACAAACCAAAAAGGTTGCCTTCATAAAGTATGTGAAAACATGTCTGTGGTAGAATGATTCAAGATTGGCCTGGCACCTCTTGTTGCAAGAAATTAAACATGCTATTTAAAATGTCTAGATTAGCATCTTAAAAGGAGAAAATAATTACTGGCTTAATTGTGATGAAAAATAAAGTGATTATAGTTTGTTGAAACAAATGGAGTAAATGAAAGGAATTATGCATATTGCATTGACAATAAAAAGGGAAAGGTAACAAAATGAATGCCATAGAGCAGTTGTAAAGCACACATGATTTTCCAAGACAGTCCACCTGTAACACTATATATTGCTCAGCCCAAATTCTGAGTCCTATGTTAATTTAATTATAAACCACATGTCGGGTTTTTTGTTATATGTCAAATATTTGGAAAGGCATATGTAGAATGTTAAATGGTTGAAAATGTTCAGAAGAAAAATATTTGTCTCAGAAAAGGGAAGAGGAAACCCATCCATGTTTTGTTATTGAAATAGAATGTTGGAAGTCATTGAGTTTAGAAGAACAAACCTCTGGTTTGCAAAGAAGTGGAAAATATAAGGATGAGAAAATTCAAGAATTATGTAGTATGAGGTAAACCAACAATGAAGTAAGAGCTTATCCAAACAGAGTCTAGGTCTCAATAGTGGCTGAAACAGCACCTGTCCATTCCCTGCTGCCCCATCAGTAAACCCTACTTTATGGTAATAGCATTATAATAAGAAAACCCATATCAAATAAAAAATTTCATTAATTTCAGGGCTTTAATTCCTTGTTTGGATAGCTCCACATTCAGGGAGGGTTTTGGAAGGAAATTGAGAAGGGTTTGTGATAGGAAAAGCAAATATGCCTTGAGGAAAATAAACTGAATTTTTATATAAAGGAATTTAACATCATCCTATACACTATAAAAAATTGTGGTATCCTGTATACACAGGGACTGCAGTCAGAGTCAGTGCAAGTATAAATCCTGTAATTTCATGTCCATATTATAATCACTTGTCATTTTGTAATTCATCATTTCCTGAAGGCATCTTTGGGTTTTGGGAAAGGTAGACATTCATGCCAACAGCACATACTATTTTGAACTGTTAATCTCCATATATCAAATCCCAACTATTATGGCATAAATTCTTTGAGTGCAGCACCAAATTTTGTACAACTATTCATAATGTTGCATGAGGATACACGCATAGTAAATGTATAATACTAATTTCTGAAGGATAAATAAATATAATTTCTGAAACTTAAATTCTACATGCAGAAAACAGAACTTGCTAATAACCCAAGAAACATGAATGCACACATTATTGCATTTTACAATCAGAATAACTCTTTAAAATGATGAAATACATTGTGAATCCAATATACATATATTTTCTTCCAGTTTAGCATATTAATTTAAGCATATAGCTTGTTAATGCAATATTCAAACCAGTTAAAACATCAGTTTTAACATTTTTTTCCCAAAACATGATATACATATAAATTTAGAGTAAAAGGGGAAAAAAAGGCAATTGACAGATAGAGGCAAGAAATGATTGGCTTTCTTCACTAAATGTCTGAGTAGGCAGAGAAAATCATGAAATGCCTGGATAGGTGATGATATCTAAAATGATGTGTCAGAGTCTTAAAGCAAATGATAAATGAATATACAACTCATATTTTTTATAAATACATACAATAAGTGTTTCGTCTTAATGTATTTTACTGTAGCTATCATTTATTGATTATTTCTCTTTCTTTCATATCGTTAAGTTTTGCTCTATATATTAAATCCTAACCCTTGCAGTGCCTTAGAGAGATCTCATAGATGGATACGAAATTGCTAACAATGCAAGCTAACATATAAAGGAAATAACAGATATAGGCCATGACCATGACTGTCATAGCATATGTCGCCCAGGGCTTTATCCTGCCACCTCAAGAACTTTCTGCTAATAGGAGCAGAGCTGTCAGGCAGGGCCATGCTATTCGTCTTCTCATTTTACTTTAATGGGGCTGTCCCATGACTTCAGCCCTACAAAAGGTATCTCATTGCTGCCTCTGCTTTGTTTATGAGATCAGCAGGAGTTAGGGAAAATGTTTCAGCTGGGAATTTAGCCTCTCAAATATTCTGAGATAGAGAAAAGAATTAAGGTCTTAGATTATGGCAATATTTCACAATAACTTTACCTCTTCTTGTAAATGCATAGACTAAAGAAACAAAGGGAAACTTCCCCTGCCCCATTATACAGGTTTATAATGTGTGGGACTATCACATGACTGAAGTTGAGTATCAGCCCATTTGAGTATTACTGATTACTAGTACTCATGCTGACCAGAATCAAGAATATTAAGTTGATCATGATAATGCTTCTCTCACTCACTATTGGTTACTTACTTACCTGTCTGTTAGGAACAGTCTTTAGACATGCTAATTATTTTCATACTACGTGTTAGTTCAATAGCAAATGAAATCTTTTAAACAGATCTTATCCTGATTTTATAGATGGAGATTAAGGGTTAAGTTAGTAAACCATGTGTTAGCAACCCTAGATGAAATATAAGAATGAAGATTGACTTATTGACCAATGTCTCCCAGGAGAGTCATGTTATTATGCCTCATTTCAGTAATTTTCAGGGAAATAAATTCAAAGTCTTTGGGTAAGGAAAACGTTAACACAGGTACTATCTTCAACTACTGGTGTTAATGTTTCTTCATAGTCAACCAATTTTTTAAAAGTTTCTTGCTTTCTCTTTGCTTAGCTCACATTAAAATATCTTGATAATGGTTATACTATTTTCACTATATATTATAGTTCTGTATGGCTTCATTTTATTTGTGTGGTTATCATTGACATAATTATTCTCAGGTTTTCTACCTTTAAAAATACATTTGTTTATTTCAATGTCAATTGCAAAACAAATGAAAAAGAAGAAAAGGCAATTGTGCAATAAAGGACAATTTTTACTCTTTTCTAATGACAAAGCATTCCTAGGAAAGTGTTAGCTTTATTCTAAGTAAATACAAGTGTTTATTTAGGCCCATGTGTGGCTAATACATTATGTAGATATTTAAAAAATTGTTAAAATCTATTTTCCTTCTTGACCTTCAACTCCTCTTTTCTCAGCTACAGTTTACCATTTCTTATTCTTCTTAAGGTTCTATCTGATATAGATTTTCATTATCAGTTACACCTACTAGTTTACAAAGAGTCCACTTTTTTAATGTAGATAAGATAATGATATAAAAAGAATAATATGCTTATCTTTAAGGCACAAACACCAGAGTGCTGAACAAGGTCATGTTCTGAAGGCTAAAATTTGGGAGATATAATGCAAGAATTTACAATCAAGAATTGATGCTGTGGCTCAGATCTGTTTACCTAATCAGTTTCCCTTAGAGCCTGTGTGAATGCACCATGTGATAGAAGAATTCCTATAGGGAAAGGAGGAGGATGCTAGAGGGCAGTATAGTGCCCTAAAAATAGGAAGTTAAGAATAACAAGAAATCCAAATAAGGAAACCATGACATGAGAAATGATAGAATCTGAAGACAAGCTTCACATACTTCAAAACTGGTTCTGGATGAAGTCCAATTTGTGTGTTTCGGCAGGCAATGTAAGTGCTTTTTTTTTTTTTTTTCCTGATGTATATTCTTAGACATAAATGTGATGAAACAAAAATGGGAGGGAGCAAACGCCTCTAGAAACTTTCTTTTGAAATAATGACCTCCTTGCCTCTTCTCATTAATTTTAAACAATCACCACAAAGAAGAAAAGGCTTCATTTATCTGTAGTCTAGTGGCTGGTAATTGGCATTTCTCTCTAGTTTCATTAATATTAAGCCTTCTCATGAACAGAAAAATGGCCTGTGCTTGACTCTCATAGATAGTCTTCAAATTTATTAATTTACTTCAATAACACTCAATTACCAGAAGATGTTCTGTCAAAACCCTCACCCCACAAATATGTACATTTTCACCTAGCAGACTCCATGTAGTAGGTATTAAAAATATTTGCTGAAATAAATAATACATTAGATTTAATAGAATATGATAAATGGGGTGCAAAAGAATATTTGGTCATATAGTTTCTTTTGAGAAAAGTAGCAATATTTATATAAGAAATGAAGATATCATTTACTTGATCCAGAAATTCTATTACTGGATATTTGTTCTCCAATATATGTGTGCAAAGACAAATGTAGTAGGATGTACAATAGAATTGCTTGTACTACCATAAGACTAACCACAACTTAAATGCCCTTCAATAAAAGACAGGTTAGAAACTGTCTATAGCCACAGATCGAAACCATATAATCATTTAAAAGAAATATATTTGTGTTAGAGATGAAATGTGTGTGTGAGCAATGTGCATACATAATGTACATAATATACATCATGTCTATATATGTATATAGTATTATATAGCATATATACGTATTTATCATATATATGACATACACATACAAATATAGAAAACACCTCCAAGGTGTAAAAATTTTAAAATACAAGGTACACAGAAGTATTATATACTATACATAAATGTCAATACTATAAACAATTCAAATATCTATCAACCAAGAGAATGAGTAAATTGTTGTTTTTATAGTAGAATACCATACAGTAAAGAAAATAAACAAGCTATAGCTACACATGATATATTTGAATCTGAAATACATAATGTTTCACCAGAAAAGGTTAGACACTAAAGAATACTTTTAATAAAATTCAAAAACAGGAAAAGCTAAATTATAGGATTTAGTTATCATCTATAAGTGGTAAGTCAGAAAATCAAGAAGTGAATGCAATGAAATCTAGCTTTTTTTGTTTCCAGTATAGAGAAGAAGTTTCCCATTTTATTTGCAAGAGTGTGTGTATGTGAGGGTGTGTTGGAAATATTCTATTTATTAAACTGGATGGTGATTGCATTGTGGTTCATGTAACAATAATTCATTATCCCTAAATTAATGTTTTATACACTTTTATGTGTGTTATATTTAATCATTAATAAAACATGAGTGTGGTGCGCAAGATGATATGCATGATGCATTATACCTCCATTTGTATTAAAAGGAGAGTGTAGTATGTTTAAAATGGTGCTTTTAAACACACTGACTATTTTTTGAAGGACAACCAATAAGTTGGAAAGAGTGGTTACACTGCGGGGAGAGACATAAATATGTAAGACAGCAATTGTGCCCTTCATATCATCAGGCAAAATACTAGCCTGGTGAGGGTTCCTATCCCTGCACCACACTTGAAGAACTACTTTTCAGTCATTTGGTAGAAGGGCTAAGCTTTTGAAAATATATTTGTCTTCTTTTCTTAAATCAGCAAAATGTCAGATAAGTCTAGTTTTTTCAATTGTGTAAATTCCAGTTTAGCTGATGCAAAAATATTTGAAGTCCAGTCTATAGAAGTTTTCAATTAGCTACTTTGAAATATAACATTTGGTATAACTGTTACTACATAAACTTCTGTAATATCTTGCATCACTGAAAGCAGCAAACTGACCTAAAAGCACAAGAAGATGAATTAATGAAATGAGTTGAATGAGGTATTATTTGTTCATTTTAAATTATAGCCAAGTTACATCTCTTACTGTATTTGGGGAAAATAATAGAAGAACAAAAAGCAAAATTAATTTTAAAAATAAAAACTGCTATTCTACTAAATGTACAATTAGTTGTAAACTGGACAAATCTTTTTTTTTCTGTTACAGAATACGTTTATAAATGCAATGACAGTATTATAAATACATTTTGTTTGCATTGGAGAAGATGACCCAACTCTCTCTTACTTATCTGTAACTGCTGTATTGCCTCAGTATGAGGTGAGAGGTGACGCAGCTGACTATTCATCCCTGCTTTCAGACGTCAGGAAAATCTGCAGGTGTCTTCTGAAATCTAAAGTCTGTTCTAAACTTGTTTTAGAAAAGCGACACACAATAAGTAATGATGAATGAGTTTCTCCTTGTGGTCACGAACTTTTGTAGAAATACTCCATTAAGTTTAAATCTTTTGAAAATATTGTTCCTCAAAGAGGTGCCAGCAAAAAATGAAAGTGATTCTGTATATCTTAAGGTGATGGTTCAGCACTTCAGTATATAGTAAGAATTTGAAAACTTTCTTTAGCTGTGATCTCTATAGCTATATTGTCCCTGGAAATGCAATGTGATAATAGAGACTATGCTGTGATAATCTCACCAAAAATGCAATAGTGAAAATTGATGTGGGGATGTTTAGCTCTAAGTAGAAGAGGGCTACTCTGTTGCCACCAGTCTCATCAAAACATTTTAATTTGCAAGAGATGTTGGCAATTACATCTAGAGTGTTTTATCATCATCCACATTGCTGATTGAGATTCAGTGTGCATTTTAAACTACAAAAAATGAAGCATGGATGAAAATATGGCCCAGAAACCAGTCCAAAATTGGTACAAGTGGTCCAATTATTTTCATGGTCAAATATTTTATAAACCTTCAGTAGAACAATCAATGATTACTAAACCACTTTGAAATCTCACACCCTCAGTTGCTTGGTCATTTGGCTCTAGACTGTCCAGCTGTGGAGTTGGGGAGAACGAAGATGAGAATATTTGACTATGTCTCTGTTTCTTTTACCTTTTCCAATAATGAAGACAGTAGTCAGTCTTACTCTGCATACAAGAAAGATTGTCATTTGGTTGAATTTTCTTTGGAATCTGTAGATAAAGGTTAAGAATTTTGGAAAACTTGGATATAAATCCTAAAAGAGCCCTTTATACACTTTGTGGCCTTAGGCACTGTTTTAAACTCTCTGTGGCTCAGTGTCTTTATTTGTAAAATGGGAATGATCCACCTCATGTTTGATTTTAAATTAAAAGATCTTATCAATGTGATACAGCAGATAATGTTGATTTTTAAAATGTTGACCTGAAGGCAAAACATTTGTGAAAAGGTTGTGTAATAATGATTATGGTCAGATATTAAGAAACATTTTTCAGTAGCTTAGAACAATGGCAAGATACATGTTAGTTTTCATAAAGTCAGTATTCATTAGAAATCAAAATTTTTAATATAATATTAAACATAATGGATCTCATTTACAAAAGCAGCATACCTAAAATCTACCACGGTGCAAACTAAATAGCAAATGTGCAATAGTCATATAGATAATACTGTAAATAAATCAATACACATAAAAGAAAATCTACATAAATGGAGTGCTGACAGATTTACAAATGGAAAGAGTCGACTTGTTAAACTGTCAGTTCATTTTCCCCAACAAATTTATAAATTTAAAATAACCTTCAAATCTTCTGACATAACAACCTTATTCTAAAATTTCTAAACTTCAAATGCAATTTTACACAAGCAAGAATAGACAACAAAATATTTAAACGTGATTATAAGGAAAGAGAGGGCCAGCCACAGCAGCTCATGTCTGTAATTCCAACATTTTGGGAGACCAAGGCAAGAGGATCACTTAAAGCTGGTAGTTTGAGACTAGCCTGCGTAACACAAGAAGATCTCTTCTCTACTAAAGAAAAAATAGCCAGATGTGGTCACGTACACCTGTAGTCCCACCTACTTGAGAGGTTGAGGTGAGAGGATCCCTGGAATCCCGGAGGTCAAGGCTGCAGTCAGCTGTCATTATGACACTGCACTCCAGCCTAGGTGACAGAGTCAGAACTAAATATATAAATAGATAGACAATAAATGAGAGATGATAGATAGATAGATAGATAGATAGATAGATAGATGGATAGATAGACAGATACATGGATAAATAAAAAAAGAAGGGAGTCAGAAATTATAGTTTAGGAGTCAAACTTGACCATATATGAGCACCAGGGACTCATTTTCTAAATGTCTTTGAATGTGGGCTTCTTAATCTATAAAGTGATGATAATAGTGCTAGCCATAGAGGTAGTCCAGTTAATAAAATTGTTAAAACTTTGCACATAGAAGGGGCTGAACAACGCTTCTCTACTTTTACATCAATCAAACAATACAGTGTCCCAATGAACAACACTTTAACACTATAAATGAAGGCAATATGTAAGAAATTTAATCTTGAACTTGGAATATTTTTATTATTTCCATGAATACATTGGTAATATGTTTTTTCAAAATTCTAAGCGATTGTAACCTAAGGCAATACTGTGACCCAAAGTTTACATGTTTTATCATGTTCTACAGAAGGAAGATGTTTCTTGTGTCTGATCAATAACACAGAAGCAGCTGAAGAAACAATATGTGGATGCTTCAAAGACGAGTGAAAACATTTCTTCCAATACCCACCATCCTCAATTACAATTGATGATACTACTCTGGAGTGCTTTTGCACCTGTTGAAATGTTATGTTGAATAATAAACGATATTTGCTATGAAGACAAAAGGAAATTGTAAGTGATGTAGTAACCTTATTGCAAACCAGGAAGATAGTTGCTAAATTGTGAGAGAATTAAGGGGAAAGGCAATGTTTGCTCATTCAAACTTATTCCCATAAGCATTTACAAATATCTTATTTTCTTAAAAAGGTAAAACTATGACTGAAAGTTTAACACCTAATTTCTTATAAATTGCTATTACAAGGTCAGGCAAATTTTTCTTTGATTATAATACAGAAAATGTTGAAAAAAATTATTTTTGCCCTTCTGTGTTTTGCTTAATATTTCTCATCTAAAGTACTTCCTTATTTTCTTTCTTTTTAACTCATCTTTGCCAGGTTCTCCAAAAGGGGTGTGTCCTCCATTGACTATACCATGCTTGCATTTGAAAGCAAGTACACTCAACTCATCCTTGATATTTGGAGTTGTACTGACCAAACTAGTACCTACCATGTGCCAGCTTAAATTTTTCACTGTTGTTTCAGAAGCATTAATTGCCTCTTTTCATCTCAGACTCTGTGCATCATTTTACTAATCTTATTTCCTCAAATGAACAATACTCTCCCACCATTTAATATTTATTTACATGATTTCCTTCTGTCTGAAATGGTCTTTTCCTCCTATTGGTCTGGCTAACTACTATCCAATCTTTAGGTCTCATTTGAAAGGTTACATCTTCCAGAAGGTATTCCCTGACCTTTTACACTTCTTAGGTCTTTTGCACTATGTATACCCTAAGCTCTGTGTATTTCTCCTATTATAATACTAATCAAAATTGGTCATAAGTTGAATTTAATCATCTGTCTTCCTGAGAAGGTCTGTGGGGGCAGAATCTGGATTGAGTATTCACTGCTGCAAGCCTACAAGGCAGCACTGTATCTGTCGGGAGATAAATGGTAATAAATACTTTCTGAAGTAGTAAATTGACTTTTAAGATCCTTGAGAGCAAAGGCTGTTGATTCTACTTCCTCCATATGCTCCATACAGCATTCCATGAGAGTCCAAAGTCTATTAGAGGTCCTCAATATTTATCGAGTACATTCCAAGGATCCTAGAGTTAGGAGATGTTTTATAAACAGTCTAATATAAAATCTTCAACTTATACTACGTTGCAGAAGCAAAGGATCAAAGGCCACAAACCTGGTTGATTTAATGGAGCACACTGAAACCCAGGTTTTCCAACATCTGGAAAAGGATTTCTCCATGACACTATGCTGCCATATGGGTGGATTCAGTTTCAGAGTTAAATTAGATTATTTATCCATCAAAACGCTACCACGGCTATTACAAACAAATGTCATCTTACAAGTTCTTCCCTCAGCCATCAGAAATAATGATCCCTATTGAATACCAAATCATCGTAGAAGCTCTTGTAGAAGATTGTGAGATTTCAGAAGCTTGTGAAAATATTCTGTGTCCTGATGTCCTTGACATAAGTGAAAAAAACTTTCAAAAGTCTAATTTTTTTCCGTTTACTCCACATAAACACGTGTGCACACATGCACACACATACACATTTACAAACATCCTTCTACTGTTCAACCATGTCTCAGTTTAGAGAAAAACATTGCTGACAGTTAAATTTGGGCAACCATTCTAGTACATATAGTAATGGTCAATTTCCTGTAATGCTAAGTTATTCCCTAGGCTTTCAGTTAAATATTGTGGGCAGTGAATTCATCCTTTGAGAGAACGGAAGGAGGTATAAAGTACTTCATATAGTCATTTAGTAAAGTTATCCAAAAGAGTTAAAGTTTCCCTAAGTGACTTACATGCTGAATTGTTTAATTGGGTCATTACATTAAAAAAAGATATATGTCATATAAAATTCTTTCTTCTGTAAGAATGAAACCACAGAACTTGACATTTTCTATGTTAATTAAATTTTGAATATTTTTCTTAATTTTTGTCGAATCACTGCGCAATTTCACATATCCATTTGTTATTTCATGCCTGACAAAAGATATGAGGTAAATGGTAACGAGAAAACAAATCATTTGTTCTTTCTGTTGCTCTAAAAGTGCCTATATCTGCTAATTCATTGTTTTCATATCTCAGAAATCACAACTGTAGTCATACTTAGAAGTAATAATCTTTCTGCTTTAAGATTAGCACAACAGGATACTGGGCAGAAATCTTATAAATTTTTGGTATAGCAGGTAAATATTAACATAAGATACATGCTAACTTCTAGCCTAGAGGGTGGTAGGTAGAAGTAGTCATAGACTTATGTTCATGGGTGAGGAAATAACTCATCTTTTAAGATATTGTTCTTGAGTTTGCAAAGTAAGATGACAAAATATAATTTTGTATAATTAATCATTTGTCAACAATTATTATTTAGACATTCTTAGGTCCTACAAGGCTAATGGGTTGTTGCTTTACTAGATAATTCATGGCAATTCAAATAGACATTGGTAAATATTTGAATTTGACATTTGATGCTGATTACATTTCAAATAGTATATCTAATGTAACATCCCTTCCTAATTGTGTGCTTGCATATCTGTGTGTTTGTGCATGTGTTAAAGAAATAATCAATCCTCTCTTTCCAAAACCGTAAACATCTCCATCATGACTGCATTAAACAAAAGGAAGAGAGATGAGACCTTAGGAGGAAAACAATGGCATTTTAAAAATAAATATGAAAAGTAGTTTTTAATCCTTTACTTTCACGGAATGAACTTGTGATATAAGGTAGGTGTTATTAGAACAGTCAATATTGAATTTCAACTGTGCACTGCACTATGAATTTAATTTAAATTTTCCTATCCCTGTTTTTCCCTTCCCATCACCTCTGGGAAAAATTGAAGCACTTGACTGCTGCTGTGGCAAATTGGATCCTAATAAGTATGATGCTTTACTGCTTCTTGTTTTTGCTAAGATACAACTGCAATATTTCAGGAGAACTCACCTGGGCATTAATTCAACAAGAAATGTTGGTAGGCGCCTTCTATTTTCCACATTTTGATATCTCAGTGAATGACTTGCATATAAAGAGGCCCAGCAGCTGTTTTTTATCATTCACCAATGTGCTTGCATTTCAACCTCAGGTTCCTCTGACTCACCTCTGGGGGCTTAGAAATAATACTTCTCTCCATGCTTCAAATTATTTGAGATTATAATTTTTAAAAATCTGAATAATGTATCTGATAAATATGCTTAGATATGAAGGGGTTGATTTCAGAAAGTATTCTAAAACTATCACCAACATCACAGGTCATGATAGGCCTTATTTAAAACTTGAATCATGTCTTGAGAAACCAACATCTATGATATAAACAACGAAAAGCAAAACACAATCAATAAGTCTTTTTTAAGTTAAGATAAAATATTTCATGAAACAAAGCTTGTTAAATATTGTATAAATGGAGAAATTTGAAAGTGATATGAAATATGGTAAGTGCTAGTAAGAACAGGAACTTGTAGAACTTTCATGCAATGCTGCTAAGCGTGTAAATTCGTACAACTACTTTGAAAGAATTTGGTAGTGCCTGTTAAATCTGAATGTGTCCATGATTCTGCACAAATATACATACATTTTTAGCCCTAAAGACACATGCAAGAATGTTCATAGCATCATAATTCATAATAGACAAACCAGAAAGTACTCAAATGTCCATCAATAATAGAATGGATAACAGAATAGACATAAGATGCAACATTTTTCAGCAATGAGAATGAACAAACAGATGCCATAAGAAATAATATTAATTTCTCTCAGAAACACAATTTTTAATGACAGGAACTGGGAAAAACAAATCTGTATTGTTCAATTTCATTATCATGAGTTAAAAAAGAGTAAAATCTAACATAAGGAATAGAAATCACATTAATGGTTACCTATGAGGAAGCTTCTGGAGTGTTGATTGTGTTCTGTTTCAGGATATGAATGGTAGTGACATCAAAGATTTCCCTATGTAAAACTTTCCTCAGCTGCCTTATTATTTGCCCACAATTTATATGTGTTTCAGATTTCAATTAAAAGTTACCTTAAAAGGGGCAATATGAAGCATAACAAAATATGAGACATCCTCATGAAAAAACAGATCTTTCATTTCTACTTTCTTTGTTCTTCATAGTACTTCACATATATTTTTATTCCAGCTATAATATATTAATTATATTTTTATTTTACTATATTATAAAAATATTAAGTCACAAACTATGCATTACTATTCTTATATATCCAGGATCTAGTGAGGTGTCTATTACCTGTTAGGTTGATTAATGATAACAATAAAAATTTTAAAAACTAACATTTGTTGAGTGCCTGTTATATGTCAATATTATTATAAATTATTTGTATATTAACTTATTTCAATTTTACAATTATCTGATTTAGTTAATATTAGTCCATATTTCATATAAGAAAACTCAAGCACTTGGTGGTGCAGTTATTTGCCCAAGGATGTATGCGAAACAGTGGTAAAAAAAAAATAGGTCTGAAATTCAGACTACAGAGCTTAATTTCTTAACTACCATGCTACAAAGAGTAGGTTAAGCATGTAACAACACAGGATTGGCGAGCAGTAAGTTCTCAGTAACTGTGAGCTATGAATACACTATTCAGTTGATAAAGTAAGATAACATAGTGATTATTCTTCCTGTTGAAACTATAGAAGATGGAAATAGGCAGATACATTTATTCACACATGTCACTCTGCAATAGGCATTGAAGATACAATGGATTAAAATATCAGATGAAGTCCTAGCTCTCAGAAATTAAGCTTTACTAGAAAAGACAAAAATTAATGAAATCATCACATTTGTTATAAGTGCTGTTATGGAAATCTATTGAGTGCATAAACATACCTAATAGGGTGAAAGGCACACTAATAAAAGTAAAGGAAGCCAGTGTAACATAACTAGAGATGGCCAAGAGATGGCTGGTTTGAGAGAAAAGGGAGAGGAAGGCAGGGCCAGAGGATGCAGTTAAGTGGGTGAAAAACTTGAAGAAATGTGATCACAAAGAATTGGGGGATGACTGTGCGTATAAAGAATAACTTCATAAGATCACCTTGAGTAAACTATGTTCTACGCTTTTAAGAAAATATTAGCAAAGTTATTTTAATAAGAAAAGACTGTGATGAAATTAAGTGAAAAAGACGAAGTCACTAGAGTTAGACCTCTGATTCTGTAGGAGTCACTTCATCTTTTGAAGTTTCTCAAGTATCTTTGTTTTAATGAGTATAAATAGAGTTGAATAAACAATCTTGCAGTTTTCTCCATATACAAAGCAAATGGTGATGCAGTCTGAGCATTACCTTATTCTATTGTGGTCTTTCAGCAAATCCTAGAAACACAAGTTTTAGGTGACTGTTATTTCCACTGCCCAAGTCAAAAGTCAATCGATGGTGGCTAAAGACTGACAGAATTGGTGCTGCTGGGATTCTGAAAGCATCTCTTCCCTTAAGCTGGATGGAAAAATGATGCTGCCTTTGTAAGATTTTGACATTCATCACTTTTTGTCATAGCTCTAAAATAAAATCCCTGGTGCCTGAGAATCTGACACATCCGCATCCAATCATGGTTGCAGGACTCATCAACCACCTCAGTGAATCCAGGGTGACATTGTGTGGCTGAACATCACTGTCCTGAAATAGTGAGGTGACAAGCAAGGTTCACTATAGGGTTTGGTTTTCTTTTAAATTTTGTTAATTTGGGTAATAAGTCAAAATCCTGAGAAGTAAAATTTATGTTTATAAGCATATCTGCCAAACGGTACAAATTTATTTTAAATTAACCTATGTTCTATCTGCTTTTTGTAGAGCTAGAGCAAGAAATAGAACCAGTAACTATAACTGGTAGTGAGAGGTGACAGTGTACTGGCAGTCCTCACAGACCTCACTTACTCTCGGCACCTCCTCTGCCTGGGCTCCCACTTGAGGAGCCCTTCAGCCCACCGCTGCCCTATGGGAGTCCCTTTCTGGGCTGGCCAAGGCGGGAGCCGGCTCCCTCAGCTTGCAGGGGGGTGTGGAGAGGCGCGAGCGGGAACCGGGGCTGCGCGCGGTGATTGAGGGCCGGCTGGAGTTCCGGGTGGGCGTGGGCTTGGCGGGCCCCTCACTCAGAGCAGCCGGCAGGCCCTGCCGGCCCCCGGTAATGAGAGGCTTAGTACCCAGGCCAGCGGCTGCGGAGGGTGTACTGGGTCCCCCAGCAGTGCCAACCCACCGGCACTGCACTCGATTTCTCACCGGACCTTAGCTGCCTTCCCGCGGGGTAGGGCTCGGGACCTGCAGCCCGCCATGCCTGAGCCTCCCACCCCCTCCATGGGCTCCTGTGCGGCTGGAGCCTCCCCGACGAGCGCCACCCCCTGCTCCACGGCACCCAGTCCCATTGAGCACCCAAGGGCTGAGGAGTGCGAGCGCAAGGTGTGGGACTGGCCGGCAGCTCCACCTGCAGCCCCGGTACAGGATCCACTGGGTGAAGCCAGCTGGGCTCCTGAGTCTGGTGGAGATGTGGAGAACCTTTATGTCTAGCTCAGGGATTGTAAATACACCAATCAGCACCCTGTGTCTAGCTCAGGGTCTGTGAATGCACCAATCGACATTCTGTATCTAGCTGCTCTGGTGGGGCCTTGGAGAACCTTTATGTCTAGCTCAAGGATTGTAAATACACCAATCGGCACTCTGTATCTAGCTCAAGGTTTGCAGACACACCAATCAGCACCCTGTGTCTAGCTCAGGGTTTGTGAGTGCACCAATTGACACTCTGTATCTAGCTGCTCTGGTGGGGCCTTGGAGAACCTTTGTGTCCATACTCTGTATCTGATCTGATGGGGACATGGAGAACCTTTATGTCTAGCTCAGGGATTGTAAATGCACCAATCAGCACCCTGTCAAAACAGACCACTCGGCTCTACCAATCAGCAGGATGTGGGTGGGGCCTGCAAAGAGAATAAAGGCAGGCTGCCCGAGCCAGCAGTGGCAACCCGCTAGGGTCCTCTTCCACGCTGTGGAGGCTTTGTTCTTCCGTTCTTCGCATTAAATCTTGCTACTGCTTACTCTTTGGGTCCACACTGCATTTATGAGCTGTAACACTCACCGCAAAGGTCTGCAGCTTCACTCCTGAAGCGAGCGAGACCTCAACCACAAGCCCACCGGGAGGAACGAACAACTCCAGATGCGCCGCCTTAAGAGCTGTAACACTCACCATGAAGGTCTGCAGTTTCACTTCCTGAGGCCAGCGAGACCACGAGCCCACTGGGAGGAACGAACAACTCCAGATGCGCCGCCTTAAGAGCTGTAACACTCACCGTGAAGGTCTGCAGTTTCACTCCTGAAGCCAGCGAGAACACGAGCCCACCGGGAGAAAGAAACTCCGAACACATCTAAACATCAGAAGGAACAAACTCCGGACACGCCGCCTTTAGAACTGTAACACTCACCGCGAGGGTCCGCGGCTTCATTCTTGACGTCAGTGAGACCAAGAACCCACCAATTCTGGACACAGTAGGTAGATTTTTTTTAAATTGACAAAACAACTGTTGGTATATTATACACAGTCTTGTGCAATAGTGGGCATCATTGTCCTTGAGGTGCTCTGGAGGCTGCGAGGATATAGGGGGAGGAAGATAACCAGCAGGGGAAGCTGTTAAGAGGGGAAGCTGTTAAGAGGGGAAGTTGTTAACAGTAAAAGCCTATGATTGCTCATTAAGAGCCACCCTCTTGTAACTTAATGAATACAATATATGCTGGCCTTATTCTAAGTATTCTAAGTAACATCAATTCTAAGTAATTGAAAACATTATCTCATTCAATCCTTAAGACAAACATATGATGTAATTATTATTACTCCTACTTTACAAAGAACCTAAAAAGAATCTGGTGACTATTTTAGATTCCAAAGAACCTAAGTAAGTCTAGCGACATAACATCAGCTTATAAAAGAAAATACTGGACCTCCAAACCAAATCTGTTTGCCCTTTCATCTCATGACTCAAAATAGAGTGTGGCCACATTCTTGTAAAGTAGATAGGGTAATTTGGATTGAGGCAAGACAATTGTTCAAATCTCAGTCTCTCTGGAGATAAGTACCTCTGAGGAAAGTCTCTTACTGTTGTATTTGATTATATCCTCTCCCCTCCTTCGGTTCGTTATGGCTTTCTAGGTTTTAAGGTGCCTATGTTTAATTAAACCCCGGATAACATAAGTCAGTTAAAATGTCAATCTTTAAAGCATGTGAAACTAACATTCAAAACACGTAACTGATAATTGTAGGAGTGAAGCTCGGTGAGTCTGGCATTTCCTTTCTGTAGTCTTGGGGAATCAAAAGAAAACTATACCAGGTCTAATTTTAAATATTTAACAGACAAAAAAAATTTGACTATCCCAGAAAGAAATTATTTATAAGAACAAACTTGTTTTTGTTTTATCTTAATTCTTACGTAAAAAAAAGCATTTGCAGAAATGTTGACTGACTCCAAATGAGAAGTTTTTAAAATTAATATGGCATCACATTCTTTTGTCTTATTGTTCACTTATTTTGTCTGTCTGATTTGGTCCATGAAAAACTGCCTTACTTGTGTATTTTCATACATACGTTTTGATATATTAAGTATTTTAAGAAGTCAGAGTCAGTGAAAAGTGTAAGTGATGACCACTATGACCCTAACTTTGCCCTCAGCTTGAATTAACTTTAGGCAGGATTCTTCCTGACTCAAAGCCACTTACTTTTTTTTTTTTTTAAAGAATTTACTTTAGAAAACGTGTAAATTATTTTCCTGTCATTTTAAAATGTAAATATTTTTGAAAGCCTCTTACCAATTTTTCAACCCAGGAATGTCTTTCTCAAGAACCAGGGAGTCATCTATTTAAAGTGTAATCATCAGGAAAGACAGTGCCCCTATTGCCCACTCTCTGTAGGAAGGTAGGAGCCTAACTTCTGGCATGCCCTGATGCAAGTTAAAAAACTGCTTCCTGCTGAACGGGAACATCGCACACCGGGGCCTGTCATTCAGCGGGGGGAGGGGGGAGGGATAGCATTAGGAGATTTACCTAATGTAAATGACGAGTTAATAGGTGCAGCACACCAACATGGCGCATGTACACATATGTAACAATCCTGCACGTTGTGCACATGTACCCTAGAACTTAAAGTATATAAAAAAAAAACAAACTACTTCCTGCTATAAAGGTGAGAAAAGTTTGTTTTTCTCTTGGATATAGCCAATAAGCAAACACAGATGGCCTATAACTCCTGCCTTATCCCAGTATTTAAAACTCTATAGTCATGTTTGTTTCAACAGAGTTGATCTCAGTCTTCTCTTCTTGCAACAGAAGTATTAAATAAAGTCTTTCTTGCCTGTTTAGAGTTGTCAGGTGCAAGTTTTGCTTTGACATTAATCAGCAGCAGTTCCAAAAGGATTGATAAGATATTCTTAATCAATAATGGTGCTTTATTAAATAAAGTGCAAAGATAATAAAGCAAATGCCAATCTTGTTCTATAATATAGAATGTAGACAAAAGAGGCATGATAGTATAGTGCAGAAGACACAAGGGTTTGGAGTTGGGAGATATGGAATTCTAATTATGCCCCTGAATGACAAGTTCATACATAGCATAAGGCAGGCTTCAGTGTGTACCTCTGAGATTATTATTCCCTGTGCACATTCAGCAGAATTTGAGGAAGAATAAGAATAATAAAAATATACAATTAACTCACTAGGTAGACTGTATATTAATAGTAGAAAGAATATAAATAGTTTCAGAATGTGCCAGAAATATAATTATTATAGCACCTAGTTATATGGGATGGACATATAATGACCCTTCAGTAGCCTATGGTTAGAAATCCCACAGAATGGAAATCACAAAACCAAGGCAAATCCTTTACGCTTTGTGGCCACATTTACTTCATTCTAGACTCTGTTCTTTAAAGTCCCTTTGCACTTAAAAATTTAATATTATTGAACTGAGATGAACATTATTCATATCCAACCAGTAAATCAGATGTTTATATTAAATCTATTTGATTTTTAAGATATTTGGGTGCCAAATAACTATCTATTAAGAAAATAAACATAGTATGTTTATTAGTTTCCTACTGTTGTGTAACCTATTACCACAGTTTTGGCAATTTAAAGCAACACATTTATCATCACTCCATTTCTTTGAGGCAGAAGTCTGGGTAGGGTCAACTGGGTAATCTGTTCCAGGTCTTACAAAGTTAAAATCAATGTGTTGACTGGGAAAGACTCTTATCTGGAAGCTCTGGGAAGATGCCACTTCTGAGTTCATTTAAGTTGTTGTCAGAATTAGTTTCCTTGTAGTTGTAGGACTGTTTCCTTGCGGGCTGTCAGCAGGAGTTTGCAATCTCCCCGTAGAGACCACCCATCCTCCTTCATACATGGCTATTCTACCTTCAGAGTGGCAGGAACACATTATATTCTTCTCATACTTCAAATATTTCTGGCCTCTGATATCAGCCAGAAAAACCTTTCTGCTTTTGAGGGTTCTTGTGATGAAACCTAGCCCACCTAGAAAACCCAGGATAATCTTCTTATCTTAAAGTCAACTGAACTACATGACATAACAAACACAGGAGTAACAATTCATCATATTTATAGGTTTTGTGGGTAATGGCTGTTCAACTTTGAAGAACCATTTCAGAAATTTTGCCTCCCATACAGTTATAATGCATTTTATTTATACTGAAAGGATAGTTTCAATTAAAATGTATCTTTTAAGAAGTTCTATTTTGAGAACTGACACAAAAATAATGACTAATGCCGTATAATTACTAAGGAATAACTATAGGTTTGCTACTCTGCATAGTACTTTAAATGAATTTTTTCATCTAATTCTCACAAAAAAACATGCTGTTGTGAGCAGCTATCATTCTCTATTTTATAGATAAATCCAAGGTAAAGAGGGCTTAAAAACTTGCCTAAAGTCACATAGCTAGGCTTCCATCAAAAAAAATAAAAATAAAAATAAAAAATAAAACTCATCCCTCATCCAGAATCAACAGATTGACTAAAACTCCCTATAGTTCATTGTAACTTACTAATAACTGAATGTCTCTCCAGGTTTTGCATTTTATATCTAGGTTTAATCCAAAATTGAGGATATACTTGATCATGATATATACAAACATTATCTTTTCAAACTGATAAAAAAAAATCTGACTGTAAGAATGGGAAGTTGAATGCTGTTTCCTTGAACTTTTCAAAAAATAAATTGTGACTTCCCAATTTCATGTGCAATACTGATGCCAACATTTCTATGTACTCCAGGAATTATACATGACTAATTATATATTTTCCTTTGTGGACTCATTCTTAGTTAAAATAAACTTCTTCATGTTACATAGTAATTATTCTTCCTATCTAGTTATGCTCAGCAATCTAACCAACTAGAATAAGGTGAATTTTGTTTTGTTTTGTTTTGTTTTTGTTTTTGTTTGAGATGGAGTCTCACTCTGTCACCCAGGCTGGAGTACACTGGTGCAATCATGGCTCACTACAGCCTCTGCCTAGCAAGTTCAAGTGATTCTCCTGCCTCAGCCTCCCGAGTAGCTGGGATTACAGGTGCCTGCCACCGTGCCTGGTGACTTTTTGTATTTTTAGTACAGACAGGGTTTCACCATCTTGGCCAGGCTGGTCTTGAACTCCTGACCTCATGATCCACCCACCTCAGCCTCCCAAAGTACTGGCATTACAAGTGTGACCCACCGCGCCTGGCCAGGTGAAGTTTTAAAAATCAGAGGGAAATAAAATAAGTATCTAAATCTGTCTTCTATGGCTTATTGGCTGTGGGATATAATAAATTAACTCTTTCTCTGTGTTGGTTATATCATTAGCAAAATAATGATAATAACCTACTTAAATGAAGTCATGAGTGAAAAATTAGTGAAAGATTGAAAACTACTTTATAGACACCAAGAATTCTAATAAATAATAATGATATTAATAAAGATTTCCATCTACCAACTTGGGAATTATATTTCTTGTTGCTTTACTTGATCATCTTTTAGGTTATAATCTTTGAGATACTGAATTTGTGTAGTATTTTGACATCCCAGTCTATATTTAATAACTGATTAACATTATTCTTATACTGTTAATCCTACTGTTTCCTTAAAATTTTTCTTAGAATTTTAAAAACTACTCAAGAAATAGGAAAATAAGAGCTCTTATTCAAGGAACTTCCTTTAAAATATAAACTGTAACTTAAATGCTAGAGATAATCACTTCATTACTTTGTTTGCTTTTAGTATGATATCAATTTTGAGGCTATTTCTTTGTTTTCTATATGCAAAATATTTACAAGAATTATAGAATCTGCAAAGCAGAAGAGAAATAACATTAAACTCAGATGCTATTTGAAAGAAAAAAATCCAAATTAATAAGTGCATACATGTATGAAATAATCTATTCCAATATTCATCATAACACAATATCCTCTTGCTTCTGGATGAAACTTTGTTGACAGAGAACTAAATATTTTATTTATTCACATTTATTGGTGATTCATATACCAAACTAAAACTTTCTTCTTTCTAATTCCCATCAATTTATGTGATATTTTCTTTCTCTTACATAAAGTCTACTTTCTTTCCATAGATTTAAAAAGATTTAATAAGATTTAAGATCACATTTAAATGTTCTCATTTAAAACATTTATAGATTTCTTGTTTGCTTTTTGCTGTCCTTTCTCTCATTACAAAACACTGTCTAGGTCACTCTGTCTGGAAAAAACCCAGGTAGACAGTTTCTTTAAAAATATAATGTCAATGTTGGGGCCAGGCGAGGTAGCTCATGCCTGTAATCCCAGTGCATTAGGAGGCCAAGGCAGGAGAATCAGATGAACCCAGGAGTTCCAAGACGCAGTGTTGTAGTTCATCCTGGGCTGAACAGAGCAAGACCCTGTCTCTAAATGAATATGCAAAGAAACAATGTAGATAAATAGTATAGGTGAGT
Organism: Nomascus leucogenys; assembly: GCF_006542625.1. NCBI lineage: Eukaryota > Metazoa > Chordata > Mammalia > Primates > Hylobatidae > Nomascus > Nomascus leucogenys. Next base: position 80,543,785 of record NC_044385.1, on the reverse strand, counting down.
TAGGATGCTATGTTTTCCTAGAACCTAAAGAGATGTCCTGAAATCACTGATTGCATATTGGGGTGGATCTTTCAATCTCAGAGCTCCCCATTACTCCAAAATTTTGCCCCATAAGCAATATATAATTGAAATAATTATTTGATTGAAAATGTCAGCTTTGTCAACTAGAGCATTCTTGTTATAGAATTAAAATAAATATGCAAATATGTCTGAATAAAGTGATACTTCTGTGTTTTTAGTATCTTATTGACAAATAAATATTGTATATATTTACTATGTAGAACATAATATTTTGAAATATGTATAGATTGTGAAATGACTAGATTGAGAAAATTAACATATGCATTACCTCATATACTTATTACCTTTTGTGGTTAGAGCACTTAAAACCTACTCTTTGAGTCATTTTCAAAAATACATTGTTATTAACCATAATTGCCATGTTATGTGATATAGCTCTTGAATTTATTCCTCCTGTATATCTGAAATTTTGCATCCTGTGATAAACATCTCCTCAATATCCTTCCCCCAGCTCTGTCCCTATCCACTGGTAGCCACCATTCTACTCTCTGCTTCTGTAAATTTGATGATTTTAGACTATGAGTGAAATAATCCAGTATTTGTCTTTCTGTGACTGGCTTATTATACTTAATGTCCACCAGGTTCATCCATGTTGTCACAAATGACAGGATTTTCTTCTTTGTTAAGACTGAATAGTATTTCATTATGTATTTATACCACATTTGCTTTATTTACTCATCTTTTGGTGGACACTTATATCGACTTTCTGTCTTGGCTATTGTGAATGCTGCTGCAAAGAACATGGGAGTCCAGAGATCTCTTCAACATACAAATTTCATTTCCTTTGCATATATATTCACTAGTTGGATTGCTATGTCATATGATTGTTCTATCTTTAATTTTTTGAAGAACCACCAGAGTGTTTTTCATAATGGCTGTGCTAATTTACATTCCTACCAACAGTGTACAAGAATTCTCTTTTCTATACAACCTCTCCAACACTTGTTATTCCTCGTCTTTTTTAACAATAGCCAGTTTAACAGGTGTGAGGTCATAGTTCATTGTGGTTTTGATTTACATTTACCTGATGATTAGTGATGTTGAGTATGTTTTTATGTAACTGCTAGCCCTTTGTATGTGTTCTTTTGACATCCAAGTCCTTGGCCCATTTTTTAATCAGGTTATTTGTTTTCTTGTTATTGAAATGTTCGAGTACCTTATAGATTTTGGCTATGAATCCCTTATCCCATGTATGGCTTGCATATATTTTTCCCATTCATTAAGATGTTTCTTCACTCTGTTGTTTCCTTTGCAGTGCAGAAGCTCTTTAGTTTGATATAACCCCATTTGTCTATGTTTGCTTTTGTTGCTTGTGTTTCTGGGGTCATATCCAAAAACTCATTGCCCAGATCAATGACATGGAGATTTTTCATGTTTTATTTTAGTAGTTCATACTTTCAGATCTCCTATTTAAGTCTTATTTTGAGTTAGTTTTGTTTTATGGTGTAAGGTAAGAATCTAATTTTGTTGTTCTACATGTGGATATCCAGTTTTCCCAATGCCATTTATTGAAGAGAATGTCCTTTCCCCATTGTATGTTCTTGGCATCTTTGTCAAAAACCAATCAACAGACATTGGAGCCTTTCATAAGGTGGAGGTTGGGAGGTGGAAGAGAATTAGAAAACATAACTAACAGGTACTAGTCTTAATACCTGGGTGGGGAAATAATCTATACAACAAACCCCCATGACACAAGTTTAAATATATCACAAATCTGCACATGTACCCCTGAACTTAAAAGTTCAATTTGAAAAAATAAATAAAAATTCTACATGAGTAATATTTTGTTTATCCAGAGGAATGCAATCAACCCAAAGTTATTCCAGCATCAATGAAAACAATATACAAATTTAAGATTCACTGTAGAAGGCTGATGTTACTAGAGAAAGAGCCTCAGGCCTTGATGAATGCTCATGGTTACATGAGTGACTTCCTTTTAGTGCTGGCATTTATTTATCCAAGGTTCTAACTGCCGAATTGTCATAGCAGTGCAGGGGCTACGGTGATGACCCAGGGAATTGCTTCGTATTTCGTTGGATAGTTATTATGCCCCATATAAACCATTGCTTCTTTCGTAAAACTGGGTTCCAGTTTTGGGTCTTCCATGTGGTTTACATGTGACTCTAGATGATTTACTTTACCTTTAGCTTTGTTTCCTCATCTATAAGATGGGATTATAAAAATGCTTACATCACAGCTGTCACCAAGATATAAGAAATTATTCCTTTATCACTTTACTTTTTATTCTGAAGTTTTATGATACCTATTTCATTTCAAAATTATTTGAATGCAATGTTACAGGATTATTAAAGAGAAAGTATTTTACTGGGCATAAGAAAGATATTGTAAAAAATAAACATATGGGCTCATGAACTTAATGAATCTCAGAAAATAGTAACCTTTTATAAATAAATATTTTTCTCTAAAAAAAAAATCAACTGACTAAACGCATGGCTTTAGTTCTGGGTTCTCTGTTTTGTGCCATTTGTCTATGCATCTATTTTTAGTCCAATATCATTCTGTTTAAGATGATATTTTTGTAATCTAGAATTTTGTTTGTGTATGTGTGATTCTCAGAACTTATTTTCAAGTTGACCTTAAAAACACAACAAAAGATGTTTCCTTTTCTTTTTTTTTGCTTTTTTATCATTATGATTCAAGTGCATACAAAATAGCTAAATCTATTCAATTATCCTATTATAAAGTTGAATTTTCCCAAAAATTTATGCAGTTTAGTCCAATATTAACGTCTTTTCCATTATGACAAATATAATTTTCTTATTTTTACTTTCTGTGGGCTTTATTTACTCTTATTATATATCCACATTTTCATTTAAACACCTGTATTTGTGATATGAACAAGCATAGTCATAAAAGATAGACTTTAGATTCAAATAGAGAAATTTCAAAATATACAACAAATCCATAATAAAAAGCCTTATTCAATTTCATTTACATCACACTTACAATACTTGCACATTTTATTTTAACATCCAAATTATTTCCTGAAGTGTAAATATATCTAGGTAATTTCAAAACATGAAGTATTCTTCCATTAATCTTTGGTAAAACACTGAGTAAGGCAGTCTAAAATAGAACTCTGAATTCCGTCACACAATTGTATTGTGTGTTTGTGTTCTTTCTCTGAATTCATCTTCTAATTTTTTTTAGGGTTTTTTGGCAAATTTTTCTGTCTCTTAACTCTTGTAACTATGTGATTTTTGCCACTGTCTTGAAGGTTATTCAGTGCTTCATAGAACTCATCCCTTGGGAGCCATCTGTAAATAAGAGGCAGGCTAAATTTCTACAGAAGCACTTGATATCTTGCCATCTATTTCGGTGACATGACATCTGAAATTAAGTTTTAAACCTATGAAACAATCATCCAAGGCAAATAAGTCTTTTGAAACGAAATAGGTTACATTTGGGGGAAAAAAATATTAATTCTACAACATAAATTCCATGCACCGTGACAGTTTGGCAGGAGATTAAAACAACTGAGTTCTTGTATCTAAAAACATTTTCTTTTAGAAGAAAGTGTGACTTGTATTGCTTAACAGCACAGTTTTGTAAAAATAAAAATATGAAATCAAGAAGTCCTCAAAAATTCAAAATGTGCAATTCAAATTTTCAATGACTGGATAATTTTTTGAAAAATTTAAAATCTCAGATTTTTAAAAGTAGATCGTAGCAAAAATGAAAGCATTTTAATCATTTTCTTAGTATTGAATTGCTCAAAATTTTAAGAAGTTAAATATCAGCCAGAAATATTTTAATCAATAACCAGATTACATTACGTTGTGCCCATTGATTGTTATAAATACATAAAGGGAAATTACTGTCATCCATTAAGTATTACTTAATACTAGGTATTTTAAGTTTCTAATAGATATGTATATAGATGATAGATAAATAGATAATGATAGGTAATACAATATAGATAAATAATATACATACTTATGTGTGTGTGAATTTTTATTTAACCTTATATGATAGTTATTATTAACATTTACATTTAGCAGATGAGGAAACTGAGATGCAGAGAGTTAGTAACTTGTCTTAGCTACATAATGAGGTAATGTTAGAAAACATTTTAGTTGAACTTGTAGCTGAAATAAGATATAGAAATCTCATAAAAAACAAATTATTTTGCTAGGAAGAACTAATCTAAGCATTTAAAAAATGTCTAAGGCCTGCTTTTCCCAAAGACATTTAGATAAATCATCAAGCAAAAACCAAAACGTTTTCAAAGTTCATTCCACACAAATATATTACTAAAATACAAGTTTGTCATTAAAACAAAATGTTAGCAACATTTCTATCAATTATAATGTTAACTGAACATACACTGGCTTATGGAATCAAAATAAAATGTTGCTTAGAGGAAAATTTATAATTATAATTACAAAACAAAAAAACTATAGCAAATATCTAGACAAGGTGATTGGAAAATTCAAATAGAAAGCATAAACCACCCAGAATATCCAGGAAAAGTGAGAAAAAATGGCCACGAGATCTATGAAAACTAACTGTAAAACCTTAGTAATTAAAGCATTGTGGTATTGTCACATGAATAAACGAATAAATGAATGCTGAACAGAAAAACTAGAAACAAGACACAATATACATAGTAGCTTATTATGATATGAAGTGACAACTTAAAGAAATATTAATAAGATAATGTGTGTTTTACTATGATGTTTTTTAGAAAACTCACTAACCCTCTGGATTAAAATTGGATTAATACTTCACGCAGTATACCAGATTAAATTCCAAATGTATCAGTGTTTCAAATATTAAACACACAAACAAGAATAAAACACTAGCCAATACCATTATAAATTAGGAAACCTTCTTAATTCTGATTAAAAATTCAGAAGTCACTAAAAATTAACAAATCTGCTTACATAAAAATATTTCAGGAGGCAAGATAAAATAATCCATTTGTGAAAATATCTGCATCTCAAATCACCGACAAATCTACCTCACATTAGAAAGCTTGTAAAAAAAAATTAAAAGAAAAAGGCAAAAATCTAACAAGAAAATAGACAAATGACATGAAGCAATAGATCACATAAAAAGTAACACAAATCACCTCCAAGACAAATGAGAAGATATCTTCGGTCAAAATATTACAAACGCAGCTGAAATAGCATTTTTCACTCCTCAGATTGCAGCATCCCCAAGTTCATCAGCTCTGTTTACTGGCTAGGGATAGCAGCAGTCTCATATATTGTTAATGGGAGGGTAGAGTGATGCAACTACAGTAAGAGTAATTTGGCAATATGTACCAAAATTACAAATGCATCTGTTCTTAACCCAGCAGACTTACTTCTGGAAAAAGTTATATTAAAGTTATTTTCTAGAGATCCACCTACACTCTTGTACAAAATGTGGCATATCCAGTTTTACTTAATGTAGCATAATTTGTAATAGAAAAAAATTGAAAAAAGATATCCATCTACAAGAGACTGGTTGCATAAGCCTCACAATGACAATACAGCTATTACAAAAAAAAAGAAAGATTTCTGTGTATTTATAGGGAGAGATATTTAAACATTATTAAGTGGTCAAGCAGAAGAGTTTATATAATCTGAATTCATCTGTGTAAGAACATAAGGAAATAAGGGTATATAGACACATTTGCTTGTATTGGAAGAAACTCTAAATTATATAAGACTAATAAAAATTAGTATCTGTGTAAAGGTAAGTGAGAAGATAGGGGCATGCATAGAAGCAAAATTCCTGAATATCTATGTTCTTTCATTTTGATTTGTGAACCAATTATAAAAAGTAAATTAAATAACTATATAACCATATGTGTAATTTAAATAAATACATATGAAATAATAACTGTGGTAACTACATTTTATTCAAGGTATTTTTCCTTAAGTGTATCAGTAGGCCCCTTGTTATTCTTGCTGCCTTCACTGTAGTTCAGGCTTTATTGCATTTATCATGGAGCAACTTAAAAAATTCAATAATTTCACAAACTCTTACATCCCAACTAAAATTTATCATACATACTTGTCATATTTGAATTCTTAAAAACAATCCAAATATTTCTAAATTCTTCATATTGTCCCAGTATATTTTTCCAGCCTCATGTCAAGCTGTTTATCCAATCTTCAATTTAATTTAGTCTTAAGATTCCTCACAAATCGGCATTTTTAACCTCCCCCTGCTCCTGCCGTTGATTCTATTACTTCCATCATCTGAAACACCTCATGGTTAAACCCAGTCTATCACATAAGGCAGCTTTCAGTCACAACCACTGAAGCCTCTCTTGATACTCCTAATTTGATATGATTATATTATTCTCCATCTCTCATGTATTTGTTGTGTTTTTTTCTTTTAAAAAAAAGTCTTTTTACACCATAAGTTCTTATTTTTGAAAATCTTATTCCAAAATATACTACTACATGTATATGCCTCGTTCTTTATCCTCTCCATTTTTAAACATCTCCAGAACAGATTGCATGCCTTTCTCATCTGTGTCACATGCAACAGCTTGCACAGTTCAACATGAACTGAGATGAGGCAGGAGTGTAAAAACACTGAACAGAGAATTAACAGATGTGAGTTTAAATCTTATCATTTTTTTGGCTCTATGACCTTCTCTCTGTGCCTGTTTCTATTTTTGTAAAGTTAGGAGATTGAATAAAGTTTATTTGAAGTTCTTCTCAATAATGAAATATGGTAGTTACCATATTTCGAAGTTATTATTGTTATATAGTATTATATTAATGACTATTATATTATTTATAAATTTGAAAATATAGATAAAATTAACATGGAGGATAGTTAAAAAGCAAAATTTTAAATGATGGGGTCAACAAAGTTTAAGACATGCAAATAAGTCTGGCAGTGCTTTAAATATTTATTCTGCATGTCATCTATACTTGCTGTTAATATAATGAGTCATCATTTGCCTTATACCTAATCTGGAATAATGGCATAAAGATACTGTCTGTGTTTTTTGCTGGCTTCTATCTGCATATGTAGCAGTTTGAATACCTACTGTTTTTCTATACATAATGCTACAACAATTACATTAGTGGTTGTTTATATCCATATCACGAGTACACACAATTTTAAATGAATTCCCATACTCTGTAGTGGCCATAACACATTTTGATTGATCAATAAAGGGTAAGAACACCTTCCTGTAGCAATGATTAAGATTTTATCAAATAGTGATTTTTGTCATAGGTATCTGTGTGAATGAAGTGGCATCCTCAGTCTCAGAATCAGATTTGTCCTAAATTGTATTTATGCCAACAATTTAATATTGTACCTACAAGCTAAGGACAATTTAAGGCCAATTTGTTTTGAAAAATTTACAATGAGATTCAGTTTGCTAATAATAAATAAATAAGAATAAATTCCTCATAAACAGTAAAAGGAACCATTTACTTAAGCATTTCAAAGGATTTTGCCACTAGATTTTTAATAGTTAACAGTCACAATATTATAGAGGCAAATTGCATTGTTTATGTGTTTTATTTTTATCAACAAATATTTATAAGCACCAATTTTATGGTAGATGCTGCACCAGGCACTGAGCATTCAAGAGCCATGTTTCCTGGCCTCGAGTTCATTATCACTGTATTCTCCTACCTATATAACACTAAGCATGTAACCTAATCTGAAAATTTTCTATCTTCTTCCTTTGCAATTTCCTTGAAATTCCTGCTCTGTGATCTGAAAAGTCTTTCACATTTTTAACATGTTTAAACATTTCCGTCACTTTAGTGCCTGAAATGAAACCTGACTATAACAGAGGAAATTGCTGACCTTGGCCGGACGCGGTGTCTCACACCTGTAATCCCAGCACTTTGGGAGGCCCAGGCAAGCAGATCATGAGGTCAGGAGATCAAGACCAACCTGGCTAACATGGTGAAACCCCGTCTCTACTAAAAATACAAAAAATTAGCCAGGCGTGGTGGTGAGCGCCTGTAGTCCCAGCTGCTAGGGAGGCTGAGGCAGGAGAATGGCGTGAACCTGGGAGGCGGAGCTTGCAGTGAGCCCAGATCACGCCACTGAACTCCAGCCTGGGCAACAGAGCAAGACTCAGTCTCAAAAGAAAAAAAAAAAAAAAAGAAATTGCTGCCCCTGTAGGCAGCCTCACAATTAGGCAGGAGAAGGAAATAAAGGGTATTCAATTAGGAAAAGAGGAAGTCAAATTGTCCCTGTTTGCAGATGACATGATTGTACATCTAGAAAACCCCATTGTTTCAGCCCAAAATCTCCTTAAGCTGATAAACAACTTCAGCAAAGTCTCAGGATACAAAATCAATGTACAAAAATCACAAGCATTCTTATACACCAATAACAGACAAACAGAGAGCCAAATCATGAGTGAACTACCATTCACAATTGCTTCAAAGAGAATAAAATACCTAGGAATCCAACTTACAAGGGACATGAAGGACCTCTTCAAGGAGAGCTACAAACCACTGCTCAATGAAATAAAAGAGGATACAAACAAATGGAAGAACATTCCATGCTCATGGGCTGGAAGAATCAATATGGTGAAAATGGCCATACTGCCCAAGGTAATTTATAGATTCAATGCCATCCCCATCAAGCTACCAATGACTTTCTTCACAGAATTGGAAAAAAACTACTTTGAAGTTCATATGGAACCAAAAAAGAGCCCACATTGCCAAGTCAATCCTAAGCCAAAAGAACAAAGCTGGAGGCATCACGCTACCTGACTTCAAACTATACTACAAGGCTACAGTAACCAAAACAGCATGGTACTGGTACCACAACAGAGACACAGATCAATGGAACAGAACAGAGCCCTCAGAAATAATGCTGCATATCTACAACCATCTGATCTTTGACAAACCTGACAAAAACAAACAATGGGGAAAGGATTCCCTATTTAATAAATGGTGCTTGGAAAACTGGCAAGCCATATGTAGAAAGCTGAAACTGGATCCCTTCCTTACGCCTTATACAAAAATTAATTTAAGATGGATTAAAGACTTACAGGTTAGACCTAAAACCATAAAAACCCTAGAAGAAAACCTAGGCATTACCATTCAGGACATAGGCATGGGCAAGGTCTTCATGTCTAAAACACCAAAAGCAATGGCAACAAAAGCCAAAATTGATGAATGGGATCTAATTAAACTAAAGAGCTTCTGTACAGCAAAAGAAACTACCATCAGAGTGAGCAGGCAACCTACAAAATGGGAGAAAATTTTCGCAACCTATTCATCTGACAAAGGGCTAATATCCAGAATCTACAATGAACTCAAACAAATTTACAAGAAAAAAACAAACAACACCATCAAAAAGTGGGCGAAGGATATGAACAGACACTGCTCAAAAGAAGACATTTATGCAGCCAAAAAACACATGAAAAAATGCTCATCATCACTGGCCATCAGAGAAATGCAAATCAAAACCACAATGAGATACCATCTCACACCAGTTAGAATGGCGATCATTAAAAAGTCAGGAAACAACAGGTGCTGGAGAGGATGTGGAGAAATAGGAACACTTTTACACTGTTGGTGGGACTGTAAACTAGTTCAGCCATTGTGGAAGTCAGTGTGGCAATTCCTCAGGGATCTAGAACTAGAAATGCCATTTGACCCAGCCATCCCATTACTGGGTGTATACCCAAAGGACTATAAATCATGCTGCTATAAAGACACATGCACACACATATGTTTGTTGTGGCACTATTCACAATGGCAAAGAGTTGGAACCAACCCAAATGTCCAACAACGATAGACTGGATTAAGAAAATGTGGCACATATACACCATGGAATACTATGCAGCCATAAAAAATGATGAGTTCATGTCCTTTGTAGGGACATGGATGAAACTGGAAAACATCATTCTCAGTAAACTATCGCAAAGACAAAAAACCAAACACCTCATGTTCTCACTCATAGGTGGGAATTGAGCAAAGAGAACACATGGGCACAGGAAGGAGAACATCACACTCCAGGGACTGTTGTGGGGTGGGGGGAGGAGGGTGGGATAGCATTAGGAGATACACCTAATGCTAAATGACGAGTTAATGGGTGCAGCACACCAACATGGCACATGGATACATATGTAACAAACCTGCACATTGTGCACGTGTACCCTAAAACTTAAAGTACAATAATAAAAAAAAGAAAAAAATTGTTTAACATATACAAATTATATATGTTTATTATGTACAGAATGATGTTTTGAAATATTTATCCATGTGAGAAGTCAAGATTGTGCTAATTAACATGAATTATCTTATATGCTTATTATTTTTTGTGTGGAGAACCCAAATTTATCTGTTAGCCATTTTTAAGAATACATTGTTATTAATCATGGTCACCATGATGTACAATAAATCTTTGAAATTATTTCTTCAATCTAACTAAAATTTTGTATGCTTTGATGAACATATCCCCTTCCTCCTCTTCCTCACCCACCCCTATCCCCTGGTAACCACCACTGTATTCTCTGCTTCTATGAGTTGGACTATTTTAATTTCACATATGAGTGAGATCATCCAAAATCATCCTACTATGGCCAGCATTACTCTGACAATTATAGTGTCTCTTTTTACAGTTTTTGCCTTAAAGATTGTTTTATTTGATATAAGAATAGTTAGCTCTGCTTTCTCTTTGTTTCCTTTGGCAAGGAATAGCTTTTTCCATCCTTTCACTTTCAATCCATTTGTGCCCTTGAAGCTGAAGTGAGCCTCTTGTAGGTAGCATATAAATAGGTCTAGAGTCTGGGGCCATGCGTGCCTCCCCAATACTGGATTTCGCTGAGGCAGGCCTGGAGTTGCATTCAAGGCCATTCCATTGTCTCAGGCTCCAGGCCCAGCCTAGATGCCACACCAGCTCAGAGATCAATCAGCCAACATGGCTTCAGGTTTTAGGCACACACCAGTGCCAGGACAACACTGAGACCACAGAACAGGCTTGAGTCCATGGGGGAAGGCATGAATCCTAAGTCCACAGGAGTTGGTGTGGAGCCTGGGTCTGCATGGCTAGTTCTAAAGCCTTGATTTTTGAGGGCTAACCTGGCACCAAGGTCTTCTGGGGTGGTCCTGGACCCTGGGTTTATTAAAGCCAGCCTGGACCCCATGTCCCCAGAAGCCTGAGGCTATAGGAAGCTAGGGCTGGCCTGGTGCTGGGACAGGCATGGGGCCTTGGTATAGGTATGGGTATGGGTATGTGGGATTCTGGGATCACAGATGCTGTTCTGGTTCCTGGTGCCACAGAGGTCAGCTCGACATGGGGTGAGTAGGTTCTGTCCTGGAGTCTCGGTCTAGTAAGTCTCATCCGGGTCCTCTATCCACAAGGGCTGACCTGTAACCTGGTTCCACAGGGGCAGTTCTAGAACCTATGTCTCTTGGGGCCAACCTAGCACTGGAGATTACTGAGATGAGCATGGACCCTGGGTCTGCTAGAGCAGCCCTGCACCTTCTGTATGCTGTAGCTTTGAGCTATAGGGTTGACTTAAGGGGTACAGCCATGGGGACTGGCCTTGCACAGGGCAGTCCTGGAGCCTGTTTCCATGGTGCCAGCCAGGGGTGACTCAAAGGGTGTCTTTAAAATGGGATATAATTTTATTAGAGCAAAAAAGTGATGCAGTTGCTCAGAGAAGAGTTTACAAGGAAAATTTGTTTAATAGTAACTGACCATGTATTTCAGAATGTGCAGTGGGTTTAAAGGGTTAGGGAGGGGCAATATTTTGAGTTGAGAGGGAATGTTGATAACCTTTCAGGCAAGCGAATGAGTGGATTTCAACTAGATGAGTCAACATGGGCAATGATACAAATTTTCCATTGTGTTTTACAGTAATCAGAGAATGTCAGGAACACCAAACTTAACCAGCTTCCCTAGTTAGAGAAAGTGCATAAATATTCGTAGTGTTGCTGAGATAAAATTCTGAAGTGGCAGTAAGTCAAAACTGACAATACTATAGGGGAAATATCTAATAAGGTTAGTCTTCACAACTGAGGCCCTGCAGGAGTTAAAATTTTAAGCAATTTTTAGTTGATTCTTAGTCATCCTAATTTTCTATTCTTTTATATGAAAACTCCTAATGTTCTTAATCAGTTTTCTCTACCACCATATTCTATGAATAAAATATATCTTGCTCATGTAACTAAGAAAGTACTGATCATAAGGTATCAATCTTACTCAAATCTAAACTTACCTAGTGTATTAGTCCATTCTCACACTACTATTAAGAAATACATGAGACTGGGTAATTTATGAAGAAAAGAGGTTTGACTCACAGTTCCACAGGCTTAACAGGAAGCATGACTGGGAGGCCTCAGGAAACTTACAATCATGGCACAAGGTGAAAGGAAATCAAGGACCTTCTTTACAAGGTGGCAGTAGAGAGAGAGAGGTTGGGGGAGTGCTACATACTTTTAAACCAACAGATCTCATAAGAAATCACTATCACAAGAACAGGAAGGGGGAAATCTGCTCTCCTGACCCAATTACCTCTCACTAGGCCCTTCCCCTGACATGTAGGAATAACAATTCGACATAAGATTTGGGTGGGGACACACAGCCAAAATATATTATTCCACCCCTGGTCCCTCCCAATTGTATGTCCTTCTCATATTTCAAAACCAATCATGCCTTCTCAACAGTCGCCCTAAGTCTTCACTCATTCCAGCATTAGTCGAAAGTCTCATCTGAGACAAGGTAAGTTCCTTCCACCTATGAGCCTGTAAAATCAAAAACAATTTAGTTACTTCTGAGATACAATGGGGTACAGACATTGGGCAAACGGTCCCATTCCAAATCAGAGAATTGGACAAAAACAGGGGCTACGGGCCCCATAGAAGTCCAAAACCCAGCAGGGCAGTCATGAAATCTTAAAGCTCCAAAATAATCTCCTTTGATTCCATGTCTCTCATCCAGGGTACACTAGCGCAGGAGGCAGGTTCCCAAGACCTTGGCAGCTCCACCCTAGTGACTCTGAAGGGTACAGCCCCCATGGCTGCTTTCATGACCTGGTGTTGAGTGCTTGTGACTTTTCCAGGTACACGGTACAAGCTGTCAGTAGATCTAACATTCTGGCCCCTGGTAGACAGTAGTCCTCTTCCCACAGCTCCACTAGGCAGTGCCCCAGTGGGTACTCAGTGTGAAGGCTCCAACCCCACATTTCTCATCCCCTCCACACTGCCCTAGTAGAGGTTCTCTGTAAGAGCTCCGTCCCTGAAGCAGAATTCCTGCTGGATATCCAGGTGTTTCTATACAGCCTCTGAAATCTAGGCAGAGGTTCCCGAACCTCAATTCTTGCCTTCTATGCACCCGCAGACACAACGCCACTTGGAAACTGCCAAGGCTTCATGATTGCAGTCTCTGAGGCAATGGCCCAAGCTGTACCCTGGCCCATTTTAGTTACATGACCTTAGCTGGAGTGCCTGAAACACAAGGTGCCATGTCCCAACGCTGCACAGAACAATGGGGCCCTGGACTCCGACCATGAAACCATGTTTCCCTCCTAGACCTTTAGGCCTGTGATGGAAGGGGATGCCATGAAAATCTCTGAAATTCTCTGGAGACATTTTCCCCATTGTCTTGGCTATTAACATCTGCTCCTCATTACTTATGCAAATTTCTGCAGCAGGTATGAATTTCTCCCCAGAAAATGCGTTTCTTTCCTACTACTGGGTCAGGCTGCAAATTTTTCAAACTTTTATGGTCTGGTTCCCTTTGAAATATAAGTTCCAGTTTCAGACCGTCTCTTTTTGCATGCATATGAGTGTACAATTTTAGAAAAAGCCAAGTCACATCTTGAATGCTTTGCTGCCTAGAAATTTCTTCTGCCAGATACCCTAAAACATCTCTCTCTATTTCAAAGTTCCACAGATCTCTAGGGCAGAGGCAAAATGCTGCCAGTCTTTTTGCTAAAGCATTGTAAGAGTTACCTTTACTCCAGTTCCCAGTAAGTTTTTCATCTCCATCTGAGACCACTTCATCCTGGACTTCACTGTCCATATCACTATCAGAATTTTGGTCACAACCATTCAACAAGTCTCTAGAAAGTTGCAAACATTCACTCATCTTCTGAGCCCTACAAACTGTTCCAACCTCTGCCTGCTAACCAGTTCCAAAGTTGCTTCCAAATTTTCAGGTATCTTTATAGAAATGCCAACTTCTCTCAGTACCAATTTTCTGTATTAGTTCATTTTCACACTGCTATAAAGAACTACCTGAGACTGAGTGATTTATGAAGAAAAGAAGTTTAATTGACTCACAGTTTTTCAAGCTTAACAGGAAGCAAGACTGGGAGGCTTCAGGAAACTTGCAATCACGACAAAAGGTGAAGGCGAATCAGGGACCTTCTTTACATGATGGCAGAAGAGAGAGAGAGGAGGGAAATGCCATGCACTTTCAAACTATCAGATCTCATGATAACTTACTCATTATTAAGAGAACAGAAAGGGGAACATTGATCCCCATGATCCAATTACGTTCCACCATGCCTTTCACCTGACACGTGAGAATTACAATTCCACGTGAGATCTGGGTGAGGACACAGAACCAAACCATATAACCTAGAGTGTTCCAATTCCGCCTTTCATGCAGAAAAACAAAAATAATTTATTTCATTATCTGTATATTTAGGCTTTTCAAATATGGATCAATTCCATTTCTTTCCGACTTTTCTTACACATTGCTGTTCGTCGTATTCCTGTGTCATTTATTTTCGTCTCCATTGGCTCCATTTCCTCCACATGAATCATGACAAATTTATCTCCAACATATAAAAATTTTCCTTGGCTCCAAAATACCTCGTACCACTCCATAACATTTGCCTACTTTCTGAACATTTTGCAAAAGTATTTAGCTTACTGTATCCACTTCTACAATTCTCATATACTTCTAAACTACGATTTCTTACTTTACCAATCTACTAAAAATATTCATGCTGAAATTATCAAGCATTTCATGTTCAAATAAAAAATATTTTAGTCCTCATTCAGTGTGTATCTCTATACAATTTGGGACTATAAACAATTCCCTACAGCTTAAAACTCTCCGTTCTTAATGTTTTTTTTTACATTTTCTCCTTTTTTTATAGCTCCTTCCTTTTCTATTGTGTAACCCTTAAATATTTGTTTCCCTAGTTTACATCATTTATCTTATTTTTTTCTTGAGATACTCCACATCTATATTCACATTTTCATTTTCATCTCTCTTTCTAGTTGTAAACCATTTTTTTCCAGGAGTCTATTAATCTGAATGTATTGCATGTACATCAGATATAAAAAACATTTTCTCTCTCTTCTCTCCTCTCCTTTCTCAATTTTTCTGCTCATTGATATCAACTTCAATTAAGTTTAATTAATCATATTCCACTTCTTCCTCTTTTCAACATCCTATTGATCACTAAATCATATCAGTTATATACCAGAAATATCTCTAAAATTGACTTTCATCTTTTAACATTTACTTATATTGTTTACTTCGGATTCAAATAATATTCCTTCTGATTTATTTCAGAAACCATATGTCTTGTCTGTGTTTCCAAACAACTTTCACACACTATAGCCATGGTACTCTTCCAAAGAAGCATAATTGATTATGTCACTTTTCAGATTTCAAAATACTTTTGACTTACATTTTTCTCAGGCCACATATTGAACTCTTCAGTATAAAGCTACTTCATATTCTGTCCTCTTATGTTGTTTATCTCCACTTTCTAATATCAATGTATTTACATAAACTCCTATCTTAAAGAACACCTCAATATCCTCAGTTATACTTCATTTCTGATTGCTCTCAGTCCTTGTATTAATGCATAAGAAAAGGTTTTTTCCCAAAATTTCCTACTTTTTTTCTTTTGAAAATCCCTGCCCATTCTTCATGTGCCAGCTCAAACAAATGACAGTAGTACACCTCTCCTAAATTCTCCAGACTGCATTAAATTGTTTATACATAATGCTCTCAAATCACTTCATCCAAATCTCTTCAACAGCAATTATTACACTAAATTTTAACTGTTTATATAATTGTGAGCTATTTATGTGTATATGTGTATGTGTGTATGTGTGTTTATATATGTGTGTATATATAATATATGGGGTATATATCTATAAATAAATTTATACATATAGTCATCATATATCTCTTAATTATAATATTAGGTTGGTGCAAAAGTACTTACAGTTATTGCCATTAAATATACATAATATATATCATATAATATATCTATACACACACATATCTCATGATGACATGTTGATCAAAATCTTACAATACCCATGTCAAAGTTTTTCAGCTGACTTCAGTTTCACTCGAGTCCGTGTGAAAAGACCACCAAACAGGCTTTGTGTGAGCAATAAAGCTTTTTAATCACCTGGGTGCAGGCAGGCTGAGTCTGAAAAGACAGTCAGGGAAGGGAGATGGGGTGGGGCTGTTTTATGATATTCGGGTAGGTAAAGGAAAATTACAGTCAAAGGGGGTTGTTCTCTGGCAGGCAGGGGTGGGGGTCACAAGGTGCTCAGTGGGGGAGCTTTTGAGCCAGGATGAGCCAGGAGAAGGAATTTCACAAGGTAATGTCATCAGTTAAGGCAGAGACCAGCCATTTTCACTTCTTTTGTTGTGGAATGTCATCAGTTAAGGCAGGAACAGGCCATTTTCACTTCTCTTGTGATTCTTCACTTGTTTCAGGCCATCTGGACATTTACATGCAGGTCACAGGGCATATGATGGCTTAGCTTGGGCTCAGAGGCCTGACATTCAGGACCAATGCACAATCTGGAAAACTTGTTTGGGAATACTTTCTCAGTAGTAAAAAAATGAAATTCCAGTTATACCTTTATTAGATTTTCTCACAACTAACTTTCCAACTGAAAAATATAAACAGAATCAGGTTGATAGTAGAAAAAATAAGGGTAAGTAACATTTTTAATAAAACAACCCTAAATGAATTTAATTTACCTAGTCCATCTATCTTCTATAGGTAATATTCCATTTTTTAAAGGAGACTACTGAACCACTTTCAGAGATATTTGAGATATTGAGAGGAAAGTAATAATGATAGATTATTAGAAACATATCAATGTAGCAAATTTTTAAATGAGAGTCTGTGTCATTACTCATTTATCAAAAACTTTTTAAGCTGTAGTCCCTGAACTAGGAATTTAGAAGATAGGGTTAAGATAAACAAATATATCCCCTGATTTCAAGGAAATTCATCCTAACCAATTAATGTATATGTGTGTGTGTATCTATACATATATGTGTGTGTGTGTATATATATGTGTGTATGTGTGTATATATATATGCACATGCACACAAACTATAAAATGTTTCATTAAAAACATATTTATTAAGAAAGTTTATGCAGAAGGGGAAATATTGAGAAAAAATAAAGTTCAACAAGGGGACACTCAGCAATTACCTTTTTGAAAAAAGCAATATTATATCTAAATATTACATTTTACCTAATGGTCAACCTATAGTTTTGAACATCAAATATTATTTCTGAACACAATGGTAAAATGAATTATTCAAGTGAGAGCTTATAAATATGTAGATGGGGCTACATTGATTATTAAACATTATAAAATATTTGGTTGATTATGTGTTGAGCTGACCTAATTTTAACTTTCTAGTAGTGTTGGTATCCCAACAAAATATGATAAATTTGGAGAGTCTGGACTTCAAATAGTTATGTAACATATAATTTTATGTTTATGGAATATTATAAACTAAATACAAACACATAGTGGATTAGTCATTTGATGAATAATTATGTTCATAGGGCTCTGACCAATATCAACTTGGAACTTTTGTGTTAGCTCATAAATCAGTTGTGAAAGTATTTTGATGAGGGTTGTATGTTAGATTATTGACAAACGAATACTTGCTCCTTCTGTGACACCACTTTGCTGGGGATATACTTCTCTCCATGATATCGGCCTTAGTCACATGGCTTGATTTTGCCTCATAGTGAGTAAAATATACTTCTGCACCTTAGATTTTAGTCTCAACCATGTGACTGGGTAAATCAGATTCTAGCAAACAGAAAAACAAGCAGAACCATAAAACATGCTTTGTGCAATTAGGTTAACCTGTTATGTTTCCGCCATTGCTATGAAAAAGAGCATGTCTAGGTTATTCCACTTGTCCAACCTAGCATATATTTTTTGTTTTGTTTTTTCTTTCGCTATAAGTAGAACATGCTCAGTTTAACTCACCTGTTCCAGTTCAAAGAGAGTCAGGAACACGTAGTTTGACGGATTCAACCTAACATGCAGTTTGGAGTCAAGCCCAGCCAAGTTTAAACTAAATCAGCAAAATCTCAGCTGATCCATGGAAGAAAGAAATGAGATTTCGTTAGACTGTTTTGTCACATAGCAATAGCTAATAGTGTGAAACATAACTGGTAACTTACAGATAATGAAATAGAATGGAACAAAATAGAACAGAAAATGTAAGAATGGTTAATTCATAGTAGCGACAATAATTAAATTATTAAATTTAATTGAATTTAGATATACTTAAATAAGCATACACATGTGTGTTCTGGGGTACAATATAAAATGTAGTTTTTACTGTGTTTCATTATTTTTTTTATTTGAAAATTGCTGACCTGAATGAAATTCCTGGAGTATGGCACATTACTCTGGCATTAACCCTGCATATTTAATCTATTTATTTATTTATTTATTTATTTATTTATTTATTTAATTTTGTATTTTTTTTTTTTTTAGTTCCATGGGTTTTTGGGGAACAGATGGTGTTTGGTTACATGAATAAGTTCTATAGTGGTGATTTCTGAGATTTTGGTTCACCCATCACCTGAGCAGTGTACACTGTACCCAGTGTGGAGACTTTTATTACTTTCCACACCCACCCTTGCTCCCAAGTCCCCAAAGTCCAATGTATCATTCTTAGGCCTTTGTGTGCTCATAGCTTAGCTTCTACATATGAGTGAGTTACAATGTTTAGTTTTCCATTCCTGAGTTATTTCACTTAGAATAATAGTCTCCATTTCCATCCAGGTTGCTGTGAATGCCATTCTTTCATTCCTTTTTATGGCTGAGTAGTATTCCTATATACATGTATGTATATGTGTGTGTGTGTGTGTGTGTATAGATATAGATATAGATATATATCTCACATTTTCTTTATCCACTAATTGATTGATGGACATTTGGGCTCAATTGCAAATTGTGCTGCTATAAACATGCATATGTAAGTATCTTTTTTGTATAATGACTTATTTTCCTCCAGGTAGATACCTAGTAATGGGATTGCTGGATGAAAAGATAGATCTACTTTTAGTTATTTAAGGAATCTCCACACTGTTTTCCACAGTGGTTGTACTAGTATACCTCCACACCAACATCTGTATCTATTATTTTTTGATAATGAACATTCTTGCAGGGATAAATTGGTATCACATGGTGGTTTTTATTTGCTTTTACCTGATCATTAGTGACGTTGAGTATTTTTCCATATACTTGGTGGCCATTTGTATATCTTCTTTTGAAAATTGTCTATTCCTGTCCTTAGCCTACTTTTTGATGGGATTGCTTGTTTTTTTTTTTTTTTCTTGCTAATTTCTTTGACATCTTTGTAGATTCTGGATATTAGTCTTTTGTTGAATGTATAGATTGTGAAGATTTTCTCCCACTCTGTGAGTTGTCTGTTAATGCTGCTGATTATTTCTTTTGCTATGCAGATGCTTTTCAGTTTCATTAAGTCCTATCTTTCTTTGGTTTTGTTGCATTTACTTTTGGGTTCTTGGTCATGAAGTCTTTGCACAAGCCAATGTCTAGAAGGGTTTTTCCAATGTTATCTCCTATAATCTTTAAGATTTCAGGTCTTAGATTTAAGTCTTTGATTCATCTTGAGTTGATTTTTGTATAAGGTGAGCAATGAGGATCCAGTTTCAGTCTTCTTGTACATGTGGCTTGCCAATTATCCTAGCACCATTTGTTAAATAGGGCGTCCTTTCCCCACTTTATGTTTTTGTTTGTTTTGTTGAGGATCAGTTTGCTGTAACTATTTCACTTTATTTCTGGGTTCTCTCTTCTGCTCCATTGGTCTATGTGCCTATTTTTATACCAGTACCATCCTGTTTTGGTGACTATGGTGTTATAGTATATTTAAAGTTTGGTAATGTAATGCCTCCAGATTTGTTCTTTTTGCTTAGTCTTGCTTTGTCTATGTGGGCTCTTTTTTGGTTTCATATGAATTTTAGAATTGTTTTTTCTAGTTCTGTGAAGAATGATGGTGGTATTATGATGGGAATTACGTTGAATTTGTTGATTTCTTTTGGCAGTATAGTCATTTTCACAACATTGATTCTACCCATCCATAAGCATAGGATGTGGTTCCATTTGTTTGTGTCATCTGAGGTTTCTTTCAGCAGCATTTTGCAGTTTTCATTACAGGGATTTTTCACGTCCTTGATTAGGTATATTCCTAAGGTTTGTTTTTTGTTTGTTTGTTTGCTTGTTTGTTTTGGCAGCTATTATGAAAGGAATTGAGTCCTCGATTTGATTCTAAGCTTGGTCACTGTTGGTGTGTAGCAGAGCTACTGATTTGTGTACATTAATTTTGTATCCTGAAACTTTGCTGGATTCATTTACCAGTTCTAGGAACTTTTTGGATGAGTCTTTAGGGTTTTCTAAGTATACAATCATATCACCAGCAAACAGCAAGTGTTTGACCTCCTATTTACCAATTTGGTTGCCCTTTATTTCTTTCTCTTGTCTGATTGCTCTGGCTGGGACTTCCAGAACTATGTTGCATAGAAGTGGTGAAGGTGTACATCCTTGTCTTGTTCCAGTTCTCAGGGGAAATGCTTTCAACTTTTTCTCCATTCAGTATGTTGGCTGTGGGTTTTTTGTAGACAGCTTTTATTACATTAAGGTTTGTCCCTTCTATGTCGATTTTGCTGAGGCTTTTAGTCATAAAGTCATGCTGGATTTTATCAAATGCTTTCTCTGCATCTATTAAGTGGACCACGTAATTTTTGCTTTTAATTATGTTTATGTGGTGTATCACATTTATTGACTTATATATGTTAAACCATCCCTACATCCCTAGTATGAAATCCACTTGATCATGGTGGATTATATTTTTGATATGCTGTTGGATTCAGTTTGCTAGCATTTGGTTGAGGATTTTTGCACATATGTTCATCAGGGACATTTGTGTGTAGTTTCCTTTTATTGTTTGTTCTTCCCTGGTTTGGTGTTAGGGTGATACTGGCTTCATAGAATGATTTAGGGAGGATTTTCTCTTTATCTTTTGAAATAATGTCAAGAGGACTGGTACCAATTCTTCTTTGAATGTCTAATAGAATTCAGTGGTGAATCTGTCTGGACCTGGACTTTTTTTTTTGTTGGGAATTTTTTTTACTGCCACTTTAATCTTGCTGCTTATTATTGGTCTGTTCAGAGATTCTATATCTTCCTAGTTTAATCTAGGAGAGTCATATATTTCCAGGAATTTATCTGTCCCCTCTAGGTTTTCTAGTTTATGAGCATAATGTTGTTCATTGTAGCATTGAATAAGCTTTTGTATTTCTTTGGTATCAGTAATTGTGGTATCAGTAATCCCATTTCATTTCTAATTGAGCTTATTTGGATCTTCTCTCCTCTTTTCTTGGTTAGTCTTGCTTATGGTCTATCAATTTTATTGTCTTCTCAAAGAACCAGCTTTTTGTTTCATTTGTCTTTGGTATTATTTTGTTGCTGTTGTTTCCATTTCATTTAGTTCTGCTCTGACCTTCAATATTTCTTTTCTTCTGCTGGATTTGGGGGTTTGTATTGTTTTTGTTTCTCCAGTTCCATGAGGTGTGACCTTAGATTGTCTATTTGTGCTCTTTCTGGCATTTTCATGTGGGCATATAATGCTATGAACTTTTTTCTTAGCACCACTTGTGCTGTATCCCAGAGGTTTTGATAGGTTATGTCACTATTATTCTTCAGTTCAAATAATTTTTTAAATTTCCATCTTGATTTAATTGTTGACCCAATGATCATGCAGGAACAGGTTATTTAATTTTCATGTATTTTCTTGGTTTTGAGGGTTCCTTTTGGAGTTGATTTCCAATTTTATTCCACTGTAGTCTGAGAAAGTACTTGATATAATTTTGATTGTCTTAAATTTACTGAGACTTGTTTTGTGGCCTATCATATGGTCCATCTTGGAGAATGTTCCATGTGCTGATGAATAGAATGTACATTTTGTGGTTGTTGAGTAGAATGTTATGTAAATACTTGTTAAGTCTATTTGTTGTAGTGTATCGTTTAGGTCCATTGTTTCTTTGTTGACTTTTTGTCTTGATGACCTGTCTAGTGCTGTCAGTAGAGTATTAAAGTCTCCCACTATTATTGTGATGCTGTTTATCTTATTTCTTAGGTCTAGTAGTAACTGTTTTATAAATTTGGGAGCTCCAGTGTTACGTGCATATATATTTAGAATTGTGATATTTGCCTGTTGGACTAGTCCTTTTATCATTATATAATATCCCTCTTTGTCTTTTGTAACTGCTGTTGCTTTAAACTCTGTTATATATGATATAAGAATAGCTACCCCTACTTACTTTTGGTGTCCTTTTGAATGGAATATCTTTTTCCATCCCTTTACCTTAAGTTTATGTGAGTTCTTATGTGTTAGGTGAGTCTACTAAAGATAGCAGAAACTTGGTTGGTGATTTCTTATCCATTCTGCCATTCTGTATCTTAAGTGGAGCATTAAGGTCATTTACATTCAATATTAGTATTGATATGTGAGATACTATTCTATTCATTGTTCTATTTGTTGCCTGAATGCCTTATTATTATTATTATTATTGTCTCATTGTTTTATAGGTTCTGTGAGATTTATGCTTTAAGGAGATTCTATTTTGGTGTATTTTGAGGATTTGTTTCAAGATTTAGAGCTCTTTTTAGCAGCTCTTGCAGTACTGGCTTGGTAGTGGCAAATTCTCAGCATTTGTTTGTCTGGAAAAGACTGAATCTTTCCTTCATTTGTGCAGCTTGGTTTTGCTGTATACAAAATTCTTGGCTGATAATTCTTTCATTTAAGGAGGCTAAAATTAGGGCCCCAATCCTTTCTACAATGTAGGGTTTCTGCTGAGAAATCTGCTGTTAATCTGACAGGTTTTCCTTTATAGGTTACCTGATGCTTTGCCTCATAGCTCTTAAAATTATTTCTTTTGTCTTGACTTTAGATTACTTGATGACTATGTGCCTAGGCAATGATCTTTTTGCAATGAATCTCCCAGGTGTTCTTTGAGATTCTTGTATTTGAATGTCCAGATATCTAGCAAGGCCAGAGAAATTTTCCTCAATTATTCCCTCAGATATATCTTCCAAATTTATATTTCTCTTCTTCCTTGGGAATATCAATTATTCCTAGGTTTGGACTTTAGCATAGTCCCAAACTTCTTGAAGGCATTGTTCATTTTTAAAATTCTTTTTTCTTTGTCTTTGAAAGATTGGGTTAACTTGAACGCCTTGTCTTCAAGCTCTGAATTTATTTTTTCTGCTTGTTTTATTCAATTGCTGAGGCTTTCCAGTGCATTTTGCATTTTTCTAAATGTGTCTTTGACTTCCAGAAGTTATGATTGTTTTTAATTTGTGCTATTTCACTGAAGAATTTTGCTTTCATATCCTTTATTTATTTAAGGTAGATTTCACCTTTCTCTGGTGCCTTCTTGATTTGCTCAATAATCAATCTTCTGAATTCTTTTTCTGGCAATTCAGAGATTTCTTCTTGGTTTAGATTCATTGCTGGTGAGCTGGTATGATCTTTTGTGTGTTAAAGAAGCTTATTTTGTCATATTACTGTAATTTTTTTTCTGGTTCCTTCTCATTTGAGTAGACTATGTCAGAGGGAAAATCTGGGATTCAAGGGCTGCTGTTTAGGTTATTTGCCCTACAGGGTGCTCCCTTGATGTGGTGCTCTCCCCCTTCCCCTAGGAATGAGGCTTCCTGAGAGCTGAACTGTAGTGATTGTTTTTGCTCTTCTGGGTCTAGCCATCCAGCAGAGCTACCAGGCCCCAGGTTGGTACTGGGGAGTGTCCACAAAAACACTACAAAGATTGCATCCTGCGATGCGACCTGTCTCAGGTCTTGCAGCCATGGATACCAGCAGCTGCTCTGGTGAAGGTAGCAGGGAAGTGAAGTGAACTCTATGAAGGTCTTTGGTTGTGTTTTTGTTTAGTGTGGTGGTTTTGTGCTGGTTGGCCTCCAGCCAGGAGGTGGCACTTTCAAGAGCGCATCACTGTGGCCCTATAAGAAGGCTACAGGTTTGCCATGGGGATATCTGGTTAAGTATTTGGGTTTCTCAGGCAGTGGGCAGGGCCTTAGAGCTGCCAAGAGATTACGACCTTTGTCTTTGGCTACCAGGTCGGGTAGAGAAAACCACCAGGTGACAGCAGAGATAGGAGTGTCTGAGTTCAGCCTCTCCTTAGGGCTTGCTGTGGCTGCTGTGGGGCATGAGGGTGTGGTTCCCAGTCCAGTGGAGTTATATTCCCAAGGCAATTATGGCTGCCTCTGCTGAGTCATGTAGGTCACCAGGAAGGTGGGGGAAAGCTGGCAGTCACAGGACTCACCCCACTCCCACACAGCTTACAGTCCTAAAGACTGGTCTCACTCTCACTGTACATCCCCACAACAGCAGCAAGTCTATTTCTAGGTAGCCAGTCACCAGGGCTGAGAACTTGCTCCAAATCATGAGCCTCCCCACTGAGAAAGAAAGCAGACTCACAGGTTTTCTGTGTCTCAGGGAGTCTGTAGCAGTGATCCAGTTTCTTCAAAGGGTCTGTGGATTCTCTTGGCTTTCTTGGTACGTTCCTGTGGTATTTCTTGGAACAAAAGTTCAGTCTGTGAGTCTCCACATGATGCTCTGCCCATCCGAGTGGGAGCTACAAGCTAATCCTATCACCTATCCAACACCTTAATCCTTCTTAACCTTTTTAGCAACTCAAGTAAGATTTAAAATGAATGGTCATCAAATTTTTAAATTATTAAAACCTATGAGAGAAATAATGAATAATTTGGATACAAGATTCAGGATTGCAAAAATCCTATTGTTTGATCTCCAAGTAAAAGAAATTTGAATATAGGTCAATGGAATAGTGCTATATGACCATTTAAATACCTAATTGGGTCACACAATGCATCATTAGAAATATATATCAGAGATGAAAGATAAGATAGCCTAGTTTCATTCTGTTTGAAGGTAGACCAACTTGACAGATTACATTCAATTTAGGCCCATAATGCTTTGAAAATTTCTGTGTCACACTGAAGGAGTTTGGTTGCATATATAATTAGTGAAATAGCTTTAAACTAGATGATGTAAATAATGTCATAAACAAAACTAGATAAGTTTTCTTTGTAGCAGGAGAAACTCACTGGGAAAACATGTAGAGATGATTTTTGTATGGAAGGTAGTTGAAACTTTTGTGTTGCAATAGGGTAGCAAGATTTAGCTTGCTTAGCACAAAGTTTAATTATGTGGAATGATAAGCAATAAGTGTAATGGGGTGTTAAAACAGAATCATATTAGTGGGGAATCATCAACATTTATTCAATTTGATGGAGAAACCTTCTTTGAGTGACGTGACTTCAGAAGTTACTTTAATCACAGGTCTAAGTAAGAGGAATACCAAACTTTAGGAAAGGTAAAACAAGAAAAACATTAGCAGGAATAAAGGGTGGAAAACATAGCCCATCAACTTAACAAAAAAGGGATTGTAGGTTAATTAGAAGATGAGAGAATCGAGACGTTTTTGAAGTAAAGGCAAACATTTCTCAGAGAAGGTAGTGAAGAGAATGAAAAGTCTTGGACTGGAAGAAACAAGGCCCTCTGTAGAGAAGCAGCAGCTACTCACTTTGAATAATGACAAGACTCAGGCAGAGCTGGAGGGATAGAATCTTATATGAAGGTTGCAACAGTTCAGAACATCAAAAGCCTCTCAAAAGTATCTACTTATTTTATTTTTCAAATATTCATTGTGAACATATATATTTCAGATGTGAATTCCGTGTTTAAAACTGTCCTGAGGGTGAGCGTTCATGATGTTTGCCATTTTAGAACATTTGCCAGTGACACTACATGAATACTTAATGAAAATATCATAAATTTTAAGTGGCGTAGAATCAATTTCACTGGTTACTTATTTATCTGTTAATTTATCTTGAACAGCAACTGCTGAAAATTTTTGGGGAACATAATATGGGACACATGTTTTAAAATAATAGTCTCAATGATCATTACATTCCTGGAAGTTACTGAACATCTTGGAGTTAGAATGGGCCTTGGAGATCAAGTGTATTTGTCTTACAAATTCAGAATCCTACCTAAGCCCTTCATAGGTGTTTATCTACCATCTGCCTGAAAAGTATCAGTGACTTCGTTGACATTAGTGTCCACTGTTACATAATGATATTGATGCAATTTATTCCTTAATTTTATAAGTAATTATTTAAAACCAACCTGCACCTGGACACAGTGGCTCACACTTGTAATCCCAGCACTTTGGGAGGCCGAGGTGGGCGGATCACTTGAAGTCACGAGTTTGAGACCAGCCTGGCCAACATGGTGAAACCGTATCTCTACTAAAAATACAAACAAACAAACAAACAAAATAGCCAGGTGTGGTGGTGGGTGCCTGTAGTCCCAGCTCTTGGGAGGCTGAGGCAGGACAATCACTTGAACCTGGGAGGCAGAGGTTGCATTAAGCCACTGCACTCCAGCTGGGCTATAGAGTGAGACTCTGTCTTAAAACAAAACAGAACAAAACAGAAAACCAACTTGCATGTTTTGATTAAACCATTTGCCAATTCACTAAAATGTATCCCTAGTGTGAAAAATAAAATCAATATGCTTTACTAATAATTGAAACTTGCAATTTAATTTTTTTTTACTTGCCATTCAGAATGTATTTTACTCCCAAAGGAAACCTATCCACCCTGTATTCTGATAGCAAGACAGTCTCTCAAAACAGTGGTTCCCAGTCATTCCAATGTTTCTGAATCATTGAAAAGCTAATTCCATAATCTGAAAAATGTTGAAAGCCATGAGCCTTTATCTGAGAACAAATGACCATAAGATTAAGATTTGCATATACTGTCAGTACAGTGTCAAATTGACTGAATCTATTGTGAACCTCCAGTTAAGAATGCTTTGGATGTATGGGGAATTGAAATCTCCTATCTGGATCAGTTTAGAGATAAAGATTGCTCTCCCTGTGTGCTGGACCATTTCCAGTTTCTCTCTTTGGGTCATTGTGTGGTTCCTCCAAATTTACCTTTTCAAGATAGTGATGGGCTTTTTCAATGTGAATGTTTGAAAGAATATAATAGTATTAGTCATTCTATATAATTTTGCCATAAACATTTATGTAATAGAGTGTTTCTCTTGTTCCTAACAAGATTTACAAATTCAATATGGAACAGAGGTAAGGTAAAACTAAACTATTATTTAAATGTGAACACAGAAGCCTATCTTAATTGCTGCTAAATAATTACAAAATTGGCCATAGATCTGAATATAAACTCTTTGCTTTGGGCCAGGCGCTGTGGCTCACGCCTGTAATCCCAGCACTTTGGGAGGCTGAGGCGGGTGGATCACAAGGTCAGGAGTTCAAGACCAGCCTGTCCAAGATGGTGAAACCCTGTCTCTGTTAAAAATACAAAAATTAGCTGGGTGTGGTGGTGGGTGCCTATAGTCCCAGCTTCTTGGAAGGCTGAGGCAGAGAATTGCTTGAACTTGGGAGGCAGAGGTTGCAGTGAGCAGAGATCACACCATTGCCATCCAGCCTGGGAGACACAGCCAGACTCCGTCTCAAAAATGAACAAACAAACAAAAAAAACTTTGCTTTGTAAAGAACAAATATAAAATAATTACAGTGGAGTAAATTTGTAATAAAATTTAGTAGAAATTAATCGCATATAAATTTTCACTTAAAAACACAATTAGCTGTAACCATATTTGCCCTTTAAAGGCAGGGGCCATCAGCTATCTTCATAGTCTTCTCTTTTCTTGGCAGAAATGATAGGAACAGGTTGAGAACTGGAGCACATCTTCATTGTTTAGGAAGGATGGAAGGAAGTGCATTTTTTTTTATTTGTTATGTTTTAATATGCAGTTCATATCTTGAAAGTTGGTGATCGAAAGAGCCAATTTTTCTTCTATAAGATGGGAATGTTTATTTTTCTTTTCATTACCTTCTTTTGTTTTTGTGAAGGGAACAGACCAGGAAAAGAGAGGCAATAAAAGAAGGATGAATTTAGTAATGTAAAGCAGAAGTAAACAGAAATGGTTTACAGGATGTAAAATAAGAGGTAAGTTAAGTATTCAATTTTAAGTTGGTTTCGTTACTTTAAATATAAACTCCCTTCACCTTTCCTATGCTTGATATAAGTGGAACATTATAAAATCAAAGCCAAAGGATAAAGTAATCTATCTGAATTAACAGGATGTACAGAATTGGGAACAGTTATGGGGAATGTGATAATATTGAGGACACCTTGTGGGAGCTGGAATTCGTAGACCAAAATGCCCATGAGCAAGTAAACCCTGAAAAATACATAGAATTCATCAAAAGAACAAGATTAGAGTGTTGCTACTAATACTTGGGTTACATATAGATAAAATGTATATGTGACATGAATTAATCTAGCATAACTATTCCATTTTCTGAAATTATTAAATTTGAGCATTGTATTTTTCTAAAATAATTTAAAAGTTTATTCTCCTTATGAAAATGTTAATCTATCTCTCATAAAAATTTGTCTGCAAGAATTAGGCAATAATTATAAAAATATGGCCTTCTTTAAGCTTTACCAGCAAACAAGGTAAGTAGCATCACTCAGAAAAATATTTCATTCAATTTAAAGATTCAAAAGTAATAACTAGCATTCTGAATTATTCCCAAAGGAGAAAAAGTAAATAGACCCTTTTAGATGTATATCAACATATATCTATAACATGTATCTTAGTGTAATCAGTTCTTCTGGTGTTGGAAATTTTTGTAAACACCTTTTATATAATGACCTATTTGTCTAAGCTTTTTAAAAAAATAGACATTGTTACTTAATGGTCATATTTAAATTAGAAATATTCTGCTTTCTGGATACATTAAATGATTCCTTTTATATGAAATATCTAGACTAGGCAAATCCATAGAGTCAGAAGGTAACTAAGTGGTGCTCGGGGGCTGGTGGGGAGGAGCAAATGTGTATTGATTGTCTGGGAATATGGGTTTCTTTGGAGGATGATGAAAATATTCTAAAAGTAGTCAAGAGTGATGGTGACACAACTCTATAAGTCTACTAAAAATAACACTGAATTGTATACTTTAAAGAAAGGATTTTATGGTATGTGAATTATATCTGAATATTGGTGCATAAAAATTTAAATAAACATTAGAGACATCAAAGGCAAGGTGAACTCCTACAATCTGCTAACTTGGCCACCGACTCCAACAACAAATATTGCTGTGATTATAAATGTCTTGCAATGTGTTCTCTATCAGTTAAATGATCTAACCTTTATATCTTAACTAAAATAAGTACAATAAAAATAAAAATATATTTGTGATTTTTAAAAGGGATTAAAAAACCCGAAATATGTATACTGCTAAAGGGTCCGTCACCATTTTTCAGGGTTTGGATTTGATAGCTGTTTAGGCTATATTTTCTTTGAAGTGCAGAGTTAACCCGTGTAAATCTCAAAGACTCCAGCAGAAGACTGGCTTGTACTTCTTAACAAGTTTTTAAATGTGTGGACCTCTGGGGATGTGTATGCATGCATGCTGATCTAATTGTGCATGTTAGCTATGTACTCTACAAGAAAGTTAAAATTTATACAGTGTGTGCTCAGAATGGCATTTGCAAATATTTAGAAATTTAATCAAATATATATAAAATATACACAATCTCAGGCATATTATCTTCAACAAAGTATCACTTAAGTATTACAATTGTTTTTCTGTTTTTTACTTTTTTCAATGAGGAGAGTATTTTAATCATGGGTCATATTTTTTTATTCAGTCTGTTTCTTCATCTGTGTTTTAAGTGGCTTTCTTTGTGCAGTATGTAGTGATCTTGGCAGAGAAAAGAATGAACAACAAAAATACGTCTGTCTCTGTTTACCTACCGCAAAGCCTTGAAGGTTTTGAAATAGCAACGCAATTAGATTGAAGGCCAGAGGAGTAAGATGAAGCTTGCAACTCTTTCTTAATATCACACTTTGAATATACTTCCTTGAAGAGTATACTAGAACAATCAATTAAATAGAGGGAGGGGAGGTGGATACTCTCTTTACTATTACATGCCTTTTTTTCCTTTCACAAATGATGTCTCATTACGTTGCCCAGGCTAGAGTGCAGTGGCACAGTCACAGCTCACTGTAAGCTGAAACTCCTGGTCTTAAGTGACCCTCCTGCCGAATCCTCCCGAGGAACTGAGACCACAGGCACATGGCTTTACATATTTTTGAAGGTGGTAATTCACGTGTGTGAGGTCTGTATCCTTTCTTTTATCTGGGATAAATATATAGCTCATATGAGGTATCATGCAGTTTCAGAAGGCTATTAGGAATATTGTCATTTTTTTTCCTATTTTGCTAAGTGACAAAGAAAGTATTTGGAATCTGTTAAGTTTCGCTTTGCTAAATCATAGATCCACTTTCAGAAATGAGGCGTGCTAAAAGGGTATGACATGAAAATGTCTTCCTAAGTTTTCATGTTCAGAAATGAAGAATTGTGATTTCAAGATGGGTTAAGTGAGCGGCAGTTTGCATTCCCACTTAAAGTACACAACCATTTTCCATTAAATGTCTCTAGCATCATAAAAAAAAATTAAAAATAAGCCTCTAAATGTATAACATGGATACATATATAATATAGGCATTACCAGTTTTTTTATTTTTTTATTTTGGCTTTTGGCATTATTAATATTAAATGTCTTATTTTAAAATGATGACTTTTTACCCTCACAGCCATGCACACACACTGCCATGCACACAGAGACACAGAAATATACACACCCACACACATTTGCATGCCCAACATGCATAAACACACATGTGGATGCACACATATACACAGCACAGGCACTTCTCTCTTGCACTCGTGTCTTGGATTTTAAATGGAGACTACTGCAAATGAACAGATGCTTTCTTCTGCAGGACCTTGCCTTTTGAGTGAACGTTTCTGGGTTCCAAATCTCCAGCACTCTCTATCATACTAGGCTCAGTTTCCACGAACTGAAGTCCAAAATACTTTGGCTGTTTCTAGCTTCAACAGTAATAAAATAAATAATTTTTGTCTCACATGGATCTGTGGTGAGACCTTGATTATATCACTCCTCTGTGCCTAACCAAGTCTTATCTGTCGTTCAGGATGAGCCCAGGCGGGCCCTCATGTCCTGCTCTCATGCCTACAACAAAGATGCTGAGAACGGGTCAAACTACACAGTCCATTACAGTTTACTGCCCTGTACTTTTCTAAGAATGGCATCTTTATTAAATTTTTCTCTAAAAGGCAATTGAGAGCCTCTCCCAACTTACCCATTGCCTTGGCACAGAGCTAGGTATGCTATAGAGACTATATTAGCCAAGGGGAATTTATTATTTTAGAAAGATCAGTCTCCCAATATGAAAACTTGAAGATTAATGCAGATATCAAAAGCTACTGAACAGAATCTAATAATTTTAAAATTATGAATTTGAAGGTAAAAGATGATTTGGCGGTTTTATTAAGTCAAATATTTCATTCCTCTTTAATTTCTAGGTGAATGTAGACAATGCATTCAATGCTTTACAATTTTAACGTTAAAAAATGAATTAGCAGTGAAATTATTTCCTATTATTACCTATTATTTTATGTAATAGCTCTTTTTTTGAAAACTGAAGTCCTGATAAATGATGTAATTATTACTATAGACAACTTTCTTTTATGTTACCATAAAGTGGTGAAATGTTGTCCTGGGATTTTTCTATCATTGAAATCAAAATAAAATGGATATATTGCTTTGCTAAAGTGACCACTGCCATCTTTCCATATATTGTAAAAATTTCCCTATGGATTTTACTTTCTTCCATTCATTTCTACTGTTTCACTTACTTGAATTTTATCTTAAAAGATAATAATCTTTATGAAAATATCTTATAAAATCAGAAATGGAAACCCATATATTAATTTTAAAATATAGTTGCTTGGCTACTACCAACATTCTAATATAAGATGAAATACATACATAGTCATATTTACTTTAATTATGTAACTATTAAAGATGATGCACAGAACTATATTTCACTGCAATTCCCTTATCTATGTGTCTATTTAGCCCATAATTCTCTTTTGAAAGTGCAAAATAATAATTATTATTATTAATAGTAAATAATTTTAAAACCTGGATTATATAGGTAGTATTTTATAATCTTTATGTTCTCACTGATGACCTATTTTGATTTTGACCACGTAGGAAATAAACTGTTATTTCCGTGAAATTGGTATGCTTCATTAGAGTTTCATTTTTGTTATTACTTTAATAGAGAACATAGTGGAACATAATACTATATGTTTTGACAATTTTATTCTTGGAAGAAAATGCAATAGAATATCTCTGCATGACACATTTTGGCTATTAAATCTTGGCTATAGAACTGGGTTCTATAAATTTAATGAATTCAATTGATTCTTAATTAATTAAAAGCTCTAAGTACATTTTTACTAGTTTTCTTTGGTTTTGTTATCACTGACATTTTTATGAGATTGATTGGAGTGCATAATCTAACAAGAATCCAGATGTCTAGAGCTCTCAAAAGTGTGTAAAACTTCTGGATTTCAAGTACAAATCGTTCTGCTGTAAAGAATCCTAGGTCCTGGCCCCTTTTGCCTTCTCTAGCTCTTCTACTCTCCTGTGTGATCTCATTTGGTCTCATATTAATTGTTAACCTTTGGCTCATTACACATGCACACACACATGCACACACATACTTTTTTCAGCCTTAGGTCCTAGATTTCTATATTCTATTCTCTGCCAGGATATTTATTTGAATGTTGTGTAGATACCTGTTTTTATTTATTGTTTTCTGCCTGCCTCAAATCCCATCCTCTGATATCAAGTAAAGTATTTCTTCTTTTACTTTAAAATACTTCCCCAAATAAATTGGGACAGAAAACCTAAAAACCCACATTTGCCACCAAAAAAGGGAAAAGGTGATCTAAGCAACATAGAGCCTTTTTTTTTTTTTTGGTAATTACAGATATAACTATTGTCATAGATTATTTTAAAACCAATCAACTGTATTGTAAAAACTACACCCATGTTACTGAAAATGGTGGTTATAAACCGTGATCATGTTAGACGGAAATTATTACAAAATAAGTCGCTAGTATTTTCTTAGAATTCCCCAAAAAATCAGCCCTGTTCATTTACTAAATACTGTCATGGGCTAAAGTATAAATCAAGGTCTAGGTTTTATGTTATTCCAGATCCCAAGTCTCTTGCAGGCACAGCCACATGCTTATTTTATACTGCAAGGTTGTACTGCTAGTGTTTGCGCTGTATTTTATCTTTAAGTAATACCCATCTTTCTCCCTTCAGTGAAATCCTAGTAAGTTAAATAGCTTTCTAATCCCAATTTTCTGCACTATTTGGTAAATCTCTTTTGTATTTATCTGTGGGGCCTGGCAGTTAGCACCTGTGCTAATTACATTTTTCCACTTAGAAATTCCCATTGACTTCACCTGAGGGACCTTACTTCTCTCATAAATTTATTCCTGGTGCTCTCACTGCCAACATCCTACACCATTGACCTTGAGCTTCCTTAGCTCCTTTCTGGAGGATCATACTTGTTAGAGTCTCTTGGGTCAGTGTGCATTCTCTGTTTCATTCCTTTTTCTTAGCATCATGAACTACTTGTTCAGTCTGTGTATCTATTATTTTAAACCATAGTATCTGACCGAGGTCTTTGCCATCCTGTCCCTTGCTTTTAGAAGACCCTTCTAAGTGTGCATTATGAGCCACTAAGTCTTTTTCTTCAAAATACTTCTGTTCAGTAAAGACAAATTTGGTTTTCATAAGACAATAGATGTGCCAATTTTGTCCCACTCTCTCTTAGAGCATTTTGGCCAGTATTGGTTTATCCACACTTGCTGCTTGCTGTCATTGAGTGCTTATTGAGAATATTTTGAGTATATATTTTGGACAATAAAATTGTGATGTAAAATGTGAAGTTCCCTTGGAGGCGCTGTGTACTTGCTTGCTTATCTTGTTTAGGGAGGTATAGATTAATGGTTCTTTCTGGTTCAACTGCTTATCAGCCTAGCTTTAGTTACATGAACATGTGGATATTAACAGACTCCTCAATAGGCTTATTCTAGGGAGCTAGCTTACCTAAAACTGAGGTATGTCTTACTGATCACAGGGGCTCTTTATTCAAAGACAAAGAACATACAGTGTCGCTGAGAAAGGACCCTAATGATCAGTGTATTAATCTCTCCCTAATTGCCTGCTCTGTCTTTTCTCTGTTGTGCTATATCTTTTGTGGATATTTATTAAAGCATTGTACACGTAAAACCTGTGTACTCTCAATTATTGGACACTGAGTAAGTGATGTAAAATTCAGAGAGGTGGCTGGTTTTAGGTATAACTCAAATCAAGGGCTTGAATATCCCTCTTGATCTTTTGTGTTTTGAGCTAATCTAACAGAAAAAAGGTCTATATTCATATCCTTATCTTGCCCTCAATTGAACTAAGACGATGTTGAGTTCACAGACAGTATCACATGGGTAGTAGACATCCACAAATACAGTTCGAACATGCCAAAGGGCTTCCATAGGCACTCTTGGTGATCACTGTGACCATGTTTGGGCCACCTTTCCTCCACTGTGTTGGCAAATATGGGTTATTATATTTACTGTCACACCTGGTTTGAGGGCAAGTTCCAGAGTAAAAGAATAATTTTTTACTAGAAATCAGGGGGGAATAGATGCTGGGCAAGCAGAAAGAAAAAGGAAAATTTTAAAAGTGATATTTACTACCACACTTAAATAAATAGATTAGGGAGAGAACGGGATAGAAGGGTCTAGGGCTATCAGTGGTGGATATATAAATCCACTATGTCACATCTAAACTGACATTAATCTCCATTTGCTTAGTATTCTTTTTCCTTAATTGTTACTTTGCATTCACAATAAGATTATCTATCAGTATTAAGGCATATGATACTATGACAAATATTGCCCATAACAGATATCTGAACTTGTTTTATTAAGAGATAATCACCTAGATTAATAGACACACAATGGATTATAATCCCATTGAAGTACAAAGTCTTTTAAAAGCATTTGAGAGGCAACAGTTCCTGCGTGTTACTTTACAAGATGGATTCTCCACAATAGATACACCTGCAAAACAGAGACCAAAAGACAAAGCAGCATTAGTATTTCAATTGTGCATGTACAAGTGTGATATTATGATTAATTCATATATATATGTGTGTGTGTATGTATACACATATGTGAATACATATATATGCACACATATAGGTATATATAGGTTTTTATCCATGATTCCTGGCTCATAACTCCCATAGCCATTGTTATAGTAAATAGAGTCTCTCTGTGATTTCTTGCCCTCCTTTTACCTGTCCAAGACAGAACTCTAATCTTACTATATGACTATGGATCCATCATAAGACAATCCTTTAAGAGGAGGTCCTACCCCATACCCTGGCGGAAGAAATGATGCAGAGAGAGGCCAAGAAGACTCTGAACAGATAGTCCTTGCTGTGTTTAGATTGTACCTTTTTTGTCCAGTCACATTTCTACATGGCTGTCAATTGTGCCTATCCAATGAAGTCTCCATAAAAAGCCCAACAGGACAGGATCCAGAAAGCCTCCAGGTAGCTGAACACATTGAGGCTCCTGGAGGGTGGTGCACCCAGGGAGGGCATGGAAGCTTTGCACCCCTTCCCCCATATTTTGTTCTATGCATCTCTTCATCTGCATCCTTTGTAACATCCTTTCTAATAAACCAGTAAATATAAGTGTTTCCCTGAGTTTTGTGAGCCACTCTAACAAATTTATCAAACACAAAGTGGGGGTCACGGGAACGCCACCTTGAAGCCAGTTGGTCAGAAGTTTCACAGGCCTGGACTTGCAACTGGTCTGAAGGAGGGGAGCAGTTTTAGAGACTGAGCCCTCAAACTGTGGGATCTGACACTACCTTCAGGTAGATATTCGTGTCCTCTGTAGAACTGATTGCTTGCTTGGTGCTGGGGAAAGACTCCCTCCCACATACACATTTGTTTACAGAAGTCTTCTGTGTTGATGATTGTTGTGGTATGAGAGCAGAGGAAGAAATGGTTTGAGTTTTTTTCAAACAAGGTTATGTTAATGTCATTGAGATATATCACTGGATAACTCCAGGTTGAGAGATTATGAATGTTATTTACTTTTGTTTATTATAACTGCAAAGAATGAGTTTTAAAAAGAATAATATAATTTGTTAAAAATTTGACAATATTGGATTAATTTGGGCAGATTTATTTATAAGATGGAAAAAGACTGGTGAATAATTTACTACAAAATGTTACATAGATGATATACATAAAAAGCAAAATTAGAATTTAATTTATATTCATTAAAATGACAGTGAAATCATTGTTCTTAAAGTGGGGAAGGAGAACAAAAGCCTTATTTCATGGCAGGTTTATAATGGTGATTGATTCAAGTAAATGTTGATTATTATATAAAATATATTTGACCAGTAGAAATGAAAAATGACAAGGACTGTAAAATATTAGTCATAATTATTTAACCTGTATAAGTGAAATACACATATTTTTAAAACATTCCCTTTAAATCTACAGCTTCAAACAAAAAAGATGTTTGCTGCATTCCAAGAGCTTTGCCCTTATTGGTATCTGCAAATATACCATATAATGTCATGATATACTAAATATTGTTGACTTCACCTTTTTACATTATCCAAATGGCTTTCTTTTAATTTGCAATCACATTCTCTTCTTTCTGTTTGTAATTAATTTTCACCAGATCCTCCCTTCTAGGGTAGGAGTGTCAGGTTCAGCAGGAGGACTGATCCATGGAACTGGCAGTATGACTATGGCTAATCATTTTCCCTTTGACCATTCTTAGTCGTGTGGAGTAATGTTAGACAAGTATAAACTTACGGTACTCTGGTCTGCTAGCTAAGAAAGAGACAGAAAATGTTAATTTCATCTTAAACTGTTAGAATGAATAACCATTTTGAACTTGTCATTCCTTTAGAAAATCTGGCAATATCACTTAGAGGTATTGTGATGATATCATGTTTAGTAATTGATTCTTCCTAAAGTGCAAATGTAACCCAGGTTTTAGCATTACAGAATCAGGCACAGAAAAAAAATTGCTTGCATTCTCAATATTTCAACAGCCTCAGAACTATTACATTTAATGTCTAATGCTAGAGTAGTAAACTTCCTCTTCAATGTACGTGCTGCTTAATGCTGCACTTATTGCACAAAAGAGATTGAATGTTTTTCAGAACATCTATATTTCTGAAAAAGCTGCAGCTTACTGGGAATCCTAAGTAAGATACAAAGTGCACAGAATCTAAAGTAAAGGAAACAGTCATTGGATTTTCCATTGGGTAGAATCTAAAGTAAAGGAAACAGTCCCTGGATCTCTCATGTGTAAAGTTCACTTTAATAGAAGCTTATCAGGAAGTTGCTGATAATCCATAAAGTGGCATAGTTTTCGACTGAATATTCTCCATTTTAGTAATCTCTTGATTTTCTTTCTGTGAGAATTGTGAAAACATTTTGGTGATTATGGTCAGACGAGGACCATATTCCATTCATTGGCTTATTGGTCCAACTTCATTTGGCAATCAAAATCTCCTTTACATATTGAATCATTAGCCATTACTTTGAAATTTTACCAACCTCAGGCTGCTTCTCAAGTATTTTCATTTTTGCCAAAGGAGCAAGGAGCAGCTACAATTCTTATTCTTGGCTGATTTCCTCTGTGTTTGAATTTCCTTTGTAATCTCCTTAACTGTTTTTACCAACCCTGGATTTACTATCTCCACCCCCAATTGATAAGCTTTTCTTCCCATTCATAATTGCACCACTTGGGCAACTTCACCCCAAGAGTAGGCAGCAACACATCCTCAGTAAAGGATCACCAGAATCCTGTTTCCTTTCCTTTCTTCTGAACAAAGCCTTAGCCATCATTTGAATTATAGATTAAAGTATTACTTAAAATATTCTGCTCACAGCATCAACTGCAAAAACTACACAGAGTTGGATAATTTTCAAAACTCAGAAGATTCCTTAAGTATACCTCTATAAGGCTTTAATGAAGGGTTTGGCACTGCAGTTGAAAGAAAATGCAGGCAATTATCAGAGTATTCCAAAACTTCCAGTCAATGCTTCCAGCCCATGGTCATTTTAGTGGCAGAGAGCACAATTTGTCTTCAGATTTTGAACCACCAAGATATGTGAAAGTTATTTTAGATTCAGAGGTGTCTGGGACACGTTTAGTGAAAGGTCTCTTATACACCAAAATCACATAGCAAATACCAGGCTGTGAATTGCTTAAACCAGGTACAAACCATTAATCTACACATCCTTAAGAGGATGTAGTTACACTAATGTTGGTTGCCCCCAGGGGAGTTTTAAGCTTTAGACTATACAATAAACATTACTAAGTAGCACATTTCATTTTCTTTGTGCCCAACACTACTTGACTTCCAGATTATCACTGAAAAGGCCAGAGTTGACTCAATTCAGCTGTGAAATAAGCCTATTCTTACACAACTTTTCATTTACATAAGTAAGGAAATTATAAATTTTGCTTAGCTGGTGTTGCAGACAGACTTTAAGATCTCCACATGATCTTTGTCATGGTGTATTCACCCTTATATAATCCTCTTCTTTGAGTGTAGGTGGGACCTGTGACTTGCTTCTAAACATTCTGTAATTGTGTTACATTATATAACACTCATTTTGATAGCAGACCCACTGACAAGTTTTGCTCCCCTTGCTAGCTTTGAAGAAACAAACTGCCATGCATACAACATCTACAGGGAAATTAATTCTGCCAAGAACCTAAATGAGCTTGTGTGCAGACCTTCCCCAGCTGAGCCTCCAGATGAGACTACATACCTTGCTCCCATCTTAATTACAGCCTTGCAGATGAACTAGCTAAATCTTTCTTAGACTGCAGATTCACCAAAAACATGCAATAATAGTGTGTGTTGCTTTAAGCCACCAAGTTCATTGTAACTTGCTATGCAATATATAAAAAGAAATGCAGGTAGTATGATGGGCTTATGTCACTTGCAACTAAAAAAAGTACTATCAAATAGAAATGTCTCCTGGAATTCTTAAATGTAGCATGTCAAAAACAAAACTCTGGGGTTTCTCTACAAAGCCCTTTATTCTTTTTTTTTTTTTTTTTTGGAGACGGAGTCTCGCTCTGTCGCCCAGGCTGGAGTGCAGTGGCGCAATCTCGGCTCACTGCAAGCTCCACCTCCCAGGTTCACGCCATTCTGCCTCAGCCTCCTGAGTAGCCGGGACTACAGGTGCCCGCCACCATGCCTGGCTAATTTTGTTTTTATATTTTTAGTAGAGATGGGGTTTCACCATGTTAGCCAGGATGGTCTGGATCTCCTGACCTCATGATCTGCACGCCTCAGCCTCCCAAACTGCTAGGATTACAGGCATGAGCCACTGTGCCCAGCCTGTTCTTAAAATAAAATCTTTAATCTTTCACAGGCTCCTCAGGACCTGCTTGATTTGGCTTTCACCTACCACCCTGCCTCATTTCATACTATTCTTCTCATTTTTTGTTGAACTCCACCTATTCAGGCTGCCTTTCTACAAATTAGTTCTTGATCTTTCCTTCTTCTGAAATACTCTTTGAAGCTCTGCCTAGTTATTGCCAGAACAAAGAAGCCCAATTTTATTTTCTCTATCACACTTTATTTTCTCTGTTAAAATGGGCACAGTCTGGTTTTTCTTTTTGTTTCTGAATGTGTTGCTTGTCTTTTATCTGTGATGGTTTTCACTATAATTTCTGTTCCATGAAGTCAACACTCTATTCTTGTTTGTTCACTTTGGTATCTTCATTCTTACCTCTGTTTCTATGTGCCTAAGTTCATAATGATACCTTCTGTCTCTCCCTCTCTCTTCTCTTTCTTCCTCTCTCTCTCTCTCTCTCTCTCTCACACACACACACATACACACACATACACACACACATATGTATTTGAACATGTATATTCAAACATCTTTTAAGACTATCCTTAAACATTGTGGGCAGTTCTATTAATTCTTCTCGTCTGGTGAGCTTTGAAGCCACATGTTTCAGATGATGTCTCTACGAGAATGGTAAGGGTCACAGGTTTAAAATAAAACTACATGTAACCAATAAACAACCTTTTATAGTCAATCACTGAAAATTTATGGTTGATTTGTTGTAACCTTATATTCTAGCCTAATATTAATACAGAGTGCCCAATCCATTACATATCTTAATGAATGTGCTAATCCTGCTTGGAAAGCAGAAAGTGTATCAGATATTTCTTATTCTTCCTGCTTAGTACTCATGTGTTCATGCTCATTCAAACCCTGGTTTCTTTA
This sequence comes from Nomascus leucogenys, assembly GCF_006542625.1. Taxonomy (NCBI): domain Eukaryota; kingdom Metazoa; phylum Chordata; class Mammalia; order Primates; family Hylobatidae; genus Nomascus; species Nomascus leucogenys. Next base: position 80,503,066 of record NC_044385.1, on the reverse strand, counting down.
TAAAGGCTTTTGTAAACTCACAAGTTAAGGTACGAGCCATATTTCATTTTAGTAAGAGACAACAATCTTAGCACCTGCAGGACTTTAGATAAATTACCAATTTATGTGTTTATAGAAGCTACTAGTTCCAGGGCAGGTACAGGTCAGAAACTTAAAAGAAACTTAAGGAAAACTCCTGCTTCTGATCATGACAGAATAAGTGGGAATGGACTTCACTGTCTTGGCAGAAAACTAAGAAACTTGATAAAATATATGAAACATATATTTTGAGATATTGGACACAAACACTGGACTGTGATTCCTAATACAAAGAGAAACACAAAAAAGTAAATGCTATGGTTGTCTTGGATATCTTGGAAGCACTTTTGGGTTCATGGTGGAGGAAAAGGAAACTTTGATTTGAGGAAACAGATCAGAGTTTAGGGAGAATGAGAAAGATAAAATTTGTGGAAAATAGGCTGATGGGAGAGGGAAATAGCAAGTTATTTAATGGGTATGGAGTTTTAAAATTACAATATGAAAATCTCCTAGAGATATGTTACAATGTGAATATACTTAACAGTATTGAACTATACATTTAAAATTATTAAGATGGCAAATTTTGTAGTATGTATGTTTAACCACAATTTTAAAAAGAAATAGGACAAGATGAAAAAAGAAACAAATAACAGATGAAACAGATGGAAAAATATTAGCAAGACGGCAATTTTGAACCCAACCATATTGGTTACACACATTGAATATAAATGGCTTAAACATTCCAATTTAAAGGCGAGGATTGGCAGACTAAATAAAATAGCAAGACTCAACTAATGTGGTGTATATATATGGGCAAAGTCAGGTTAAAAGTAAAAGGATGGGAAAAGAATGATTCAATGGTAATCAAAAATTGGATGCTGAGGGTCCTCATCCATGCTCACTGATTTTTGGCAGAATTTGGTTTTTTATAGTTGTAAAACTAGAGTCTCAATTTTTATGTTGGCTTCTGGTCCTGGACTGCTCTACCTCTTAAAGGCTGCCCTGGGGTCCTTTCCACATGTCCTCTCCACAAGCCTTTCATTTAGAGCATGGCTGATTGCTTCTTTGAGGCCAAAAAGGGAAGGGAATATCTGTCTCTCTCTGTCTCTGTCTCTCTCTCTTTCTCTCTCTCTCTCACTTCCTGTCTCTTTCTCACTTCCTCTCTCTCTTTCTCCTTCTTCCTCTCCCTCTCTCCTGTTTCTCATGTCTATTTTTCTTTCTTCCTTTTAATCTTTCTAACTTATCTTTAACCTCCTAATTCTCTTTTAGAGTATCCTCATCTGATTAAGTCACACACATCCAAGAGAGTTCCTTTAATTAGCTTAAAGTGAACTGATTAGGGACCTGAATTATATCTGAAAAATCCCTTCATCATATAATATAACATAACATAATCATGAAAATTATAGGATATTATCATCACAGTCAAGTAGAGGGGATTATCTAGGGTGTGCACACCAGAGGTCAAGAATTTTGGTAGCCATCTTAGAGTTCTGCCTACCACAGCCAATATGCTTATTTTCTGGTTCTGAATAGCTTTACTGTTCTCCCCTTCCTCCATATATGCCTCTATTATATTAACTAAATCTTAGATTTCTTTTGGACAAGGCTGGAGAATGAAATTGCACTAGACACTAACATTAGACTTAAAACAAGAAAGTGCCTAACGTTTAGTAAGCTTGTTAGGGACAATTAATGCAAAGATGGTAAATGAAACACCAAATCGACTAAAAAGTTTAAAAGCTCCTAAAATTTATAATAATATTTACTAGCCTAGACCAAATTTTATTTTAACTTGTTTTTATTTTTGTTTTTGTTTTGAGACAAGGTCTCTCACTGTTGCCCAGGCTACGGTACAGTGGCACAATCATGGCTCACTGCAGCCTCAACCTCCCAGGCTCAAGTCATCCTTCTGCCTCAGCCTCCCATGTAGCTGGGAAAACAGCTGTGTGTCACCACACCCACCTAATTTTTTATTTCTATTTTTTGTATAAATGTGCCTCACTGTATTGCCTAGGCTTCAATTTGGTCTTATATGTTATTGTAGAATGGTGTGTGGACCAGCAAGTACAAAATTTTTCAAAATAATTCTTATACCAGACATATTAAGGATGGGGAGAGACAAAGTTTGATCAATTACAACCTTTCCCATTTTCCTATTTTTCACTTCTACAGTAGCCCCCTTCTATTTCTGAACAGTCTGCATTTAGGAATGCTGTCTCATATTATAAATATAATGACAATGGCATTGACTCTCAGTCCCTCCAGGTTGCCAAGCTCCTTTGTAATATGTGTTTGGAGAATAAGATAGGAGAGACTAGAAGTGGAGTGCTCACAGTTTTAGGGTCTTCTGCACAGGATGGATATAACTGAAACTTTCAAAGGGCCACCCTGTCTCCCCCTGTGTCCCAGCAAGGCTAGTTTTCTATTGGCCCAACTAACCAAATGTTACATCGGAAGGTACAACTTATTATGTATGCTTGAACTCAGTAAAAGTTTCCAGCTGAAATTGATTTTTATTTTCTATTTACCATTTAGACATTACCCAGACTGAAAAATCTATGTCATTGTGTCACTATTTTAGGCTTGTTCTGGTGAATTTAACTAACTCATGATTTTAAATACTGAATCTTCAATTTTTTTTCCCTTTTCATAGCCTCTTCTCCTTTTTATATATTGGTTTGTTCTTTATGACTTTAATAGTTCTGTCACTTTTATTCTTATTCCTCTTGCTTCCTTTTTGATTCATTTTTCTTATTATAGCTTTTCCTTTAACTTGTTGCTTTCTGTTACCAATATCCTATGCAGTTAATGAAAACATCTTCTTTCCTGTGGATCTTTATTAGACAAAGTGTGTACCTTAGCTTCTCTGTGTTTTCTAAGAGCAAGAACATAGTTGGAGAAGGCAGGTTTTTTCCCTACTGCTTAATGAGAATTAGCCACATTTTTATCAGTCCAGATCAAAGGTAGACCTCATACATACATTAAACAATTTCAACACATATACTAAACAATTTCACCATCCAAATCTTACAAGTGAAATCAGTAATTATTCATTGAAGGCATACTCTGTGCCTTACAGTGGGTTTTTAAGCCTGGGAAAATTGAGGGGAAAAAAAAGCATGAGAAAGTTTCACTTCTTTCAAGAAATGTATTGTTTTATTTGAGAGAAATAAAGGTAATTTTATACCAAAACAGTCTAGATTAATATGAGTGTTTAACTCATATTACCACGCAGATTACAGGTCATGAAAATGCTTGTAAGAGAGAAAACAACATGTCACAAAATGGAAATGTCATAACCAAATCAAGTAAATAAACATTTTAATGCCCCTAAAACAATGAGGAAGGAAAGCCTTCGGACAAAAAATTTAGAAACATACCTTAGTTGATGCATGAGAATAGGCTAAAATTAAACTTTCAAGGAGTTTTTTGGACCTTTAGTTTTGTAAAGGCTATTTGATTTATCCCACTATCTACCTTCACATCATTTCCCCTGATTCCATTTATTCTCAAAAAGAATCCAGCTACTAAACAATAAAAAAGACAAAAAAAAAATCAGAAATTCTTATCTGTTCCAAGGAGACAGATGAACATTTTGTCAGACCCTGGGGAATCCTATTAATATCAAAAAGGACACGGGAGACAACATGTCATTCCACCTGTGAGTGCTGCAGGTAAAGACTGGCCAAAATCTTCAATAAAAATATGAAGAAAACACACACAAACACACACCCACATCACACACACACACATCTGTATCGCTATATACACACCAAACATACATATACACACAGACTCATGCATGGATACCCACTGCACAGCGCATGCACTCATATACATCAAGACCACACACAACACACCATACATCACATATATACATACTCCCAAATTCCCCAGAAATCAAATGACTAAGACTAAAATATGTGTTTTCTTCCTTAATTATAGATGAAATGCTATAGTTTTGGAAAGTCAACTAGATAATTTTACTGAAAGTGCATGAATTGTCATTCATAGAAAATGTATTTTATTTTCTACATCTGCATATTAAAGTGATCTAAAGTGCTTTATTCTTGTGATTTTTACAATGCATCTGTAACGCAAGTATCTAGATCAATAGAAGTACACGTAAATGATATAAGCAGGTACTCAGTCAATCAGAAAAAGAAGACTTATTAAAAGATAAATATCATATGACTTCCTTTCATGGTTGAGGAATTTTAAAAGCTGTTAAGTCACAGAGAATTTACAAGCTATGTCTCTGACATCAAAAGTTACCTTTTTACTGTGTCTTAAAGGCCAGAAGAGTTAATGGAAGTCCTAGAGAGCTGTTTAGGCACTAAAAGAAGTCATTCGGGCTAAGAATTCCTAGGTGCCAGCTGAAAGGGCAACTCTTATTCGTTAGTTTCCTAAATTATCGACATCATATCATTTAACTGAATATTGACCCAGGCAACTTAGATTAACTGACTGCAATCTAGGACCCAATGTCAACAAATATGATCTAAGGTCCCGGAATTTCCCAAACTAATCTGAGCACAAGAATCATCTTGGACATGAAAATAAACATGTCAAGGCTTTTAGAATCTCTGATTCACTTCGTCTGTGTTGATCCTAGAAATCTTTATTTATAACAAGTTCCCAAGGTAATCAGTAAGACTGGGCAAGTCCAATCACACAGCAGATAGCTGTTATCAGATGTTTAGCAGGATTATGTTATTAATATCTTTCCCTAAAATCCCAGCCCTGGCAATATCCTCCTTGTTTATTCTTTCCCTGCTCCACATTTCACTTATTTTTCTACCACTTCTTTCAATTTGGTTCTGACTGCTAGTTGATCTGATAGATTTTCAACAGCCTCTCAGACTCACAAAGTTTTTATCTACCTATGTTAAGGAAAATCAACTAAAATTTGATAATACTGCCTTATAAACCCAGCAAACTCCCACTAGGTTGCTCTACAGACAAAAGGGCAAAGCGATGGTGGACAGTTCTTGGAGTGGCCCTGGACTGACCCAGTTCTCCTCAATGCCCTTACTTTTCTACATGTAGCTCTCAAAATAACCACAGCCCAGGCTTTGATCTCTCTCCTAAAGCAGTATGCCCTTTAAAGTTTGGCCCAATTCATCGTGTAGCCCCTAAGGGTGATCTGCCTTTTGGGGTCCTTCAGCTGTGGTGCAAGTGGTACACATGCAGTGAAGACTCCATCCACTGTGCACAGCTTTCTTGAGCCTTGGGAGACAAGCTCACGATGGCTCTGAGTCTTCTTTTGTCCCTTGCTGTGGATTTGTAAGTAGTGACCCACTTTCTACAACTTGATATGTATGAGTGCATTCTGTGTCTCCGAACTCGGGCAATTGGTGAAGCTGTAGCCCAAATTGCAGTGGGCGGAAGTGTTTGTACTTTTATTCCTGGATGTTGGCATAGTGAGGATCTTTGATAACTTTTATGAAGGGGAAGTCCTCTCTTTGGATTGGTAATTAGAGAAATCTCTATAAGTGACACAGTCAAGACTGCTGGGGATGGCGAGGCATAAAAATATTTGTAATTATTCTTCTCTGTCCAGCATCTGAAACTCCATCTTAAATCTGTAAAATCACTTTTCTTATTGGACAGAGCCTGGGTTTTGCCTGTTTGTTTGTTTTTTGAGACAGTCTCACTCTGTTGGTCAGGCCGGAGTGCAATGGTGCGATCTTAGTTTACTGCAGCCTTCGCATCATGGGTTCAAGTGATTCTCCTGCCTCAGCCACCCAAGTATCTGGGATTACAGGTGTGTGCCACCATGGCAGTGGATTTTTAATAGAAATGGGGTTTCATCATGTTGACCAGCTCATCTCAAACTCCTGACATCAAGTGGCCCGCCCACTTCGGCCTCCCAAAGTGCTGGGATTACAGGTGGGAGCCACCATGCCCAGTCCCCTGGTTTTCAATATAGATACTGAAAGTACCAGATAGTTTTCTTTCAAGCCTCTCTGTAGCTAGGGCCCAGGCACATGAATCAGGGCCCTCCAGTCAGACCCATCCACAATAGTGGGAGTGGTAGTGGCCTCAGAGCTTGTGGCAACATCTTGCTTCTAAGAAGCATTGGGGACAGTGGACCTAGCAGAAGCATCCATGTGGTATATGCAGTGGTCCATTTCCCAGCCTCTGGATTAGACTTCAGTAGGTGCTAATGGAAGAATTTACTGCCCAAGCTTCAGAAGTAAAGATGAAGATTAGTACTTTCCTTTCCAACTCAATATCTCTCATTTTCCTAGAACCTCTGATCTGAGACCTTTGTCTCTCATCCTCTGGTAGGTCTCAAAATTAGTTTTGCAAATTGGCCCTTAATTCATTGTATGCAGCAAACAATAAGGGTAAACAAGAGCTAGTGAAAAAATATTTTTTTATTTTCAAATGACAAACTGATAAAACAATAAGAAATTAAAAAGGATTAACTATTACTGTTATTACTGCTAATAACATTTTTTAATTTCTCCAAGTATTATTTATATATGTTCTTCATATTGACTGTCTGTAGTTTGCTAATTGTTAAGATAATTTTGTACATGTGTTTTCATTTTAAAAAACTGGATTGCTACAAGTTTCTTCATGTTTTAAATACATAGTGTTATTTTACATTTTCATTTCAACACGATTTTAATTTAAATTAAAAGACATCCAAATTGGCAAAGCCTAAAAATAAATTCAGAAGAAATATTCAGTAACAACAATGATGTGATATACAAGATAATTTATATGCTTTGCTCATATCCTTTCTCTCTCCCTCTTTTCCACCTTTCTCTAGCTCTCTCTTTCTATCTCTCTCTGTCACTGACCCCATTCTCTGACACACACACACACACACACACACAGGCACACAAACAGCCTGCCTTCAGGAGGCACAAATTCTCTCTTCCTATAAGTAGTGCCCTCTTGGGCCGTCTATGGTTTTATAATACTGGCTGCGACTAAATAAGACTGACTAATTGATAAAAGAAGTACATGTATACAATAAACCTAAGTTCATATTTTCCTTCTGCTTTATCCATAATAAAAATATATTTTGATCTCCATCAATCTGACTCCTTTGTCATCTCATAAATGATTCAAAATCTGGCTGGGAAAGAGAGATTTTATGTATAAGATATCTCATATCCCCAGACTAATAGAGAACTCTGGGGCAGGCAGGGAGTCAGAGCATTGTTTTTTTATCAGCCTAGCATTATAGAGGAAGACTGTGTCACTGGTCCTCCTTTTCCTCGTGGCATCTCCTGCTAGCTGCTGCTGAGATGTAGCTGTTCCTTGTGTGTGTGGTTTCCCAGCATTAACCTGTCACTGGGTCCTGACAGCATTCAGTCACCGTCCATACAGGCAGTCTGCATGCTGCTCACTCAGATCCCAGACAGTTACATCCCTTGCCCCATTCTATGATATGTCCCCAGCTCTTTTAAACGGGGCTATAGGAACCTGTAGGTTCCTATAGCCACTTCCAGTTAGGATGTTCTCTTGTTGATCTCAGGACATCTTTTAGAAGCAAATATTCAGTCACTCTGAATCTATGCTCTATGTAGACATTCTTCAAGAGGTTTTCAGTCTTCCTAGGCTACATTCTTGACAATCGATTTCTTTTCTATCCATTAAACGTACTGTTTTCTGGAGAAGAGAGTTTTTCAAACTGAAAGTTGTAGCTTGTGATGTCAACCTATTGGGTCATACAGTTTAACCAAAATTTAGAAAATAGCCCAGGAAACACCATATTTGTCATTGTAGGACCAACAGGATGTTTTGTAAAATGACTGTTTTTTTGTTTTGTTTTGTTTTTGTATTGGGTTGAATTGTTAGGTGAATTCTAACTCTTGGTCCTGGCCAAAAATTTTTTTTAAAGGTGATATAAACTACCTTATACTTTAGAATTTAACTCCGGTAATGGGCATACTGGTGAGCTCACACAGAAATACTCAAAACCACCATTATCCCCCCTATATTACTCTCCTTTGCTTATTCTCTTTCCTTTCACCTAGGGGATTGTTGCTGCAGCAAGGTCTGAAATCATTTTGCATCTTTCCCCATTAAGTGGTTTATGATGCAAACAGTAGATTCTGAATTCTCCAAAATCTTTGATACACATATATAGGTGTATATATATGTGTGTGTGTGTGTGTGTGTATCTCAAACAAAAAAAATGCCAAAAAAAAGATTATTTTCAAGAATTTTCTAAGAGCACAACAAATGGACTTTGGCTTTCTAGTCAGTTCACTTTCCCTAAACTGTAACCATGCAGTGGAAAAGAAACCTAAGGGCAAAAGAAAAAAATGCAGAAGAGAAAAATATTTTTTAATTTATTCTTTTCCTCTTCATATCTAATAACACTGATTTTGTTCAGACCCTCATAATCACTCATTTGAATTTCTCTGAGGGCCTCCTTATATTATTACAGTATTCATACTCAAACCCAGTGATTATATTCTTCCCAATGTCACAAAGGCCAAGGGGATTGTATTAGTCCATTTTCATACTGCTATCACTGAGACTGGGTAATTTATAAAGGAAAGAGGTTTAATTGACTCACAGTTCCATATGGCTGGGTAGACCTCAGGAAACTTACAAATATGGTGGAAGGCACCTCTTCATGGACTGGCAGGAGAGAGAATGAGTGCCCAGCGAAGGGAGCAGCCCTTTATAAAACCGTTAAATCTTGTGAGAACTAACTCATTATCACAAGAATAGGATGGGGAAAACTGCCTCCGTGATTCAATTATCTCCACCTGTTTTCTCTTACAACACATGGGGATTATGGGAGCTATAATTCAAGATGATATTTGGGTGGGGTCAGCCAAACCGTATCAGGGATAGATATGTATAGTATGAAAATTGGATCTTGTCACTTCTTTTAATTAAGTTATTTATTGTTAAAGAACACACTGTCCCAAAACTTAGCGTGTTAAAACAACTGTTCTTTTTAAATAAAATATTCAGATATTATTGGTCCCAAATTCAGACAAGGCTGAGACAAATGATTCTCATTTACAGCTAATGTTGGTGGCCTTCACTGTGGGCTTTTTAGGAGATGTTCTAATCTAGAGAATCCCAGCCATTGTCATTCACATGTCTGCTACCAGGGTGGAGGAAACAGAAAGACTGGGCTCAGCTGGGATCACCAGCCAGAGCATCTGGGAGAGGACTTTCCTGCATAGTCAGACTTCTTTCAGCGAGGCTTGGGGCACCCAGAAAGTGTCCCAAGGGATTGGAAGTGGATGCTAACAATCCATTAATGCCTGGGCCCCAAAACTGGCACATACATTCTGCCACATTCCTCTCATCAAGGTTGTCACTAAAGCCAGCCTAGATTCAAGAGGAGTGGAATTAATATATTCCACTCCTGAAATGGGAAGAGTGACAAAAGATTTTAATTATCTTTAATCTACCACAGCACCACTGTGCTCAAAATAACTTTTCTATTTATCTTTTTAAAGAAATTGAAAACCTTTATCATCTGGCCAACTTGTCTCATGACCTCTTAAATTTTTGTGTTCAGAAAACTTGAAGTTTCCTAATTTTGTTTACTTATTTTTTTAACAAACACTTAGACATGCATTGTTATAAACAGTTAACATGCATTAACTCATGCTATCCTCATGATAACTCTATGATGCAGTTCCTATTTTATAAATGAGGAAACAGAGGCTTAGAGAGTTTACGTAACTTTTCCTAAGTTTTCACTTAGTAGGTTGTGGAGTTACATTTGAACCTAAAAACTGTGGTCTCAGAGTCCTGGCTTGTAACCATTACTATTGGCTGCTAAAAAAGTCTCTTTCCTCTGAGTATACATATGTTTTCCTCTCTCTTGGCTTATCCATGTGGCAAAAGCAATGTATTTTTTTCAATACCAGCTTAGTTAACACCTCCTCTCTGAGATGTCTTTGGTGCTTTGCATGTACATCTAGTTTAGCAGTGACTGTGTTTTCTGCTATACATTTTGCCTATTTGCACAGTAGCAGGCAGCAAATTTGTCCTCTAATTTCCATACTCCAAATTTCAGCATAGTGCCAGGCACGTGATTTATGCACCGTAATTACTTATGTAAAAAAATGAATGACTAGACATTTCTCAGTGAATGGCCTTGAAAGCTGACACTTTCATTCTGTACCTTGAAAGCTGACACTGAAGCCAGAACAAGTTTTCTGCCATTCTATTCATACTAGAACATATTTTAAGAATACCTATGAGGAGATGGACAAATATTCTCCTTTGGTCTGAATCATAATATATACAGTTTGTAAATCTTATGAATTTTTTTTCATGCTAGTAATGCTTAAAGTGTTCAGTTTTGAAGGGAAAGTTTTATTTTAGGAGCTTCCATTTCATGTGAAGAGATCATAAATGTTGTACGTTTCTAGCTGAGGTTTCACAGTGAGACATTGACTCTATAAAAATTCAGTGGCATTGGAGAATACTAAGAATATTATTACAGTTAGGGTAGCTATCTGGAGAATGAGCTAAGTATAAAACAAAATCCATATTTAATTAAAACTAAAATTGCAGGGCATATTATGTGTAAGAAAGAAATGATATACATGCACAGTATTCATTTAATGCTTAATGAGAACATCTGGTCATATTTCTAGATTTTAAATTTAGACTGCAGAGTAGGGAAAGGCCTTCTTTCCCACAGGCTACAATAGAAAGTCAAAGCTTAAATGATATAATGAGTAGATTTATGCAATTCAATTGTGATGTCTCTAAACCTTAACATAAAATTATACTGCAGAGGATGAAAGGTGTTCAGAGAAGACAAGAACCAATATTTATCTGGTAATCAAGAAGCTGTAGACAAAAAAAAAAAATGCACAATACAGACACACTCTCACCAGATTATTTATTTTGGTCAGTAATTCTGCACGAAGAAATAGAGAATTTAAGAGAGTTTAGTGATAACAAAAAGAGAACAGAGAGCTCATAGAATTATATTCCCAAAGTAGTGATTTTTTTTAGTGACTTGGACTTCGCTAACAGGATATGTGTGCAACAATATAGACACATCTTTCCCAGGACAAACTTAATAGAAATGCTTGGGAATATCCAGATGTGATTTTTGAAATAACCAATCACATAAGCGGTGTTAATTCATGGTAAAATAAAATTAGTGGTGGCAAATATAATGGATTTTTAAATATTATAGGAGATAAAAATTCTAAATTATTTGCTCAAAAAGTCCAATATAAAAAAAGAATAAAATTTGATATAAAGTAATCGTGGTAATCTTTACTTTGGTAACTGGGATAGTATTTTATACGGAGAACAAACTAAATACAAAATGCTTCTGTATTTATGTTTATGTAGAATAATTTTTCAGTGGAATCTGTCCTGAAATACTCTTATATTTTATATGTTTAGTAGATCAATGAGTAAATTTCACAAGCAATTTAAAGTCATAATCTTAATAACCGAGAACTAGAATAATCGAGGGAAAGACATCAATTTTATTATTCATTCTTTAAGTAGCCATCTTTCTCATTAAATTTTAAATACAAAGCTTATAAAAATAATTTTATAAATATAAAAAGTATCTAGCTAAAAAATGCTTACGGTATGTGAAGCAAATGAAAGATATAATTAGCATTTATTTTGGTTAACATAAACAACCTTAGACCAATTATTGCTTACATTTTTTCACTTATCAATTCAGTGCATTTAGGAAATAATTTGTATAAATTCAGAATTTTTTTTTATTTTATTGAATGAAGGATTTTACAAATTACCTTTCAAATTATATTTCGGGGTTGCTGTGCTTTGCTAATTGTTTAAATTTGAACAGAAGGAAAGGTTTCCTTTGTTTTAGAAAGTCCATAAAAGTTTAACATTTGAAACTATTAGTTATTTTAATCAAAATATATTTGGCTAGACAAATAGTAATGAAATTGACGTCTTCTTTTTACCACATTTAGATTAAAAATAACCAAAGTGGACTACTTATGCCCAATCATACCTTTGCTCTTTTCTTTAAAAGGGATGAAAAATTAGTAAGTAAAGAAAGTAAGTGCCACATTCACTTATCATGGATATTTTATTTAGATACATTTTATTTAGATAAAATAGCCCCTATACCCACCACAGCAGTTGCTCAATAAATATTTATTGAAAGTTGAAGTGAATAAATGACATAAGCAAGGAATTCTGATTAAATTCTATGAAACTATTTTAAGGAGCTTAAAATGAGGTCCACAAAAATACCAGGCTTTTGCCCAGGGTGGCTGGCTATCCTGGTTCACTTAAAGGTGTGATTAACCTTTGTGAGTTTTTGGTAAGAATGTTTTTTTCAAGTCACTTATTACTACATAAAGTTTACCATTGGGGAAATTATTTAGTGATAATTATCATTATTATTATTATTTGCTGAAAGTGTTAGTTTCATTAGTCAAGTGTTTCATTGCAAAGTCTATTCTATGACTTCTGCTTGCACCTATTTCTATACTAGTATCTTGAGGATGAAGTTCTTGCATCCAGGTCTTGGGCAGTCTTTTGGACAGTGGATTCATTGCCTACTTGAACAAGTCCGTTTTAAAATATGCCTTATTTTTATACACCTGTAAAAGCTTCATTAAGTTATATCCTGGCCTGAAAAATTCTCTCTTTCTTAAGATTATGTATTTCCAAGTATGTACATTTAATGTTGCTCTTCTAGCTTCACTTTTGATTGTAGATATCATTTCTCTTATTTTATTGGGGGTGAATGACTTATTTATTTCTTACGAGAGAGAAAGAAAAAAAGAAAGAAAAGAAAGAAAAGAAAGAAAGGAAGAGAGGGAGGGAAGGAGGGAGGGAGGAAGGAAGGGAAAAGAGAGAAAGAAAGAGAGAAAGAAAGAGGCAGGATCAGAGAGACACACACATACAGAGAGAGAATGCATATATTAATATACACTTACCCACATACAATTTGGCAGGGGTTTTGTGAACATACTAAAGCTTATATTTATATCTTATGTCATGGAAGTTGAGGGAACTGCAACCTGTGTGAAGAAATTTAGTATCTACTGAAGAAGAAAGAAAGGAATATAAAAGAGTGAAGGAGAAACGTGAAAAGAACACAGCAAAGGAAACCTCTCCTGCCATATCGTGGGACCAAAGTGTTCTGTAGTCAGGCACCACATTTTCTTTCTTCCAGAAATTTAAAATATATTTCCTCCCCGCATCACCGCATCTTAACATTTCCTATTTTCAGAAAATTCCTGAGTGTTCAGGAACAAAGAGCATATGTACGTATATTTTGGCCAAAGATCAAGACAGACTACTTTTTCCTTGCCAGGACCCAGCTTAATCAAAAGTAGCATACGAGAGCTTTAGAACTCCAAGGGACAGGTATTAATCCAAACAGATTTTCAGTAAAACCTCTTTATTCTCTTACTCAAGTTTAATTAAGTAAAATCACATATTAATTTGCAATAATTGCTCAGGTATTGCTCTACTCAAACAGCTTTGAAGCTCTAAACAGAATGGGAGAACACTCCCTGTGTTTTGTCTCAGCAAGGCCTTCCGTTCTTTCGAGCTCCAAAAATGAGACAGGGTCACCATTTTGCCTCCTTCTGTTGACTATTCTGTACTCATGATTGTTTGGCATTGGTAACACACAATTATAATGTGGCCTTGTTAATTTCAGGAATTGCAAAGTTTTCTTTATTCTTTAACAAATATATTACAAAGCAAGAAGCATGTATGTTTTCTCCTGTGTTGGTCCAAGTTTTACAAACAAAAGATGTATTATGTGTAGATGCACTTTTTCTTGTTATAACATATACATTACCTCGAGTGTGATGTATCTTGCTTTTATTTTTTTAACTTTTATTTTAAGTTCAGGTTTGTTATATAGGCAAATTTGTGTTACAGGGTTTTGTTGTACAGATTATTTCATCACTGAAGTATTCAGCATAGTATGCACTAGTTGTTTTTCCTAATCCTCTTTCTTCTCCTACTCTCCACCCTCTGATAGGCCTGGTGTCTGTTGTTGTCTTCTACGTGTCCATGCTCACATCAGAAGACATGGTATTTGTTTTCTCCTCCTCTGTTAGTTTGCTAAGGATAATAGCCTCCAGCTCCATCCATGTTCCTGTAAAGGACTTGATGTCATTCCTTTTTATGGCTACATAGTATTCCATGGTGTATATGCACTACATTTTTTTAATCTATTCTACCTGATGGTGGTTTACAAACTATATGTTCACGAAAGAACAAATTATTTTCTCATGAGGAACACTCAAGAATTCCCCTCTATCCATTGAGACGGGACCATTCAAGAGGATCCCTGCCACAGGGGTTTGGGGATAAAAGAAAAAATTACACAGCTTGTCTAACTCCTGCATTTAGGTTTCAATAAATTACAAAATTTTATCTATCACCCAAGACAAACTTAAAGTGATTGAGTCTTACCAAGTGATCTATTTAAGTAGAAATTAAGCCAAATTCATTTGTTTGCTGTACAGAATCTGATTCATTATGAGTGAAATGATGATGTAAAGGAGAAATAAAACTGAAAAAAAAAGAATAAACATTGCTAAATATAAACATAATCTGTTGCTACCAGGCCAACTGAAGACAAATAAGCCTACCACATTAATAACTAAAGGTAACACTAAAAACTATGTGAAAGGAGTCTGACCTACAAACAACTTGAATATTTATCACACAAAGGCATTTCTTTTCATTTGTTGGTAATAATAAAATATTAATAATAATAGTAACAAAATGTAACAATTTTCAGGCTTTTAGTAAAGCAACCACAGAGGAAAATATCCATGAATTATTATAAGAATGCAGGACTCATTCACTAAATCTTGCACTCTTCGTTGGACTGTCTCAGGTTCACAGAGCTCTACTTTGTGGAGGAAACTCCTTGTATATATATCATTTTATATGCCACAGTCTTCCAACTTCCAATTGGGACAGAATTTCATCTCCTATTTTCTTCTGTGTATTTGATCATATCACCATTTCCAACAAATGTGTTACCTTCAAGAAAACTATTATCATTATCTGAAGTAACACTGAATATCAACCTCCACCATCACCTAAAAAGGATTGTAATATTTTTTCAAATTGGAACAAAATACATTAAAATTAATAAATACCGTTTACAATCAATTGTATACTGACAACATAGACTAGTTTGTTTATTTCTAATAAGCCTACATGATGGACTCTGGGCCAGAAGTCCTCAGTGTTAATACGGAAACACTGCCTCAATGCAGAAAGCATCTGTTGGATGGCAGATCGTGGTACTTAGGAATATACCAGTGATGCTGCCTTTTTCCTTTTTACCCTCCAAAAAGACAATAGTGAATGATAAAAACTTTTTCTATGACTACTATATGCATAACTTTAAGAACTAGAATCAGCATAACCAAAAATATGAGCAAGTCATTCCTCCTCTCATGGAGTGGATATCAAATGATACCTGATGGTTTGGCAGTGTTCCCACCCAAATCTCATCTTGAATTATAGTTCCCATAATCCCCATGTGTCATGGGAGGGACCCAGTAGGAGGTAATTGAATCATGGGGGTGGTTACCCTCATGCTGTTTTCATAATAGTGAGTTCTCATGAGATCCGATGCTTGGCACTTCTGCTTGGCACTTCTCTCTCTTGCCACCATGTGAAGAAAGATGTGTCTGCTTCCCCTTCTGCCATGATTGTAAGTTTCCTGAGGCCTCCACAGCCATGCAGAACTGTGAGTCAATTAATTAAACCTCTTTCCTTTATAAATTTCCCAGTCTCAGGTATGTCTTTATTAGCAGCATGAGAACGGACTAATACAGTAAATTGGTGCCACAGAGAGTGGGGTACTGCTATATGGATACCCAAAAATGCAGAAATGACTTTGGAACTGTGTAACAGGCAGGGATGGAACAATTGGAGGGCTCAGAAGAAGGCACAAAAATGTGAGAAAGTTTGGAAATTCCTAGAGAGTTGGAGGGCTCAGGAGACAAGAAGATGTGGGAAAGCTTGGAGCTTCCAGCCAAGCATGGTGGCTTACAGCTGTAATCCCAGCAATTTGGGAGGCCGAGGCGGGCAGATCACCTAAGTTCAGGAGTTAAAGACCAGCCTGGCCAACATGGTAAAACCCTGTCTCTACAGAAATACAAAAATTAGCCAGGCATGATGGTGGGTGTCTGTAATCGCAGCTACTTGGGAGGTTGAGGATGGAGAATCGCTTGAACCTGGGAGGTGGAGGTTGCAGTGAGCCAACATCACACCAATGCACCCCAGCCTGGGCAACATAGTGAGACTCTGTCTCAAAAAAAAAAAAAAAAAAATTGGAATGTCCTAGAGATTTGTTGAATGGCTTTGACCAAAATGCTGATAGTAATATGGACAATTAGGTTGTCTCAGATGGAGGTGAGGAACTTATTGAAAACTGAAGTAAAGGTCATTCTTGCTACTCAAAGAGAGTGACAGCATTTTGCCCCTGCCCTACAGATCTATGGAACTTTGAACTTGAGAGAGATAATTTAGGGTATCTGGCAGAAGAAGTTTCTATGCAGCAAAGTGTTCAAGAGGAAGCAGAGTTTGGAAACTTTGCAGCCTGACAATGCATTAGAAAGAAAACCCCGTTTTCTGAGAAGAAATTTCAAGCTGGCTGCAGAAATTTGCATAAGTATTGAGGAGCCAAATGTTAATCACCAAGCCAATGGGGAAAATTTATCCAGGGCAAGTCAGAGACCCTCACAGCAGCCTCTCCTGTCACAGGCCCAGAGCCCTAGGAGGGAAACATGGTTTTGTGGTCCAGGCCCAGGGCCCCCTGCTCTATGCAGCCTCGGGACATGCTGCCCTGAATGGTAGCTGCTTCAGCTCCAGCTGTGGCTTAAGAAGCCAACATACAGTTCAGGAGATTGCTTCAGAGGGTATAAGCCCCATGCCTTGGCAGCTTACATGTGGTTTTTAGCCTGTGGGTGCACAGAAGACAAGAACTGAGGTTTGGAAATCTCTGCCTAGATTTCAGAAAATGTATGGAAATGCATGGATGTCCAGGCAGAAGTTTGCTGCAGGGGTGGATCCCTTATAGAGAACCTATGCTAGGGCACTGCAGATGAGAAATGTGGGGTTGGAAACCTCACACAAGAGTCCACACTGGGTCACTGCCTGGTGGAGCTGTGAAAAGAGGACCACCGTCCTTCAGACCCCAGAATGGTAGATCCACTGACACCTTGCACCAAGGGTCTGGAAAAGCCACAGACACTCAACTCCAGCTGATGAAAGCATCTGGGAGTGGGGCTGTACCCTGCAAAACCACAGGGTTGGATCTGCCCAAGGCCATGGGAGCCCACCTCTTGCTTCAGCGTGACCTGGATGTGAGACACAGAGTCAAAGGAAACCATTTTGGGACTTAAGGTTTAATGACTGCCCTATTGGATTTTGGACATGCATGGGGCCTGTGGCCCCTTTATTTTGGCCAATTTCTCCCATTTGAAATGTGAGTATTTGCCCAATGTCTGTACCCCCATTGTATCTTGAAAATAACTAACTTGTTTTTTATTTTACTGGCTCATAGATGGAAGAGACTTGACTTGTCTCAGGTGAAACTTTGGACTTGGACTTTTGAGCTAATGCTGGAATGAGTTAAGGCTTTGTGGGACTTTTGGAAGGGCAAGATTGTGTTTTGAATTGTGAGAACATAAGATTTGGGCAGGTTCAGGGCAGAATGATATGGTTTGGCTGTGTCCTCACCCAAATCTCATCTTGAATTGTAACTCCCATAATCCCCATGTGTCATGGGAGGCACCTTGTGGGAGGTAATTGAATCATGTGGGTGGTTACCCTTATGCTATTCTTGTGATAGTGAGTAACTTCTCATGAGATCTGATCGTTTTATAAGGGGCTTTTCCTCCTTTTGCTTGGCACTTCTCTCTCATGTGAAGAAGGACATGTTTGCTTCCCCTTCCACAATGATTGTATGTTTCCTGAGACCTGTCCAGCCATACAAAACTCTGAGTCAATTAAACTTATTTCTTTTTATAAATTACCCAGTCTCAGATGTTTATTCGTAGCAGCATGAGAAAGGACTAATACAAGACCCAAACTCTTTCTCTACACGTAAATGTATCAGAAGGGAAGAAATAGTTTCTCACCCTACAAAGAATCACAGTTAACCTGTAGTGAGCCCTTACCATAAGCTAAATACCTTATGCAAGAGACTGAAGCAACTTATACATTTATATACCCTGGTATAGATTTTGTATTCCCTTCTGCAGTCTACTCAAAGACACACAACTATAAATAGTAAAGAGTGATCTCTTATCAATAATTCCACATCAATATCTACCACTTCTGTAATTTGAATTTTTCCCACACCACTCCACAGAAATGGTTATCAGTAGGGGTACCAGTAAAATTATTCATTGCCAAAACCAGTAAGTAACTATTTTTCTTTCATTTGGAGTATTCCATAGAATGTGCTCTTATTAATTTCTCTAGTTGAACATTTATTTTCTTTTGATTTTCATGGCAGTAGCATTTTTTGCCCCTTTCCATATACTGAGATGCTACTTGTCAATCTTGTTTAAGGAGTTCACTTTTTTTCACACTCCTAAAATATGGGAAGAACCCTATAATGCTTTGTCAGGCTTAACCTGGGAACTATTACCTATATGTTGATGATGATCCTCAGATCTACATATCTAGGTCAGATCTTTTATGTGATCTTTAAATCAATTAACGTACCTACTATGTTATATCACTACTTGAAATTCACGGAATCATCACAAATACAAAAAGTCACAAATAATGTTATCCTTTGAAACTTACTTGCCCTGCCTCCAGTCCATACACTTATCCTAATGAATGAAAACATCATTCATGCATTTGCCCAAGAGATATTTTTGGAGGGTTATTGCTTTTCCCTTACCAAATATCTCTCCTGTGTCTTGTTAATATTCGGCCCCCACATTTCATATAAGGCATTGTTAACACTGTGCCATCGTAATCCTAATGTCCTTCTAGAAATTCTAAGAGAGGTAAAAGTTGTGTACTTGAATATGTAAAGAGACAAGTTGATGCTTTTCAGACAATCAATATCTAGAAAACATCTTCTGGAGTCAGTAATTTTGACAGAGAGTTATATTAAACTAAATGTGAAATAGTCTACTTTAGGGTATACCTATATGGAACAGAAGTTGTTACAGTTTTTTGAGAGGAAAACAAAATCAAAATATTTTTGAACTTATTGAGGAGTTGCCAGAATATTGGCAATGAAGAAACCTGAGTTTATAAGAAATTAAGCAAAAGTCTAAACAAACTTACCAAAAACTTAAAATTCAGACTTACTTTGACACTGAAACTAGGCTTCCAAACCAAGACATAAATTAAATGTAAAAAGTCATGCCTTATTAAGAAAAGATACAGTTATCACACTATCTTTATTCTTTAAAGCTGTTTTAAAAAATTATCTTTGAGCACATTGCATGAAGTTTAATTTCAAATGTTTTTTAAAGGTTTTCCAGTTCTTTGGATATAAAGTTACAGGTATTCTAATATCTAATACCTAGGGACCTATTCACTGCCATCTGGTGTCAATGTAATCAAATTGCAGTGGCAGGTCCTTAGACTAACACATTTTTTACCTCTTCTCAGTTGAGATTGCAAAAATAAATACGCAAAGAGACAAGCTTGACATTAAACATTCTACTACACTCCAAAGTATTGTAAGTTTAAGCAAAGACAGACAATTAAATCATTTTCTTGTAGTGCCGTACAATGCAGCACGAGCACAGTGAAGTAACATTTATGTTATTGAAAGGCAGTGGCACAGTAAATCCTACTTCATTGCCAATAAACTGAAGATCAAAACAATCAACCAAGCTCCACTGGTAATAAATTGAAAGTCAGCGGACCACAAAATGTATTACTGTTAGAATTAATTTTGGCACAAAATGGGTTGTTGAGTTTTCCCCTTTTCTTAAGGCAAATCAACCCCAAGCAAATAGTTAATAGACTTGAAAGGTAAATTCAATCTGCTCATGATATTCTGATGAAATTCCAATTTTACCTTTGATTTTTAAGCACAATGTAATCATTTGGACTCCATTTTAAATCTGTTTTGAAGAAATTTTTACCGTAGCTTCATGAATAACTTGCATCTTACAAAGTCTGTTGAATTGCGTATAAATTTTTTTCACATATTTACCAAAAGCTTTTAGTTTTCTAACACTTACCAAAAAGCTTTTAGGGACCAGCAGTCAGTCAAATCTCTGATTATAATAAGCTACATTGATATTTTATAGACTTCTGTGATTTAAAATTTACTAACAAAATAAAATAAAAGTATGCCAGAGGAAGTTGTTTGGATACTGAGAGAGTTTATATCCATACAATATGAAGCCAAATGAAGAATCCTTACATGTTTTTAGGATCCTCTGGAAGTGTAGAAATGAGAGAGCAAATCTCAGGCACTGTGGTGAACTTAAGATTCTGGTAGAAATTGCGGAGATGAGGCAAGTTTATCGCTCTGTGGCTACTGGTTATCACCAGACTTTCATTGCTTCTATTCTATTTCCTTTTGCTCACTTAAGACTAGCATTTGAGCAGTGTCATTTCCAAAGACACTCCATTACTTAATTTTTACCATTAAAATAAAACTGTAGCCATTGATGAGGAGGGCTCTATCTGTATTTATTTGGAGATGATAATTTCCTCTAATATCTAAAATAATAGACACACTTTTTATCTACTGACCTTTAAGTAAATGAATTATAGAAAAAAAAATTATTATTAAATATAATGTAGAAAGTCTAATAAAATAATCTATAGGGAAAGAGAAGGTTTTGTTTTTCTTTCTAATCTTCCTCTGACACTGTCTGGTCACATCTCTTTTTCAAAGACTTTCTGCAGAAGTAGAGATTTCCAAGTACATAACTCAGTTTGTTATTGAACCCAAGTTCCTTAGGTCCATAAAAATCACAAAAGAGTGATGCCATGTTTTAAAGTTCATAAATGTGCCATATGGGTCATAAATTGTCTTTCTGCACCTCACTAAACCCAATAAACCATGAGTCTCTCGGAAATAGTTGCATGATATTACACTGACTAGGCTAGCCTCTCCGATTTACTATCAGTAGTAGAGAGAGCCTTAAGTAATCAGTGGGAGAATATTTAGGTTTTTTATTTTTTAATCACTTTGAGAAAATAAAATTGTCATTCAAAAATTCCTAAATATTATGATGAGAGTAATTGCTAGAGAAATATATCTATTCCCAGAGTTGGGAGAGATTTTCATTCAATATTTTCATTCAGAATGAGGTAACTAACATGTTCAAGCCCATATGGTGGCAGATTCAGAATTTTACCTCAAAATTCATAACTCACACAAAGATTGCTTTTAGGTACAAAACATCTCTCATGAAGTAACCCCCATTCTGAGCATATTTTAAGCATTTGGTAGTACTTGGTTTACATCATAAAAATTCACGACAGATATACTTTTACTTCAAAGTCATTTTTTGGTCATATTCTAAAGCTGAATCAGTTGCTTGTAAATCTTTGTAAAGTACAGGAGATTACTATATTATATAAATCCATTTGGAAATCGTTCATGATTTTATTTATTCATGTCTACAAAGTTAAAACTGCCCCTTGATCACAGAGAGAATTGATGTCCATGGTTACATTAGGATATGGTTTAGTCTTGTTAAAGGTAGATAGCAAGGTATGTGTACTGATAATGGTACTATAATAAGTCATAAATAATCCTTACAAAGAATAATCTATTTTAAAAAGTACATCTGGTTTTCCTCAATCTGGTTTTTATGGTAAGGTAAAGTATGTAAACTTAAGTATCTGGACCTATAAGGCAGGAGCTATTAATCAGGGGCTTTATTGACTTGGTAAAATGATCTCTTCAAAATAAGTCTACACTCTTGTGATAGTGATGATCGTGATGACAGCTACCAATAATAAGATGGAATTTGTCCTTCTAAGTTATGGATAAGTTTCCATATATTTATTTTGGTATGACTTTCAAGCAATCACCTTAACTGTAAATAAACAGATATCCAGAAATAATATAAAACATTACTAATAACTGATACTGCTACCAATTGCTGACAAATATTGGCAGGCATAATTTTTGGTTTTTTTTTAGATAGAGTCTCTTTCTGTTGCCCAGGCTGGAGTGCAGTGGTGTGATCTCAGCTCACTGCAACCTCCGCCTCCTGGGTTCAAGCAATTGTCCTGCCTCAGCCTCCTGAGTAGCCAGGACTACAGGCATGCGCCACCACACCTGACTAATTTTTTTGTATTTTTAATAGATACATGGTTTTGCCATGTTGGCCAGGCTGGTCTCGAACTCCTGACCTCAGGTGATCTGCCCACCTTGGCCCCCACAAAGTGTTGTGATTACAGGCATGAGCCACCACGCCTCGCCAGTAGGCATAATTTTTATAAGAATTGTTGACATTTCATAGCATTTTAAAATTACTTATTTTGAACAAAATAAATTATAGAATGTGTATGAATAGTATGCTTTTCAGTAAACAATGCAAGAAATTACTAAATTTCTTTATTCACTTATCCATACTTTAAATATTTTAAGGAGAGTAAAAATGGTTGAAATGAGTAAGAGTTCTGAGAACTCATACAAATAACACTAATAGGGCATTAGAGGAAAGATCAAATAGACTACTATTGAAATAAAAGCCTAAATAGAATGAAGTTGAACAAAGAGCCTTGGAAAATGAGAAAAGAGATTAGAAGTGAGATAAAGAGCAAAGTGTTATAAGGCTAATCAAATCACATACTTGATTCGAATAACCAAGAAGATTTAATCAATGTAGAAGGGCACAACATAGAAAAATGGTCTTATAACTGCGACTATTGCAATAAACTTACATCCTATTCTTATAGAACATCTACTTTTCATTCTCATCTGACAAAAAAATGTATATCATATTCTACAGGCTATCAACAAATCACTTTGACAGTCTCTGCATGTATATTCCTAAGAATGTATTTGATCGCTTTGCTCTCTTAAGAGGGCAAACATCATACTTTTAAGTGTCATACTTGAAAAACAAATTAATATGCTTATGATAAAATCTAAGTTAATTAAATTCTTAAAACTTTTAAAGTACCCATTTAAAACTGCTGGAATGACATATGTTGTATGCCATACAACATACAACATATTTTCAAGCATAAAGTATATAATTATAAACGCCATTCTTTGGTGTTCTGATAACACATTTTAATTCCTACTTACATAGATCTGTTGCTCGGATGTGATGCAAACCTTAATAAATGCAGCTATGGAAAAATTCCCCAATCTCCAAATGCCTTTCTCTCATGTTTGACAGAGCTCTTTATTGTATCTTACTACAGAACAAGTCCAAGGGTGAGATCTATTTTATATTTAGCGTCATCAGTTGCGAGAATCACTTAGTCATGTCATTTGTCATTACTGTGTTTGCTGTGAATGTTACAGGTTAACTTTAAACATGGTTTTTAATAATTGATTTTTATGAAACTTGATTTCATCCAATAAGTGATGCAAAATTTTTACTTCCTTCATTAACCACTAAGGCAGCAATTGCTTCTCTTTTTTCATAATAATTTATGAGTTCTTTGTCAATGTGTTATTTTTGTGCTATGATCAGCATTTCTTTAAGATGAAAAACATTTGTCAATTATTTTTAGTCTTGAAATCACAAAATGCAGTTTTATTATTTGATCCCTGTGTGGAAAAAGTCATATCCTAATATTTCAGCTAAAAGCAGATTCCTGAGTTGTTAATTGACATATTTGTATGATACAACATTTCACTGGTAACAACATTTCAGTTATTATCTTACATTTTTCTGTATATAAAATAAAAGTAATTCACTCTGCCATTCTATATCTCATCCACTTGACACACATAAATATTCACGTGTACATACACACACTCACAATTTATCTCAGGAGAAAAGATAGTACATAAACAAAAGAAAATTGAATGATATAATATCAGAATTGATAAGTTCAGTGAATACACTAAAACAGAATGATGTAATAGACAGTGATTGGGAAACAGGTAATTTAAACTAGATGGTAAAGGCATTTTTAAGGAAGTGTAACTCATGTTAAGACTGGTATAATTTGTCATTGTGAATAGTGCTGTGCTGAACATACAATTGCACATGTATTTATGGTAGAAAGATTTATTTTCCATTGGGTATATACCCAGTAATGGGATTGCTGGGTTGAAGGGTAGTTTTGTTTTAAGTTATTTGAGAAATCTCCAAACTTTTTTCACAGTGGTTGAATTAATTTGCATGGAATTAACCTACATATTAATCAATGGTGGATTGGATAAAGACAATGTAATACACATACCTCACTGAATATTATGCAGTCATAAAAAAGAACAGAATCTTGCCTTTGCAGCAACATGGATGCAGCTGGGGACCATTATCCTCAGTGAATTAAGAGAGAATTAGGGCACGAATGAAAAACCAAATACCACATATTCTCATGTATAAGCGGGAGCTAAGCACTGGGTACATGTGGACATAAAGATAGACACTGGGAACTACTAGAGAGGAGAGAGAGGTAGTGAAGGAAGGATTGGAAACTTCCTATTGGATATTATGCTCATTACCTGAGTGACAGCATCATTTGTACCTCAAGCCTCAGCATCACTCAATTTACTCATGCAATAAACCTGCACATGTACCCCTTGAATCTAAAAGTTGAAATCACTTAGAAAAGAGAGAGAGAAAGAGAGAGAGAGACTGGTATACCACAAAGAGTTTATTGAAACAAAAAATCTGTTGACAGTGCGTTACAAATTAAACACACACATGGACACACACACACACACACACAGCAAAAACAGAAGTTTTAAATGAATAGCATAATTTCAAAATACAAGTAATTAAATATGATATAAATAATCCAAAGTAAAAGTCCTATCATCTTTAAGTACTCGATCTTCTTAAAAGGTACTTGCTTTGCAATGCATCTGGAAATATTCTGTGAATCTGTGCTATCTGAGTGCGGTAGAGAAAACTTAGCTCTCTATGTAGATAAGAGTCTTTCATTCTATTTCTGATTATGGTATTAAAAGCTGTTGTTTCCATCTTTGTGTGTTTACATTGGTATGACTGTTATGTCACCACTTTTCTCCTGTCTTTCAAGTTACACTAAGCCTGAAATTTTCCTGAAAACACTTGTAGCTGGAGAATGTTGCACATTTCATGGCCTTGGCCTCATGCAAGCACCATTAAGAAGACACTCTGTTGTCATCACTTGCATTCACCTCATTAGAAGAAAACTGCAGATGAAGGTACTTTATGAAAGAATATATAAAATACTTAAAATATTAGCAAACATTTAAATGTAATATATAGATAAAATACATCATGAACAATTGCGCTTCATATAATAAAAAATAATATAATAAAAAAGTTGATTTCAACACTTGAACATAGAGAGATGCATTTCCTTATATCCATACATAAAAGATGCACTTCATTACACCAATACACTTCATTATATCAATACATGAAAAAAACACTCACGTGATTATCTCAACAGATACAGACAAAAGAGTTGAGAAAAATTGACCATCCTTTGTGATCATCAATTCAACAAACAAACAATAGAGGAGAGCTTCCTCAAGGTGACGAGGCACATCTACACAACACCAACAGGTAACACATTTAATGATGAAACACCGAGTATTTTCCCTAAAGATATTGAAGAAGAGAAGGATGTCTCACCAATCCTATTCAGCATTGTTGTTGTATTGAGAGTCTATACAGTACAATAAAGAAAGTGTGAAGAAAAAGGAAGGAAAGACATGGATATGAGAAAGAAAGAAAGACGTAAAAATATTTTATTTACAGACAACTTGATCCTCTATGTGCAAACATCCTGAAAAATCTACAAAAAATTTCACTAAAGTTAATTATGTGAGTTGAGCACAGGATACTAGACAAAACAATTGCATTTCTATACAATAGCTAATAACAATCAGAAATCAAAACTAAAACAACCATTCATAAAATAAAATACTTAAGGATAAATATTGGCAGAATTTATACAATGCAAACTACAAAAACACTGATGAAAGCTTTAATGAATACTTAATAAAATGAAAGTATCGACCATGTTTTTGGGTTTAAGCAAAGACTTTTATATGAGAGACAATATTTTAATTGATAAATTGGACATAATCAAAATTAAAGCATCTGGTCTTTGTAAGACACTTTATAAAAACGAAATGAAACTGTCAGCTGAGGGAAAATATTTTTAAAACGTATACCTGACATAGGACTCGTATTCAGAATTAAAACAAATGCTTACAGCATATTAATAAGACAACAAGCATTCCAACTGAAAAGACAAAACTATCTGAACAATTACTTCAAAAAGAACAGTACAGATGGCAAATAAATATATGGAAAATATAATCAACAATATTGTCATTAGGGAAATAAAAATTAGAACCGCTATTCAATACCTGAATATAAAAATTATTCATCCTATTAGAATGAATACATTTTAAAGTAAAACTGACAACTTCAAGTTCAGGCAAGTATGTAAAGTAATGGTACATACTCACACATAGCTGGTGGGAATGTGAAATGGTATAACTTTATAAAATGATTTGCAGCTTCTGATAAAGTTGGATATATGCTTGCAATATAACATAGTGAGCCTACTTCTATTTATACAAGATAAATAAAAACAAATGTTCACACAAAGAACTCTATATAAATGTTTTTAGCAGCTTTGTTCATAATATACGAAAATTGGTAAATATCCAGAGTTCCTATAACTGGTGAATGAATAAGCAAATTGTGGTACATTCATACAGTGGAATACTACTCAGCAATGAAATGGAACAAACTATTGATACATTAAGAGTGTGGGTTTTCCCCCAAAACTGCAAAAACACTGGAAGACAACCTAGGTTTCAGAGAAAAGGGAATGCTTATATGCTGTTGGTGTGATTTTAAATTAGTTCAACCATCATGGAAAGCAGTGTGGTGATTTTTCAAAGAGCTAAAAACGGAAGTACCCATAGAACTGCAATTCTATTACTGTGTATATGCCCAGAAGAATGTAACTCTTTCTACCATAAAGACACATGCATATGAATACCCATTGCAGCACTATTCACAATAGCAAAGACATGGAATCAACCTAAATGCCCATCAGTGACAGAATGGATAAAGAAAATGTGGTACATACATATCTTGGAATACTATGCAGCCATAAAAATGAACAAAGGCATGTCTTTTGCTGGAACATAAATGGAGCTGGAGGACCATTATCCTTAGCAAACTAATGCAAGAACAGAAAACCAAATACTGCGTGTTCTCACTTATAAGTGAAAACTAAATGATGAGAACTCATGGATGCAGAATGAGAAACAACAAACGGTGGGCCTATTTGAGGGTAGAGGGTGAGAGGAGGAGAGGATCAGAAAAAATAACTATTGGGTACTTGATTTAGTGCCTGCATGACAAAATGATCTGTACAACAAAATCCTGTGACGTGAGTTTACCTATACAAATTAATTAATTTGTTAATAAATTAACACATGTATTAATTTATTTTAGGTACCACTGAACCTAAAATAAAAGTTTTTTTAAAAAAAGAAATAAATATATGAGGATTGGAATGATTAAAAACAATTTGGGTTTGCATAAGCTGGTTGTGTACATTAAAAAAATCAAAACAAAGCAAGTATAGGACAAAGATAAATGTAAAAATCAACTGCACCTTTCTATACTATTAACAAAGAATTAGAAAACATAAGAAAATCAACCATTCACAATAGCTGCAAAATATAAATGGTAGCAGAGAATAAGCTACACATACAATTATGGTTTATTTCTTCTTCTCTTCAATCTTTCCTCTAAGTTCAGTTTCTCAATTTGACCTAATTTGACCATCTTATTTAAAATTGCACATCCCACCCCACAAATGCTAACTAGTTTTATTTTTCTCTATTTTTTCATTTATTACCTTCTAACAAACTTATACTAATTATTTGTTACCCATTCCTACATCTTCTCTCTCCATGAAGATAGGTATTTTTTGTCTGCTTTGTTTCCTCTTGTATTCCTAAAGCCTAGAACCCGGTAAGTGTACTACATGCCTAGTACGTAGTAGATGCTCAGTAAATATTTACTGAATAAATGAATTGATTGAAAATTAAAGAAAACATAGGTTTATAAAGTGCATTATGCTAAGCGAAGAATGCCAGACATAAAAGGCTACATAATGTATCATTCCATTTATATAACCTCTACAAGAATAAAAAAATATCGAGTAAAAAAATCCTATCAGTGGTTGTCACCAGGAGCAAGGGTAGCAGAAGATGGTTGACTAAATAGGAACCTGAAAAGACTATGTGAGATGTTAAAAATGTTTTCTAGTTTGATTGTGCTGCTGGTTACTTCATCATGTAGATTTATATATTTTATATATATATATGCACACACATATGTATATATATAAAATGCATTTAAGAAAGATGAATTTTACTGAATATAAATTATACCCCTATTAAATTGCACTTTATTATAAAATACTAAATTTATGGAATGTTAATTTTTACCTCAATATCCTGTCTAAAATAATTAGAGTGAAAGAAGAAAGGAGGAGAAAGAGGAAAGAGGGAAGAGGAAGAGAAAAAGGAAACAAAGAAGAACAAAAGAAAATGTGATAAACATTCAATTATGGAAAGTAAGAACCAACATATGAATAATGGGTTTTTTTGAAGAAGGAAACAAAAGCAATAGAATTAGTACTAAAAATATAATTCAAGAGAGCTTTCAGAATAGAATAGAAACTACATACTGAAGGATTGCCATGTGTACCTGAAAATATTGAACCAGAAAAACTGTTACCAAGAAATATGCTAGTGAAATTACTGGATATTAAAGAGATATTTTATAAAATCATTTGTGCATCTAGGAAAAAATAGCATTCAACTTATAATTCAAAGAAAGTATTTTATCCTCAGACTTCATGAAAACAGTTTAAGACCAGAATGAACTGAATGTACATATGTAAGTTACCCAAGGGAGAAAAATGTGAGCCAACAATTTTATGCATGAAAAAGAAATTACTTACAGGTATAAGGGTAAAGACAAACTGCTATTAATGTGTAGGACTCAGGGAATATTGCGCCCATGAGCTCCTCGTGAGACTTTTATTAGTGTGCGATCTTTAGATAACATCACTAGATAATGAGCATTACAATTATAGTTATTTGTGAAACTAAGACTATATAAGGAATAAAAAGGGCAGAGTATAGTATGTAATGGCTGTGTGTTCTAATAATGTAGATATAGTACAACTATAAAAAACTGAGTGGACAACACAAAAACATATGCAAAAAGTGTTTTAACTCTTCTCAGTAATTCTGTTGAGGGAATCATGTTTAGTTTTGTCTATCTAATACTATTGTGTGTGTGATATGACAGAAAAAATAGTAATTATAGGACATTCTATCTATGCCATCCTTTCTGCCCGTGAGAGACAGAATTTATAGTATGTAATAATGGGGAAATAGATGGAATACTAAATAGATGGAATACTAAAGTGGTTGTTGTAGTGAGTTTGGGCAGTTCTAACAGTATACGGTAGATTGGGTAGATGAAACAAGTTAAGGTTACTTCTCACAGTTCTAGAGTCTGGGAAGTCTAAGATTAAGGTATAAATAGATTCAGTGTCTGGCGAGGGTATTTTTCCTGGTTTGTAGATGGTCGTCTACTTGTTGTATCTTTATAGGGCAAAGAGTAGAGTGAGAATATCCTAGTCTTTTGGTCTTCTTTAAGGACACTGATCCTATCCATGAGGACTTGACCTTCATGACCTAATTACCTCTCAAAGGCCCAACCTCCAAATGCCATAACATTGGGAATTAGGCTTCAAATTACAAATTTTGAGGGGACACAAACATGCAGTCCATAGCCTCAGTTAAACAAAAACCTAATCGTCCTAACTGTGGATGAAAAGTTACCAAATAAACTCAAGAAGTATTTTAACATATATAGAATACATGTAGATATACATAGCAATATTATACATGTATATTAATATCTCTACATGTTTATCTACACATACTATTTTATCATATATAATATATATTATATATATATACTTTCTTAAACAAAAAGTACAAGGAACAATGCCAACAGAAGCAATTAGACTGTAATCTCAAAACATTAATTTCAATCAAAAACACTCCAGAATTCCTAGAAAAAATACTGACTTCACAACTGAAGCTGGAAATGTACAATTTGAACCTGGACCATCATGTCATCATAACAAATAGTCAGGAGGCTATCAGGTCTACCAGGTTATGTCAAAAGGACTTGAAAGGCAATGTGAAGAATCCAGAATTAGTCAAAAATGGGATCACCTGAGCTTCAGAAAGCATACTAATTACAATCAATACATTTATAATTATATTTTTAAAAATTTTAAATAGTATTGGGGAATAATTTATTAACTGGTAAATAAAGGGTAAGTGGGTAAGCATTAAACATTTATCCTTCCTTTCTTACATGAAGTATACACTCAGTCTTAAGTGCCTCCCATTGAAAAACCACATCACCTATATGACTTCCAAAAAGATTAAACCCCAATTTAGGATTCCGTTGTCAATACCTAGGAAATACGGATGTCAGTAGAACATATTGAACCATGTAAAGAGAGTGAAATCAGTAAGACCCAGACTGTGAGACACTCTGCAGGTCAAAGAGCCTAGCTTCTTCAACAGATAAACTATGGTTAGAAGAATAGGATAAAGGAAGAATGTGTAAGTAAAGAGACTCAAAAGCTCTATCATGCTTTATGGGGACAACTGAGTTACAGTGTCTAGAATTGCACACTTGACAGATAAAATGAAAACACACAGAGAAGTGTTTACCACAAAAGTCCAGAGAGGAGGCTACTATTTTGCAAAGAGACAGGACTATAATTGGGATGGGACACATGGAGAGGGTTCTGGGGTCCTTAGCAAATTGTTATCTCCTTATCTGGTTACAAAGATATTTACCTTATAGAACTCAATAATCTTTACAGTTGTTTGGTTTGGTTTACTGTATCTATGTATTATCTT
Source organism: Nomascus leucogenys (assembly GCF_006542625.1). Classification (NCBI taxonomy): domain Eukaryota; kingdom Metazoa; phylum Chordata; class Mammalia; order Primates; family Hylobatidae; genus Nomascus; species Nomascus leucogenys. The sequence continues at coordinate 80,471,961 of NC_044385.1, read as the reverse complement.
TCAACAGAAGCAATAGAAGAAATAAAAAGGCTTAAGATATTTCTGTTATAATGAATTAACCCGTTAAAACACATTCTTCCTAGTATTTTGGTTACCCAATTATCCCATTCTGCTCCCTGGTAAATATAGTTCACAAGATCAAGTGCTGAGCTGCATGCTGCAGACCGTATCCTGGTGTCATATTACCTTGAGTAGGATTGCAAGATATTACACCAAAGTGTCACATTGAAACTACCTAATGACAAACTGAAAAGGAACCATAGTTTCCAAGTATTTTTTTCTTCACCTATTTGGAAACAAATATTTATCTTTTTTAAATAGCAACAGACCATCTATGTTACTTTTAGCTGCTTAATCCTTTTCTGTGAATTCTAAAAGAGAATTAAAATACCTTTTCAACTCTTTCCATCCGTGGTCTAATATTCATTGAAAGCTATGTTAGCCCACAAATAAATTTGAAAATTCGAAAATTGTCCAACCTCAGAAGCGAAGTAAACAAATCAAAGAGATACCAACATGGAATGTGCCTGATAAATCCTAGCCTTTATTGAGAGCCCATAATGAAAACTGATTTTAGCTATAAGCTGCTTTAAACAGAAGCTACATCAAATGTAACTGTATGCCAGAATTCCTTTAAATTTATTCTTTTCTTTAAATATGTTTCACTACAAACTATTCAACCATAAGGATGAATGCAAACTGAAAGTACTATTTTATAGTGATATATAGCCATAAGAATATTCAGTGTAAAGTGTGTAAGATATTCAATACTTTGATTATTTGGATAATAGTGAGCACACTTACAGCAATAAATTATAGGTCTATAGTGAAAAATTCTTGTTATTTGCTTTCTAAAGGTACAGATACTGGAAAAGAGTCCTTGCCCTAAGAAATCTTGATAGTATTAAGTGAGAAGTGGGAGGACATGCTTCATAATTGAAATAGTCTTATGTTCTTACATTACATTCACTTGTGCAATATAGCAAATAGATATATTAAATGTATTAAAAATGTCAACTAAATATCACAATAGACCGAATTATAAAGAATGAATTTTAAAACAATTCAAATTACAAAACCAAAGTGTGTATTTCTCACCCCAAACTATTTTTATGCTACACTAGTAACTCATTTATAGCTAGTTATAAGGAGAAAAAAGAGCTGTCAGTGTTTTGTAGCTGCCATTTCCTTAAGGGATTAAATTTAGTGCAAAGAAGCTGGTTTGCTAAAATTTCTAATTTAAACACTTGAACAACCATATCGTTGTTAGCACAACTTTGCCTTTTACCATTTCCATCTGCAATGTTAATCACAATTCTGGGACCCTTATCAGTTAAACATGCCAAGTTGTATCAGTTTGTGAAGTAATTGAGGATGGCAGCAAGAAGATTTTCTCAGAAAGAGAGATGAATTGGAATTTTCTAAAATCTTATCAAACTTAACATGTATCTCAGCTGAAATATTTCACGTACGCAGAAAAATGTAGACATATATGATATTTAGATTTCATGAGATAATTGCATAAAAAGGCACTGTCCCAATATACACGCCCACAATCAAATCAATCAACAGCAACTAAAGAATATAATCTCTCCGTAAGAATTACAATAAAGTAAATCCTTAATTTTGACATTTTTATGTTTCCTAAGGATCAAAATGCCTTTGCGTATTTTCAAAGAAAGGTAAACATTTATTTGTGCTTTACGTCTCTATATAGACATCTTCAAAAATATGCTAACACTGCATACCTTTTTTTCACTATATCTTAGGATTTCATCATTCCTTAATGGGATTTTTTTTTTACCAATTTATGATGAAAAATTTATAGTTAAGGTTCCATGATCCAGTGTTCAGTTAGTGTCCAAATATACTGTATACCATGTCTGAGGTGCCTTTGAAAGATGATGAAAACATTGCAGTAAGAATAGGGGAATTAGATTTCTCTGGGCGGTCTCCATATCTAAAATATCAGTACAAATGAATGGGAGCAACAGCAAGCACTATAAATCAATTAGGAAAATGGTGAGTTAAAGAAAAGTTTCAGCCGGGCGCGGTGGCTCACGCTTATAATCCCAGCACTTTGGGAGGCCGAGGCGGGCAGATCACGAGGTCAGGAGATCGAGACCACAGTGAAACCCCGTCTCTACTAAAAATAGAAAAAAATTAGCCGGGCGTGGTGGCGGGCGCCTGTAGTCCCAGCTACTCGGAGAGGCTGAGGCAGGAGAATGGCGTGAACCCGGGAGGCGGAGCTTGCAGTGAGCCGAGATCGCGCCACTGCACTCCAGCCTGGGCGACAGAGCAAGACTCCGTCTCAAAAAAAAAAAAAAAAAAAAAAAAGAAAAAAGTTTCAGTGAAGAAAAATATACATACACCATCATTTCTGCCAAGGTCAAAGATTCATTCAACCTTCAACTCTTACTTAAAATACCAATATTACAGTGAATTTTGGAAGACAGTTTTGTGTTTTGGAAAAACCTCAGATTGGCAAATAAAGGAAACAATAAACTAAAAAAATTATATCTAAATGCCCTGAAGCCTTGCTATTACATGACCTATTATAAGATGAATTTCTGTCTGAGACATTACTATCTTAGACTTCCTCCAAGAGGATTCATTAAAGTAGCAAAAGAATGTAGTTGTAACATGTTTTAACCTATAACAGACTAACGTGTTGTTGAGCATGTTATATACTCCAGTGTCCTTTTTGAAAAAGAAAATATCAGATCAGGGAACATTTTAAAGTTACAGTCAAAATAACTATTTATAAGAGTATCATATAAGATGTATGTGTTCATTTATTTATTCCTTATCCAATTAGTCACATGATACATTTTTAGTGCTACACATACTTTGAAAAACATAAAAAATTCTAATGAGGATTCTTAATGAAGGCATATTTATTAACAAAATAAAATATAAAATAAAAAAGATCCATCTTTTGGCCAGGCGTGGTGGCTCACGCCTGTAATCCCAGCACTTTGGGAGGCCGAGGTGGGCGGATCACAAGGTCAGGAGATCGAGACCATCCTGGCTAACACTGTGAAACCCCGTCTCTACTAAAAATACACAAAAGTAGCCGGGCGTGGTGGCGGGCACCTGTAGTCCCAGCTACTCAGGAGGCTGAGGGAAGAGAATGGCATGAACCCAGGAGGCGGAGCTTGCAGTGAGCTGAGATGGTGACACTGCACTCCAGCCTGGGCAACAGAGCAAGACTCCGTCTCAAAAAAAAAAAAAAAATCCATGTTTTATAAGCACAGATCTAATTTTCTCTATTATGCCCAAATCTTCAATGAATGAAATGAATTCATCCTGTGTCATGTGAACTGTTATCCCAGCAATATTGAGAATTAGCAAACAGTATTTATTGAAAATCCTAATAGTGGATGCAGTGCATATTAGTCCCTGGGGTAGTTATAGGAATAGAACACAAGAAACATTAAAACATCATATGTATAGCAAAAAAAAAATAAAATAGATAACAGATAACAGATAGACAACAAAAAAGACAAACATGTAGATTATACAAAGCAGTCTACCTAAACCCACATATAAATCATTTAATAAGATAAAAATGTTATTTTTCAGGCTGGGTACGATGGCTCATGCCTGTAATCCCAGCACTTTGGGAGGCCAAGGTGGGCAGATCACCTGAGGTCAGAAGTTCGAAACCAGCCTGGCCAACATGGTGAAACCCCGTCTCTACTAAAAATACAAAAATTAGCCAGGCGTGGTGGCACACGTCTTTGTCCCCACTACTCAGGAGGTTGAGGCAGGAGAATCGCTTGAACCCAGGAGGTGGAGGTTGCAGTGAGCCAAGATCATGCCACTGCACTCCAGCCTGGGCAACAGAGCGAGACACTGTCTTAAGAAAACAAACACACACACACACACAAAAGAAAAGAAAATGTTCTTTTTCCATTCCTTTGTTACAAAGTAGTGTTAAAGATCATTAATTCTTTTCTGATGAAAAGTTCATAGATTCACACAATCCTGCCCAGTAGTGCCTGTTTGTCTTTTACTACATTGCCCTTAATTATGTAACTATTCAGCTCCTCACCATATTAAAAAAGTGTGTGATTACTTTCAAATTTCTGGCTCCATAAAAAAAGTTATTATCCTGCGCCTGTTCCCTAGATTTTATAGTTTTTTCATTCTTCTGTAACAGTCAAGTAAAATCTTATCTGTTTCATTTATTTTCAAGAGATGCCATGGCTTCATCACAGAAAAAGTGTCATATCATGACTTATTACACTTTCAGGATAAAATACATAAATTGGTAGATTTTTTTTCCTGTATTTCATACCTGAGACACTACCAGATGGTACTGTGCTAGTGTCAGGTTAATCATTATGTGAGAGAATTGGGCTCACAGCCAGACCCAACACACCATTGACAGAGAAAACAATGTAATGCTGAACTATACATAAAATCACAAGTGGCACTTTGGTACTTTAAACAGACATCTGCTTTCACATGTCATGTTTATCTGATATGCACATATCAAATATTATATATATTATATAAGTATCAGCCTATATAGATGTCAGCTATTCCTATTTCCCATACACACATTAAGTACATACATTAGAATTTTAAAAAATTTAGGCATTTTTCTGTGCTCTCCTTCTATGTTTTTTCCCCTAAGACTTTCTTAAGGGTGATGTTATACTACTTACCCAGGAAATTTCCCAGCTTAACGAAGTCATCAACTAGACACAGTGCATGAGTGAACTCCCTGCTTTTTCTGAGAGAGGATTCTTCTATTTGTTTTGGAAACAACTTCTACAGAGATATCTTCTCATTTGAATTTTTTTTTAAGTACAAATGTTTCTATTTCAACAAGCAAAAAGAGAGCCTAGTTTTCTCCTAGCTTTCTTCTCTTCTCTTTGCTTTTATCTTTTTCTGGTTTTTTTTGTTTGTTTGTTTGGTTGGTTGGTTGGTTTTGTTTTGTTTTGCCAATATCCTCAATAGCATCTCTGACTATTTTTCTTGTATATGTAATCATTCCATTTACTGTAATTGTCTTCCAAGTAGCAAGAGATATGGGCCTCAGGGGTTTTGTTTTATACCTTGCTCTTCTACACTCTCATTTTTGTTTTGAGAGCCCCAGCTAAAGTGAGGTTCCAGTAACGGAGCAGCTAGCAACCCTGCCCTAATGGGAAATGAAGGGGAGCTGGACATGGGTGTTTACAGGTTGCCTTTCATGGGATACTTCTTTTACCTGGTGGAAGGCCAGGTAATTTGCTTATTTGTATAAATAAATAATAAATAATTTTTGTTGTATATTCGCTTATTTGTATAAATAAAAATAATTATTATGTATAAATAAATAGAATTTGCTTATTGTATAAGCAAATACCTAGTTGCCCAACTCTTAAATAGGGACCCCCACACAGAAAACTTGGTTACACTGGTCAGTGCTCTTGTGGGTCTTGTCTGACCTGTGTCTGACCATCACTCTAGTGCTGGAAGCCCGACCTTGGGTTTCCCCTCCCCTCATCCACATCCTGTGGAAAAACCTGGCCTGGGGCAGCCCTTAGCTCTTCCCATGAAAGGTGCAAATTCAATATACTACCACAATAGAAAACAAGTTCAAAGATTTTTACTTACAGATCCTGGGCAAGGAGGGTGCAATGAGTCAGGAGGATAGTCCTCCATTCCCAGTCCCAGGAGGAGCGAAAGAGAATGAGAGAGAGAATGTGACAACTAGCAACATGTATAAGTGAACAGGATGCAAGTCACTTTAAGTTCACGGACAAATGCCCAAAGGGTCCCTTTGAAGAAAGCAGAAGGAAAGCCTGGATCACATTCTGCTAATCAGGAGAGATGCTTCTAATTTCGTATATCTGGTCACTGGCTTGAGCCTTTTATGTGTGATGTAGAACTGAAAATGTGTCAGGGGTGACTGAACCCCGCTTCTGGTATGAGAAAGTTAAACTTGTACGGAAAACAGATGTCAGGGCAATATAGAATTGTAAGAATTCATTGCAATTTTCTAATCTCTCTTGAATTTTTGATCATCAATAATACAACTATGAGAACACTGTTAGTGTTTCAGATAATAACTTCCAGGCAGATTTTATAGCTCATGGAAGACTTTTAACAAGAAGGAAAGCATCACAAGAGAATTTTAGCTTCATTTTGACTAGTTTATTATGTAGAGTTCGTTTTCTTTGGAAAATATTACACAAATGATTTGGTTAACTTGGCAAAACTTAAACCTCTCAAGTACAAATATTCTTAATTACCCTTTTAAGTTCAGTTTCATAACTAGAACAAATCAGAAAAACATATATTATTGGAGTTTTATAGAGAGCACAAAAATAATGATCAGTAATAAAGACTTAATATTTACATGACAATATAAGTATGATTTAAAAAGGTAATTAATCTTTAGGTAAGCACAATCTGTTCTAAAGACTTTAAGCTTATAAGGGCTGATTGCAAGAGCAAATAAGCTAGGCTTGTTTCTCGGGATCTCTGCTTTCATTAGCTTTTACTTTGGGTAGTTTAATTTAACAGGTGTTTTACTTGCAAATGTATACATTATGTGCATGTTATATAATATATTTGCATATACCAAGTCATATATATGTTTGTGTATGTATATATGCATGCATATTACAAAGTGTATATACATACTATTCCAGTCACTTAAAATTTTTATTTATGTGATTAGGAGAAAATACATCTCTATCTATCTATCTACACAACACACACACACACACAAGTAAATGCTTTATACATGTAGATGGCTTTTATGGAGGTAAGTTTGAAAAGATTTTTATCATAGTAAAAACACTTAACATGAGATCCATCTTCTTAAGAAATTTGTAAGTAAACAATATACTACTATTAACTATAAGCCTACTAGACAGGCCTTTAAAATTAATCTTACATGTACACTGTCGGAAAACTTTCATTTATCACAGCTAAGGTTTAACTTTATGCAATTAGCTAATGAAGTTCTTTTCAGTAAGTAAAAAATTACATTAACTTCAAGATGTAAAATTGGAATAGTAAATCTTAAAATACAAAAAAAAGTAGAAACTTGGTCTTTATGATGGAATTGATCATCATTCACAGACTTCTTTTGCTGTTCCTTTTGCAAAGTCTGAAAAGTAGTTCCTAATTTCTTAGGTTCAAAGTGAAGGAATAGCAGTAGAACTAAATATAAATAGCAATGAAGGCATACATTGCGTTTCCTCAAGAGGACTGCAAATCTCTCAAATGTAATATAAAAGTCTAATCACTTGGTCAGATCTATCTTTCTTTCTAAACCATTGTCCAAGGCTACTACTACTAGGCTATTCAGTATATCATTTTTTAGCGGGGGTTAGTATTTATTCCCAATATATCTAAATCTGATTTTTTCTGTCACAATAGTTTACTTCTTAAACCAATATTGCGTTGTATGTTTCCAGTATTATTATTTCTGGAGAAACACTCAAAATACAAATTGTTTAATTTTAACTATTGGAAAAAAGTGGTTATGTATGTGTTGATAAGTTTCAACATTAAATGATGGTAAAGAAAAATGACATATTCTCTTCTAAAATGCTTGAAGTAATGAAATTTGTACTTGGAAATCATGTGAAAACAGTAGGCTCCAGGAAATAGTTCCCATTAAATGCCAAGTTAACTTTGTACTAGGAAGAAATAAGTGTTGGGCCTGTCTTCTTAGATTGCTAATAATAATGGCAACTATAGGTAGATATATGGAAATTAGTGGCAAGTCAAATTTCCCTGTTTTATTCTGTGGGTTTAGAATGCAGAAAAGATGGAAAGTCAAGGAAGAATGTATTAAAAGATCAAACCACAGAAAAGAGGGAGCAAAAATGCAACCTCAAAATGGTTTAATGGACATGCCTGGATAAAGTCATCTAGATTCAAAGATTCTAGGGTTTTATTTTCAGTTTTTTTTTCAAATGCTATTACAATATTAATACCATAGATCTTAGGATCATAGGAACAAATAATTTTTATATTTTAGATGAGAAGTAAAATATTTTCTAGCAATTAAAATACAATTCTGAGAGGTCTCCAGGATTACTAAGTCAGTTACTGACAGCTTGCAGAGTTAGGCCAAGAATACAAATTTAGGGTCTTTTTCATTATGACAGAGTCTTTTCAAATAAATCAAGCTTATTTTAATAAAAAAATCTATATTTCCTTCTATCTGTAATAGAGTAATTTCTAATGAAATAATACATTTAGTTTTAGATATCTTCATTGTGCTGTTTGTATGCAGAAGTATTATAGGAATTTAGATTTATCATTTTAATTTCAGAAATGAGGTCTGACACAAAAGTCTTTAACACATACATAATACTGGAAACCACAGATGCTAATAAGGGGGCCTGGAGACAGAGATAGTGAAAGGAGAGAGATTACAACAGAGCCCTAAAAAAACCTCTTTATTATTATCTTTTGCCTGTGAATCCATAGAACCCACATGAGTGATAAAGCAATGGATAAAATAAGTATAATTTGTTGGAGGAGGAAGAAGCAGCAAATGAAGGTCAGTAAGAAGAAAGAGATGTTAAAAGAACACCAGAAGAACCTAGTGCCAAAGAATCCAAAGGAAGAAAAAGATTACCAAGAGTGATCTAACAGGATAAAATGCTACTGACATCAAACTTTGTGAAGTTGAACAAATTGGTCCTCTTGCATCCTAAGTAATGTAGGTTTGAGTAAAATGTAGGAGATAAAAACAAGATTATAGAAAGAAGTCTTAATCCTCCTTTGAAGGTATCCATAGTATAACAGAGGGGGGAGAAAGAAAACAGAAAAATAAATAAATAATCACAATAGACTGAAATAATGCTACAACAGAAAAAACAAGAGTGCTATGGAATCCCATATGTCATCCACATACATCAGCCACATACGGCTTTTTGGAGGAAGTAATCCCTGTGCCGGGTCTTAAGAACTAGAGAGGTAGATTACACAGAACAGGCACAGTTATGAATGAGCAACGAGGATTGTTACTAGTACATTTATTTCAGTTAGAAGAGTTACACACACAGAAACAGAAATGAGAAGGTAGATTTAGTGAACTTGATCAAGTAGTTCCATAAGGTTCTAATTTGTATAATCAACCGTAATGCCAGGAACTGCCTGGTTTCCTGTCTTTGCTCCTCACTAATTCAGTCTAGTCTAATATATTTAACTTAAAATAGAAACACAGCTTTATTACTAAACTTTCTGAGCAGGAGTTCTTTTAACAGATTCAAATTAATATTCCCTTTATATAGAAAGGAGATTATATTAAAGGAGTATCCATGTCTTTCCCAACCTATAAAAATAAGTGAAAAGGAAGACATGCCCTTTTCAGCTTCTTAATATGGAAACATAGAAAGTCAAACAAAGATAATAGTCACAATGGTAGAAAAGAAATGCACACTAAAGTAACAGTTACACATTTTAGGAATAGTTTCCCTGAAAATTATAGTATTTTTATTCATCTACTAGAATTTCTGGTAAATTTTGTTCCCATCAGTTTATAGTAACTGGCTAAAAAAGAAAATCTGAGAATGACTCACAGTTATGAGAAAGAGAGCTATCTTGGTAATGGTATCATTATTATAGAATTGTGGGGATTTAACAGTAAAATGATCTTGCATTTATTTTGTGAGGAGATAGTCGATAAAATTCATATTAAATTTGAAGTTATTAATGTGTACAGAAAAATGAACAAATACATCTCTAAAGGAAAATAACTCAAATGTAAGTGCTACTTGGGAATCTATTCAGCAAATACCATTGAAGAAAGGTACTTATAGAAATATGTAGCTTGCCCAAAATATGTATTATAAAGCTTGAAGTCTTGTGAATATATTCAAGTTTTTCTTCATATACTGAATTTGATACCAGAATTACTTATAACTAAGACTTTGAATATGGAATACTTTACATAAATTCAATAAGTATATCTAACTTTTCTGTCCATGCAATGTGCATTGTATAAGGAAGATAAAAGAGAAACCAGAAATACATGTCTCTGAGCATCTCAGCACAGAAATGAAAAATTATACAACTCATGTTCTAATTCAGTCACAAATTACTACATTATTTTCCACTCAGATCTGACAGTTATCAAAAATTCAATATTCTAGGACCAAACATTTATTTTAGAATACCTGATTTATATAGCACTTTATAAAGAAATTTCACGAAAGTCAAACTCTATCTCAAAAAAATTTGCATGTGACCAATGCAAGAGAACACTCATCTCTGATAGACATGGTTTCTGCAATTAATAGTTTTCAATTTTTGAAAGATAGATGAAAGCCTTAAAACTTAGAAATATTTGATGGGAATGAAAGAAAATTAAACAGGAAGTTATATCATAATAAAAGCAAGAACAAAAATTACATTAGGGTGAATGGAAAGTATTATATTTAAATTTTTTTAAAATGTTAAACATATAATTTAAAAAAGCCTTAAATTTTAGTTAACTATGATTAGCATAACTGTGAATTCAAAAATCACTAAAAATGCCGTACAGTCAGATTAACATTATGGCAGCAAAAGGAATTATGTACTTGAGATTTTGAAGGTAGAGAATTATACCATACAGTTGTCAGATCTCAAATGGAGTCTACTTCTAGGCAACAGATTTTTAAAATGACTAAGTAATATAAAAGTATTAATAATTGAATTCAATAATTTGAGTGATCTGCTTTTCATTTGATTAGGTTCATTTGACTAGCTACAAAGATATATAAAACAGAATCTTCATCTGTAACTTTCAGTGTGTGATAATACAAGGCCATAGACAAATAACTCCTAAGCATGTGAGAAATGATATAGAGAATATATACACTGGAACTGAATGTAGTTGACATGGAAAAGCACACCGCACACGTTGTAACCGAAAGCCTTACTGTAACTGGACTCATATGCTGGTAGCATTATGGGAGCAGGTAATGGGAACACATCATACCCCACTTAAAGAAATAAGTTCTGGCCTGGTGTGGTGGCTCACACCTGTAATCCCAGCAGAGGCCAAGGCAGATGGATTATCTGAGGTCAGAATTTCGAGACCAGCCTCGCCAACATGGTGAAACCCCATCTCTACTAAAAATACAAAAATTAGCCGGGTGTGGTGGTGGGCACCTGTAGTCCCAGCTACTCAGGAGGCTGAGGCAGGAGAATCACTTGAACCCGGAAGGTGGAGGTTGCAGTGAGCCAAGATTGCACCACTGCACTCCAGCCTGGCAACAGAGCAAGACTCCATCTCAAAAAAAAAAAACCTTCACAGATAATTACATCGATGTTTACAGCAGACTGCATTATCCTTCTCAATTCAAACCACTTTTTTCATCAAAATTAAAACCCACTTATTAAAAAAAATCAAAAGTGATTAGAAGTGTAGTCCTACAAATGCAAGCTTTGTCCTCAGTTTGGAACGGTTTATTCACAATAACTTCACTCAGTTAAGTGGTTTATAATTTTGTGGGATCTTTCTATCTTGAAGCATACCACCCAACCATAAAAATTTTTTAAATCCTTATTGTCCAAATCTTGTCATGAAAAATATCACCCCAAATGTATTTCATAAAAAAATCTTGATTTAATATAACTGTACACATAGTATAAAGATATTTAAAATAAAAAAATGCAAAAAGATAAGTGATACGTGCACTGTATGAGAGGAGTAGAGAGAAATAAACTAGAGGCTAATCAGACAAACTACAGAAATTCTGTCTGCTCAGCTGGGTGTCCAGTGTAGTCCATCCTTACTCCATTTGCATACGTCCTTATTTTAGAATTTTTGCCAATTGAAAAAATTGTGAATATTTAAATTATGAAACAGTCACAACTTGATATTTGTCCTCAAATATTTGAAGATGTCCTTCTAAAAGGGGATGCAGGTATATTTTATGATAGCGTATAGACCAAACTGGAATGAATATAGATAAATAGTTAGATAGATAAAATGACAGATAGATAGATCAATCTAGATATCTATAGAGAGAATTTAGTAATAGATATCATCTTTTACAAGGTAGGACATAATAATGATTGCAAATGTTATATATTGCAATATAAATAACATTTATTATAATATATTATTGTATTTATTATATATTATAATGTATTGTAGTTATATATATAATTTTAATAATGATTGCTTATGTTATATAATAATTATTGCAAATGAAAAAGATTTCTCTCTTTTTTTCTCAGAACCAATGAACACCTTTTTCACTGGATGTATGCATTCTCAAGTGATATGCTTATATTTCAGAGTGGTTTAGAAAATATTTCCAAATTTGAGGGGAAAGGCAAACAGGCTATAAAATAATTTCTCACATAGAAAATCTATAATTCTTGAAACTGGATACAAGAAACAAAGCGATGAATTTATTTTTAAAATTTAGCAGTTCCTCACTATTTTTATAAATATATTCACAGTTACCTGTTGTTCTATTTAACTATAATGAAAGAGTAAAATTTTGCTAGTTCAGCTTGATCAGAATTTGTTTCAACTCAGTGAGGATGGTCTAAAAATTATGTACAACAGATGAAGAAAGGGTTTTTACAGAAAATTAATGAACTCACAAACTGCAAGGGAATTGCCGTAGGATTTGAGGAGCTTATTTCTCTCAAGGGTGCCATTGTAGCTGTTAGTACCATGGTCATAGAAAAAGTCCTCGACTCTGCCCATTAACCAGTTAAGAGGTCTTGAACAAGCTTCATAGTCTCTGTAGGGCTCAGTCCTTTCATCTGTGGCTGAAAGGATTTAATCCAGATGATCTCTAGAATTATTCCCATTTCTATGTTTTTATTATTTCAGCTACAACATGGAACCATATCAAGAGGAGAATATTATTTATTGAGTTTGGTAACATTACCATAAATAATGACTTACATTAAAAGCATCTTCTCTGGCAGTAATTTTTTTCGTATTATCAAAATAAATTAAATAAAAATACAACTTTAAGCATGATGTTTTTCTGTTTTATTTATAAGCCTTAGTGGATAAAAGCATGTTTCATGGCAAGAGATTATAAGTAATACTGCCGTTTTTACAGAAACACAAAGATATATATTTTTAGATATTTTCCATCCAATCTCAGCTATAAATGTTTTTTTCAGCGGCTTGGAATTAAATCTTTTGAAAAATAAATGTTGTAGACTATTTAATGCTTCCACAGTCGTAGGTGTTTATAACTTATGGGAAGTTAAAATGTTTTTATTTCATAGTCATGCTAAATCTGTATTGTGTTTTTGAAACAGATTTTTCAAAACAAAATTTATGTTACTTATCATCCAGCCCAATTTTGGCATTTTTAAACCAGGACCAAAAATATTTTTCATCCCTCCCATCCAAGAGGTGATAGCTGAAGCCACTGCTCTTAAAGCTCTGAGGCACCCAGTGAGAGTCCCCCTGCTCTCAGGGACCTGTTACTTTGCCATGCTGGAGAGGTTACCTGCAGAGATTCTTGATGATTCAAGGTGAGCCATTCCCAGTGAAGCATCATGTGACTGAAATAGTTTTGGGCTTTTCATTCCAACCCATCTGTCAGCCGAATACCCTTGAATGATCAGTCAACACTACATGAAAGAGAGCAATTAACCATTTGGATGCTGCTGAATTATTGATTCACAATATTATAAGATAAAACAAATTCATTGTTGTTTTAGGCAGTTCAGTTTTGGGTAGGTTTTTAAAAAATCCATGAATAGATAAAAATAATTTAGTACCTTGTAGTGAGGTGCTACCATTACAAAATCTAAACTGTGTGTTTTTGTTTGGGAACAGGGCAGTGGGTAAAAATCTGATAAGGACTGAAGTGACTAGTATGAAAAGATTAAAGGAGATTGAAAAGAAAAAATACTGGGAGCTGGCATAAAGTTCATAATACTGCCACCTGAAGTAACCTGAAAAATATAAATGTACTTAATGAACTTGATAATCTAGTTAAGATGATTTCTGGGCATAGTGTTGAAGATGCCACCTGGTTTCTTCCAGCTGTCTATGACAAAATGAGAAAAAATAGAAATGAACTAAGTAATCAACTGTTTGATTCTAGTACAATATGGAGTTAATGTAAGGGGCTTAAGAGAATCTTTCCAACCAAGGAGTCGCTCTCAAATAAGAGATGGCCTCAGGGTAAAGATCAAATAACTATAGGGCACTGCCAGTGGAGCACAGCCTTAATGAATCCAGGCTGTGGCTGTGAGTTCCTTTGTTATGACTTCTGAAGGATCTAATGCTGTATCTCATATACACTGGCAGTTACCAAAAGAAAAAGAAGCCTCTAAGAGCATGTCACTTGGATGCTTTAGGGTGGACAATAGATCTTTAGATTCTTCAGTGCATAAACAACAATCTCATAGGGAAACCAAGACAAAGATGGGTGTGTCTCAAAAAGATTCCTGAGTGTGTGTGTGTGTGTGTGTGTGTGTGTGTGTGTGTGTGTGTGTTTGGTCAATGGACTAGATTGGGAATTAACATGCAAAAAAGCTCATGAGGATTTTTTTTTAATTATAGTAACATAAACTGAAAGAGACAGAAAGAGTAAACAATATTTAAGGAGGCCATTAGCTATCCCAATATCTATAGGCAGTAAGTAATATAAGAAAACTCGTCATTAAGGGAAATGTTTTAGTGAAAAAGGCTATATTATATGGAAAAGGAAGTTTTCAGAGGGCAAGAAAAAAGCCAAGAGTTCTACACAGGAATCGTGAATGAGTCCCAATCAAGGTGATGTAAGCATGTGCCAGGATGTATTTAAGAATTGCCATGGGGGCCGGGCACGGTGGCTTACGCCTGTAATCCTGGCACTTTGCCAGTCTGAGGTGGGTGGATCACCTTAGGTCAGGAGTTCGAGACCAGCTTGACCAACATGGTGAAACCCAGTCTCTACTAAAAATACAAAAACTAGCTGGGTGTGGTGCCAGGAGCCTGTAATCCCAGCTATTTGGGACGCTGAAGCAGGGGAATCGCTTGAACCCGGGAGGTGGAGGTTGCAGGGAGCTGAGATAGTGCCATTGCACTCCAGCCTGATCAACAGAGCAAGACTCCATCTCAGAAAAAAAAAAAGTTGCCCTGGGAAACTGATGGCTGTGTGCTTTCCATTTTTATCCTTATGGAACAAGAGTGTTTACTGTAGTTATCCTATGCTTTTCTCATCTTTGGGCATGTCGGTGGAAAGATTTGTTTCTTTAGTTCACGGTCTTCAGACTAAAAGTAACTTTATACTCGAGGAAAAGAATCCAAGGTACTTCTTATGAAGCTAGACCTGATTTTGCTGATGAGATGCTGGACCTTGAATCTAAGCCTCACATCATAATAGAGAGACTTTTTATGTTTCTTGCACAATAAAGGAATATCAATAATTTTGTGGCCAGGTCAATAAACTCTAGTGGTTTTTTTTTTAATTTTATTATTATTATACTTTTAAGTTTTAGAGTACATGTGCACAATGTGCAGGTTTGTTACATATGTATACATGTGCCACGTTGGTGTGCTGCACCCATTAACTCGTCATTTAGCATTAGGTATATCTCATAATACTATCCCTCCCCCCTCCCCCCACCCCACAACAGTCCCTGGAGTGTGATGTTCCCCTTCCTGTGTCCATGTGTTCTCATTGTTCAATTCCCACCTATGAGTCAGAACATGCAGTGTTTGGTTTTTTGTCCTTGCAATAGTTTACTGAGAATGATGACTTCCAGTTCAAAGGACATGAACTCATCGTTTTTTATGGCTGCATAGTATTCCATGGTGTATATGTGCCACATTTTCTTAATCTAGTCTATTGTTGTTGGACATTTGGGTTGGTTCCAAGTCTTTGCTATTGTGAATAGTGCTGCAATAAACATACGTGTGCATGTGTTTTTATAGCAGCATGATTTATAGTCCTTTGGGTATATACCCAGTAATGGGATGGCTGGGTCAAATGGTATTTCTAGTTCTAGATCCCTGAGGGATCGCCACACTGACTTCCACAATGGCTGAACTAGTTTACAGTCCCACCAACAGTGTAAAAGTGTTCCTATTTCTCCACATCCTCTCCAGCACCTGTTGTTTCCTGACTTTTTAATGATGGCCATTCTAACTGGTGTGAGATGGTATCTCATGGTTTTTAAGCATGGTAGTGAATTATTTGAAACTTCTTTTGTGGACATTCATATCTATACCCTCTGCATTTGAATATGTGTATGGCTGTGACTGCTTAAACCAAATAGAGTATGGAGTAAGTGATGCTAGGTTGTAAAAGGTCACACAATGAGAACAGCACCCAAGGGGATGGTGGTAAACCATTAGAAATTGCCCTCATGATCCAATCACCTCCCATCAGGCCCCACCTCCAACACTGAACATGAGTGTTTAACATATTAAAACTGAACATGAGATTTGAGTGGAACACAGATCCAAACCATATCAACTTATGAAAGTTAACAATGTTTTTGTTAGTTCTGTCTTCTGTTTATTTCCATTTATTTCCTTTTCTTCTACTAGGTAGCTAACAGTTTTAGACTCTGCTCACATATGAAGATAATAGACATTAATTCTAATTCTTAGTGGACTTTGAAATAAAAATGTGTGATTTCTGTGATGGAGATTTAAAGCCCTACATTTTATCTGCCCTCAGTTAGTCTCATTCCATATAGTTATAATGAGAAACAATTTCACACTATCTTCCCCACTAGGGTAAATACAGTTCCAGGATCAAGACAGATTCTAGCCATATAGAATTTTAAGACTCCAGTTCAGCAAATCAGCATTTCCACACTGGGGTAAATTTTTGCCAATTCAGTTTTTCTCTCGTAGTCATATCCTCCTTCCTGATTTTGTTTATTGAGATAAAGCCATTCACCTTGTTCACTGAAACAATTACTCTTGGCACCTTGACCCAACATGTAAGTTTATCTGACTACTTTGTGGCTGCCATACTAACGGCACCAAATCCAGGTATTTTGTTGTCAACCCCAGCTGGACTCAATCTTTTGTGTATACCTAATGAGTTGCCAGATGTGTGAGTATGCCATTTCCACCCTTTAGTCCAGACTATGTAACAGCTGAATTTTATCAAGTGACCCATTATACTACATGGAACAGTAAAATTATCTATCTGAGCTATGCTGGATAATAGGTAATTTTTTGCTGATCCCATTCTTTTCTCATAGTCCTGATTTCGTTTATTGAGATAAAGCCATGCTATATTCTATATAAAACAACTGTCTCACTCTCTCTCTCATTGAATCTCATGCCTAGGTCTTGGTTTGGATTTCCTGCACATTTCTCCCATCCTTTCAGCATTTTAGTACCATCATCATCTTCTTAGGGAGTCTCTATTCCAATCTGTCTTGATGTCAGAATTACGACACTTTTCTCCAATTTCCTTGGCACTCTTGTAATCCTCTCTAGAATCTCTGCTTTGGTACTTACTTTTAAGTTACTTGGCACTTAACACTTACACTCTTCCTGGATTTCCCTGACACCACTATGATGCCCGCCTATCTGTCTGCCTGGCTTGATCCATTACTGTCCAGTATTCATGCTTGTATTCTCTAGATAAAATGCTTTGACTGTGTAGCTGGATTTTCATCATTTGATTCTTGTTCAATTTCCAAGAGCTGATTTTATCTCAGTGTTGGTTTTTAGTCTCCTACATCTATCCAGCTTAAACTCTTTCTGCACTTACAAGTCTTAGATTGGTAGAGAGCAACTGCTGTATGATAGCTAATAGAGAGGCAATTATGTCACTTCAATAAAGAAAAAATGCATTGTAAATCAGTTGTACTGATACAATTTTAAGAAAAATTTACCTGTATTCATACGCTGAACTAAAATTGTGCTGTGCTTTCTAGCTAGTCTCTAATTAGAATACTATCTGAAGGCTATAACTTTAGATATACAATCTCAATATTTTTCATATGCATATATTTACAAAGGCTCTCACTTTTGATTCATTACTACTTAGGTGAAAGAAGTAGTTTTTCTACTTGCTTCCAAATAACATTCTTCTTATAGTATGAAAGTATGACATACCATTTACATTTAAAGTCAAAGCTTTTCTCTGTGATACAATGAAATAAAATATATTGTCACCATGTGTATGATTGTTTTCCCCCTGGAGAAAAAATGCTTATAATTCTGAGCTGGATTCCTGACCTAGGACTTAATATCACTTAAAAAAATGCATGCCAGCTATTATAGC
Organism: Nomascus leucogenys; assembly: GCF_006542625.1. Classification (NCBI taxonomy): domain Eukaryota; kingdom Metazoa; phylum Chordata; class Mammalia; order Primates; family Hylobatidae; genus Nomascus; species Nomascus leucogenys. The sequence continues at coordinate 80,453,779 of NC_044385.1, read as the reverse complement.
CATTTATGTCATTAAAAATTGTTGCAAATTTAGAAAATGTTCTTTATTATATTGTATATGGACAATATATGTGTCTGGATCAAATCAGCAGACAGAGCCACAAAGTCATTTAAATAAAGTTTTTTTATATAAAAAATTACTAAGCTATGGTAGAATTTTACCATACAGAGGAAAAGATGACTCAAGTATACCCTAAAATGTTGCTCTACCTTTTCCTAGGGCTAAGAAAAAGTACCTAAGGAAGTATATACTTAGCAGGACCTCCCACAGCCCCCAGCACCTTACCAGGATAAGGTTAAGACCTAGTTGGCCAGTAAAGAAATTCATTAGGTAGTGTGGGACAAAGCTTGCCTACAGTTTTCAAGCAAGCAGGGAAAAAAAGTCCTCTGGGCTGGGGCTGCCTTATCACCAATATGTGCTCTGGGTGCACAAATGAGCCATTTCAATACCAGATGTCCCCACGATGGCATGACTCAATGGCTATAAATAATGGGCTTAGCCCAGATGATTTCTGATAGCTGATGCCTCTTTGGTCTTTACCATTATATTTTGCCCCCAAAATACACACATACATGCTAACCTTTTGTTGGTAAAAGAAATTGATGAGACCATTTATAATATTCCAATACATATCTCCTAAATATTTTCTTTTTCATTTTTCTTGGAAGGTATGACATATTTTTTGTTCTAAGGACTTCAGGGGTTTAAATTTCACAGTGGCACAGGCCAGAAAAGTATTTACCACTACGATGAATGAAAACTCCTTTGACCTTCTTATATTAACATCAGTACAATAGCTAATTTAATGTAGTTTTTGTCTCGCCAAAAATTAAGGAGTTATTTATAATAGGGATCATTAACATAATTACATTTTAAAATCAAAGCTGTGTTTCTAAAAGATTTCTTCTCCCAAGAGCAAATGAAACTCATCCTAGAATAAGATTTGTGTTCTTCATTTTCATATAAAATAACTGTTTTTGTTCTAGAAGGTTAGTCACATTGTTAGCCTAGTTTGCTGGTTTTAGGTGTGAGGTATGGAGAAAAAAATTTGAATTGTGCAATTGAATTTTAGATTCATCTATTTATTCATCCACTTACTCTTTTAAACAATATTTACTGAATATAAGACATTGTGCTACATAATGAAGATATAGCAATGAGCAAGGCAGATTCAGCCCCTGCCCTCACAGTACTTACATTCTAGCCTGGAAAAGACACACATTAGATAAATAAATAGCAACTGAGTTATTGGAATTTCTGGTAGGCACTTTGAAAAAGCATATAGAGTAGTCTGAGAGACAAGAGATGGTCTAATCTCTGTTGCATGTTAGGCAAGTCTTGCCTGGGAAAATTACAGGTGGCTTCGGGTCTAAATAATGACTAGAAATTAATCAAGGTAGGCATACTGCAGTTAGGTGAGTTTGGAGGGAGAAGCCCTTGAGGCCTGGAATAACCTGGAGTGCTAGAGAACTTAAAAGAAAAACAATGTTCTCAGGAGAACATGCTGTGAGAAGAAGCTGCTGAGGAGCCAGGGGCTTCATCATGCATCATTTCAGATTATTTGGGAAGTTATTTCATGAAATAAACCTATGAACCTCAATTCTCTCTTCTGTAAATGAAGAAAATAATGCCTCTGTTTCAGAAATGTCATAAATATTGAATAACAATGTTTATCAAATCTTTGGCACAGTCTTGCCGTACTAAACCCTCTGTAAAGTAGTTCCAACAGCAGAAAAAAATGCAGTTTATTTTTATTATTTTTCTAATCTATAGTTTTTGTATAATTGCAACTCTAAACATAAATCATCAAGGATGGTGTTTGTATACTTTAGATTTTAAATCAGACTTACTATTTATATATTTAGAAATGATGAAGTATTAGAGAGGTGAGGAAGGCACCTCTTAAAAAGGCACCTAGTAAAACCCCACCTTCAAACCAAGCGCAGTTTAAAGACTGAAGGCCAAGCTACCATCAAGGATGGTGTTTGTATACTTTAGATTTTCAATCAGCCTTGTTATTATTTATATATTTAGAAATGATGAAGTATTAGAGAGATGAGGAAGGCACCTCTTAAAATATGAATAAGTGGCTTTATTTTTAAATATTAGAATACTAGGATATATATATTTTAGAAACTAGATGTGTAAGTATTTCAGTAAATTTAGATTCTAATTTGAAGAATTTCAATTTTAGGCATCTTCTTATTAATATATTCTTATGTTTTTCTTGGAAACATGGAAAAGAGGATTAGCCATGTGGCATTTGTTTTAACTTTTCTCCTTGGGCGAGAGCAAAATTACTTCTCTCTTAAGATGCCTTCCAATATTCAATTAAATAACCTTTCAGGTACAAGAAACAGCAGTCCTCCTTCTTGTAGCATTTTGAAAAGAACACTGGGCCTGGTGGTCACGGATAGCTTGACCTCATTTTAAAGGTGAGGTAGAAAACCATGGGAAGGTGTCATGGTGTTCAGTAGTTCCTCAATAAGCATTGCATTATCGAAGTGTTGTCAGATTCAAATTTGAAGTGGCTGTATTCTTCTCTTTTACTCGTTTTTGATAAAAGTTAGAAAAATCCTTTTAAACAACAGTTCTTTTACTTTTGTATTTGTATTTTTTCTTCAAGGAGCATTTAAATGGCATGTTAATGGGCATTCCCTTTCTCCCATTTAGATTCCTTCCTCTACGGTATTCTTCTCAGTTGTGTTTCACACAACAAACCAACAGTTTTGGACTTATTAAAAGGATACATTGTCTGTTTTTCTCTGATGAAAATAACTCCACCAATGTTCCATTGACCTTTTGGATTTTTTCCTCTTTACCTCTGCTGTTTCATGGTTGCAATATGCACCCTCTTTCCCGAATAACCTATAAGAAAATACATGTATGACAATAAAGAAACGTATCAGAAGCATAAAAAGCAGGTGCTGTGATTCTGGCCTGTGCTACCATGAAATGCTAACCCCTGGTGTTCTTGGAACCAAAAAAAAAAAAGATAACACACCTTCTAAGAAAAATTAAAAAGGAAAACATTTCAGAAATATGTATTGGAATATTAAGAATGGTCTCATTAATTTCTTTGAGGATACCAGCAAAAGGTTAGCATATGTGTATATTTTGGAGGCAAAATCTGGTTATGAACAAGACCAAATAGCCAAATATCAGAAATTATTTGACTAAATCTGTCTTTTATAGCTGTTGAGTGATATGTACAACAGCACACTTGGTGGTAGAGCTGGAAAAATGCCTAGCCTCTGACACCATGGAGTAATCTTTCCCTGAGCAGGCCATGGTTGCCTCATTTACGAAAACAACTACCCTGTTTGCCTTTTAGACTTTGTTGTTGTTGTTGTTAATTTTGTCTTTATTATTATAGTGGTGCCCTCTATGGTAGTATTGTAGTTAAGGGAAAATGAGTGAATTTTGAAGGAAACACTACATTACAATCAATCATGAAGACTGTCTTTTCCTATGTGAATATTATGAGATGCTATGGGAATGATTGTATGGACAAATAAAAGTTAACACAGGGGCTTAATTTTCCCAGTTGAAAATAAAGGAAGAGAATTTCCTTCCCAGTTTCTTAGAGCATTTAAGTTAGAAAACTGGTAACTGTATATACTTTCTCCTTTCTCAAATGTATATAAATCCTTTCAAAAACTAGATAGGCCTTTGTCAGCTTTAAAACCTAGGAATGCTGTTCTTAAGGATTTGAGAGTCACCCATTTGAAATGTAAGCATCAAAGTAGATACACCCATATATCCCAGTTACTGGGGGAGGGTAGGAGCATAACTTTGGTGGATACCTTGATCCTGATAGTGGTAGGAGGCAGACAAATGCCTAGGCAGATAGGGGCGGGTCCCTAGTAAAACCCCACCTTCAAACCAAAGGCAGTTTAAAGACTGAAGGCCAAGCTACAAGTCTCAGATAAATCCACGGACTGGATTGAGAACCTCTCTTTCCATTTGGCATGCTATCCTATGATTGATCCTCATTCCCCACCTATTTTACATATACCTACCCTCCACAATTGGCTTTTTACACTGTCATGCTGACCTTTGAGTGGTGCCTTTGTTTTAGCCTTTTTTGCATACTCACAAAGCAATTAGCGCACACTCCCCATTCTGAGCTCATAAAAGAACCCCGACCCAGCCACACTGGAAGAGAGACCACCGGACTTTGGGTGAGGGACCACCCTCGCATTCTCTCTCCACTGAGAGCTGTTTTGTCGCTCAACAAAATTCTTCTCCACCCTCCTCACCTTTCAATTGTCAGTGTAACCTCATTTTTCTTGGATGCAGGATAAGAACTCGGGACCTACCAAACATGGGTACAAAGAAGGCTGTAACACTGTGTCCCCTCTGACCACCACTGTCAGAGGGAATCTGCCCTACACAATGGGAAGCAGCAGGGCCAAGCTAGCCCTGGAGCCACAGGCCGTAGCAGAGCAAGGGGATGACAGAGATGTTAATGCGCTGCCATCTGTCAGGCTGCAGAGGGCGGGAATAAAAGAGCTAATTAGCATGCTGTAACACCCACTCTGGGGCTTCAGGGTCAGGGGAACTCCTGCCTGGGAGCCACTACCTTCCCCTCATCTGGATGCCAGAGTCCACTGTGGCAGTTGTTTGTGACATGCCTGGTCCACCCCCAAGTGCTGTGTGGAGCTTGATCTTGTGCTGGTGCTTGGAACAGCTGGCCAGACCCCACACTTGCTCACTTACACACCCCCTCCAGCCAGGGGCAGAGTGTGCAGTCACAGCAGCCAAGAGATCCATGCTGGAGTACAAGCCAGGTGCATCCCAGCAGCTGAGTAGACAGGTCATCTCCTGCAATGAACTCAAGCCCAAGCAAGGCCCAGGCAGGGGTGTCACCAGCCAGAGGTCTCCGCTGGCAAAGTGACCAAGAAAACTCCTGTGTCACTAAAAGTTGCAAAAATATTTCCTCTCATAAAGATATGAGAAGTTCATTTTTCCTCTGGACAAAACTAGTTAATACAGATGGTCACTCCAATTACTGGGTAAAGTTATAATGTACTATGTGTGACAAATAGTGCTATCAAGTTTCTTACTTGAGGACTAGTTATTTTCTTACCTGAGGATGAGTGCAGAAGTTTACGTTGAAGACATGTATGCAGTTAGTTGTATATGCTTCGCTATATAAATGAGTGAGCATTCTTTCTGCTCTTGAAATCTCTTAGTACAGCAGTCCCTAACCTTTTTGGTACCAGGGACCAGTTTCATGGAAGACAATATTTCCATGGATGGGGGTCAGAGGGGGGTTTTGGGATAAAACAATTCCACCTCAGATTATCAGATTATCCACCTCAGAGAATCAGGTTAGATTCTCAAAAGTCACACACAACCTAAACCCCTCACATGCACAGTTCACAATAGAGTCCAGTGAGAATCTAATGCTTCTGCTGATCTGACAGGACGCAGAGCTCAGGCAGTAACGTGAACAATGGGAAGAAGCTGTAAATACAGATGAAGCTTCTCTCGCCTGCCTGGCGCTAACCTCCTGCTGTGCACCCCAGTTCTTAACAGGCCAGTACCAGTCTGCAGCCTGATGTTTGGGGACCCCTGTCTTAGTAGACTGCCTGTGAGGCACATCACATTCTGATTCAATACTCAATAATAAAAGTGTTTTCTTTCTTTTCTACCTTTGTAGAGAGGATTTGGGGGTTAGGAGAAAATTTTGCTTTTAATTATACTTCTCCAACACAATGCAGTTTAAAATAAATAGATACCTCTTGAAATGGGTATGTGTCTACGAGGAAAAAATATTATAGGCCCATATGTCGCCTACCTAAAATAATTTTACTATTTGTATATTTATATAACATTTAAAAGCCATGTCTATGGGCAAGGAAGAGTTTGTATACAAGTGGGAAATCTAATCTACAGCATCAAGAAAGTTGCTGAGACAGACAGAAACTATTTGTCTTCCTCATGATTTCCTGAACCAGTTATCGTAGTTGGATTCATTATGAATAAAAAATAAATGCAGTTGGTGATAAAGAAAAAGCATTTTGACCATTAACCAGAAATTCTATTCTATTTTCAGGGTGTAATTCAATATTATATTTCAAGAGAGTCATTAAATATTTCCTAATATATATTCCTGACTGCAAAAAGCTTCTGAGAAATGAGAACTGTGTCAATAAGTAAAAATCTAACAAAAAGTTTATTAAAATGTATTATATCAGAACATTTACAAATCAATATTTTTATCACTATACTCATGAAATGATGTTCATACTCCCTCACTAGTTAAAAAATCAGTGGTGGGTTTCAGCAATAATTTGGTTAGATGTTTATTCTACTACATTTTATTTTTGATGTAAACAGAAACTACTTAATTCAATCAAATAGAAGCTTATGAACTGGTAACTAAGAAATGCCAAATAGTGCAACGTAGCCAGGGAAGTGAGAAATAGGATGCACAAGGATTACAAAAGGGATGTGTGTCTAAAATGATGCACTTACATTAGAAACTTTGCATGTTGGACTCTCCTGAACAAAGTTTATCTTTCTTACCAAAACCAATAGTGAAATAATAGTTGCATATAATGCCCCCATTGATTTGGAATAGGAAAAATTAGGGGACCACAAATATAAATATATTTCTTTTTATAATCAGGGTAAAGTACCTAACATATTTCTCTATGGATCAAAAGGTCATTTATAATATCTTCTTTTTAAGAATTTTTCCATAAATTATTGGGGATACAAGTAGTGTTTGGTTACATGAGTAAGTTCTTTAGTGGTAATTTGTGATATTTTGGTGCACCCATCACATGAGCAGTATACACTGCACCCTATTTTCAGTCTTTTATCCCTCACCTCCCTCCCACCCTTCTCGCCAAGTCCCCACCTTCCATTGTATCATTCTTATGCCTTTGCATCCTCATAGCTTAGCTCCCACATATCAGTGAGAACATACAATGTTTGGTTTTCCATTCCTGAGTTATTTCACTTAGAATAATAGTCCCCAATCTCATCCAGGTGACTGCAAATGCCGTTAAATCATTCCTTTTTATGGCTGAGGAGTATTCCATCACACATACATATGTATCACAGTTTTTTTATCCACTAGTTGATTGATGGGCATTTGAGTTGGTTCCATGATTTTGCAATTGTGAATTGTACTGCCATAAACATGCATGTGCAATTATCTTTTTTGTATAATGACTTCTTTTCCTCTGGGTAGATACCCAGTAGTGGGATTATTGGATCAAATGGTAGTTCTACTTTTAGTTCCTTAATGAATGTCCAGACTGTTTTCCATAATGGCTGTACTAGTTCACCATCCCAATAGCAGTGTAGAAGTGTTCCCTGATCACCAGATTCATGGCAACATCTATTTTTTTATTTTTTTGATTATGACCATTCTTGCAGGGGTAAGGTGGTGTCACCTGCAAGAGTGGTATTTCCCTGATCATTAGTGATGTTGAGCATGTTTTCATATGTTCATTGACCATTTGTATATCTTCTTTTGTATATCTTCTTTTGTCTACTAATGTATTTAGCTCACTTTTTGATGGGATTGTTTGTTTTTTCTTGCGGATTTGTTTGAGTTCATTGTAGATTCTGGGGATATTATTCTTTTATCAGATGTATACATTGTGAAGATTTTCTCCTACTCTATGGGTTATCTGTTTATTCTGCTGACTGTTCCTTTTGCTGTGCAAAAGCTCTTTAGTTTAATTAAGTCCCAGCTATTTGTCTTTGTTTTTATTGAATTTGCCTTTGGGTTCTTCATCATGAAATCCTTGCCTAAGCCAATGTCTAGAAGGGTTTTTCCAATGTTTTCTTCTAGAATTTTTATAGCTTCAGGTCTTAGATTTAAGTCCTTAGTCCATCTTCAGTTGATTTTTGTGTAAAATGAAAGATAAAGATCCAGGTTCATTCTCCTACATGTGGCTAGCCAATTATCTCAGCACCATGTGTTGAAAAGGGTGTTCTTTCCCCACTTTATGTTTTTGTTTGCTTTGTCGAAGATCAGTTGGCTGTAAGTATTTGGGTTTATTTACTGGTTCTCTATTCTGTTTCATTGGTCTATGTGCCTATTATTATACCAGTACAGTGCTACTTTGGTGACTATGGCCTTATAGTGTAGTTTGAAGTCAGGTAGTGTGATGCCTCTGGATTTGTTCTTTTTACTCAGTCTTGCTTTAACTATGTGGGCTTTTTATTTTTCCATATGAATTTTATAATTGTTTTCTCGAATTCTGTGAAGAATGATGGTGGTATTTTAATGGGGATAGCATTGAATTGTAGATTGCTTTTGGCAATATGGTCATTTTCACAATATTGATTCTACCCATCCATGAGCATGGGATGTGTTTCCATCTGTTCGTGTTGTCTGTGATTTCTTTCAACAGTGTTTTGTGGTTTTCCTTGTCGTGGTCTTTTGCCTCTTTGGTTAGGTATATTCCTAAGTATTTTATTTTATTTGTATTTTTTTGCAGCTATTGTAAAATAAGTTAGGTTCTTGATTTGATTCTCAGCTTCGTCACTGTTAGTATACAGAGGAGCACTGATTTGTGGTTCATTAATCTTGTATTCTGAAACTTTGCTGAATCCATTTATCAGTTCTAGGAGCTTTCTGGAGGAGTCTTTAAGGTTTTCAAAGTAAACTATCATTTCATCAGCAAACAGTGACAGTTTGACTTCCTCTTTACTGATTTGGATGCCCTTCATTTCTTTCTCTTTTCTGATTGCTTTGGCTAGGACTTCCAATACCATGTTGAAGAGAAGTGGTGAAAGTGGCCATCCTTGTCTTGTTCCAGTTCTCAGCAGGAGTTCTTTCAACTCTTCCCCATTCAGTATTATGCTGGCTGTGGGTTTGTCATAGATGGCTTTTATTACATTGAGGTATGTCCCTTATATGCCGATTTTGCTGAGAGTTTTAATCATAAAGCGATGCTGGATTCCATCGAATGGTTTTTCTGCATCTATTGAGATGATCATGTGGCTTTTGTTTTTAATTCTGTTTATGTGGTGTATCACATTTATTGACTTATGTATATTAAACCATCCCTGCATCCCTGGTATGAAACCCACTTGATCATGGTGGATTATCTTCCTGATAGGTTGTTGGATCAGTTAGCTAGTATTTGGTTAAAGATTTTAGCATCTATGTTCATCAGGGATCTCGGTCTGTAGTTTTCTTTTTTGGTTATGCCCTTTCCTGGTTTTGGTATTAGGGTGATGCTGGCTTCACAGAATGAATTAGGGAGGGTTCTCTCTTTCTCCATCTTGTGGAATAGTGTCAAAAGAATTGCTACAAATTCTTCTTTGGATGTCCGGTTGAATTCTGCTGTGAATCCATCTGGTCCTGGACTTTTTTTTGTTGGTAATTTTTTAATTACCATTTCAATCTCACTGCTTGTTATTGGTATGTTAAAGATATCTAATTCTTCCTGATTTAAGCTAGGAGGGTTGTATTTTTCCAGGAATTTATCCATCTTTTCTATATTTTCTAGTTTGTGTGTGTAAAGGTGTTCATAGTAGCCTTAAATGATCTTTTGTATTTCTGTGATGTCAGTTATAATATCTCCCATTTCATTTTTTATTGAGGTTATTTGGATTTTCTCTCTTTTTTTCTTAGTTAATCTCACTAATGGTCTATCAATTTTATTTATCTTTACAAAGAACCAGGTTTTTGTTTCATTTATCTTTTGTATTTTTTGTTTGTTTGAATTTCAATAACTTCTCGTCTGATCTTTGTTATTTCCTTTCTTCTTCTGGATTTGGGTTTGTCTGGTTCTTGTTTCTCTTGTTCCTTGAGGTACGACCTTAAAGTATCAGTTTGTGCTCTTTCGGTCTTTTGATGTAGGCATTTTGGGCTATGAACTTTCCTCTTAGCACCGCCTTTGTTGTATCCCAAAGGTTTTGATAGGTTGTATCACTATCATCGTTCAGTTCAAACAGTTTTTTAATTTCCATCTTGATTTTGTTTTTGACCCAATGATCATTCTGGAGCATGTTATTTAATTTCCATGTGTTTGCATGGTTTTGAAGGCTCCTTTTGGAGTTGATTTCAGTTTTATTCCCCTGTGGTCTGAGAGAGTGCTTGATATAATTTCAATTTTCTTAAATGTATTGAGGCTCATTTTGTGTCTTATCATATGGTCTGTCTTGGAGAAAGTTCCATGCACTGTTGAACAGAATGTGTATTCTGTGGTTATTGGATGGAATGTTCTGCATATATCTGTTAAGACCATTTGTTCCAAGGTATAGTTTAAATCTATTGTTTGTTTGTGGACTTGCTGTCTTGATGACCTTTCAGTGGAGTATTGAAGTCCCCTACTACTATTTCGTTGCTGTCTATCCCATTCCTTAGGTCTATTAGTAATCATTTTATAAGTTTGGGAGCTCCAGTGTTAGGTGCATATATGTTTAAGATTGTGATATTTTCCCATTGGACAAGGCCTTTTAGCATTATATAATGTTGCTCTTTGTCTTTTTTAACTGCTGTTGCTTTAAAGTTACTTGTGTCTAATAAAAGGATAGCTACCCCTGCTTGCTTTGGATGTCCATTTGCATGAAATGCCTTTTTCCACCCTTTACTTTAAGTTTATGTGAGTATTTATGTGTTAGGTACGTCTCTTGAAGGCAGTAGATAGTTGGCTGGTGAATTCTTATCCATTCTGCAGTTCTGTATCTTTCAAGTGGAGCATTTATGCAATTTACGTTCAATGTCAGTATTGAGATGTGAGGTACCATGCCATTCATCATGCCATTTGTTGCCTGTGTACCTTGATTTTTTGCTTTTGCTTTTTAAATTGTATTTTTGTTTTATAGATCCTGTGAGATTTATGCTTTAAAAAGGTCCCGTTTTGATGTGTTTCCAAGATTTGTTTCAAAATTTAGAGCTCCTTTAGGCAGTTCTTGTAGTGGTAACTTGGTAGTGGCAAAGTATCTCAGCATTTGTTTGTCTGAAAAAGACTGTAGCTTTCCTTCATATATGATGCTTAGTTTCGCTAGATACAAAATGCTTGGCTGATGATTGTCTTGTTTGAGGAAGCTGAAGATAGGGCCCCAATCCCTTCTAGCTTATAGGGTTTATGCTGAGAAATCTGTGTTAATCTGATAGGTTTTTCTTTGTAGGTTACCTGGTGCTTTTGTCTCATAGTTCCTAAGATTATTTCCTTCATCTTAACTTTAGATAACCTGATGACAATGTGCATAGGTGATGATCTTTTTGCAATGAGTTCCCCTGGTGTTCTTTGTGCTTCTTGTATTTGGATGTCTAGATCTCTAACAAGGCCGGGGAAGTTTTCCTCAATTATTCCCCCAAATTTGTTCTCCAAACTTCTAGATTTCTCTTCTTCCGCAGGAACAACAATTATTCTTAGGTTTAGTCATTTAACATAATCCTAGACTTCTTGGGTGCTTTGTTCATATTTTCTTATTCTTTTTTCTTTGCCTCTGTTGGATTGTGTTAATTTGAAGACCTTGTCTTTGAGCTCTGAATTTATTTCTTCCACTTGTTCAATTCTTTTCCAGAGCATTTTGCATTTCTATAAATGTGTACAATGTTTCCTGAAGTTTTGATTTGTTTTTTCTTTATGCTATTCCTGGAATATTTCTGCCTTCACTTCTTGTATTGTTTCTTGGATTTTCTTGCACTGGGTTTCACTTTCTCTGGTGCCTCCCTGATTAGCTTAATAACTAACCTCCTGAATTATTTTTCAGGTAAATCAGGGATTTCTTTTTGGGTTGGATCCATCGCTGGTGAGCCAGTGTGATTTTGGGGGTGGGGGTTGTTAAAGAGCCTTGTTTGGTCATATTACCAGAGTTGGTTTTCTGGTTTCCTCTCATTTGGATAGGCTCTGTCAGAGGGAAGGTCTAGGGCTGAAGGCTTTTGTTCAGATTCTTTTGTCCCACGAGGTGTTCCCTAGGTGTTGTACTCTCCCCCATTTTCCTGTGGATGTGATTTCCTGTGAGCCGAGCTGCAGTGATTGTTATTTCTCTTCTGGGTCTAGCCACCCAGCAAGTCTATCAGGCTCTGGGGTGGTACTGTGGGTTGTCTGCATAGAGTCCTGCCTCATAGAGACCCATAGGAACTGTCTATACGGTCTCTGAGCCATGGATACTAGCACTTGTTCCAGTAGAGGTGGCAGGGGGGTGAAATGGACTCCTTAATCCATTTCTTAGCTTTGGTGGTTTAATGATCTATTTTTTTGCTGGTTGGCCTCCTTCTGGGAGGTGGCACTTTTCAGAGAGCATCAGCTATGGTAGCATGGAGAGGAACTGTCAGTGGGCAGGAGTATATACTTTTTGTCTTCAGCTAAGGTAGGGAAGGACCATCAGATGGGGTCAGGGCTAGTTGTGTTTGAGCTCAGACTCTCCTTGGGTGGGTCCTGATGTGGCTGCTATGGGGGATGGGGGATGGGGGTGAGGTTCCCAGGTCAATGGAATTGGGTACCTAGGAGATTTATGGCTGCCTCTGCTGAGTCATGCAGGTTGTCAGGGAAGTGGGGTAAAGCTGGCAGTCACAGGCCACACCCAGCTCCCATACAATCTGAAGGGCCAGTCTCACTCCCACTGTGCACCCTCTAATAGCACCAAGTCTGTTTCCAGGCAGTGGGCAAGCAGGGCTGAGAAATTGCCCCAGGCTACCCACCTCCCAGCTGCAAAAGGAAAGGGCTTTAGTTTCTCCCCTGCCTGTGGAGTCTGAATGTCGGATATGTGCTGGACCAGTTAAAATTGTTACAAAGTTCAGTTGGAGACTTCCTTCTCCCTGTGGCATTTTCCTTGCACCTCTGGCTGCCCTCCCGAAGGATCCCTGTTGTGCCAGGCAGGCAGGAATAGCCTGCCGGGGGACCCAGAGAGCTTCCAGGGCCTTTCGTGCTTCTTCCTCTACCCCTGTATTTCACTCAGCTCTCTAAACTGACTCAGCTCCAGGTAAGATCAGAATCTTCTCCCGCAAACTGGATCTTCAGCTTCTCCAATGGGACAGGTGGAGGGGAGTGTTTGTCAGTGGAGGATCTCCCTTTCCCCCTTCCGCAGTTTGGGAACTCACAGTTTTTGAGGTGTCTCCTGGGTCCTGCAGGAGCAGTGTATTTCCTTCAGAGGATCTGTGGGTCCTCTTGGGATTCCTGATTTATTCCTGCAGTCATTCAGCAGCTAAAATTCACAATGCGAGCCTCTGCACACTGCTCTGTCTGTCCAAGTCAGAGCTGCAATCTAGTCCTTTTTCCCCTCCACCATGTATTTATCATATCTTCTTGATGGCCTAAAAGATTCTGTGAAATGGGAACTGTCTATGGGTAGTCTTCTTGTCCAAACCTGCCATTTACAGATGTTGAGGGAGTAGAGCTTAAACAATACCCAGGCTTTCTGTCATCATAGAGAATGTTGGAGGAACCACAGACTGAAAATTGTAATTATCAGTGTAGGGAATCGTAAATTCCCCAAAATGAGAGCTCTTTAATTCCACTGTAGTCCATATTGAACTGACCAAAAAGTTCAGCAGAATCCAAGAAGACAAAAGGAAGAGCTGCTTAGCGCTAACAATCAGACACACACTTAAAGTATACTGGGAGTTTCCAGAATAAGGTGCTATCTATAACGGACTGTGTTGCCTGCCTCACTACCTATACTGGGTCTAGGATTCTAGATTGGACATCTTTGTCCACAGTCCTAACTATTCATACCAGATATGGAGCTGCCTCCATCCCTCAATCAGTATTTAGTCTAGTGTAAACATTCCTATGGCCTAGCCTTCCTGGTATCCCTTGCGGGCATCTGAAGAGTGTTTGTATACATTTGAATAGCACTCAGTAGAGTTTCCAAGTGAAATTCCCAGATTTTTCCACTTTCTCAGCAACTTCAGGATTGGTGTCATATCTGCCTGCATCAGATCCTTTTCATCCAGTGAGGACATTCTGAGTACTAGTTTTGTTTCTTGGATCAATTTTTGTCTAAATTTAGTGACCCATGAATCATAGACTGATGTTGGGAGAGAAGGCAATTTTGCATCCTGGCTTATATGTAGGTTCTGGGGCCTTGCTCATACTTGATTATGGGTCATTGGATTCTGCACTAAAGTTCAAAGACCCTAGATGATATCTGAGAATATGACCCATATGATGGGCCCCTTGCTTTTCTGCCCCTTAAGGTGCATCTCTAGTACTTCTAGGATATTACTGTGGACTGAATGTTTGCGTTGTATAAATTTTGTTACACAACATACCAGATTTCGTATGTTGAAATCTTAATCATTGATATGATGCTACTAGAAGGTGAGGCATTGAGAAGGTTACTAGGTCATGAAGGAGGAGCCCTCATAAACATAATTAGTGCCCTTATAAAAGAGACCTCAGAGAGCTCCCTTGCTGCTTCTACCATGTGAGGGAAGGACAAAAACGTGGCAATCTGTAAGCCAGTCACCAAACATGAAATCTATCAGTGCCTTACTCTTGCTTGGGCTTCCCAACATCTAGAACTGTGAGAAATAAATTTCTGTGGTTTATAAACCATCCAATTTATGATACTCTTTTATAGTAACCAAAATGGACTAATACACATATAGAAAATTTACCAGAGGTTCCACACTGTTCCTTCAGCCTAATCAGCCTTTTTGGCTCATAGTGAAGGAATGACAAATGCTTGTCAATCGGCCATGGGGACACAGGAGGTATTAGGTGTCTTTGCTCCTTCCCTATGTGGGATATCTTCTCACCTGTTATTCTGCACTGAAAATCACACTTCACTCTGAGGAAGTTTAAATGTTTGGCAAGATCCATTGAAACTGCTTCTATTCAACCAGTTCCTTTTGATTCAACATAGTTCTTCACAGACATGTTCAGGCAGGTATCTCAAAGTCTTATAGATCTGGAAGAAAAGAAAAGAAATAATGGCCTTTGGTAAGAATAATAATGTAGATGAATGGCAGGAGCATATCTACATTCTGTGATGCAATTGGTTGCCTCCTAAAATATCTGAAATCTATCAAAGTTGTTTGCTACATCAAAGGAATACTATGTTTCCTGATTACACCTCTGGTCTCCCAAACTATGAGATAATAAATTCTGTTATTTTAAGCAGCCCAGTTTGTGGTAATTTGTTACAGGAACCCTGGCAGATGAATATAAGAGGCTAGAGCAAATGTCCAAGTGAAGCATAATGGAGGTCTGAACTACAGAGGGAGGAGGTAGAAGCAGAAAGGAACATATGTGAATGTGGAACTTACCATAAAACTCATGTGCTACAGACTCTCACTTGCACAACTCTCCTCGAAAGCATGTATTGAATTATGTGTGAATAATTTGGAATTCTTTAATTCAAATAAAGCCCCCCTTTATATAAATTTCTGATTGTACAGAGCTTACACCAGCCCCTATCACATGCCTTGACAATTAACCTACTCAGGTAAATTTTAGAATAAGAGAAAATCAAACATTTCCAGCCTGACAATCACAGAGGGTGGTGATATCCTTGATTAGAAATGAAGTTTCCTTATCAGAAATTTTAATTCAGATTTTTTTAAGTAAAAATAATTCATGTTTTCAAAGTATGTGTGATCTACTTATCCTTCAGCACTCAGCTCATTAGTGGGCCTGCAGTATGTAGTTACTGACGCCAGGTATAAAGAAACAATTACAGTCATGGGTTTCATAAAAGCGTTGTGATCAATGATGACAAATGCATATACGATGGTGTTCCTATAAGATTATAATGAAGCCGAAATATTCCTATCGCCTAGTGATGTCGTAGCTGTTGTGACTTCATGGCTCAATGCATTACTCATGTGTTGGTACTGCTGGTGCAAACAGAGCTACTGTATTGCCAGTCGTATGAAAGTATAGCATACACAATTATGTATAGTACACAATACTTGATAATGATAATAAAAGAATATATGACTGGTTCATGCATTTACTATACTACTCTTTTTGTCATTAAAGTATATTCCTTCTATTTATGAAAAAATTAACTCTAAAATAGCCTCTGGCAAGTCCTTCAGGAGGCATCCAGAAGAAGACATTGTTATCATAGGACACAGCAGCTCCATGTGTGTTAATGACCCTGAAGACCTTTCAGTGGGACAAGATGTGGAGGTGGAAAACAGTAAATGTGTGTTTGTGTCTTAGTTTTTAACAACATATTTTTAAAAGACAAAAAAAAGTTAAAGCTTATAGAATAAGAATAAAAAGAAATAAAATATTTTTGTGCAACCATACCATGTGTTTGTGGTTTAAGCGTTATTACAAAAGAGTAAAAAAATTTTTAAAAAAGTAAAAACTTTTTAAAGTAAACTAATATTAAGTTTATAGAGTAAGCTAAATTTAATTTATTAGTGAAGATAGAAAATTTTAAAATAAACTTAATGTAGCCCAAGTGTGTAGTGTCTATAAAGTCTGCAGTAGTTTCCAGTAATGTCCCAGGCCTTCACATTCACTCACCACTCATTTACTCACTGGCTCACCCGGAGCAGCTTCTAGTCCTCTTAGTTTCATTCATAGTAAGTGCCCTATACAGGTGTACTAGTTTTTTTAATCTTTCAGAGCATATTTTATTTTGCTTTTTCTATGTTTAGATACACCAATTTTTATCATTGTGTTACAGCTGACTACAGTATTCGGTATAGTAACGTACTGTGTGGGTTACTAGACTAGGAGCAAAAGGCTACACATACAGCCTAGGTGTGGAGTAAGAGACACCATCTAGGTTTGTGTAAGCACACTCTATGATGATTGTTTGACAAAATTGCCTAACAATGCATTTCTCAGAAGGTGTCAATGTAGTTCAGTAACACAAAACTGTATAAGGAAATGTGATGAGTAGTATAATAGGAGTGTGTGGATGACGCAAAATGGACACAGAGTGGGAAAGCCGTTTACTACCACTGCATACTGGGGTATTAGTCAGGGTTCCCTAGAGGGACAGAACTATATATAAGGGGGAGTTTACTAAGTATTAATTTACATAATCACAAGGTCCCATAATAGGCTGTCTGCAAGCTTGAGGAGCAAGGAGAGCCAGCCTGAGTCTCAAAACTGAAGCACTTGGAGTCTGATGTTTGAGGGCAGGAAGCATGCAGCAGGGGAGAAAGATGCAGGCTGGGAGGCTAGGCCAGTCTCACCTTTTCACGTTTTTCTGCCTGCTTTATATCTGTTGGCAGCTGATTAAATTGTGCCTACCAGATTAAGGGTGGGTCTGTCTTCCCCAGCCCACTGACTCAAATGTTAATCTCCTTTGGCAGCATCCTCACAAGCACACCCAGGATCAATACTTTGCACCCTTCAATCCAATTAAGTTGACAGTATTAACCATCACACTGGGAAACATTTTTTCAGCTTCTATTGTGAATTGAGTCTAATTGGCCTTTAAAGAAAAGTTTATTGACCTGTTGTTTAAGCCACAAGCTTCTCAAAAAAAGGGGACTCAATAATTTTGTTTTCTCTTTGTATCCACTGTGATGTACAGAACACATGAAATAGTAGCTGCACATGCATCCTTAAAAATGGTAACATGAGTCTTGGGTAGTAATAGTCTATCCAAATAGAGATATAAAGCAGGTGATAAAAAATATGAGTCTCGATCTAGGACAAATATCAGGGGTGGAAACATGGAATTAGGTAATTAACAGTGAGGTAATTGCTGAATCTCTGGAATTGACTGAGAGAGCCTTGAGAAGAAGGATATAGAAAGGAAAAGACATGAGGTTGAGCCTTGATAAACAGGAGCACCATGTTGGTTTTTGTGATGAATACAGGGAAGCATTTTTAGCTTTAATAATTGTGGAGCCAAAGGGATACTTTAAATAAATATATTTAATAAATTGGTGAAATTGAACTTTATTGTAACCCTGGCTTTCTCTGGCTTTTTCTTGTTTGGCCCATCACTTACAGGAAATGTCAAGTGATTCCAAAGACCACCTGGAGTTGCTTTAACTTCAATCCCCTGAGAAGCCTTAAAAGGTCAAGTATCATCTCCTACTGCTTCTCAGATTCCTTTACATTGTACTGTGTTCCTAGTTAATCTTCCTCATTCCTGTAAAATTCACATGTGCCAGTGCTCTAGATAGAAATGATATACATTCTTCAATTTTGGAAAGGGCTTTTTCTCATAGACTCAAGGGGATAATCCCACATTTTAAAGATAGATTTTTAAATATTGAAAGTCATGAAGATCAAAAGATTAAAATAACTTTAAAAATTATCTAAAAGCACATTATGCAATAATAATGTACATTATGCATTATGCAGTAATAATGTACATTGTTTTAAAACATATAAATTTAAATCTAAAAAATAAAGTAAGAAATAATTGTCAGTGATTTTAGAAATACATATTAATCATGCTATTGGATTCATATGGATGCACACATATGAATGTACACATAAAGGAACCTAAAGGGACACATAAAACAAGTACATGTGCATTGATTACTAATCATAGCTGAATAGTGTAATGAGAGCTTTAAGATATTACTATATATCCAGGATGAATTAAATCACTCCAAATATTAGCTTTAGCTTCTTTATCTTCTCAACAGCTGAATGAAGTAGAAAAAATTATTTAATAAATTTTCCAACTACAGCTGTAGACACCCAACACATATATAATCCTAAAGTGGGCAAGATAAGCCAAAGCATACTCTTCGGTTTAATTTTAAAAAATTGTTTATTTGGCGTCTTTTATCTTCCAGTCAATGTGCCACCATGCTTAGACAAAATGCCTAAGTTTGCCACAGAAAAAGATATATTAATGCAGTTTTGAATATCAAAGGAGTTATTTGCCCCCAAGCTAAATACCAGCCTCGTTTTAGAAGACAGACAGAAACCAAACTGTATAAAAGGGAGAATCCAGCTTGTAAAATATAAATAAGTAAATAATAAGTAAATGTTGACAGCCAGTTACCAATGGAGCACTCTTATTTTTTTCTAATTTTTATCTTTTTCTTCTTCTTTGCTTTCTTCTTCTTCATCTTCTTCCTGTCTCTTATAACTTGTCCTGTCTTTTTAATTTCAAATATTCCTTGGTTTACGTCAAAATGAGGTCAAAAGAGGCATGGAAAAGTTGAAACTTCTTGCCTTTTATTCTCTAAGACATACTCTTAAGTCTTGTTTAGTTTTAAAAATCTGGCTGCTAATCTCTTTGAAAATAAAATAGATGGGAGCTAAGAAAAACTAACACAGGGGATTACAAAATAATAGTAACAACATTCTTCAGTATATCGTCCTAGTTCTAACAGAGGTGGTAATTGGAAGGCTCATTAGAATTATACTCCTGTGTATATCAGAGAGCTTACTAAGAATTGTCTACAGTATACAAAACATCTGTGTTTAGGGAGTAGGTTTGAAAAATCAGTGAAAGATACAATTTTCAACTTTGAGTAATTTAAGTTTGGGTAACATGTTATTCCCCTGAAATACAGAAGATGAACATGTTGAAACATTTCCTCATACTATATGTTCATTTTTTTTTTTGGTTTGGAAATAATCATATAAGTGTTACTACATCAAAAACAAAAGTCCTAATTCTGTTCACAGCCTCATATGCATTAATGCTTTATAGTGTACAGTAAGGTTTAGCAAACCCTAGGTATTCAAAGTAAGTAAGATTGAGCCTGTTCCACCAAAGAACATACAGTTAAATGTGGGAAATAAATAAACATGTGAGCATGCTGCAGTTCATTCATTCATTCATTCATTCAATGTAGTTCATTTATTCAAATATTTCATTGAGCCCTATCAAGTACTCCGTACTTTTCTAGGTGCTGGAGAAATAGCAGTGAACATAAGGGACCCCAGATGAGATTGGAAGTGTGAGAGCAACACCTTCAACAATGATATTACTAAATAACAAATAGAAATTAACTCCAGGAGAAGAGTCTGAAAAAGGTTCCGTCTCCTTAAGTGCAGAGGAATAATATGTGTGGAGGAATCTGGGAAGGAGATGGCATACTGACTTGGGCATAGATTTTGTTTATTTGTTTGCTCTTCTGTGTTTAGGTGTATTTAATTAAATTGAGTATTTAATTAAAGTTAACTTAAAGCAATAAACGAGACTCACGAAGGGCCTTGCATGCTAAATTAAGGGCATTGGACTTGACCTTAAAACTATTAGAAATATTAAAAGATTTTATTGGAGGTTAATATATCCTAGATTTATGTTTTAATAAACAGTAATAACATATGTATTTTGCTCTTATGATGCGTAAAACGAAATACTAGCTCTATGTAAGCACTGTCTCATTTATTTTTTTGAGGTCAAAAGAACTCTCAAATGAAGGTATTATTATCATTCCCATTTAAGAGACAAGAAAACAGATGCAGAGAAGTTAGGAAAAAAAGCATACAGTCTCACAGTTTAAGGCCAGCATTTAAAGAGAGGAAACCTCACTGAAAACTATCTGCTTTTCTAGCTCAACAAAATAATTCTGCTTTCTTAGAAAGATCACACTTCATAGATGTTAAATTTACTCACTGTATTAGTCTGTTCTCACACTGCTATAAAGAAGTTCATGAAAAAGGGTAACATATGAGAAGAGAGGTTTAATTGGCTTATGGTTCCGCAGACTGTACAGGAAGCATAGAAGTCTGCTTCTAGGGAGGCCTCAGGAAGCTTCCAATCATGGTGGAAGGAAAAGGGGGAACAGGCACATCACATGGCAAAAGTAGGAGCAAGAGAGTGAGGAGTGAGGTGCCACAAACTTTTAAAGGTTCAGATCTCCCAAGAAATCTCTCACTATTGTGAGGATGGTATCAAGAGGATGGTACTAAATTATTCAGGAGAAATCTACCCCCATGGCCCATTCACCCTCTACCAGGCCCCACCTCTAACATTGGGAATTACATTTCAATATGAGATTTGGACAGGGACACATGATCAAACTATATCACTCGCCAAACATTTATTGAGTAGGGTAGGGCAATTTGCCATCTTTTAGTTACGTTGATGAATAGGTATGCTTTGTGTTTCCAGCATACATCTATAGCAATATGAAAACCTCAAAAGTTTCATTGGGATTTATTTTTCTTATTTGATTTCAAGCAGTAGTGTTGAGGACATGAATGTGGGCACCATGAGAATCAAAAGAATCAGTTACAAAACTATTGCATAGCCAAAGGAGACTGGAGGAGGGCCTGAAGTACAGCAAGAACTTACTCTCTCATACCATGTGCTCCAATTTTTTGTTTGGAAAGTAGGATAGAAGTGCTACTGCAGCAGAAACAAACAAACATACAAACCAAATCCTGGTTTTGTCTTCTGCTTCATATGCATTAGTGTTTTTTTGTTGTTGTTGTTTTTTTACTGTGTGCAAGAAAGCTTAGCAAATCCTTAGTATCAAAGGTGAGAGTATTAGTTGGGGTTCTCCAGAGACACAGAACCAATAGGTAAAAGGAGACTTATTATAAGGAGTTGGCTCCTATGATTTCGGAGACTGGGAGGTTTAATGATTTTCCTCTGCAAGCTGCAGAACCAGAAAAGGCTACAGTGTAATTCAGTCTGAGTCCAAAGAGCTAGGAACCAGGGGAGCTGATGGTGTAAATCACAGTCTGAGGCCAGGAGAAGAGATGAGATATTCCAGCACATGCAGTGAGGCAGGAGAAAAGGGGGAAAATTCCTCTTTCCTTTGCCTTTTGTTCTATTCAGGCCCTCAATAGATTGGATGATACCCACCCATATTAAGAAGAATACTGGACTTTACTGAGTCCATTGATTCAAATGGTAATCTCATCTGGATACACCCATCCAGACAGACTCAGAAATAATTTTTAATCTGAGCACACCTTAGCCCAGTCAAACTGATACATAAAACTAACCCTCACAGTGAATAAGACTGAGCCTGTTTCCCGAAGAACATACAGCCTAATGTGGGAGACAAGTAAACAGATGATTGTGCTGCTATTTATTTACTTATTAGAAGTCAAGGTGAAGAAGAGAAATTAAGGAATGACTCCCCAAAACTGAGAGTAATGTTGACTTTCACCAAAGATGGCAGAATATGGTAGAGGAGCACCTGTGGATGCAAAGGAAAATGACAAGTTAAAAATGTGAAAGACAAAATACATATTGTGTGAAATATTTAAGATAATTTTGTGAAGACATTAATGTATCTAGAAGATTACTAGATCAATTGGTTTATAGCTATAGAAGCGATCAAAGCTGAAGATAAAGACTTCCATGTCATCTTAATCTGCTGGTAATACATTATACCTCAAGGCAGAACAAAAATAATTTTAAAACACAACAAAACGAAATTTTGTGTGGGCTTGCAAAGTAATAAGCAACTTGTTTAGGATCCATAATAAAATTGAATAAGAAGCTTTACTTTTTTGATTCCCAATTTGCTCTTCAGTAAAATTAAGAAGTAAGTCTAAGCATTTTTCTAACACTAACATCTATTCTGAATAAATTTCATTTTTTCCTCCTCTGTGCCCATGCCTCTGCCTCTACCAAATCTTGAGAATATTCTTATATACATAACAATAAAATCAGCAATATAATGGGGGTAATTTTTTGTCCATTTTCTATGGAATCCTTCACAAATGGATCATGCTGCTGGAAAAAGTCATCAACAAATAACCTAAAAAACGTGTTTCTTCCTTTTTGCAAGAGTTTTGTTTTTTTAGAGATGGGGTCTTGCTCTGATACCCAGGCTGGAGTGTATTGGTGTGATCACTACTTACTGCAGTCTTCACCTATGAGGCTCAAGCGATCTTCCCACCTGAGCCTCTCGAGTAGCTGGGACTGCAGGTGCACACCACCACACCTGGCTAATTTTATTTTATTTTTTTGTAGAGACAAGGACTCACCATGTTGCCCAGGTTGGTCTTGAACTCCTGGGCTCAAGTGATCCTCCCACTTCAGCTTCCAAAAGTGTTGAGATTACAGGTATGAGCCACCACACATGGCAAAAAAAAAAAAAAAAAAAAAAAAAGAAAGCTCCTTCATTAGCTGTAAAAGCCATCTTGTTTCTTGTTCCCCCTACAACTGGGCAACATCTGTGTTATTGGAAACCCAAGGGACAGCCCCATGGAAGCCCCATGGTAGTTGTACTGGAAGCTGCTTTGCATTCCCATGCCAAGAGCCATCAAGTTTGGTTTTCGCTGTAAGAGCAGCAGTTAGTTTCTAGCACAAAGAAAAGGATTTAGTACTGATAACATATTACTCTGTCTTACACAGAGTAGATGCTAGTAAAATTTTTAAAAATAAGAGTGCCAGAGATCCTCTGGGTGTTGCTCACATCATTTTTTTATTTGAACAGTAAACATTCTAAGATTGAAGGAGAACTTTGGATAAACATTAATCAGGAAAATTACAGTAGGTATTTAGCATCTTTTGATCTAATTTTAAAAATAAGGTAGCATGGGTCGCTGACTATAAATGTGTATTAAATTAATATGATTCTCATCTTCTAATTACATCACGCTGTAGTATAAGACCTGGTCGCCATTTCAGAAAAAATGTATTTTAGGCTATGGCAATAGATTATAATAGAAAAAGACCAACTCAAATTTGAAAATAAAAACAGTGAAGCTGGGTATAGGTGAACTTTTTTGAATGAGATGGATGAACATCTCTGAATGAAATATTCAAGACTATGCAGCAAACTGCCTCCCAAGGGAAATGAGGAAATTCAATTTCATGGGTAAATTAAAATCACAATAAAAAGCCCCTAAAACACATACACTGCACATATATACCCCCTAATATTTGTCTTTTGCAGAAACAAGTAGATTACTAGTTAAGCTAATAGATTCTTTTCAACTATGTGTTTTGCTTTTTTCCCATAAATAATTGTAAACATTGTTCCAGTTATTATTCTGAACCAAAGTTGATTTATTTTCTTTTAAATTCAGATATCCTATTTTTTTTTTACCTCCTTCAATCCTAAAGTAAGTGTAGACATTGTATATTTTTGAATAATTTATCACTTTGAGAAGCTGCACAAGTGTAAGTAACAGATTTCAAACCACAATTGACAGAGAGGGCACTTTGCAATGTCAGGATCCAGAGTCCAGAATTTTAAGGAGTTTTATTCACTTCTAGAAACCTTGTTTACCTTACTTTTCGAAATAAATAAAACTATTTAAACAAATTTCCTCACTTTTGAATATTGTTAACTCTAAGTCTCCTTAAAGTGAGAAAATACTGTACCAAGAAGTTTATATATCTTCTGTGATCCCACAGTATTTTTATAATATAGATATTATTATGAGCTCCGTGTTAAATATTAAGAAACTGAAATTAAGAGAACAAGTAAGGGACATAGCCAAGTTTACAGAGCTAAGAAATAGTAAGGCTAACATTGACAATTGACTCTAAAGCCCAGCTCTTAATCACTAAAAAACTCTCAATAAATTAGGTATTGGTGGGACGTATCTCAAAATAATAAGAGCTATCTATGACAAACCCACAGCCAATATCATACTGAATGGGCAAAAACTGGAAGCATTCCCTTTGAAAACTGGCACAAGACAGGGGTGCCCTCTCTCACCACTCCTTTCAACATAGTGTTGGAAGTTCTGGCCAAGGCAATCAGGCAGGAGAAGGAAATAAAGGGTATTCAATTAGGAAAAGAGGAAGTCAAATTGTCCCTGTTTGCAGATGACATGATTGTATATCTAGAAAACCCCATTGTCTCAGCCTAAAATCTCCTTAAGCTGATAAGCAACTTCAGCAAAGTCTCAGGATACAAAATCAATGTACAAAAATCACAAGCATTCTTGTACACCAATCACAGACAAACAGCCAAATCATGAGTGAACTCCCATTCACAATTGCTTCAAAGAGAATAAAATACCTAGGAATCCAACTTACAAGGGACGTGAATGACCCCTTCAAGGAGAACTACAAACCACTGCTCAATGAAATAAAAGAGGATACAAACAAATGGAAGAACATTCCATGCTCATGGGCTGGAAGAATCAATATCATGAAAATGGCCATACTGCCCAAGGTAATTTATAGATTCAATGCCATCCCCATCAAGCTACCAATGACTTTATTCACAGAATTGGAAAAAACAACTTTAAATTTCATATGGAACCAAAAAAGAGCCCACATCGCCAAGTCAATCCTAAGCCAAAAGAACAAAGCTGGAGGCATAACGCTACCTGACTTCAAACTATACTACAAGGCTACAGTAACCAAAACAGCATGGTACTGGTACCACAACAGAGACATAGATCAATGGAACAGAACAGAGCCCTCAGAAATAATGCCGCATATCTACAACTATCTGATCTTTGACAAACCTGACAAAAACAAGCAATGGGATAAGGATTCCCTATTTAATAAATGGTGCTGGGAAAACTGGCTAGCCATATGTTGAAAGCTGAAACTGGATCCCTTCCTTACACCTTATACAAAAATTAATTCAAGATGGATTAAAGACTTACATATTAGACCTAAAACCATAAAAACCCTAGAAGAAAACCTAGGCAATACCATTCAGGACATTGGCATGAGCAAGGGCTTCATGTCTAAAACACCAAAAGCAATGGCAACAAAAGCCAAAATTGACAAATGGGATCTAATTAAACTAAAGAGCTTCTGCACAGCAAAAGAAACTACCATCAGCGTGAACAGGCAACCTACAAAATGGGAGAAAATTTTCGCAACCTACTTATCTGACAAAGGGCTAATATCCAGAGTCTACAATGAACTCAAACAAATTTACAAGAAGAAAACAAACAACCCCATCAAAAAGTGGGCAAAGGACATGAACAGACACTTGTCAAAAGAAGACATTTATGCAGCCAAAAAACACATGAAAAAATGCTCATCATCACTGGCCATCAGAGAAATGCAAATCAAAACCACAATGAGATACCATTTCACACCAGTTAGAATGGCCATCATTAAAAAGTCAGGAAACAACAGGTGCTGGAGAGGATGTGGAGAAATAGGAACACTTTTACACTGTTGGTGGGACTGTAAACTAGTTCAACCATTGTGGAAGTCAGTGTGGCGATCCCTCAGGGATCTAGAACTAGAAATACCATTTGACCCAGCCATCCCATTACTGGGTATATACCCAAAGGACTATAAATCATGCTGCTATAAAGACACATGCACATGTATGTTTATTGCAAAACTATTCACAATAGCAAAGACTTGGAACCAATCCAAATGTCCAACAACGATAGACTGGATTAAGAAAATGTGGCACATATACACCATGGAATACTATGCAGCCATAAAAAATGATGAGTTCATGTCCTTTGTAGGGACATGGATGAAACTGGAAAACATCATTCTCAGTAAACTATCACAAGGACAAAAAACCAAACACCTCATGTTCTCACTCATAGGTGGGAATTGAACAATGAGAACACATGGACACAGGAAGGGGAACATCACACTCCAGGAACTGTTGTGGGGTGGGGGGAGGGGGGAGGGACAGCATTAGGAGATATACCTAATGCTAAATGATGAGTTAATGGGTGCAGCACACCAACATGGCACATGGATACATATGTAACAAACCTGCACATTGTGCACATGTACCCTAAAACTTAAAGTATAATAATAATAATAATAAAAAGAAATAATTGAAAAGGACAAAAAAATTTCTTAAATGCTGCAAACATTAAATATATAATAATTTGGATAAATCATATTAGCTTTCCCAAAGGTAGTACGAGATTTTCATGAAAGACGCCCAAATGTGGCAGAAAATTATGGTGAGTTTCCACTATTTTCAGTGTAATACTTTAAGGCAAGAAAATTAGAAAATTTAGGAAAAAGTTACAACTGATGTGCACATTAAACTTAATGTTAATAAAGAATATTCTTTTACCTTTAGCAAGTGACAAAGGCCAAACTTCAGTGAGCCTTGTTTTTTGACTAGGCCTTAACCTTGTTTCCTGTCTTTGTGGTGCCTGCATTGCCCAAGATTAGTAAACATCCTTCTTAAGTAAGTTGGTAGAGAATTCTTCACCCTTGATATCTGATAACCTTCATATCTCATCAAATTCCTCACCTCCTCAGTCCCTCATGTGATATCAGATCACCCTGGCCTGCCTTCAGCAAGAATTGAATTAGGTCAGCTTAATAAGAATCTCCCTATTTTTTATGTCTTTCATTAGTAATGTTTCATATACTAATGCCCTTCCCCACTCCTTGGCTATAAATCCATACTTATTCTTGTTATATTCAGAGTTGAGCCTAGATCTGTACTGAGGTACCTATTGGACTATTTCCTGAATAAAATCTGGTTTTGCTACCTTCCTGTCAGATTCTGATTTTTTTTTAGCACTGTACACATGCAAGTAAAAGAAACATGAGGAAAGGAATGTGTTCTGAATATAGTGATATTTTACACCGCATTATTTTTTTTCTGCCTGTATTTAGAGGACTCTGCATAGAAGTTTTTAGAATTGATCATTTAGTTCAAATACTAGTGGGAAAGTCGTCTTTATTTGCTCTGGCGATATTTCTAAACTCAAGAGGGGAGCATGATTGTTTACTTAACTTCTTCAAAATGTCAACTTTGTCAGACTGTGATGGACTGCATCTTTTAATCTACAAGTGGGCACTATCCTACGGAAAAATTATAGAATCAACCTGAAGCATGCTTTGGAGCTACTCCTTCCCACCAGTACTTTGCTGCTTTGATTAGGATTTACTGTGGCTAAAATAATACCCTTATCTTCCTGTTTGCCAGCTTTTATGAGCAGGAAATATTGGAGAAGAAAAAAACAGTTTGATTCCCAATCCCTTCTCCACGGGGTAAACCACTGTTATCATTGATAGTGTTCTTATGGGGTGAGATTCTATTGTTCAAAACTGCATTTCATGAAGCAGTCATAAAAGATTTTCAAATATCATCAAGTGAGCACTTTGAATACTAGAATAACAAAGGCAGAGTTTATCTTTCATTTGATAACAAGTCTTTTGTGATTTCTCCTGTATACTAAAGAAACCATTTACATTAACTGCAGTAAAACAACAACAACAAAATGCCACTTAGCAGCGGGTATTGGATAGATGCATTTTCACCGGCAAATTTAGACCTTTTCAAAAGAAAATGTATAACTTGCACTTTATAGTTTTTGAATTTTTATCATGTATGATTAAACTATAACTTTTGCAGGCCAGGAAAACTTGGAAAGCCCTGTTTACTTGTACCAAAATGTTCTTAAAAGAAGTCCCTGTTTTTTCAGGAAGATGATTATGAAATGTATTCCATTGCCCAAGTTCCTACAACAATTTCCCATTATTTTCCACAAGATCCAAAAGAGCATTCTTGATTTCAATCAGGTCAGACACCCTGTCAGAGTCCAATCTTGACACATCGATGACAAGGCATATCAGAGCAGTCAAAAGTTTACAACATGTAATAAAAACTGAACTAAAGTCAAGCATGCTATCCTCTTGCAGGCCCAGGGAGACTCTAGGCAACTAGTGATTTGTAGGCTCCATTACATCCCAAATGTTCAATGTATCTAGCCCTTGGCAGGGTGTCAAGGACAAGAAAAAATCAGTCTTTAGAGATCACTTTTGAAATGCTATGCCCTCTGCTTCTTTCAGGTGAATCATTCTTTCTGTGTTGTCAGGATCCACTGATGAAAGCTGACTACTTTCAATAGCCTGTGACAAGTGACGCATCCCCCCTCCATATGTGGAGAAAATGATATTGTGCATGCAGCTTTCACCAGGCATGCTGTGAGTGATGAGCTAGCACGACGTCATCCTAGAGAACTTCTTTTCCAGAGTGAAAAGTAAAACTCAGAAGGAGGTACATGATCTTGTACCCAAGAGCATAATGGTTGCCAGAATAGATAGGAGGAGATTTTAAAATTTATTTACAGATTTTTTTATGTCTAGAAGCCAAATTGTGTCTTCATGCTGAATCTCTAGATTTAAAATGGTGGACTCATAATAATAATGTGGAAGTAAATGATGCAACGTGGTTGCAATGTTTACATTGCAATATCTACTAAATAAGCATTCTTGTCTTAATATGACCTTTAGTCCCCTTTACAGCTAATATATGCTGCCTAAAGTGCCACTAACAAACAGACAAAGCAAACTAACAAAAAGTCTAAGACTTATGTTAGTTTAATTTCTAGATCGCTATAAAAATAGCTTACTACGATTCACTTGACATTTAGAATGGATGGTATGCTGTAGAAAATGGTATTATAATTCTAGGTAATTGCAAAACTTTTCTTACTGAAAGTCCCACAGCACTCAATCCAACACACTGACAGAAATGACTGAGGATTCTGATTTGGGGACATCAAATAAAGAATCTTTTATATTCTGAGTATCCTAAAGGTCTTATGTTTTAAAACAATTACACATAATTGTCCATATATCTGTAACCAGAATTGTTATTGATTTTCAAATAGCAACTTTTTGTCTCATGATAGGTTTAGATCTTTTTCACTCACTAGAATTCCAACTGTTTATAACATGAAACCACAACAGATAAAGTTTCTCTTATCAATACCCTATAGCTATTATACTTATTGAGAAATACTAATTCTTAAAAACTGATTTTTTTTTAGTTAATTTAAACAGTTAGTTTCAGATTTTCTCCTCACATGTAGTCCAGATTCACTTTTTTAGTGTAATTTGAGATTAGCAATTAGATAATAAAATTAAGGATAAGGAAAAGTATAAATACTCAACATTTCCATTTTGGAGAAAACATGTAAAACACTATGCTGATGTGGAGATAGAAACCAAGAGTTCAAATATAATATCAATTACTTGAGGATGAATTTAGGTTTTACCTTAACACAATTGTGTTAATGTGAGAATATGACACTTTGATTTCCTCAGTATTCTGATTTTCAAAAATTGCATAGACTAGGAAATATTGATTATGAAACTTAATAATTGAATCTTAAATATATTTTCAATAACATAAAAATATGCAAGTATATGGGAATGCATAATCTCACATAAAATATTTTATGTTCTTACAATAAAAATTTAGTAAACAGTTTATTAAAAATGGCAAATTGTTACACTATTGTATTCTATATAACAGAAACAAATTTTAAAGTATAAAATCAGTTTCAAAAGTAAACAATTTCCAAATTACAGATAATTCTTTCTGTCAAGGAATCATTTTTAATCACTTTGCTTTTTAAGAATATAACATTTATTATTTCTTTTTTTTTAGACGGAGTCTTGCTCTGTCACCCAGGCTGGAGTGCAGTGGTGTGATCTCGGCTCACTGCAAGCTCCGCCTCCTGGGTTCAGGCCATTCTCCTGCCTCAGCCTCCTGAGTAGCTGGGACTACAGGTGCCCACCACCATGCCTGGCTAATTTTTGTATTTTTGGTAGAGACGGGGTTTCTCCATATTGGCCAGGATGGTCTTGATCTCTTGACTTCATCATACACCCACCTCGGCCTCCCAAAGTGCTGGGATTACAGGCGTAAGCCACTGCACCCTGCCTATTATTTCTTTCTGAATGCTGATTTTTTTTTTGGTAAATGTTTCCTTCATGCATTTTAATATTCTAGTTCAAGTGCAATAATATTGAGTCTTTATATTACTATTTGAAATACTTGTGAACTTTAATTTTGAAATTTTTGATTGTACAGGCCATTCTTTTAAAAAACTTATATGTATATAAAAAAATCTATATTTATACTTTATCTATTTATGTATTGATATAAAGTTATTTGTACCACAGAAATTTTCAGGAAATCTGCAAAGTATTCTTTTTGGATTAATTACTATATATATATTTATACTGTACAGGAGAAATTGTTTTCATGCACCGTGTCTCCCGGGCACTTAGAAATGTTACTTACGTTTTTGTTCTAGTCCCAGCCTCACAAATTTTTTTGGGGAGTGTGTTCCTTTTTTTCTCTTATATTTCTAAACCTCTCTGCACAAACACACACACACAGTGGGAGTGGGAATGTTCCAATTTCTCCTCTACTTTAAACATGCGTGTGTGTGTGTGTGTGTGTGTGTGCCTTTCTGTCTGTGTGCATTGTAAACCAAAAAACAACAACAACAAAAAAACATCCTAGGCTCCCTCAACTGACTCTGGGCCAAGGGAAACCTGAACATCTGAATTCCCTACTATGCCAGGAATGGAGGTCAGACATGCCTTGCTATATCCCCTCCTTTTTGGAGTTTAGGCACAATTGACCAGCATTAACATTAACACAGAGACCATAAGACTGACAAAACAGACTCTTTGGCAATCAGATATCAAAATCCTACCTGACTCTGGTATGGTCTCACATGACAAATAGACCTCCCTGATGGAAATCTAAATATTTTACCACAAAATATATTTTTTGACATATTTCAAAATGTCCCTGAAAAACCATTTTGTGAGGGAATTTTCGTATATGTAAAGAATCTCCATTGAGGCTGCTAGGCCTTTCCCAGATCTAGAAGACATTAAATAATAGTCTGACTCCTTTTCAGATCTAAAAATAGACATTTACGATCTATTCTCTCTAAAGCCTGCTACCTGGAGGACTCATCTACATAACAAGAACTGTGACTTTCACAACCCCCCTTAACTCAAGCTTTTTCTTCTACTAACTTCAAGTCTTTAGTTTAATTCTTTCAACTATTGTCAGAAAGAAAATCTTTGAATGACCTATGACCTGTAAATACCACCCCCAGCTTTGAGATGTCCCATTGATGTTGGTGGACTGGTTCAGGTTCTTGACTTTGCTGCACAAAACAATTTGAGGGCAAGTCCAAAGTGAAAGTAGGTAAAGAAATTTATTATTGCAAAGCGAAAGTATACTCTGATAGGTGGGTCAGAAGGGACTGCTCAAGAATGTGACAGTGACATCTGGCACTGAGGCACTTCCCTTTATGGGAGATTTACATGATTATTTATTCATAAAGGAGAGGGAAGGGGTGTTGCTGTTAAGCATGTTGTGGGTGGTTTCCCAAGCCTGCATGCCTAGTGGTTGTACATGCTAGTGAATATATTGTATGTTCACTAGCATCTTAAATCTCCACCCAGGAGTATTTGTTACTATTATAGTGAGCATAATTCAGCCCAGGGAGACAAATAATGTGTTTCTGCACTTGTGTGAATTTGGGGATTTTTTTCTTTCTGTTCTTTTACCTCTTTGCTGCAGGTTATTCTAACCACAAACCCAGGATGTGTTCTGTGCACTGTTGGATGGTTTGCCCTGTCCGTCTATTTGGCAAGTTTGTTCCCCTTTAAGAGAGGCTATGACCACCTTATCTAACCTACCTCACCACGTTTCTGGGCTGAACCAATGTATACCTTACATCAATTGATTTATGTCTGTGTCTGTAACTTCTGTTTTCCTAAAATGTGTAAAACCAAACTATAACCTGATTATATTAGTCTGTTCTTACGCTGCTAATAAAGATATACTGGAGACTGGGTAATATATAAAGGAAAGAGGTTTAATTGGCTCACAGTTCCACATGGTTGGGGAGGCCTCATAATCATGGTGGAAGGTAAAGGGGAAGCAAGACACATCTTACATGGCAGCAGGCAAGAGAGTGTGTGCAAGGGGACTGCCCTTTTATTAAATCATCAGACCTTGTGAGACTTATTCACTACCACGAGAACAGCATGGGAAAGTCCTGCTCCCATGATTCTACTACCTCACACCAGGTCCTTCCCACAACACATGGAGTTCATTAAAATTTAAGATGAGATTTGGTTGCAGACACAGCAAAACCGTATCACTGATTGACTTGGACATACACTCAGGCCCTCCTGAGACTGTTCCTCAGGCCATGGTCACTCAAATATCTTACAGAGTTTGGTTTTTGTGTGTGTGTTTGTGTGTATAAATTTCTTACAATTGCGTCCTACTCATCCAAGCTGAATAACTCCAAAAAAAATCAATATGTTTGAAATAAAGACTTGCGGTAGATATTTAAGTTCACAACCTATTTTAACATGAAAATTCAAATGGGAAATATTTTTTGAATGAGTTATACAATTTATGTTACTTTGAATTCAAACATCAATTGAATATGTGTGCTTATATACAACATTCTTCACATTTACAAGAAACAGTTAAGAATTTTAAAACATATACATACATCAATATTTTAAAAAAAGAAAAAATAGTAAATATATATATATATGTCAACCTACTTTGGAAAATGGTGAGCTGACAAACAAAGGCTACCTGACATGATTTAGCCATATGAAAAAGATGATGCATTCAAGAACATTGAGAACCAACAAGAATCTGACCTGGGAAAGGCTCAGGAATTTGACTAATAGCTGGCCTTAAATGAAAGTCTTTAGAAGAAGCAGTTTGATCTCTAAAAGCCTGGAGCCTTTGTATCTAGGCAACTTCCTCAGTCTAATAATGAGAAAAACAGGAGGTTATTCATCTGGAGATATATAATTGGAAAGACTCTGTACTTGGATATCAGGAAAAAGTTGATAGTAAAAGTGAGGCTAAGTTTTTGTATTAGTCTGTTTTCACACCAGTGATAAAGATATACCCGAGATTGGGCAATTTACAAAAGAAAGAGGCTTAATGGACTTACAGTTCCACGTGGCTGGGAAGGCTTCACAATCATGGCAGAAGGCAAAAGGCACGTCTCACATGGCAGCAGACAAGAGAAGAGAATGAGAGCCAAGCAAGAGGGGTTTCCCCTTATAAAACCGTCAGATCTTATGAGACTTATTCACTACCACAAGAACAGTATGGGGGAACCGCCCCCCATGATTCCATTATCTTC
Source organism: Nomascus leucogenys (assembly GCF_006542625.1). Lineage (NCBI taxonomy): Eukaryota > Metazoa > Chordata > Mammalia > Primates > Hylobatidae > Nomascus > Nomascus leucogenys. The sequence goes on along the minus strand of NC_044385.1, from coordinate 80,420,120 downwards.
CACTTGGTCCCTCCCACAACATGAGGAAATTATGGGAGCTACAGTTCAAGATGAGATTTGGGTGGGGAGACAGCCAAACCATTAGTTCTCAATGTAGCAAATTAAGGCAGAAGTCTCTATATTTACTTTTAACCCATTGCCCCAACCCAGGGTATTGGAGAGTCTAAGAGAAAGCATTTATAGATTCCTACATTTAGGAAAAGGCCTAATAAGACTAAGTCTCTGTTACCACACTACATTGAGGACTGTTAGTAGATAAACTTTGTTTATGCACCAACTGCTCAAATCATCTTTTCAGTACCTTCCACTTAGACACAAACGGCAGATAATAATCAGCATAGATTTGAGGAAAGCCAGTTATATGAAAAAAGAGTCCAACAAAAGAAAAAGCATGGGAGCAAACAGATAAACAGAGAGCAATTTCAAGGAACCAGGGAATGTTTAGAGAATACCAGAACTTCAAAATGCCTATTAATCTTCAGAGAACCAAGAGATGACTATATACAAATGTTACCAAAAAAATTAAAATGTCAAAAGCACTATAGGAAAAGAAATTTAGACAACAAGAAATAACTCTTGGAAATTATAAGAGAAGGACAAAAATTCAGAAACAATCACCACCACCACCACGGCTACAACAGAGCTAGAGAAAAATGGAAGACAGACTTGGGGATATGCTTCAGAACGTTAGAAAAGTAACAGTGAAAGTGAGATGGATATGTAGAAAGAAAAAAGACTAACTAAAATCAATTCATAAGTTTTAACATTCAACTAATACAGAAGTGGACAAGAACAAAAATAAGGATGGGAAGAATCATCAAGAGATAATATAAGGGTATTTCCTTGAACTGAAGAATAAGATATATATACATTTTAAAAGCCACACTGGGTACCCAGCACAATAAATTAAAGGAGATCCACACAAAAACATATTTTTAGTAAAACTTCAGAATTATAGAACATAAAATAAGACTCTTATGGGGAAAAAAAGGATTCAAAATGAGAATAACATGAATTTTTTAATAGTATTGCAGTTGAAGACAATGGAACAATGCCTTGTTAATGAGGAAGAATACTTTCAAGCTAGAATTATACATCAATACAAACTGTTATTCAAGGGTGAGATATGTAATGTTTCAAAAAAGGTTTCAAAAGACCAAAAAAGTACCTTACTGACTAAGAAAACCTAAACAATCCCCTTGGCTACACTAAACTTAAGACAATCTTCCTTACTCTAGATTCCTGATCTCTCTTCTGTTACAGCATTTACTCTGGAAAAGTTGTCATTGTAAATTATTTCTCTGCCCCTTTGAGGTGTAAATTTTCTAAAAAGACTTGGCAGCTTTACAGCCCAGGAATCTCTTTCTCAAGGACCTGGGAGCCATTCCTTTGAAGTGTAATTACCAAGGAAGAGAGAGCCCCTATATCCTAGTTTTCGGGGAAGGATAAGAGACTAACTTTAGCAGGTGTCTTCCTCCAAGTTGTAAAACCATCTCCTGTCATAAAATATGAGGAGTTTATTTTCATTTGAATAAAGCCAATTAACAAGCACAGATGGCCTGTGATCCACCCACTCTAGTTTTTAAAAACACCCAAGCCCTTTGCTTCAGTAGATAGAAGCTCAGATTGTGTTGTGCCCTTGTTCCCATATTACAAGAGCCTTTAATTATTTCTTGCCTGTTTAAATTTGTCCAGTTAAATTTTTGCTTTGACACAACTATAGGTTGTGCTTTAAAAGTTGTAAGAGATAGGATCCAAAGTAGCATTATGTAACAGGAAAGTGATGAATAGAATCTCCAAGCTGATCATACAAGAAATCCTGAAGAGCTGTCAGAGGTTGAGAACATCAGAATACATTGGAAGAGAAAGATGGTATCTTAGTCAGCTCACGCTGCTATAACAAAATATCATAGACTGTGCTGCTTAAATAATAGATATTTGTTTTTTACAGTTCTAGAGGCTGGGAAGTTCAAGATCAGGGTGCTGTTGGTTCGTGGTGAGAGCCTGCATCCTGGCCTGCAGGTAGCCACCTTCCTGCAGTGTGTTCACATGAGCTTCCCTTGGTGCATGCACATGGAGAAAGAGATATCTCTCTGACTTGCTCTTCTAATAAGATTAATAATCCTGTTATGAGCATCCCACACTCTAATCTAACGTAATTACCTCCCAAAGGCCTCGCTTCAAATACCATCACATTGGGGGTTAGAACATCAACGTATAAATGTGGGAAAACAACCACTAAACTCATAACACATTTAAAATTCAAGAAGAAAAAGCACAGAAATGGAACTAGTAAATTTGTAGATAACTTTCATCATATAGAAAGAAGACATACAATTCTATCAGAGAATTTTGTCCTGAATTTGTGTTAGAATATAAACGTAATTTAACCAAAGAAGTATCTGGACAATTATTAACTCTACTGAAAATAATAAGAAAGGGAAGAAAAATATGACACACTACTTGTCTTCCTTCTGAATAATACTTCTATGGTCCACATGTTATAAATCTTAAATAAAGGTTGATGGGACCAATATTACCATACAATTATGTTGGAAGGAAGGGGAGCAGAGAATGTACTTAAGAGTGATTGAGCACAAGAAAGCTAAATCTTCAACTGCCCTGTTAAGAGTATGAATTTGTGCCTAAAGCTTAAATGGAAAATTACTACAAACAATGGTTCAAACAGTTGAAGAAGTTGATTATCAGTTCAGAGATTTGGAGTAAAGTGGGTAAGGCTAGAAAATAATTGCTTTTCCTTGTAGCCTGAAAATTTTATTCAACTTCTTAAAAGGCAAGTATGTAAAATTGAAATATAATAAAAGCAGAGTCTAGAAGAGAAAGAAACATATATGCTTGCTGAAAATGGACATGAAGAAAAAAATGATAAAAGATAAGAGGAGGGAGCAGAAGGAAGAAAAGGAAAAGAATGAAAAACTTGCCATGCCATCTTCATTCTCAGCAATTAACCTTACCTTTTACCTTAACAGAGAAATTAGACAAGATCAGATCTCATCTCTCTTTCTCACTCTTTAAGTCTATATCTTCAAATATATCTGAATTTTCACTCATGCATTCTCCTTTTCTCTTTTTGCAGGAGTGTTTGAAAACTGGAATTTTTGCTTCACTTCCTGGTGGTCTCTGTAAAGTTTCTGGCTAAAGTAGTGAGTGCCAAGGCCAGCTCAACTCTGTTGATTGTGTGAAACCTGCTAGTGTCCAGCAACATATAATGAAACACTTCTAGCCCAGCTGTTGGAAAAGCTATTAGAAAGATTTCTACAGGTGTTTCTATTATTTAAGCAACTTCCCATGTTGTAAATGTTTTCCAACTCATGCAATCCAATATCAACCTTCACCTCTGCTATGAAGTGATGCTGCCGAAGAGAAAAATGGGACAGCTTTTGATTTTGCACATGAAGATACTATATTCTTGAGAGTATCTGCCATCTTTTATACATATAGTCAGCAAATCTTGGAGGTGTCTTAGTCCAATAATTATTTTGGTATCAGGGATACTTTATTAGTTCATAATCATTCCTTGCAACAAATCCATTTTCTGGATCTGATCCCTTTAATTCTATGGATCAAATTCAGATTTATTTTTAATCTGTCCATTTTCACTGTTTCTTTTCTCTTAACATGCATATATGCTCAAGTTTCTCCCAAGATAAAACACAGCATTTCCATACTTTCTACTAGAAATTTTCCTTTCATCAATAAACCCTGCATATTTTACCTTATTAATATATCTTCATTCTCTCCTCCCACCCATCTCCTCATCACTACTACCCCTTCCTACTAATCACTGTAGTTGCTGGATTAATCTCTGATTGCTTCTTTGATCAATTATTTTCCTCCAGCTCTATTTCACAAATATCTCTCCTCTGAGCTTCAAACCCACATATCCAACTGTTAATTAGGACATATTCACTGAAACTCACTATGTCCAATCCTGAAATCAGTTCTCCCTCTTATGACTGTTCTTTCTTTTTGCCCAAAATCACTGCATGTACTTGTCCCAAAAGATTTCTGATTGCTACGACACGTTGTTGTCTAAACAGATTTCTGCTTATTTTTTATTTTATTTGCTCTTATACTCTCTACACAGTCACATTCTCTTTAACAGTCACCAAATTGTAAAAATTCTATTTTGAAAATGTCTCTCAAGTCTAGTCACATTTCTCTATTCCCACTGGCACTCTCCTTATTTAGATAATGGTTATTTCCATCTGGATTTCCAAAACATCCTCACATCTGATATTTCTGCAAGAAGATTTAATCCTCATCTGCCCAATCTTCTCAGAAGAATACAATATATTTGTAGTGATTTTTATAAACTGTACAAATGATTCTATGCTCTCCTGGTTCAAGACCATCAATGACTCCCTGTTGCCCTAAGAATAAAGTTCTAACATCCTTAACTTGGCTTATAAACACCTTAATATCCAGCTCCTATATTCCTCATTAGCTTAGTCTCTTGATTTCCCACTTCAATATTCCTTCTTAAAACAATTATTTTTGTTATGCAAGTGCAAAGTATTCTTCTTCTCTTCTGGACCTTTGCACACCTTTCATTTTGCTTGAAATACACTCTCTCTTTGCAAATTATTGTCTTCAACATTCCTCAGGTTTGAGTTAGAGAATCTAACTACATTAAGGAGGGTGTTGACGTTAATAATATGTAATTTTAACTTTAACTATGTTAAAATATTCATTTTTGTAGGCAAAACACAATATGCATATCTTTTAAAACTTAGGAAATTTTAAACATATTCTACATTTCTCTTCAGTTCTACAGACACTTGTCATTTGTACCGTGTTTTTTCCTCATCTGTTTTTCAGCTTATTTTAAACTCTTGAACATGCTTTTGAAGTGCAATTCCATGTCTACAGCTAAGCAATTCATTGTTAGATAAGCCACTCATAATTGACTTAATCTTATCACAAATTCTAGCTTAAAATAATATCTAAAGGGGCCCTTCAAAGTTACTAGTTTTGCAGCAGTGTGAACCTTTGCACAAATGTACCCATTTAATGCTGATGGATTTTATAACATTGTTTTGATGAGAAAACATATACTTACATTTAGCTTGTTTTCTGGACATTCAAAATGCAGTATGAATGGATTTTTAAATTTAAATCGAAAACCATACTTTTTTTTTTCTTTAAAGCATACTCATTTCATTGATTTCTACTTTTATTACAGAATTGTTTTCCTCTACAAGTAGCTAACACTGCGTCAAAAGTATATATTGTTCTGAGACCAAATTTACCTGGTTTTATATACAATGTCACACACAAAGCCTTGTTTTTTATCCCCCTCTATTGTCTTCCATTTTCTTACTATACCTACTGCTGTGAGGAAGAGTCAGCTCACAGCCTGATTCAGTGAGTCTTTGCAATGTGAAGCAATATATTCAAGTTTGCATTGTGGGCATATTTATGTAATTTTCCTACCTGAAATTATGTGATATACCTGCTGCTAAAATTAGAACATTCTTTGAAGAGAAGCAATGATTAAAACAGAAATCATTGTTTTAATCTTCAGTTATTAAACATTGAAAGATTCTTTTTAAATTTCCCCTAAGTTTGCATTTTGAAAGATATTTTAAACTTTTACCATACTGTACTATATTGTGTAGAGAGCAATTCTGAAATATAAAATACTTGAATTCTGGCAAGATCAGCTTACTGCTTCTCCAGTGAAGGGAAAACCTAAGTAGAAGAAAGTATATATAAATATTCTTATGTTTCATAGATTGGAGATAATCAATAATTACCATTAACTACCAGACAATATGATGTATTGTTTTATTTAAAAATAATAAATTTTTATTTATAACTAAATTTATTTATAGTTACAATTGATTGATCATTTCCTAGAATAATTTGATTTTGTCAATAAGAAGGGTGAGGTATTTTATTGATACTACATGAGCTTCTTTGCAGCTGACGTCTCCGCCTGCTTAAAATCCATAGAATTTTGAAGGCCCAATTTTTAAGTCTCTAACAAACTATTATTTTAGTCTAGGTCTATGGTTGGTTTGTCTGTATAATTTCTCAAACAGAGATTAAAAATCTGTAAAACTAAAATCTCTCTTTTTGAGAGATTATATGGACACACTGTTAATCACTTTTTCATCTATTTGATTTCAGTGAGACTCTTGACAATAGACACACTAAAAACTATTTCTGAACTGAGAAATTAGAGATCAAGAAGTACTAAGATTATTGCTGGATTTAATTGGCGTAACTTAAGCCTACCATGCTTTGACAAAAAAGAAATGCCTTTGTTTTTTCTCTTATCCCTAAACCATATTTTTCCAACTGAAAGAATTTTCTGGGTACATTGCAGCCATTAAAAGGTTTTAAAATGGGTGATATAACTATATCCTAATATTGACCCTTAAATCAGCATTTTATGTGGACTTTTAAAAAATTACTATTTAACTGCTTTGTGAGTTTTGTATATTATAAGGAGATGAGTACCACCTGAACTTCCAGCCCAGAAAGCCATCCAATTCTGTGTTCTCTCTACTTTCTTTAAAGTCTGCTTGCAAAACAGCCTGTTCTTTTCTGAGCTCATCTCTCTTACATTATCCTGGCAAGTTCAACCAACAACAAAAAAAACTAACATTATTTTAAAACCTTTCAAAGATAGAGCTTATTAGGTACGCTATCTCCCTCTTAAAGTATCGTAGATAATATTTTTTCTAAATATTTTCACCACTGCATGACATGTGTTACTATTCTTCCAGCCTCTAATAAGAATTTTCTTGCCACCATATACTTAACCTCAAACCCAGAGTCACATATTTTATTTAGGTTGTCTGTTAAGGAAGCACCCCGATCCAGTACTCATTTTTCTAATAGTCATGATTGGCCTGATTATTCTGTGGAAAAGAGCAACTTGGAAATCTTAGTGTCTTAACACAGTGGTGTCTGTGTCTTCTTGTTCATGAGATGTGTTACAGCATGTGTCACCACAGGGGCTCTTTTTCAGGCTAATAGAGATTCCATTTTTAGCCCATTAGCAGAGTCAAGAAAAATGGGAGGGCATGGTAAACAAAGCGTTAACTCTTACAACTTAAGCTGCAAATCACAAAGGACATTTTTTGCTCTCATTTTTTTGAGCAAAGCAAGTAACATAATGTCCTTGGTTAAATAGTATCTGCCCAAAATGTATGCCCACCTGGCATATCAGAATGTGTGACCTTATTTGAAAATAGGCCTTTTCCAGATGTAATTAGCTAAGGTGAGGTCATATTGGATTAGGGTAGCCCCTAAATCCAATGACTGACATTCTTATAAATAGGCTACATGAAGACACACAGATATAGACATGAAGAGAAGGAGGCTATGTGAAAACAGGGGCAGACAGTGTAGTGATGCAACTACAAGCTAAGGAACACCAAGGACTGCCAGCAGCGAACAGAAGATAGGAGAAAGGCATGGGACAGTTTCTCCTTCAGGGTCTCTAGAAAGAACAAAACCCAATGACTCCATGATTTCAGACTTCTGGCCTCCTAAACGGTGACAGAATAAATTTATGATAATTTCAGACACCCAGTTTATGATAAGTCATTATGGCAGCCCTAGGTAATTAATACACAGGGAATGCTTTAATTCAAGAGTTTGCAGATGTATAATCTTCCTGTAGATAGGACATTGAATATAACACAAGTTCCAAACATAGATTATTTCCATGCAAATGTGACTGCACTTACAAGAATTTTAAAACTAAGTTTTCAAATTTAGTTTAGATCTTTATTTTGAAGTGATATTCTTAACACTTCTTGGTATCTTATTACAGAGAAAACTGAATTAAGCCCAATAGCCCAATAGATCCAAAGTTATGGCCTATTAGACATAAATAAATGGAGTTCACAAAGCAAAATGACAAAACATTTTGGTTTTGGTGTTTTGTTTTTTTTTAACATAGTACACTAAATGTCTTTGTTCGTTTGGGGTGCTCTAACAAAATATTTTAGACTGGGTTGCCTATAAACAACAAAAATGTATTTCTCACAATTTTGGAAGCTGTGAAGTTCAAGATCAAGGTGCCAACGAATATGGTATCTAGTGAGGGCCCACTTCCTCATAGATGGCTCGTTCCTCACTAGGGTGGAAGGAGCAAGGGCACTCTCTGTGGTCTTTTTGATAAAGACATTAATTTCATTCATGAAAGTGCCATTCTCATTAACTAATCACCTCCCAAATTCCCCACTTGCATGTTCCATCATACTGGGCATTAAGGATTAAGATATGAATTGTGGGGATGACACAGACATTTAGACTATAGCACCAAGCATTCTGAGAGTAAATAAACTCAACAAATAAGTTTGATTTTAACCCTTTTGTTCTGTGTGTTATTAAGAAGTTAGATATGAAAACTAAATTTTCTGTAGTTTTGTTTCTGAATTATATTTTAAAGTCTTTTAAAAATATTTTTTTCTAATATGTGTTTATTTTTACAATACTTATTCTTATTAAAATATTAGTATCTAATATTTTTCTGTAAAAAGACAATTTAAAAGATATTGGTGACCTCAAACCTTAAAGATGGAGAAATCAATACCAATAAGAATTTTAGCAGAGTTTAAATAACCAACTTCAATCAGACTTTAATTCTCTCTGTTAGTAGATCAAAAGCTATTATTTTAGGGGAAAAGTATCTTATGAGCATTATTTCTTTGGAACAGAAATAAAGCAAGTATAGTATCATCCAGTGTTCAAACTTAACTTGGTAAAGTACTGTATTGGGAAATCAGTACATTTATCCCTCATTTTCCTATTAGTTGGGATTTATATTACTTACCACGATGGAAGTGGTGCTTAGAAAATGCAATTATGGAATGTAATGTTCCCCATTAAGGTCAGTATCCAGTATACAACCTAGCAAATCAGTCCCATTAATCCTGAAGGGCCAGTTCTGCCATATAGACCTTGATACTAGGAAGTCAGCAAGAAAGGCTTCAGTGATAGAGTGAGGATAATTTCTTTTTAACTTGTCTGCAGATAGGGCAGAGTAAAAGAATAATGCACTGGGGTGTAGCCTAGAAGATGAGACTGTTCAAGGAAAAAACAAATGGTAGTGCATATATGAAATAGTATTTTGCTAAAAAAACAAAAAACGCTTTAGCAAAAAAAATGTTTGACTCATATGCTGGGAAATATTTTAAGGCAATAATCAAAATTTGGGAGGGCAAGTACATTTGTGATACAAATAAAGGTTATCCAAATTCTATGCAGTAGATCCACGGAATGTTATATTTGTGAATCACAAAGAGAAATGAGGGTTTTGGGACATGGAATAGAAGGATCTTAAGGTCATTGATGAAAATGACTTAGAGATGGAATACAGAACTGCAACGAGGGGCTAAAGGGAAAAAAAGAAAAACACATTACCAAACGATGGATAGAGGTAGCTCTAATGCTCTCTTCACTAGTGTTCATTCTGTAGACAGGCTGTGATTTCCATTTCAGGATGAGCCGTTGGCTTTGGTTCCCATTGGCTTGAGTTGCACTTGGTAACACCTGCTCTCCCTTCAGCTTGTGTGCCAAGAGATGCTCAGCTGGGTTAGGCTTGATTAGACTAAATTTCAGTAAACAAGATAAGATTTAGGGGACAATTTGTGTAAGATATTTTTGAGGGAGAAGTAGAGATCAAATACCCTGGATAAATGAAGAATGACAGAACTTTGAAACACCATCTTAGGTACAAATTGTTTTAAGAAGTATTGGCCCCATGATTTGGTTCACTGAACAGATGGCATTGATAATGATTTTCATACATAAAATTATGTTTTATTCAGTTCTTGAACCAGGGTGATGGATTGGAGAGCATAGAGAATCCCATTTCCAGAAAATCAAAGTTGATACAAGGAGACTTAGTAACTGAAGAGAGAAACAGAAATAGGAGTCAAATATTATGTGCAGGTTTCTGGTTTGGGTAGTTGAATCCATGTGATTTGCTTTTTTTTTTTTTTTTTTTTTTTTTTGAGATGGAGTCTCGCTCTTTCGCCCAGGCCGTAGTGCAGTGGTGCTATCTTGGCTCACTGCAAGCTCCACCTCCCGGGTTCACGCCGTTCTCCTGCCTCAGCCTCCCGAGTAGCTGGGACTACAGGAGCCTGCCACCGCGCCTGACTAATTTTTTGTATTTTTAGTAGAGACGGGGTTTCACCGTGTTAGCCAGGATAGTCTGTATCTCCTGACCTCGTGATCCGCCCGCCTCGGCCTCCCAAAGTTCTGGGCTCACAGGCGTGAGCCACCGCGCCCGGCCTGAATCCATGTGATTTTTGTAAGCAACGTAAGGTGGTAGAAGATAAGAAACACAGGAGCTAAAAGGTTTTGTTTGGGTGAAGGGTAATGTAGAAAATGAGTTAGTTTGTATATAATAATTCTGAACTAGCAGATAATAACTGGGTAAATTACCCAGAGAAGTGGAAAAAAATCTTGTGTCGACCCTGGAGTAACATCAGGAATTACATAATAGATAGAAGTAAAGAATATCTCAAAGAAATCCAAAGACAGACAGAGAGAGAGAGAAAGAGAAAGAGAGAGAGAGAGGGAGGAGGGGGCGGGGAGAAAGAGAGTGAGGAAGAAGAGAGGAAGAGGATAGAGGGAGAAGAAGATTATTATGTAATGAAAACCAAAGGCAAAGGATTTCAGGACTTAGAGATGGGTCAACAACACCAAATGCTTCCAAAGTTTAAGTAAGGTAAAGACACTTGAATATTTAATAAATGTAGCAATAAAGAGATAATTATAATTTTCCACATCCAGTTTAATTAAAGTGACAGTGAAAGAACCTAGACTGTAGCCGATTGTAGAGTGAATAGAAGTTGAGGAAATGAGGATGGCGTTTGAAACAAATGTTTTTAATAAAATTTGCCTGTGACAGGAAAAACAAAACTAGGGCAGTAGCTAGTAGCCATATGGGAATATGTGTTCAAGGAAGGGATTGGGAGGTTTTCAAGATGAGGAGTCAAACAGTTAAATGCTGACAAAATGGAACTAGCATTTGCAACACAGAAGAGAGGGGATGAGAGACAGCAATAAAGAGTAATTAGAAGTCTCTAAGAAGATGTGAGGGGAGGGAAAGTAAAGCTCACTGAAGAATTTACCAACAGAATCCACCTATTCCTGTGTTATAGTTGTCATTTCTTTTCTTTTGTTTCTTTTTTTTTTTTCCTGATCCCAGAAGTCTGGAACACAGAGATGAATAGCTTGATAAAGATATCAAAAGCTATCCTGCTATGTGTGATGTACTAGTCATCTTGATCACCTTAATATGAAGATGCTATCTTTAAGAAAATTATAGCTTATTTTTGTTATTTTTCTAAGCGTATTTTATTCACTAAGACCTTTTCACAAACCTACACATGTAAATAACCCAGTCAGACTGATCTTATGTTAGCACCTTATTTTATCAGCTCTCTGTCCCAGTACAATGTAGGATGTCCACATTATGTGGTTTGGTGTGGGTCAGTACCCTCTTAAATTCTTTTTTCATGTGTTTACTTTTTTCAAAGCTTTCAGAGTAGCTCATTTAGGAATGAATATTTTAAAACTCCAATGTTTTAGTACATCTACTCAGTAAATTAATACTATAAAAAAAAGCCAGTATACATTTTAGTTATTTATCAGTTGAGTCATAATAACAAAGGATCTCTATCATTCTTGTGGAAGTCACATGATGTGAGTGAGATGTGGGTATGAGGTGGTCTTCAAGTGATAAAAACAGTTACTAAAATCCATAGAGATTATTTGATGTGGACATTCCAGGCATCAGAATCCATCGACCCTGGCACAGAATGAGTTCATTCAGTCAAGGCATTTGAATTTGGGTTTTGAGAGCCAACTTTATCCTAGTATGGGAATAGTAGGTCTTGGAATAGTAGGTCATGCTCTTTTACATTTTCTTACTTTAACAAATATGCTTACTCATTTAAGCTTTTATTTGAATGTATGTCAAAAGAAAAATAATCATTTGTGTTGTGGAAAATACAGGTGAATTGAACCTGATGACCTCTAGAGATTCATTCAGCTTCTGATTTTTTATTTTATTATTTTATTTATTTATTTATTCATTTATTTATTGAGGCAGAGTCTCGCTCTGTCGCCCAGGCTGGAGTGCAGTGGCGCGATCTCGGCTCACTGAAAGCTCCATCTCCCAGGTTCATGCCATTCTCCTGCCTCAGCCTCCCGAGTACGTGGGACTACAGGTGCCCGCCACCACGCCCGGCTAATTTTTTTTGTAATTTTAGTAGAGACAGGGTTTCAGATTATCCAAGATGGTCTCGATCTCCTGACCCTGTGATCCGCCCATCTCGGCCTCCCAAAGTGCTGGGATTATAGGCGTGAGCCACCGTGCCCGGCCTGATTTTTTATTTCAAAGTGTAACTGTCAGGGTCTAATTAGGAAAACAAAAAACAATGTAAGTGTCTACAATATAGGGAATTTAATTTGGAGAATTAGTTTCATAGGTGAAAGAAAGAGCATCTGACCGTCGGAGATCAAAAGGTGGTAACTCAGCATCTGAGAGTCAATCAAGGGACAGGATGGTAACTCAGAGAACAGCAACAGCAGAAAACCACTACTACCTTAGGCTCAAAGATTATAAAAAAGGGGGAGCCCACTGTCCAAAGTCATCCAAAGTAACCTGGTAGCCTGAAAAGCTGCACAGAGGTAGCCACAATTAAGAGGAGTTACAAGGGCAGAGCCTGCTGGAGAAACCACCCAAGACAAAGAGGGAGAAAGGGTTAACCTAGTTTCTTTCCCCCTTCCCCATAAAGCACCATCAGTATTTCCCATTGGCTGACCTGAGCCCAAGGTAACATAATACAAGAGACCTGCTTTGATACCAGAAAGTGGGAGAGAGTCTGAGGAGCCAGGATTGGCTCAAAAATAAAATACTTTTTTGAGAGATAAAGACAACAATTACAAAGTCTCTGGAGCATAAAATGAAAAACACAGATGTCATTGTCATCATTATTATGTTATCCTTGAGCCAAATATTGTTGACTTGTTTACCTCATTTCCCTATCCAGTCTGTGCCAGATTGTGTTGGTCACAGATGTCTTTATTTCCAATCTCTCAATCATGGTTAATGCTTTGAAATTTCAGTGAAGACTTCTGTTGGTCAAACTCTTACTCATTTAGCTCTTCCTGGAAATAAGAAACCCAATTATCTCTTTTTTGGTGATTCAATTATATAAAAGTAACTAATTTCTCTTCCAAAAAGATCAGGCTATATCTTGTAGGATTTACAAAGAGGTATTTTTTAGTTCTAACACAATCTCGTTCTCTAAATTTGGACTACATTATGCTTTAAAATAATGTATCCGCCCTTCTATGTTTTAAGCAATAATTTATCACAGTTTATTGTATTTACCAATATTTCTACTCTTTCTGTTCTTTTTTGATGCTTCAAAATTTTTCATCATTTTCATTTTGTTTCTGTGAGAACTTCTTTTAGCCTTTTCTAAAGGTTAGCTCTGCTAGTGAGAAATTCTTTTATTAGTTTTCCATCTTCTGAGAATGCCATTATTTTCCATTCATTTCTAAAGAATTGTTTCCTAGGTATCAAATTAGCTGTTGACAGTTCTTTCAGGACTTGAGAGATGTTATGGCACACCCTTATGGACCCCTTGGTTTCAGATGAGAAATCTGCTATTATTTGAATAGCTATCCCTTTATAAGTAATTTTTCCCTGGCTTCTTTCAAGATTATTCCATAATTTTTTGTTTTCCATAGTATGATTATGATGTGTCTTTGTATAGATTTTGCTTAGTTTCTTGAATATGTGGGCTTATGCCTTTCAACAAGTTTGGGAATTTCAGTTGTTATTCCTTTACATACATTCAGCTCCCCTCTCTCCTCTCCTTCTAGAATTCTGATGATAATAATGACGGATATTTTGTTGCTGTCCACGGGTCCCTGAGGCCTGTGCTTTCTGTTTGTTTGGTTTTAGTCTGTTTTCTCCCATTTGTTCAGGTTGGGTAAATTCTGTTCATCTGTCCTCAAGTTTACATATTCTGTCTTCTATTATCTTCACTCTAATACTGCCCAGGTGCCTCGTTGTGGCAGGATATCATTGCTGTTGTCTGGTGTCCCCTAGTTATGCAATGTCTCTAGATGAAGTCCCATTATGGAATGAGAACCCTTTCCCTGGCCTCTTAGGGTCAGCATGGCATTTGGATCCATTATTCTCCCTGTTAGTTTTGTAGAGTAACCTTGTATTTTTGAGTCCTGGCAAGGAATGAGCTTACCTGATCCACCGTTGGTTGCTTGATCAGGAGGTGGAAAGCATGGGGCTTAGGTTGTCTTCTGTTGGATAGGGTTTTGTAAGAGTTGTGCTTCTACATCATTCCTCCAGTCCTGGACTCCCTACCCTTTTTCTTCCTCTTACTAACTATACTTATCCTTGGTTTTCTGTTAAGTCATTTAAGGAATTTATAGTTGTACTTGGAGGGAAGGAGCAAGCAGAAAAAAATTCTGCACCACCTTGTCTCTAATTAAAACCAGTGGTTCCCAACTCTAAGCAATTTTGCTCTCATACACAGTTGGCAATGTCTGTAGACATTCCTGATTGTACAAGTTAGGGGAGTACTCCCAGTATCTAGTAAATAGAGGCCAGAAGTGCTGCTAAGCATTGCACAATGCACAGGAGAGTCTCAAGCAAGAAAGAGTTATTCAGTCCAAATGTCAGTAGTGCCAAAGTTGAGATAATTTAAACATTCTCCTTAGGATTAAAAAAAATGGCTACTTTTCAAATCTGTTGTAAGGGACATTGACATCACTTTTTTCCTTTCTCATCATAACCACTAGTTCTGATGAAGAACTCTAGCTTTCTAAATGCAAAGAGCCTTTCTAAATATATGCCTGAGGATTTGCCATTTTTAATTTTTAAAAATGTCATTTTCTTTAATTTGATGCATTTATAAATCAAAAGGGTAGTTATTTTATCTCACGGCCTTGATACTATCTACATTACACTCAGTCAAGAAAATTTTTTAAAAGCTACTAACATTTGCTCCTCCCATTACATTTCACACAATTATATGCACAAAATGGTTTGGGGCTTTGGGCTTCATTAACATATCTTTTCTTTTGCATGCTAAATATGATTTGGCATACACTTTAACATTTATTATTCTAGTATCATTTGATGTTCTAATTTACTCTCTGTGCGAGCATCTTACTTTACCACTAATTTTTGTAAGAGTTGAGTAAAGATCCTGGAAACCTTGCTTTTTTAAACACTGCTACAGATTTGGGAACTCCCAGAATCAAAGAACAACTTAGTGTGGCAGCTCATTACTGAACTGTGAGCTCTGGATATATTGAGTTACTGCCAAGAAATATTTGCACTTTATAGTCATAGACTTTATTCTTCCATCAATGAGATCTAAACTGGACTACCTGAATGTGGCTTACGCTTCTTGATGATCTTCCTTCGTACAGAGGAATCTTTGTCAATCTCACTATAACTCTGCCCTTTAAGAGTGGTATGCTGGGGCCAATAAGCAGGCAGGTATTGCTTCTGAATAAACAGCTCATCAAAAGTCTGAGAACAGAAGGTTTCAAATGTATCAAGGCAATTGGCACAGTTGTTCACTTGTTAATTAGGAACACAAAGGCACTTTCATCAAGCTGCCCAGACCAGGGGGCCATCTGCATGACAGCATTGCCTCTCTGATGATAGTGCAAATAGAGCTTAGCCAGAACTCTCCAGGGAAGGCTTGCTGACCTTTCTGCTTTAAAATATATATAAAGCATATGGATGAAATAAAAAAATTGAATATAATCATAGAATAAGCCCCATTTTTATAGTGTTTAGTCTTCTGAAGAATTTCCTAGGGACTTATGTCCTATGTATGTTAGTTTTGATAATTGCCTTCTTTTACTGCTACATATTTTAGTAATAGTTGTAATTATTCCCAGTCTATGCATGTCAAGGTACTTCTAATGCAATAACACACAATGAATTACAATTGCTTTTTAAGTCTTCTGTCTCATCCATTGTGTGTAAGCTTTGTGAAGGGAGGAGCCATGTCTATCTTGTTTAATTTTATGTTGCCGCTACCTAGTAGAGTTCTAGAAAATAGTGAAATAAGGTGATGTTAGAAAGGATGTTTCATTTTTTTTGGCCGGGTGTGGTGGCTCACACCTGTAATCCCAGCACTTTGGGAGGCCGAGACAGGTGGATCACGAGGTCAGGAGTTCAAGACCAGCCTAGCCAAGATGCTGAAACCCCGTCTCTACTAAAAACACAAAAATTAGCCTGGCATGGTGGTATGTGCCTGTAATCCCAGCTACTCTGGAGGCTGAGGCAGGAGAATCACTTGAACCCAGGTGGCAGAGGTTGCAGTGAGCCAAGGTCGCGCCACTGCACCCCAGCCTGGGCGACTCCAGAGCAAGACTCCATCTCAAAAAATAAAATAAAAATAAATAAATATATATATGAAAGGATGTTTCATTTTTTAAAAAAAAAATGTGTTTGGTTTGCTCTGACTTCATATATCTGCATTTTTCTTTGTAAACAAGCATATTAGTATCTCGAATTTTGTTGTGTAACAATATTTTTGCCCCACAACACTCTTTTTTTTTGTTTTGTTTTTTTGAGACGGAGTCTTGCTCTGTCGCCCAGGCTGGAGTGCAGTGGCGCAATCTCGGCTCACTGCAAGCTCCGCCTCCCGGGTTCACGCCATTCTCCTGCCTCAGCCTCTCCGAGTAGCTGGGACTGCAGGCACCCACCACCACGCCTGGCTAATTTTTTTTTTGTATTTTTTAGTGGAGACGGGGTTTCACCGTGGTCTCGATCTCCTGACTTCGTGATCCGCCCGCCTCGGCCTCCCAAAGTGCTGGGATTACAAGCGTGAGCCACTGCGCCTGGCGCCCCACAACACTCTTATATCTGAATGAAGTATAATGAGGTATATCTGAAAGCTATTGAAATGCCTTCTCTACAGTACTGATATGAAATTTTCAGTATCACTTATCTTTGTTAATTTTACCCTCTTTTTAAAATATCTAAATTGCTGCCACCATAAACATCAGATGTTTACACCAGAAAGATGCTGTATGAAGCCACTGTGTGTTTACTTTCCTTGTTAACAGTTCAATCACTGATAATGAATGAAATCTCATTCCTAGGACTCTTCCAGCTCACTGATATGTTTTCAAGAGACAAACAGAAGCAATGCGCATGGATCGTCACCTATTATTCGGGTAATCTTTGTGTTTTTTTTGGTAGAAGTAGATGCATCTTTTCTGTGTCTCCACAGTTTTTAATATTTAAATGATAGTCCTATGTATTTGTATGTCTATTTGTCCAAATATATTTAGCTGACCCTTCAACAATGGGTTGGAACTGCACGGGCTCAATTATTCATAGATTTTTTTTCCATAGATACAGTTGGTCGACCATATGGAGTTGTACATCTGCAACCAAATATTGGATCTAAAATATAGTATTTTCTGGGCAGGTGTGGTGGCTCACTGTCTGTAACCCCAGGACTTTGGGAGGCCAAGACCAGAGGATCCAGATGACTTGAGGCCAGGTGTTCTAGACCAGCTGGGCAACAACATAGTATGACCAGTCTCTATAAAACACATTTGAACGTTCTTCTTGTAGAGATCTTTCACTTCCTTGGTTAGATAAATTGCTAGGTATTTTATTTTTTTTGCAGCTATTGTAAAAGGAAATGAGTTGTTGATTTGATTTATAGCTTGGTTGTTTTGCTGTATAGCAGTGCTGTTGATTTGTGCAGATTGACTATGTAGACTAAGACTTTAGTGAACTCATTTATCTAATCTAGGAGTAGTTTGGAGGAGTACTCAGGGTTTTCTCACAATGGTAGGATAAATTTCTCTTTTCCAATTTGGATGCCCTTTATTTCTTTCTCTTGCTTGATTCCTCTGGATAGGGCTTCCAGTGCTATGTCAATAGATGTGGTGAAAGTGAGCATCGTTGTCTTGTTTCAGTTCTCAGGGGGAATGCTTCCAGCATTTGCTCATTCAGTATGTTTGCTGTGGGTTCGTCATATACAGCTTTTATTATTTTGAGGTATGTCTTTTCTATGCCTAGTTTGTTGAGGGTTTTTTATAATAAAAGATGCTGGATTTTATTGAATGCTTTTTCTACATCTATTGAGATTATCACATGGTTTTAAAAAAATCATAGATAGCACAAACAAATGGAAACACATCTCATGCTCATGGATTGGAAAAATTAATATCATGAAAATGACCATACTGCCCAAATCAATCTACAGATTCAATGCAATTCCCATCCAAATACCAACATCATTTTTCACAGAATTAGAAAATACAATTCTAAAATTCATGTGAAACAAAAAAAAGCCCACATAGCCAAAGCAAGACTAAGAAAAAACAAATCTGGAGGCATCACATTACCTGACTTCAAACAATACTACAAGGCTACAGAAACCAAAACAGCATGGGACTGGTACAAAACAGACACATAAACCAATGGAACAGAATAGAGAGCCAATAAATAAATCCAAAATATTTACAGCCAACTGATTTTTGACAAAACATACAAAAACATAAATTGGAGAAAGGACATCCTACTTAATAAATGGTGCTGGGAAAACTGGCAAGCCACATGAAGAAGAATAAAACTGGAATAAACCTTATACAAAAATCACTTCAAGGTAGATCAAAGACTCAAATATAAGAGCTGAAACTTTAAAAATTCTAGAAGAAAACCCGGAAAAACTCATCTGGACACTGCCTAGGAAATGTATTCATGACTAGGACCCCAAAAGCAAATGAAACAAAAATAAATATAAATAAATGGGACCTAATTAAACTAAAAAGCTTCTGTACAACAAAAGAAATAATTAGCAGAGTAAACACACAACCCCCCGAGCGGAAGAAAATATTTGCAAACTATGTGCTCAACGAAGGACATATATCCAGAATCTACAAGGAACTCAAATCAGAAAAAAAAAAAAAAAAAAAAAAACACCAAAATGAGGGCAAATGACATGAATATACATTTTTCAAAAGAAGATATACAAATGACTAACAAACATATGAAAAATAATACTCAACATTACTAATCATCAGGGACATGCAAATTAAAACCATAGTGAGACACCACCTTACCTGTGGAAGAATGGCCATTATTAAAAAGATAATGATATAAAAACAATATATGTCGGCACAGATGTGGTGAAAAGGGAACACTTATACTCTGCTGGCGGGAATGTAAATTTGTACAACCTGTATGGAAAACAGTATGGAGATTTCCTAAAGCACTAAAAGTTGACCTACCATTCAATTCAGCAATTTCACCACTGACTATCTACCCAAAGGAAAAGAAGTCATTATATCAAAGAGACACCAGCACACATATGTTTATAGCAGCACAATTTACAATTGCAAAGATATACAACCAACCTAAATGCTCAACAAACAACAAGTGGATAAAGAAAATGTGAGAGAGAGAAAGAGATATATATAATATACATACACACACATTATGGAATACTACTCAGCTATTAAAAAGATTGAAATAATGTGTTTTGCATCAACTTGGATGAAGCTGCAGGCCATTATTTTAAGTGAAGTAACTCAGAAATGGAAAACCAAATACTGTATGTTCTCATTTACAAGTACCCATGGAGCTTTGCATACCCATGGAGCTAAGCCATGGGTATGCAAAGGCATACGGGATGATTTAATGGGCTTTGGAGGCTCAGAAGGGAGAGGGAGTGAGGAAGACAAAGGATAAAAAACTACATATTGGATACAACGTACACTAATTGGGTGATAGGAACACTAATATCTCAGACTTCACCACTATGCAATTAATCCGTGTAACCAAAAACCACTTGTACTGCAGAAACTATTGAAATAAATATTAGAAAAAATTAAAAATTGTCTGGACATCATGGTGTGTGCTGTAGTCCTAGCTACCTGGAAGGCTAAGGTGGGAGGATCATTTGAACCCAGGAGTTGCTGGCTGTAGTGAGCTGTGATCACACCACTGCACTCCAGCCTGAGAGACAGAGAGGGATCTATATCTTACAAAAAAAAAAAAAAAAAAAAAAAAAAAAGAAGAAGAAGAAAGAAAAAAGGTAAGCATAGTATTTTCCGAATGTGAACTTCATGGATAAGAAGGGCCATTTTTCCTGTAAGTGGGTTCCACAGGGCAAACTGTAGAACTTGATTATGAGTAGATTTTTGTATCCATGACCTGTGTGTGTGTGTGTGTGTGCGTGTGTGTGTGTATGTGTGTTTGTGTGTGTGTGTCCTATAATCAATCCCTGTCTATTCCTGGTAAGAATGAAGCAGGCCTTCTAGAAATAAATAGCTAACTAAAATAAACTCTAACGCAATCTCTTTAATCATAACTGCTATTATCTTTTGTCCTTTAGGAGTCATTTCTTTCTTTCGAAATCAATTAGGCAAATGGCTCATATCCTTCCTTGTCATCAGCTTTTTGGCTAGACCGATAATAATTATGAGATCTAGAAATCTTATTCTGTTCTGCATTAACAGTGCTTTATGAACATTAACTAAATACATATACTAGTTAAATATATAGCTCTTTCTCCTCCCTCCCTCCTTCTCATCCTTCCTTCCTTCTCCCCTCCCTCCCTCCTTTCCTTCCTTCTTTCTTTCCTTCCTTCCTTCCTTCTTCCTTCCTTTCTTCCCTCCTTCCCTCCTTTCTTTGTTCTTTTTTTCTTTTTTTAGAGGCAGGGTCTAACTATGCTGCCCAGGCTGGCCTGGAACTCCTAGCTCAAGTGATCCTCTGGCCTCAGCCTCCCCAGTAGCTGGGATTACAGGCATGTACTATGGCACTCAGATTCCTTCTTTATTTTCTAACTTATTCTTCTAAAACTATTTTCTCTATTTCTTTCTTTCTCTCTCTTTCTTTTTCTTTCGTTCTTTCTTTCTTCCTTTTTCCTTCCTTCATCTTTCTTTCTTTCTTTCTTTCTTTCTTTCTTCTTTCTTTCTTTCTTTCTTTCTTTCTTTCTTTCTTTCTTTCTTTCTTTCTTTCTTTCTTCTTTCTTTCATTGAAATATGACAGTTGTATTAGGGTCTCCAAGATCACGTTCAACTTCAGTGATATACTGGAAAGATACACAGAACTCAGAGAAAGCTGTTATACTTACAGTTACAATTTATTACAGCAGAAGGACACAGATGAAAATCAGCAAAGGAAAAAAAGCACATGGGCAAAGTCCAGGAGAAAATGGGCATAAGCTTCCAGGTGTTCCCAGTCAGTGGAGTCGTGTGAGAATGCAATTACTTCTCCCCAAAATGATATCTGACAATACATGCAAAGTGTTACCAAACAGGGAGGCTCGACCAAGCCTTGCTGCCCAGGGTTTTTACTGAGGGTCAGTCTCATAGACATGCCACATCCTCCAAACTGACCTCTGTTCTCGGGTGCCAGCCACCCAGCCTCCATCCCTATAGACATTTACCAGAAATTACAGTTAGGTAAACGTATTTAATCAAGCTGGTACAGCATTGCCTAAAACCTCAGGCATATAAAAATTATCTTACCAAGCACAATATTCCTAGGGCTCAGAAGTCATTTCCCAAAAGTACATCAAGGGCCGTTCCTGAAGATAGGCCTTTCTTTGGAATGTGCAGGTTCTGAGAAACACAGGCATGCTGATTAATTCTTTCTGTCCCACAGTTACTAGGTGAAATACACAAAGTGCACTAATTTTATGGTGATAGCTCAATAACTTTTTACAAATTGTACAGCTATGCAATCATGACCCATATAAAGATATAGTTTATTCAAGTATCCTCAAAATGTTCCTTTAACCCCTCTTTCAGAGGTAAATGTTGTTCTGACCTGTATTGCAATTGATTATTTTGACTTGTTCTTAAACTTTGCATAAACTGGGTTATGCAGCATTAAATATGTTGTATCTCAATTCTGTTCAGCATAACGTCTGTAATATTCGTCAATGTAATTGCATATGAAATTTAAGCAAATTGAACCCAACAGAAAGAATGCACCATAATACAGTGACATTTATACCATGCATACAAAGTTGTATTAACATTCAACATTTTTAAAAAAATTCACCACATTCAGGTAATAAAGGAAAAAAATCATGTGATGATTTGAAGAAATGCAGAAAAAGCATTTCATAAAATTCAAAAACAACAGTAAACAGAAAATTTGTTTTATTGATTGTTATGAATATAATGTGATCTATTTAACCTTGATCTTTTTCATAAAAGTTTGGAATTCTTTGAGTATGAAACTTTTATGAATAAATTAACTTTCTTGTACATTCTTTCAATTGCACGCACAGCAAAAGATAGACATATGCAATTATTTCTCTTGGATGTATTATTAAGAGTAAAATTGCTGAGTCATAAGGAATACTTGGTTTTAACAATTTGTATTTATACTATCAGTTTCTGACTATTGCAGTTGCTGTACGTCTATTGACAGTCTTTATTTTTAGCTATTCTGGTGCTTGTGTAGTTGTATCATATTGTGCCTTGAATTTTCATTTATCTGATGTGTAATAAATTTGAACAGGATTTAATATGCTTATTCATCTACTGGATAGATAGGATACTCTTTTGTGAAATGTCTGTTTAAATTATTACCAAAGACTTCTTTGTATGTTTTAGATACAATTATTCAAGATCTATAGAATATTCAAATTTATATATCTATCCAGAATATATAAACAACTCTCACAAATCAATAATAAAAAAGTAGAATCTTTGACTTAAAATACAAAATATATGGAGAATTGTGCACACAAACACATGTGCATTCTATAGATTCATATATATTGAATATATACATTGTATATATGTGTATATCTTTATGTGTCTATGTGGTAAATGTATAGAGAGAATGTGTACACAAACACATATATATTCTGTTTTTCATATTTAGGTCAAAGGTCAATTTCTAATTAATTTTTTCATATGGTACAATGTTGAAGGGAAAGTACATTATTTTAAAATTTCATACATATAGTTAATTTAGGTAATAGTTTTTATAGAAACGTCTATTTATATCTGGCCTTAAATAGGGATTTTATGTTGATCTATTTTGTTGGCAGATTTATGTTATACCTCCAATATCATACTGACTTGATTTGCTGTAGTTTTATAGTAAGTCATAAAATTTGGTTGATCAAGTCCTCTAACTTTGTCCTCTACCTTTCAAGTTAATTTTGGGTTTTTTAGACATTTTACATTTCCATATAAATTTTAGAACAGATTTTCAACTTCCACCAAAAAAAATAACCTGTTGGGTAATTTTTGATTGTCATTGCATTAAATATATGTTTTAATTTGGGAAGAAATGAAATCTTGATAATACTGAATCCTCACTTTCATGAATTTGGTATAGCTCTTCATTGACTTAGGTCTCGATTTTTGAAAATTTCAGCTATGTTTTACAGTTTTCATTATAAAGGTCTTTCTCATCTTTTGTTAGGTTTCTTCCTACTTATGTTACTTTTTTATGTAATTAGAAAAATATTTTTTTTTTTTTTTTTTTTTTTTTTTGAGACGAAGTCTTGCTCTGTCGCCCAGGCTGGAGTGCAGTGGCGCAGTCTCGGCTCACTGCAAGCTCCACCTCCTGGGTTCACGCTATTCTCCCGCCTCAGCCTCTCTCCGAGTAGCTGGGACTACAGGCGCCCGCCACCACGCCCGGCTAATTTTTTTGTATTTTTTTTAGTAGAGACGGGGTTTCACTGTGGTCTCGATCTCCTGACCTCATGATCCGCCCGCCTCGGCCTCCCAAAGTGCTGGGATTACAAGCGTGAGCCACTGCGCCTGGCCTAGAAAAATATTTTTAATTCCCTTTTATACATGTTTGTTCTTAATATATATAACACCATTGTCTAGTTACTCAACAAACTTTCTAAATTCACAGTTATTAATTCTTATAGTTTATTTATGGATTTTTCCATATTTTCCATGTACACCCTTTTGCTTTTGTTAAATAAAGACATTTTTAGTTCCTCATTTCTAGTATTTATAATTTTATTGGTTTTTTTTTCTTATTTTAATGCTAACCCCGCTTGTATAATTTGAATAAGAATGATTATATAGGGAACATCCTTGTCTTGCTCATTGGGAAAATCTCAGAAAGAAAATGTTCAATATTCAACACATGGTGTATATTTAGCACCATTTTTTATGATACCCTTTATAAAATTGGGAATGTCTTCTTCTAGAGTCTGTTAATTTTTATAAGAATGCGTTTTGAGTTTTATAAAATGAGTTATCTGCATACATTAAAATAGTCATAAGATATTTTTTCTTTTCTCTTAATGCAGAATACATATATTTTTTAATGCATATACTTTTAAAATTTTAAATGTAAAGTCAACTGGTATTACTGGAATATACACCACTTTGTTATACTGTAATATGTCTTTATTATTTGATTCTGTTTGCTAATATTTTACTTAAGGATTTTGTATTTTGTTATTTGTTTTTTCTAGTAATGTCATTATCAAGTGTTGGCAAATGGACTATTCTGTTCTCATAAAACAAACTAGGAAGTTTGGCCTGATGTGTTCTCTCAAATAATTTATGTAATAGCGGTTGCGTTTCCTATTTTAAATGTTTGTAAAAATTCATTAGGGATTCTGAAATTTTCTTTGTGGAAAGATATTAAATTAATAATTTAAATTAATAATTTAAAAATTATAGAAAGAATTTTTTTTAACAATAAGCCTATTTCTGTTTTCTACTTCTTCTTGGGTTAGTTTTAGTTAAAGATTTTTAAGGTATTTATCCATACATGTAAATTTAGTTGGGTCTAGACCTATCACCTTTTAAATTTATTTCATAAATTGTTTAAAATGTTCTTTGCTTAAATTCCTAATATTAGTGATTATGTTTTATCTTTAATTTATTTATTTAAATTTTCTTGCTAGAGTTAATAATGCTATTAATCTTTTCAAATAACTTTTTGATTTCTAATTTTCTTGGATATACTTATTTTATTTGGTATTGATTTTTGCTTTTATGTTTATTATTTTTTTAACCTTAGCTGAGTTTAATGGCCTCTTAGTTTTTCCTAATGTCTTAGAAGGCAATCTCATTGATTTTCAGGTTTTCATCCTTTTTAATGTAGGCTTTAAACCCATAAATGGTCCTGTAATTGCATAGCACCTGACCTTTTGAGACATCATTTTATTCAATTCAATTCAAAATTTTTTTTAAATGTTCATTGTTACTCCTTGACTGATTTATGGGTTAATTAGAATTGTGTTGCTTAATTTCCAAATATTTGCCCCTTTCTACACATATATATATATATATATATATATATATATTTTTTTTAGATGGAGTCTCGCTCTGTTGCCCAGGCTGGAGTGCAGTGGCATGATCTCTGCTCACTGCAGGCTCTGCCTCCCGGGTTCACGCCATTCTCCTTCCTCAGCCTCCCGAGTAGCTGGGACTACAGGCGCCCACCACCATGCCCGGCTAATTTTTTTGTATTTTTAGTAGAGACGGGGTTTCACCATGTTAGCCAGGATGGTCTCCGTCTCTTGATCTTGTGATCCGCCTGCCTCGGCCTCACAAAGTGCTGGGATTACAGGCAAGAGCCACCAGGCCTGGCCCTTTCTACCTATATTTCTATAATTTATGTTTAGTTCAATTATACTGTGGTCCTAGAATAATTTTCTGTATAATTTCAATTCTTTAAAATTATTGAGAATTTATTCATCTCTCTCCATATATTCTCTTTTGGTTAATATTCTATATACATTTAAAAATAATTCATATTCTGTAATTGTTGAATGTAGTATTCTATAAATGTCAGTTAAACTTGGTTAAAATTTTATTCAAATTGTCTACATATTTACTGATTTTTTTTTTTTTTTTTTTGCTGTTTTAAGCACTGCTAAAGATTTATGTTAAAATCTCCCAAGGATTAGTGTAGAAGTTTATATATTTACTTATAGTTCTATGAACTTTGATTTAAATATTTTGAAATACATACTAAGACACATATAAATTTAAGATTATTGTGTCTTCCTGTGGAACTGACCATTTCATCTTCATGCATCATCACCTGCCTCCCTCTTTTTGCTAGTAATAATACTTCATTTTAGACTATTTTCTCTCATATTAACTTGCTCAGACCAGCTTTATATTGGTTGATATCTTTTTTTCATTCTTTTACATTCACATCCTTATATTTTAAGTGAGTTTCTTGTCAATTTTATTTATTAGATATTTTTTAACCACTCTGATAATCTTGGTTTTTTAGTTGGTATGAATTTATGATTTAGTTGAGTTTAAATCTATCACCTTTTCATATATGTTTTTTCTGTGTTTCCCAGACGTGAAATTCTTACTTATACTTATGACTCTCATGTAGCCACATGTATTTCCTATATCATGACTTTTCATATATTAGCCAGTAATATTCTCTGCTTGCTTCTGGGTGTAGGGCATCCAATGACAGATCGTATTTCCCTTTTGACCAGGTATGGCTATGAAATCATGTCAAGCTCGTGGAAAGCTGGACAAAATGATGGGTGAAATGTGTAGGCTCTCATCAACTTACAATATATACACACACATACACACACATTATATATATACAATCACTTTTTTCATGTTTAGTCTCATTTTGCCTTCTCAGCTTCTAAAATATGAATGAATCAGTAACCCAAATTTGTCTGGGTAGATGAAGGTGATGTTCCAGAGAATGTCAAAGTGACAAGTTAGAAAGAATCCAAGACCTAGAATAATTTTGTTCATCCCAGCTGCCCTACCAGCTTAATTTGGCCACAATCTGTGGGAAAGAAAAATATACTCCCATCATATAAAGAAGCCACTGTATTTTGAAGATTTTAGTTTGTTTGTTTATGGCCAGTTAACATTGAAGTAAATATTAATAAGACCTATTATCCTATAGCCATTTATAAGGATTATTTATAATTAGACATGTTAGCATCTGTCACAGCTTGCAAGATAATTTTAAGGTGCATATTATATATAACACATACATATTTGGTATGGTTTGGCTATGTCCCCACCCAAAATCTCATCTTTTTTTTTTTTTTTTTTTTTTTTTTGAGACAGAGTGTTGCTCTGTCAGCCAGGCTGGAGTGCAGTGGTGCAGTCTCAACTCACTGCAGCCTCTGCCCGCTGGGTTCAAGCAATTCTCCTGCCTCAGCCTCCCAAGTAGCTGGGATTACAGGCATGCACCACCACAACTGGCTAATTTTTGTATTTTTAGTAGAGATGGGATTTTACCATGTTGGCCAGGCTAGTCTCAAACTCCTGACCTCAAGTGATCCATCCAACTAGGCCTCCCAAAGTGCTGGGGTTACAGGCCCAAAATCTCATCTTGAATTGTAATAATCCACATATGTCAAAGGTGGGACCAGGTGGAGACAATTGAATCATGGGGTTGGTTTCACCCATACTGTTCTCATGATAATGAGTGAGTTTTCATGAGATCTGATGGTTTTGTAAGGGGCTTCAGACTTCGCTCAGCTCTCTTTCTCTCTCCTGCCTCCAAATGTAAAAAGACGTATTTGCTTCCCTTTCCACCATGATTGTAAGTTTCTTAAGGCCTCCCCAGCCATGTGAAACTGTGAATCAATTAAATATTTTTTCTATATAAAGTGTGCAGTCTCAGGTATGTCTCTATTAGCAGCATAAGAATGGACTAAGACAATATTCAATAAATTAAACTTTGACATTTTGACTCAGAAGGTTGTGATACCACCCTCTCTTTTGTCCCAGTAAGTACACTTTTTAAAACTAAAAAAAAATTTTATGTTTTCATAGGCTAAAAAGATAATGACAGATTTCAAGCAGCAGAGAAACAGTGTTCCCCTGAATAGTCCTGTTCTTTGGATATATAATAATTACTGAGCTACATCCTAAATACACTTGAGATTCTATCCAGTGCTGCAATGCAGCAACCAGTCTTGGCTTTTCTATATAACTCTTGTGCAACCAGTAAGCTACTTATATTTGCTGAGCAATTATATCATGGGTATGGAGAAATCAATGAACTAGTCAGAAGTAAAGGTTTACCTTCTTATATTGTCTTTGTTTCTTTCTCTCAACCTCTCTCTTTTTTTGTGTGTGTGTGAGAGTACTATCTCTGG
Organism: Nomascus leucogenys; assembly: GCF_006542625.1. Taxonomy (NCBI): domain Eukaryota; kingdom Metazoa; phylum Chordata; class Mammalia; order Primates; family Hylobatidae; genus Nomascus; species Nomascus leucogenys. The sequence continues at coordinate 80,391,990 of NC_044385.1, read as the reverse complement.
TTGGTTTTCATATCAGAGTAATACTGATAAACTGAGAAGCATTCTCTCTTCTTCTATTTTCAGGAAAATACTGTGGAAAATTGGTATTAATTTATCTTTAAAAGTTTTGCATATTTCTTCAGTAAAGCTGTGATTGGGGACTCATTTTTTGAGAGCTTTTAAATTATAAATTCACTTTCTTCAGTGATTATAGGACTATACAAATTATTGTATCATGGTTGACTTGGTATTTTGTGATTTTTAAAAAATTGATTCTCTTTTTCTAATTTTATGTGCATAAAGTTGTTCATAGTATTTCACTATTACCTTTATAATAGCTGCCAGTTCTACAGTAATGTCTCCTATTTGATTTCCTATTTTATTTTTGGTAACTTCTTTCTTCTCTCTTTGTATTTTTGTCTATTTTATTATAGGTTTATCTAGTTTTCTTTTTTCTTTTTTTTTAAGGAATCAACTTTTGTTTCACTGATTTTTAAATTTGTGTTTCTATTTTTAAGTTTATTCATTTCTGCTTTTTATTAGTTCTTTTTCTGCTTGCTTAATTACTTAAATATTGGATGTACAATACTTTTATTTTCATTTGGTTCTATGCACTTTTTAACATACCCTTTGAGACGTCAACTCTGACCTATATTTAGATATATGTTTGTCAATATTCATATATGTATATTTTTTCTGTTGTCTTTTCTGTTATTGATTCCTAGCTCTATTCCGTTATAAAAAAAATTCACTCTCATTTCAATTGTTTTACATTTTCTGAGGTCTGTCTTGTTGAATATTCCATAGGCATTTGGAAAATGTCAATTTTACTGGTATTGGGTTGATGTTCTATATATGCCAATCTAACAATACATTTGCTATGTCCTTGTTACCTAGCTACCACTTGTATCAGTTCCTAAAAGTGGGATGTTGAAGTTCCTAATAATAATTGTGAATTTGTTCCTGTCTTTTTTCACCTCTGTTTTTGCTTCATGTATTTTATTTCAAGGCTCCATGTTTGCATGGTACATTTTTAGGATTGTGTATCATTATGCAATGATTTTAACCTTTTATCCTTTTATGCTTTTATCTATGCAATTCCTATTTTTGTGTCTATTTTCTTTTCTCTGTAGTTTACATATTTAAATTTCAATATAACCAGTCACTCATGCTTGCTTGAATAACATTTGCATGGTAAATGTTGTTTCATTCTTTTACCTTCAACTTACTTTTGTCCTTTAATTTGAAGATATTTTATTGAACGGGAATATAGTTAAGTCACGTTTTACATCCACTCTGCTAATCTGTGTCTTTTGATCAGTATATTTAGATCATTTACGTTTAAGATAATTATTGATAAGTTAGAACTTAACTCTGACATGTTATATTTGTTTTCTGGTTTCTTTTCTGATTCTTGTCCCTAAATACATTTTGTATTATCTTTTTTAAAACATAGTTTAATATCTCATCTTGATTTATTTATAGTATATTTAAGTGTGTCTTTTTTATAGTTTTTAAAGTGGTTATCAGTCTTAAAAAAATACACAAAAGTTGATGTATAGGTAAAATGAGATTATATGTACTAATAATAATAAAAATTTTAAAAGTAGGTAGATGCTAGTGATTATTATTACCCTTGATAACCCAACCAGAAACCAGAGTTGTTTCACTTAAATCTATTTTCACATACCCATATATTTATCTTATAAAAAACAAAACAGTTTATTTGCAATTACATAGCTTCTATTTTACAGTAACTATGGAATAGATAGGAATTTATGGTTTCTCTAGGAGATAAACATAAAGTTACCATATGACCCTGCAATTCCATTTCTAGGTATATACCCAAAAGAAAACAAAATGTGTCTACAAGGAAACCTGTACACCAATATTTGTATTCAAGCCAAAAGGTTGAAATACCACAAATGTCCATCAATGAATGGGTAAACCAACTGTAGTATACACACACACACACACACACATAATATAAATATATATGTATATATAATATTATAATGCTATAAAAACATTATGCTAAGTGGAAGAATCCAGAACAGAAAATTTTATATTGAATCTTTCTTGTAAATATGGTATATCCAGAATGGGTGAATCTATAGAGACAGAAAGTAGATTAAGGGTTACAATAGAATGGGAGGTAGGAGGTGGAAGGAAATTACTTAATGAATATTGGGCATTTTTATGGAGTAATAAAATGTTTTGAAATGAACGAATAGAGCATATGGCTGTAAAATGTTGTGAATACACTACATATTACTGAAATGTACACTTTAAAATGGTAAGTCTTATTCTAAATCTGTATTTCATTCCATTAAAATATATTTTAAAGGCAATTAAGGAACAATGACTTGATTGCAAGCTCCTTGAGGGAAACTACATTTGTATCTCCTGCCTAAGACCCCAGTAAATTCAGAAACTGGACAGCTGAGCATAAATTCTTGTTGACCATAAATAAGCATAGCAAACAATGTCATTGCAGTAAGGACAATTTAAACTACAACTTGTTAAGCAACAACAAAAACATATGATAACCATTCTGTGATGAAAAGAGTCAAATACTGCAAAATATTTAGAGAGATTTATTCTGAGCCAGACACGAGGACTATGACCCATGACACAGCTCCAGGGAGCCCTGAGAACATGTGTCCAAGGTGGTCGGGCTGTAGCTTAATTTCATACATTTTAGAGAGACATCAGACATCGATCCATACAAGTAAAATGTACATTGGTTCAGTCTAGAAAGGAGGGACAACTCAAAGCTGAGGGAGGTGGCTTCCAGGTCATAAGTGGATTCAAAAATTTTCTTTTTTTTGTTTTATTTTTATTTTTTATTTTCAATTTTTGTGGGTACATAGTAGGGGTGTGTGTGTATACATTATATATATATATAGTAGGTATATATATTTATGGGGTATGTGATATGTTCTGATACAGGCATGCAATGTGAAATAAGCACATCATGAAGAATGGGGCATTCATTTTCTCAAGCATTTATCCATTGAGCTACAAACAATCCAATTAACATCCTAAGTTATTTTAAATTATACAATTAGTTATTATTGACTATAAAAACTCTGTTGTATTATCAAATAGCAGGTCTTATTTTTTCTATATTTTTTGTACCCATTAATAATCCTCACCTCCTCCCTGCCGCCACCCTCCTATGACACTTCCCAGCCTCTGGTAACCATCCTTCTACTCTCTATGTCCATGAGTTCAACCATTTTGAATTTTAGATCCCACAAATAAGGGAGAACGTGCTGATTGGTAACTGTTTGAAAGAGTTAAGTTATTATCTAAAGACGTGGAATCCATAGAAAGGAGCATCTGGGTTAAGATAAGGAGTTGTGGAGACCAAGATTTTTATCATTCAGATAAAGCCTACAGGTAGCAGGCTTCATAGAGAACAGGTTGTAAGTGTTTCTTACCAGAATTAAAAAAGGTGCCGGGTTCTTAGTTAATTCTATCTTGAGTTGGGAAAGACCTGGAAAGGGAAGGGGATTCTCTACAGAAGGTAGATTTTCCCCGAAAGAAACAGTTTTGCAGGGCCATTTCAAAATATGTCAAAGAAACATATTTTGAAGTAAAATACTTCAATTTCTTTCAGGACCTACCAATTTCATGTTAGTATCTTATTGCTACAAATAGCCTGTTTTGTCAGTCTCAAGGTCTCTGTTTTAATGTTAATGCTAGTCAGTTGTGCTTGAATTCCAGAGAGGAGGGTATAGTGGGACCTGTTTGACCTTCTCTTTCCATTGTGGACTGAAGGAGTTTTTTCAGGTTAACTTTGGAATGCCCTTGCCCAAGAGGAGGGGTCTATTCAATTGGTTGAGGGGCTTAGAATTTTATTTTTGGTTTACAGTTCTTTCAAGTTGCCTATGTCTGTGAACTACAGTTTTACATTCAAAAGTCAGGAGGGATTCTCAAAAGAATGCTGGCATATTCTACTGTCTGCGCTGCTGCTGCTCTCCAGATCCCTGTCAGTGGCTGTGGCTGTTCACCTGCTGTGACAGTCAATGGAGAGGAGCCCTAACTAGAAATCCTCACTACCACCTGGCACTGAATTCCCCCTAGGCTTTTCATGTTTTGGAGCTTCTCTGCAGGTCAGCAGACACAGCAGTGCTCCTACTCCCAGGAAAGCAGTATCCCATTTTTAGATTGTCATTACCATGGCAGAAAATCGTAAAACTAGGATACCTGAATATCTATCCTGCCATCTAATGCAAAGCAAAATTGTTCCTTATAGCATAGTCTCATACACTTTGGTGCTGTCTAGTTTTAAATGATTCAGCTTCTACAGATGTTTTTTTCTTCTTTTTTTTTTAGTGTGTGGTATGGCACCCAGTAATTTGAGTCTGAAGCTTTGCCGTTTCTGACATTCACTGGAGAGAATTGGTTCTTCCAAGTCTGAATGCTCTCATTTATACAGGAATAGACTCCCAAGGAGTTGAGGGCACTCAACCTTTGCCAGCTTTTTTCTAAAAGAGGACCTATGTATTATAGGAAGGAAAGAAAGAAAGCAAGTTTGTAAAACGAGTCTCACTGGTACTAAGTTTCTGTCTAAAATGTTGGAATTGTTAGCACATTGAAATCATTGCCTTATTCCTTACTGTTGCTATTTTAGTTAACAGGTTTTTATAGGACTCCACTACGTTATCTTCCTAGAAAGAATACTCAGTGTTTTTAGGCACTGCTTAATCTCTTGAGTTCATTTTAGTCATCAATATATTGCTCACTTGCTTAGGGACACATGGGGAAAACACTAGTCAATGCTGATTTCTGGCTATTTGACATAAGTAGGCAGATTAGATAAACGTAAGTCTGTTTAAAATAATTCCAGTGTCAAAGTGCAAGTGTTTGCTACTTACAGCACTAGATTCTAGAGATAGAAAATGTACAACACATGGTCTTAATTCTTATTTTGCTCCCAGAGCACCTCACCAAGAAAATGAAAAAGTGCTTCCTGTAATACAAGGAGATTATCAGCAATGAATAAAAGGCACTTGTGATAAGAAATCTGACTATCACTCTACCCTTGCAAAGGGCTAAGATTGGAGGTTCCAAATCAAAGGAGAACTGAGGGAATGATTAACTTTGCCAAGGTCAGAAGAAGGGGTAAGCTTTTGTTCCTATATCTATTCCCCAAAAGAAGTGACAACTGGTAGATATGCAAAGTAGTGTTTAAACAGCATGCTTCCTGTGCCATGTTTCTTTAAGAGGTGCTGATTTTTTTTTCCTTTTTGGGCTGCTGTTATACATTTTTTTCTATGTGGGGTGCATTACTCTTTTATTAGAGATACACATATTATTAATATCCTGAATTATTTTGTTTATTAATTAAAGATTTTTTGGGGAGAAGAATTATACACATATGGAACACATCACAAGTTACAGACATAGTTTATTTTTGTTTTTTTAAAAAAAGCTTTAGAAAGTTTCACTAAGCAGATTGTGTGTGGACAATGACAATCCAGTAAAGTCTTAGACTTTTGAACTGCCTCTCCCAGCAAATCCTGAATCAGGCAGGGGTGTGCTGACTTCCCACGAGGGTCTTTGACCAACTCCTTGCCATACACTTGGCTTCTCCTGTCTGCTTTAGGGCACAGTTGATTGCTGCTTCCCTGCACACTTCTTTAATGCCTTCTCCAGCAGTCTCTGTGGTATTAGTATACTTTGTAAACATACTATGTCCCTTAATGTAATTTTAAGCTCCTTTTCTTTCATCTCCTGGAGAACAGATGGTCATCTTTAGCACACTCTTTCCAATACCATTTTTATTGTCTTTCGCTTTTTTTTGAAACATGGTAGAATATTTATTTACTTGTGTGAGAAAAATATCTGTCTTTCAGTATTCCTAGAGATAGGTCTAAGAACTTGCATAGAATAATTAAGATATTCCTTCAAACCAAAATATGGATATTTATTTTTAGATTAGCCCCATTTCTATGAGGGGCCGCTGTCAATGTACCTAAGCATGAAATAGTAGAAGAGCTTGCTTTGTTACATTCTATTTTGTTTTTCTACATGACCTTTGGTTAATCTTCAATTATAGACCAGGCGAGGTTCTCATTAAGAATTTAGAAAAATTGGGCCGGGCGCGGTGGCTCATGCCTGTAATCCCAGCACTTTGGGAGGCCGAGGTAGGTGGATCACAAGGTCAGGAGATCGAGACCATCCTGGCTAACACAGTGAAACCCCGTCTCTACTAAAAATACAAAAAATTAGCCGGGCGAGGTGGCGGGCGCCTGTAGTCCCAGCTACTCGGGAGGCTGAGGCAGGAGAATGGCGTGAACCCGGGAGGCGGAGCTTGCAGTGAGCTGAGATCACGCCACTGCACTCCAGCCTGGGCGACAGCGAGACTCTGCCTAAAAAAAAAAAGAATTTAGAAAAGTTGAAATTGGTGATTTTCAAATCCTGGTTTATTTGAGTGCCTTTTGTGTTTTTGAATTTTTAACTTTTTTTTATACTCTGAAATGTCTACTCCAGTGAGCATTTGGTGAGAGCCCAGAATAGATGCAACAATCACAAATCAAACCAGCCTGCCATCAATGTCTTCCTCAGAAACCTCACTGTCCAAAATCAGTTAAAACAGTTCATAGAATGTGTAATCTGTACAAAGTAGACTGCAAAGTACTATAGGGAGATCTCAGAGAAATAATAAATATTCTGTAATTTTAAAAGCTTTGTACCTATTAAGACAGAACAATTGTTTCAGATAAGCACCATTAATATAATGATATACAATAGTAACATGGTTTGGCTGTGTTACCCCCCACATCTCATCTTGAATTGTAGCTCCCATAATCTCCACATGTCATGGGAGGGACCCAGTGGGAGGTAGTTGAATCATGGAGATGGGTTTTTCCCTTGGTGCTAGTGAATAGTGAATAAGTCTAATGAGATCTGATGGTTTAATAAAGGGCAGTTCCCCTGCACACACTCTCCTGCCCGCCGCCATGTAAAACATGGCTTTGCTCCTCTTTCACCTTCCACCATGATTGTGAGACCTCCCTAGCCATGTGGAACTGAGTCTATTAAACCTCTTTTTCATGATAAATTGCCCAGTCCCAGGTATTTCTTCACAGCAGTATGAAAATGGACTAATATAAATAGAAAAAATAGCAAAGTGAATTTATAGAGTAAGGTGATGTGGAGTGATGGGGTTTAGGCCATGCTACACTGAAATACAGCAGCTTGGCATTTGGAAAAATAGCAGAAGCTAGGAGGTCACTCTCACCTTCCCCTTGTCCTTCTCCCCTCAAGCTGGTTATAAGACCTTATGTAAGAGGTATCCTCCTTATACCCAGAAGAAAGGCACACTCTTATCTCAAGACAAAGAGCCACACAGAAAAATCTCAACAAACAGGCCTTGCTGCTTCTCCAGTTTATTGCCATACCCTTTTCCAATTATATTTCTCCATGACTGTCTACTCTTCATCAATCCAGGCATAAGCATACACAAGTTAACTGTTTCTTCTGGTCTCCATTTTCTTGTGAAGGGTTCTGTGTTCATAAAACTTATTTAAAGAAATGTGTATGTTTATCTACCTTTTGTTGTAGGGGTCTCAGCTAAGAACCTCAGATAGGCAGATGGGTTAGGAAAAGATGTTTTCGCTCCCCTACAAAAGAAAGAAAATCACTGTAGCTGATTTAGACCTTCAAGAAAAGTTTTAAGATGGATATATTATTTCATCAGGATCTATTTTTGTGCTCTCCATAGAAATATGACTCAAGATACAAATGTGAACCACCTGTGTAATTTTAGTTTTTTTAGCAGACACAATTAAAAACAAAAAACAAAAAAAAAATAAGAAACAGGGCAAATTCATTTTAATAATAAAGTTTTATTTAACCAAATATATCCAGCATACCATTTTAACATGTATCTAATTTTAAGAATATGATATTTAATATTCTTTTTGTCCTAATTGTTCAAAATCCAGTGTGCAGTATTATACTTACAGTATATCTCAGTTTTGAACTAGCCATATTTCAAGGGCTCAATAGTTGCATGTGGACACATATGGACAAAGTCACATATTGGACAGTTCAGATCAAAAGTAGTGAGAAAGACAGAATAGGATTTGGGAGGAGCATTTTAAGAAGGAATGACAAGAAGACACTCTGAAAGGTAGAAAGGCTTATATGACATTGAGTAGGTTACTAAGGTATGGGGTACAAAATCCGTTTGAACTATACACAAGGTTGTTGTTGAAAAAAACTGTACGCTTTATTTTTGTTTATTTATTTTGTATATATTTTTAAGAGATGGGGTCTCATTATGTAGCCCAGGCTGGTCTCAAACTCCTGAGCTTAAGCCATCCTCCTGTTTCAGCCTACTAAGTAGCTGGAACTGCTACCCTGCACAGCAAAAGACTGTAAGCTTTAGAACACGTTAGCTCTAAAATCAAATATATCACGTAAATTAGAATAATGTTCAGTGGAAAAAACAGAAATATCTCAGAAGCTTAACATAATGAAATTTCTGGTTTCTTGTCCACCATGGGTCAGTAGTGGAAGTGTGTATAGGAGGTCGTCTCTGCTCCGTATCAGTCTAGAATTGATGGAGGCTTCGCTGTCTTGAATATCACTTGTTGCTGCAGTAGCAGAAGAAGGTGGCACATGACACTTCTGCTTGTTCTTCCTAACAGCAAAGAATAAATGTAATCATTGTGTGTACCCTAAAGCAAAGACAAAGTGTATACAAATTAGCATGAAAAGTCTCTGTATCTATCAAAGCCTCAAACATTTTTATGACTGTAGGAAAATTACTTTGTCTCTGAGCTTATGCTTTCTCTTCCATAAAGTGAAGAAAATAACTGTAAAGTAGGATAACAGTAAGCAAAGCACCTTGCACAGTGTCTGGTACATAGCACTCAAAGAATTGGTAGCTATTATTTTTGTGCTGTAATTCAGAGTTCTCCCCCATGTGTATTAGTGGTTCATAACTAAACTAGAATAATGTGCCCAATAAGGTCCCTAGAGGAATCTGAACCAGTTCGTTTTAATATTTTTATTAAATTTTGTACAGCAAGTTAATTTTTTATAGAATTTTAATACCTGAAAAATTATGGATTTTTAATGTCTACAGTAGTTACCATATTTGTTTAGTGCTACCATTTTTAACTTGCCTTTAATCTCCAGCAATAGTTAATAAAATTTTGCGGAATAAATATGTTGTCTTATCTATTATCCCTTAAGAACATATAAATACACCTTGCTGTATTGAATGAAAATATAATTTTGGATTCAAAATACTAGCAATTATAAATAATGTACTGACTCACCCACACCAAGATTAATTTTATCAAAAATATGGCCAAGTTGGTCTATTTAAAAATGCATATCAAACTACATTGACAAAAGTGGTGGAAAATCAATGAAACAAAAGTACAGCAGGGTCACAGAGTCCACAGGCTGACTGCGATTTGTGCTTTTACTAAAAATGCCTATATAACTTAGGAAAATTGAAATGCAGAGGCAAGAATTAATTATTTTATGTATTTTTCCACTAGCCATGAAAATTTATTCAATTTTGACCTATGTTTTGTGAAAGAGTTGAAAAGCTGGAGAGTTAACAAATAAGATAGAAAAGTTGGTCATGCCAAAGACTCTTAGAAGCTAGGTAGGAGCAACTCAGTCTGTCTACCAACCAGCCAACAAATCAATATATAATGCAATAAAAAGGATTAGTTTCTTTTCACATAATGGGCAATTTCATTTGTGAAAGAGGAGGTTAAATGATTGCACGTAGATATTTGCAAGCCCGTAATTATGGACATAAGGATACTGTAGAAGGAAAGCAGAGTAAGAAAAGACAAATGAGAAATGATTTGTTGATACATCCTCTAGGGAAAATTAGCAAAGTGAAATTATAGAATAAAGGGATATGGAAGAATAAATCATTGTAGCTGAAATTTCCATTTTCATCTCTTAAAATGTTATTTTCTATCATTTTTTTTTTTTTTTTTTTTTTTTTGAGACGGAGTCTCGCTCTGTCACCCAGGCTGGAGTGCAGTGGCGCGATCTCGGCTCACTGCAAGCTCCGCCTCCCGGGTTCACGCCATTCTCCTGCCTCAGCCTCTCCGAGTAGCTGGGACTACAGGCGCCCGCCACCACGCCCGGCTAATTTTTTTGTATTTTTAGTAGAGACAGGGTTTCATCGTGGTCTCGATCTCCTGACCTCATGATCTGCCCGCCTCGGCCTCCCAAAGTGCTGGGATTACAAGCGTGAGCCACCGCGCCCGGCCTATTTTCTATCATTTTGAGATTTCATTGTGGATCTCTGTGAGATGGGGTTTGAACACATGATCGTGTGAAGTGGATTCCAGTTATGTGATTCCTTTTGTAGCCTTTTAGTGGGTTTATAGGGGTTTTAATTTTAGAGTTTCTAATTCATTAGAAAATCACATTTTGCAAGTGAACTAAGACACACAGATGTACACCCAGATGCAATTATGAAAATGGCTCACAGATGTGTGATGTCTCACATAATAATTTCATTCTAGATATAAGATTTATAATATGATTAGCAACTTCAGACTTTCTACAAATATTTTGAATTTGCTTTTTTCATAGTTACCCAAGACAAGCAAAAAGGAGTTTTCCTCCAGCTACTTTTATAAGCGACTGAAATACAGCAAATAGGATCATTAGTAGTTTTGCCTTCAGCTCTGAGCCTCATTTATTTGTGTTCTTGACCTAGTCAATACTTTCAAATTGGCAGGAACCAAATTAAACCAAGGTGCAAGGATTCCAAGGAGCTAGAATGAAGGAAAAGGCAAATTATCCAAACTTGTCTCACAAAGTGGGTATAAAAAAACAGAAGAGTGCCCAGAGGGGTCAAAGTCATGGCAGAGATGTTAATACCATACTTCAAAGCCAACTGCAGAGGGAATGCGAGGAAAAGGAAAATGAATAGTGGGGTGGAAGGGTATAGAGTCCAGAAAGGGGCAGAAGGATGTGTTAGGCATGGCTTGAGGTGAGCACTCTACACTAATAATGGGCTGGATGGTGTTAATAATTGATAACGTCTTTTTACATGATGCCAATACATATTTTTGGATTTGACATGGCAAATGTAACTGGGCCCTTTCCAAAAGTAAGTTTCATAACTTTATTATTATTGTTGTTTGTTTTAGTAGCAAAATCATTCTGCCAAATTAACGATTATGTAGGTATCTATATGGTAGTAATAAAAGTTGGACTGTTTCAGTTGAAGCAGTTGTTTATTTACCTTCTTATTCAATTTCTCCCCCTCTTCTTTGGAGACATCTCTTTTTTTAATATGACTGTTCTATGTTTTGAAAGGTGAATACATTGATTTTGTTTAAGGAAAGTATGAGTCACCTCTTTCCCAACAACTTTAATTTTGGCAAACCACTGTTTGATTACAAATAGTACTCATTCTTCATGCTGTTTCTAAGATGTTGTTACTATATTCTCTCTCCTTTCCTAATGTACGTTCTCCCATAATATTCCTCGACTTCCTATGGTCACAATCAACAAATTTAGGTGTATTTTGAACAGGAAATATCTTCCCAAGACTATTAGTTCGGGCTGAAGGAGCTGCTTCGTTTGAAGTTACCTGCCTCCTGCCACTTCAAGTAATAATCAACTATGAAAAGACGCCCTCCAGGAATGTCACAGAGATGAACAGCTACATGTAAAGAAAGCTTTCAGTACCCTTGGAATAGACCTGAATTTTCTTCATAGACTGACGACTCATTACCATTATAGATTTGAATAAATCATGAATTCTACTTCTCCCAGTGAAGGCTGTTCCTACGCCTGCAGAGTCCATAATCAGGGTAGTTTTCTAGATAATATAAGAAAGCGAAAAATATATACTTCTTTTGCTTCAATTAGCAAGATATTCAAAATACATAATTGAAGGCTTTTTTTGGTTAAAATATCAACATAATAACTTCCATACTCTTTTTTTTGTGTACAGTGTGTTGAAAAACAAACAATTTGAAGAAAAAAAGGTATTGTTTTTCCTCAGTGGACTTTCAAAAGACACATCAGAGTAGCTTCTGGGTATGTTATAGAAATGCATAAGAAACTATAAAAAATAATTGAAACTTGCAGAGTGATTTCAAGAGTTTTATTCACTGCTGAATTTTGCAAATTTCATCTTTGCTGTACTTGAACTTAAAGAACTAAATAATTTTCTCAGAATTTCTCAAGGCTACCTTTGTTTTCAAGGATATTTCAACCACAGTCTAAGCAAAAATAATAAGCTGCTAATGATTTGTTTAGTCTAGTGGTTCTCAACCTGCCTGCAAATTAAAGTCACCTGGAGACTTTTAAAAAATAGTGCTGCTTAGGCCCCACCTGCAGAGAATTTGATAAGAAGGCCCAGGCATCGGTATTTTTTAAAGATCTCCCAGGTGATACTAAAGCACAGCCAGTATTAAGAACCATTGAGCTAGTAAATATCTTGGGAGACTTTTATTCATTGCTTGATAATAAAATTCAACCTACTGTACTTGTTGTCATATAGGACTGATTAATAGCATAAATTAATATGTATCAAGTGCATCTTAATTCAGAAAGCCTGAGAAAATAAACTTTGGTTTTGTAGAAATTGGTGGATCCTTCTTTTTGCCAGTCCCTGCTTTCTCCAACCCTCTTATCTGAAGTGACTACATCCCTCTACTTGTAGACTTAACATTACAGAAAATGCTGATTTGCGTAGGAAATATATCAGCCATCAGGTCTCATGTGGGGGCATGGAATTGCTCTCACTGACAGTGACCTAATACATTGCCTCCAAACTGATATTCCTTTACCTCCATTATAATGTTACACTTTTCTCACATACCACTCTAATGCTCTTTTCTAAGTCTGATGGGTGAGTTTTTGTCACCCCATCTGTCTTCTACTAGCCCCATATAAAAGATGCTTCATCTCATCACCATGGCTTCTAGTTAGTGCCTTGTTAATGAACAGGTCTCCCAGAACTGATTTCATAGAGTCCACATGCCCCTAGGTACTGCCTGATGCACTAACTCTTGCTATTATGGTCCCTACCTGGTTGCCACCTGCCTAAAGCACATCTGAGACAACCATGCCTCTGGAACATTTAATTTGAACTTTGCAGATATACCTTAGCTGAGTAATTGCTTCCCCCAGCCTATGATTTACTGTTCTGGCTTTCTTGCTTCCCATACTGCTTTGTTTCGCTGAGATACTACTTTACTTTATACTTTATCATACATCTAAAGGTCCTTAATTTTGATTTTTGGGACCAGTAGTTCTACTTTATTTTTTTCTTATTTTTAGTTATATTTACAAACCTGTGTATTCATTTATTTGCCTACTATGCAGTTGCTCTAGATTTCAAAATATGCCATATGTGCTGACAACCTGTAATTTTAGAATCTTAAGAAAAATGAAAGTTTCCAAACAAAAGAAAAAGCCTAGGCAAAGCAACTCCCTGGAGATCAGACATGGCTTAGTCATTACGTCTAAGCCTGGGGCATTCCAATTGCCTTCCAGCAACTTGTTTTTTTTTCCTGTTTAAACTTAATTGAACTTGCAAAATATTTTGCTTCCAAATTATATGCTGAATCCAAGTATGTAATATTTATATAATTGGTCTCTAAATAGGAATTCAAGAAGAGCAAATCCTTGAATTCCAGTATGTGGTTCTACTTCTCAATTTTGATAAATACATTTTTTGATCATTACAAAATGAATTTGAGTTCACTTATTCTTGCAACAATGTTAAAATAGAAAATATAAAAAATTATATGAATAAAAATGTATTAAAAAACCCTCCCAGAATTATCAAGATATATTAAAGGATTTCAATAATGATAACACACTACTCAACATTGTATTATATTATCATTGGCTTATAAACTCTGCAAAATTAATTTGATATATAATAGTTTTATCTAATGATGACCATGCTCTCTTTTTCCCTGGAGTTTAATATTCTACTCTTCTTTCAAAACAAATGCCTTATACATATGTATTTAAATGATACATTATTATTGTACAACTTTTTTTTATCTATGTCTAAACTATAAAACCTTCATACAATGCATAATACTACAGTGTCAAAATGAGTCAGTACAAGGCAAACAACAATTCAAAACTTAATCAACTATGAAGAGGGATAAATAGAAAAGGTGTATGTTTTTATTAATCTTTATGCAAAGGAAATTCTACTTTAATGTGGTGTGTTAAACATAACCCTTGACCTCTCCTGTCTCCTGTAAACTCACCTAAATGACAATAAAGGATTAGAAACTAGACAAATCCACCAAGCAAAAGAGAATGGGAAAGAAGATGACAGCAGATGAGAAATTCCAGCCAAATGTTGGAAGATGAAAAACAGATTTACAGAGTAACTAACTCAGCAGATGGGAAAAGCTGAAAGCTAAGTGCCTGTAGGCTGGTGAGTGTCAAGAAGCTGGCGTGCAATGCATGAGAATGTAGGGTTGAAGAATAGCACAACTGGTTGAATGCCCATATTTACTCTGTGTGGAGATCTGACTGCCTGCCCCCAAACACTAAACATACCTGCAGTTTTTTTTTTTTTCTCTTCAAAAGTTGAATCAGAGGGCCTCTGAACTCAAGTGCACCAGGGACAGGTGAAGAAAATCTTCATCCTAATTATTTTTACCCCTAACACTTTCTACGTTTGACTCCTAGAAAGCTGGTAGGCTGGCTTACATACAAAAGGAAGAAGAATAAGGAAGATTTCTCTGAAAGAGCAGAGAACTGCATCTACTGAAAATTGTTCATCAACAAAATGGTTTTGTCTTTCTGCTTGATCCCTACTTGGTCCTCTCTGCTTGATCTGCAGGATAAGGGTCCCCAAAGATGCCCAGTTTCTTTTTTTTTTTTTTTTTTTTGAGATGCAGTCTCGCTCTGTCACCCAGGCTGGAGTGCAGTGGCGCGATCTTGGCTCACTGCAAGCTCCGTCTCCCGGGTTCACACTATTCTCCTGCCTCAGCATCCCCACTAGCTGGGACTGCAGGTGCCCGCCACCATGCCTAGCTAATTTTTTGTATTTTTTAGTAGAGACAGGGTTTCACCGTGTTAGCCAGGATGGTCTCGACCTCCTGACCTCTTGATCCACCCACTTCGGCCTCCCAAAGTGTTGGGATTACAGGCGTGAGCCACCGCGCCCGGCCAGATGCCCAGTTTCGTATACTCAGATACTATCAATATGATGCCTTCTATGACAAAAGGGACTTTGCAGATGTTACTAAGAGGTGATAAGGAAATTATAGCCTGCATTACCCAGGTGGGCCCAATCTAATCATATGGGCCTTTGAAAGCAGATAACCTTTCCTGGCTGTAATCACTGGGAGATGTGACTGTGACGTATGGCCAGAATGAACTTAATCTACCCTCTCTTGCTGTATTTGCAGATGGAGAATGAATGCTGGAAGCCAAGGAATGTGGATGGCTTCTTTCTAGAAGCTAGAAAACAGAAATAAATAGATTCTTCTAGAAGGCATTATAGCCCTGCCAACGCATTGATTTTAGTCCAGTGAGACCTGTACTGAATGTCTAATCTATAAAATTTGTGTTGTTTAAACCACTAAGTTTGAGGTAATTTGTTATGTTAGCATTAGGAGATATGTCCATATCAATACATCTCCCTTCACAATCCATCACTCAGCAAGCCTGCTCATGCCCAGAGTTTCCAGTAGGCATGTTTGTTTGTCTGTTTGTTTGTTTTTTGACAGTCTTACTCTGTCGTCCAGGCTGGAGTGCAGTGGCAGGATCTCGGTTAACTGCAACCTCGGCCTCCTAGGTTCAAGTGATTCTCCTGCCTCAGCCTCCTGAGCAGCTGGGATTACAAGGCACCCACCACAACACCCAGCTAATTTTTTTGTATTTTTAGTAGAGACAGGGTTTCACCATGTTGGCCAGGCTGATTTCGAACTCCTGACCTCAAGTGATCCACCAGCCTCGGCCTCCCAAAGTGCTGGGATTACAGGCTTAGCCATCACGCCCACCCTCCATCAGGCATTTTGTTTTTCACTCAAAAACTTCAAAGAACTCTGGATGACTAGGTATTTAAGGACAATCTCTGTTATAGAAGAGAGAGCAAAATGAACAGAGAAAAGCTACATGTGAAGACAAAAATAAGGCAGAAAGCAGAGCAAAACCTAAAGAAAAAAAACCTGTAATTACTCTACACAGGTAGCAGAAAATTTTACACCCATTGTAAAACAATGCTTACACATAATAAAAATTATATTAAGAAAACAAAATGTTTTTAAGACTTCTTAAAAATTAATAATTGAGAACTGGCATTTATACATAAATGAACATATGTAAGTAAATATAGAATTGGCATATAAATAAATAAACATATACAATAGATAGATGATAGATAGATAGATAGATAGATAGATAGAAAGAAAGAAAGTAACAGGGGTAAAAATGATTAGGATGAAGAATTTCTTCAGCTATCCCTGCATCACTTGAGTTCAGAGACCCTCTGATTCAACCTTTGCAGAGAAATAACTTGCAAATATGTCTAGAGTTTGGGGCAGGCAGACAGATCTCCACACAAAATAAATTATATATAGAATAAAGTTTAAGAAACCTCCCAGAAGACAGGAAAAAAGTCCAAGAAATGGAAAATAGAAAGGAAAATTAGAGGATTCATCCAGGAGCTCCATTTGTTTCTGATCCATTTTTCCTACTCTGTAACAGAAGCTCCAGAAAGATTAAACAAGAGAAAAAATTATCAAAGAAATATTAAATAAAGAGAACATTACTTTCTATTTTGAAAGGGCTTATTGAGAGCCCAGCAGCATAGGGAATGAAAAAAGACCACCTATATCAAAGCATACCATCAGGATATTTTCCAGTCATTGGGGAAAAAAAGATAATTTTTGAGGACAATCATGGAAAAAAAATTCACACACTAACTCAGACATCTGGGATTAAACTTCTAAATATCAAAAAGCTATAACATAATGGAACACTACCTTCAAAATTTGGAGGTAATATTAATCCTCAAATAGCATGCTATACCAAGTTATATGTTCAAACATGTGTGGGGCTAAAATTTAAAAGAAAACAAAATTCAGGTATACATATTTACACATTTTTTTCATATTCATCCTTTCTTGTGGAGAAACCATGTAATGCACTCCATATAAAAAGGCATAGTAATATAAGAATAAAAGGGGAAAGTGACAGTCCTCCTAGGATGACAGCTGTGCAGCAGGCCTAGAAAGCAACTGGGCAAGATAGGAGAAAAATAAGAAAGTGTGTAGAAGGGAAATAGCCAAGAAAATAAGAAATGCTAAAGAGTATGTGATATGTTTTAAATGTTTTGAACAGAGATTTATATTTCCCTTGTGGAGCTTCAGGCTGAATACTGATTATGACAAAGAAAATGAAGCAAATAAGGATGGCAATAATTGCCTCCAGGTCAATAGAAAATGGTTTGAGAACAAAGCAAATATAATTATAGTGCATTGCATGACTTAGTGCTGAATAATATTAACATTGTGTTAATAACGCAAACACTAAATATTGCTTTAACCAAAATGGATATAGTTATATAAGTAGCCTAGGAGGAGAGGAAGTCTGTGCAGGTATGTAAGGTTGCACATCCATACACAAGTATGTGTGTGCTCACTGGGTGGAGGTAGAGGGTAGGTTTCAGAACTAAATTCCCACCTCTATAGAAGCAAATTAGTAGATAAAATAGTTTTAAAAAATTAAAACAAGGCAGAATAAGCATACAACTTAGAAATCTGAGAATAAGTTTTATGACGAAATTAGCCAAAAAAGTTTAAAGGAGTTGTCAATATTCCATGAGGCACTGGACACAGGGAAAAAAAAAAAAAGTGATCAAGGTACTCCTTTTTTCCCCTGAGCCAGTTCAAATATTTGAATTTGATTACTCCATAAAACAAACTTTACATAAAAAAGTTCTGTGTGAAAAAAATGTGGTAAAGATAATCATGAATAATCATGATATGAGTATCAGTGAAAAGCTGCTATAATATAGTGTATTTCAATATCAAGTAATTATAACTGAATTAAAAATTTAGCAACCAGAAACTGCTTTATGGTCTGCACATAGGTTATGAAATGATCAAATAGATAATACTAAACTATTCCTTCTCACCTGCCAATGTAATTCACTAAGTCTTCTTACAGTAAATTAATATTGACTTTCAGATTTGATGACTTGATTACAATAGTCATTAATGTAATACTGAAATTCATGGTGAAATACAAACTTGATTTAAGTAAGATATCTAAATTATACAATTAACCAATTACTGCTCTAGAAAGTACACTCATACAGATGGTGCCTGTTGCCATTCCTTCTTTTTATACTAAATAGTTCACATCTCTATTTAATGTATTTTAACATGTTTTATTGGTGTGACAGATATGGATCCTTAACTGGACTTCTTATTATTTTATATTTTTACAAGCAGCATTATGAAGATTTTATTCACACTTTAATTTAGGTATCACACTGCTGTATCTCATAATTTTCCTTTATGTACAACTTGCTAATTTTGCAAAAGTAAATAAAGGTGGTGTTTCAAGCCTGCATTTCACTGGAAACAATATCTACAGGTGCATTTCTAAATAAGAATTGCTGGCTACAATTATTTGTCAAGTTATACTATGAGAAATAATGCCTAAGCAGAGAGAAGTTAAAGAGTTATCAACAATCTACATTCTATCTTTGGATTTTTCTGTATGCATTTTGGAGGCTCCTGCAACTCAAGATCCAGGCTTCTTTAGAAAAACCCATAGGCCACTATTTTTAGATGATAATTATTTCTTGATTAAGCCAGTGGTAGCATTTATATCAAGCACCGCCCTTGGACATTGATATACAATCCAAATCTACCTTCCTGGTTCACAGATTGTTTGTAATTGTGAATATCTCAATAAATCTAGAAGGGGTTTTAGTAAAGTGAGTCTTAAATAAGTTATTCTGTATATTTCTACAGTGAATTTTCACTTTAGACAATATAGATCAGTGGTCCCCAACCTTTTTGGCACTAGGGACTGGCTTGGTGGAAGACAATTTGTCCATGGATGGGGGCAGGGAGGTGGGGGAGTAGTGGGAGTGGGGGATGTTTTGGGGATGAAACTTCCACCTCAGATCATCAGGCACTGGATTCTCATAAGGAGCATGCAACTTAGATCCCTCGCATGTGCAATTCACATATGGTTTGCGCTCCTGTGAGAATCTAATGCCCCAGTTGATCTGACAGGAGGAGGAGCTCAGGCAGTAATGCCTGCACACCTGCCACTCACCTCCTGCTGTGTGACCCGGTTCCTAACAGGCCATAGGCCAGTACAGGCCTGGGAGTTGGGGAACGATGATAGAGATCACCTATGCCCAGGGGCCACAATGATCTCCTTGGTATTTTCTAATTCTAGTATGTGTGCTATCAAAGTCAGAAAAGATATTCATTTGTCTAAAGAAAAACACAGAAATAACAGTCACCCAGAAGGCTCATCTTTCATAGCTCTATTTTATGTAAACGTTCTCAGACAATTAGAAAACCATTTGATTCTATAAAGGATTTTGTGGCCCATTAAATTATGGATTATGTTATATTTATAGATATCATTATTTAACGAGTTGATTTGTGTGCTCCAGAAATGTCAACTCTCTTCTTCAAGCTTTCAGAGATAGGACTTGAATCCAGGACTGCATACACCAAAGCCTTTAGAGTGATTTACACCTTCAACAGCACTGAGAATGCTACTGGATTCAGTAAGAGCTCTTTCCGTACATCAAACAGGCCACAATACTTTCTTCTCTTTGAAAGAAATATAATTGATAAACTGTCTCTACTGTGAACGTTCCAGCCCAAAATATATTTTATCTATTTTGTTTAAGGGAAAACAAGAGATGGAAATATTTTTTCTACCTGTCCTCCAACTAAAATTTTGTTCGATTGCTACTTTTGTGTGTGTATTCTGGAAACTAAAAAAAATCCTTCTTTCAGTGTTTCAAAAAAAGGAAATGTAATAATTGAATGCCATCACTGTCGAACATCTTACGTTTCAGAGGAGGACAAAAAAACGGTCCCTTTTGAAGCAGTTACTACATAGTAACCATTAAGCTTGACTTTGGCAAACCTCTTTGCCAATCTCTTTTGTTTTGGAAGAATTCCAAAAAAGTCACTTGAAAAAAAATTTTTCAAATTATTTCTATCTAATAATGTTCTGAAATTTCATCTCACCGCTTTGAAAAACAAAGCAATTAATTAATGGGGAGGTTTGTGAAAAGGAGGGAGCCCTCCATGATTTTGGCTAGTTCCCAAAAAGACAGACTAGTGTGTTAAGAATTACAGCAGGGGTCTAAGAAAATTAAGTTAGTTTAAGCGATTACAAGTTATTATAGCATAAGCAACGTGGCCAAGGGTATGTTTCCCATTAAGGCTGACACATACGGCTGTGCCAGTTGTGCCCTGCACAAAGATGCCTAGCTGAGAGCCTGCAGGTGGGGGCAGAAGTTTCTCCCTCACTAACCTCAATCAGCTTTACACTCTAGAGTGAGCTGCCTCTTCTGGGAGGAGAGATGACTTCTGTCTGAACTACCCGGATAAGATGGCTTTCGGCAATGCACTTAAAAACTTAGTGTATGTTGGCAGTGGGTCCCGTTTTACACTGGGAGGAATAGGACAATAAATAAGAATCAGAAATAGAAGAGGAATAGACAATCAGGCTGCAAAGATATATATATAGTTTGGCTCCAGCTTACTTTGGGAGAATGTTAACTCTCATTAAAAATTTGTGGTGACCGTGGTTGGAATTGACAGTCTCAGGAAAGAGTGGCTATGGTGGGAGTTTTCATGCAGTTATGCCACACAAGAATAGTTAATGACAAAGTTAAGCAAGCTCTGTGAGAGTGGAAATGTGGCCCTCTCCATCTCCAGCTCTATACTGGTTTCACTGTGCTCTGGATTGGCCACTTTTCATGCCTTGGTCTGTAGCTACTCCTCTATTCTTGTCCTCTATATCTGCCTTGAACTAAATGCCCATGATTTTCAATTACTGGGCCATTTGATAGTTAAAATAAAATTTATAATTTATTCAATTATACACAATGCAGATATATTTGTCTATATATGTTTATGAATTATATCACACAAACTCGTCATATATGTACACATGTATACATGTGCATTTATACATATATATTTACATATTCATAAGTGTGCGTTCATATAAGTATTCATCTGTTTAAGATATATATATATGCGTGTGTGTGTGTTTAGGATATAAACATACATATAAATCCTAAACTTAGGCTTCCTTTTTTGGTCCAAACAGCAGGATTGATGTTAGAGAAAATCATGTTATAGTAATGTCCTTTTAGTATGTTGTTAAGAATTGTTTTTGAATTTAAAATTAATCAAATATTGGTTTAAGGTGAAAACCTGAAGAACAAAATTTTAATGTATGGATATATATGTATATATGACCAAACTGTTTCTATTAGAAGATATTAGTGGACTGACAAATAATTCCCTCTGTCACAGAGAGAAAATCTTGTGTCTAAGAAAAAATAAAAGAAGTATCCTCAGGAAGATTCTACCTTAATCTTCTGTGAGACTTAAGTATGGGTAATTACTATTACAGTAGACAAAAAAAAAAAAAAAAAAAAACTAGTGTTTGAACCAACACTTAAAATTTGTGGCCACTTCTTTGCAAAGCCCAAAAGTAGAGTCTTATTTAATCTACAGGGGCCAATGCTGTAGTAGATAAAGTATTAAAAGAACAGGGAATCCAACATACATAAGATATCAAGCAGAAGTATGACTCAACTTTATCAAAAGTCACTGCTGGAGTCTTCTAATTGTGGTTCCCTGAATGTAGTTCCCATATGATTGTGTGAAATGCCTATTATAATATAAACTAGTTTATTAATATATAACACAATACGTAACATCAAATAAAAATAATTAATTTTAATTGGCTGGAAATGAGATGTCTACATTTTAACCTGAGAAACGAAAGACTTCAAGTAGTCTAGTTACACAAATTTGTTCTGTGAAAAATAATGTAATTTGTTTAACTTATTAATCTATGAATATAAAGAATTTGGAAAACTTTCTGGATGAAGCAAACACATGTCTAAATTTAGAAAATCATACCCAATCATGCATAAGTGAAATCTGCTACAATGATTTGTGGATGTTAAATGTCAACCGTGATGGATATTTATACAGAGAAGGAAGAAAAGGTGAAACAGTGGCATTATGGATCAAAGTTTTTCAAAGTGACATTGATATGTTTTGACAGAAGGGAGAAATAGTAAAATACTTCAAGAAATACTAAAAAGTAAAAAAATAAAAATTGAAGGAATTTGCGTCATGTTCTATAGGCAACAGCCTGAAGGTCAGCACAGTTACTTATTCATGGGTAAGAGTTATTTGCCAATTACATAGAGCATTTGCTTTCCAACCAGGCTGCTAAGGGACCCATGGGTGGCCCTGGAGGAAGAGTGTTGTTTCCAAAAAGCCACTAGTCGGCTGTTTATCTAATCATGTAAAACAGAAATGACTACTTTTTGACAATCCAGTGGATGCAAGTTCTATTCACAGCTCTCCCTTGAGTTGGATCTAATTTAAACGTGAATGAAATTTCACCCCTTTTAATTAATCAAGAACATTAATACATATATAAAATGGGAGACGATAAGCAAATACTACAACAGAGGATGATTTAAGATTTTAGGAGTGAAGTATAATTGTGATATTCATGACTCTCAAAGTTCTATCTATAGTTCTTTGATGATAAAGGCAATATTATCCCTAACAATATTTAACTGAGCCAAGAATGCCACTGTTTTAGGGAGAGAAGTTAAATATCTAAAATGCACTTGACTTTTTTTCCATAGTGCTAAGTAGAATTCTGAGAAAGATTTAGTGAAATCAAGTAAGTTATACTTAGTAAACATAGATTTGGTACTTAAGAATATAATAATTTTTATCCATTAAAAATATTGAGTGCTTACTTAAACTAGATACTGTTCAAAGAACTATTTCTAAAATTAATCCATCCTCACAAAAACCCTGTTGACTTAATGTATGGTATAGTACAAGTACTATGTTTCCACATTTTGTAAATGAAGAAATTCAAATTTAGTGAATTTCAATTACCCAAATTTTCAGCAATGGAGTAGCTAGCACACATGGCATTTAAAACTTGACTTAAACAAAAACACATAATCTTGTATACTATAATATACTACAGAAATAATGCTAGTACTATAATTTTTTAAGCATAATTGTGAAAGGGAGCTACAGATTGGGAATGGAAACTTGTGTACATCTACTCTAAAAGGAAAGGTCTCTAACATGATAACTAACCTTAAAATTAGCTAATTAAAGATAATTAGAAGAGTAATTTACCTACAAAATTAAGGTTATTAGAATATATTGTGGTCTAAGAAGAAACTCAAGTATTTTAGAAAATATTAAAGTTTACAAATGCAACAGTAGAAAATCTCATTTTTACAATATAAAGTGTGGCTGGACAATTTAGTTTATTTCCCTTCAACTTATTTTAATTAGGAGACTTTGTGTCAATGTTGCCTTATGTTTGCTATTAGCATCAATCCAAGTAACTTTAGATCTTCTGATGAATAGTGCAGCTCAAGTGTTCTGTAATATTCAATAATAACGTCATCCCATGTGGTAAAATTCCCATATAGATGCGTATACATATGTCCAAATATATGACAGTAGTTCACTTGCCATCACATCAGATAACCCTTTCAACTCTGAAAGAAGCTGTTATTACTCCCTAGCTTGCATCTTTATGTATCGCTTACTGTTGATGACACCAAAGACCTATAAATAATTTCTAAATGATTTGTATTAAGTCTATCAACTCATCTCGTTTCCATTTTCTCTAAAAATAACCCCTCTGAGTCACATATCCATAGCCATCAAGCAAAATGCAAACTCATTTTCCATGGTTATACAAGTCACAGCGAGTATGTTGGTGTGGGAGGCAGGCAGGCTGAGAACATGAATT
Organism: Nomascus leucogenys; assembly: GCF_006542625.1. Classification (NCBI taxonomy): domain Eukaryota; kingdom Metazoa; phylum Chordata; class Mammalia; order Primates; family Hylobatidae; genus Nomascus; species Nomascus leucogenys. The sequence continues at coordinate 80,367,969 of NC_044385.1, read as the reverse complement.
GCTTAAAATCATTCCCACCAAGGTGGTGTCAGTAGCAAGCCAGTGTCTTGTTGCTAAAATAAAAATGATAGACTCTCCTATCTGGTTATGAGAATGTAGCAGTAACTTAATGAAACAAGTCAGTTCTCCAAATGCTCTTCTTTTTTGTTAAACATACATTATGACAGATTTAGATACTGATGAGATCTCTAAGCCGCCAAACCATCAAGTATGCTATCAGTTTTCACTGATCTCCTAGAAGCTTTATAGTCTTTTATTACCCAGGCAAAAGAAAGTGTTTCATCATATTCATTCTTTGGACCAGTCAGGGTAAGTGACTATAGCTCTAACAAGGGACCCTGAAAAATGTAGCTGCTTAAATCTCACAGAGCCTTCTGTATGATCCATCACAATCAAAGCAAAGATTGTCCAGCAACTCTTTTAAGGCAAATACTGTTTCTCTGTTTCCCTAATATGTTCTAGTTCCTGAGATGTGCCAGAAAGTTTCACCACACAGGAAAACTGGAATTAAAAGCAGAACCCCATATTCCTAAGAATAAAATACTCCAGGACAAAAATAAGTGGGAAAAGAGCATCTGTTTGTAAATGGAATGCTTCTTATTTGTACTCATGACATGGAAAAGATACTACTTTTTGGCTTTGAGATATTGCCCTTAAAATGTTTAAGTAATTTCTTCCCCAGAATGACTCATTCCTGAGATCTCTTAGCATAGGACCAGCACCTGTGACTACCACTAAGTGGCAGGCATCTTACTCAGTGAAAATATATTATAGATTCTTTTGGGGAAAATCAATTTCCAGGTTTATAATATCCAAAAGCATGTAGATGGTCAGAAGAGATGGGACTTTATTATACAATGATAATCCCTACACTATGCAGATTCTGAAAGACATGCATAGTAGAGGACAATCATACTGATTTACTTGCAATAAACTAAGGCTGTTATTGCTCTAGCAGAGCTACCGAATTCATGGGATATAACACTATTGATCACTGTAGTGATCAATAAGCAAGCATCATATCTGTACATAAGTTATTCTGTTCCAGTTTGCCTGTATTTATCAATCAGTGAAAAAACAATAAAACAGGGCAATAAAGCAGATGTCCCTGGGACTAGGAACAAATAACGGGGTATGAACAGGAAAGTTGGAATTTCAGATACCAAAAAATTTTTAAAAATCCGAAATATAAACCACGTGAATAAATTTTTGAAAGTGATGTGATGTTTTAAATACACTGTTACAAATGTAATGATAAAATGAGTACTTTGAGGCGTTGAGATGGCTCTTTGTGAAGGAGATTAATTTTCTCACTTCATTGGATCCTATTTCCAAGGAAGGGATCATATTCTAATTGACTGGGGTTCGCAATGTAAGCACTTCCCACTGGGTCCTCTGTGTCTTCCATAATTTGCTCCTATCCACATATTCCTTGTCATTTATGGCTAACTTGTCCTTCATCTCCTGGGAGAATTCCTTGCTTCCTTATACACCCCACATTGATAGCCTTTCCCATGTTTTATGACCCAATGTTTGCACAACCGAATTTAGCATCTGCTATGGTCTGAATGTGTTTCTCAAAATTCATGTGTTGAACATTTAGTCTATAATGCAACAGATTTGGAAAGTGGGACCTGATTGAAGGTGTTTAGGTGATTAAATCTCTGCCCTCATGAATGGATTAATGCTGCTATTAAAAAGGGCTTGGGGCCGGGTGTGGTGGCTCACGCCTGCAATCCCAGCATTTTCGGAGGCCAAGGTAGGCAGATCAAGAGGTCAGGAGATCGAGACCATCCTGGCTAACACAGTGAAACCCCATCTCTACTAAAAATACAAAAAAATTAGCTGGGCGTGGTGGCAGGCGCCTGTAGTCCCAGCTACTTGGGAGGCTGAGGCAGGAGAATGGCATGAACCCAGGAGGCAGAGCTTGCAGTGAGCCGAGATGGTGCCACTGCACTCCAGCATGGGCAACAGAACCAGACTCAAAAAAAGGGGGGGGGGGGGCTTGGGGGATTGGGTTCTTTTTCTTCTGCTGGCAACAGAGCAAGACTCTGTCTAAAAAAAAAAAGGGGGGCTTTGGGGACTGGGTTCTTTTTCTTCTGCTGTTCTGCCATGTGAGGGCACAGAGTTGATCCCTTACTTGCCTTTCTGTTTTCTGCCATGTGAGGATGCAGCAAGAAGGCCTTCACAACATGCTGGTACCCTGATGTTGGACTTCCCACCCTCCAGAATTGTGATAGAATAAATTTCTGTTCTTTATAAATTACTCAGTCAGTAGTATTCTGTTATAGCAGCAAAAAATGAGCTAAGACAGCATCTAATTATATAGCACACTATGCTATACCTTGCCTTTGTCATTTATGTCTCTCCAGATAGATTATCCAGCATCTCTGTGGCAGTGACTAATACAATGCTATGAATATAGTAGATGTTCAGCAAATACTTGCTCATGAAATTGATATATCACATCAATCAATGTAAAATAATAAATAATTATTATTCAATAGGAATAATCAACATATTCTTTTAGAATTCTGATCCTTTCAGATTCTTTATTTTACACAAGAATAGTCTTTCTGATAAGCTTGTTACCTGGCCCATCTTCAGTTCTTGAGGTATATCCATCATTATTCTCAGGAGACAAATTCTTCTCATCTCTTAGGTTTAGGCAGACCTCACTCCCGATTAATCCCTCCTAAAGAAAAACCTATGTTCCACTGGACCACAAGAGAAAGAGCAGTTGTCTTTCTAATAGGTGCTGAACCCCACCCCCCAACTCATCCCGATCACCACCCATTCTGGATTAATGCACAGTAACCACTTGTGGAGGTGATGTTTGTTTTCTGTTTTTGTACATGTATTTGTTTTTTGGGATCCCGGTAACGTATGATAAAGCAATGTAATACTGGAGGTCTAGAAGTTGAAAATTAAACTAATTCATTACCTGTAACACACAAAACCAGAGATAATAGTTTGAGAGTGAAAAAAAAAAAAAGGAAAATCCGACTACTCTTCTGGCTTTAGAGAGTTTCTCACATAGATCCTCCCTTGAAGCCCTAACTCTCTATTTTCCTAATCCTTATTTTAGATTTCTTGTAGTTTCTTCCATCTTTCTAGTTTTTGTCTGGACTCCTTGTAGTCTTGACTTTAAGCCCTCCTTTTGTACCTTCTCCACGGCAGTTCACATGATAATGGAAACCCAGTCCTATCTTTCTTTTCACATTGTATGAACACATGTTGGGACTCAGAAGTTAATACCCCAAAATATGGCATATTGACATGACAAGTGAGGAAAGCTCATAGTCTGTTTAGCCCTCCCCCCACCCCACTATCTTTCTTAAATAAGTTGAAGTTCCTTTATCTGCCTAGAATCCAGACCCAACAAGAACAGTTTATTCTTCCTCTCCCTGTAAGATAAAATGTATAACGACACCTGAACAGACCCTTTCGCTGTCAAAAAAAAAAAAAAATTACTATTTACAAGTTAATCTCTGTTCATGCATGCATTCGTTTTGCCTAGCAATCCTTTATTTCCCTTCAGTGGAATTCCTCTTCTTCCCCCTCCATCATCTGTTTAGCCAGGATGGTATATAAGCTTCTGAATCATACTGGGAATGGGGTAGCGAGTGGGTAATCACTCTGTGAGTCTCACTGTGTATACAGGTTAAATAAATTTATGTGCCTTTTCTCCAATTAACCTGCCTTTTGTGAGTTGATATTTCAATGAACCTTCAGAGAGTGAAGAGGAAGTTTTCTCTTTGCCATCATACACATCAGGTTTCCCAGGTGTTACAGTCATTTGCCACTTTCCGGCTGGCCTTCTGTAGGCTCCTAAGGAGGAGGAATAATTTCCGATCTTACAATGCATTGAAAACACTGGGAAGTTCGCCTCAAGTTTAGTTATTTTCGCCGAAAGTTAAGTCCTCCATAAAGATTGCAGAGTCTAAAGGAAGAGGACAACTTTTCTGACTATACTGATTTCTAATTTTTCTAAATGGAAAGTCACTCATCTTGGCACCTACATGTATAATGTTTTGCATTTTTGTTTAAACTTTTTTTTTTTTAGTCAGGCATTCCATCTTGAAAGAAGGGCTACTTTTTTTCATTAAGGAATTGTTTTGTTTGTTTTATTGATTTTGTTTCAGTGAATGGGTCTTAACATAATATTGAAAGTTCAGTACTGGATATATGGATATATTCAAAATATGTTTAATACTTTAAATCATCTATGCCTATTGAATAACTTCTTATCTTTACCTTTCCTCACTCACTTAAAAAGAAAAGTGTGTGTGTGTGTACAGTCACTAGTGACCTATAAAAATATATTAGAACAGTGAAGTTCAAATATTAGACAGTGGACCTTTGTGTGTCCATGAAATGTTTTATAATGGTCCACCATAAAGGAAGAGCAAAAACAGATAAAAAATGTTCACAAACTTTTATAGCAGTATGACAAATTATTTTCCCATCTGCTTAATATTGTAACACTAAAAAATAAATAAAAATAAAAGGCAACCACATTGAAAGAAAGAATAAAACTTTTTGTTTTAAGATGACATAATATTATAAATTGAAAACCCTGAAAAAAAGACCAAAAAAAAAAAATTGTTAAATTGACAAATAAGTTCAGCAAAGTTGCAGAATATAAAATCAACATAAAAAATCAGTAGCATATCTATATATGAACAATGAACTATCTGAAAAAGAGCAAAAAATCAATTCCCTTTACAACAAATCCAAACAGAAAATGCTTAGGAATTAATTTAACCAAGGAGGTTAAATATCTGTCCACCAAAAACTATAAAACACCGATGAAAGAAATTAAAGAAAACACAAGTAAATAAAAAAACTCATGTTAATGGATTGGAAGAATTAAGATCATCAAAAAGTCCATACTATGCAAGGAAATCTACAGCTGCAGTACAATCTGTATCAAAATTCCAATGATATTTTTTATAGAAATAGACAAAAGTAATCCTAAGATTTATATGGAACCACAAAAGACCTCAAATAGCCAAAGCGATTTTGCACAAAAAGAACAAAGTTGTGTAATCACATTACCTGATTTCAAAATCTACTACAAAGGCATAGTAATCAAAACAGCTTGGTACTGGTCTAATAATAGACAATAGACCAATGGAACAGAAGAGAGAGCAGAAAAAAATACACACATCTACAGTCAAATGATCTTTGAAAGAGATGACAAGAACACACAATGGAGAAAGGGCAGTCGCGTCAATAAGTGGGGCTGAGAAAACTGGATATCCATATGCAGAAAAATGAAGTTAGACTCTTATATCAGCCCATACACAACAATCAACTTAAAATAGGTTAAGGACTTAAATATAAGACCTAAAACTGTAAAACTTCTAGAAGAAACATAGTGGAAAAACTTTAATATTGCTTATGCTTTTGAAGTCATATGAGAAAAATCTTTGCCAAGATTAAGTTCTTCTGTGTTTCACCTATTTATTTATTCCTCCATGTGGAACCCCTGGCAACAACTGATCTATTTATTGTTTCCTTCGTTTACCTTGTCTGAGACACCATACGATTAGAATCATATATTATGTGGCCTTTTCAGATTGGCTTCTTTCATATTACATATTACTAACATTACATACTAAATATAATGTACATTCAGGCTCTCTCATGCCTTCTCATGGCTTTATAGTTTATCTCTTTTTGGTGTTGAATAATATTCCATCTCCTAGATGTACTACAGTTTATTTCTCTAATCACCTACTGAATGATATTTTTGTTGCTTCCAAATTTTGTCAATTATTATTAAAGATGCTATAAACAACTGTGTGTAAGTTTCTTTGTGGACATAGATTTTCAACTCCTTTGGGTAAATACCAGGGAGTACAGTTGCTGGATCACATGGTAAGAGTGTGTTTAGTTTTGTAAGAAACAGCCAAACTGCTTTCCAAAATTGCTGTACTATTTAACTTTCTTACCAGTAATAAATGAGAATTCTCATCACATCTTCAACAGTCAACGTTTCGGACTTATGCCATTCTAATAGGTGTTTGGCCATTCTAATAGGGACACAGTGGTATTGCATGGTTGCTTTAATTTGCAATTCCCTAGTATATAACATATGACTTTTTTATTTGCTTATTTGCCATCTGTATTTTTTCTTTGGTGAAGTATCTACTAAGGTCTTTGACCCATTTTTAATACAGATATTGTGTTGTTATTGTTGAGTTTTAAGAGGTTTTTGCATATTTTGGATAACAGTCTTTTATCAGATGTGCATATTTTCAAATGTTTCTCTCTCAGTCTGTGGCAAGTCTTTTTATTCACTTGACAGTGTCTTTCACAGAGAAGATATTTTTAATTTTAATAAAATTTAACATCAATTACGTATTTCATGATTGTACTTTTGATGTTGTGTCTAAAAAAGGCATTGCCATAACCAAGGTCATCTAGATTGTCTCCTAGGTTATTTCCTGGGAGTTTTATAGTTTTGTGTTTTACATTTAGGTCCATAATTCATTTTGACTTAATTTTTGTGAAGAGCATTAGATATGTGTCTAGATTCAATTTTTTACATGTGGATGTCCGGTTGTTCCAGCACTTTGTTGAAAAGGCTGTATTTGTTCATTGTATTGCCTTCACTCCTTTGTAAAAAGCAGTAGACTATATATGGAAGTGTTTTTTACATGTATGTGTACTATATGAAACTAGTATGAAACTAAAGACAGTTTCATTTCTTTCTTCCAAGCCAGTAAGCCTTTTATTTCCTTTTCTTATCTTATTGCATTGGCTATGGCTGTCTGTTATGTTGAAAAGCAGTGGTAAAGGGGATATCCTTACCTTATTTCTGAGTCATTATTTCTCCTTCAGTTTGAAGGATAATTTCACAGAGTACAGAATTCTAGTTGGTGGTTTTTTTTTCTCCAAGCTTAAATTTGTTATTCCTTTCACATCTTGCTTGCATTATTTCTGAGGAAAAGTCAGATATAATTCTTATCGTTGCCCATATGTAGGTAAGTTGTCCCCCATTACACTAGCATTTTTCAATTTTTTCCTTTATCTTTGATTTTCTGGAGTTTGAAAATAATATATTTAAGTGTAAGGTTTTTGAAGTTTATCCACTCAATGTTTTCTGAGCTTACTATTATGTGTGGTTTGCTATTTGACTAATCTGTAGAAATTCTCAGGTATTAAAACATTTCAACTATTTCTTCTTCTTTCTCATTTTCTTCTTCTTCTATTATTTCCATTATGCCTATGTTATATCTGTTGTAGTTGTCTTTAAGTTCTTGTATACCTGTCTTGTGTTTCTGGATTTTTCCTGTTTGCTTTTTAGTTTGGGAGTTTTCTGTTGAGATATCTTCAAATTCACAGATACTTTCCTCAGCCATGTCCAGCCTACTCATAGTCCTGTCAAAGACATCCTTCATTTCTGTGGAAGTGTTTTTTATCTCTACTACTTCTTTTTGTTATTAGAATTTCCATCTTTCTGTTTACATTGCCAATCCCTTCTTTCATGCAAGCTACTTTATATATTAGAACCCTTAGAATATTAATCATAGTTGTTTATAATTTCTGCTCTAATTATTTCAACATCTCTGACATATTTGAGTCTTGTTATGATGCTTGCTTTGTCTCTTCAGACTATGTATTTGTTATTATTATTATTGCCACCGGTATGTAATGCAAATTTTTCTCTGTAGCTGAACATGATGTCCTGGGTACTGCTGTAAATAGGCTTTTAGTACTATGGGGGTAAAATATGGGGGTAGGGAAGTATTCTATAGACCTATCATTAGATTAAACATTACTCTTTTAGTAGGTCTTTGCCTCTGAACTGTGGACTTCACCCTTTTTTCTCAGTGCTCCCCCGACTTACATGAAACAGGATAACTACAGTGGACTGGAGTTTGATGTTTCCCTTCTCCCACATGGAAGGCTAGCTCTGGCTGAAGCTGGATGTTTCTCTTCCCCCAAGCCACCTGGGCTCTCATAAAATTCCAGCAGTTAGGTTCTGGTTAAGCAGTTTCTCTTAAGGGCAGACCTTGTTCAGAAGGACACAATGATCTGGCATGTTTCAGATAGATTCTTTACCCCTCCCCCTTTTAGAAGCAGGAGATGTTTCTCAGATATTCACTATGAGAACCTGGTATAGCTTCAGAAGGTAAAAGTCACAAAAGTGTGGGGGTGACCCAAGTGACAGGGTTCTCCTGGATCCTTTAACCCACACTTGTTCACACTGAGCCTCCAGGGATTTGTCAATTCCAGTTCTGGTTTCTCTACACCAGCCCTGGTTCCCATGGAGGTTTCAGCTCATGCGTTTTGGCTTTGTATTTGTCTATTGGTATCTTCAGTTTAGGGGCAGTGCTTTCCCCTATGACCTCACTTCTCTTAAGGATGTAAAAAGAGTCGCTGATAGTTTAGTTCGTACATGTTTTTACTTGTTGTTAGATAGAGTGGTGACTTTCAAGCATCTTACATGCCAGACTGAAAACCGAAAGTGTAAAATACCTTTTTCAAAATCCAACATAGGGATGGAGTTTGAACATACTAACATTTATTAAGAGATAAATGTTTGCCAGACACTACGCTAAGCATGTGAGTATTTTAATAGACAATTTTAATTCTTACCATAACACTATGAGGTAAGTGTTACTATCTTTATTTTACTACTAAAGATATTATTAAGTTTTTCATATATTAAGAACCAAAATCAGGATTTGAACTCCTGGTCAAAACAACACCAGTGCATCCTTTGCACTATGAGCAAGCAAGTGTGAGAGCAAGAATGAAAGGGAGAGGGATTGAGATAGAGCAAGAGTGAGAGCAAAGACGGAGAGGGAAAGAGTGACTCTGCATATGTATGCTCCTTCATATGTTTTTTCTCTCAGCTGTTTATCCTATTTTGTGAAAATAAAGATAAGATTCTAAGATTCTAAAGGCCAAGTTCTCTGAATGTATTTCAAATTGGTTTACAGTGCACATCTTCTGATAGAGCTGAGTAAAATGTTGTCACCTAGTGAGAATCAACTTGTCATGATTAGTTCTAGAGAGATGGAAAACTTTGAAATGCTTTTCCTCACTACATGTGAGAGAACAAAGAGGCAGTTCATATCTTGAATTAGACATGCTGTTGTCCCAGTGATATATAATGTTATCAACAGGAATGAGAATGAGAGAAGGTGGCTGTCCTCTATGCCTGGCTAGTTTAATGTTGAACAGAGTTGGTGTTTTATCACCACTCTAAGAAGTTGTCATCATCTAAATATATAAGAATTACTCAGGTAAACTTCAGTCCAGTTAAAACCAGGAGGCTTGAGCATTGTATAAATCAATGACTGAGTCCTTACTATTCCTTTAGCTTCTGCAATGTGATCCTTGGTAAGTTGAAAAAAATTAAAAGCAATATACCTAGGTGAAATGAAAAGAGACAGTTGACTGATGATAGTGGCTCCAATTCTCACCAATAAATTTTATCTCAAGTTATTTCATAATGCTTTTTCTTCCCATGTGTATTTATTGACAGTTGCATACAGCCATTGCTCTGGTTATCATCAAAGCACTGAATACATTAAAAATCCTATCTCAGACCAACAGGGTTTCTAAAGGTTGAAAGAGGTCTATTTAAGAAAAAAACATCATTTTTGAACTTGAGCTTCTGCTGTCAAAGCATTGATAACAAATGGGAATATACCTCACTTTTATTTGCATAAGGACTGTAGTCACTGTTATTCTAATAAAGAGCCATTTATTTAGATGAGAAATAGAATATTAAGGGAACTAGGAAATAGGAGTAACTGTTATTATAATATAATTTATGTTTGGTTAACGAATAAACAACCTATTTTTGCAGAGTGAATCAGCATCTGTTTAAAATTGTTACTTGAAAGAAATTAACCTAATACCCTCTCCCTCTCCCTCTCCGTCTCCCTTTCTCTCTCCCTCTCTCTCTTTCTCTCTTTCTTTTTTTGAGACGGTCTCCCTCTGTTGCCCAGGCTGGAGTGTAGTGGCATGATCTCAGCTCACTGCAACCTCCCTGCCTCGGGCTCCCGTGATTCTCCTGCCTCACAGCCTGCCGAATACCTGGGATTGCAGGCACACACAACCACGCCTGGCTGGTTTTTGTATTTTTGGTGGAGACGGGGTTTCGCCATGCTGGCCAGGCCTGTCTCCAACTCCTGACCTCAAGTGATCTGCCCACCTCGGCCTCCGGAAGTGCTGGGATTACAGATGGAGTCTCTCTCACTCAATGCTCAATGTTGCCCAGGCTGGAGTGCAGTGGCGTGATCTCGGCTGGCTACAACCTCCACCTCCCAGCCGCCTGCCTTGGCGTCCCAAAGTGCTAAGATTACAGCCTCTGCCCCACTGCCACCCCGTCTAGGAAGTGAGGAGCGTATCTGCCGAGCCGCCCATCGTCTGGGATGTGAGGAGCCCCTCTGCCCAGCCGCCCTGTCTGGAAAGTGAAGAGTGCCGCTGCCCGGCCGCGCCATCTGGGAAGTGAGGAGCGCCTCTGCCCGGCCGCCCATCGTCTGGGAAGTGAGGAGCGCCTCTGCCCGGCCGCCCCATCTAGGAAGTGAGGAGCATCTCCGACCGGCCACCCCGTCTGAGAAGTGAGGAGGGCCTCTGCCTGGCCGCCCTGTCTGGGAAGTGAGGAGCGCCTCTGCCCAGCGGCTGTGCAACCTTCCAAGTGTGAAGTGACAGCCTTTCTACAGGTGTACCCAACAGCTCCGAAGAGACAGCGACCATGGAGAATGGGCCATGATGACGATGGCGGTTTTGTCAAAAAGAAAAGGGGGAAATGTGGGGAAAAGAAAGAGAGATCAGATTGTTACTGTGTCTGTGTAGAAAGAAGTAGACATAGGAGACTCCATTTTGTTCTGTACTAAGAAAAATTCTTCTGCCTTGGGATGCTGTTAATCTATAACCTTACCCCCAACCCCGTGCTCTCTGAAACATGTGCTGTGTTAACTCAGGGTTAAATGGATTAAGGGCTGTGCAAGATGTGCTTTGTTAAACAGATGCTTGAAGGCAGCATGCTCGTTAAGAGTCATCACCATTCCCTAATCTCAAGTACCCAGAGACACAAACACTGCGGAAGGCCACAGGGACCTCTGCCTAGGAAAGCCAGAGACCTTTGTTCACGTGTTTATCTGCCGACCTTCTCTCCACTATTATCCTATGACCCTGCCACATCCCCCTCTCCAAGAAGCACCCAAGAATGATCAATGAATACTAAGGGAACTCAGAAAAAAAAAAAAAGAAAAAAAGAAATTAACCTAATAGCTTAATTTATGTACAAATGCATTGTTTTTCTGCTTCATTATGTATACCAAGACTTTACAACATTTCTTTTTACAATAGCATAGCTGGGCAAACAATGAACAATAGTTAATAGAACATGAAAGTTTAAAAATGACCTAACAATCTACACTCCTACCTGTTAAGCACAAGTTGATACAACAAATATTTTAGCATTTATCATTAGTAGCTGTAAATATTTTCATGGGAAGTGATTGTCATTGTTTATCTGGAGTAATTATCTTGCAATCTTGATAGTATTTAGTGGCAGAAAGGTTTTCTGATGATTCAACATAAAATTCCATTGCATGTTAACCCACTTGTATTAGTTTTTTTTATCAGGATGTCGGTCAGATTGGATTAGGGCCTATCCTAAGGACCTCATTTTAGCAAAATTTTCTCTCTAAAATACCTTATTGCTGGCCAGGCACTGTGGCTCATGCCTGTAATTCCAGCACTTTGGGAAGCCGAGGCGAGAGGATCACCTGAGGTCAGGAGTTTGAGACCAGCCTGGCCAACATGATGAAACCTGGTCTCTACTAAAAACAAAAAAAAATTAGCCAGACGGGGTGGCATATGCCTGTAGTCCCAACTACTCAGCAGGCTGAGGCTGGAGATTCACTTGAACCTGGGAAGTGGAGGTTGCAATGAGCCGAGATTGTGCCACTGCACTCCAGCCTGGGCAACAGAGCAAGACTCCATCTCAAAAAATAAAATAAAGTAAAATAAAATAAAATACCTTATCTCCAAATGCAGTCACATTCTAAGGTACTGGGGGTTGAGGTGTTGACATATGAATTTTGCCAGGATATAATTCAGTCCATAACATTACTATTTAACAATTTCTATGTGATTTAATCCTGTGAAATATACCTTTTTTGTATTCTTCTCTGTCAAAGGGTATGTATATTTATTTTTTATGATGCATTTTTATCCATTTTTCTACTGATTATCACTTTCCTCTGTTTTAAAGGACATGTAAAATAACTAGATCCATGAGATAGTATGGGTAAAGGTCTTCAAACTAAAACTTAGAAATATCTATAATATGAATGATTAAACTTTAAAATTAATTTGAATGAATATAATGATCTTTACTTCCCTGGAGTAGCTAAGGACTTCTAATAGCAGAAAGAACAAAGGCAAAAAACAAAAGTTAAAATACTGAAAATTTGATTATTACAAAATTAAGCATTTTATATGTGGAGCAAATAATGAACTTCTATATAGCAATAAGGAAAAGACAGAAATCGTATTAGAAAGAAATGGGTACAAGATACAAACATGCAACTAACAGAAGATAAAACACAAAATGTTAACAAACTTATCACAATCATGATTAAATTACTTAATAGGTAAATAATTGAAAATTAAAGCACAATGAGATATTATTTTACATCCATTATATTGCAAGTATGGGTGAAGATGTGGTATAGGAATGTCCGTGCACTGCTAGTGAAAGAGAAGGCTGGTGTATTCATTCTGGGGAATCAATTGTTGATGATTGTATAAATAAGATAACCTATAACCCCAAAATACCCTTCTTAGATAATTCTTATAAAGATTTCTAATGGAAACAAACAAGAGTGTTTGCCACAGCATTACTGTGGGTGCAGACAATTAGAGTCAATCAAGGTGTCCATCATTGTCACAATAGGCAAGTAAAGTGTAATCAATGCACAACATGAAATTCAAGTAGAAAATAGAAGCAACAGATCTATACATAAAAACATAAACATAATTCAAAAGTACAGTGCTTTTTGCGAAAAAAATGAGATCTGTGGCACAATTTATATACATTAAAATATATGCACACAAAACAACAATACACAGTTCATGAAAACACATAGAAAACTTCTCAGTGGGAGCAAGTAAAGAAAGAGTAGTAAGCCTCAAAGAAAAAAATAAAGTGAGCCCAGATCAGATCCAAGGAGTATAATGAACCCAACCCTATGCACTAAAATATAAAATAAAGGAAGAGAATTTCCGAGAGCTTTTCCTACAGAGTTGAATTTATACTTGCATAAACTCCTTTACAATAACATGTAAACATTTTAAAAAATCAATACCTTATCTCTAAAGAAAAAAACTTATATAAAACGAGGAGCACCATGACCTTCTGCCAAAAAGATAGTTTTGATAGATGAGTTTAGCTTCCTCTAAATCACACTATTGAAGCTTCTATCCAGTTGCACTCATAAGCCTGGTGCTTTGGGGTTTTACTTGTTTTCTGACAATAGGTTTTGGGACTTATTTTTGCCTCTATTTCTTTACCTGATAACAGAGTATATATATTCTTTGATATATATACATATATTTTTAAATGTGTTGTCATCTTATTTTTACAATTATATAATTCAGTTGAATTCACTCAAAATAAATTCACAATTCATTTATATTGTGACATATTGTTTTAGTCAAGTTGGAGACATGAAGAATATGACCTAGCTTAGAGAATTTAAAATTTAAGCCACCAAGTTACTTCTTCAGGCATCCTTTTGTTTCAGCAACTTTCTGTAAATCACTATAAAGAAAGATTTCAACTTCCTCCAATCTCTTAAAAAATAGATAAGACCATAAGAAAAATATGAAAGTGAGACTCTATTTAGTCCACATGTTTCTAAGAGCAATTACTTTAGAAAACTTGCAATTATAAATTCTTTCTCTTTAAATGTAAACCTTCTCCCAGCCTCTTGTCAATTTTACAACCCAGAAATTTCTTTCTGACAAACCTGGAATGCATCTTTTCAGAATGTAAAACATAGTGCCCTTATCTCTAAATCTCTTTGAGTGAGTGGAAGCCTACCTTCAATGGGCACCTCTTAGCAAACACAGATGACCTAATTACATTGACCAACCTCCCATCAAAAGCCCTCCAGTATTTTTCCATTAGTTCAGTCCAGTGCTTAAAAACTCTTACAGTCTTTTGTTTCAGTGAAGTTGAGTTCAATTTCTCTTCTCTATTGCAAATCTTGACCCCTATTTTACTAGCCTTGAGTAAAACCTTCCTTCCTGTTTAACTCTATTTAGGGCAATCTTTCTTTGACACTATCAAGGAAAAAAAAAAAGATGAACCAAAATGTTAAGTATTTTAAGAAAAATGGAATAGAGTATATTCCTAAAGAAAATAAAGACTATTCCTCTATAGTTAATTAAGCCACTTAATTGAGCCTATGTGTAACAAATTAAACTCACTCTGCTTTGTTCTTTTAGATACCTGCCTGGCTTTGTCAGAGTTTGAATTTGCGACCCCCGTTTGTACTTTAACAAAAACCAGAAAAAGAGGTTATTTTCAAGTACTTTCTGCTTTAGGCCCTGAAAATCCCCCGAGGCAAAAAAAAAAAAATCTACAAAGACCCTCACGGAACATAAGAAAAAATGCAGAGCACAAAACACAATGAACTCTCATTCTTTCTGATTGTTCCTCAGCAGAGAAAACAAAACACAAATGAATTTTCCGGTAAATTATCCTGCCACACAGTATTAGTGAAGTGCAGTGTTTTCTGCTCATCTTCCCCATGTATGCGTCTGTGAATAATTTACCAAGAGAGATTCATTAGTAGCTTTCTTTCTGTTTTGTAGTTCTCAATAAAGTTAGGATACTTTGATTTTTATTTTGATCTGTAGGATTTAAATTACAGTGTGGATACTTTAGCATGTGAAAGTAAATTTAAAATCCATTTAAATGTACTGAGATTCTTGGACTAAAGAAACTAGATAAACACAAATTCTTTCCAAGACTAGTAGGCACTTGAGTTTCCTTTGTGATTTTTAAATACCTTCTGTCCTAATTGTTAATCTCTCTGGAATTCTGCATACTATTTTCCACTAATCTGTTGTGTAGTATCATCTTAATTTACATTTGCTATTATTGCTAAAGGTGCTCTCCAGGAAGAAGTCATAAATCACCGATGGATTCTTATTTGTCATCCTCCTTGCTCAACATGAGTTTACTCATTCAATTTCAAAAATACAGAACTCATACTAATGCTTCTAATTAAAAATTGGCCACATAGGCCACAATATAATCATTTCATGATTTCTATAATACACACTTGAGTTATCATAGGTACATGCCTGCCATGCTGCTTTGTGTCATCTTATTTATAGAATTGCTGCTTGAGAGGTCATGACACAACAGACAATCTCTTCTTTATCACTGAGGTATTTTTCTGAAACCTAAGCCCTCCCTTCACAGCCTGTGAGTTTTCAAGATTCATGCTTGAAAAGAAATACATCATGATTCTGAGAGACTTGCAAAAATCAGACAGCCCAATGTTATCTAGACTCACCCATTCATTATTAATCACTGACTGAGTATTGTAACTCATTAATTAGGCACACAAACAAACTAGAATTCACATACATATAAAACTTGCTGTATAAAACAATTTGGCTTTAAATTGAGATTGCCTTGCTTTTACTGTACAGAATTTAAAATCAGGAAGTAAATTCAACTCAGTAGAGCTTGCATTGTCTGACAGCATCATATTTGCTCTAATCAACTGAAGATAAATGTATTTGCCAATGTAAATGTTGATATATACTTATTTTTCTTTTGTTTAGTATTAGATCCTGAGAAGCAAAGTAGCCACGATTTTGCATCTACTGTATAATATGTACTATGGTGAGTTCATTATATTTAGCCTTTCTTTATCACCATAAACTCTAATTACGGGCCACTAATTTTTTTGTAACTTTTATTATAGGTGAAGGATACACGAGCAGATTTGTTATATAGGTAAACCGCATGTCATGGAGGTTTTGTGTACAGATAATTTCATCACCTAGGTAATAAGCAGAGTACCTGATAGGTAGTTTTTCTGATCCTGTCCCTCATCCCACCCTCCACCCTTGAGTACCCCTCATTGTCTGTTGTTCCCCTCCTAGTGTCCATGTGTTCTAGTTGTTTAGCACCCACTTATGAGTGAGAATATGCGGTATTTGGTTTTCTGTTCCTGTATTAATTTGCTTAGGCTAATGGCCTCCAGCTCCATCCATGTTGCTGAAAAGGACATGGTTTTTTTTTTTTACAGCTGCATAGTATTCTATGGTTTAAGTTGAAGAATTCAAAGGCAGAAGAAACTGGATTGTGATGTTCAAGAGCATGAGGAACAGATGGAAGCATCCAGCATGGGGGATAGATGAAAGCCAGAAGACTCAGCAAGCCAGCTTATCCCACCTCCTTCTGCCTCCTTTGTCTCAGCAGCAGTGGCAGCCAATTGGATGGTGCTTCACCCACATTTAGGGCAGATCTTCCTCTCCTAGTCTACTGACTCAAACGTCAATCTCCTCTGGCAACACCCTCACAGACACGCCCCAAAACAATACTTTACCAGCTATCTAGGCATCTTTCAATCCAATCAAGTTGACACCTAATATTAACCATCACAGTGTATGAACAGGCTCACTGTCTCCTGTGAGGCCAGGATGAAAGAGGTCTCATGAAGCTTATCTCAGTCCCCAGTGGTGTACACTTTTCTTTTCCCAGAATTTTTTTTCAATGGGTTGAATAGTTCAGTCTTCAGGCTATTAGGAGATACTCATGGATAAGAACTGGCTACAGCTGAAACAGGTGGGTATATGCAATACCCCAATGGTGAGCAAAACCCTCAGCCCAGACAGAGGAGGCTCGGGGAGCTCCTGGTGAAATGTTGTTCAGTCTTTTCAGCAGGAAGGAAAGGAGCTGTCTTAGCTCTACTATCAGGCCAATAGGAAAGCAATCTGCCTCCTTATGATGCCTCTGTCCCAGTGTTCCAAATATTCAGATCTGATGAACACCTCTGTCCATCTCTAGCAATGTTGATGTTCCAGGGAGAGAGGGATCGGGAGCCTGCCCTTCTTGCAAGCCTGAGACTAAAGAGCATACCTCCTGTGGGACTGCACCTCAAAATGCTCCATAAATGCCATCTACAGGTGCACCCATGCTGAGTTCTAGTTGAAGAAGCCTTGGATGTGTCTGCAGTGATGGGCAAGGGAGAGAAGTCCCCTTCTACTGATCTCTTCCTTCATTAGCACTGAGGCTGCATGACTGATGGGGCAGAACCACCGTCTTCTCCACAATGAACCCAGAACTGAGTTTGTACTTTTGCTGAAAGAACTGGAACTGCTTTCTGCCCACAAGTGGGAAGTTCTGGGACACAGAAAACTCACGTGCTGGTTTCTTTTGTCCATGTGGTGCTCCCTTGCTGTGGTGCACTCCCTCTTCCCTGAAGAGTGGCAATTCCTGAGGGCCAGACTACGGTGAATCCTGCTGCTATTCTGGGTCTAGGCTCCCTGGGGGCTGCCACAAGCCAGGCTGGTGCTAGGGAAGGTCTGCAAGGGATTCAGTGATGTGAAGACACAAGAGTTCAAGGTCACTGAGAAGATGTTCTGAAACTTTTCTGTAGTTTTATGTTATTTTTCAATCCCTTTATAATTCCTCCCAAGAATTCTTCCTTTATATATATTTGTTTAGAATTTATTAGTAAGAGTCTCTTTTTGATATGATTTTAGAAAGTATATTAGGCCATGTTTTCATAACTACCTGAGGCTGGGTAATTTATAAAGGAAAGGAGTTTAATTGGCTCATGGTTCTGCAGGCTTTGCAGGAAGGTGCTGGCATCTGCTTCTGATGAGGCCTTGGGAAGCTTACAAACATGACAGAAGTTGAAGTGAGAGCCCACACATCACATGGCAAGAGCAGGATCAAGAGAAAGGGGAGGTGGTGCCACACACTTTTAAACAACCAGATCGCATGAGAACTCACTCACTATAATGCGGATAGCACCAAGCAATTCATGAGGGATCTGCCCCCATGACCCAAACACTTCCTACAAGGCCACACCTCCAACACTGGGGATTACATTTCAACATGAGATTTGGAGAGGACAAACATCCAAACTATATCAGAAATCTTCTTGCAAAGGTAGTCTATAAAGATATAACATTTATGCTATTATATAAATTGAATAAAATATTTACCAATTGATAAGAATTTCAGTTAATTTTAACCCTTTATCTAATAATGGAAATAAATTATTTCATTAACTTTTTTGTTTACTTTTCTTTTGATTACTTTGAAATTGCCCTTATGCATTTTATTCATGTCTGTGGCAGTGTGTTCTAGATTTTAAATCTCTAGGATAGGCTTAGTTTTGCTTCATCTCTTGAATCAAAGATTACCTGTGGAAAGAATAACAAGTCTGGTGATAATAGTAGTTTTTATTTAAAAAACCTTTATATTCAATTATCTGGTTTCTGAACACATGTATTCGTAGGTCTTGACCCCAAGAATCCCACAGATATAAACATAAAGTTTTAAAAGATGAAATTATTTGTATTAACTGTTGGTAAATTACAGAGATGGAATGATCAGTAAATTAAATTATAGAGATGGAATGTAGTAGTCTGTTCTCACACTGCTAATAAAGACATACCCAAGGTTGAGTAATTTATAAAGGAAAGGAGGTTTAATTGACTTAGAATTCCACATGCCTGGGGAGGCCTCACTGTCATGGCAGAAGGTGAAAGAGGAGCAAAGCCACATCTTACTTACAAGGTGGCAGGTAAGAGAGCATGTGCAGGGGAACTCCCCTTTATAAAACCATCAGATCTCATGAGACTTATTCACTATTACAAGAAAAAGAAATACCCATCCCCATGATTCAATTACCTCCCACCAAGTCCCTCCCACAACACATGGGAATTATGAGAGCTACAATTCAAGATGAGATTTGGGTGGAGATACAACCAAACCGTATCAGTTATGGAAGTGGCTTCCAAGGAAACTGACTTCACATTTATGTAGATAGAAGACTTCTAAAACCGTCTAACCATATTTCTCATCAGCTTAATGTTTTGGGGATTTTATCAACAATTTCCCAAGTGGTATGCCTATGAACACTTTCTATATCTCTGAGTTTTGAAGCAGGGTGTTGGAATCCATTCTATTTTGCTGTTCTTTATTTTACCTCTCACTTGGAATGTCCTTAGAAAATCTTAATCATCTATGCACTTCACTATATGTCATCTATTATGGTATCTGAAATTTCTTCAATAATCCACAGATTAAGATAATGCCTAGAAATGCCTGTTATAATGAACATATACTTTCAAATGGGGTGAGCAATTAACCTAAGACTGATCATTAGCATGGATACATTTTTCAGCTTAATGGATTTGACCTAGCCCAGAAAAGAATCTTCTGTTGAGAAATGGGTCAAAGGGAGGAATTCCATTTTGAAGGCAGAGTACTGATATAACAAGAACAACCTGGATGTTACCTTAAAAGGGTAAACTGATGCTACATTGGACACTGTAGTGGTGAGGGGTGCATAAGAGAACACAAAATGGCTGCACAACTTTCTGAGGAATATGAGTGACCAAGGGTCTAGGAAAGAGTAAAAGCCTGTGGAACATCAAAGAAAACTTTAAGGTTTTACTTTGTTCATATATAAACTGAAATAATTAACTTTGCATATCATTCCATATTATAACAGACCATGAAATAGTGTTTCCGGAATTGGTGGGTTCTTGGTCTCCCTGACTTCAAGAATGAAGCCACAGACTCTCCTGGTGAGTATTACAGTTCTTAAAAATGGAGTGTAAACAGTTTTTTCCTTCAGATGTTCAGATGTGTCCAGAGATTCTTCCTTCTGGTGAGTTCGTGGTCTTTCTGACTTCAGGAGTGAAGCTGCAGACCTTTGCAGTGAGTGTTACGTGTCTTAGTTGTTCATTCCTTCCAGTGGGTTCTTGGTCTTGCTGGCCTCAGAAGTGAAGCTGCAGACCTTCGTGGTGAGTGTTACAGCTCATAAAGGTGACACAGACCCAAAGAGTGAGCAGCAGCAAGATTTATTGCAAAGAGCAAAAGAACAAAGCTTCCACAGCGTAGAAGGGGACCCAAGCTGGTTGCCACTGCTGGCTGGGGTGGCCAGCTTTTATTCTTTTATCTGGCCCCACCCACATCCTGCTGATTGTGCATTTTACACACAGCTGATTGGTCCATTTTACAGAGAGCTGATTGGTCCATTTTACAGAGAGCTGATTGCTCCGTTTTGACAGAGTGCTGATTGGTGCATTTATAAATCTTTAGCTAAACACAGAGTGCTGATTGGTGCATTTATAATCCTTTAGCTAGACACAAAAGTTCTCCAAGTCCCCACCCAACCCAGAAGCCCATCTGGCTTCACCTCTCACTGGCACTTGCCACAGGACTTTGTGGCACCTAGCCCAGGCACTCCGGCAGCCCAGAGGGAGCTCATCCCCCGATCCAGCCCAGCAGGCACCAGCTGGCTGCACTGAGTGTGGGGCTCGCTGAGACTGCACCCACCAGGAACCCGCGCTGGCCCGCAAAGGCCATGCACAGCCCAGGCTCCCGCCCACACCTCTCCCTCCAAACCTCCCCATGAGCAGAGGGAGCCATCTCCAGCCTCAGCTAGCCCCAGAGAGGGGCCCCCATGGCGTAGTGGCAGGCTGAAGGGCTCCTCAAGTGTGGCCAGAGTGGATGCCGAAGCCAAGGAGGCGCCAAGAGCAAGTGAGGGCTGCCAGCACGTTGTCACCTCTCAATCCCCCCTCTAAACAGGATACCCCAACTGCTGTTGGGAATTTGGCCGATGACTGCTCTAGCTACTTCCTGCCGGATAGAGGTGAAAAGGGGGCCCGTAGTTGTAGTGTCCTCCAGAGGGGAACTCTTTAGACCAGTGGAAGGGCCAGCAGATCAGTCCAGGGGTCCTCAGTAGAAGTTGTTAGTTGAGCTCATTTGGGGTTCCATTTGTAAGACCATCTGTTGCTTGATGGCCTGGAATCTAGAGGAAACAAATTTGACAAGAAGGTTGAAAATACAGCGTCCAAAGGTGAGTAACAGCAAGATGGCTGCTATGGGACCTAGAAGGGGGAAAAGCCATGTTGCCCAACTCCAGAGGTTGGTATAAGAGTTTGAAAGGCATTGTCTGATTTCAGAAGACTTTTCCTGTAAATGCCGGGTAGCATCTCGTACTATCCCTGACTGGTTAGTGTAAAAACAACACTCTTCTCCTAAGAAGGTGCAGAGTCCTCCTTTCTCAGCAGTGAGGAGGTCTAGGCCTCGGCGGTTTTGGAGAGTCACTGCTGCTAAAGAGTCTATTTGGGATTGTAGAGTAAGGATAGATTTCTTCAGTAAGGATAGATTTCTTCATTTCTTGTAAACTGTCTGAGAAATCCTTTGAGAGTGTGTGGTAGTAGGATAATGAAGTAGATAAACTGGCTATTCCGGTTCCTGTAGCAGTGGCCATTCCT
Organism: Nomascus leucogenys; assembly: GCF_006542625.1. Lineage (NCBI taxonomy): Eukaryota > Metazoa > Chordata > Mammalia > Primates > Hylobatidae > Nomascus > Nomascus leucogenys. The sequence continues at coordinate 80,346,435 of NC_044385.1, read as the reverse complement.
AACCCTGTGAGTAAGGGTATTCGTTGTATGGCTCTGCGCTGATGGACTTGAGCTTTGAGGGGTACTGATAGTGTTTGATTTCCATAAGATTAAAGGTTAGGATAATATATGTTACACTGTTAAATTTTAGCAAACTTACTTTAGTTTAGTAAGTTTGGGATTTCAATTATTATTCTTTGCTATTAATAAGACCTCATTCAGTCCTTATTAACTTAGAATTTGTATAGATGGCTCCTTCCTGATTCTGTAAGTACTTCAAGCTTTGGCTGAGTGCAAACAGCTCGCACATTTGAACAGACCAATTATTAGGCAATTTTCCTAACTCTGCTTCTACAAGAGTTTCCTTATCGCTTACTGAATACCCATTTTGTCTTTTTCCCTTAATCGCCTGGGTAGAACCATCTATTCTCCTGTCCTGAAGGGAGTTCCTCCTCGATCTGGTCAGACCTTTGTATGGTAATTAAGATTTAAATCCCCTGTTAGGAAACCTGTTGGTTAAGGATTTTTGATAGGAAGGAGTGGCCTCAGCTTTCTCGGGCCACGCCCCTGAATACACTGACAACAAGGTGGCATCGGAGTGTCACAGGGTTACAGAGACCTTCAATGATCAATTATACATTTTAAATTTACCCTGGCTTTTAAAGGAATAGGGTACACTTTTTTCTCCCCACTACCTGCATCTCTCCTTCTCTCTTTGACTTGCTGACTCTCTGTCTCACTCTCTCTCTTTGATTTTCTGTCTTTTTCTCTCTACAGGTCTTTCCCTGCCTCTGCCAGCCACTTATGCTGCTGTTCTCCCCTCTCCTTCCCCTTTTTGATGGCTTTGGAAGTATAAGCCATGGGGGGAGAGGGGCTGACTCTTACTCCCCATAGCGCGGGGGGTGCCTCACCCCCCTGTGATCTCTGTCCTTTATTAGCATTCTCTTTTTTCCTTCTCTTAGAAACATTTCACGGGGTGTGTGTGCGCAGCCTGCGATATGAAAACTAATATCATCCTCTGCACCTCCGCATATTAGGAACCATATCTCACAGTGGGTGTACACTTTTTGCGGGGTTTGCAGTCATGTCATCCTGCGTCTCCCTGAATAGTCGGGGAAATATCACAGGGCGGGTGTCCACCCACTACTTTATTGGGAGGAACATACTAATTTAGCTGCTGGAAATTGGGAGCAATATCACAGATGGGGTGTAAAGCCACTGTCATATTTCAAGTAATATCATCCTCTCCCCCTGAATATAAGAAACAATATCACAGGAGGATGTACACCCCCTGCGATATTGGGAGTAATATCATTTTCTCCCCCTCGGGATATTCGGAACAATATCACAGTGGGTATGTACAGCCCCTGGGATATTTCCTCTAGTGTCGTCCTCTCCCTCCCAGGATATAAGGAACAATATCACAAGGGGGTGCATAACCCCTGCGATATTGGGGGCAATATCTTCCTCTCCCCCGCTGGCTAATAGGAACAATGTCACAGAAGGGGTGTCCATCCCCTGCTATATTGGGAGTGATATCATACCCTCCCTCCCTGGATATTAGGAACAATATCCCTAGGGAGTGTACACCTCCTGCAATAGTGAAATAAGATCATCCTCTCCCCCACTGGATATTAGGATCAATATCACAGGGGTGGTGTACAACCCCTGAGAAATTGGAAGAAATATCATCCTCTCCACCTTTGGATGTTAGGGACAGTATCACGGGGGAGGTCTACGTCACCTTCGATATTGGGAGTTATATTATCCGCTCCCACCCAGGATAATAGGAACAAGATGACTGAACGGATGTACACCCACTGTGATAGTTTCAATAATGTCATCTTCTACGGCATGGCTATTAGGAGTAACATCATAGAGGGGTGTAAACTTTCTGCGATATTGGGAGTAATATCCTCTCCCCCAAGGATATAGGGAACAGTTATATTAATTATTAATATTAATAAACATAATAACAATTAATAGTAATCATCGATATTAATAATTACAATAGAGATAGGAAAAGTTAATACGGATTAAAAATATTAATGATTACTAATAATAATTAATAGCAACATCACTATTAATAATGAAATAACGATATCGGTAATTAATGTTAATTAAATCAGTCATAAGTGATGTTGGTAATAAAACAATAATTAATATTACAATTAATAACTAATATTATTGAAAAATCACATTAATAGCAATAATTATAATCATGCATCATATATTTAAAATAATCATTAATGATGAATAACGTTATACTATGAATTAATATTACAATTGATAATTATTATTAAGATTGATGTTTAATAATTGATAATATTATTACTCCTAATACCACAGAGGGTGTACACCTACCTGTGATATTGCTCCTAATATCCAGGGATGGAGAGCATGATATTAGTTTTAATATCACAGTAGGTGTACACTCACCCTGTGACACTGATCCTAATATCCAGGGGGTAGAGTATGGCATGACTCCCAACATAGCAATGAATGTACAGCCACCCGGCGATATTGTTCCTAATATTCATGGAAGAAGCGTATGATATTACTCCCAATATCGCAGGGAGTGTACACGTCTTCTGTGATATTGTTCCTAGTATCCCGAAGGGGAGAGGATGATAATAATTCCAGTATCGCAGGCTGTGTCCACCCACCCTGTGATATTGTTCTTAATATCCTGAAAGGGAGAGGATGATATTACTCCCCATAATACATACATATTACTCCCAATAATACAGCAGGAGGTGGACACCCACCCTGTGACATTCTTCCTAGTATTCAGAGGCCGAGAGGTTGATATTACTCCCAATGTCACAGGAAGTGTACATCCCCCTGTGACATGGTCCTTAATAATATTCCAAGGCGGAGGGGGTGATATGACTATGTATATCGCAGAAAGTGTACACCCCCCAGGGATATTGTTCCCATAATTCTGGAGGGGAGAGGATGATATTACTTTAAATATCACAGAAGGAGGACACGCCCCCAGTGATACTGTTTCTAATTTCCACGTGGGAGAGGAGGATATGACACGCAATATCGCAGAAAGTAGAAACACCCCTGTGATACTGTTCTTAATATTCAGGGAGGAAGAGGACGATATTACTCCCAATACAAACGGGTGTACACCCGTCTGTGAAAAGGTTCATAATTTCCAGAGGGGGAGATGATATTACTCATAATATCGTAAACAGGGTGTGAGTCCACCGCGGATCCTAAAAACAATGGGGGCAGAGGGGCTGGCTCTCAGTCCCCGCCTCTCGGGGGGCGCCTCTCCCCCTGAATAGAGGAAACACTATCACAGGAGGATGTACACCCCCTGCGATATTGGAAATGACATCGTTTTCTCCCCCTCGGGATCTTTGGAAGAATATCACAGTGGGTGTGTACAGCCCCTGCCACATTGCCGCTAGTATCTTTGTCTCCCTCCCATGATACAAGGAACAATGTCACAAGGGGGTGTACACCACCTGCGATATTGGGGCTAATATCTTCCTCTCCCCCGCTGCATATTTGGAAGAATGTCACAAAAGCTGTGTACACCCCCTGCTATATTGGGAGTGATATCATCCTATCCGTCCCTGGATATTAGGAACAATATCCCTAGGGATTGTACACCTCCTGCAATACTCGGACTAATATCATCCTCTCACCCCCTGGATATTAGGATCAATATCTCAGGGGTGGTGCGCACCCCCTGTGAAATTCGAAGAAATATCATCGTCTCCACCTTTGGATTTTAGGGACGGTATCACGGGGGAGGTCTCCAGCCCCTGCAATATTGGGAGTCATATCATCCGTTCCCACCCAGGATATTAGGAACAAGATGACCGAAGGGATATACACCAACTGCGATATTTTCAATAATGTCATCCTCTACCCCCTGGCCCTTAGGAGTAACATCACAGAGGGGTGTACACTTTCTACGATACTGGGAGTAATATCTTCTCCCCCATGGATATCGGGAACAGTTATATTAATCATTAATATTAATAAATATAAGAACAATTAATAAAAGTCATCGATATTAATAATTACAGTAGAGACAGGAAAACTTAATACGCATTAAAAATATTAACGATTATGATTAATAATTAATAGCAATATCATTATTAATAATTAAATAAAGAAATCAGTAATTAATGTTACCTAAACCAATCCTAAGTGATTTTGGTAATAAAACAATGATTAATATGAGGATTAATGACTAATATTATTAACAATGACATTAATAGTAATAATTAATTTTAATCATGCATAATCATATCTTTAAAATAGTCATTAATGATTAATAACGTTATACTATGAATTAATATTAGCATTAATAATTATTAATAAGACTAATGTTTAATAATTCATATTATTACTCCTAATACCGCAGGGGGTGTACACCTACCTGTGATATTTTTCCTAATGTCCAGGGAGGGAGAGCATGATATGAGTTTTAATATCACAGTAGGTGTACACTCACCCCACGACACTCATCCTAATATCCAGCGGGTAGAGTATGGCATGACTGCCAACATAGCAATGATTGTACAGCCACCTGGTGATATTGCTCCTAATATTCATGGAAGAAGCATATGATATTACTCCCCATATCGCAGGCAGTGTACACCTCTTCTGTGATATTGTTCCTAGTAACCCGAGGGGGAGAGGATGATAATAATTCCGGCATCACAGGCTGTGTTCACCCACCCTGTGATATTGTTATTAATATCCTGAAAGGGAGAGGATGATATGACTCCCCATAATAGATAGATGCTACTCCCCATAATAGAGCAGGAGGTGCACACCCACCCTGTGATATTCTTCCTAATATTCAGAGGCCGAGGGGTTGATATTACTCCCAATAGCACAGGAAGTGTACACCCCGCAGTGACATGGTCCTTAATAATATTCCAAGGCGGAGGGGGTGATATGACTACGTATATCGCAGAAAGTGTATACCCCCCAGGGATATTGTTCCCATGATCCTGGAGGGAAGAGGATGATATTACTTTAAATATCACAGAAGGAGGACACGCCCCCAGTGATACTGTTTCTAATTTCCACGTGGGAGAGGAGGATATGACACGCAACATCGCAGAAAGTAGAAACACCCCTGTGATACTGTTCTTAATATTCAGGGAGGAAGAGGATGATATTACTTCCAATACAGACGGGTGTACACCCGTCTGTGAAAAGGTTCATAATTTCCAGAGGGGGAGATGATATTACTCACGATATGGTAAACAAGGGTGTGAGTCCACCATGGATCCTAAACACCAGGGGGGCAGAGGGGCTGGCTCAGTCCCCGCCTCTTGGGGGGCGCCTCACCCCCCTGCGATGGGGGTCCTAAGAGCCAATTACCAATATTAATATTAAGAAATAATTGCTAATAAAGTTTTCAGGATATTAATATTAATATTAATTATTAGGAGCTAATATTACTGTTTTCTAATGAATAAGATCAGTGCCAGTTATTAATATCAGGCGTTATTAATAGTTAATTTTAATTTATTGTTATCAGTATAACTCTTGAATATTAATTATCATTATTATCGGTATTGATGTTAAAAAATATATGATCAGTTATTAATATTTATAATTATCAATTTCAATTAATAATTGATAGTATTAATTGTGATAAGTAATATAGCGACATATTACAGGAGGGGTGTGCACCCTCTTCGATATTCAGAGTCATATCATCCTCTTTCACTCTGGTATGGGACATATTTTTTTTTTTTTTTTCTGGTATGAGGAACAATATCACGCGGTTGTGTACACCCCGTGCGGTATTGGGAGTCATATCATCCTCTCTCCCTCTGGATAGTAGGTAGAGTTTCACCCGGGTGTGTACACCCCCTGCGATATTGGGAGTCATATCATCCTGTGGCCCTGAGGAGAGAAGGCATTTCTCTTCCTGTCTCCTGTCTCTGAAGAGGAGGAGGAAGTAAAAGTTGAAAAACAAGAGGATTGAAGTCTGTGGCAAGACCAGCCGGTGCCACTGATGAGCCGGCCTGAGGTGAAAAGATGAACCCCTCCTCCCCACTCTAAGCACATGTGCCCTGAATCCATCACGACCCTTTCACGTGGAACCTCTTAGAGTTGTAAGCCCTGAGAAAAGGCCCAGGAACTCTGTCTTCCTTCAGGGCGCTTGGTTCTTAAGACGCGAGTCTGCCGACGCCCCCAGCCGATTAAAAGGAACCTCTTCCTTCTTGAATCTGGTGTCTGAGGGATTTTGTCCGCGGCTCGTCCTGCTCCACTTCTTGGTTCACATGACCAGGAATCGAACCTGGGCCGCGCCGACTCCTAAGCACCAGACTGCCGGGGAGCTTCAAACTTTGTGGGAAATAGATTGCCCAACATTAGAAGTGGGTTGGCCATCAGAAGGAAGCCTGGACAGGTCCCTTGTTTCTCAAGTGTGGCACAAGGTAACTGGGAAAGGATACCTAGACGGCTTCCCATGCATAGACACTTGGTGGCAGCTGGTGCTAGACCCCTCACAGTGGCTAAGAGGGCAGGCAGCAGCAATACTAGTAGCAAAAGGACAGATAGCTAAGGAAGGATCCTGCTCCACCCGCCCAGGGAAATCAACTCCTCAAGTTCTGTTCGACCCAACATCAGAAGATCCATTGCAGGAGATGGCACCAGTGATCCCAGTGGTGCCCTCCCCTTACCAGGGAAAGAGGCTCCCCACTCTTGAGCCCACAGTGCTTGCGCCTCCGCAAGACAAGCATATCCCTAGGCCACCCAGAGCAGACAAAAGAGGAGGTGAAGCCTCAGGAGAAACCCCTCCCTTGGCAGCTTGTTGACGACCCAAAACGGGGATACAAATGCCCCAGACAGAGCAGCGGTATACTGGGGTAGATGAGGATGGTCACATGGTGGAGAGGCGTGTTTTCCTGTACCAGCCCTTCACCTGTGCTGACCTTCTCAACTGGAAAAACAATACCCCGTCCTATACCAAAAAGCCACAAGCTAGAATTGATTTGCTCCAAACTATTATCCAGACCCACAACCCCACCTGGGCTGATTGCCACCAGTTGCTCATGTTCCTCTTTCACAGAGATGAAAGGCAGAGAGTGCTCCAAGCAGCAACTAAGTGGCTAGAGGAACATGCACCAGCTGATTATCAAAACCCCTGAGTATGGAAGGACCCAGTGACCAGGAACTGGCCCCCAGTGGGACCCAAATGAAAGAGAGGATATGCAAAGGCTAAACCGAGACAGGGAAGCTCTCTTGGAAGCATTGAAGAGGGGAGCTCAGAAGGCCACAAACGTTAACAAGGTCTCTGAGGTCATTCGGGGAAAAGAAGAAAGTCCAGCACACTTCTATGAGAGATTGTGTGAGGCCTATCGTATGTATACTCCCTTTGATCCTGATAGCCCTGAAAATCAGCATATGCTTCACATGGCTTGAGTCCGTCAAAGCGCAGAAGACATGAGAAGAAAAGTGCAGAAACAGGCTGGACTTGCAGGGATGAATACATCACAATTATTAGAAAGAGCTAACAAGGTGTTTGTAAACAGGGATGCAGTAAGCCGTAAGGAACACTGCAAAGAGAATGAACGTCAGGCCCGGCGAAACGCCGACCTGCCTGTTAGCTGCAGCAATCAGAGGGGTCCCACCAAAGAGGCAAGGGAAGGGGGGCCCTGGGAAAGAAACTCAGCTTGGCTGTCAGAGTTGGCAGTGTAACCAGTGTGCTTATTGTAAAGAAATAGGACATTGGAAGAACAAATGCCCTCAGCTTAAAAGAAAACAAGATGACTTAGAGCAGGAGGCCCCGGACAAGGAGGAAGGGGCCCTGCTCAACCTGGCAGAAGGGTTCTTGGACTGAGGGAGAGCGGGCTCAAGTGTCCCCAAAGAGCCTATGGTCAGAATGACAGTCGGGGGTAGAGATGTTGATTTTCTCGTAGATACCGGTGCTGAACATTCGCTAGTAACAGCCCCGGTCACCCCCTTCTCCAAAAAGACTATTGACATCATTGGAGCCACTGGGGTTTCAGCAAAGCAAGCTTTCTGCTTGCCTGGGACTTGCACTGTAGGAGAACATACAGTGATTCATCAGTTTTTGTCCCTGCCTGACTGTCCCTTGCCCTTGTTGGGGAGGGACTTGCTTAACAAGCTGAGAGCCACTATCTCTTTGACAGAGCATGGCTCCTTGCTGCTAAAGTTACCTGGAACGGGAGTCATTATGACCCTTACAGTCCCCTGAGAGGAGGAATGGAGACTTTTCTTCACTGAGCCGGGCCAAGAGAGAAGACCAGCTCCGGCTAAGCGGTGGCCAAGAGTAGGGGTGGAAGACAACCCTCCAGGGTTGATATGGGGAGTAATATCATCCTCTCCCCGTTGGGATATTCAGAACAATATCCCAGGGGGGTGTCCACCCTCTGCGATATTGGGAGTAATGTCATCCTCTGTTTCCCTGGATATTAGACACAACATCACAAAAAGGTGTACACCCCCTGCGATATTGGGAGTAATATCATACTCTCCTTCCCTGGATATTAGAAAACAATATCATCAGGGCTGAATACCCCCTGAGATAATGGGAGTAATATTTTCTTTTTTTTCTTCTTTTCTTTTTCTTTTTCTTTCTTTTTTTTTTTTTTTTTGAGACAGAGTTTCACTCTTGTTGCCCAGGCTGGAGTGCGATGGCACAATCTCGGCTCATTGCAACCTCTGCCTCCCGTATTCAAGCGATTCTCCAGTCTCAGCCTTCTGAGTAGCTGGGATTACAGGCATGCGCTACCACACCCCATTCATTTTTTTTTTTCGTATTTTTAGTAGAGACATTGTTTCTCCATACTGGTCAGGCTGGTCTTGAACTCCCGACCTCAGGTGATCCACCCGCTTAGGCCTCCTAAAGTGCTGGGATTACAGGCGTGAGCGATGGCACCGAGCCACCACTTAGCATTTTCATTTTACATTTGTTGAAGTTATAGATTTCTACACACATTGATTGCTGCTTTATTATACACTTACATATACATAAAATGGGAAATAGAAAAGAATAAAATGGGCACAGTATCCCTAAAGTTTCACATTCCGAGACATTTTAAAAATATTTGCTTTTTAGAAATTTGTTTCAATGAAGAAACTGTGGTATACACACACTATGCGGTATTATGCAGCCTAAAAAGGAATAAAATCCTCTCCACTGCAGAAAAAATGGATGAGACTGCAGGGTCTGTATGTTAAGTGAAGTAAGGCGGGCATAGAATGACAAATATTACATATCTTCACTTAGATGTGGGGAAAAAAAGAAAATCTTGGCCAGATGTGGTGGCTCAGGCCTGTAATCCCAGCATTTTGGGAGGCTGAGTCACATGGATCACTTGAGGCCAGGAGTTGGAGACCCACCTGGCCAACATGGTGAAACCCCGTCTCTACTAATAACACAAACATTTAGCCGGGCGTGGTGATGCGTGCCTGTAGTCTCAGCTACTCAGAAGGCTGAGGCCCAAGAAGCGCTTGAACTCGGGAGGCGGAGGTTGCAGTGAGCCTGGATTGTGCCTGTTTACTCCAACCTAGGCAACAGAAAGAGACTCCATCACACACCTACACACAAAGGGAATCTCAGGAAGGTGGAGAGTATAAAGGGGGTTAGCAGACGCTAGGAAGAAAAGGGGTGGGATGGGAAATGAAGAGAAGTGGATAATTGGGTCCCAAAATACAGAAAGATGGAATCAGTGAGTTCTAGTGTTTGACAGTACAGTATGAAAATTTGAGTTCATAAGAATTTCTTGTCTATTTCCAGATGCTTTGGTAAGAAGCTTCCTAACTTTCTCATTATGCTGGTTTTGAAGCTCTTCTCCTTCTGCTCTTGAAATCATGCTGGTTTTTTGTTTTTTGTTTTTTGTTTTGAGATGGAGTTTCGCTCTTTTTGCCCAGACTGGAGCGTAATGGTGCAATCTTGGCTCACCGCAACTTCTGCCTCCTGGGTTCAAGCGATTCTCCTGCCTCCACCTCCCGAGTAGGTGGGATTACAGGCATGCGCCAGCACGCCCAGCTAATGTTGTATTTGTTGTAGAGATGGGCGTTTCTCCCTGTCGGTCAGGCTGGTCTTGAACTCCTGACCTCAGGTGATCCGCCTGCCTCGGCCTCCCAAAGTGCTGGGATTACAGGCGTGAGCGACTGCACCCGGCCCATGCTGTATCCTTATCTGTTGTCGCTTGTTGTTTGTTTGTTTTTGAGCCCAGAAATAACTTCTCACCTCTATGTTCAAATGATTTTTCACGAGTGCTAAGAAAGCTCATTGGTGGAAAAGCAGCCTTTTCAAGATATGGTGTTGGAGGAACTTGATTCCCACATGCAGAAGAATGAAGGTGGACCCTATGTCACACGAGGTGCAAAAATTAACACAAACTGGATGAAAGACCTAACCCCAAGTGCTAAAAGTATCATATGCCTAAAAGAAAACATTGGCCACACTTTCATGACATCAGATTGGGCAATGCTTTCTGGGATATGACACCAAAAGCATAGGCAACAAAAGAAAATTAGATTCCTTGGATTACATCTAAATGACAGACACTTTTGTGCAGCAAAAAACACTGTGAACTGAGTAAAAAGATAGCCCATGGATTAGGAAAAATATTTGCAAATCATATCTCTGAAAAGAGGCTGATATCCGTCATATATCAAGAACAGCTAGAACTAAACAACAAGAAACCCAAAGCATCCCATTAACAATGGTCAGAAGACTCGAGTAGACGTGTCCCTAAAGGAGATATAGCAATGGACAATAAGCATCTAAAATGATGTTCAAAATCACTAATCGTAGGGAAGCACAAATCAAACCAAGGATGTGACACCACACATTAGGATGGATATGATAAACAAACAAGCATTGGTGAGACTAGAGGGAAGTAGGAATGCTCGAATATGATTGGAGGGAATGTCAAACCATGAAGGAACAGGGAAAATAGTATGGCGTGTACCGGAAAAATTAGAAACAGAATGATCAGATGTTCCCGCAGTTGCATTTGTGGGTACCTACCAAAAAGAATTAGAAGCCAGGAATGGAAGAGAGATTTGTGCACCCATATTCATAGCAGCATTATTCACAATAGCCAAAATGTGGAAGCAACCCAAGGGTTTGTAGACAGATGAATAAAAAAGCACACTGCAGTTCATTCATACAATGGAAGACTATTCAGCCTTCCAAATGCAGGCACTTCTGGCCGGTGCGGTGGCTCACACCTGTAATCCCAGCATCTTGGAAGACCGAGGTGGGCGGATCACCTGAGGTCAGGGGTTCAAGACCAATCTGGCCATCTTGGTGAAACCCTGTCTCTACTGAAAATGCAAAAAATTAGCCGGGCGTGGTGGCTCAAGCCTGTAATCCCAGCACTTTGGGAGGCCGAGGCTGGTGGATCACGAGGTCAGGAAATCGAGACCATCCTGGCTAACACGGTGAAACCCTGTCTCTGCTAAAAATGCAAAAACTTAGCCAGGCGTGGTGGCGGGCGCCTGTAGTCGCAGCTACTTGGGAGGCTGAGGCAGGAGAATGGTGTGAACCCGAGAGGTGGAGCTTGCAGTGAGCCAAGATCGTGCCACTGCACTCCAGCCTGGGCAACAGAGCAAGACTCCGTCTCAAAAAAAAAAAAAAAAAGACAATGCAAAAAATTAGCCGAGCGTGGTGGCCTGTGCCTATAGTCCCAGCTACTCGGGAGGCTGAGGCACAAGAATCGCTTGAACCCGGGAGGCGGAGGTTGCAGTGAGCCCAGATTGTGCCACTGCACACCAGCCTGTGTGACAGTGAGACTCCATGTAAACACAAAACAAAACAAAATGAAACAAAACCAAAACCAAAAACAAAAACAAAACCAGACAGGCACTTCTGACACAGGCTGCAACATGGATGAACCTTGAAGACATTATCGTCAGTGAAATAAAGAAATCCCAAAAGGATAAAACATGACCAGGCTCAGTGGCTCACACCTGTAACCCCAGCCTTGGGAGGCTGAGGCAGGAGGATCCCTTAAGGTCAGGAGTTCAAGAGCAGCCTGGCCAATACGCTGAAAGCTCGTCTCTATTAAAAATACAAAAATTAGCTGGGCGTGGGTGCGCATGCTTGTAATCCCAGCTACTCGGGAGACTGAGACACAAGAATCGCTCGAAACCACGATGTGGAGGTTACAGTGAGCCGAGATCACGCCACTGCACTCCAGCCTGGGCGACAGAGAAAGACTCTGTCTCCAAAAAAAAAAAAAAAAAAAAAATTCAACACGGTATGATTCCACTTCTATCAAGTGTCTAGAGTTTTTAAACTCATAGAGTTGCAAATTAGAATGGTGGCCCCCAGGGTGGGCGAGGGAGAGGAATGGAGAGTTTGGTGAATGGGTGCCATTTCCATTTTGAAAGATAAAACTGTTCTGGAGATGACAGCGGTGATGGTTGCTAAACAATGTGAATGTACTTAATGTCATTCAACTGTCAACTGAAAAATAGTGGAAATTGTCAATGTTTATACTGGCCATTCTAGATGAAATCATATATATTTACAATTTTTAGTATTGATACGTGGTATATTTTCCCATAATAAAAGATGAAAATGAAAGCAGCTGGATCTTTAAAAAGGAAAGAAAGAAGCGAAGAATACACACAAGCTTCCTCCTGATTACAGGAAGAGCCCCAAAGCTTCTATGGACACTCCCTTTTCTCTTCTTCTTCCTGCATTCTTATGAGGAAATCTTTAGAGATTGGGGAGCTTGGGCGACTTTGGCTAATGAGGAGCTCTGTGCCTTGAGCCCCCCAGGCCATAGAATAGTCAATACTCAGTCTGTGCCTCCAGCCCTGCAGTGTGAGGTTCCAGTCCTGTGGGCTCCACACCTGTCACCTGTATCAGGAGGCTCATGTCTCACCCTGTCTCCTTGCCAGCCTTGAGGACGGAGTCTGAGCCTCCATCGTGCACCATGCAGGGAGGACAGTGGACCTGTTCTCCACGGTCATGGCCCAGCAGAGGGGAAGGGCAGTTCAGCGAGTGCTGAGGGATGGTCGGGAGCCTTGCTTTGTTTCCTCATCCTCAGGACAAACAGGACAGTGCGGTGGGCAGATGGGAGGAGACCAAGGTGCAACCTGTCAGCTCAGCAGACTGTGGAGTTTCTGTTCTTGCTTGTGGTGGGGGGTCTCAGAAATCTTATTCAAAATTTTGCTTCCTCCCCCACTGGTTGTCCTTTTCATAGACACCTCACCCATGATAGCAGGGAATGAGTCCCTCTAAACTATTCCCTAAGAACAACAAAGATGATGAAGGTGATGATGAGGATAAAGAGGATGAAGACAGACACCAGGGCATCATGAACCCTTACTGAGGGCTTCCTAAAGGCCAGGCTCTGAGCTCTGTGCTCTTTGCAGCTTGTTTCATTTCATCTGCATAGTCTCCCAGTTATGAGTGCACATTTCATGATGATTTTACAGACCAGAGAAGGAGCAACACATTTTCATCAGACTTGTACCAGATCATGAAGTCAAAAAGGGTGAAGTCCAATTTGAACTAGGCAGTCTAAGTGCAGACACATGGCATTTGGCCAGTCCTCTCCCTGCATCCAACCTGCCCTCTCAAATCCTTTTCACTCAGGCCGATGCCCCTGCTCACTGTGCCCTTCCCTTTGGGGGTTCCTTGTAGATCACAGCTAGACCAGTGGGTGCCACAATCACTGTGTCAAGTAGAGAAAGGGCAGCTGAGATCATATCAGAGGTTCCAGAAAGAATGGGCACAGGATCATTCGGGATGCATCTCTCCCTTGCCCCTGTTCCTGGCTTTCCTTACAGCTCTCGACTTCCTCAAAGGAGTCATCAATTCAGAGTTTGGCTTCCATTCCTATTGAGGAAGCTGGAAACCGTTTCAAAAAATGCTCCTCAGATGTGCCTGTGGTTAAGACCTCTGAGCTCTGCTTACAACTTTTGGAAGCTGGGCGTGGTGGCTCATGCCTGTAATCCCAGCACTTTGGGAGGCTGAGGCAGGTGAATCACAAGGTCAGGTGTTCGAGACCAGCCTGGACAACATGGGGAAACCCTGTCTCTACTAAAAATAGAAAAAAATGAGCCGGGCATAGTGGCGGGCACCTGTCATCTCAGCTACTCAGCAGGCTGAGGCAGGAGAATAGCTTGAACCTGGGATGCGGAGGTTGCAGCGAGCCGAGATCACTCCACTGCACCCCAGCCTGGGCAACAGAATGAGACTCCGTCTCAAAAAAGCAAAACCAAAACCAAAACCAAAACCACAACTTTTTGAGAGTTGGAAGACCATGAAGTAGAGTACCCGGGACTTAAGAGTCTGGCCATGAATTTGGAATACCACCCTTTCTACTTCTCTGTATGGCAGGCGGTGAGATGTCCGTCCTCTGAGACTCAGCACTCTCATCTGAGCTGATTTCTAGTTGATCCAATGGAAGCGAGCGATGATGAAACTGATTGTGGGTGCCTGCTGCGTGATCTCTCTGTGATGGATGCATAAAGACAAGGCAAAGTGAATCTTCGATACATTTGTTAATATTTTAAGCTTCAACTCCATACAATTCAATGGAAATATCCCCTGACCTGAAGTTCTGGTTTCCCTGCATTCCAGAGAGGACATTTTCTTTTGTCCTTATCTCAGTAAGTACTGAGTATTGTGGGAGGAACAAGTGAATCTCTTTTGTTTCTGATTCCCCAGAGCCTATATCTTGCTTGGCACAGAAGAGATAGCAAAAGTCAAAATCTATGTTAATTCTTGAATTGACACTTCCTTGGTTCACAAAAATTGGCTATCATCAGTGTGACTTCGACTTACTTGATTCTTTTTGTTTTTTGTTTTTTGAGATGGAGTTTTGCTCCTGTTGCCCAGGCTGGAGTGCAGTGGTGTGATCTCAGCTCACCGTAGCCTCTGCCTCCCAGGTTCAAGCCATTCTCCTGCCTCAGCCTCCCAAGTAGCTGGGGCTACAGGCGTGCACCGCCATACCGGGAGAAGTTTTTATATTTTTAGTAGAGGCGGGGTTTCACCATGTTGGACAGGATGGTCTTGATCTCCTGACCCCGTGATCCACCCTCCTCAGCCTCCCAAAGTGCTGGGATTACAGGCCACCGCGTCCGGCTGAACTTTCTGATGAAAACTCTAAGTCCACCTAAGCTAAGGACAGGAGTTACAGCTTAACGTGAATTTTCAAAAACCCACCGATTTGAGGAAGCAATTACTCTCTTGAAGGAGAAAAGTCAGAAAACGGAATGATGAAATCACTAGGACCTAACCGGCATGTGGAACTATTCTCTGCTTATGAACTATCAACTTTCATTTCATTTCATTTCCAGATGACTTGGTCCCAGCTCTTGTTGCCCAGGCTGGAGTGCAATGGCTCGATCTCCGCTCACCGCAACCTCCGCCTCCCAGGTTCAAGCAATTCTCCTGCCTCAGCCTCCTGAGTAGCTGAGATTACAGGCATGCACCACTATGCCCAGCTAATTTTGTATTTTTAGTAGAGACGGGGTTTCCCCATGTTGAGGCTGGTCTCGAACTCCTGACCTCAGGTGATCTGCCCGCCTCAGCCTCCCAAAGTACTGGGATTACAGGCGTGAGCCACTGCGCCCCACCCGGTCTCAGCTGTTATACAGTGTTTATAAATGTTCTAAATCAAGGGAATTTGTATCAATCTAGTAGAATAAAATAAAATATTTGAGTTCTTAATTTCCTTTAATTAGGATAACCTTTTTCTTCAAGTGAAGAGAATGGTTTTATTAGGTATTTTTCTTCGGACAAGATAGGCTGTATTTTCTAGCAGTTACGCATTTGTTATATATGATGATCTGTTTCTTGGAACATTCTTGAATCTAGTGTCTCTAAGGCAGGTGCGTACAGCAAGAAGTGAATAACACAGAAATCAATGATGAAAGCATTAGAAGACAATTGAGTTCGTCAGAACTGCAAAATATTGCTGAGTGTGGATTGCTCTGAAATCTGAAAACATTACTTGTGAATTGCTTCTACCCAAAATGCAGACACAATGCCAGGTGTTGGTTTACTTGTTTCCCATTTTTCAACCCCCTTTTCTAGGCAAAAGGTGTCGAAATCATGCAGACCCACAGAATCTAACAGATGTCTCCAGATTCCGCCTCCTAGAACTCTCAGGGGATCCAGAACTGCAGCCGATCCTTGCCCGGCTGTTCCTGTCCATGTGCCTGGTCACGGTCCTGGGGAACCTGCTCATCATCCTGGCCGTCAGCCCTGACTCCCACCTCCACACCCCCATATACTTCTTCCTCTCCAACCTGTCCTTGCCTCACATCAGTTTCACCTCCACCACGGTCCCCAAGATGACTGTGGACATCCAGTCTCACAGCAGTCATCTCCTAGGCAGGCTGCCTGACTCAGATGTCTCTCTTTGCCATTTTTGGAGGCATGGAAGAGAGACATGCTCCTGAGTGTGATGGCCTATGACCGGTTTGTAGCCATCTGTCACCCTCTATATCATTCAGCCATCATGAACCCGTGTTTCTGGGGCTTCCTAGTTTTGTTGTCTTTTTTTTTTTTTTCTTCTCAGTCTTTTAGACTCCCAGCTGCACAACTTGATTGCCTTGCTAATGACCTGCTTCAAGGATGCGGAAACTCCTAATTTCTTCTGTGACCCTTCTCAACTCCCCCATCTTGCATGTTGTGACACCTTCACCAATAACATAATCATGTTATTTCCCTGCTGCTGTATTTGGTTTCCTTCCCATCTCGGGGACCCTTTTCTCCTACTATAAAATTGTTTCCTCCATTCTGAGGGTTTCATTATCAGATGGGAAGTAGAAAGCCTTTGCCACCTGTGGGTCTCACCTGTCAGCTGTTCGCTGAGTTTATGGAAGAGGCGTTGGAGGGTACCTCAGTTCAGATGTGTCATCTTCCCCCAGAAAGGGTGCAGTGGCCTCAGTGATGTACACGATGGTCACCCCCATGCTGAACCCCTTTGTCGACAGCCTGAGAAACAGGGATATTGAAGGTGTCCTGCGGCGGCCACACGGCAGCACAGTCTAATCTCAATATCTTTTTATCTGTTCCATTCCTTTTGTAGTGTGGGTTAAAAAAGGCAGTAAGGGCAAATAAGAATGATAACACAGGGTGAACACCCACTGTGACATTAGGAGTAATACCTCTCTAGGATATAAAAAATACTGTCACAGAGTATACACACAAGAGGTACCCCCACTGTGATATTAGAAGCAATATCTCCCTATAATATGAAGAAAAATATCACAGGGTGTGCACACTGTGATCTTAGGAGTAATCTTTACCCTGGATATTACGACTAACATCAAGGGTGTACACACAAGGGGTATGTGCACTGTGATATCAGGAGTTGTATCTCCCTAGGATATTACGAATCATATCACAGGGTATACACTCTGTGTGTACATCCACTGTGATATTTGAAGTCATATCTCTCTATGACATTACAAATAATATCAAAGGGTGTACACCCCTGTGACATATTAGGAGTAACATTCTTCTAGGGTATTACAGATAATGTCACAAGGTGAACACCTTCTGTGACATTTTGTACACCCTTTGTGACATTGAAAGAAACATCCCCCTAGGATATTATGAAGAATGACACAGGCGGTGTACACACATTGTGAAATTAGTAGTGAACTCCCGCAAGGATATTATGAATTTTATGACAGGGTCTACACGCCCTGTGACATTAGTAGTGACGTTTTCCCAGAATATTACGAAGAATATTGAAGGATGTACAGGAACTGTGACTTACGACTAACATTTCCAGAGAATATTACACGTAATATCACTGTGTGTACACCCCGTGTGACATTAGGAGTAATTTCCGACAAAACTATAACGAAATATTTCACAAGGTGTACACCTCTGTGACATTAAAAGTAATATTTCCCTAGAATATGATGATAATATCACAGAGTGTACACACTCTGTGGTATGAGGAGTGACATCTTCTAAGGATAATACGAGGAATTTCACAAGGTGTAGAAACCCTGTGACATATGGAGTGACAACCCCCTAGCACATGATGAATACTATTAAAGGGAATATAGCCCGTGTGGCAATCAAAGTAACTTCCCCTTAGAAGACTAACACCCCACGGTGTACACACATTATGATATTCTTATTATTGTCCCGCTAGGATATTGTGAATAATATCACAGTGTGCAGAGTCCTGTGACATGAGGATGAACATTCCCCTACATTACGGATATAGCAGGGTGTGTACCCCCTGTGACTTTAGTAGTGGCATTTCCCAGAATACGGAAAATAATGTCCCAGGGTGTCAACCAAGTGTGGCAGTAGAGAAAACATCCTAGGAGTAAAGGATTAACAGGGCGCCGCCCGCAATGGGGGAGTAATATCACCCCCCTCTCCTCCGCTGGATATTACGAGCCACGTCGCAGGCGGACGAGGGCGCTCCCCTGGTACTAAGAGCCAGCGGGGGAGAGGGGCTGTCTCTTACTCCGCGTATCGCAGGAGGTGTCTACAGCCCCTGCGATATTGGGAGTGATATCATCCTCTCCCCCTGAATAGAAGAAACAATATCACAGGAGGATGTACACCCCCTGCGATATTGGAAGTAACATCATTTTCTCCCCCTCGGCATATTCGCAGCAATATCACAGTGGGTGTGTACAGCCCCTGCCACATTGCCGCTAGTATCTTCCTCTCCCTCCCACGATAGAAGGAACAATGTCACAAGGGTTTGTACACCCCCTGCCATATTGGGGGTAATTATCTTCCTCTCTCCCGCTGCATATTAGGAACAACGTCACA
This sequence comes from Nomascus leucogenys, assembly GCF_006542625.1. Classification (NCBI taxonomy): domain Eukaryota; kingdom Metazoa; phylum Chordata; class Mammalia; order Primates; family Hylobatidae; genus Nomascus; species Nomascus leucogenys. The sequence continues at coordinate 80,327,702 of NC_044385.1, read as the reverse complement.
GAAGGGGTGTACACCGCCTGCTATATTGGGAGTGATATCATCCTCTCCGTCCCTGGATATTAGGAAAAATATCCCTAGGGATTGTACAACTCCTGCAGTATTCGGACTAATATCCTCTCGCCCCCTGGATATTAGGATCAATATCACAGGGGTGGTGTGCACCCCCGGCGAAATTGGAAGAAATATCATCGTCTCCACCATTGGATGTTAGGGACAGTATCACGGGGGAGGTCTCCGCCCCCTGCGATATTGGGAGTCATATCATCCACTCCCACCAAGGATATTAGGAACAAGTTGACCGAAGGGATGTACACCCACTGCAATATTTTCCATATTTCATCCTCTACCCCCTGGCTATTAGGAGTAACATCACAGAGGGGTGTACACTTTCTGCAATATTGAGAGTAATATCCTCTCCCCCATGGATATCAGAAACAGTTATAGTAATTATTAATATTAATAACTATAATAACAATAGTAATCATCGATATTAATAATTACAGTAGAGACAGTAAAACTTAATATGCATTAAAAATATTAACGATTACTATTAATTAATAGCAATATCACTATTAATAATAAAATAATGATATCAGTAATTAATGTTACTTAAATCAATCATAAGTGTTGTTGGTAATAAAACAATAATTAAGATTAATAACTAAATTATTAAAAATGACATTAGTGGTAATAATTTTAATCCTGTGTAATCATATCTAAAATAATCATTAATGATTAATAACGTTATACTATGAATTAATATTACCATTGATAATTATTATTAAGACTGATATTTAATAATTAATAATATTATTACTCCTAATACTGCAGGGGGTGTACACCTACCTCGGATATTGTTCCTAATATCCAGGGATGGAGAGCATGATATTAGTTTTAATATCACAGTAGGTGTACACTCACCCTGTGACACTGATCTTAATATCCAGCGGGTAGAGTATGGCATGACTGCCAGCATAGCAATGAATGTACAGCCACCCGGTGATATTGCTCCTAATATTCACGGAAGAAGTGTATGATATTACTCCCCATATCGCAGGGAGTGTACACCTCTTCTGTGATATTGTTCCTAGTATCCCGATGGGGAGAGGATGATAATAATTCCAGCATCACAGGCAGTGTTCACCCACCCTGCGATATTGTTCTTAATATCCTGAAAGGGAGAGGATGATATGACTCCCCATAATAGATAGATATTACTCCCCATAATAGAGCAGGAGGTGTACACCCACCCTGTGATATTCTTCCTAATATTCAGAGGCTGAGAGGTTGATATTACTCCCAATATCACAGGAAGTGTACACCCCAGTGTGAGATGGTCCTTAATAATATTCCAAGGCGGAGGGGGTGATATGACTACATATATCGCAGATAGTGTACACCCCCCAGGGATATTGTTCCCATGATCCTGGAGGGAAGAGGATGATATTACTTTAAATATCACAGAAGGTGGACACACCGCCACTGATATTGTTTCTAATTTCCATGTGGGAGAGGAGGATATGACACGCAATATCGCAGGGAGTAGAGACACCCTTGTGATACTGTTCTTAATATTCAGGGAGGAAGCGGATGATATTACTCCAGTACAGACAGCTGTACACCCTCTGTACACCGAGGATGTACACCCGTCTGTGAAATAGTTCATAATTTCCAGAGGGGGAGATGATATTACTGACAGTATGGTCCACAGGCTGTGAGTCCACCGCAGATCCTAACAACCAGGGGGAGAAGGGCTGGCTCTTACTTCCCGCTTTGGGGGGTTGCCTCGCCCCCCTGCGATGGGGGTCCTAAGATCCAGGGGTGCAGAGGGGCTGACTCTTACTCCCGCGTCGCGGGGAGCGCGTCGCTCCCTTGCGATGTGTGTCGTAATAGCCGGGGAGGAGAGGTGCTGGCTCTTACTGCCCGTATCGCGAGGGGTGCCTCACCCCCCTGCGATGTGTGTCGTAGTAGCCGGGGGGTTGTGTGGAGGGTGGCAGAGGGGCTGTCTCTTTTTCCCTGTATGGCGGGGGATGCCTTACCCCACTGCAGTGTAGATCGTAATGGGATGGGGGAGAGGGGCTGGCCCTTACTCCCCATATGGCGGGGGTGCCTCACCCCCCTGCGATGTGGATCGTAATAGCCGCGGGGTGGGGGGGGAGAGGAGCTGGCATTCACCATATCCCCCATATCGCTGGGGGTGCCTCACCCTTATCTGGCCCCACGGGCATCCTGCTGATTGTTCCATTTTACAGAGAGCTGATTGGTTCATTTTTACAGAGTGCTCACTGGTGCATTTACAAACTTTTAGCTAAACACAGAGTGCTCATTGGTGCGTTTTCAGCCCTTTACCTAGACCCAAAAGTTCTCCATGTCCCCACCAGATTAGCTAGACACAGAGTGCTGATTGGTGTGTTTACAAACCTTTAGCTAGATAGAGTGTGCTGATTGGTGCATTTACAATCCTTTACCTAGACACAAAAGTTCTCCAAGTCCCCACTCGATTAGCTAGCCACAGAGCGCTGATTGGTGCATTCATTAACCTTTTGCTAGACACAGAGTGCTGATTGGTGCATTTACAATTCTTTAGCTGGACACAAAAGTTCTCCAAGCCCCCACCTGTTCCAGAAGCCCAGCTGGCTTCACCTCTCACCGTCACTCACCGCAGGACTTCGCAGCACCTGCCCGGGCACTCTGGCAGCCCAGAGCAAGCTCATTCCCTGATCCAGCCCAGCAGGCACCGGCAGGATGTGCTGAGTGTGGGACTCGTGGAGCCTGCACCCACCGGGAACCTGTGCTGGCCCGCGAGCACCACATGCAGCCCTGGCTCCCGCCTGCACCTCTCCCTACACACCTCCCCATGAGCAGAGGGAGCTGGCTCCGGCCTTGGCCAGCCCCAGAGAGGGGCCCACATGGTGCAGCGGCGGGCTGAAGGGCTCCTGGAGCGCAGCCAGAGTGGATGCCAAGGCATAGGAGGCGCCAAGAGCGAGCCAGGGCTGCTAAAATTTTGTCACCTCTCAATAGTGTCTACTTCTAACCATTTGGAAAATACAGTCATGTTTCTTAGTCTATTTGAAGATGACACACCCAGATTTTTCCATAGATTAACAACAGATTTGATAAATTATAGTAGAGTATCTCTACATATCCATTTTACCCCATGTTTGTCTGACTTGCTCTTCCATGTTTATTTACATCACTTTTTACTTTTGCATTCTACCCAAGGGTATTTGCTGGAGTAGGTAGGAATGTTAACTCCCATCTCTAATAATTTCTGACATTGCATGATCCCTAAGGAAAATATGGTCATGTACTCTACTTCCATATTAATAATGCTTTTTACTTATGGAAATTTGACAAGCCATTGAAGGGTAGAAATGATTAGTATGTTGGATATAATGGAAAGTACTCTCTACTTAACTGATTCTTCATTTGTTTTATTGCATTAAGGGGAATAGAGCTAGCAATGAATTTACCTCTGCTTGAGTTTTATTCCTTTGATCTCTTGCTTCATGGAATCTAGCTCTTCCTTTCTTTTAATAATTCAGTAATTGCTTACCATTCCATTTTTCTATCCTTTGACCTAAGCTAATTAGTTTTTTTCACTAGCATAACACTATAATAACTGTTATTTCTACTATTTCCCTTTAGAGTTATACAAGTATAATGAGGAGTCCATTGAATTGTATTTTAACTGTATAAATACATAAAAAGTGAAATGTTGAGAAGTGAGTCAAGTTTATATTTTGCATGTAGTGTATCATACCTAATGTGTTTCTCATCTTAAACCTTCTTAGATTTTCACAGGACAACGTCTTCAACCTGTAAAATGATATTTTGAGGAGAACAGACATTTCAGTGAGTCTAATTTTAAAGTTAGGTGTTTATCTCTAGGGTTGATCTATTGGAATTACTTATCTGAGCCAAAGTAATTCAAGTAATTCAGGTGTAGTGAAACACTTCTAATTTTAAATTCAGAAGCATTGAAGAGTGAGTTGGATTATTGGCTGTAGCACTTACTTGATCCTCTTTCTTATCACCCTTGACTTTTAAAGCCTGGCTTTAAAAAAATATATGCTTCAGAAATTCATGTGCTCACCAGCATTTGATTCATTAATTTTGAAAGACTATTACAAAGGACTCTTAGCGATGATAAGTTTAGAGATACCAAAAACCCAAGTGTGAACTTGGACAATTAAAAGAAAGACATATGTAAAAATGCCAGAATGAATCATAGGTTCCAAAGTATAAATCTTGGGTAAAGGGGACATCATAACAGGCAAGTCACAGGGAAGTCACGATTGCTTTTAAGTCTAAATCCTCACTCAATGA